>NC_069368.1:13750000-15000000 GCF_021730395.1 Mercenaria mercenaria
ACCCTGCTAAATTTCTATAATGAACTTGTCCACCTTTCAAATTGGACAGTATCATTAACAGTTAAAAGGGGTGCTTACTAAAAGTATACTGACTGAATAGCGAAGAGTCTTGATCAGATCAGCATGGATGTGTAGGATGATCATGATCTACGCTGGTCACAAAGACAGAATCAATCGTATCCAGCATGATATGGGTTAAAGGGACTGTTTGAAGACATCATATCTTCATAATGCATTATAATATATTCTAGATGTTACCAAATTGGCCAACAAAGTAAGTATCTATGATGATATATTTATTAATAGGTGTAAATATATGCAAAAATGAGGATATACTTAATGAACATATAATAGTAACAAATAATGGCTAATTTGAAAAAAGTGATTTTCATGATCATTATCTTGTTATCATTTGTTTATCAAAATCACATAAAACAAATGTGTTTCTGTTATGAGCTATAACATATGCAAATAATGTTTATTTATATTTCTGTTATAACATGGCTACATTGACATCACGTCGACATATCATATGTTTCAATGTATGCCACTACATTTGATGTACTTTTTTGTATGGAAAAATCGATATGATATAACAGTACAGTGTTGCATGTATTTTGCACACTCACAAGTTATTCCACGACACATGTAACCTCATCGTCGTATTTAAATATGTTTTAAAAAAATCCATGTTGACGTTACAGCTACCGTCTTTTTGGCGCAATACGTACGCTAAGTGCTTCCCTATTCTGTACATGGTTTTTCTTTTCTTGAAATCATTAATAATTCGTTCAAATCAATGAATTTGTCATTTTGATCAAACCATAAAATATTATGCTCACGAAATGCAGTGATTTTACAATGTTACAATGACAATAATATATCACAGAATCATGTTTTAATATATCTACATTCTCCTATGAGTAGCTGTATGCCAAGCAGAATAATTCATCAATTAACTTTGAATAATTGACGTAAAAACACATTTAATATTGTTAGGAGCTGACAAGTGATATTGAAATGTAACACTTGAGGTTATTTGAAATGGGATCTGCGGCCACCCTCCCGCAACGCATTAGCATTAGCATTGCGCACTGTCCTACTTCAGCTGCCGAGCCGAACATATTATCACCAGTTTCTTACAATGGTAATGGTAATTATAGCATGCTAGTTGTAAAGCATTTACAAATAGATCGCGCCTTCCCTACCAGCACATACATGTAATTATTATCCTAATTACCAGAAATATCTATTCAATATGTCTGGTAATAGATTGACAAACAACTCAAAAGAAATGTATCTTAATCTAATACAGAAGGCGTTTACTCTAAAACTTATTTTTATTTTATAAATAATTACATTTGCAGTTCTGTTGTAACATAGCCCACAGTTATATGTCATAAATGAACGTTTCATGCTTACACAACGAGACATACTTTTATAAAAACTGTATGGAAAAAAAGAATTATGTTCTTTTGTGTCTGTCTATATTTGGTAGTCAGTATTTGGTTGCAAAATAAACTACACAACGGTCTATGAGTTAATATTGCCTCTATCAAGTAATAAGCAGCTTTCGCGAACATTCAATCAAGATCTGATTTTCTCACTATGCTTTTAATATTTGTCTTAATTGGAACTCAAGCTACTTCTTCGAAACATACTTAAAATAAAACAAAATATTAATATGCAATTAATGAAATATTCAGGCCTCATTGCCGAAAACAGTGACTGCATCATTTGGATACTCAGTAGTGAAACCCATTGTAAATAACTGTCTACATCTTGCAGCTAATTCCCACACTTAGGCATTCCAAATGTATATGAAAAGATTGAAGTACAATATGTAACCAAGCGAAATGATACCAGACTCGGTTTGTTCGCACCTTACACTACCTAGCACCAGCTTATGCGGAAATCTAATATATATATACCTAAAACGGTAAATTCATTTTCGAATTTTTGAGTAAAGGAATAAAAGTGCTATTTCTGTACAGCAAACTGTGTCCCTTAAACTTAGAATCAGTTACTTTTTCATTATAATAAATTACAACATACATTAATTTTTTGTTGTGTTACAATATATCATAGCATCCTCAAAAAAGAGACTTGATGGTAGGTAAAAAAGAACAACGATATTTTAATATTTTTATTGTTAAATAATGCTGACAAATAGAAAGGAAACTAGAGCGGATAAATGATAGAACCATACAGTATCAAAAATTTCCATTTTATTCCACATGATCATCGTTAGTAAATAAACATCACTTCTACTGCATGCAATCTCTCCAAATTATGCATATGTTTCAAAGACGGGTTTGAGGAATGGAAACAATATTCTCGTCAAAAGATCAATAGAAACCTCCAAAAATAATCATTCAGCTTGAAAAAGCTAACAAGAATGTAACTTTGACTAGGAGTTTGTTGTAATGCAATCAGTTACCACTTTCAAATTAGTGCTGGTTGGTGCTTTTAGAATCCAGATAGCATCTGCATCTTTATCATTATTTTTAACCAAAACATACGTAGACAATTAGATGTTTCAGGCAAAATGGGACCAATTTTGTCGCCAAAATATGAATCTTCCTCTGCATGAAACACGTGTCTATGAAAAAGTTTTCAGAAAGTGTTGTTTTGGAAAGTTTACAAAACGTTTTAAATGAAAAAAATACTTACGCTATTCTGAAAGTCATGTAGGAATACATCAACTATGAAATCAGAATTAGAATTTTGAAACGTTTTGGTGTCCGAAATGGGTAAACGGTACGACGGAAAATACGCATTGATTATTCTTTTTGACTATAAGTTCAAATTAAACCAATATATTTTAAGATTTAAGAAAAGTTCCATTAACAACCTTAGAGTTCATTCGAATTAAATGCATTACATATCATGAATGTTATTGTCCTATTTTAAAACAGAAATTAAGGATACGCTTTGTTATGAAAAATGCGGATCAGTAATAATTTGATTAACGTTCAAAGCAGCTGTCTATTTTAAGTAGTTCTATGCAGTTGCCATAAACAATCGCCAATAACTTTAAATGATTGTTTTTATTTTTTCGTGTCCTTAAAAATATGAATTCCATTATCTTTTATTTCACGGCAGGATCCCACTTAAAATTTGGTGATAGGATGAAATGTGTTTCCAACTACCTAAACGTATCAAAGCTAGACAAAAACACTACAAAAGAGACACACATGCCTATAAAGAATAAATAACATGCAAGGACTGTCATATACGTTTTATCTTTATTCATTAAGTTGTTTTGTACCACTTTAGCATCAGTATCTGTTGAATCTAACGATAATTGTATTGAGGGGAAGTCCTTGACGGCGATGGAGTAAATTATAAACACTCAAGCTTGAACTAGGGCGTTTGTGGGGCGTTGCATATTTCATTCCTCTCATGAATAGACGATAACACCGACTTTATAATTCTATTTTGTTATATTCTTCAGATTTCTCGGAAGCACAGAGCACCCCCAAAACAACCATAGAGTCTAGTTGCGCGAAAACGGACACATAATTTTGTTTAACAGCTATTCAAACTTAGCTAAGCTTTGTATAGTGGCTGCGTTAAAGATATATATGCATACTGTTCATGATGAAAAATAAATTATTAATATTTGTTTTATAAACATTTTACAGTATAATTAATGAAGACGTCAATACAGTAGCTTTCAATTTCCCCTTTCTCTGGTAATTAGGGTGAAAACTGGTAAGATATGCGAATGGTGACTCTCGTACTACAATATCCCGCCATTTGACAAATGATGTCTTCTCTACAACTATAAAGAGAAAAACTGTTCTTGTTTCTCAAAGCACATAAATAATTTTTCCCAATTCCACTGACAGTTAGCGAAAACGTTCAGAGAAGCACTATATTTGCAGTGGCATGTTATTGTCTGTCATAAAAGACCTAGCCTAGCGCGCCCTTCAACGGAAATTGTACAGACATTCAATTAATTTTGGTCATTACTTCTTTCAAATTTCTAGCAGCAAACTAATGAATCAAGAACAATATATACGAGTAAAACATACAAACCAGACATACATCGAAGAAAAACCACATTGTCTAAAGAAAACCATTATATAAATACAACATTTCGCTTAACGTCTTATTTATTCTAATAAAATGCCTTACATGTCTGAAAAATTGTTAAAACAGCACACACTGAAAGAAAAGTACAAGAATGTAAACATTCTATGTAACAAGAAAAAAAAAATCGTCGAAAATATGTGGAACTAGCCATGTTTCAAGAATGCAGCACCCTTAAAACGAAACCCGACATTTGTGTATGCATAGATGAATATACCTGGATATACATCTCCAAAGAAAAGAAAACGAAAAAGCAAAGAATATACACAACTTCGACAAAACAGATGAATAGAAAACAGTTTTTCATTCTCTTGGAACGGTTAGAACCAAACAGTCAACAGGGGTTTAGATTGTCATATAACCT
This sequence comes from Mercenaria mercenaria, assembly GCF_021730395.1. Lineage (NCBI taxonomy): Eukaryota > Metazoa > Mollusca > Bivalvia > Venerida > Veneridae > Mercenaria > Mercenaria mercenaria. The sequence continues at coordinate 13,754,463 of NC_069368.1, forward strand.
CAATCTGTACCGCAACACATGTTTCAAAGATACTGGACTGTAAACGAAAGTATTTCCATCACATACAGAAGCAGAAATGATCATGTAAGTATGTATGAAAATACAAAACAAACCAGGTATGAATGTATTTGCAAGGTTTGTTGGCACTCATCTGTGAAATGCCTTTTCATTTCCGGACACGCATTATTGTTTGTATGGAGAACATATGCTCCGCCCGGGAATCGAACTCACGATCCCGCGATCCGTAGATCTGCGCTCTTCCTATTGAGCTAAGCGGGCGGGTATTGCATTATTGTAAAGGCATAAACTTTACTAAGAAAAAAAAACCGAGAAAGGAAATAAAACTCTTCTACAAGTTTCACGAAGTATTCCAATATTATAGTTGCCTTTATTGTAACGCAGTAGAATGGATTTTTTAATCAAAACATTGATTTCTTTTTTAACATCAGATTTAAACATGCATTTAATATATCATTTTATTCTAAATAACTCAAAGTTTGTTAATATCTACTTAGCAGCTTTGGCTTTATATGTTGATCTTTCGAAATCTATACTTTTAGTTCAGTATATTCTTATCATTTTTTTCTACAATGTAGAATTTATTTGAACTCTGTTTTTACAAAACTTTTGTAATACATTAAATAAATCTGGTAAAAAATCTGATGTCAGCAAGGGAGCGTCTATCCTAGTAAAAAATTTAAAGCGGTATATTAAATCACAATGTTGTATAGTAAAGCAACCCATTATCTCAAAAGAAATAGTTATTCATCATAACCGGCTGTAGTGTGAGCATAGGCATTATACCGTTTTGTACGTTTACATTAAACTGAAAGAACTAAGTATATCAAAGACTGAATATAATATCGAGAAAAGGGAGTGTATATATTTCTAAGAGAAAAAAAAACTCATAAAAAGATAAATTGAAAAGAGGTGTTTTGATTTGTTCCAAACATATTAACGTATCAATCTCAACTGCACTATTTAGCCTTCCTAATTCCACGATATTTTATTTTACATTTATCACTAAGAAAAGGCAATTGTCGTTATGGTAAAACATTAGTTTCTATTCACCGCAGAAATTAGCCATTCTTTGAGATAAGATGGTCAATAAATGTGAAGCATTATACAGCAGAAAACGTCAATACGACACTATGATTTATGTCTCCTATGTTTTGTCTGTCTGACTTAACAATGGCGTTATATTAGTGATCAGTACAGATAACCTTGAACTCGAGCATTTAAATTTGAAGGTCTGTCTGGATAAAAAAGGTCATCTTAAACATCGTGTGTTTATAAAATAAGTTCGATTGGGGTGAAGAATGAAGTCAAAACGCGTTGCAAAGTTTGTAAATATCGACTTCTGCAAACAAAAAAGTATTTAGGAAACCTTTAACAAAATCTAGATTTAACAGGTATCTTTAAAGTGTTGCGTAACTAGTTTTTGCATGAGCTTAGATGCATTGTTTTCACGTGAATATTTTACCGCTTAGCAAATATAATTTTATATTCAAAAAGGAAAACGTTCGAGAGTAATAATTTAAAATGTATAACACCTTTGTATTAACACAACCATAGATATCAGCAAGTTGATTATACATTTTCCATGTCATTTGTGTATCCTTTACAACTTAACAAATGCGAATACTAACAACAGTTATTTGAACTCTGGTCCAGCTAAACAATATGGATTTTTCCACAAACGAATATTTTCTTAGGGAACAATCAGTCAAAAATTATTGTCCACTTAACAGAATGAAACATTCATCAGAGTTGTAAAGCTGTCGTGATTTTTTTACTAATCAATACTCCTTTTCTATATACAAACGATAATTGATTGGACTTTATTAATGAGTTTTGGGGCATTTTATTGGCCAGGATGAAATAGTTTCTTGACTAAATTCACAAAGCCTGTATTCAAAATGCTTTAAGACAGAAATTAAAATTCGTGACTTAAACGTTTATCTTTTTGCAAAGAGTATTTGCGGCCAGAATATATTGAACTAAAAACTGCTTGAAAATGAAAATGAAAAACTGAACTAGACAGAGAGCCTCTGTTGATGAATATGAAAATATAATTTATAGTATAAATTTGCTGTAAAAGACATCAACTATAATGTCCTAGTTACTTAACTTCATAACCAAGTAACTCATTGAAGTAATAGAATAAAATAATATTAGAAAAATATATTACGTAATATAATCTATGTGCAATAGGAGAAGTAAACTGAATATGATCTTATTTGTTGCCAGACAGAGAGATAAATCTTCTTTATACACCACAATCTTTTTGTTTTATTGCCTGATACTGTAACATTTCTCTTCATTTATTACTAAGAAAGGCAATGATTGTCATGGTAAAGCAAAAACAGCACTGAAATTAGTCACTAGTTAGGTCTAGATGATCAATAATTTTTCTCCTTATTACAACAGAAAACTATTAAGGAAAAGAAAAAAACATTAAGGTCTTTAAATTATTAGAAATATAAGATATTGCGAGAATACTTCATCACAAGAATTTAAGGATTTAAAATATTAAGTACATTCAATACAAGTTTGTAAAATCGGTATAAAGTGTATTAAACCGGTATAAAGGGAATAAAACCGGTATAAAGTGAATGAAACCGGTATAAAGTGAATGAAACTGGTGTGTGTGTGTTCGGGTTTAACGTCTTTTTCAACAGTTTTTCAGTCATATAAACGACGGGAAACTGGTATAAAGTGTATAAAACCGATATAAAGTGAATGAAACCGGTACCATAATATTATCTCTTATTACATACTTAGTTGTAAACTCCAATTAACTACAATGGAACCTGAAAAGTCAATATTTTTCCATACTGACGTTCAATTTTCAAATTGGATGCGTGACGTCATTTTTGTCAGTCTCATATGCAAGTCGTCACGTTTAAAGGTTCTTTAATAACGATAGTTTCAGTTTTACTCTGGATAGAAAACAAATCATATCAATTTTATAATAACTGTTAGTGTAATGTGTGTATATAATAAAAGGATTATTAGATCTTCATCGAGAAATATGCACTCGTTCTTCCGGAAATAATTTTGCGCTCCTGAAGTCGCGCAGTATTTCCGCTGCAAAACTCGTGCATATTTCTCGATACAAATCAAATATCTTACAAAAACTGCGTAATACTACGACTGTTTTCAATTCGGCTGTCGCTCTACTAAAAAAGAAGCGAAATTTAAACCATCTGAAATGTTAACAAATCTACAGTATTTAGTTGTTATTATCATGTTAATGTACATAAGAAAATTGGACACAATGGTTAAAATGCGCAAACAAAACAGTAAATAAGTTCTACCCATTATGTATAACATTTTAGTAAAACGAATACCTTTTGCTCTTAATTTTAAGTTCATCTCTGCATATATTTGTCAAAGTTCGGTACATTGATCTCCTTCCGATTGATTGGAATTTTCTGAAACTGTTGAGTTTTGTCTAGATGGGTTCAATAATGTCGAACACTTATTACCTACTCAACTACAGGACAGACATTCATAGTTATAGTTATAAAGATTGACCTTATTCCGCTATCGATACAGTTTATCTAGATGAAGACGAGAAATCGGTAAAATAAGTGTAATGTATTAAAAGATTTGTCTAGACCGTTTCTTAGACTAAACGCAAATTACGTCAAACATCGTGACATGCGCAGCATATCAATTGTATTTTATTATTCAATGATGTTATTGACTGGTTTATGATCAATAAAATTCCTTCTGTGATAAAAATTGAAAAATTGCAGTGGATAAACAAAAACTTGTTCCAATGGCTGTATTGATATGCATACTCATGGATTGTTACGAATTAAAACGCATTTTACAAGTTTCTTGTAGATTTATTCAGTTAAATTTAATATCAGAACAAACGTTTATGTTTAAGTAATTTTAGGCAACGCTCAGTTTATGTTGTACATATCCTTCTCTGCAAAGTATAGGGTATCTCTTTATTGAACGAATTATTATGTTGAGCAAAACAATTTCCTTGATAGAACTTTATATATGCCCGCCCACCTAAATAGGGAGAGCGCAGATCTACAGATCGCCGGGTCATGATGTCGATCCTCGTGCGAGGTGTATATTCTTCATGGCGATTTGATAAAAGACATTATGTCTGAAATCATTCATTCTCCACCTCCAATTCATATGGTGAAGTTGGCAGTTACTTGTGGAGAACAGGTTTGTACTGGTACAGAATCTAGGAACACTGGTTGAGTTAACTGCCCGCAATACTGTTGGAAAGAAAACGGCGACAAACCAAAAACAAACAAAGAACGTTATATATAATATTTTAAGATGGTAAATGGCTTGCAAGCTGCTTGTTTTTTTTTCTAAATCACTGCCAGAAGTCTTGGCAGATTTCTTTCAAAAATATTGTCATATTGCTGATATAAAGAGGATATTTGTTTTTTTTAGTGTAAGATCGGAATATATTTTACCGAGTGAACACTTTAATGCAATATTTTCACGAGTGGCGCAGCCACGAGTGAATGTAAATTATGGTGTTCACGAGTGAAATATATTTCGATCTTACACTGAAACAAACAAATTTTCTATTTATTTTATGAATTTTTAATGGTTTTAAGCAAATTATATTCAGTTTGCCCGCACAACGTCACGTTCATCGCATCATAGCGTGATAATGTCGTGACGTCAGGATGTATTTATAGAAAAACTATAAATAGTTCTATTACGTTTTCTGATTTTTTTGACATTTTATTATGTTAAAATGTAAATATTTATGATGCTTTCATTATTTTTATACATCTTTACCTTTACTGAAAAATATTTTGCAAGGAATTTATTATCATTTATAATTCATATCATTTCGCATTCAAATGTAGTTCCGTACCAGTGAAAAATAAAAATGATATTTTCACTGTTTGAAACAGTGACAATATCAATTTTATTTCACTGATAAATTTCAGTATTTCACAAAAGAGTATAAGATAAAAATATTTGTTTGGAAGATGACAGAATTGTAATGACTCGATTTTTATAACAGTTGTGATAAGTACCATGGGCATGGAACTCATGGAACTATATCGTGGCAAAGTAGTACGTTAGATAAATACTGTGATATGCAGTCTGTCAAACGCCATTCGTTTCTATCTGTATTTTTTCCTTTGAAAACAACTGCGATGACAAGAACTCGTCTTCACATTGAATGCGATTCATTTCTTAAATGTATCAGGTTACGAGTTTAGGTTCCTCGTGGTTCAAGTATAATGATTACCGTCTCAACGTTCTATATTATAGTAATCCCAATACAACAGACCAGTCAATGATAAGAAACATAAAACGAACAGAAATAACTTCCTCCATTTATGATTAATCATTACATTTTTTTTCATGGAACGTTACAGTTGATTAATATGTTTTATTGATTTACTTGATCATTTTATAAACAAAAAGCTAAAGTATCCTAAACTTACTGTAAAAAGTTGCTCCATCTTTGGATTCTTTTTTGTTATATTTTCCAGCCCTTTGGAATTATTGAGTGCATTTTTTACTTTTAATTGAATTCCGCTTTAGCCGCTACCTAGTTGCACATTTTATTATCTCTCAAGAACAGACACATTGAAACCGAGTCTGCTGTTATTATGCTAGGTTGCGTTGTGTGCTTCCAAAGGGTCATTTTTAAATGCTTTTATTTACGGCAACTGCTGAAATAAGCGGAAACACATGCCGTCTCTGGTAGATATGAGATGCTCGTACACCAATCAAGTACAGCACATACTTATCAAGGAAGTAGTTTATTTTTCTTGTGGACTAAATAGGTAGCTTTTGTTGGCATGTTTATTACTGCTGTTTTAGTTGGAATACTTCCTTATCGAGAAATGTAAGGCATTCCGTAGAGAATCAATATCGGTTTCAGTATCATGAAGAGAAAGTTTCCTTCAAACTGACAATAAAGAGCTGTTTAGCCATCGGTACATACAATTATTATAAATAAAATACAACAAAAGGATGTAACTGCGTATATGTTCTGTTATATACGCAATGATATATTGACCTTTTCTGCAGACACGTTAAATACTCCAATAAATTATTATAAACATTGATATTCATGTAAAAAATTCAAATGAGCTGGACATAACGCATAATTTTAAATAAGAGGAAATATCTTGTGAACAGATGCGAAGGGATATCTACCCCGACACCGTATTCAATACACAGCGGACCACTGATGACGACACTAAATTGCAGAAACAAAACACAAAATGTACTATATTACAAAATGTTAACGGGAAAATTTCATGCTTTAATGTTAACAGAAATTCATTATCAGAGATGTAATCGTAACAGATACTTTGTGTATATACCAGTAAATGTTCCCAACGGATTTCCTAACAGAAATATGCAGAATAAGTTTGGACATGACGGGACAACGAAAGTCAAAAGTTATCACACTGTCCCTTAACATCCTATTATTTAGATTATCCATTGGTCGATTGACGCCGCCTAATTACAAAAATACCTAACGTGTTCACGCCCCGTAGCATCGGCTTAAGCGGAACTCTATTACACATATGTTGAATAGAATCCATGATCCCAAAGGACCAGAAAATATATCAACACTGAATCCAAGTACGGGGAGACTTTTTACAGCCGCCACACGGCACTTAAAGATTGTTGTTGTGATAGTTAATAAAATCTGTAAAAAAATCCTTTGGAAGCAAAGAATGTAACCAAGAAGAATAAAAGCAGACTCGGTTTGAGTCTGTTCATGAGATGTAATGAAAGGTGCAACACCTCTCACGCCCCCTAGCACCGGCTTAAGCGGAACTCTATTACACATATGTTGAATATACTTCACGATCCCAAAGGACCAGAAATATAACAGCACTGAACCTTACATAATTATCAATTTACACGTGCCCTTTACTCACGTGTAATTTTATTTCACTTGATCCAGTTAAAGCAGAGGTTTCCCCTTGGATTTTGACTGTTTCTAAGTAAAGTATTGATTGATCTTCGTGAACTTAATACAAAATTAGATCACTATAAGGCGATGATTCATGCGCAATTTTCGTCAGGACCGCTCCAGTAACTGAGTTATTGCCATTTGATTGTTTCAAAATTCATAAATTCTCACATAGAAAAATAACTCATTCATGGATCTTGATGAAATTTTTATACAAAAAAAAAAAGAAAGATCACTGTAGGACAGTTGTGCACATGTAATTTTTTTCAGGATATTTTTAATTCCTTTAAAATCCTTAAATCGTCATGAATCCAGTAACTAATTAATATAATTCCTTTAACGTATTCAAGGACAAACCCTTTACCACGTTCGGCAGGGGAGACCCACTAAACCTGGTGACTGAGTGAAATGGCCATTGATCTGAAACCGTATTCAGACTGTTTTTCTAACAAAGCAATATGCAAATTCAAACTAGTAATCAAATTCTATTAATTTTATTAAAATGCAGGAGCAAGAAAGAAAGGTTTGTCTGAAAATAATTTCAGTAAGTATTAAAACGGTATTTTGTCATATACATTAAAATGTTTATATTTCATTTACAGATTGCTTATTGTTGCGCTGATTGTCGTATAGGATAATAACAGATTTGGACATATTTGCACTAAACCTGGTGACTTAGTGAAATTGCCAGTGATCTGAAACCGTATCACTGTATGGATGTGCATCTCCACGACACGTTGGTCATTTTTACTTAGTTTAGCTCTTACTGCGTAATTCAGTTTGAATGACAATGTATCATTTATAACATATACTCATAACATTATGGAAGAAATTATTGCATACTGTTGTATGAACGGCTTATAGCAACCACATGCGTTAAATTATATCGTTTTTGTCAACCAGACTCTGAATTCAATAGCTGTATGTTTTTATTTTTACTCACATTAATAAGTACATGTAGCAGCGATGCTCATATTGGGAACTATCGTACTTTCCTATCTTTTTGGGGGGTTACTATATCTTGTTCTTTCCTTTCATTGTTATGAAAATAAATAATCATTACATATTCTAAGTAGGGAGAGCGTTGATCTACGGATCGCGAGGTTGCGAGTTCGATCCCAGGGCGGGGTGTTTGTTCTCCGTGACGATTGGATAAAAGACATTGTGTCTGCAAACATTCGTCCTCCACCTCTGATAATTCATGTGGGGAAGTTGGCAGTTACTTGCGGAGAACAGGTTTGTACTGGTACAGAATCCAGGAACACTGGTTAGGTTAACTGCCCGCCGTTACATGACTGAAATACTGTTGGAAAACGGCGTTAAACCTAAAACAAACAAAGACTACATGCAACAATATTGAATGTAGTGAAAACTCATTGATCAAAAACTATTAATATGCTAAAGAAATATTGCAAATTAGCCTTTTAAATAACAGAAAAAATAAAAGAAAAAGTCTTTACAATAACATTCTTCAAAAAGAACTACACAGAATTTAGACTGTTTTTCTAATGAGGCAATATGCAAATTCAAACAAGTAATCAGATTCTATTAAAATGCAGGAGCCAGAAAATAAAAGTTTGTCTGAAAATCTATATTCAGTTTTGATTTTACCATAGAAAATGCGCTCTTTTCCGACACTGCTAAGAAATTGCTTTTACTATTTTGCTCTCTGTGGATTTTTACATGCGTTTTAAAACCAATACCAATAGAAATAAGGTATATACATGAATAAATCTAAAAAGGGAACATTTCCCATTTCCTGAAGTATTTTTTTTACCACAGCACGTCTTTGGTACTGATATAGTCCAAAACAACTTGTTCGATACCTGAAAGATGCAACGAGGTTACCATTTATGTTTGGCTGATTATACTAACTTCAAAGTTTTGATGAGCTTAAACCATATATAATAGCCTTAATTAGGATTGTGTTATATAGTAAAATCAATGGTAAATATAGGTAACCTACAGTTAACCCTTACCCTGGAAAATTTCTATAATGAATTTGTCCACCTTTCAATTTGGACAGTACAATTAACAATTAACAGGGGTGCTTACTAAAAATATACTGACTGAATAGCAAACAGTGAAGTTCTTGATCAGACTGCACGGATGTGTAGGATGATCATAATCTACACTGGTTGCAAAGGCAGGATCAATCGTGTCCAGCATGATAAAGCATTATAGTATATTCTAGATGGTGCCAAAATGACCAACAAAGTAAGTATCCATGATGATATATTTATTGATAGGTGTAAATATATGGAAACGAGATATACTTAATGAACATGTTATAGTAATAAATAATGGCTAATTTGAAAAAATGTGATTTTCATGATCATTATTGTGTAAATCACATACAACAAATGTGTTTATACCTATTATGAGCTATAACATATGCAAATAATGATTATTTTTATTTCTGTAATAGCATGGCTAAATTGACATCACGTCGACATATCATTTGGTTCAATGTATGCCACTATATTTGATGTACCTTTTGTATGGAAGAATTGAAATGATATGACAGTACTGTGTTGCAATTAATTTGCACACCCATAAGTTATTCCACGACACATGTAACCTCGGCGTCGTATTTTATATGTTAAAAAAGCCAAGGTTGACGTTATAGCTACCGTCTATTTGGCACCATAAATAAGCTTAGTGCTTCCCTATTTTATCCATGTATTTTATTTGCTTGAAATCATTAATTATACGTTAAAACCAACGAATTTGTAACGCTGCGGAGTTGTCATTTTGATTAAACCACAAAAGTTTATGCTCACGAAATTAAGTGATTTCACAATGTTAGAATAGAGATAATATATTACAGAATAGTGTTTTAATATATTTACATTCTCCTATAAGTAGTTGTACATCATGCAGAATCTTTGCACAACTGTACGCAAAACTATCTTTGATACTGATAGAAGCTGGCACGTGATATTAAAATGTACCACTTAACAACTTAAGGTCATTTGAATTTGGAGATACTCATAACACATCTCACCCCTCAAAACATGCTTCTCTACATCCGCACTACACATTAGCATTTACGCACTGTGTTACTTTAGGTGCAGAACCGAACCCACTATCATTAATAACTTACAATGGTAATCATGGTAATTATAGCATGCTAGTTGCAAAGCATTTACAAATGGATCACGTTTTCCCAACCGGCACATACATGTAATTATTATCCTAATTTCCAGAAATATCTATTCAATTATTCCCCTTCCTGAAACTCTGAAGAAACTATGTCTGGTAATAGATTGACAAACATCTCAAAGGAAATGTTTCTTAATCTAATATAGAAGGCGTTTACTCAAAAGCTTATTACTATCTTATAAATAATTACATTTGCTGTTCTGTTGTAACATAGCCCACATTTATATGTCATAAACGGACGTTTCATGCTGACACAACGAGACATACTTTTTTTGAAAACTGTATGGGAAACAAATGAATTAGGTTGTTTTGTGGATGTCTATATTTGGTAGTCGGTTTTTGGTAGCAAAATAAATTACACAACGGTATATGAGTAAATATTGTCTGTATCAAGTAATAAGCAGCTTTCGCGAACATTCAATCAAGATCTGCTTTTCTTAATACGCTTTAAATATTTGTTTTAATTGGAACTAAATCTACTTCTTGAAAGCATAGCAACAATACCTAATGTAGTGAAAATTTAATGTGCAAAACCTATATTGCAAATTACCCTTTACAATAACAGAAAAAATAAAAGAAAAAGTCTTTACAACAACTTTCTTTAAAAAGAAATGCACAGATTTTAGACTGTTTTTCTAATGAAGCAATATGCAAATTCAAACAAGCGATCTGATGCTATTAAAATGCAGGAGCCAGAAAAATAATTTGTCTGAAAATCTATATACAGTTTTGATTTTACCATAGAAATTGCTCTCTTATTCCGACTCTGTTAAGAAATTGCTTTCGCCCCCTCTATATTTCTACATGTGTTTTTAAATCAATGCCAAGAGACATTAAGTATATGCATGAATTAATTTAAAAGATTTCCCATTTCCAGATGTTTTTTGTTTATACAGCAGCAAGCGTCTTGGACTATTTCAGTCCAAAACTTGTTCCATACCTGTAAGTTGCAACGAGATTACCATTAATGTTTTGCAAAGACGTGGCTTTGATGCACTTTAGCCATGTATAATAACCTGTCTCAGGTTTGTGTTATATTGCGAAATTCAAAAGGCACCACAGTATATTCTATATGTAACAAAGTAAGTATCCAGGATAATATATTAACAGATGTAATCATTCATAAACAAGGTACTTAATTAGTCTGTTTTTAATTAAATAATCAATAATGGCTAATTTAAAAAGGGGATTTTATGGTCATAATTGTGTGTCTTTCATATCAGTTTATAAAATTCATACAAAATGAATCTGCTTTTATCTGTTATGAGATCTAATATTTGAAAAATCATGTTTATTTTATTTCAGACATAACACGTCTACTTTGCGACCATGTAGACGAATCATTTGTTTCCATGTGAGCCACTATATTTGATCTACTATTTTATATGTAAGACATATTAGCATCATGATATTAGCAAATGATATGACAGTACAGTGTTTGTTGCAATTGATTTGCACCCTCACAAGTTATAATACGGGACGTATAACCTCCTCGTCGTATTTTGATATTATAAAAGAAAGTAAAGTTGTCGCCAAAGCTGCCTTCTATTTGGCGCCATACGTACGCTAAGAAACAGTGTTTCCCTATGTCGTCCACATTTTTTTTACATAAAAACATACATACCTTGAAATAATTAATAATTCGTGAGTGACAATTTTTCATCGATTTTGCGGTTGTGGCAATCCACGAAAACAAATCTCAGCTAGCAAAATTCTCATTCATCTTATCTTAAAATGTTGAAATTTAAAAGAATTTGCAAGAAAGTGTTAATTTGATCAAAAACACGAACAATTATGCTCACTAAATAAAATAATTACACAATGTTAGAATAGACATTATATATTGCTCAATATAACTATATTTAAACTGCTCATATACGCCACGCAGAATAATAGAATAGACATTATATATTGCTCAATATAACTATATTTAAACTGCTCATATACGCCACGCAGAATAATACATCAATTAATTTTGCATCATTTTAAAGTAAAACAACCCCTAATGCAGCTAGAAGCTGCCACGTGATTTTGAAGTGTAACCCTCGAGGTAATTCGAAATGGGAGCTGCTTCCCAGAAACACCCGCTTCTCTACATGCATTACGCATTATCGTTTGCGAGCTGTGTTTCTTAAGCTGCAGAGCCGAACACATTATCATCAGTTACTTACAATTGTAATTATAGCATGCTAGTTTTTAAGCATTTACAAATAGATCACGTTTTTCTAAATGGCACATACAACTAATTATTATCCTAATTCTCAGAAATATCTATTCAATGTTAGAATAGACATTATATATTGTTCAATATAACTATATTTAAACTGCTCATATACGCCACGCAGAATAATACATCAATTAATTTTGCATCATTTTAAAGTAAAACAACCCCTAATGCAGCTAGAAGCTGCCACGTGATTTTGAAGTGTAACCCTCGAGGTAATTCGAAATGGGAGCTGCTTCCCAGAAACACCCGCTTCTCTACATGCATTACGCATTATCGTTTGCGAGCTGTGTTTCTTAAGCTGCAGAGCCGAACACATTATCATCAGTTACTTACAATTGTAATTATAGCATGCTAGTTTTTAAGCATTTACAAATAGATCACGTTTTTCTAAATGGCACATACAACTAATTATTATCCTAATTCTCAGAAATATCTATTCAATTATTCTGCTTCCTGAAATTCTAAAGAAACTGTCTGGTATTAAATTGACAAACATCTCAAAGGAAATGATTCTTAATCTAATAAAGAATGTGTTTACTGTAAGGCTTATCACTATTCATAAATATAATTACATTGCTGTTCTGTAACTTAGCTCATAGTTATATATCATAGATGAATGTTTCATGCTCACACACTGAGGCATACCTTTTTATAAAACAGTATGCAAAACAAATTAGTTATGTTGATTTTGTCTCTGTCTATATTTGGTAGTCCATATTTGTAAGCAAATTAAATTTCACAGCAGTATATAAATTAATTTTGTCTCTATCAAGTAATAAGCAGCTTTCGCGAACATGCTTCCTTACTATGATTTCTAACATTTGTCTTAACTGGAACCCAGGCTACTTCTTCAAATCAATTAAATATTCAGGCCTCATTGCCGGCAGCACAGCGGCTACATAATTTGGATACTTAATATAGAAACCCTTGGAAAATAACTGCCTAAATATGGCACAAAAATCAAATTATCACACCTAAAGACATTCAATAGAATCTTTTAATGGTTCGAAGAATAATATGTAACTAAGCAAACTGATGTTAGACTAGGTATGTTCGTGAGGTCATGAAACGTGCAGCACCACTTACACTGCCAAGCACCGGCTTATGCGTAACTCTATTATACTTAACAAATAATCTGGCTTTGGAGTGTTTTGTCCTCTAACTTATTACGGTTAAGAGTTCAGATGCGCAGGAATTGAACCACAAGGGCGTTAGCCCGAGTGGTTTAATATCTAAGTATCTGAACGATGAACGATGAAACAAGGTAAATTAGACGACAAACCACGAGAAGATATTGATTGTTTTCACTCTTAAATGTTCATTGAAATATTTTGATAATAATTTTGCAGAGCTTCATTTTCCGAGTAGTAATGAATCGGACGTCATGCGGCAATTTGACGTCATGAATGACGTCATAATGCTCTCTTACCGGTCCGCGCGTCAACCGTTGCTTATCGCAGAGCTTAACTTTCTGGCAGTCTAATCGAGCCATGTTACAATAATACCTCAAACGACAATCTACGACTGCAAACACCACTGTTTAAGATGAAAAGTGTTTATATATAGGAAGTATAACTAGAGAGATTTATTTTATGCTAATTTTGTCCTTTAGGAGTACATCATCAATAAAGTCAGGATTAAACGTTTTTGTGTTCAAAATGGGTAAACGGTACGACAGAAAATACGCATAAAAGTTCTTTTTGACGATAAATTCTAAGGTAACCAATATATTTAAAACTTTCAGAAAAAGGTTCGATTTAACAACCTAAACTTTCATTCGAATAGAACAGTTTCACCTTCGGCGAATTTCGCATTCTCGGGATTTCTCGCCAAATTCCGAATTTTCAAAACGAGGCGCAGACTGCCAGGTCAGAACTAAGTGATAATGATAACGAAGCGATAGGATGTTGTTTGACAAAATAATTTACCAATCTACAGAAAAGTAATTTAAACGTCAATGAAAAAGAAAGTTTAATCTTAAAAGTAAATGTTTATTGAGTTACAAATATTAGACCAAAGTTGGTAGATCCAAATTACAAGTGCGACACAATCCCCGACATTCGAATAACTGCTATTTTTCAAAGAGGAAGTTGATATCCATGACGTGAATCCTACTTTTTGTTTAGTTCAATATAAATACTAATATGTTTTTACCAGAAATAAAAAACAATCTCACGCTAAAATTTTCCGGCCACTCATGTTTTTTTTAGTAGCTACAAAATTAGTGTTTATTGGTTATAGTTATTATATAATAACTTTATTGTATCAACGCTCTTTTCGTTAATTTTTACATTTATGATACTTATATCCTGCTTCATTTATTTTGCAGAAATTTCACAGGAAATTACTATTGTTTTAGCAATCCTCGATTTCTGGAACCGGGTTTCTAGCTTTTGATTTTAACTCGGTGATTAAAGTCAGAATTAAAGTTAACATAATGCTGAAATATCACCTTTCAGTAAACGCATGATCTCGGAGTTATAAATTGCATATAGTAGCTTTACAGCCGATATGTCTTTTTTATGCAGCAAGTAAGAAATATGACACTGGGCTTATTCTCAACTAATCACGACACTTAAGCCGACGTAAATATTCATTTTAAATATACATTTGCAATTAAAATATTGATGCGATTTGGGTGGTTGCGAAAATGTAAAAGAAAGAAGTATTATTTCGCAAATTATTTGAGGTTGTTGAAATCTGAATGTAAGCATTTATTTGACTATATATAGCGCCGTATGAAAATTTTAACTGACACCCAACATGAGTATTTTGATCAAAAGAACTTTACCAGTTTCCATCATCTTATCTGATAATGTAGCTATTACAGAAGCGGTATGATTTTAATTTACTGCAATGTAAATGTGTGTTATTGTGTTTCTCGCCAATCCATATATTTTTAAGGCTTAACTTGAGATTTTTACAATGAAATCTAAAGTTAATAATTTGTTATTCTATGAGTATGTTACAATTTTCTAAGTGCATATTCAGCTCAGCATTGCTGTTTTATACACTGCGTGAGCATTCTTCAACTAAAGCATCGCTCGTCCTGTACAAGAGTAAAAACGCTGTCGCTGACTTTATGTAACGAACTGAAATTTATACAACAAAATGGCATGGTTAGGAAAACCATTGATACTCAGTGACTGGATTCAACAGTAACTTTAGATAAAAAGTTAATGAATAACTAAATGACGAAATGAATATAAATGACTAAATGATTACGACAGGATAGTTAATTCTTTTCGTTTAGGAATGTACAGAGTTCACGTATTCTAATATAGTAATATGCAAATACAATTACGTCACCAGATTCTATTAAAATGCAAAAACAAACTGAAGAGAAGAACTCGCCTAGGAGTCTAGATGCAATTTGATCATGCCACGGAAATCGCTATATAATCATATCAGTCTTTAGTATTTCATCCTGAAACTGTATTTTCATAGTCAAATTTTCTTAAAATTTGCTCTTGGAGGAATTTATGAAAGCGTTACTGAATCGATGAAGTCAAGGGAAATGAGTGCTATGCAGAAATCAGTCTCCGGACATTTCATTTTTTTTCTAAAGCAACGCATTTCTTTAGCCATTTACTCAAGTAACATCCTGCTAATTATGTATGAGTAGCTGCACAACCTCACATAATTGTCATGGACTGTTGCTGGTTATACTAACGATTTTTAAATGGGACATGTTTAAATCCCAAAGACTACTCGAAAAGATAAAAAGTTTTGGTTTGTTGGAAGGAGTTCGTTACCGTGTAGAAGTTAATGTAACAGGAACTGTGTCAATTAGTAAATGTTGTTCTTTTTGTAAGCAGCCTTTCACGTGATTTTAAGAATTTATTTTAGGCTTCAAATGTATTTGAACCGCTCTAGAAGACAAGTGTTGAGGCGGTGCCCCTATATTCAATTTATTTTTTGTCCGTTTTGTTTTATATGTTACAATTGTATATTTGTGGAGTTTCTTCTATTTACTTCATACATTTATGCCTTCCCCCATCACTTTTTAATGCTACCCACCGTCTTTCGTACCCTTCCTCAGTTTTAGTAATTTGATATGATAAAAAGAGCTGTCGGATGACAGCAACGCTCGCCTATTCAACAACCTTGTCAGTTGGATGAATATTAAAGTCGACAAAGGGGCATAATTTTGTAAAATTGGATAGCAGGTTATGAAACCTGTAAAATGCATATCAGCTCATGACAATGGCCAATTGTGTGATGTTTCAATCCATTCCCATTAGTGGGTACTGATCTACCAGCCTATATACAAAAACTTAACCGAAAAACTGCTAAGTCGAAAAAGGGACATACTTTTGAAACAATGCAAAGTAGAGTTATGGAACCTGTGCACTGCATGTTAGATCATGTCAGTGAACAAGTGTGTGAAGTTTCAATCCATTTCCATTAGTGGGTACTGATATACCAGCTTACATACCAAAACTTAACCAAAAACTGCTAAGTCAAAAAGGGGGCATGATTTTGTAAAAATGCAAAGTAGAGTTATGGAACCTATGCACTGCTTGTCAGTGAAATGTATGTGAAGTTTCAAATCGGGACGCGGACACGGACGCGGACGCGGACGCCGATGCGGACGCCGATGCATGGGAGAGTCCAATAGCTCTACCTATTCTTTGAATAGTCTAGCTAAAAATGTATTTGTTGTAAAATAGAAAAAGTGGAAACTCTACAGATCGCTCAACGCGACAAAAAACGAAAATGCTGCAGGCTAGGTTTGATTGAGCCTGTTCATGGATTGTAGTGGAAATGCAGGCTACCGTCCACACCATCGAACCGTGTATTATTGTGTATATCTGTCTTCTACAGGTTCTATTTATTGTTTGCCTACTTTTCAACGTGCGTCTTTGCCCGTGTTTGCTACGCTCAGTGCTTCCGACGACTCTTACCTTTTATTTTTTGCTTAAAATACATGAGATGTAGGTGTGTGTAAGGTTAGGCACACTATTAAATGGGCTTAATGCTTTGTCACTTTTTTATCTTGCATTAAACAAATTTAAAAGACTCAGTTGGCAAAGTTGGTTACATTATGGTTTACTTTTAGATGTCTTGTATGCATAATGGTACACATTATAACAAGTATTCAGGTCCGTTTTCTTTTGACATGATTTATCGATCTTTAATTATAATCTCAGAAACAACAAGTAACTGGTTTCGCTTTTGACTCATACAGTCCTAATCCGTTGATAGAACATGTTTTGGTCGTGCAGAATAGTTATCTGCGTTTTCTTTTCTATATTCAAATGTTGATCAAAAATGGAAGTTTTGAAATGATCCGCTAGGAACCAACTACCGGAAGGATTGGATTGAATTCTGTCAACAGTTTGATTTATTTTATAGTATATTCTTTTATTCAATGCGCATTTCTTACAGATTATAGTTTTAAAGTATTTCATTTCAAGTTTTAATCATTTGACAGCCTCGCATTTGCTGAAGAAAAACAAACAGTGACATAAAAAATAATTAATTTCTTCTCAACGATAAAAAGTATCTACAGGTATTTAATATAGTCTAGACTAAGTATAGAATGTATTTAATATGATGCAATTTTGCTGTCCAATGGATTTTTGTTTGGATGATGACTGTATCAGTCAGAAGCAAAAAGAATTATATTAGGCTTTCCGCTGTATCATTTTTTATGTTTCTAAAGCAGGACCTAAGGACAGATAAATCATGCAAAACATTGACCACTTGAAAGTGAACACATGACAAAAAGTAGATAAGAAGAGGACACGGACCTCGGCTGATAAACAAGGTATGTCAAGTTGCTATCTATAAGGGCTATCATTCATATCAGATGTAAGAAAAAGGATTTCTAGTTTGTAGTTGTTTTTTTTAAACTCAGACGACCTAAAAATGTCATGATAACATTATTTTTACTATATTTATCTACATGATTGCGTTACATTCCGATCGTTTTGAGTCGTCAGTTTTGTCGACACTATCATTTTTATCTTTTTTATGTGTAGTTGGTAAAGTGAACCTTTGAATCTCAATCGAACTTTATAATCTTTAATTTGAACCCTTCGGCACGTCGATGACATATGAAACATGTTATCAATACTACTTGAAGAAATATCTGTCTAGTTTGTCTCCTACATTATTTTCCTGACAATCTAAATCAATCCTGTCTGGTATAACTCTAACATACATTTCACAGAAAATATTTGTAATAACAGGCATTCACTCAAAAGCTTATTAATATTTATAACTATGTAATTATGTTTACAGTTCTGATGTAATGTAGTCCGCAGTTACATAGCCTAGACGAAGGTTATACAAAGACATATATGCAAACAAATTCATTATGTGTTATATTTAGGTCTTTCTATATTTGCCAGTCTCTATTTTTCAGCAAGTTAGAATATATAAATTATTAACAAATTTTTTATCAAACAAGACGCAGATGTCTACAAAATTGATGTTAGACGTCAAAAATATGTAAATGAACTTTATGACAAAGCAATTAATGACACTTTGTTGGATAATTCCGCTTATTTAGAATCAGCTAGATTTAATCATTACAGAATGAATCGCTGTTTATATTGTTGAAGCTGTTAGACCTAAAGATTACTTTTACTATATGTTCTATATAGACACTGTAGAATATTGCAATTTGGTCTGCGTCTCAAGCAACACAGTATCTGCACTAAACACAAATTTTTAAGAAGTAAAAGTCAAGTAGGCATTGTAACTGAAAATACAAACTTCAAGTGAGAGCTGTCTATATTATATGTATGTGAAGTAAACTGCATCAGAATACAAGGACTGAAAAAATTATTAAAATATCATTTCCTGAAAAAGAGTTATTTGAGCTGAAAAAAAATGATCCCGGATGAAATATTTGGCAAAAATGGAGACAACTCCGCAAAGACTTTATGATAGGCTTAGGTGACAATTGACCTAGTACCTCATGCAAACTACCCGCTTTTTACCTCTAATCATGAAAAAAGCATGCATACTTGCAACATGGATAAGCAACCTGAACACAAAACTATGTAAAGATCAAATAATTGATTGCCCTGGGGAAAGTAGGACATTTTTTTTGTGGTGAAATTTGTCAACAAACAGACGATTTTTTTAAAAAAGTCAAAACCCACAGAATTTCACAAGGTAAAATATGTTGAAAAGGCTACTGCTGGAAAGAGAACAATCTCAACTACCCATACATATGCGTCAAAGTATGGGAAAAATATCTAGAAATATGAGAAAATCGAAGAAATCAATTTCAAGACTGTTAGATGCATAACTGTGTAATCATACATGGCATTTATCATAGATAGGTTACTTTTCCTTTGCACTGATATAACATGGGCAGGATTAGGATTAAGAAACGGTGTTCACTCAACAATTTCACTATATACTTAGATTGTTTCCCTTGCGTAAAGAAGGCTTAGGGTAAGTCTCTAAGTCAAGCCACAATAAGCATGGAGTTGATCGACTCTTGTTTCAGCAACTTAGACAAAATCACACGCGTATGAAGAATTGTAACTAATTGGCCGCACTCAAGACAAAAACTTACCCTTTAAGTAAGGCATGCTATGTATAATATGACAGACTAATTCTATCAAAGTGTACCTACAATTTCATATCTCCTCTCAAACTATGCTGTTTGTTGCATATCTATCCCTCAACATTCATTGTGAAACAGAGGTACTATTTTTCACGAAATCACTGCCTTACTGTGGTCAGTGGACAATGGTCTTTTACCATTATACCGACAGTCAAATTTGCATGTGAGACCATGTCTATTAAGAGACCACTTGCTTTTTCAGTTCTCATTTGTGTTAAAGAACTAAACCATTACCAGTATATGATGCAAACATATGTATCATCAGTACATGAACAAAAGTCATAAATTTTATACTGCCTATTTGGTAGACTGCTCGTATAGCTAAAGACGACAAGATTTGCACCTGTAAAACAAAATATCTTGAGACAGTCTACATGTGATAGAACATGTGTAACAATAGTATATTTTTATTTGCATCGATCAATGATTTTCTGACAAGGTGAATAATTGAATACATTATGTAATTCCCGCTAGTTTCTTCCGTTTTCGTATGAAGAACTGGTTTGTGATATGCAATTTATCAGACCTATTCATTTGGTTGATTGACAGTATATGAATAAAAAAGTTGAACGTTTATAAGAGAGATAAACCTCTGTGATTGACATAAACTCGACGGGAAAAATTAATATCATTCATTCATTTGCATTAGCGTCAGGTATAGATTTTGTACAGGCCTCCCTCAAATAAAACGGTACATTGAAATTAAATATAAATATAAGCAGCTTCAATTGTATTACCACAGCAATAAATGTCCCAAAATATGGCTCCACGAAGTGTTTGATTACATTGTGTGATTAATCAGATTCAGAGATGCAAAATTTCCTTTGTCTTTTTTCCTGGCATTTATGATTACGATTTGCGGTCATATACAAACGGTGGCTCCTGTGCGACAGTGACTTTACTGGGTTAGGCATAGTATAATAAATTAATGTATTTCTCACCACTATAAAGAGATAAATAGATGACTTAGTAGTAAGCAAACACTCTGCCTCAGTTTTTCGACCGAGGTTCAAACGCCAGTTGATATCTATCATAAAAGACTTACAACTCCCTATAACGGAAATTGTACAGACGGAATTGGATCGTCAATGCTATAAAAGTTTTGTCAACAGACTAATAAATTAAGAGGAATATATAAAACCTCTATGAAAAGGCCTTGAAAACAAATCATAAAATAGTGCCTGAATATGTTAAATATGAAATGTTTTTAACAATTGGTCGAATCAATGTAGTTGTACGAGATGAAAATAGCTGTTGTTTATTACACATCAGAAAAAAATGTCACAAGAAATCATTTTCTATTTGGTAGCGCCTGAAAACAATACCTGTTAATGTAATAGTTATGCGAAAGTACAAAGGTCCGTCTGTAAATTATACAAAATTGTAATTTCTATTGTATTTATTAGACTTACTTACTTACTTACTTACTTATTATATTTAGCTAAACATACCAACGTACTTGCTAAATATACTGAATGACACCTACCTATTCAACTGTAAATAGACTAAGTGTCATTCATGAGGAAAACTTTGTCATTTCACCCAGCGTTGCACAAGACACAGACTGAAAATATTCAACATTTTTATCCAATTAGCAAGACATTTGCATATATCCATCGTATAGCCAAAAATATTTATGATACATTATCAAGTGAACTGATTTGCTAACTAAATCACGTGTAATAGGTTAGAGATGGTCATGAAAGCGTATTAACACGGATGCGCCGAAAATAAAACAGTCAAACATCAGAAATTATCAAAAGTCATTTCTATATTTATACAAATGTATAAAAGGCGAATCATATAGCATACCTTGTTTGTATCTGAGGTGGCGTAAGGGATAGCATCTATTATTAACAGTCTTTAACAGGCTTAATCAAAGCAAAGATAGACAAAGGTGACAGAGTCTAGCTTAAGTTTGAACTGAATTGTTAATATAAATTTAATTTTCATTTTAAGTATTTGTTAATACATTAAAATTGTTTTGATATTCTTATGATTCTTTATGTATTGTAACTTTATATATATATATATATATATATATATATATATATATATATATATATATATATATATATATATATATATATATATAAAAGGTTATATCTTGGTTGAAATATCAAAAATAAAAAATGCATCAAGTAAATATCTAGTACGTGTTAAGTGCTCAGTGACTTTACCAAAATGTTCATTCAAAAATGTTTCAAACAAACTTATTATACAACCACCATCTGATTGACCACCGAAAGTTTGAAAGTTTTGAAGAAGTAGGTAGTATTTGTATAGTATACACATTCTAGTTATTTTGTATAAACATATTAATTATATAGACGAAATAAGATGTAAAAGTCATGATACATATTTCTCCTCACTCTTTTCTCAAGAACTTAAAAAGCACTTATTTGTCAATGTATTATTATACCATCATTTGTCAGTTTCAGATATATCGACGTTTCTTTCTGTATGATTGGAATTTTTCCGTTTATCTATGTGTTTTCTAAGCGACCAATAATGTCAGATATTTATTGGCCACTGTACGGAATAAGCATTTATCAGAACTATAAGAACAGGTCGCTCTCCTGGTCGATACAGCTTCTGTAGACAAATACGAGAAATCGCTGAAATGAGTGTAATTCATTTACAGATTTGTTAAGAAATTTTCTTAGACTAACCGTAAATTACGCCAAACCCCGAAAGAGTTAGTAGGGTTTTCCCAGCTTTCCGAAGGGAACAGTTGTTACTAAATATAGAAACTGAAAGTAAGATTACCATTTTCTATTTTTTCAGTTTCATTCACAAGGCTCGGTGCACAAGGAAATACACAGTATAAATAAACAAAATACGTCACGTCACTGATATTCTAAAGCATTCATCTTTGTTTTGCCATTTGAGAATTTTAAAAATATCCTAATTAATACATATTTAATCAAATGTTAAAACTATTTAACTTCAAGCATTCTGTGATTAGGTAACTTCATTTCCCACGAAGAGCGCATATATAGATTTATATTCCTTCGGGAACATCAGTTACATATAAAGATAATTACTAAAAAGCACTTTAACACGCCAAAGCAAGGTCTTAATTCAAAGACTATGTATAATATACAGTAACTCATTTGACACTATTGTATATCATTTGAGCTGTTTTATGCACATGTTACAAGCATTTCATTTATTACTGATATTTTTGTATTGTTTGCTTTCTTGGCAGTCCATATCAGTAGTATTACTCAATTTTATTGATCCTGTTGTAAATATAATTTTGTACACATTATGTATCTATAAAATTATTATCAATTAAACAGTTCAATTACATTATTATGTTTATTTTCTTATAATAGTAATAATACGTTAATGAATGGAACTTATTTGCTTTAACATTTAACTATTGCTTCTGTTGTTGTTTTTCTGGACTAATATAATATATTTCAAATAGTGTGCCAAACGTAATGAACGTCATACTTTGACGTTATGACGTCAAGTTACGTTACCTTATGCCATTATCATGTGTAAATATACATTGTATGTTTGCCTGAAGAAGTATTTCAATACGAAACGTGTTCCAAACTTTAGTTGTTCTAAAGACAAAACAATAAATATTTCCATATGCTTATTATATATCTATTTCAGGCACATTGCCCCAAAACATCTGATGCAAAAAATTATGCACCATTAGAAGCTTGGAAGTAAACATTGGGGCAACAAAATCTTGAAAACAAGAAATGTAATTTTTGAAAGGATAAGGGGCCATTATTTTGACTGAATTCAAAATAGAGATTTACTAAGCATACTAACTGATAACGTAAGTATAAATATATTTTGATTACAACATGTGTATCAAGCTTTTTGGCTCATTTTTATCACACTTCAATTAACTTTAGTAGGAAGTATTGGTATAAAATTTTAAGCCTCATTTAAGATGACTCATGTCAGTTAGAATATACAATACTTTCCAGTGTAGATATTTCAGTTTTAATAGTTTATCACTGCTTAGAAGGAATATGGTTTTAAGACAGATCTTAAGTTCAAAGATTTGAAACTTTGCAGTTCTTGGGTGTTTCTGTTTTTATCTGATAACAATATTTGCAAGAGCAAGAGTGTAAGTGTTTAAGTGTCCATAATAAAATAGTGTACAAAGCCAAAATGAAAACATATTAATAGGACAATGATTTCACGGATGACTGAAAACGGTAACTCGTAACAATATTTAAGTAAGCAGTGATTTTTTTTTTGCAAACTTGATGACGGTATGCTAACTCAGTAACTGTTACGATAACATTACAAACAATTGTTTACAGTATTTTTACAGTACATTTGTTGTCATAGAAAAATAAAAAAAAACACTTTAAGATGTAAATGTTTGGAAAAATTTGGTGGCCGAAATGGCACACCTGAGTGTGCTTTGATTTTGGCGAGAGCTGTTAAGTTGCTTGAAAATTCGGACACATCTAATACGTGTGTTGATCATATTGTTTTCATATTGACAAATCGATTAATCTATCCAAGCAATAAATCAATATATGGATTCACGAGCATAAAAGAGAGCCGCTAATCAAATAGTTACTTAATTGGCTTTGTACTTAACAAACAATACATATCAAACAACCAAACAAAACAATTATGGTTAAGAAAATCAGTTTTTAAAACTCCACTAAATATCATGATTGTATTTTCTTTTTCGGTTTTGCGTAAATTGTCAGTATTCTGAAACTGTAGATCTTCCTTTGTAATCGTATTTAGTGTTGTCTAAGGAAACAATAATGTTGGATGCTTACAGCCATCTATACAGAGTATAAGTTCAATACAACTATAAGAATTGACCCGTGTTTCTGATCGATACAGTTTCTCTACATAAATACAGAAAATTGCTGAAATTAGTGTTATTTATTAAAGAAGTTGCCTTGGCATTTTCCTAGACTTTATGCAAATAACGTCCAACCTACTTACAAACAAAGCATATCAAGTAACGTTAAGCGATTGTATGTTGTTTATATTAAATTATTTTGACGGTTTTAAGGAAATATAACCTCCAAAAGGATCTTAAAGAGAAACTGCTGCTGGACAAACATGCATGTTGATATACTGTTGCGTGCTAAAATGTGTTACCAGTTTTAGTTCAATATATTACATTTATTATAGTATTAAATCCTTACGTTGGGTTACAGTTAATTTGAAATATTACGCACGCAGAAAGATCAATGACTATAAAACGTAAAATATAAAGAAATATAAACTGCCTCGTTGTGAATTATATATTACCTACACATAGACATCCATTGTCGACGTAATGCGTATTATGTTGTTATATTTTCTGGTCCTTTGGGATTATCATGGAGTCCATTCAATATATGTGTATGAGTTCTGCTTAAGCCGGCGCTAGGGGATGTGAGAGGTGTTGCACATTTCATTACCTCTCATGAACAGACTCGATCAAACAGATTCTGCTATTATTGTGCTTGGTTGCGTTCTATGCTTCACAAATTTTATTGATTACAGCAGCTGTTTTTGATAACTTCCATTTTTGAAGAAATTCGGTTGTTCCGCAGATTTCAGTATTAGTTTCATTATCATGTGGAAAAAGCTCCCTCATAATTGACAATAAAGAACTGTTTAGGCTTCAGTACTTCCGAATATCATAAATAAATACATGTACCTTGTAATATTGTTACTTTGTATCCAGACGCAAGAAGCCTTTCACGCCTAAATAAATAAATAAAATGAAAGACTTAAGTTTGTTTGGCAATCATTTTTCAGAGCAGTGTCTCTACTTCTCTGCAGGTTCCTGGATATTTTTGAATTAGAGGACGAAACATGATTATATACAAATTGCACGCATAATAAATAAATGTTATGTTCAGCAAAATATTCAAAAGTTACAAGACACTCTAAACTTAATTGGTAAAGACCAACATGTAAAGGTAGGTACAAGCAGGATTCGGTCTTTAACATTGCCTTCATTGCTTGGGGTTAATGCTGAACATGGTATTCGAAGTTAAAGACAGCTAAAAGTAGAAATTCAGTTTTGGATTTGATATATTGCCTGGCAACACTGCAAATCTCACGAAAGTACTTTTGTCCTGATCACCCAAGATTTTTTATGCACTTCATATCTTGAACAGATAACGGTTGTCAAAACAAACAATACTTCCTTTTATTTCGTTAAACGTCAAAAAAAAAAAAAATATATATAAAAAAATAAAGAGATACCCTTTGCAATGTTACATTTGTAACACAATTTATTCTGAGTGTAAGCAATTAAAATAATATTTTCATTTATTATTCATCTTGAACTTATTTTGTAGAATGAAAATAACTTATATTAGAAATTCACACGATCTATCTAAGGATCTACGTTAAAGTGCATTTTCTCAGTTCCGAATATAAACGACATATTTACAATGCTACATTTGCAATTTATTGTACAGCTATATCTGTTTTAATCGAGTGTTAAGTTTACGACGGACTCACGTGTAACATGTAAGAAACAAAGTTCTGCAAAAAGTAAATGAAATGTCTGTCTTTGCGGAAAACAATCTCGGCAGTTACTTACTGAGGTTGTATTAGGTATATGCTATCTGATGTATTAGAAATTGGCGTGTTTTTCTCTTCGGTACATATTATTAAGATATAGCGAGTGAACTGCTGGACTGAGACTGGGTGTAATCTATAAGAGTAATTTTCTGGACGCAAATGACATCAAACCAAGCTCACTTACAAATTATTTCGTTTAATGTTGTTCAAAGTTATCTAGTTTATTAAATGAAGCGATAAAGATCATTCCAAGCTTCCCTGCCATTGTTCGGTGGTATTAACAAATTCAGTAATAGCTCTATTTCAAATTGGCCTGTATGGTTTAGATAGTTTTGGTATGCTTTTGATAACAAAATCTATGTGGTCATTTGTAAAACTGCATGGTCCGTTTAAAATTAGTATGTAGAGTCATTTCGTTATTTTAATTACATAGATGAAATGTTTGTGGGTGATACTGATGTTCAGACAATATAAGAATGAAACATAAATGGTTCATATACGTATCTAATCTTCTTAGAACACGGTACATTTTACACGTTATCTTACAATATCTGGTTACGTTACTCGGCCTGACTGAAATGTGATAGACGATATAATTTAATAATCACTAGATGTCTAGACACCTTATTTGGTATTCAAATTATTCCTTCCTTACGCTGGAAACGTATAAAAACCAAGGAGCTGTAAGTATTGTACACATACGTTATCACACTTTTACACTTTTAAGTGTCAAGTTCTAGCTCAGTTGTCTGTAATATTATCATCTAGAGGTTACAAAGCCTGGCAAAGTCTGTATTAATTTAAGTATTTCTGTTACAATGTTTTTCCGTTTCAGTTACAATATTTCTGCAAAAACTCTTGAATTTATCAGTTCGAATGTGAAGCGAAAAGCACAGATCGAGCTTTGTTTTCGTTGTGTACTATTTCATCGTATATATTTCAAAATTAGTAAACAAACTACATATTTGTTTTTGAAAAATAGCAAATATCATTTCCTTTACAAACATTAACCACATATATTTGAAATAATGATTCTAAATTAGAAAACTTTAAAAATAGTGTTTGATACCTAAAATGGGGTTTTCAGTTTAAAGGTCCATTACTAAGGGAAAGTGAGTTGGCAATTTTTTTCATAGCCAGTGCATAGACTTCTGTAAGACACTAAATAATGAAGATTGGCAGGTCAAAATTTACAGAAGGTCTTTGGAACTCAAAGAAATGTATGTGTATTATGTTGAAATTTCAATGAATCGACAGAATGACCCCCAGGTCTTTTTAACTTTCTTCATACTTCATAGAAAAATAATTGTACATATACTGCGATTTATTTCGAATTTCTACATACCAACTTTCATTTTCCAATAAAATGAAATAGTTTCTGTGCTTTTTAAAAGAAATTAAAATGTTCACTTTCCTTAGTATTGGACCTTTAAGCGTAATTTGAAGAATGCGTTATATTATAACGAGTCGTATATAATTTGAATGTTTTCTTGTGGCACGTTTGATATTGCAAATATAGCTAAAACCACATTGGTTTGATATATTAGAAGAGTTCATTGACATCCGCAGGTTTTCCAAGAGAGGATCAAATGAAGTACATCTCCAAGGAGAACAATGTTGTCAGCTGTTGAATTGGATAGATATTATTAACTCGTTGTCCTGAGACTTTCCTGATAATTACATGTTTCTAGTTAAGACTGTATATTGATCTAAATCTTTAAAGAAATAGTCTGAAAATTGTTCTTTTTTCTTTATATAAAGGCAAATAAAAGTTCCTTTTCAATGATCACAATTCATATTCTTTTGGAGATACAATGTACATGTACATGCTATCAAATGCTTAAATTGACTGTTCTCTATATCTAGGGCGAACGAAGCATTATCATGCATGCAAATTCCTTATATTTTTTGCTGCAAAAGACTATGATGTTTACAAACATATTAAACTTATTTTGTTCTGCTTTATTACACACAGTGAACTTTATATTAATATATTTCCAAATTATTACTGCATTTAGAAGACTTTGCTGAATTTGTTTTAAAAGCGCTTTTACTTTGGCCATTCATATCAATCCTCTTACATACCTCTGTTACTTGCTTGTAGAAACAAAGACTTTCAACTTTTAAAAACTTTCTTTTATTTGAAAACATAACACTTGAAAGAGTGTTTCTTTATTTATTAAAAAAGACGACTAGTCTGCTTAATAAGTAGAATAGTTAAGAGTATAAAGTCATTTGCTGTGGCGAACATTATTTTGGCATTTTGAAACTGTTTGTTAATGAGTAAGTCTGAACCGTAACATACCAATCCCCCGTTACACTGTAATTTATCCATGAATGGGCGAAAGAAAGACTTAACATGATCTAAGAGTCAACCGACTCAGATTTTTTTACGCTTAACACATATTCTGCAATTTTACGGGACGTTTTATGGGCAGGAGTGTGTCCACTATTTGAACAGTTCTTATCCAGTGTTCACCAACATAGGTGCCAATGATTATGGTCAAATTCGTTAAACAGCTTGATCCTCTGAAGATCTCTTAACTGACGGTCGTTTAATTAAAACAAAATGTGAAAATTGAAAAGATACTGTCTGTAGCTTGAACAATTCTTATTCAGCTTAAATAAAACCGTTATCAAGCATACAACAAAGGAAAGATGCAGGCTGACTACTTCAAACAGTTAATAGAAGAGCAGCTGCGTTTTAAACCTTTAGCCAGAAGAAAAACGGTTGTAAATGAGCAAAATGTTTATACGGGTGCGCTTATAACACAGTAATTGAGCAAAATGTCCATACGGGCGCGGTTATAACACTGTAATTGAGCAAAATGTTCATACGGGCGCGGTTATAACACTGTAATTGAGCAAAATGTTCATACGGGCGTGGTTATAACACTGTAATTGATCAAGATATTCATACGGGTGTGGTTATAATACAGCAAATATCAGAATCAAACAAAAGATTACAACTAGTACTAGAATCTCGTAATTGTATATATCGTTATACAAATACCTCTTCTATAATCAAGTATAACTTAAATTAATACTTGGTTTTCCCAAGAAAGAAACATTTTTATCACAACTAGATGAGAATAATATTGCAAAACGTCATGTAAATCAATGTGCAAAATTTTTAGGTCGCACTTGACGACAGTCGGATGAAGCTCCCTACTCTTTATTGGATCCCTAAACTTCACAAAACTCCATATAAAATAGAGAAAAGTGAAAACTTCACGGTCGTTCAACACGACAAAAATGAAAATGTTGCAGGCTCGGTTTGATGGAGCCTGTTCATGGACGGTAGTGGAAATGTATGCTACCGTCCATGCCCTCTAGCCCCGGGTTGAGCAGAACTCAACATTTACACATGCTAAAAGTACAAAAAGCAATTTAGAGTCAACCGCAGATGTATCCAAACGGCGGTGAACATGGAACCTTCAATGATACACGTGTTGAGGCGTGTAATTCCATGAAGAGCGGCGTTTGGTCCCCAGATAAATTATAGGGTTTGCCCAAAACGAGAAAACAATGGGCAGAAATAAACAAACTGGAATTTAGGAAGGGGATCTGAGGTTATGGAGCCCTGATTGAATGTACGGGGAGACTTTTTACGGCCGCCACACGGCACAAGCAACGCTGCTGTGATAATAAAATAGAGAAAAGTGAAAATTTCACAGGTCGCTCAACACGACAAAAATGAAAATGTTGCAGGCTCGGTTTGATTGAGCCTGTTCATGGACGGGAGAAAACATGTGCAAGAGAAAACGTTATTTATCTGGCTTGAAACTATAGCATTCTTTTCTAACAGTGCGTTTAAGAGATACAACCTACGGAGTTGTGATCAGGTTTGCAAAGCTCTAATGTTTCTACTAAAGAACATTTTTATCAAATTTGGCAATAAAACTTACAGACAAGTAATTGGTATCCCGATGGGAACCAACTGCGCCCCACTCATTGCTGATTTCTTCTTATACTGTTATGAACGAACGAGATTTTATGCTTAGTTTATCCACTGAGACACAATTTGAAATTATTGAAGCTTTTAATGGAGAGTCAAGGTATCTTGATGATATTTTGAATATGGACAACCAATATTTTTCAGAAATGGTGAAACATATTTACCTTACTTAAATTTTGATATGGATAAATTAAACGGAAGACGTGACACGAATAAACAAAGTTCAGATAGGCTAAACAGGATTATTGAAAACAATGATCTTCATGATATATGGCGAGTTATTAACCCTGAAAGTAACAGCTATACTTGGCATTCTAATACAAAACCTCCTATATTTTGTAGGTTAGACTATTTTCTTGTTTCTCAAAACTTAATTAATCTTGTTTCAAAATGTACTATTTCGCCAAGCTATCGGTCAGACCATTCAATCGTACACGTTAAAACAGACTTAGTAAAATCAGAAAAAGGTCCGGGATATTTTAAATTAAATAATAGTGTGATACTTAATCCTGAATACCAAGATATTATACGTAAATCAATAAACGAAACGGTTCAAATTAATAGTGAGGCCAACCCAAATACACTTTGGAAAGTAATAAAAAGTACCATTAGAAACGAATCTATACGATTCTCTGTACGAAAAAAGAAAGAAAATGCTAATGAACAAATTAGAATTGAAAACAATATTAACAGGATCGAAGACGAATTAAATAAATCTCCTGGAAGTGATATACTTTTACAAGAATTAAACACTCAAAAAGAAAACCTAAACCATTTTTTGGATGAAAAAATTAGAGGAATTTTACTAAGAGCAAAAACTGAATGGATTGAAGGAGCCGAGAAGAATACTCAATATTTTTCAGATCTAGAGAAAAAACGATCCAAAGAAAAAGTAATAAACAAAATTGAAGACAATGGATCAGTCTTGATAAAAACAAAAGACATTATTAATAAAGTACATTCTTTTTATAAAAATTTGTATAGAAAAGATGAATATCTTACGAATGACAGAAACTTTTTCCGGATATGCATAAACAGTTAAGTAATGAACAAAAACAAATGTGTGAAGGAATATTGACAGAATACGAATGCGGTATAGCTCTCAAAGAAATGAAAAATATGAAGAGCCCCGGTTCCGACGGTCTAACTACTGAGTTTTACAAAATCTTTTGGAATGATATAAAAAAGTACCTTCTAAACTCCCTTAACTACTCATTTGAGAAGCAAGAACTAACTGAACTACAGAAACAAAGTATTATCTCACTTCTTCCGAAAAAAGATAAACCATTAACTAATATCAATAATTGGCGACCAATATCTCTCTTAAACGTAGACTATAAAATAGCATCGAAATCAATAGCAAATAGAATGAAAAAAGTACTTGATGATATTATAAATAAGGGTCAAACTGGCTTTATTAAGGGACGATATATTGGTGAAAACGTACGAATCTTATATGATGTAATAGAAAAAGTAAACAATGATAATGAAGAAGGATTAATATTTTTCTCAGACTTTCAAAAAGCCTTTGATAGCATAGACCATAACTATATTTTCAAATGTTTAAAATACTTCAACTTCGGTGAAACACTTATTAGTTGGATAAAGCTGTTTTACAGAGACGCAAAAAGCTGCATCACCAACAATGGGCATTTTTCTGATTTTTTTTTAAAATAGAAAAAGGTGTAAGACAAGGCTGTCCACTTTCCCCTTATCTATTCATAATAGGCATTGAAATACTATCACAATATATAAATAATAATAAAAATATAAAAGGACTTAAAATTTTAAATACTGAAATGAAACAAACACTTTTTGCTGATGATGCAAGTTTTTTCTTAGATGGCACAGAAAGGTCCTTTCAAAATCTTATCACATCATTTGAAAAGTTTAGTCAGATATCGGGTTTTAAATTAAACATATCAAAATGTACTGCACTGAGAATAGGGTCTGTACGGCATGCAAATATAACCTTTTGCAAAACAATGAAATTCATTTGGTCGTCAAATGAGGCCTCAACTCTAGGTATACACTTTACAAATGACCCAACTAAAGTAGTAGAAATTAATCTAGACCCTAAGATAGATGCATTTCAACATACACTGTACAAATGGAGAAGATGGAAACTCTCTTTAATAGGTAAAATCACAGTAATTAAATCATTCGCATTTCCAAAACTGGTATACCCACTTACAGTATTAAACAATCATACAGAAAATAGAATTAAAAGAATTAAAAATCTCATGTTTGACTTCTTGTGGGATTCCAAACCTGATAAAATATCTCGAAATACAATTATACAAACATATGAAAATGGAAAATTGAAAATGTTAGATATAGACTGCTTCATAAATTCAATTAAGGTTAGCTGGGTAAAAAGAATCACTTATAAAAGTGATGCAAAATGGAATAAAATTTATAACAAATACCTAGAAAAATATGGAGAACATATATTTAAATATAACACTTGCAAAGCAGATGCAGCTAAATTAAATTTCAAGTTCACCTTTCTTAAGGAGATAGTAATATCCTAGTGCACAATTAATTATAAACCATGTATACAAAACTACTCGAAAGAAATAATATGGAATAACTCAAATATAAAACAGACAAATGGAAACTTGTTTCTTTACAAACCTTGGTTGGAAAGAGGTATTTTATACATGGAACATATTTTTGACTTCCGAACTAAACATCTCTTGACATTTGAACAAATGCAATATATATATATGGTATTGAAAATGGTGAATTTCTTAACTATTTGACATTGAGAAGAGCAATTGACAAAAAATGGGGAAAACACTTAGCTGAAGAGCAAATCAACTTAACACTTGGAACTGGATATTTAATAGATAAAATTAATCAAACTATAAAAATGAATAAAATGTTGTACGAATTACAAATTAAACAAATACACAGTAGCAACAAAAATCTAAAGAAATGGGATTCAGAATTATTAGGAGAACAAATTAGATGGAAACATGTTTTTACAATACCAACAAAGTGCACTATCGATTCAAAGTTAAGAGAATATCAATATAAATATCTAATGAGAATAATACCAAATAACAATTATCTGTACAAATGCAAACTCACAAATTCTAGGTTGTGTGATTTCTGTTCAATGGTCCCAGAAACTCAGAGGCACCTTTTTTGGGAATGTCAAATAATACAACAATTCTGGGACAATCTACAAAGACTTCTCAGAACTAAAAATATTCAATTAGATATCCTTAGTTATAGAACAGTGTCATTAGGCATTTTTAGTCTATCCCGATGACGAGTTGTATACCGGATTACGGACGTATTTACCTGTTTACCTGTGTAAGGGGACATCTCAAAATATTCAAGTGATATAACGTAGTGTAAAAGTAGCATTAAAAATGCCACGACTTTATTCATTTATTTCTTATCAATCTAGTGGGTAATATTTTATTCTGGATATGTCATCGCTTAGTTTTTGAACGTTTAGAGTGAAGTTGCACACGTATATGATTTCCCGAGCATTTTAGTAATACCAAATTTCAACAGGAGGTCGTTTTGATTTTAGACTTTTGTATCTATACTTTCAACAAAAATAAAGGTAGAAAAATCAAAAATAAATGTAAAATAATGGATAAACGTACTAGAATAAATAAATGTTGGCTACATTACACAAAAAAGGCATTGATGCCAGTTACGTGTTATTTAATAAAGTATGTTATTCTTAATTAATTTCGAGTTAGGTACCTTTCTAACTCTATATTTTGAAAAGTTTGATATACCTTACTCGAAATTTCATCTCACTGCTTCGGCATTTTGAATTAAATAACATGAACATTGGATTTTCTAATATCAAATACTGAAAATTTCGACTTAGTATCTCGAGATTTCATCGAAACAATAACTGGATTGCGATAACAGACACTGCAACTTCCATATCCAGATTCGCTCTGTCCACGCAAAATGCCACTTATTTTGTAGCTATATGGTGACCGCCCGATACTTTGGTCATAATCTGTATTTGAAAACCATATGCCTGATCACCAGACATTCTGTACTTTCTTTTTAAGAACTTGGCAGGTTTTCGCTAGTTATATAGCTCCAACCCATGCTAAATATTTCGTATCATGCCCCGATCGTATATCATTTCCGGATTCGCACATAAGGAAAGCTGAATCACTATATATCACTGTATTTTCTGCCAGCATTCTTTTTGTATGGTAATTACTCTGTCACAGAGACATAACAACAAACGTATTTATGTCGCCATGCAAAATGCCGTCCCGCAGACCACCGTTATGTCGCCTAGTGAAATGTCGCCTCTCCAAACATCTCGTCCCGCAAAATGTGCTCCGCTGAATGTTTCCCCACCAAACGTCGCCCTGCCTAACGTCGTTTTTATCGCCTCGTCAACAGTTACTGTCACCCCGCCGAATGTCTCACTACCTTACTAAACGTCGCCCCGCCTGACTTCAGGACCTGTGTTTTGCATAGCACTAGCCGTAAAAAATTCTCTACGAGTGTTAAACTCGCATAACGCTTTCCATAATCTTTGCCAAACCCACTCACTCAAGTGAAACATTGACATTTCGAAAAGGGATCTAGTGCTCACACGAAATTTCATCTCGCTGAGGTAAGCGTAAGGTGCTCATACAATGTTAGACAAGTTTTAAATCAGGACAAAGATAAGACGGTCGGACAGACAAACGCGCGCACGTGTAATTTAAGATCGTGGGGTGGGAAAGTTTGGGGAGGGGAATGGTCGTGAGATTGTGCAATATTCTCTGATAACACTTCATAAAGGACATACAGATATTCAGATATTTCACCAAAATTAAAATCTTACAATCTTTTATCTCGAATTAAATTGATACTTTCATGACATTCGGTAGGCGGAAACGACGTTTGACTGGACGACATTTGGCGGGCTGACCTTTGGCGGGATTAACATTTGTAGAGACATTCAGTGGGGCGACGTTTGGCAGGGCACCATAACGGCGTTCGGAGGGGCAACATTTTGCAGGGCGACGTTCGGCGGGGCCCCATAACGACTTTCGGCAGGGCGACATCATGCGTGACGACGTTCGTCAGGTTGCCATAACAGTTGTTTATCATTGTATCTCTGCGGTAGATCGAAATAACGAAATATCACAAATCAGCCACCATATTTCATTTCACGTTTTTATTCGAACTATAAATATATAAATCCTAAAATTTTGAAAATAGCAACAACAGCTGAAGTCATTTAAACATACATTTGTTCTATTATACATATAAATGCAAACATATGTGCAAAAGTAATGGAAAGCACCGAACTTTAAGCATAGGTTGATTTGTTTGTTTGTTTTGGGTTTAACGCCGTTTTTCAACAGTATTTCAGTCATGCAACGGCGGGCAGTTAACCTAACCAGTGTTCCTGGATTCTGTACCAGTACAAACCTGTTCTCCGCAAGTAACTGCCAACTTTCCCACATGAATTGTCAGAGGTGGGGGACGAATGATTTCAGACACAATGTCTATTATCAAATCGTCACGGAGAACATACGCCCCGCCCGGGGATCGAACTCGCGGCCCCGCGATCCGTACCCCAACGCTCTCCCTACTGAGCTAAGCGGGAGGGCAAAACATAAGTTAAGGCACCCTACAAACAGTGAACGTACGTGTGTCTCTTAATTGTTTGCAGATACGAACGATGAAAAGATGTAGAAAATGCTATATTTTCAATTAGTTATAGTAACATAATATATTTGATTTATTTTCTTAATCAATGGTTAATGATTATTGGAAATAAAGTACCGCTAGCTACAGCCCTGTAATCTTTACCCGTGTGTACTTAAATGCATTTGAGAAAACCCCCAATATCTAATCGGTATGCGACATACAAGTCAGCATCGGGATAGGCTAGAAATGCCTATTAGGGTTAGAAGAAGAAACGGATACTATAAAAAGAAATATTGTTAACTTCATTTTGATATTAGCCAAATATTTTATAAGTAAATGCAAGTATAACAAAAATATACCCGAAATGGAATCTTTCAAACTTTATCTAACACGGCATATTGGCATTGAACGAATTAAAGCAACTTTGAAAGACAACATAGATATATTTAACACAAAATGGAATGATTTTATAACTTGAACTCTTATATTTATATACAAATGTATATGTATATGCAGAAGCGCAGAATATAATATCGAAAAACATGTTCTCTCTCAACATTCTTGCTCACAAATGTTTGGGTAATTTCTCCAAATTTTCTATCCCCACTTCATCAAACAAAAACCTTTAAGTATATCAGATGACACACTATATCAATATTGGTTATATTAAGGTATTGTTATACAGTATGTTTATATTTTCATTTTTCTAACATACATTGTTAATATACAATATTTGTAAGTGTTTAAAATGTATAACATGTGCAATCTGTGTATACTTAAATGAATAAAAATGTAAAAACAAAAAAGAAACATATTTACCCAAAAGAGTTACAGCTTAACAAGGCTAATACTTCAGATTTAGAAGCGTCATTTTTGGATTTAAATTTTACAATTGTGAATAATAATCTAGAAAAGAAAATATATTATAAAAGGGACGATTTTAATTTTGAAATTGTCAACTTCCCCCACCTTCATGGAGATTTCCCTCGAGCAATATCATACGGTGTCTATATTTCACAACTTACTCGTTTTGCAAGAGCTTCCTCGAAGATAGAATATTTAAATGACAGAAATTTTCATATCACCGGGAAATTATTACAACAGGGTTACCGTTATCATATGCTACGGAAAGCTTTCAGTAAATTTTACTTCTGATCGCCGGAACTGTTAGAAAAATACAATACTTACCTAAAAACACTTTTAAAACTTGGACTTACACACCCGGAATACTATGGAGATGTAGTTATAAACATAGTCCTTATTTCAATCAAATATTTGTAAAATAGATTAAAAAGTTTATCAAAAGAGGATACGATGCAAACATCGTGAAGCACAGTGCATGTTTAGTGATTGACCTCTCTACAGTTAATCGCTACGCTTTCCTATTTGATGGTGCGATGACTAATAAAGTGTGAGACTCCATGATGCTTTTCTCCTAAATCCTACATACAACGGATGGAGGGAGTTGAATTTTGTCTGACAGCTGTCTTAGTTGTGCCCTTAAAAGTTAGGCTCTTGGTGCTCTGACTTCAGACAAGTTGTTGAGTACATTGTTGTAATTATACCTAAGATTTACCTTAATTTTATGTTTTACTTAATAAATCTGGTGTTTTTGCGCCTTTCTCAGCGGGGATTTTATTTACATTATTTATGGTGTTGCCTAACTTGTTGAAAATAGGGTAAGTGCGAGGTTGGCATGCCCTAAACGCGTTTAAATCCCCGGTTTCTTTTATATAGGTTGATGACCGTTCCAACGCGGTGTCCCTATTTTCAACTGGTTTTCTGTCTGTCTTGTATTGTCTGTTGCATATGTTTTCTTGTTTGTTGTAAGCGTTTTATCATCCTCCTCACTCCCCTATCGCCCCCTCCTTTCCCCTTGCATTTGCGCTTCTTTTTGCATCTCCTCCCCCTTTACTTTGAGTTAGTTTTCGTGGCTTCCCTTTATTTTGGCTACCGGAATCCTAAGGCGTACACGATTGTATTTTACTGCTTATAGGGGTACGTTTGTATGTTCGTGAGTCTAAAGCGGTGCCTTACTGTGTAGTTCTTGTATCTTACTTGTCTGTTTTTCTATGTTAGTTAGTTGGGTGTGGTTGTGTGTTTAACTTTGAAACATGAATGTATGCGCTATTGTAGCTTACGTTGTAGTGTAACTGTGATTAAGGATCGTAGAATTCCCTTTGTATATTCATCCTTGTTCTACTTTCCCCTTCAATTTACTCCCCCACCCCATCCCCTCTTTTTTTTACCCCTTACCACCCTCTATCTATATTTGGCATAAAGCTATATGTACTTGTTAGATTTTTGAAACAATCCGTCTGTAATATTTTTCCTTTACAGCTTCTTTTTATGGGTCTACTTTGCAAATGCGTGGCTCTGAGGCTGTGTTTTTGGTGCTCTATGCTTCCAAGAAATTTACCCTTACCTATTATCTTTTGGAGTATTCTAACATAGGGAACTGTAATCCTTCTACACAAAACTGTAGCACTGTATGTTTAATGTAATGTATGTAAGGTTCATATACAATGTAACTAGAATTTCATTACGTTTTTACTTATCGAACTGTTTTGTAGCGCCACTTTTTCTTCCATATCATTTTGTTTCATTCTGACAGTTACTGAAGGAAAGGAATCTAGAATTCTTTAAACGAGATTTGTAATAGCAGTTTCCTGAGTAATTGAAATCAGCTGTTCAATCTTCTTTCACTGAGGAAATACTTAAAATTATCACGAGTTTGACGAAAGTATAAGTATGTCAATATCTTAGTTGTAGTAAATTCAAACGTCTAAATAGATTCTAAGAAAAAACGGCGATACCTTCCGTGTTTTGTCGGATAATTGAATAATATAATAAATATGTATGTTACATTTTTATGTATATCCGGCATATTTCTTGTATGTGCCTTGAAAATATATGAGCATTTGCCTATTGCGGCAGAATACGGACCCATCTGCGGATGTCTCTAAATTATATTTGTACTTGTAGCATGTGTATATGTTGAGTTCTGCTCAACCCGGGGCTAGAGGACGTGGACGGTAGCATGCATTGCCACTACCGTCCACGAACAGGCTCAATTAAACCAAGCCTGCGACATTTTCGTTTTTGTCGTTTGAGCGTCCTGTTGAGTTTCAACTTTTCTATTTTCGTATTGAAGTCAAGAGGATTGATAGATGATTCTCAGAGTGATGAAAAACAAAAACAGCTTTAGTGCTTCTATTTTTTCCGATAGCAGAACTTTTGTTGTTGCATTTTCGTTTGTGTCGGCGTGTTTTATGAACAAATAAATCATATGTTTTTGTTCATAAAAGTGTGACAGCCACGTCATTAACAAATGTATCACGAGGTTTCAAGTTATTTCGAATATTAACAGTACATAGTACGGCCCATGTATTTTATTATATATTTGGTTAACTTGTTTGATCGGCTTAATTGTAAGAGCGAATTTAAGTATAATCATTACTTAACTTGTTGACAGTTTTCAACACGATGTTGATAATAATACAGTTTAGTTTATATTTTACAGATTATTCCAAGAATTGAGGGGTTCTTCTGGATATATTGTCGCCTAGATTTCTCGGAATGGATATGCGTTTTAGATTGATGCATATAGAGAACTGTTTTATAATGGAGTGACGTAGCACGAATGATACATGGGCCTCGTTTAAAGATTTTTTAAAAACAGAAAGTTACTTTTTCGTGTAAGATAGAAAAAATTGAAGACAGTATTTTACCGAAAGTGCAAAGCCGATTCTTGTCATAGTCTCATTAAGGTATAAATGCATTGTGAGAATTCAAAAGTATATATATGTATACGCAAATTTAATGTAATAATATGTTTGGAAGACATGCATTTAATATGAATGTACATTTTTTTGGCTAGCAATTGAACTTCTATTGACTACATTATTTTCATTGAAGTTAATTTTTTTCGGCAATAAATTGTGGGGTGGGGGTGTCAGGCCACCAGAAAATGGTAGCTGGTCTGGAGACTTTGTATCTTTCTACTTCCCCCTGCAACGACGGAGTTATGTGTATGTGTGGTGTGCACGTCTGCGTGCTGTAGGTTTCGTTTCGGGGAGGCTGCGAATTTGGTAAGTGGCATTCCCTGTTTGATATTTGTCTTTGTTTTTTAGGGTTGAGTAGCCACCTCGCAGCACACTGACTAAGAAAGTATATTCATATATGTAAGTTTTCCGTGTAGGAATTATAAAAAAAAGTTATCCTATATGTGCAGTTTTCGCTTAGTTTAAAAAATGTGTTAAAGTACATGCATGGTGTGTTGGTGTTAAAGCTAGAAAATGTGTTAACAATGTCGATACTTGACAAAGAAAATAAAAAATTCTAAAAATGCATTTATGTATTTGTCCTCCTTTCTTCCCTCGATTTACTTTGATTATGGGATAAATAATTTATTAACACTGAGCGTTGCGAATTAGGAAATAACGTATAAACGTTTATAGGTGTTTTTCATAAGTATTCATATATGTCGTGTTTCTGTACTACTGTTAAATCATTTAATTTCGTGGGCATGAAATTTCGTGGTTTTAGTCAGAACGGCAATTTCGTCGGGATATGAATTCGTGGCTTTCAACTTTTAAACACAAAATGAGTGGGATTTTTTTTTGTTCGTTGGGATAAAATTTCGTGGATTGACTCAACCACGAAATCCACGAAAATTAGTCTCCCACGAATATTAATGATTTTACAGTATGTGATGCAATTAACGGGGAAAAGTCGTCAGTCCTGACAGGCATACGCACTGAAGCACGTGCGTACATTATTCTGAAAGAAGGAAAGAATTAAAAAATCTATACATTTAAAAATACAATAAAACAAGAAGTGGGGGCGTGGTTAAGCCATTTTGTTACCCTCACTTCGTATGTGCGTATAGTAAATTTAAGCCCAGGTATGCCCCTGTTGGATTAAAGCTAAAATGTATAGACCAGGGATGTCACATTTTAACGGTAAATGACCTGTTTGTAAATGCTGTCAGAAAATAAAATTAATGTTGGGTCAATCATACTTAGTTATGTTGACTTAATCACAAACTTAATTTTGATCGTTTCTTATGTATTTTTATTGACCTGAACTCCTCTGCTTAACAAGGGTCTAGTTGAAACTTCTAGTTGTAAGCATTTCAAACCAATCCACTTGGTAAAATGTAAAAGTAACTTTTTGAACAAAGGATATGCCTTAATCTTTACATCTTATAATGGGCTTCACAGCTGATATAAATGAATGAGAAACGAAGTGTGTAAATAAGTAAGATTTTATTTTGAGACGGTTGTTCATTTATTATTCATACTCTCATCTATACAACAAAAATACAACAGCATTGAATATAGTAAAATATGTACATATGCAGTAATTATGTACAAACAAATGGGTCATGAAGGCCCTATATCGCTCTCCTGAGTTAAGTTGCTTGCTAGAACAGTTAAAAGTTTCAACTAAATAAATACAGGCAGGTACTCTCTGTGTGTGTGTGTCTGTGTGTGTGTGTGTGGTGGGAGTGGTGGAGAGGTGAGGGCAA
The DNA here is from genome assembly GCF_021730395.1 of Mercenaria mercenaria. Lineage (NCBI taxonomy): Eukaryota > Metazoa > Mollusca > Bivalvia > Venerida > Veneridae > Mercenaria > Mercenaria mercenaria. The sequence goes on from NC_069368.1 coordinate 13,796,057, forward strand.
AGTTGGTGTTAGACATTTGGGAAATGATGTGATATGACAATATATCGGCATGAAGATTTTTCTATTACATTTATAAGGGGTAAAGTGACCACACCTTCTAAAGGCAATGCTTTTTGATGAAACAGAATAATTTGTACAATGTTCGTAAAGGGTCTCACAAGAAACATTTGCGTAAAATTATTTTAAAACTGGACCTGCTTTTATGACAATAATGTTTTATAAGTTTCCAGTATATGAATATAGGGGAAAATGATCACATCCCTTGGCGGCAATTTCTTTTGAAGAATCAAAATAATTTGAACAATCTTGATAGAGGGTCACAGAAGTACGATTTGTGTGAAATTATTTCAAAATCAATCCAGCAGTTTCATACAGGAAGATTTTTTTAAAGTTTCCACTATAAACATATAGGGAAAATAGACCCTGCCCTATAGTCGCCATGTTTTTGAGAAATCAGAATAATTTGAACAGAGCGTGACACAAGGACCATTTGTGTGAAATTATTTCAAAATCGTGCCTGCAGTTTCATACAAAAAGATTTTCCACTTTATAGATATAGGGAAAAGTGACCACGCCCCCCTGGCGGCCATGCTTTTTGATGAATAGTAATAATTTGATAAATCCTGACAGAGGGTTACATAAGGACCATTTGTGTCAAATTATTTTGAAATCGGGATTAGCGGTTTAAAAGGAGATGCCGTAAGAATATTTTTCTTTTCTTAGCTCTTGCGGGCCCTATGACCAACCAAGCGGAACCATTAAACAACTTTGAAAAAGGAATACCCAAGAAAAATCCAGGCCAAGTTTCATCAACTCCCACCATATGATTTTAGAAGAGATGCTGTTTAAAAGAAAGTGTGGACGGACGACGGACAGACAGAAGGACGACGGACGGTGAGCGACCATAACAGCTCACCCCGAGCACTTCGTGCTCAGGTGAGCTAAAACACAGATAAAATGTGCAGAGCAAGAACACCCATCCATGTCTGTAAAGAAACTCAAGGCACAATAATGACAAAATGGCAATTGCTAGGGATAACTAGACATGAATGTAACACAAAATTATCATTTTATAAATTCTTCTTTTTGCTTTCCCATGAATAAAGCGCTTCTGATTTCATGTGATAAGTTCCTTACACAATGTTCTCACGGATGTGATGAAATTTTCTGTTGTAAATTTTGTACATATATTAGCTACTCTTTTGTTACATAAAACTTTGTTAGACAATGTAAGCTGGTTTATTTAATACTGCTCCATCCAAACTCAGTGACACCTAATTTTAACAACGTATAATTTTACAAGCTTGTGTTTTTTCCATACACTTTACACTTGTGTTTTATGATATGACACAACAGCAATCAAAGTGTGATTGAATATAATGCATTATGAAATACATAGTGACAAAAGAAAGACTGAATTATATATAACTGTAAACCAGGTGGAATTTTTCTAGTAACATGTCGTGATAGACATAATATACGGCTTTCCGTTAGGGCCTTTCATGTTTTGCCGATATGGCGATAGTTTGATAATACGATGCAACGACGCGGAGATACGATGTAATGGCGTGATTTAAAATGCGAAATCGTGATACATGTATTAACAACACACTTTCGCATCATGCTTTTGCTTTTTCGCCTCATATTATCGCGCAATATGCTCCATTCGTCTTATGGGAACATTTTTATGGGAACAAAGTTAGTTACTAGTATATGTAAACAAACTAAAGAAATCAAGAAGAAGTGTACCATTTAACTTACTTGTCTACGACAGCAGAACCTTTCCTTAAAGTCTTTTCTGAAATCGTTCCCTATGAAACAATACACAACAAAGTTAAAACAGTTATTCAGGTAAACTGTCATATGGGCCACATAACGCAAAACTGTTCGGTCTTCATATGACTGCACGATCTCGAACCGTTTTCCATGAAAGTAGAAAAGGTTGTGTAGCATTATAGGAAGAATAGATATACATTGAAGTAAACCTGTAAAAAGACTTAATGTTGTCACTCTTGTTGCTATATTTTGTCCTCTGTTACTACGAACACCATTTCTCCTAACCCAACACATTCTTGCAATAATAATTACATTGCTTGTTGTTATAAATAAAAACGGAAGGACACATAATAAATAAATACTTGAAATGTCTACAAATATATAGGATAATTCGAGATTGACCTCGACACAAAATGTATATGCGAATAAAGCATTTACTGCAGTTATAATTACCAAACATGTTAGCAATGCTATTTTGGCCCTCTTAGCGCACCCTGTGTTTGAAATCTGAAAGGAAAACATAGACTAAGCATTCTTTCTATAGACAAACACACAATTATCCATGCAGAGAGCTGTGGAGCTGAGTAGAAACAAAAGTTTATCACTATGCACAATGCTTTTGGCCACGAGTATTTTATATTAATGTAGTTGCTAATTACTATTTCATGAATTAGTCTATATGTCAAAGCAATAGTATCACATGCCGTTAGACATTTAAAATAAAAAGCACACGAAAGTCTACTACTTCTTCTCCCTGTAATCCAAACAATAAAAGAAAGTATATTCCCTGTTAACCCAACAATGCATTGAACGGCTATGACGTAGAACGAAATAATGTTAAAACGATAAGACAATTCATCAATATCGGTATAAGAGCGGTTACCAATGTCGGTATGGTTGGATATATTTGCACTGTTATTCATGTTTCAGAAGCAAAACTCATCATACTCGTAAATGTTATTTGTGCTGTCCCCTGGATTATCTTCAACTTTTTAAGTTTTTTCCCATGAATTCATTCGTTGCGCGTATCCCTTCATTAATATTTCATTATTGATTTGCTAACCCTACTTTTGTTACTAACAGGCTACTTTGTCCGATAGTGAAGGAATTATGACACAGTAAGGCAAATAGGTACCAGTACTTAATTCTGATTCACCACTTCTCGTATTTTGTAATTATCCCCGTTTTCGGAGCTTTCTCCATATTTGGTAGCTTTCCTCGTATTTTTAGCCTTCCCCGTCCTCGTATCGGTAGCTTTCCACGTAATTGGTAGCTGTCCCCGTATTGGCAGCTATCCCCGTATTTGGTAGCTTTCCCCGCATTCGTAGCTTTTCCTGTATTAGTACCTTTCCCGTATTGGCAGCTTTCTCCGTATTCGTAGCTTTCCCCGTTTTGGGTAGTTGTCCCCGTATTGGTAGCTTTCCTCGTACTTGTAGGCGTCCCCGTCCTCGTATGGGTAGCTTTCCACGTAATTGGTAGCTGGCCCCGTATTGGTGGCTATTCCCGTATTTGGTAGCTTTCCCCGTATTAGTAGCTTTCTCCGTATTCGTAGCTTTCCCCGTATTTGGTAGCTTTCCCCGTATTAATCGTAGTTTTTCCCGTATTAGTAGCTTTCCCCGTTTTGCTAGCTTTCTCCGTATTCGTAGCTTTCCCCGTATTTGGTAGCTTTCCCCATATTTAGTAGCTTTTCCGCATTCGCAGCTTCCCCGTTTTCGTACAATCTACTATTGGAAGCTTTCCCCGTATTCGTAGCTTTCCCTGTAGTTTAGTTTTCACCTTATTCGTAGCTTTCTCCCTTCAGATAGTAATAATACTGTCGCATATCAAAATTCTAAATATAGAGCAAATGTGTCCATCGAATTCCTTGTCAAATTTCAATTCACTTGTCTTACTGTAGTCGTGTCGGTTCCTGTGTCTGTATAAACAGTTTTGATCTGCTTCTTATCACACGTGTTTTAACTGTACTATACACTTGTACAGCAATTAAGAATCTATAGTTAATAATTAGACATTATCCATTGTGATTTATTAGTACTTAAAATAATGTTCGTTTCATAATTGTAAATCGTTTACAGGTTTTTACACAACCTCGACTGTATGTAACAACAATTTTATAAATCTGACTGCAGTTTCTCCATAAAACAAACCACGGGTGTTGGCTTTCTATTTATTTCAGAAATTATATCAATTATTTATACAATAATTAGGCTAATAACCGATAGATATTATGATACTGTTTTATCTTAAATGTCGAGTCAATTTCTGAATAATGTTGTCAATTTATGAATATGTTAAACGTTCGCACGTTTATCTAGACAAAAACAAACTAAACCAAAAAGAAAAAAAAAAAGAAAAGGACGAAACGCACACAGTTTGTTTGGGAGCCCCACTTTATTTCTTTATTTATTTATTTATTAACTTTTGAGTTCATCCTTTTAGGTATATATATTTCTTTGGTGTACTGCCAGGCTATGATATACTCATGGTATCTATGGGATGGGTTCCTTTAAATATGGGACAACCAAAAGAAAGTTTGCAGACTATAATAATCAATTTAATGTCTATTTCTTGTATCAAGATCCTAACGATACAGATGTTTAACATGGACAGTTGTATATTATGCTGTATCAGTATCCTGGAAATGTATAAGTTCCAGTTGAAATACAAAAATGCACAAAATATATGAGCGGCTTAAAATGCAACATACATCTTGAAATTTGACTTAAAAAGTGACCAGTGCAGTGATTGGTTGTTAGTGATCACATACATTTTATATAGGTTCACTTTTAGGGTTCATATTGCAAGATTATTGATTTATTTCCCTTGGACTGAAAAGAAATTTGTGAACTATGGAGCGCCATAATTTTCAAAAGTCTGACAACTCAAAACTAAAAACAATGAAGTATTATTGACGTATCATTTATTTAATTTCAATCCATGACATTCTCCCTCTGCTCCGAAAATGTCGTCCCCGACATTTATGGGAACGTCTTAAGTAAAGAATTAACAAGTATTTGCAACTCAAATACAAGTTACAAGTTGCTTCCGATATATCGCTCGTGTGCTCATTATAAAAACAACGAAGTATTTAAACGAAATATACATAGGTGAGTACTGTGGAGAATATTGTGAATCATTACATGTGTGCTTGTAAATGGTATGGAATAATTACTGTAGTATTATTGTGAACTATATACGATTTTAAATCGCACGCAATATGCTACACAAATCCATTTTCATTTCACAATTATCCACAAGTATAGTATTTGCATTCATTCAATGTTCATTCATACTTCATACATTATGTACACAATGCGGGTAAAGTTTTGTTAAAGTTTGTCTCTTTTTCACTGTGAATTTACATATGTTCAACATCAGAATTTCTTAAGATAAGTATAATGCACCAAAAGAGGTAGCTCTGGTAAGTATCTTTTGTACTAGAACATAAAACTGTTATTCCATATTCTAGGCGATCTTTAGGTAAGTATACACGTTTCAAGTACATTCAGCTAGAGAAGCAAGGCTGTGTACTTAAATTTTCAGGTAAAACTATTTTGCTTTCAGGTGCAACTATATCAGGTAAGTATGATTACTTCTCTTTTAGGTTCCAGAAGATAAAAACAAGGGTAAGTATAAGATTTTATTGTACAACAGTACTATTTACTCTGGTTCCTCTATTGAATCTCCTGTGTCATCTAGGTTTGTATCATTGGATTCCTGTGACGATGCATCTGGCGTTGGAGAAACACTTTCATATGCTCTGTGTTTCATTCCAAGAGGTAATAGACGGTTTCTGTGAAGTACCCGTGTCTTTTTGGCATTCCGACAGTCCTTTAATATCTCGTATACAGGAAGATCATCCTTTGGCTGTGACACAACTATGTATGGTGTATCCTCCCATCTGTCTGCTAGCTTGTGCTTACCATGAATATTAACGTTTCTTGCGAGGACAATGTCTTCCGGTTTCAGGCTGTTTGCTTTGGCTTTGATGTCATATCGCTCTTTGTTCTTTTCTGCCGCTAGCTTTGACGTCTCTTCAGCTTTCTTGTATGCTGATGCTAATTTTGTCCTGAGTTTGATGATATACTCATGTTTGTTATGACTGCTAAAGTCTTGAGATGAAAGACCCAAGAGAGCGTCGATAGCCAGTTTTGTATGACGTCCGAACATAAGAAAATATGGTGAAAATCCTGTGCTTGGATGTATTGTTATATTGTACGCATGGACTAATGGAGCTATGTGAGATTTCCAATCACTTTTCATGCTGTTTTCCAGGGTTCCAAGCATCTTCAAAAGAGTTGAGTTGAAGCGTTCTACAGGATTTCCCATAGGATGGTACGGTGTTGTATGTGATTTGGCGACACTGCTAGCTGACAAAGCTCTTTGATCAAGGAAGATTCAAAGTTAGCTCCCTGATCACTATGGATCTTTGAAGGAAACCCATAATGAACAATGAATTGATCAAAGAGAACAGGGGCTGTTGTTTTTGCCGTCTGATTCCTAGTAGGATACGCCTGTGAATACCTCGTAAAGTGATCTGTGAGTACGAGTATATGCTCATGGCCGCCTTTGGACTTCTCCAAACTTAAGAAATCGATGCAAAGTATTTCCATTGGCGAAGAGGAGGTGAAGTTGACCAGTGGTGCTACGGAAGGAAAGGTTTTCCGCTTGGTGCAGCGATCACACTGTCGGACTCTTTCCTCTATTCAAGAATACATGCTAGGCCAGTAGAACCTTTGCTTAAAGAGGGATGTTGTTCTGTTTCTACCTTGGTGTCCGAGATCATCATGGAGTGCCAAAAATATCTCTTCTCGTAGATGAGTTTGAAGGACTAACTGAAGATATTCTTGGTCGTTCAGCTGACCTCGGCGGTATACTACTCCGTCTTTCAGTACAAGATGATTTCATTCCCGCAGGTACTTTCTCACTGTAAGATCATTAGTGCAAGTCTGCTGAGCAGTGGGCTTTACACCATCTTTCAGGTAAGTAGTAATTTGTGAAATAGTGTTATCGTCTTGTTGTGCTTTTCGCCAGTCTTTGGATTTTAGAGACAAGGAGTCAACAATATCGTCCGGGACTACATCTTTTGCTGGTTCAACTGCTTGAAGATTGTCTGGCGTAACCATGCTAAATACAACAGGAGCCTGTATGGTGTCAGCGGTGGCTGTAAGTGCAAGCGCTTGGATGATGTCGTTGGTAATACTGTTGCCAAAAGTACTTGAATCCTGTTCGAACATTCGGGAAAGACCGTCGGCGTCTGCATTTTCTTTTCCACTTCTGTATCTGATGTTAAAGTTATAATTTGATAAGGCTGCCATCCATCGATGTCTTGTAGCGTCGAGTTTTGCAGAAGTTTTCACGAATGTAAGTGGGTTATTGTCTGTCAATACTTCGAACGTATTACCATAGAGATAGTCTTTGAAATTTTCTATTACTGCCCACATAAGCGCCAAGAATTCAAGTTTATGCGCTGGATAGTGCTTTTCTGCTAGCTTCAGACTACGACTTGCATACGCAATAACTCTGTCTGGTCCTCCTTGATTCTGATAAAGGACTGCTCCCAGACCGGAACAAGAAGCATCTGTATGGAGCCTAAATGGTAACTGGTAATTAGCGTACGCGAGAACTGGTGGATGAGTCAGTCTCTCAATGATAGTGTACCTTGCTTTCTGTTGTTCTTGATCCCATACAAACGGTGTTTTTCTTTTTGACGTTTTCTGACCTTTCTTTGTTGTATGTCCAATTAACAAGTCATTTAATGGTCTTACTATTGATGCATAGCCCTTGATAAAACGTCTGTAGTAACCAGTGAATCCAAGAAATTGACCAACGTCTTTACTAGACTTTGGGATCGGCCAGGACTTAACAGCGTCAGTCTTATCAGGATCTGCCTGTATGCCTTCCTCAGATAAGACATGTCCTAGGTATGTTATTTTTGACTTGAAGAACTCACATTTCGACGGCTTTAGTTTCAGATGGTGTTCACTTAGTTTGGCGAATACGGCTTCGAGACGTTGAAGATGTTCTTGAAATGTCGACGAAAAGATAACTATATCATCAAGGTATATGAGACGGTCTCGTAGATTTAAGTCTCGATGCATCTTTCCATCAACCCTTGGAACGTCGCAGGTGCATTTGTTAATCCAAATGGCATTCTGTTACGCTCGTAAAAACCAAGTGGTCCCACTTGAAATGCTGTAAATTTGCGATGTTCTTCTTTTACTGGTACCAATAACCTGCTTTTAAATCTAATTTCGAAAAATACTTTGAGCCGGATAAAAGATGTAGAATATTTTCGATTCTTGGAATGGCATAAGTATCTTTTATCGTTCGATTGTTGATGGTTCTAAAATCTATACAGAATCTAATCTGACCGTCCTTTTTCAAGACAATAACGACGTTTGATGAGAACGGGCTGTTGGATTGTCTTATCGCACCACATGCAAGCATTTCATGTATATGTTCTTTGATTTCCTGCATTAATCCTGGAGCTATATTTCTATATGGTTGTTTGAATGGTGTGTAATCAGTCAGGTGTATTTCATGTTCTAAAAAATCTGTTTCTCCTAAATCAGTTGCTCCTGTAGAGAATATATGTTCCCACTTGTTGAACATGTTCTTGACTTTTGCCTTCTGCTCTTCCTTTAGCATGCTGTTGTCTAGCGAAATACTAAATCTCTTTGTTATATCTTCCTTCTCTTGGTTAGTGTCATCAATGTTTTGTTGGTTTACTGTAGCAGTTTTGTCTTGATTTTCTTCATCGAACATTGGTGCTGATCTTAAAACTTTAACTTCCTGTAATTGGCAAAGATTTGACTTTGGTGGTAGCGATATAGCTTTAGCAGAAAGATTGAATATTCTGACAGGAACTCTTGCACTATTACCAGGTTTGTTGAGAGTTACAACTCTTGGACAGGCGTCCACTCTGCTAGAACAATGCTGATCATCACAGGGTTCTGTCACAACACTTTCAATAGGTGAAGATTTTCTGACGAAACCGGTTACAGTTCTAGTCTCAAACGGTTTTAAATTGATCCTTTGTGTAGACTTGACAATTCCTACCGAATCATTTACCAAACTTCTAAATGCTTTATCCCATTCTTCAGGTATCGCCTCATTAGATGTTTCAAGACGGCAGAGCCGAAAGAAATTCGTTCCAATAATCACCGGAATGTTAGAATTATTACTGGTATTTGGCACCACTAGAATTGGAAGATCAAAAGAATTGTCCTTTAGAAATGGCACAGATACCCTAGCTTCAATATTTCCAAGATATGGAACACTCTGACCATTTGCAGTACTGATTTTCAAATTGAATTATGTTAAGGGATGTAATGCTGGTTTAGGATCTAATGAATTGTAGAAATCTAGATTTACAGTTGTAACCATGGATCCAGTATCAATAAGACATTTGGATAGTTTTCCTTCCAAAAAAACGTCACTGGTTTTATTGCTACCGACGATTCTATTGAACAAATTCTGTGTTTTGGGACTTTTATTATTGCTGTCTCTAATCTGCCCCTCGACAGAGACTCCTACCGGTTTAAAGGCTTATTTGGTGTGTTTGTTCTACCTGCTGCCTCTGTCTTGGAATTTGATTGTACTTGTTTGTGTTCTTGTTTTGCTGTATTTTCCTTTGGCCTTATCTTGTTTTCTCTGTTCTGCATCTGAACCTTCTCTATCATTCCTTTCAAACTATTTATATTCTCTTCTGTTTTCTGACTCTCTGTACTTCTCATTTCGATCTCTATAGCTGTTTACATCGTAATTTCTTTCTCTGTCATATCAGTATCTATCATTATTTTTCTGTCTCCCCTGTATCCTCTTTCAATATCCTCTCTTCTGTATCTTGGATACCTATCGTCCTCTTTTCTCAAATCTAAATCATCATATCGTCTACGGTAATCTCTGTTTGATCTATCTGTGTCGTATCTTTCTCGATAATCTCTTTTGTAATTTCTTCTGTCCCCATATTCATAATCTCTGTATCTATTTCTGTAATGACCTCTATCATATCTATCATATCTATCTCTTCTATCCCATCTGCTCCTTTCTTGCTCTATATCATGACGTCTATATATGTCATCACTTGTACTTTCTTTCTCTTCTCTAGACTTTTCTTGAACTCGAAGAAGTTCTTCTTCTAGCCTTTTCATCCTTCCTAACACTGCTTTCATGACAATATCACTGTCGTCTTCACTTTTATGCTGATTTAGTGATATTTTATCTTCTATTTTTACTTCTTGTATTCTCGTCATCAACATCTCGTTTTCTTCTATACGTACTTTTCTTCGCAACTCTTCAGAAGACTTTGAGCTTAGTCTTGTAGCGTTTTTCAGGTCCTCACTGTACAAATGCCTCCAGAATCTTGCTTTTAACATATCTTCTCTTTGTTCTTCTTTTATATGACCTTTTTCTATTGCTCTCTGTAATATACTTTCTAATCGTAGACCCCATTCTGACACATTTTCCTCCTTTCTTTGTTTTGACATATAAAATTCAGATAAAACTGATTCAGCCGATCTGATGTTTCCATATATACCTTCTAACTTGCTTATAATTTGCTGTATTGTTGCATCAGGACTCATTGTCAACAATATTTTTCTGATGTGTCCACATAACGAATTTATAATTGCTTGTCGGAGAATATTTTCCTCATATAGTCCCGACTTAAGAATAATCTCAACCTCTATTTTCCATTCTTCGAATGTAGTTTCAGTTAATGATGGGATATTGGGCTTGTGTAACTTTGCTTTCGTACTTTCAGTTTTCTCACTTTTGCTCGCCTTTCTAGTATCTTCTTTGTTCTCATTCATTTCAGCATGAGTTCTTTCTTCATTTAGTAATCGTGTTTCTTTTTCCTTGATTCGTTGCTTTAACAACATTTCTTTGTCCTTCAGTTTCGTCAGTTTATCTTTCTCTAGTTTTCGTTTCTCTCTTTCCCGTTTGGCTTCTGCCTGCCTTTGTTTTAAATTGTCTAATTCTTCAGCTTGTTTTTGTTTAAGCATTCTATTTTCTTGGATAGCCTCATTTACCCTCTTTTCTCTAATTTTTAACTGTTTTATTTTCTCTTTCAACATATCTTCTGCAGCTGTATACTTTAAATGTTTGTTTCTATCTCGTTTTACATTTTCTTTCTCTGTCTCTGTATTTCTAAGTTTATCTATACTAGATTTCAATTCAGCATTTTCACATTGATATTGCTGCCATTTTTCATCAAGCCATTTCATTTCATTCTGAAAATTCACATCTTTGTTTTCTTCAGTGTCTATCTCTGCACTATTATGTCTCGGAATTTTAATATAATCTGCATCATATATTTGATCCACTGTTGTGCATGCATCTTCCGAGGCATCACTTTCAGATTGTTCTGACTCTAATTCTCTTTCACTTTCTTTATCTTCTAGACTATCACTTGATAGTGGGTTTTCATTCCTGAAGCTCACTTCATCTTTCATATTCAGAACTGAACCTTTCCTTTCCTTCATTCTTTCTTCACTAAATGTCTGTCTAGCATTTGCCTGTATTTCCGTTGATTTATCTAAATCTGAATATTCACTATCTGAACTATCTTGACGTTCAGCTCTCCTGGTTTGTGTAATTTCACTTTCTTTCAATCTTAGGTTCTCCTTACTTGAACTTGTATACTTTCTCGTTTTATCACTTCTTTCTTTTCTTTCTATACTACTATTATGATCACTAGCAACTTGTTCTAATTCTGTAAACTCTTCCTCTGTTTCACTTGAATCACTTTCAAAATCTTTGTTAATATCTTTAGACTTCTGTCTTATCTCCTTATCTACCCTTTCTCTTTATTTCATTCCTTTCTCCATTTCATATAGCAGCTTGCTTTTCTCTTTAAGTTTACGCCGTTCATGTATTAACCTTTCTCTCTGCTTTTGCAGTTCAAGTTGTTCTCTCTCCTTTTGATCACGTTTACTTTGCTCACGTTTACGTTTTCCCTCCTTTTCTAGTGTTCTTGCATTTTGTCTTTTCAATCTATCTTCCTCCTTTCTGCTATCTCTTTCAATTTTTCTCCGTTCTCTTTATGACATATATTCCGCCATGATTTCGTAGGTTTTGTAGCTTCTTCTATGTTTATCTTAGATTTATTTACTTCACTTTCATATATAGTGTCTATTTCACTTTCATGTATAGTGTTTTAAATAAGTTTATCTAAGGTTCAGTCAAATCACTTTCGTCTCTCACAGTGTCTATTTCACTTTCATGGGATCTATATCACAGTTTTCTATTTCACATGTACATGTCTTAATTATCGCACTGTTTGCTTTAACTATACATGTAACAATAAGCTAGAGTCTTTGTTTCTGTTATTCTATTTGCGTCGTTCTATCCAATCTCAGTATTAAGTAGCCATCAGCTAATTTTTCTTTTCACTAATATCGACAACGTGTATTTCACAATATACCTCTTACATAAATTGTACTTTTCACAAGAGACTAAGTATTTCATTCATCTTCACATCATGAATAAAATTTCATTTATTATTCGCAATTCAACCAAAGTCCATCTTTGTATTCCGTATTTTATTTCATAAATGTGTATTTTCACTTTTGTCCCTCCTTGTATTCCCTTTGCAAATAATACTTCTATTCAAGTTTGTATTTTACTTTTCACGTTAATATGTTGACGTGTAACGTGTATCAATGTTTGTGTGTATGTTTGTATGTGTGTGAGAGCGAAAGAGCGCGCACGTTGTTTACTATTCGCGCGAATAAAGTTTAGATAGGTAAATTTTGTAATATTATTAATTACAAACTTTTACACTATCTATACAGCTTGTTTTACGCAATATTCCTTTATCCGTTATTATAATAGATAAATATTGCAATAAACAATATTGCAATTCTTCACACTATTACAAAAAGACGCAAAAAAAATATTCAACTGAGATCAAAACAAAAACTTCATTTCGTTTGAAAAAAAGTTTTTGCTCCGAGCTGGATTCGAACTCGCTATCGGCGAGTCTTGACAATTTTTCAGAGCAGCGCTTTAGCACATTAGGCTATCACGCCAGCTGTTATCAATAGGTAGTTTTATCGATATCTTTACAATTCTACCGAGTATTGGATTTTAAAGCAGGGTCTTTCACAAATATCGGAAAACTGTAATTTACAGAGACTAAGTGTGGACTTGTATCAATAAACCAAAATTCCTTGGAAAAATGGTCTATTTAATATATAACTACTATAGGACACCAGATAGGTCCCTAATATGAAATAAGATTATATACGGCAGTGGGAAAACATGCTAAATTAGTTTGTGAGGGTCACTTTCTGTTACTATGAAAAACAAATCTAGGCTATTATTTACTGAACAAATTGTCTATCCAACTAAAATAACCTTACAAATATAATTATACACTCATACTAATACAAAAACAATTATTACTCTCTTAGCAAAAGAATATCAATATAAAATGCAACTTACAGTTCTCCAATACAATCACAATATTCCTCACAATCAGATAATTACACAAAATTAAACACACTGCGTTATTTAAACGTCCTAAACACAAATCCTCAAAAGTTCCTCAAATGTTCCTGTATCCTGAAGAAATTCTCCGTATTGACGTCTATATCCGTGAAGAGATGTATCCAACGTAGCGGGCCCGTCCATAAATCGATCCTTTTCGCAGCTGGGTTTCAGATTCCGTTCCTGTTTCCAAATCGAATCCAAGCATAACGTCACATTTTATAACAGCATCCGGAATTATAAAATTCCAAAGTAGTTCACTCACAATGCACTATATAAAAGTCTGCTTGAAAAAATGTTGGGCGCCATTTTGGTAGCCCCACTTTATTTCTTTCTTTATTTATTTATTAACTTTTGAGTTCATCCTTTTAGGTATATATATTTATTTGGTGTACTGCCACGGCTATGATATACTCATTGTATCTTTGGGATGGGTTCATTTAAATATGGGACAACCAAAAGAAAGTTTGCAGACTATAATAATCAATTCATTGTCGCTTTCTTGTACCATAATCATAATGATACAGATGTTTAACACGTACAGTTGTATAAAATGGTGTATCAGTATCCTGGAAATGTATAAGTTCCAACTGAAATACAAAAATACACAAAATATATAAGCGGCTTAAAATGCAACAGACATCTTGAAATTTGACTTAAAAAGTGACCAGTGCAGTGATTGGTTGTTATTGATCACGTGCATCCATTTTATATAGGTTCACTTATAGGGTTCATATTGGAAGATTATTGATTTATTTCCCTTGGACTGAAAAGGAAAGTTTTGGAACTATGGAGCGCCATAATTGTCAAAAGTCTGACAACGCAAAACTAAAAACAACGGAGTATTATTGACGTATCATTTATTTAATTTCAATCTATGACATTTGCGTTTACATTACGACGTTACGAAAATATTATATAATGCATATTTATGTCAATAAAAAAGCCGGACAGTGTCTAAAGAGGTCATTCTCATCCATCAGAGGCTTTCCAGAATCCCGAAATGAGCCTCTGGTTCATTTCTTTTGTGTATTTGGTGAGCATGGGTACTTTTAATTATAACCGGGAGTTTCAGCAATCTTTCATCGCCATTATCCAACACAGCGAATTAAAACTTCAAACAAACTCTAACCAAAATACTTGCTAACAATGAATTAAGGCGACACTGAATGACTGAGATATAGATTTTGTACTATTCGGATGTTTAGCGATTTTAAAAAGTTTGCTGTCCCGCTTTTCATGGTCGATTTTATTGGTTCACGAAATCTGTGGAGAAACGTCACTGATTGACTGAAACTATTTACCTGTTATGTTAACAAACTAAACATATCGGCGACATGTGACAGAGGTTCAACTACAGAACCGTGATAAATCTCTGGCATGCGAGAGCAATGATAACATACTTTAATTTATCCAGTTTGATCAGTTTATTCGATGATATAATTGAAAAGTCTTTCAGGATTTGAACAATGATAAAGTTCCTCAGATAATGAAAAGGAGAACAATTTAAACTTTAAGAGATTTTAGAATAGTTTTATTATTTTCATGTGCAATATTTGTCTATTTTCATGTTTCCTTAATGTTGCACATCCTCATACTAACACACTCGCAACGTTAACTTTTTGGAAGTAAACGATTACTCTGGGTATACTGTACGCAATGTATGCAGTGCTCATACATAGATGCTGATCAAGTTTGAACACATGAGCATAGTAGGACTCAATTCCTCAAAGGTAGGTGGATCATGTTGTAAATTACCATCTTGCAGATCTTGGTTTTCTTTATAAATGATATTTAAACTTGGTTTTAAATCAGTTCATTTACGGAATATTATTAAGAACCTTTTAATAACTTAACGTATGAATCGATGTTGGTAGACAACGTATTGGAAAGTTTTTGCACTTTTATTGCCTTATGTTGTATACCACAGAGAATTATATAAAGTTAAGTATGTGGAGTAATTCATCCCCCCGCCCCATTCTTTTTTTTTGGGGGGCGGGGTAGGGGTGGATTTTAACCATTCTACAAATGTATTTTTCTTACTATATCCCTGTAATATATATTGAGTATATATTATTTGAGTTGACTGTTTAGTTGTTGTGGCCATAAAGGAAGTAAGTACTTTGGTGGACAGTCATGATATTGTTACTTCATTACGTAGACTTGTAATTTTATAGATTCTTGCTGCTTGTTTAATACTTTAGGATACATTAAATGTGAAGTCTCGTAAGTACATTTTACACAAAAAATATAGTAAACATTTGTTTAATCTCCAGGAAGCATTAAACATATCGAGACTGGAATAATCTGAATGAAGTCAGCAAAAGCATAAGCTAATCCTCTTCTTCTTTAACTGACCATTTCAACTATTAAATTAGAAAAATATAGTAAACACAGTTTTAGAAACATCAATTGATAACGTGCACATTTAAAGTAAAAAAATATTTCAATAGCGTTTCAACATTGGACCTATCCTGTAACAACATTAAAATAAATAAAAAGAAAAGGAAATTTCATTGGCAATTTTCAATCTCGCCTCTCGATAGCAATGAATTAACAGTACCCAAAACAACAATGGTTTTCTTTATCCCCTTTTCTAGACAACGTCTCAAAATAAAGTGTATTGTCATTCTTGACGAAACACTCCCTTATTTATAAATGAATGGCATAAAACGAGGTGTGTCTTCTTGTCCTTATGACAAAAAGGTACGTTTTGCATACACAATGTTGTTATTTTTAATTTTTTCCAACCTAAGCATGTTATTTTAGCTGTCTGTGAAACTATTTTGCAAATATTTTGTTACGTACCTTAGCTCCCGACATAGGTCGGTAACATGATAAAAATAACATTAATTCAAAACTCCTACTTTTAATAATAAAAACTTCAGCATTTTCTTGATAAAAGTGACTTAACACGGTAGTTTGATCTATTGTAAATAGGCTTTGTTACTTTTTTATGAAAAAAGAAATAGGCGTGGACGGTAGCATGTTTTTACACTACCGTCCACGAACAGGCTCAATCAAACTGAGCTTGCAACATTTTCGTTTTTGTCATGTTGAGCGACTTGTTTTTCTACTGTTACTATTTTTTAGATTTGATTCTATATTTAAGGTTTGAAGTGTTGTCCTGGTCACTCAAGACATGTCATTATTTAAAACAGATAACTGTTGACAAAGCAAACAATATCTTCTTTATATTTCGTAACACGATACATGTACCCATTGCAATATAACATTTTGTTACACAATTTATTCTGACTGCACGTAATTCACATAATTACATTTTGTAACACAATTTATTCTGACTGCACGTAATTCACATAATTACATTCATTTATTTAATTGATATCCGTTCTAAGGACCTACTTTTAACTGCGTTTCTCAGTTCAGAATATACATTACACATTTACAGTGCCAGATTGTTGCAGTTTGTTTATTGTCAGCTGTAACTGCTTTGATCGCGTAAAGTTTATTATCGTGTCGCTTTAAACACGTAAGATAAAATGAACAAGGTCTAAAAAAAGAAGATGAAATATCAGTCTTTTCGGAAAACAATTTCGGCAGTTGCATATTTAGTTTGTATAGGTAGATGCCATCTGTTTTATCAGAAACTGACCGATTTTTCTTTGCGGTGAAGCTTTTTCAGATATTGCGTGTAAACTGCTTGAATCAGACTCAGAATAATCTATTGAAGCAATTTTCTGGGCATTTTCACAGGCAGGACGCAAACAACATCAAAAAATAAAAAGTGGAAAACCACAGGTCGCCCAACACGACATAAACGAAAATGTTGCAGGCTCGGTTTGTTTGAGCCTGTTCATGGACGGTTGTGGAAATGCAAGCAGGCTTACAAATCATATAGATAAATGTTTTTGGTCATATCTAGTTTATTCAATATAATATTGGAAATTAAGCGATAAGGGTCATTCAAAACATTCCCCAAACTCATCTAAAGGTTACAAAAGAGTATATATATAGATATATATATATATATATCAAGCAGGTATAAACAAAGTCTTGCAAACTCTTTATTCATTTAAGTATTGTTATAATACATTCTTGCATAAAAACTACTTGTTTTTCACTGGATCTGCTGTGCAAACATGGCAATGTACGTGCTGTTTATACATGATTTGTATTTTTGATTTGAAATGCTTTCCGAGGGATGCATATTGACAACTGGTATCTGCGTCTTGTTTCCTTCATAATACTATCTTCTAGTACATTGTAGCATTTAAGATGCAATTTAATCCATAGACGTTTTTCTGTAGACAACCGTGAATGTTTCAGAAATGCGTGTAACTTGTGCGATTATTTGTTTTTATGAATCATATTAATGATTTTAATAAGTATTAGTCTGTATTTGTTATCTAATTTCTCGAGGAATTTATATAAAAAGTTTGAAAGCTTGTCACTGCGTTCGTACTTATACGTACTCGATTTGTGTTTGTACTCAAGATAACTCGAATGTAAAGTTATTATTCTTGAAATTATGCTGCTATTTAACAATTGTTTAAGTAATACGAAACAATATTGGTCGTGTCACTTTTCTAATAACGGAAGATAGAAAAATAACATTTAAAAACCCAGTACGTGCTTTAAGTATTGTTGTTGATTTCTGGGCCTGGTGAATATTTAAAGCAGGTTTACCATTTCCAAGTATTAAAACAATACATTTAGTCGTCGTGTAATGTTTTTTTTTCTTTTTATGTCGAAACCAAAGGTCGAGGTAAAAAGTGTATCCCAAGTGCTTCTGCAGACGTTCATACAGAAAAACGTGTATTATCCTTACAATAATATACCGTTTCAATTACAATGCCTCTGCAAAATTATCCTATAGAAGTCGTAAAATCAGTTCAAAACTGAAACGGAAAGAACAGATCAAACATTGTTTTCGTTGCCTACAGGTTCATTGTACATAACCCTAAATTAGTAAGCATACCACATAATACTTTTGAAGTATTGCATTTGAATAAGAAACCTTTAGTAAGAAAAAATGTTTAGATTAGTTTAGTTTATTGATATATATTCCACTGGACTTTAAGTCCATGGTGGCAACATTTACATAATATATGGCGAACAATGAATACATATAAGTGGAGAAGGTATGACATATTACAAATGACTTTTCAGGAGAAACGTACTTTGATGTATGTCTTGTATTATAATGAGTCGAGTGTAATTTAAATATTTCTTTTGGGCACATTTACAATATAAGAGTGTATCCACAAGGAAAAAAATGTTGTCAGTGATTGCATTGGATAGATACTATAAACCCGTTGTCTTGAAAAATTCCTGATAGGTGTATTCATGTCAGACTTGTAAAATAGTGCAATTGCTTTTATACGTTATAGAAATTGTGTATTTAAAAAGAGAATACAAGTTTCTTTACAATAATCACGATTGAAATTCTTGTGCGTGTATGAGAGACATGTACAAGCTACTGAAATGCGTATTTTGACTGTTGTCGGAATCCAGACCGAATTAAACATGATCTTATTGTTTAAATTACAAATTTCGTATATTTCCTACTGCAGAACACTGTGATGTTAACAAAAGTAAATACTTATTTTGTTTTGCTTAATAACACACTGTGTATATGTAAACGTAATTTTAAGCAGTTTTATATTGAAAATATGCAAAAGATTTTGCCGCGATTGGAAACATATTTTATGTTTCAACTTAGATTTACACTGAGCGATACTCAAGACTTTATGCAGTTCACCATCTGGAATAGAAGTCAAATCAAACAATGACTTCCTTCTACGCGTCTTATAAAAGATACCCGTTTCAATACTGCATTTGTAACATAATTTATTCTGACTGCCTTTTATACATATAATTAATTTACATTTATTTTCTTGACAACTTGAAGTTATTTGTAGAATAAAAATATATTAAAAACTACATGATCATTCTGATAGACTCGCGTTTCCTCCGTTCCGAATATATATACCATGTTTACAGCGCTACATTGTTGAAATTTGATTCCTGTACAGCTACATTTTATATAACTGCATCAATAGAGTTAAGGAACAAGTTCTGCAAAAAGTAAATGAAATGTCTGTATTTGCGGAAAACAATATCCGCAATTATTTATTGAGATTGTATTAGCTAGATGTCATCTGGTTTGTCAGAAATTGACCCGTTTTTCTCCACGGTATAGTTTGTCCAGATATAGCGAGTAAATTGCTGGAAGTGTAATTTATAAAAGTGATTTTCTGGACATTTGCTCAGACAGGACGCAAATGATATCAACCCATGCATGCTTTCGAATTATATTGTTTAATGTTGGTTAATTCAATACAATCATATGGAAAATTAAGCAACAATGGTCTGTCAAAGCATTCCTACAATTATACTAGAGGTCTTAAAAATTCAGTAATAACTCTAGTTCAAATTGGCCTGTATGTTTGGGATAGGTTTTGGTATTCTGTTGATTAAACAAAATAGTTTAAATGTTTCTTATTATTTTTGGTGAAATACATTATTATAATATGCATTTTAAGTCATTTCGTTATCGTTTTTAAAGCTAATATGAATTTATCAAACAATCTGAACATTTCATATTTTATTCACATCTTTTGCAATATTATTATGTTTGCAGCTGATATTTTAACACATACGTATATACATTTTTACATAAACGATTTTAGATATGCTTTACATTTTTACATAAATTATTTTAGATATGCTTTACATTTTTATATAATTGATTTTAGGTATGCTTTACTAGTGGCGTTTTCAATATAACTTCTTCTCGGCGATATATGACCGTCTTGTGTCGATTCGCCGTAATACCCAAATCACTCACTCACTCGTTATTTTTCTATCGAATAAATAATATGGCATTCATACAAAGTAACAATGAAACATAAATAGTTCACCTACGTATCTAATCTTCATAGAACACGGTCCATTCCAATATTTGTTACCGTTTCTCTGTCTGACTGAAATGAGATGGACGATATGATGTAATATTCTCAAGATGTCTAGAAACAGAGCATTCCTCCTTTACACTAGCTAGATACGTGCTGTAAGTATTGTACAGATGCGTTATCAGACTTGTAACGGGTGTGCAGGCTGATCATGATCTACACTGGTCGCAAAGACAGAATCAACCGTGTCCAGCATGATGAGGGTTAAATACACTTGCAAATATTATTCTGATTATGAAGGAATTTGACATTATGTAAACAAGTTAAGATGTTAAAAGGCAATATTGGAAATTATAACATACAAGAGTAAACAAATGTCGGCGGTCCACCACAAGAAGCAAACATTAACATGTGCATTTCCAAAACGTTTAGATTCTTTTGAAAAAATCTGAGACTGAAAAGCAATATTGGAAAATACATCAGCAAGAATATACAAAGTTGTTGATCCGCCACAAGAAGCGAACATTAGATACATATACATCCAATAAGTTTAGATTATTTTATAAAAACAAATCTGAAACAATAAATATAAATTAGTTTGTATTTATGACATCAGATTTATGTCATAAAACTTATACATATGGATACATATAGGACATACTACTTTTTAATGCGCTCATTACTTTTTAACTTCGCTGTCTTCATGTTGCAGTTAATTATGAATTCATCACTTTTTTGTCAGAAAGTTTAATATTGTGAATGTGTTCAGTCACTTAAAACTGTTGAAAATGATCACTGCTGCAAATAGAATAATTAACAAAATAAGACAGTTGTGTACAAATACAATAAACAAATCTTTTGAACATCATATTGGAGAACATGGATAGACACAAGTTCAATTGTTTTAGAGAAACATTATATACTTATAATGATGACCTTTCACAAAACTATTCTATCATTAGAATCTAATTGTAATCTAAATATAGCTAGCTTAGCAGTGATATATCTTTAAATATTATTGTTATAAAAAAGAATGTACCTGTGTCTTTAAAAGAGTTGTTATTGATTATTAATATCGGAATGTTAATTTACATAACAAAGGTTTGAAAGGCATAGTTTTTATACCTATGAAGGAAAGTTTAAGTAAATTTTCCTCCGGTTATGAAATATGATCGGTTAGGATCTGTACGCAAGTTTTAAATGCAATAAAATCAACTGTATTTCATATTTTATGTTTACATACTTTTTTTTATCTTTTACGTACATAAGACTCTCTTTTCTTTATTGCTGAAGTTGAGTTTTTTATGGTTTGATTATTTGTTTGTATAAAGAACGGTGACTGTGTTCTGTGATAGTATTGAAATTACACAGCAGTAAAATGCGACGCCCGGTCAAAGATTCCGTAACATTTCAGGGATGTTCCTGTTCGTGGTTGCATAATTTTAAAATTCTCTATCATGGATAATCACATTTTTTATTATGCATGCTGTCTCGCATGATGTTCACTTTGCGCGACACATTGTCTGGTATATGTCTTCCCCTTTTACAAATATGAGAAAATGTGCCAATTACACTTCAACGCTCATCAATATTTATTACTACCTAATACCATTTGTGTTTTTGTTGTAACAGACTTCACAAAATGAATATTCCCAGACAAAATTATAACACTTTGTCAAGAAACTATCACCACATTGCGAAAGTAAAGAAAACATACTTGCTTCCTTTACCAGAATTGTTTTGACAGAACATATTGTTGTGAAGTGTTATCTTACTTAAAAAATATAAATGGGCATTTATCAAAACATGTCTTCTCCTAATGTATACTTAACAGCTACTTAAATCTCGTTCAAGTCTAATGAAAAAATGTTAATTTCAAATATAATATTAATCATGTACTACTACATGAGTCCTTTCATTCGCGGACCCGGGTGTACTTATTTACGGCCGTCGAAGTCACTGAATGAAACCTGTTTTGTTACTTAAACCAATACATCTGTAAACTCTTAAGAAATACAACAATAAACTATAATTATAGTCTACTTGCACGCTGCATTAGAGGATTTCTCCACGCACATTCCGAAGCGAATTACTATTCATAACACCTACACATTTCCCCTTTCAATTTATACTTCAAATTACACATTATTCTTCGAGTTGCAGTGTGGTTGTTTTTTCTTTCTTTCTTGTATACTAGTTCATATTGCCCATGACAAATTTCAGTCTAAATCTTCTTTTTTTTTCATTTTTAAAATGTATTATTTTTCTTCTTTTATAGTAGTGCAATCTGTCAATGTAATAATGCTCTTCTTTAAGAGCTGACTGCTCAGACAAAACCATCATCCCAGAATGCTCAATTTCTTTGCATTTAATCATCTGTCTTGCACGAATACCATGACATGTCTCGGAATTGAGTTATTCATAAGTTAGATGGATGGGTTTAAAAAAAATAGAAATTTTTCACTCATAGTAAAACGGATAGGAATTGTAAGCAACATTCCAGAGATAACAAAAACT
Organism: Mercenaria mercenaria; assembly: GCF_021730395.1. Classification (NCBI taxonomy): domain Eukaryota; kingdom Metazoa; phylum Mollusca; class Bivalvia; order Venerida; family Veneridae; genus Mercenaria; species Mercenaria mercenaria. The sequence goes on from NC_069368.1 coordinate 13,818,724, forward strand.
ATGACTACACTCTATTAAAACTGGTGATACTGCTAAAGTTGTGAAAAGATGAAACAGGAGTTCCATCCTTTTTTTATTTAATTATACCTGAAGCGTCGTTAAAGTTCAATAAATATTGAAACTGAGATATGAGTTTTGTCTTTTAAAATGAGCTTTTCCACTTGACCATTAACAGTTTCAGGGAAATCCATCTGGTCCGGACCTCTTTTAAATTATTGGTAGATAATTTTGAAAACTAAAATACAGAAAACAAAATAAAACTTATGACAACATTTAGCTAAGGTCAATTTCGCCCATAAGTAGCAGCAAACTTTTGCTAATATCTGAATCGAATTGTTTCTTTGTTGAGCGTTAAATGTGCAATTTTACACTTTTTACATTTCTTTTGTTTGATAAAATATCGATACAATTCATTATAGTATAACTTTGCTACAAAAATCTCTAAAACGCACTTTTTTAAGTATTTTTGATTTTGAATTCCCTTTAGTTTTTATCTGTCTACGAAAAGCAGGCATTGGTATTCAGAATTTGAAATCAAATTTATGTTAGTTTTAAGGACTGTGTAAGTCATGCAATATGTTTAAAAAAATAATCTGTAGACTCCATTTATTATCGATTTAATGTGTTATTATCCTACAATCGAGTGATATTGAAGCAAACAAGCGCTATGCTGTTGCTTTTACATGACAATTAATGAAATATTCAGAAAATGTTCTACTGCAAAAATATTATTTTAATATGCTCTTGAGTGAAAAACTGAAATTTATCAGTGAAATAATATTGAAACAGTGAAAATATCATTTTCAGTTTTCACTGGTACGGAACTAAACTTGAATGCGAAACAATATGAATTATAAATAATAGAATTTCCATGCAAAATATACTTCAGTAAAGATATAGATGTATATGAATACTAACAAGATCCTAGATATATACATTCTATCAAAACAAAGTGTAACAGATATCAGGAAACGTAATAGAACTATTCACAGTTTTCCTCAAAGATATCTTTACTTCATGACATTATGACGTCATAATGCGATGCACGTGACGTTGCGCAGACAAACCGGATAATTTGGTTAAAACCATCAAAATACGTAGAATAAATAGAAAATTTGTTTGTTTCAGCGTAAGATCGACGTATATTTCACTCATGAACACAATAATTTACATTTTCTCTCGTGGCTGCGCCACTCGTGAAATTATTTGCATTATAGTGTTCACTCGGTGAAATATATTTCGATCTTACACTAAAACAAACAAATATCCTATATATAATACTTGAAACAAAATTCATATCAAAGTTTAGATTTTAATGAAAGTAAATTGCTTTGTTCTTGCAGATATCATTTGCATCAAATTGGCAGTTATTTTAGTTAGACGGGATATAATGGAAACAGACTTGGAGAATCTAATGAAAAAAAAAAACAAAAAAAAAAACAGTATGAACCAATCACCAAAATTAGAAAATCTTATACGAAAATTGTATTAAACATAACGTATCCTTTATATGCAGTAATGCAGTGCAAGTAGCAATTTGCATCAATTCGATGTACCGTGTCGTAAAACCTAAATCCATTTATTTGACAAATATAAAAACCTTCAACTATTTGGAACAGTTTAATGTATTGAATTATTTAAAAAAAGTCTTTGCTACTGTAATATTAATGTTAAAATGAATAAATTAATTCAACAAGACATTAACAAAATACTTTAGAACAACAGCTCCATTCTCTAAATTTGGCTTTTAGATAATTAATCACTAGTTTTATCAAGTTTTAGACAATATCTTTGGACTTACTAGTACTACCGATTCAATGTATTATTTTCCTCCGATCAGGTCATATTGAAGCAAACCAGTGCTTAGTTGTTGTGTAACGAAATATGCAGAGAAATTGTTCTTTTTCAGTAACATTCCCTTATTAAACTTGAGACAAAATGTATATTAAAGTTTCGATTTTAATAAAAGCAAATGGATTTGTTTTTGTAAATACAATTTGCATCAGATTGGCAATATATTTTAGCTAGCCCGAATATATTTGGCAAAAGACAATACAGTACAAGATTAGATAATCTTATACGAAAATTGTATAAAACATAACGTATCCTTTATATGCAGTAGTGCAGTGCAAGTAGCAATTTGCATTAATTCGATGTACCGTGTTGTAAAACCTTAATCCATTTATTTGACAAATTTAAAACCTGCAACTGTTCGAAAAAGTTTAATGTATTGAATTATTTTAAGAAAATAAAAGTATTTGTTACTGTTATATTAATCTTAAAATAAATGAATAATTTCAACTAGACATTATTTTGAATACTTTAGAACAACAGCTCCATTCTCTAAATTTACTTTTTAGAAAAGTATTCACAAGTTTTTCAAGTTTTAGACAAAACCCGTTGTCGATTATCTGTAATTATTCTATATCTATTTTATCTATCCAATCGCGAACGTTCATTTGCAACACTACAGTATATTGCGGTATTTGGACGCACGTGCGTACAAAATATCCTGTATTTTCTGTATTTGGACGCACGTGCGTACAAAAAATCCTGTATTTTCTGTATTTGGACGGTTCAACAGTCCCATGTTAAACAAACGATAAAGCCCGAAACGCGTGAAAATGTCCCGAATGTAAATCGGATGAAGTAGGCGCTCTATGTATTGTCATTTGTTTGTTAACAACACACAAAAACGATTCAAGTGATGGCAATGCTATCTGATTGAGAACAAGTCTCAGAAGAAGAAGAACAGGTATTCCCATATAGAAATTATATAGATCTAGATCTATACAGATATAATTGGAAGAAAATATTATTGATTGGAAAAATCTATTATTTTGTCACATGTTGAGAAAATTTTGAATGGCAGTGGCTAGGGGTCTGGTAACCGGACCTGTAGACAACCCGTACAGGAAAACTGCAAATTTAGCCTTGTCCGCTCTTTAAATACAACAGGTTTCACCCGATCTTCACCAAACTTGCTGACAATGTTTGTGGGCATAATATCTCGGCGTATTATGTGAACACCCGTGGCAGCGGGCAGGCGGTCGGCATCCAAAGCATTTTCGCTCTAATTCAGTTTTCATCGGATCTTCACCAAACTTGCTGACAATGTTTGTGGGCATAATATCTCAGCCAAGTATTATAACCACCCAAATCGCGAAATGACTGTTGTAGGGAGGTTGCACCATATAATATATTTAAATCAAATACTGATACGCAGAAAAACAACATTCAATGAATTAATTACGTATATTACGTATGAAGTGAAATAAATATTGAATATAAAGGTTATTTCGGGCCTAACATTGTTCTGTATATTAATATATATGTATTTGCATTCATACCAAGCTGGGAAAATACAGAAAAGGCAGGAATACAATATTCAGTGAAACATTTTTAATTTAAACTAAGATAAAATAGATATAGAATAAAAAGGTTATTTAACATTGTACTGTACAATACGAGATATATTTGAACTCGTACCCAGCCGCTAGGCGATCGTCCAATATGGTTTTCTCAGCTGGGTACTCGTCCAAATATATCTCCGTATTGTACAGAACAATGTTAAATAACCTAATATTAACACTCATACTCTGTCGGAAATTTTTGCACCAGAAACAGATTTTTGAGTTATTATTAACGGTCTGTCTGTTAACAGGTTTTTGTTTCCCCTTATGTATAATTGACCTTTCTGGCAAAGGTTTCACACACACATACATCGCGGAATATGATAGAATGTGGTCTTAACGCTTGGAGACTCATCAATATTTATAACTAATAACATGTGTTTTTTTTTTGTCTGATGTAAGAAAGTTCATAAAAATATATCTCCCTTGATGCAGTGTTCCACATACGTCAGGAATCCACTAAACAGGTTTTCGTATACTTAAATAATTATCAGCTCAAAACTATTCTGCTATTTTCCTAAATAATGCAGGAAGCAGTCAACATGAAACTGATCTGTGGTTTATTTAGGATGTAGCTTATCAAATCATACTAATTCTGAATGCTCAATTTCTTAGAATTTCAGCATCTGTCTCAAATGAATATCAACAGATATTTAGCATTTTAATCATTCGTAAGTTAAGATTGATAGTTAGTTTTTTTAAGTAAACAAATTTAGTAAAAAGATAGAAACGTTTAAGATGAAATAAAAAGTACTATATATCCTTTGACCCTCAGTTGAAACGACAGTTGATTTATATATAGACTAAAATATGCCTTAAACAGATCAGTACACTTGATTCGAATATCAACACAATAGACACTATGACAGAACAGGTAGCGAATCGTCCCAATATAATTAACTGTCTGAATGAATTTAGTATCATTTGTACCCGAGAATAAATTTAATTGCAGATAATTTAATACGACAGGAAGTAATTACCTTTCCGAACTGCTGAATTTAAAATAAAATTATGAAGCGTACGCTAATGAACTTTTACATGTACACTTACTGTTAGCTGGTAACTGCCATGATTCATCTTTTGGTAATTTATTGAAGCAATTGAACCTTCTGATTTTGAATTCTATATACTAAGCACTGAGCTGAAGATAACAAAAAAAAAGTCATTTTACCGTTCTGGAGGGAGGTCTTTTTGTGTGTTATGATCATAAAAACATCAGCTAAAATCAGTGTAAAATTATGTTATCATTCATATTTAAAGTGCTGTAATTGTAGCCCCTTGCTGAGCGGAGACCTCATTGCCTCTTTAAGACTGGAAACGGGCTAGGAAAAGTGCTTTTGAGAAAATATAACTAAAATCCGGAAATGCCTCATGTTTTGGTATTACTGTCATGCTGTAATAAATGTAATTAAGTAACCAGCAAACAATATTTTAGAATGCCAATTCAAGTTCTCTTTATAATAGATCATTTCTGTTTTCATCACCTGAAACAGAACAGGAAATATCAAGCAGTTGTGTATGATATGTTTGTAGTTAAAAAATAATCTTTCTGTACTAAATTTGATAAGATGTGTTTTGAAACATCCCCATTTCGACATCATTTCAACAGACAATGTCTTTTAAGAGCATAACACATAATCATGCAGGTACTCGTACTAAAATAGTATCAGGCAATTTACAGATATTCAAAAAAGGATGTTAATATTTCGTACTTTAATATCAATTACATGGTAATGAAATGCAGTAAATAAAAGTCATACTCGTTTTTGATAGTGCTGACACAAAGAAAGGGCTTGCAATTGATTCGTTAGAATATTCATCCAGGAGAAATACTGGGAAAATAGAATAGTGACATGGATTTGATATAGTATAAAATGAAACAAAAAACATGACGTATGTGGTGAGGGGGTGTTTGCGTGAGTGCATGCGTGTATGCGTTTTACTTGTTGTAGTATGTTTAATTGTACCAAAGAAGTGGTGAATCATATGATAGCAATCGGATTTAACAGGCTAAAGTTTGTGACACTTGCTATGTCAGTTTTGAGCTCTTTTATTGGTTTGCTAGTAAAACTGAAACAAGTGTTAACTACAATGAAGCTGCAAAATAGCATTGTAATACACTTAATGCAACTAAATGGCTGGATTGAGAGTGAAGTTTGCTGTTCCCTTTGCAACGCCGAAGTGCTGTTTTAAACTTGACAGTTCCAAGATGGCACCCGCTTTAGTTTATTTCATGACCTCGTTGACTAAATATTTGACTTTTAAACATTTCAGCCGCGCCATGAAAAAAACAACATAGTGCATTTGCGACCAGCATGGATCCAGACCAGCCTGCGCATCAACGTAGACTGTACATGATCCATACTGTTCGCTAATGGTTTCTCTTATTGCAATAGGCTTTGAAAGCGAACAGCATGGATGCATGCTGGTCGCAAACGCACTATGTTGGTTTTCTCATGGCGTGGCTCATGTACTGTACGAGGTCGGAGAGAGTCAAATGTATAGGACATAATCATAATGTCAGTATAATTTTATACTGCTCTCATTTTTGTTAGACACAATGCACAGGAATTGTGCATATCCCCAGTTGATTTTTATCACAATGAGCCTTAGGTGAATGTGATAGTGACTGTTAATACAAAAACTTGTTTCCACTATTTTTGAGACGCCTTTAGCTGCGATCCTCAAACTTTGAGGGCACATTGCTCATGTGCAGTGCATGATCACCGAATGGTTTAGAGGTCAGCTGGTCAAACTTTTAGATAATAACAATTGAGAGAAAAAAAAATACACTCGGTATGAACATTTCCAGATTGCGAAGGTTGCACACACGTTAATGGCAAAATTTAATAAAATATGCTTATAAGCGCAGAGATTTATGAATTCAATAAGGTTTTCCTTTCATTTCTGTCAACAGTGTTCTCAAAATTGTATCTGACCATATAGCATGTTTCCACGTATGCCAGAAATCGACATACTTGTTACGTTTTTTTTTTTAATAATCATCAAAATATACTGTTTCCTTCATTCAGAAGTCAACATGAAACTGATCAATGGTATCTTTAGGCGATGATAGCTTATTATATCAAACAATCTCAGAATGCTCAGCTCCATTGCGTTTCATCATCCGTACAAAATGAATAATGCGAAATATCTCGGAAATGTATTATTCATAAGTTAGATTGTTGATTTGTTCTATAATACGAAAAACGGAGCTCTTTCAATGAAAGAAGACAGATAGAAACTCCAAGCATACTATTTGGCATGAAACAAAAAGGAAAGAACGAAATACATGTACACTGAGTTACATGTGCAGCAATTAGTGAGAGGCGTCTTCTGCAATATCGATGTCATTGGGTAAACTTTATGTTCCATAAAAGCTATCGCCGTTGGATTTCTTTCTCTGTTTAAACTGCTTCCTATATAAATTTTCATTCTGTCTGTATTAAAATCACAGCTTCAGTAGAAATTTGTCTGTAACACAAAATATTAATGTCTTCCATAAAAACGTTATAGCAATGAAACTTGAAGAAAATAATTCCATTCTCCAACGGCGTCAACGTTCAACTAAAGTTATTCTCAAAAACAAACTTGTTGTCATATCACGCTAATATTGGAAAACTTAAAGGTGATGTCGGGGAGTTCATAAACATGTTAGTAAAGGTTTCAAAGTATAAAAGTAAACTAAATACACTTTAATGTTAGACTACATCAAATGCTTACTTTGACTGTAACTTTTTTTTCAGAGTTCTTACATTCCAACAGCATTATTGATCGTATTATATAAAGAAATTATGACCTGACTCTTGTTGCTCTGCTTCTTCAAAATACTTCATATGCTTATATTGTTTGTTAGGTTATTTTGTTAAAATTGTCACACGAGCATTTTCTGTTTTTCATGCCCTGCCATTTGTTCTTAGTTCTATTTCCGCCAATGACTTCCAAAATAATGCCTCATTGGGTTCTTTATTTTGTTTACTCCGTGGTGCTTGATTGTTTTACTATTACTTTCTTGTGTAAATACATATACTGATGTAGGGGTTTGTTTTCAGGGAGGCTGCGTTGTCGGACTTTACCATTATTACTGGATATTTTCTTTGCTTTTTACATAAAACAATGATACTAGTATTCAACTGAATTAAAAATATTATTTATTCACAAACAATAAAAATGTACTAGAATATTTTGCTGAAGCAGCAAAATTGTCATTTGTTTAATTGTTCACCATTGTTTAATGTTTGTTTTACCTGACTGTTTCACAAATTCATTGCAGAATGTTATATAATGTACTTTTTACGCCTGTGGACTAATCAATATTTAATGTTGATAACATTTGTGTTTCTGTATTAGAGGAAATGGCAGAACAATATCTCCCTAGACGAAATGTTCTCACTTACGCCAGGAATCGACACACATGTTGCTGTAGTTTCATTTCAATAAATAGATTCCCAAGGACGCTGTCTGAACAGCTCAAGCAATTAACCCCCAAGTCGAAATGGATTTCGTCCTTCATGTTGAATAGAAAAATATATCCCGGGATGGAATTATACACGAGTTAAATAGATGGTTTTATAACTAAAACAATGAAATAAATAGTACGAGGACATGATAGTACACTATTCCCATCCTGTGTCACAATTTGTGATTTTTTTTACCTTCTTACGTTAACAATTCTTATATTATCTACGTTGGTTTTGTACATTGAAAGGACACAATTAGAAAATTTGTATAATTATGAACATCAAGTATGAAAATTTATTTGACTGAATCAAATAGAGAAATTTTATTGTATGGGTACAATATTTTGAAAGTTAGATATGTAAAAGATTTGCTGGATACAAATGGAAGGTTTTTAAGTAGACAGCAATTTGAACAAAATACAGGATTGAAAATCAATTTCTTACAGTATGAAGGAATGCTTAAAGCTGTTAAAACATTTTATAAAAAAGTACCAAGGGACAATAATATGAAAACAGAGTCTACCCCCCTGTTCCCTATAATTCCTTGTTATGTAAAACCTTTGATAACTTGTAATAAGGGAAGTTCAGTGACGTATGATATATTTATAGACAATACAGATACTCCAACTTGCCAAGACAGGTGGAACGATAATTTTAAAATTGAACCAATAGAATGGAAATACTTACATAGCTGGGTGTTTATTCTTACAAAAGATACATATCTACAGTGGTTCCAAACCAGATTGATACACAGAATATTAGCTACAAATATATTATTACACAAGATGAACATTACACCAGATTCTAATTGTTCTTTTTGTAAGACCGATACTGAAACTTAAATCCACCTGTTTTGGGAATGTCCAATAATAGAAAAGTTTATATTAGAAACCAAGAATTATGTTATAACTTTTGATCGAGACTTTCAGATTGATTGCAAAACCTTCATTTTAGGAAATTCTAAAAAGAACTTTGAACATTATAACATTTTTTTGCCTGGAAGTAAAAAGATATATTTATATGTGCAAAAGAAAAGGTTGTATTCCATCCCTAAATGGATTGAAGGGAAGTCTAAAGTTAGCCTTGTCAATTGTTAAAGAAACAAAAATATCAGAAGATAAAAAGGAAAATTGGTCTTTGTTAAAAAGAATATGTGAATGGGTTTGTATTTATTTTGTATTTATTATAAGAAGTGTTAGTAAGCTGTACAGAACTTTACTTCTTCTATACTAGTGTACCAGTGTCTTAAGGTCTTAAGTTATACTTGTCTTGCTAGAATGTAATATGACTTTTCATTTGAATGTTTATCTCCTAACATATAAGGTACAATACATCAATCAACATGCTTGTTTGATACAGATTAACTAGTGTCTTTTATTATGTGTCTTTCATATTTTGTATATTTTGCACTCTTTGTACGGTGTGTTCCCGTGGAGTGCCCCGATCCACGCACACCTAGGGACGGGGAAAATAAAGATGTATTGAAAAAAAAAAACAAAAAAAACAATATTTTGAAAGTCGATGCAATTAAAAACACAAAAGCGGGAAATGCCAGAATCACAGAAATCACAGAAAATGGTACATTTTCCCATCTAAATAGGGTAGCATTAATTGCTTCAGTAGAAATTCCTTGAAAAATATAACTTGGCATTCTTGACCTTGATAGAGACTATATCAATTGATATGATTTCTCCGTATACTATATTTCATACTTTGTCTCTGTATGTGTTTATCATCTTTTCATTCTTTTTGTTAGATAAAATGTATATTAGTCATGACTGGTGGACAACGGAATGATGAACAATGATTTTATTATATTATGACGTGACACTTAAGCCTTCGCTCGTTTAAAAAAAAACAAACCCCAAAGCGAGTCGTGTTGAAATTTGTATTTAAAGTAAAAACAACTGTAGAACTCTACATATGTAGTAACCTTATGCAAATGTTGATTCATCCACAATATGACTAGGTAGTGTGTTATGACCTAACTTATAAAGAGGAACTTAGAGTGGACTGTACTTTTTTCTGGTCATATTTCTTTAAAAATAAAATGTGTTTGTTTCTTTTAATAAATTAGATATCTAAACTAATATTGGGATGGTAAAAATTCAAATGCGACTTACGGGATCTATTTTTCAGATTATATTTACTTCACAACAGCGGGTGTTAAGTGCTGTGTGGCGGCCGTAAAAACTCGCCCCGATTTCATTTTAGTGTTGTTACTTTTTTGTCCTTCGGGATCATTGATTTCAATTCATTTAGATTTGAAGATTGAATACTGCTTAAGCCGGCGTTAGGGGGCGTGGGCAGTGTTGCATTTTCCATTACTGCTCATTAACAGCCTCAATCAAAACAAGTCTGCAATTTTCACTGTTTGCCTTGTTCGACGGATCTGCTTTTCAGATTATATTTACTTCACAACAGCGGGTGTTAAGTGCTGTGTGGCGGCCGTAAAAAGTCGCCTCGACTTCATCTCAGTGTTGTTATATTTTATTCTCTTTCAAATATTGAACGTCATAGTATGTACTGCGGTGTGGAAAGAAGTACACACAGGCGATTAAAATATGTTTAATAGTAAGCGCTGTTTGACATGGTACACATTCAGGTTGTTGTTGTTCTTTGTTCAGAAGATAAGAATGAGTCAAACGGGTATGACCTTTTCGACAACGAGAAAGAACAACTTCCTCCCTGCGAACAGATCTGTTCCCTTTGTGCCATTCACCTAAAGTAGGTTTAATATCATGCAGTTCATTGAACAAAGCATTGTTCCATGACGATTGTCATTTAGATAAAATGTATTTTTTGACATTTTGCATAACATCAGTATATGGTAATTTCATATTAGATTGTGGTAATAAAAGGGATTTCTTTGCTGCAGTATCAGCATCCTCGTTTCCATCAATACCAACATGACTAGGAATCCAACAGAATATGATAGACTTTTTGAAAGATAGTGCATGAACCCTGAGGAGAATATTTTGAATGAAAGGATTTTCCATGTTTCGGTTGTGAATTGACTTTAAAACAGAAAGCGAGTCGGAAAAAATAAATTTTTCTTCACTATATTTAGATATAAAATTTAAGGCCAAATCAATAGCTTTTGCCTCGGCTGAAAAAAATTGTTGCGTTATTTGGTAAACGTAATTTCGACTGATGAAGGTGGCTGACGGCCGCACAGCCCACCCCCGAATAATCTTTCGAAATATCAGTGTAAATTGGAAAATAATCCTTGTAAAGTGACTTGATCTCATTATATTTGGATTTAAATATTTCAGGATTTGTTTCTAACTTTTTATAGGCTGTTTCCAAATCGAAAAGAACTGTAGGGGAAGCAAGGGTCCATGGTGGCGTATCCGGAATTGAATTTTCTTTAATATCTTCGAATTCAAAGTCAGTTTCGTTCATAGAAGATTTTAAACGAAATCCAAACGGTTTGATTTGTTTTGGTTTATTCTCATATGAATAAAAGTATTTGGGCTTAAAAATGATTTTACGAGCAGGACTTGATTTGTTTGCAGCCACGATTAAAGCATACTGTAATGAAAGTTTTTCTCGACGTGTGAAAAGAGAGGGTTCATTTGCCTCAACATACAAGCTTTCAACAGGCGTTGTTCTAAATGCACCAAGAGCAATACGAAGACCTTGATAATGGATGGTATCTAACATTTGTAAATAAGATTTTCTTGCTGAACCATAAACAACACAACCGTAACCGAACTTGGATCCAATCAAGCTCTACAAAGTCTTAATAAAACTTGGCGATCGGCTCCCCAATCAGTATTTGAAATAACCCTTAAAAGATTCAATGATTTTAAACATTTCTCAATCTAACCGAGTCTGCAAGTTTCACTGTTTGCTTCTGAGGGATCTACTTTTCAAATTATATTTACGAGTGCTTTTTTCTGTTTTTAAGTTTATGTTTGTTTCATTTTGAAATGACAGGAATGTCACCAATTTACTAAATATCTTTATGTATTTCCTATTCTCCTAATAAAAAATACTTTATTTGAAAAACTTACCACCTTAACAATCTGTTACAAAAAAAAATACAACTACTTTATTGACAGATATTTCTTAATTTTGATATTACACCAATAATTATAATCTGTACAGTAGAGTATAATGTAAGTTTAGCCTGCTTTCAACACTTCGAATGCACGAATACTGAACTTCCTGTTTTCTTTTAGAAAATTCAAAACCCAAGGCTAGGCAATGGTTTAAAAATCATAAAATAAAATATCTTATTGATTATATCGAGGGCTCAACGCAAAACTAGTCCATCTGCTTCTAATTCTATATACACTTAGACTAGTTTCACGTTGAGCATTCGATGTGTTAACCAAAAAGGAAACAAAAAATTAACTTGAAAGTAGATGTTAACGGTTTGATAATGTAAACAAATCAATATAATCAATATAACATTTTGCCATCAATATTTCCACTCATGAATACACGCAAGGCAGTAGATAATTGTTAAAGTGGACTGTGTTGATAGAAGGGTAAACGAGAGACCCCAACAGAAAATCTTTTTATCACGATGTGTAAACAGTAAAAGTTGTAAATTGGTGTGAATTTCTTAAGTTATCCGCTTATATCGTTTGCAACAATAAACAAGACAATAACAAGTTGTTTAAAGTAGCGAGCCTGTAATAAAATCTGCCGGTTACATAATTCCGTATTCCATTTTTTTTGGTATCATTACGCATCCATTACCTTAAACGGTTAAAATTACATTTGATCAACTGTTTTTCTGTCTTATATTGTCTGTAGCGTATTTTTACTTGTTTGTTGTATGCGTTTCTTCCTTCTCCTTACTCCCCCTATTGCCCCCTCCTTTCCCCTTGCATTTGTGCTAATTTTTGCATCCCCTCTCCCCCTTTACTTTGAGTTAGTTTTCGTGGCTCTCCTTTATTCAAGCTGACGGAATCCTAAGACGGGTCCAATTGTTTTTTCCTGCTTATATGGGTGCGTTTGTATGATTGTGCGTCTAAGACGGTGCCCTACTGTTTCCTTAGTTGGGTGTGGTTGTGTGTTTGATTTTGGTACATGAGTGTTTGCACTTTTGTTGTTTACGTTGACTGTTATTAAGGAACGTAGCATTCCCTTTGTATATTCATCCTTGTTCTTCTTTCCCCTTCAAATTCCTCCCCCCCCCCCACACCCTACCATTTTACCACTTCCTCCCCCTCTATCTATATTTCACATAAATTAATATGTACTTGTTAGATGTTTGAAGCAACCCGTCTACAATATTTTCCATTACAGTTTCTTTTTAATGTGGGCCTACTTTGCAAATGCGTGGCTCTAAGGCTGTGTTTTAGGTGCTCTGTGCTTCCGAGAAATCTACCCCTACCTATAATCTTTTGTGGTATTTGGACACAAACTTTGTTAAGAGAACACTTTTTGTCCTTCACTTGGGTGGTCTCTTAATGCAAGTTGTACTATATTTGAAACAGTGATATGGATTTAATAACAAAATATGTCACAAGACACCATGATACATACTAGTATTTCAGTATATAATGTCGCTGTGGACACGAAATGATGTATCCTAGCTTTTGGGCGTTCAGTTCAAATATAATGTTCAAAAAGGCACTTACACTCTGTCCTATTTTCTAACCTACTCTCTTAAATATGTTATGTTATATTTTTGAAAAACAAAATGCCTTATTCTCTTCTCTAATTGTACATTTTATTCTATTTTTACTACAGCATCACAGCCCTCATCGACAACAAAGTAATTATATTGCCAAATAGCACATAAATTTGATTTATATAGTATGAGATAATGTATCCATTCCATCCATCTCGCGAAAAGTTCGCAAATACAGACAGATGAAAATGTATAAAATGATTGCCTGAATAAGTTATACAATCCCTGAAAGTTAGCATCACCTTCCTTGAATAATTGACAAGTCTTTTAAAATTATTTGTAAGTTAGATTGACAGTTAATCGGGAACATTGGATTGATCGTTCTACGAACAAGAACAGTAAGAAAAAAAATGTATTTTATCTGAGATTAATCAAATTTGACGAGACTATTGCACTCCTTCCTTGAACACACACTTTTTCCACGTTTGTTGCTTGCAGCTAGAGTTGCTAATAAAATATATTTGTTTATTGTCCCGTATATGTATCGGAAAAAGATTTTGTATAAATTTATTGCATGCACCCCTATGGCATTGTCTCAAAACTACAAATAAAATATTTATTTATAGAAACGTTTAAACATATATAGCCTTACGTTAAGTGTGACTCGAACATATTTTCCTTAATTTTGGTCCTCTGTAATTTTTATGATGCATGTCTGCGTTTTATTTCCATCAGAATAATTCCTTTCAATAGGATGGTTTGAAGAATTCCATTATATCAGCCGAAACAATGGTTTATAAATAATGGTTAAATAAATCCTGTTTTAAACAGCATATCAATAATTAGTTTTTTCTTCATTTATAACATTTTTAGCTGGTTATGATGAAAACCTCAAGCTTCTTTTAAACAAGTCTTGAGTTTGCTTCTTAAAACAGCATTACTAATAGCTGTAACCCACGACCCCTGGTTGAGCGCTAGTCTATTAAAACCGTACTGCTGTATTGTATACATATGCTCATCGTTTCTAGAAGCAATGTGCATTATACCCTAATGAGACTTATAAACATTCGATCACCATCTATATCTTTTATATGAACAGTTTTGCATTTTGAATGCTTAAAACGAGACAGCCCGGCCGATTAGGTCAGTAGGTAGAGCGTTGGCCTACGAATCGCGTGGCTGTGAGTTCGATCCTGGGGCGGGGCGTATATTTTCAGTGACTATTTGATAAACGACATTGTGCCTGAAATCGTTAGTCCCCCACCTCTGATTCATGTGGGGAAGTTGGCAGTCAGTTGTGGAGAACAGCTTTGCACTGGTACAGAATCCAGGAACACCGGTTAGGTTAAATGCCCGCCGTTACATTACTGAAATACTGTTTAGAAACGGCGTTAAAACAAAAAACAAACAAACATACAAGACGAGACATATATATGGAGATGTATAATGATACAATATTTGTTCTAAAATAAGGAAAACTTAGTCTATCAAAGTTTACAAATGCGGTGTAGCTTTTTCTACCTTGCTTTCTAAACAGTAAGCAACTGACAAGCTGGAAACCAGATAACGTATAGAAAGTGCATGTAAATGAAAGTTGTTTGCTGTCGACATATATCGCGGTATCTGTTTTATGCTATAAAACGTACATCCAGCTAAATCTGTGAAAAATATGCGAAATATGGTTGTAAGAGTAAATTATCTAATTTAAAATCTAAATGACGATTTTTGTCACAAATGGATACAACGATTTTTGCTGGCTCAGTGATTTTTTTAATATAATTTTGCCAAGCAGTTTATTTACATTTTGGCTGACTTCATGTGATAGGGTAGAAAAAATACACTGTACCTAGTCTTCAAACTGATAAATAACATCCTTATCATTCAGAGAACTGTTCTTTAGTCTCTTAACCAGAATCATTCTCCTCATTATTATCTGTGGAATTCTTTCATTGTCAATGTCCTTAAGAAGTTTTCGAATAAGCTAATAACACTGAATTAAATACATAATGATATCATTGCTCTATCATTAAGAAATTGTCCGGTTTCCCCAGGTGAAACCAGAGGCTTTGGAGGCCTCTGTACCTTAAATGGCCTTAATGTATCATTATAGAAACAAAGATAGTATTTAGATTTAGAAAGAGAAATGAAGTCCAATTAATAATTCTTTTTTCTAGGTGGTACACTGTACCATTGCTAGTGGATGTAAGTGATGTTGCACATGAATAAACCCATTCAAACCGTGTCTGCTATATTGTTGTGCTTGATTGCTATCAAAGCTTCCAAACCATTTGTCATGGATGTGATAAACCCTGGCAAAATTCCGTCAAAGCTAGCGATTCCGTGCGGTAGGACTGCTGCACATTTATCTCATTAACTCCACTTTCATTGTACATGTCTCTATTCCTGTTTAAAATTTCGGAAACGTATTTTAGGCGGGACTTGTATTAGAATTTTAGTCTAAGGTATACCCTTACGACGTACTGAACCACAGCAAAAATGTATCACAACTGAACAATATGGAATGAATGAAATAAGTGCAATATACTGGCAAAATGTTTTGAGAACAACAAACAGGAAAAGATGCTAAATAGACTATTCGAACTAAAAAAACTAGTAGAAGCCTCTTGCTTGAGACAGCCTCCTTACCAACTTCATCAACGACACACAAAGTGAGGTAACATCACCTATACTCGTGAAAATTGATTATTTTGCGACCGAGCTGTATGTTATGAATTAACTGATACCGACAAGATTTTCCAGTGATCAAGTTTAGTAGATTGTTTCGAAATTCATGTGTCTTATACGTAAATACCTTCTTGTTGTTTTATCCTAATTATTATAGTTTAATGAAACCAAACAAAATTAATTAAATGGTTTAAGTTCAAGAATCCACTCGTAAGTGTAGATATGAGGAAATTAATGCACACTCTTTCATTATTTGTTCACGAACGTGTCTCAATCTTACCTTTAATACCACAGTCACACATACGGCGCGGATAGCTACGTCTAACTACGGATAGAAACGTAGTAATCCGTATCGATCCGTACCTGAGCTGTACGAATTGGTACGGACTGATACGGATTACTACTTTAAGGTACGGCTCAGGTACGGATCGATACGTATCGATACGGAGTACTACGTTTCTATCCGTGGCTAGACGTAGCTATCCGCGCCGTATGTGTGACTGGGGTATTAAATTGCTATTGCACTATAGTCACAAAATGCAAGCTTGTAAACGTAACGGTAAATTGAAAGTTTATATTTTGTAGAACTGGTAAATACAAATATTGTAAGGAAAAATACTATGTCAAAGAAAAACAGACGTTTATGATAACTGTACGCTCGAACATTTAAAAGTCTTCTACACAATACAATCCTATACATTTGCATAAAACAGTAGGTTCGAGTATTTCAACATTTATCAGAGCGATCATTTTATGTGGCTGAAGATTTATAAAGCGTTTGAAGCATTCAATCCGATAGTTCAAACGAAGCTTAGACATGCAAAACTTTCTCTCTCCGAGTCATGTTATAATGTATTGACAAGGCGCATATAAGACATATGCAAGATATATGAAGATATAAATAATGTAACATATGTTACTCTGAGTCCGACAAGCACGGTTATGCATCTACATTTTTGTCTTTGCCTCTAGGTAAACGTTAGTCTAAGACATTTAAGGTATTGTAATAGTAATATTTTCGTCGACCTTGTGACAATTTTTAAGTGTAAGTATTTCCCAAGTGAAAAATGATTGAACAGCTCGTTTCCACTGAAACATCTTTTAGAAACACTAACTTTCTTATTTCCGTTGCTCCGGAAAAAAAACCCGCTATTATAGACGTATGCTGTTATCTTGGTTAATGATTTCTAGATTGTTTTCATTAAATAGCAGTCAAAAAATGAATGGAATTTTAAAATAAGGCAACGCTTCAAAAGAGATTGATAAGTCAAAACAAAACGAAATTCTAGCAACATGACCTACATAATACATTAACCGTACAGAACAGTGCGCTATAGTAGTTTTTAGTGTGAAAAGAATGCAGTTCCCTTTGATCAACGTTCTCCCGATAATGTTGTTATAACTTCTGGCCCAACCCTTTTGTATATTTACATGAATGTATTTATGTATGCTTGTATGTTATGTATGTTGTATGTGTGTGTATTGAATCTGTACATATTGCTATGCCGGTTACAATACCCCACCCAATCACGAACGCTAGACAACCAAACTCTTGTCATAAAATTCACCAAACGTATTAGTGTTTCACTTTAAATATTAGTAACATTTAAATTATAAATATAAAATGTATCTTTTGTTAGTTAAAGTTTTCATAAATAATTATTATATATATAACTTGTATTTAGTCCAAATGAAAGTAGCATGCACCAAGTACTGTCAACTTGTAATGGCCGCCATATTGGTTAAATCTGATTGGCGGATATTTATTCCGGGAAAAACCTACTTTCATTTTTGACGTCATGTATAGAATGTTAACATGTATATAAACTAAAAACCGTTTGCTTATAAGCGGCATTCGATCGAAAGAGATAAAACGAAAGAGCTATAAAGAAATTCGAAGAAAGATAGAAAAGAGTTAGAAAAAGTTCAATTTTAAGAACCCTAAAGACAGAAAGAGAAAAATAGAATAGACAAATTAAGAAGTTTATATAAATTTTGGTCTACGAAAAATAAATATTAGAAATATTTATAGCACTTAATTTGATTATTGGCCGTCCTAACAATATATACAATAAAATATGATTAAACTAAATTAAACTTATTTATTTATCTGCAGTGTCATAGTCGCGGCCATATGAATATTGTGTATTACATTCATTTTTTTTTCAGTTTTCCTTTTAGGTAAATTTTCAAACACATTTGCTCTTTTGTCATCCGATCGAAATTATTTCATTATAGTATAATGCGCAGAGAAAGCGCAGAGATGGCTTTATCCAAAGTTTGTTATTTCTTGAATTACGTATCTTATTATATTATTATATAAAGTATGTGTGTCATTGTACGGCATATTATATAAAACGAACTTAATGATCGGATATCTAAGCCAGAATGAATTACTGTGAATGTATGCGTCGACCTGCTTGTGAAAATTACTGATTCAAATCTTCAAATCTTATAGCACTATAAAATTGACATTTCAATACAATGCAGCTACGTTAAATTAGGAGTTAGACATGCCTAAGTGACCAGCTGTATTGAACAATCTAATAACATTCCTAATTTACAATATTACAAATGTAAAAAACATATAGATAAAAGAAGACAAACATACATATTTATCGAGTAGTTGTGTTTTCGCCCCGACAACACGTAAAGACGACAAATACCTTTTTTGTTGAGTTGTCGTGTTTTCGCCCCGCCGAGACGACACCTAATTTGTCGCGTTTTCGTGTTGGTGGGG
This sequence comes from Mercenaria mercenaria, assembly GCF_021730395.1. NCBI lineage: Eukaryota > Metazoa > Mollusca > Bivalvia > Venerida > Veneridae > Mercenaria > Mercenaria mercenaria. The sequence continues at coordinate 13,837,615 of NC_069368.1, forward strand.
CGAAAACACGAAAACTCGACAAATAAGGTATTTGGTGTGTTTTCGTATCGGCGGAGCGAAAACACGTAAGAACGACAAAAAAGGGCGCTAACACGACATATTTATACCCGCCAAGACGAATACTCGACAAATAAATATGTCGTATCGGCGCCCTCTAAACGTTGTGTTTCTTGTAAAATTTGTTGTGTTTTGATGATGTCGTGTTTTGGTGTTGTCGTTTTTTTCGCCCCACCAACAGGAAAACACAAAATGGCAGAAATCAGCCACCATAAAAAGAATTTAAGTGACCCGTTCTGCGCTGTTTTATGAAAAGAAAAAAATGTATCCATCAGTTAACGAAATGTTGTACAAAGAAGTGGTTTTTAGCAGGCTTTTGAAAGCAGCTAGCGTGTAAGCTTCCCTGATCTTGACGGGAAGGGAGTTCAAATGCTTTGGAGCAGTGAAGGAAAAGCTGCGATTGCCATACATTATGGTTTTACTTTTTCGCATAACCAGTGACAGCATGTCGTGTGACCTTAGGTTTCTGACCGGTTTATTCCTTATACAGGCAGGGGACTGATTGTGTAGAGCCTTAAAGGTGTGGACCAGAACCTTGTACTGCCCCCTTTATTTCACTGGCAAGCAATGGAACTCTTTCAGAACCGGTGTTATATGATTGCGACCTGGCTTCTTAGTGATTTTACCTATTCTGCGTAGTTGTGCTTATCCAGACAGGCATACACAGTTGACTTGTTGTTCCATATTTCATAGAGTAGATGCAACAAGGAAGAGTAACTGCAGATTTATGTATGAGAGCCATACCCCCACCACGGCTGCTGCTGCACCGTGCAACATTTTTAATTGAATACCCACTCGGTGAAAGTTCGCTAATACTTGTTTCATCCAGGGTAGTTCCGTATCTGTAAGTATGTAAGGGGACTGATGTGAATGGCCGATGTAAAAGTGATTTAAGAATGCTTCTTTTATAATTTTATTTACTATTAATTGTAAAGTTCTTAATATATATGATACCAGATAAATATAGCGCCTTTGATAAACACGTTCAAGAGCGCTCCACATAGCGCGGAAGCAGTCACTCCGGGCGCCAAATTCATCCTTCCACTAGGTATAGAAACACAATAATCTGACCAGAGGGACAAAGTGAGAAAAAGTGAGACAAAGTCTCCAGAACAGAGATAGAAATCCTAATAGATACAGGCCTGCCTGGCTAACTTAGCCCACTCAGTCTAGTTCTTTAACGTGCCCCGTTTTTAGCATCGATGCACGTAAAGCCATCTTTCCCGGGAAGAGCCAGTACAGGCCTCTTAGTTAGGTAGTAGACACGCGCACGAGCATCTCAGACATTTACATTGCCTAGACTGGGATTCGAACCCCGGACATCTGGATTAAAAGTCTTTAGTGTTACTACTAGACCACGGGCCACCTATAGATATATTTCCGTTCTCTGTAATATAACAATCTAATCGAGGTTACTTCGTTTCAGTTTGTGCAAAAACATCTTGAATTCATAACACAGTTCAAGCCTAAAACGGAAAGAAGTGATCAAACTTTGCTTTCGTTGCCAACAAGTTCATCGTATATAACTTAAAAGTAGTACACATATATACCACACAACATTTTATATGCAAAGCCTAAGCCTTGAAAACAACATTTTCACATCAAAAACATATCACATATTTTAAAATATTGTGTTCAAATGTGAAAACTTAAAAAAAGTATTAATAAGTAGACTTTGCGGGTTAAGCGTAATTTAAAGTTTGCCTTATATTGTAGTAAGTCGTATACAAATGTTTTCTTTTGGGACATTTAAAACATTAAATTCATTTCCTTTACTCATTGAAAAAGAAAACAGTTAAAACCACACTGTGTTAATATAGAAGAGTTCATTGACATCCATATTATGCAGGATCGAAAGTTTTCCAAGGGTATCAAATGAAAAGTATTTCTCCAAGGAGAACAATGTTGTCAGCTATTGAATCAGAGAAGATATTAACTCGTTGTCCTGAGACTTTCCTGTAAATGTATCTGGATAAGACTGGAAGAGTTAGAAATTGTCTAAAAACGTCCTTCAAATAACTTAGCTACAGAATGCGCATATTGATTGTAGTCTGTTTCTGGGGCGAGTGAATTATTACGAAATTGATAAAATTTCAAAATTCTTATCTTTCTTGCAGCAAAAAACAGCGATGTTCACCAAACGTAATAACTTATTCTAATTTGCTTTACTACACACTATAAATATAATAGTAATTTAATGTCATTATTGCAGTACTCACGTTACGTAAAGGAATCATTCTAAAATCGCTTTTACATTTGCCATTCACATCAGTCCCATACATTCTTGCAGATACGGAACTACCCCGGATAAAACGTTTGTTTCTTTGTTTTGGGTTTAAGGCCGTTTTTCAACAGTATTTCGGTATAAGTGAACTTGTACCGAAATGTTATTCAATTAAAAATGTTGCACGGTGCAGCGGAAGCCGTGGAGGGGCATGGCTCTCATACATAAATCTGCATTTACTCTTCGTGTTGCTGCATCTAGTCTAGTATGGAACAACAAGTCAACTCTGTGTGTCGGAATGGATGAGCACCACTGCGCAGAATAGTCACATTAGACGGTATCTTACCAGCGATGCAAAGAAGACCCTTGTCAACACCCTGGTTACTTCACGGTTAGACTACTGTAATGTCGTGTTCAGTGGTGTTCGAAACGGCACACTTTACAAGTTGCAACATGTCCAGAACACCTGCTAAAAAATCACTTCTTTGTACAACATTTCGTTAACTGATCAATACATTTTTCTTTTCATAAACCAGCGCAGAACGGGTCACTAAAATAATCTTTTATGGTGGCTGATTTCTGCCATTTTGTGTTTTCGTGTTGGCGGGGTGAAAAGGCGACAATACGAAAGCACAACAAATTTAACAGGAAACACAACGTTTACAGGGCACCGTTACGACATACATATTTGTCAAGTTATCGTGTTAGCGGTCGTATTGGCGCCCTTTATTTTTCGTTCTATCGTGTTTTCATGTCGGCGGGGTGAAAACACGAAAACACGACAAACACCTTACTGTAAAATCATTAAATTTCGTGGGCATGAAATTTCGTGGTTTTGGTCAAAACGGCAGTTTTGTTGGGATATGAATTCCTGGATTGCAACTTTTGAACATAAAATGAATGGGAAATTTACTTGTTCGTTGGGATTAAATTTCGTGTATTGACTCAACCACGAAATCCACGAAAATTAGTCCCCCACGAATATTAATGAGTTCACGGTATTTGTTAAGTTTTCGTGTTTTTGCCCCACCCACACGAAAACACGAAAACTCGACAAATTAGGTAGCGTGTCTGAGATTATCTTGAGAGATCAACATCTTATCTCGAGCGATCAACATATTATCTTGAGCGATCAACATATTATCTTGAGCGATCATCATCATATCTCGAGCGATCAACATCTTATCTCGAGCGATCAACATATTATCTCGAGCGATCAACATCTTATCTTGTGCGATCAACATCTTATCTCGAGCGTACAACATCTTATTTATATATATTAAGGCCCTTTGTGTGTGCATTTAGGTCATCAGTAAAACATACGGACAAGTTGTTAATTAGGGTCCCGCCTATTCCGCTGTTATTTAAACTTCCCACAAGTAAATGTACAAGTTTATCACATCATTTGGGAGAGCAATGCATATAATTGGTCATCCTTCCTTCAAAATCAAATGAACATAACCAATGAAACATACTGCATGTTAGAAAAACAACAAATTTCAGTTCGACTGATAAATTCGCGCAGAAAAGTTGCATGCATGAATTAAGGGAAAACAAGGAAATTCTTTAATATATGGGCGAAGCCTACATACTTTTTTTTGTGAAGGACTTAAATTTATTTCTTTGCATCATCACTGATTTTTTGGTGGCTTTTCATCAGTTTGCGTATTTAAATTTCTAACCCTGCAAACATGTGAAACGTTTATAAGTATAATCGAAACAAAAACAAAAACGGTGGCAGCCGTATGTTTTTACTAATGATCTTAATTCACACAAAGGTCCTCAATATATATTGATAAGATAACCGAGAAAAGATGTTGATCGCTCGGGATAATATGTTGATCGCTCAAGATAATATGTTTATCGCTCAAGATAAGATGCCTTGCGCACGAAATAAGATGTTGATCGCTCGATCTAAGATGTTGATCGCTCAAGATAAGATGCTGATCGCTCAAGATAATATGTTTATCACTCGATATAATATGTTGATCGCTCGAGATAATATGTTGATCGCTCAAGATAATATGTTGATCGCTCAAGATGATATGTTGATCGCTCAAGATAAGATGTCGTGCGCACGAGATAAGATGTTGATCGCTCGAGAAAAGATGTTGCTAGCTCAAGATAAGATGTCGTGCGCACGAGATAAGATGTTGATCGCTCGAGATAAGATGTTGATCGCTCAAGATAAGATGTCGTGCGCACGAAATAAGATGTTGATCGCTCAAGATAATATGTTGATCGCTCGAGATAAGATGTTGACCGCTCGAGACATGTACAATGATAGTGGAGTTAATGAGATAAATGTGCAGCAGTCCTACCGCACGGAATCACTAGCTTTGGCGGAATTTTGCTAGGGTTTATCACATCCATGATAAAATGTTTGGAAGCTTTGATAGCAATCAAGCACAATAATTGTAGACTCGGTTTGAATGGGTTTACTCATGTACAACATCACTTACATCCCTAGCAATGGTACCAAACAGAAGAACAGAAACATTGATTGGACTTCATGATTCATAAAAAGGCATAAATTTATTGATTTCTCTCCTACTTTACAGAAATAAAAAATGCGATCATTATGAAAATGTACACTGAACGAACAGTGGGGTATTTGAATATGATTAATTATCTGAAGTTTTATCATGCTAGCTCCATATAATGCTTTATTTTTGTTACTGTATTACGTCTTACGTGTCTAAATAAATGTCACTATTACTGTCAAGCAACTATAAAGTACAAGAAATTGTACGACCGACTTCATTGTAAACATCCATGAGACAAACGCAATAAGAACACATTGACTCCCGTTCTAATCAAACAGTCTACGAGAAACACCAAATGAATTTTTTTGCTCCAAAGTGAAAGCTATATAAGGTCAGACATGTCTGCAAGATAAAGGTATGAAATCAACTCGTTTTCTTGACGACTGCCTGATCAATATAGATTTTCCAGCTGGACTGTAAATTCCTTGAATGGGAGTAATCGTGTAATGACATTGCCTTGATATTTCTCTAACTAAACGTAAATAAGATCTTTGTTTCAATAATGATACAGCTGTCCTACCGCACGGAATCACTAGCTTTGGCGGAATTTTGCCAGGGTTTATCGCATCCATGATAATTGTTTGGAAGCTTTGATAGCAATCAATCACAGTAGTATATTAGACTCGGTTTGAATGGGTGCATCATGTGCAACATCACTTACATCCACTAGCAATGGTACCAAATAGAAAAAAGAAATTTTAATTGGACTTCATGATTCCATAATTAAGACAAAACAAAAAAAGGCATAAATTCATTGATCCCTCTCCTCTTTTACAGAAATAAAAATGCTAACATTATAAGAAGTACACTAAACAAATATTTGTATAGGATTAATTATCTGAAGTTTCATCATTCTGGTTCCACATAATGCTTTTTTTCAATTGCTGTTTTCGTGCCTCTGCCTACTGTTATTTACTCTGTTTTACGTCTTACTTATCTAAATTAATGTCACTATTACTGTCAAGCAACTATGAAGTACAAGAAATTGTACGACTGAATTCTTTGTAAACATCCATGAGACGAACGCAATAAGAACACATTTTTATAGTAAAGGTCATTGACTCCCATTCTAATCAAACAGTCTTTGAGGAAACACCAAATGAAAATTTCTGCTCCAAGGTGAAAGCTGTATAAGGTCACTTCTGCAAGATAAAGGTATAAAATCAACTTGTTTTCTTGATGACTGTCTGGTCAATATAGATTTTCCAGCTGGACTGTATATTGCTTGAATGGGAGTAATCGTGTAATGACATTGCCTTGATATTTCTCTAACTAAACGCAAATAACATCTTTGTTGTTTCAATAATGATACATTAAGGTCATTCATGGTACAGAGGCTTCCAAACCCCCTGGTTTCGCCTGGGGAAACCGGACAATTTCTTAATGATAGAGCAATGATATCATTATGCATTTAATTCAGTTTTATTAGCTTATTCGAAAACTTCTTGAGGACATTGACAATGATAAAATTCCGCTAATAATAATGAGGAGAATGACTCAAGATTAAGAGATTTAAGAACAGTTCTCTGAACGAAAAGGATGTCAATTATCAGTTGAAAGGTTAGGTACTGTGTACATATCATTAGCGGTCGCTGTTCTAGTTAATAGCCTAAATGGTTAACAAACATAATGTATTGTTGTTTTATGGTCTAGAAGATTTTCAGTCGATGTTAAGTGTTTGAGGCTTAGATTAATCACAGTAAATGATATATCAATGTTAGTTTGATGTAAAAGTTAGTTAGTGGCTGGTTAAGTCTTCTACTATTAAATGCATTCAGAACCAAAAGATCTGTGACGGTTACCTAACTTGAACCGTGACCGCATACGCTCTGAAAGATAACAAATTACATGTAGTCAGCCAAAATTTGAATAAACGCCTTGACAAAATTATTTAAAAAATCCACCGAGACAGCAAAAATCGTTGAAACCATTTCTGACAAAAATTGAGATTTAGATTATTTACTCCTACAACCATATTTCGCATATTTTTCACATATCTAGCTGGATGTACGTTTTATAGTACAAAACAGATACCGCGATATATGTCGACAGCAAACAACTTTCATTTACATGCACTTTCTATACGTTATCTGGTTTCCAGCTTGTCAGTTGCTTACTGCTTAGAACGCAAGCTAAAAGAAGCTTTTGATAGTGTTCGCATCTAGAACAATTTGTATCATTTACTTTCCGTAAAATGTCCCGTATTTCAACATTTTCAGGCAGTAAAAACCTGTTCTCGCAAGTAATGCAATTCCCACACGAATCAGTTGGGACTAATGATTTTAACAATGTTGTTTATCAATTAGCACGGAGAACAATGCTCGCTAGGTCGACTAAACATGCGATTCGATAGACCAACGCTCTACTACTGACTAGGGCGGTGTCGTCTTTAGCGTTAAATAATTGCATAACTTTTAATTAAAAGATATGTTGTGACCGAGTGTTTATAATCTCATGCGTTATATGATTGCATCTGAAACGATGAACATTTATACAGACAGGCAGTACGGTATGTAATACATAGCGCTCAAACGGGTCGTTGGTTAGTCAGTAATAATTGTTTAGAATGCAAACTCAAGATCTGGTTTTATAAAGCTATAAGCTTTCGTCATACTAGCTGAAATTGTATTAAATGAGTAAAACTTTTAGTGGTGTTAATACAGGATTAATTTAACATTATTTATGCCATTGTTTTGGCAAGTTAATGAAATTTCACATCTAATGAAGGCATTAGATGACATATCAAAATAAATATCAAACTAGCACAAAACGGATTAATTTAGTGTAATTCAGTGCATAGAATCGAATTATTTTTATGGAAATAAATGCATAAATGCATCGAAACAAAAATAACAGAGGACCAAACTGAAGAGAAATATGTTCGAATCACACTGAACGTAGTGCTATATATGAGCCGCGCCATGAGAAAACCAACATAGTGCCATAGTGGTCAGGATCCATTCTGTACGCTAACGGTTTCTCTTATTGTAATAGGCTTTGAAAGCGAACAGTATGGATCCTGACCAGACTGCGCGGATGCGCAGGCTGGTCTGGATCCATGCTGGTCTCGAACGCATTATGTTGGTTTGCTGATGGCGCAGCTCATATGTTTGAAAGTTTCTATAAATAAATAAATAAATAAATAAATAAATAAATATTTTAGTTTTGAGATAATGCAATAGGAATGCAAGCCATAAATTTATACAAAATCTGATTATTGTTCCAATACATATACGGGACAATTCAGTTACAAACAGATATATGATATTAGCAATTCTAGCTACTGCCGGCAACAAACGTGGAAAATTGTGTGTTTACGAAAACAAATTCAACGAAGGATTGCAATAGTCTCGTCAAATTTGATTCATCTCAGCTAAAATACCATTTTTTCTTACTGTTCTTATACGTAGAATGATCAATCCAATGTTCCTAATTAACTGTCAATCTAATTTACAAATAATTTTAAAAGACTTGTCAATTATTCAAGGAAGGTGATGCCAACTTGTTTGGGATTGTATAACTTATTCAGGCATTCATTTCATATATTTTCATCTGTCTATATTTGCGAGCTTTTCGCGAGAATGGATGAAATAGATACATTATCTCATACTATATCAAACAATTTGATGTGCTATTTGGAAATACAGTTACTTTGTTTTCGATGGGGGCTGTAATGATGTAGTAAAAATAGAATAAAATATATAATTAGAGAAGGGAATAAGGCATTTTGTTTTTCAAAAATATAACATAACATATTTGAGAGGGAAGGTTAGAACATCGGACATAGGTCAAGTGACTTTAAGCTAGGATATACCATTTCACGGCCACAGCGATAACTATATATTGAAATATGTATCTTTGTGTTTTTGTGACATTTTTTGTTTTTAAATCCATATCACTCTTTCGAATATAGTACAACTTGCATAAAGAGACCACCCAAAGGAAGGACAAACAGTGTTCTCTTAATACAATTTTGGTCTAAATACCACAAAACTTGTTCTTTAACGACACAAATGGGAACTGAAATGTGGTCTCTTAAGGAAGTTCTGCACGTTTGGATCGAACATTTTTCTGCAATGTAGAATTTGATTAAACTTTATTTTTTCATAACATCAGAATGTACCTAGAAAGTTTAGCAAATAAAAAAGATAGGGTCGTATGCTTGATTTTTTGCTGGACTGATTTGAAAAATTTGGACTTCACGAAAACTTTCATTATGGGACTCTATGGGAAAATCATTATTTTCATAACATTTCCGTGAATAGAATTTTTTTAAATGTAGATTTTGATGAAACTTCTCACAGGTGTAAATAAACACATACCGATAATTTGGTGAAATAAAATGTATAGGTCCGTTTGCGTAATTTTGAGATATTTGACCATGATTAAAGTGAACCGTACATTTCACGCTAATTTTAAGATATTAATTTGATTATTTTAACGTGCCATATGTTTTAATATCATATTTTGACTTTAGAAATATAGCAACAGTGCCATTGTAATAAATTTACTCACAGATTTCAATTAATCCATAAAATGACTTTCATTTCCGTACGCCGAATCCAGGCTTTATTCTTTGTTTTCCGGATAAATGACATTACGCCATCATTTCCGGTTTATCAAACGTGCAGAACTACCTTAATGCAGGCGTCATTTAATAAGGCGTGGTCTCTCGAGCAAGTTGACTGTATTAATTTTAATAAAACGATTTCTGTTTTAAATCTACTTAGAAAAAGCTGAAGGCCTTTCTGCAGACTTGCTAAAGAGATGGTTTTCTGATTTATGGCAAGGTGTTTTTTACATTTGAAAAGATGCAGATTGTCAATCGGCAGTATAGGTTCCTAGTTCGTCGAACAGAGGACTGCAATAAAATATTGAATAGTAGAATTAAATGCACTGTAAGGTTAGACAATGTTTTATAAACAATATCAGAGAGAGAGAAAGAGAGAGTGTTGTATTTAAGCAATCAAAGATAGTTATCTTAGAATGAAAGAAATTAGAATAGTTCTGGTAGAAAATAAGAATGTAGACCGTATTATATTACAATAATGTCACACAGACGAAGAGTTAATCTTAGGTTGTGTTGAGAGACAAGATAAAGCTCTCTATGGTCGCACTTTTGGTAAGCAGACATTTCTGTTCACTTAGACTGCGAATTATAAAAAGAATGAATTAAAAACAATGACATTAGCAGAGACGTAAAATATTTTTATATATTTTGAAATACCTTATGCGAAGTATGTTACAATAGAAGCACAAATGTATTACTTAAAGATAGTATTTACCAAAGAAGATCTTAGAGGGACTGTGAATTAACAGGTTAACTGAAACAAACATACAAACAGTGATCAAAAGTGGAAGACACTTTTCCCAACAACTAATCAGGCAGACTAAATATGACCTACATTTTTTTTAACCTCTTTGTCATCGATATTCAACATGAACACTTTTCTGATGACTTACACTTAACGGAGCAAATATTTGACTTTTGAGCGAAATGTACTTTTTTGCTCTCAGTGAGGATAACTGAGTTACAACAAAATTGATATGAATTGTAAAATATATATTTCAAGCAACTGGGAACAACAAAAACAGTAAAACCTGGTGTCACATATTTGTAAGCATCCTATGTCGAATCTTGTTATACTTATCAAACTATTCCATTAAAATTCAGATACTTACTCACTTTGAAGCATTTTCCTGACTGTTCAGGAGTACATCGCTGCAAATATCGTAACATTAGGAACCCCATTCTAACAGTTTAAGGTTACCGTAATGGATCCGTAATGATACCAAAAAATCGCGAAATAGCATACGGAAAATATGTAATCTGCAGCTTTTATTACGGGCCCGCTAGTTTAAACAACTTGTTTTTGTCTTGTTTATTGTTACAAACGATGTAAGGGAATAACTTAAGAAATTCACACCAATTTACAACTTGTACTGTTTTCGTGATAAAAAGATGTTCTATTGGGGTCTCTTGTTTCTACTACCTTGCATGTATTCATGAGTGGGAAAATATTGATGGTAAAATGTAATATTGATTATATTGAATTGTTTATATTATAAAACCTTTAACATCTACATTCAAGTTAATTTTGGTGTCCTTTTGGTCAAGTATTTCTGTGTTTTATTTAGTTAACATATAATCACTCAGATTATTATTGCTAGTCTTGGATTTTGAATTTTCTAAAAGACAAAAAGAAAGTTCAGTATAAGTGCATTTAAATTGTTGAAAGCAGACTAAACTTGCACTATACTGTACTGACAGTATTTACCTGTACAGAATACAATTGGTGTAATCTCAAAATAAAGAAAGATCTGTCAATAAAATAGTGTATATTTTTGTACAGATTTTTAAGGTGGTCAGTTTTTCAAATTATGTATTTCTGTGTTTTATTTAGTAAAATGGTGACCTTCCTGTCATTAAAATGAAACAAACACAACAATATAAAAAGAAACAAAAAAAAAAAACACACTGGTAAGTCGCATTTGAATTTTTACAATCACAATATTACTTTAAAATATCTAATTTATTAATAGAAACAAACACATTTCATTTTTATAGAAATATGAACAGAAAAATTGCAGTCCACTTTAAATTTCTCTCTCTCTATAAGTTAGGTCATAACACACTACCTAGTCATATTAAGGATCAGTCAACGTTTGCATGAGATTACTACATTTATAGATTTCTACAGTTGTTTTTACTTTATAGACAAAGCAAAGGTTTAAGTGTCACGTCATTATACAATAATATCATTGTTCATCATTCCATTGTCCATTAGTTATGACTGATATACATTTTATCCAATAAAAAGAATGAAAAGATAGAACACATACAGTGATAAAGTATGTAATATAATATATGGAGAAATAATATCAATTGATATAGTCTCTTTCAAGGTCAAAAATGCCAAGTTACATTTTTCAAGGAATTTCTACTGAAGCAAATAATGTTACCTTACTTCGATGGGAAAAATGTACCATTATCTGTGATTCTAGCGATTTTCCTCTTTTGTGTGTTTAATTACATCGACTTTCAAAATATTATACTCGTACAATAAATATTCCTCTATTTGATTCAGTCAAATTAATTATCATACTGGATGTTCATAATTATATAAATTGTCTAATTGTCTCCTTTTAATGTACAAAATCAACAAAGATAATATAAGAATTTTTAACGTAAGAAGGTAAATAATTTCACAAATTGCGACACAGGATGGAAATAGTGTACTATCATGTCCTCGTACAATTTATTTCATTGTTTTTTAGTTATAAACCATCTATTTAAGTCGTGTATAATTCCATCCCGAGATATATTTTTCTATTCATTCAACATAAATGCCGAAATCCATTTTGTCTTTTGGGTTAATTGTTTGAGCTGTTCAGACAGCGTCCTTGGGAAACTATTTATCGAATGGAAACTACAGCAACATGTGTGTCGATTCCTGGCGTAAGTGTAAACATTTCGTCTAGGGAAATTCTTCTAATACGGAAACGCAAATGTTATCAACTTTAAATATTGATTAGTCCAGAGGCGTAAAGAGTACATTGTATAACATTCTGCAATAAATTTGTGAAACAGTCAGGTGAAACAAACATTAACAATGGTGAAAAATTAAAGAAATGACAACTTTGCTGCTTCAGCATAATATTCCAGTACATTTTTACTGTTTGTGACAGACCAATGACAATAAATAATCTTTTTACTTCAGTTGAATACTAGTATCATTGTTTTATGTAAAACACAAAGACAAATATCTATTAATTGCCAAAAGTCCAATGCAGCCTCCCCAAAAACAAACCCCTACATCAGTATATGTGTTAAAGATTAGCATTCACACAAAAAGGTGATAGTAAAACAATCAGGCAACAAGGAGTAAACAAAATAAAAAACCCAACGAGGCATCACTTTGGAAGTCAGTGACGGAAACAGAACTAAGAACAAAAGGCAGGGATGTAAAACAGAAAATGATCGCGTGTCAATTTTAACAAAATAACCTAACAAACAATATAAGCATATATGAAGTATTTTGAAGAAGCAGAGCAACAAGAGTCAGGTCATAATTTCATGATATATAACGATCTAATGCTGTAAGAATGTACGAAGTTTGAAAATAAATTCCAGTCAAGTAGGCGCTTGATGTAGTCTAACGTAAAAGTGTATTTAGCTACTTTATACTTTGAAACCTTTACTAACATGTTTATGAACTCTCCGACATCACCTTTAAACTTTCCAATATTAACGTGATATGAACATGGTCAACAAGTTTGTTTTTGAGAATAACTTTAGTTGAGCGTTGACGCCTTTGGATAATGGAATTATTTTTTTCAAATTTTATTGCTATGCTTTTATTACATGTATAAAGGTTTTATGGAAGACGTTAATATTATGAGTTATAGACAAATTTCTATTGAAGCTGTGATTTTAATACAGACAGAATGAAACATTATGTAGGAAGCAGTTTAAACACAGAACACAGACGGCAATATCTTTTATAGAACTTAAAGTTTACCCAGTGACATCGATATTGCAGAAGACGCCTCTCACTGATTGCTGCACATGTAACTCAGTGTACATATAGGCTCTTCTTTCTGCTTTGTTTCCTTCCAAATATTATGCTTGAAGTTTCTATCTGTCTTTCTTTATTGAAAGAGCTCCGTTTTTCCGTATTGTAGAACAAACTAATCTAACATATGAATAATACATTTCCGAGATATTTCGCATTATTCATTTTAGACAGATGATGAAACGCAATGGAGCTGAGCATTCTGGGATTGTTTGATATAATAAGCAGTCATCGCCTAAAGATACCATTGATCAGTTTCATGTTGACTTCTGAAGGAAGGAAACAGTATATATTGATGATTATTTAAAAATCGTAACAAATGTGTTGATTGCTGGCATAGGTGAAACATGCTATATGGTCAGATATATTTTTGAGAACACTGTTGACAGAAACGAAATTTGACTCTCACTGACCTCGTAAAATACATGGGCAATCGCAAAATGAGCCGCGCCATGAGGAAACAAACATAGTACATTTGCGACCAGCATGGATCCAGACCAGCCTGATGCGCAGGCTGGTAAGGGTCTATACTGGTCGTTTTCAAACACTGTTGCAATTAAAGAAACCGTTAGCAAATGCAAATGTTGGTTTTCCCATGGCGCGGCTCAAATATTTAAATGTCAAACACTTAGTCAACGAGGACATAAAATAAACTAAAGTGGATGCCATCTTGGAACTGACAAGTCTAAACAGCACTGTGGAGTTGCAAAGGGAACAGCAGACTTCATTTTCAATCCAGCCATTACAGCTGCATTACGTGTATTACAATGCTATTTTGCAGCTTTATTGTAGTTAACACTCCTGTTCCAACTTCACTGACAAATCAATAAAAGAGCCCAAGACTGACATAACAAGTGTCACAACTTTTACCTCGTTAAATCAGACTGCTATCACAATTCGATTTCTTTGATACAATTAACATGCATAAACAGGGAAGACGCATACCATGTTTTCCGGCGAACGCCGTCTAAGAACGAATTCGTTACCTATGCCACGCGACTTGAGTTTGCAAATCAAACTACTTGATAACGCATTATAGATAATTTATCAAAATGGAAGATTTATGCAACACTCTGCCTGATTGGACGAGAGTGTCAATTTCTTTCACTCTGTTGATTGTGCTACGCTGAGTGAAATGTAGACAAAGCGTTTATCCTAAACGACGCTGTTCACAGTTTTAAAGCTAACTTTGGCTCAGTATATTTAGCAAGAATATTGATATATCTCAAAATGATAAGTAAGTTTAATAAATATGATAAAAACCTGTCCAAATACCAACATATATCAAATTAAAGAAAGAGCTGAATACGGTCTGTGTATCACATGAATAAGGGTGTGATAAGAGTCTTTTATGTAGAGAAGTGCTTTTTAAAAGATTTTCCTTGTTACAATTGTCGTCTGTATATGAAAAGGTTTCTTGCTTTTGTGACTTATTCAGATTGCGTATTAAAATGAGTACTTGTTTGCTTTGATATATTTGTTATAAATTATTTAACTGATTTATTATATATGAATATTTTTCTTTAGTATGGTATGCAAATATTGAACTCAGTTGAAATCTGTTTTATTATGTATATGCTATATAATGACTGAAACTCATCACACTTAAATGAAGGTACCCTGCATACAGTTTATCTATGTGATATGACTACGGTCAAACTTTGCTTATGAAACAGAAGTATTGAAATAATTACAATTGTATGTTTTGCTTGACCTTTACTTTTTTATAGGTGTGACGTCATTGTCCAAAGATTCATAAATAGCGAATATGCATTTGTTAAAGCGGGATCAGTTGGCCTATTTTAGAAATAAATAAAAATAATAAATAAAAAAATACTTTAATTGATTTTTTTTCTCATGTATTCTAATCAAACTTGATTTGTAGCATCTTTATTAGGCCCGCAGCCAACTTTGTTCAGCTGGGACATTTGACCCCTTTTAGGGGCTGCTAGAGCTAAAACTAGAAATGCCTTTATACAGCGTCTCATGAACAGCTTGGTGGATCTTTGTCATACTTGGTCTGGAGCATCATTATAAGGTCCTCTTCCAAATTTATTTATATAGGAACTTGGGCCCTATTAGGACCACTATAGCTAAAAGTAGATATGCCTTTCTTCGCATTAACCACTAAAATGTAATGGATTTTTATCAAACTCGATGTGTAACAATATCGTAAGGTCTCCTGCTATTTTGTTACAAATGGGGATAGGGACCAATTTAGCTAAAATATAAACACGTTTAATGACCTCTTCTCATGAACTGCTTCATGAATCTTCATCAAACTACTGCTGTAATTATTCGTCTAAGGATAAACGAAACAAAATTGCAACCCTACGAAACCTTTGCGAAAAATTAAAAGAGAACCATTTAAATTGTTAAAGTGCGGTGTTTAGTTTCGCAATTTAAAAAATGTTAGATGAAAGATGAATGTTAGATGAAAAATTCATAAACTTCTTTCCTTATTACAATTCGCCGACCATCATTTATAAAGATATTTCTTGTTTTATATGTTTTCTATATTACATCAAATCCATGTCACTTTTCTATTTTCCCAGTATTTCTCATAGGTGATTATTCTAACGAATCAATTGCAAGCTGTTTGTTTGTGTCAGCACTATCAATAATAAGTATGACTTTTATATACAGTAATTAATGTTAAAGTACGAAATATTAACATCAATTTTTGAATATCTGTAAATTGCCTGATACTAATGTAATACGAGTACCTACATGATTATGTCTTATGCTCCTAAAAGACATTGTCTGTTGAAATGATGTCGAAATGGGGATGTTTTAAAACAAATCTTATTAAATTTAGAAACAAAAGTACATAAAGACTATATGTTAAGTACAAACAAATCATACACGGCTGTTTGATTTTCTTTTTGTTCCGTTTCAGGTGATGAAAACAGAAATATTATAAAGAGAACTTGAATTGACATTCTAAAATATTGTTTGCTGATTTCTTAATTTCATTTACTACAGCATGACAGCAAGGGGCTACAATTACAGCGCCTAGAATATAGGGTCATAACATAATTTTACACTGATTTCAACTGATGTTTTATAA
This sequence comes from Mercenaria mercenaria, assembly GCF_021730395.1. NCBI lineage: Eukaryota > Metazoa > Mollusca > Bivalvia > Venerida > Veneridae > Mercenaria > Mercenaria mercenaria. The sequence continues at coordinate 13,854,088 of NC_069368.1, forward strand.
TCATAACACATAAAAAGACCTCCCTCCTAGCTCAGTGGTTAGTACGTAGAATTAAAAAACAGAAGGTAAGTGGTTCAATCTCTGCCGGATAAATTGCTTCTCAGCAGTCCGGCAAGTTAATTACTTCCTCTCGTATTAAATTATCTGCAATCAAATTTATTCTCGGGTACAAATGATACTAAATTCATTCAGACAATTAATTATATTGGGACGGTTCGCTACCTGTTCCGTCATACTGTCTAATATGTTGATATTCGAATCAAGTGTACTGATCTGTTTAAGGTATATTTTAATCTATATGTAAATCAACTGTCATTTCAATTGAGGATCAAAGGTACATATAGTACTTTTTATTTTATCATAGACTCGACGTTTCTATCTATTTACTAAATTTGTTTACTTAAAATACTAACTACCAATCTTAACTTACGAATGATTAAAATATCAAATATATGTTGATATTCATTTGAGACAGATGCTGAAATTCTAAAAAATTGAGCATTCAGAGTCTGATAATTACTTTAATATACCAAAAACTGACGTATGTGAAACACTGTGCCAGGGCAGATATATTTTTGTGAACTTTCTTACATCAGAAAAAAACACATGTTATTAGTTATAAATATTGATGAGTCTGCAAGCGTAAAGAGCACATTCTATTATATTTTGCGATGTATGTGTGTATAACCTTTGCCTGAAAGGTCAATTATACATCAGGGGAAACAACTTGATAACAGATAGGTCGTTAATAATAACTCACAACTCTATTACTGGTGTCAAAAGTTCTGGCAGATTATGAATGTTTATAACAAATAACAAGTTAATAAAACTAGTACATAATTTTCTAAAAAGTAAATCTAGAGACTGAAGCTGTTTTTCTAAAGTATTCAGTTCATGTCTAGGTAAAATTATCTATTTATTTATTTTCGAATTAATATAACAGTAACAAATAATTTTATATTATGAAAATAGTTCAATATATTAAACTGTTCGAACAGTTGAAGGTTTTAAGTTTTTCAAATAAACGGATTTAGGTTTTTATGACACGGTACATCAAATTGATGGAAATTGCTACTTGCACTACATTACTGAATATAAAAGATACGTTATGTTTTATACAATTTTCGTATAAGATTATCTAATTATGGTGATTTGTTCGTGTCATACTTTTTTCATTATTGGTTTCCGTTAGTCTTTTGCCATTATATCCCCGCTAACTAAAATATACGGCCAATCTAACGCAAATGTTAATATAAATTTTGTTCCAAGTTTTGTAAGGAATATCATTGCAATAGAACAATCTCTCTGAATATTTCATTAAATATCGTGTAAAAACAAAAGCCAAGCACTGGTTTGCTTCAATATCAGTCGATCGTAGGATAATAACACATTGACTCGATAATAAGTCCGCAGATATTTTTGAAACATTTTATTTGACAAAGACACTTGACAAAATGCGTTTTAGATATTTGTGTAGCAAAGTTATACTATAATAAATTATAACGATATTTGTTTAAATTAAGAAAATACAAAAGTTTGTCATTGCAACAACTGAAGTATAAAATTACGCTGAGTTTTTAACGCTTAACAGGAAACAATCCGATTCAGATATTGGCAAACTAAAGCTGCTACAAATGGGCGAAATTGAATTAGCAAAATGTTGTCTTAACTATTATTTTGTTTTCTGTTTTAGTTTTCAAAGTAATTTACCAATTATTTAAAAGAGAATCGGAACAGATGGAAGTTCCTGAAACTGTCAATGGTCAAGTGGAAAGCTCATTTTCATTCAAAACTCATATCTCAGTTTTAATATATATTAAACTAAAACGACGCTTCAGATATAATTAAATAAAAAGATAGACCACCTGCTGCATCGTTTCACAACTTCAGCAGTACCACCAATTGTAATAGCGTGTAGTCATCGTTTTTGTTATCTCTGGAAGGATGCTTACAAGTCCTATCTGTCGTCGTATGAGTGCAAAATTTGTAATTTTTTAACCCATCCATCTAACTTATGAATAATTCAATTCCGAGACATGTCATGGTCTCCGTGCAAGACAGATGATTAAATGCAAAGAAATTGAGCATTCTGAGATGATGGTTTTGTCTGAGCAGTCAATGCTTTAAGAAGAGCATTATTATGTTGACAGCTTGAACTACTATAAAAGAAGAAAAAAACCTTTTAAAAAAAATAGATTTAGACTGAAATTTGTCACGGGCAATATGAACTAGTATACAATTACCACAGTTCAACTCGAAGAATAATGGGTAATTTGAACTATCATTTGTTGAAAGGGGAAATGTGTATGTTATGAATACTAATTCGCTTCGGAATGAGCGGGGGAAATCCTCAAATGCAGCCTGAAAGTAGATATGGATAGTAACGGAAGCAAGTTTTTGGTTGTATTTCTTAGGAGTTTACAGATGTTTTGGTATAACTATCAAAACACATTTCATTCGGTAGCAGTAAAATGAGTAATCTCGGGCCCGCGAATGAAAGTACCCATGCAGTAGTGCATGATTAATATTATATTTAAAATGAACCATTTTGCAGAAGACTTGAACGAGATAATCATGCATTAGGGGACAACGTGTTTTCATAATTGCACATTCATATTTTCAAATAAGATAATACTTCATAACAATATCTTCTGTCAAAAAAATTCAGTTAATGGAAGCAAGTATATTTTCGTTACTTTCGCAATGTGGTGATAGTTTCTTGACATAAGTGTTACAATTCTGTCTGGGAATATTCATTTTGTGAATTCTGTTACAACAACAACACAAATGGTATAAGGAAGTAATAAATACTGATGAGCGTTGAAGTGTAACTGGCACATTGATGAACACCGATACCAGACAATGTGTTATGTTGAAATAATGAAAAAATGACAAAATAAAAAGAAACACACGTTTTATGAAGAAAAAACAAATACTACCTTCTGTCTTATAACGGCAACACACGTTTGCGAATACCGGCCGTAAACGTTGTTATGTATTTCTATGCCAGTGGCGGGGAAGGGGCAGTAAACCTATCAGTGATACTTCCCCACTTACCACTTAATGCAACCTGATGGGCAAGCTATGCAAACTAAACATCTTTTCAATGAAATAAGCCAAAATGACTTTAAAATCATTCGTGCAAAGTGAACATCACGAGACAGCATGCATAATAGAAAAAATGTGCTTGCCCGAAGAGAATTTCAAAATTATGCAACCAAGAACAGGAACATCCCTGAAGTGGTATGGAATCTTTGATTGAGCGCCGTATTTCACTGCTTTGTAATTTCAATAATATCATTGGAAAAATTCCTTGGTTTATTATACAAACAAGTAATTAAACCTTAAAAAACCTTAATTCAGCAATTAACGAATGAGAGCCCCGTATATGGAAAAGAAAACCTGTAAACATAGAATATAAAATGCAGTTGATTTTATTTCCATTGGACAAAAATACATTCGTTTAATTTACGTACTTACGTACAGGCCCTCACGCATTTCATCAAGACAACCATATTTTATAGTCAAAGGAAAACTGAAAATCTGTGATTCATGTACTGAAACATATAAATGGTTCAACATATTTCTTTTAAACTTCCAAATATGGAACTGTTCCATGATACAGAATTTGTCGACATTGTTGAATAATGACAAAAATAGTAATACTATTATGTTTTGGTAAATAGATACGATTCATATCAAATGTCACTAGAGAACAAAAACGCAATATTGAATATTGTGTTTTCACCATCAGGTATAGTTTGAATGTTTAAAAATCAGAAGGGCAATATTTGTCCTGCAAAGAAGTGTCCTATAATTCTGATGAACCCTACAATCGTTTAGTAATGCTAGGAATGCTTTCTTTCTACAAAGTATGTTCTTCCGAGGTTTATGTCGCCACCTTGTCCAGCATCAACATTCTTCTTCCGATATCATTCCTATTAAAAACACAAATTGAATGTTATCTCGATAAGCTGAGATAAAAATAATGAAACTTAACCTACCTGTTATATATTTGAGTTTACATTCCTATAGATTCCGAATAAATCGTACTTGTGACGTGTTTTTGCCACATTGCATGACAGTTTCGTAGAAATGTTTAGCACAAACACGTTTGCACGATGATGTTTCATGGATTCAAACTTGAACATTCTAGGTTTTGTCAATTTGCACTCAGTACACAATAAATGTTTCTATGGAATAACAATGGATGTTATCATCCACGGAAACAACAGTTTATACATATCTTTTGTGGAAATTAAACTTGTTAGGTTACAAGACAATAAACTTACAAGGTCACTTGCAACTTACTACTCATGATACATACTTAAAATACGCAAATACTTTAACTACATATTGCAAATGGTTCCCAGCTTCTAGATAATACAAATGCAAACATTCCATTCCCCGTTTCGGCTTTTGGTCTGGACAGGTAGCATATATCAAAGTCAAATGTAATACAATGTATTTATTATCTTGAAACAACAATTATCACTGTATCATAACAAAGACTGGACATCTGACAGAATCATTGTTTAGTAGGTTCTGTTACTCGGCATTCAGATGAAATTGAGCAAACTTGATAGCTACTTATCAGCCTGTCAGTAATTAATATGGTACTTCCCGGAAACATGGATCGAAAACTATTTATAATGTCAATCACACGTCAGTCATTCACATCTGCCTGGAAGAGAAATATTACAAAAATGGCAAGTGAAATGCAATGTTTAATCGACATAAACTCTGATAAAGTAATGATAATTACTGAATAAGTATATTGTATTTTCCCACAGTTGATCATTTTCGGAGGTAAGCTATGTTGATAAAGACACACTTTAAACCTAAAAGGAAGTAAAAACCTACTTTGTGAAAAGTTATATTATAGTTTCATATCAAATGATTCATACATTGTATATTGTTCCATAAGCAAAGCATTAGTTCCTCAAAAGTACACTTTTCCATCGGGGGCTGGGATTGGAGTATAGAAGAGCTGATTCACTTTTTATCATGGTAATGATGGGTCTTTCAAGTGAATTCTACTTACTCTGATATTATCAGGGATACAGAAGTGTATATTATGGCAATGGCAGCAGAGGTATTCACCCAGACGACAATAAATATCAGTATAGCAGTAACACAAACTGCATTACAGTGTAAATATCGGCTTACATCCACTATTATGTTTCCTTCCTAGACATAAAAACTACGCCTTTCAAAACTTTGTTATGTAAATTAACATTCCGTTTATTACAGTGAGTAGCAACTCTTTTAAAGACACAGGTTTTGAAACATTCAGACATTCTTTTTTGGTCAATCACACTGTTGATTTATTCAAAGTATTTAAAGATATATCACTGCTATGCTAAATATATTTAAATTACAATTAGATTCTAATGATAGAATATTTTTGTAAAACGTCATCATTATAAATATACAATGTTTATTAAAACAATTGTGTCTATCCATGTTTTCAAATATAATGTTCAAAAGATTTGTTTATTGTATTTGTACACAACTGTCCTATTTTGTTAGTAATTCTATTTGCAGCAGTGATCATTTTCCACAGTTTTAAGTGACTGAACACATTCACAATATTAAACTTTCTGACAAAAAAGTGATGAATTCATAATTAACTGCAACATGAAAACAGTGAAGTTAAAAAGCGATGAGCGCATTAAAAAGTGGTATGTACTATATGTATCTATCTACATATATATATATATATGTCTTATGCACAATGACATAAATCTGATGTCATAAATACAAACAAATTTATATTTATTGTTTTAGATTTTTGTTATAAATAATCTAAACTTACTGGAAACATACGTTCTCATGTTTGCATCTTGTGGTGCATCAACGACTTTGTATATTCTTTCCGATATATTTTCCAATATTGCCCTTCAGTCTTAGATGTTTTCAAAATAATCTAAACTTTTTTGAAGTATACATGTTCATGTTTGCTTCTTGTGGTGGACCGGCGACATTTGTATATTCTTGTATATTATATTTTCCAATTTTGCCTTTCAACATCTTTACATGTTTACTTAATGTCAATTTCCTTCATACTCAGAATAATATTTGCAAGTGAATTTAATCATTATCATGCTGGACACGACCAGTGTAGATCATGATCAGCCTGCACATCCGTGATATCTGATCATGATCTTCACTGTTCGCCATTCAGTCAGTACGTACCTTTTTGGTAAGCACCCCTTTTAACAGTTAATGGTACTGTCCAAATTGAAAAATGTACAAGTTCATGATAGAAATTTAGCAGGATAAGGATTAATCCTGGTATACCTACATAATAGGCAACATACTGATTGCATTGTAGGTTGGAAGTATGTCGAGCAATATATTAACGTTTATTTACAATTTACTTGAAAACTAGAAACAGGTATGCACATATGTTTTTGTTTTTTCACTACACAGATACCCGCACAAAACAATGTTACTTCTGGCTTCACAAAAATAAATGGTACTTATTTTCAAAACACGTGTAATATCAAGTCAAACGTTTATATTAATGTACTATTTGATTACTTGATTTCAGTTATCAGTAACATCGCTGCTTGATTAAAACAAACGTCATTACGTTTCCTGATTTAAACAATGTCATTTAATTGTTTGATTTATGTAAAAGGCTGCAATGTAAGGGTACTTTTGTCATTTGACTATAATGTTACAACTGTAGTAATATACAATAGGTATCCAATGTAGTGTGCTCATACCACTAGCCATATATCCTTCTTAATTATGTGTCATTTCCTTAATTCTGGTATTTTTGGTTCTAAATGATCCAGCACGTGAATCATAAAATTTCCTGCCAACCAGCAGTCTTGTAAAAATAAGTCCATATTTAATTCGGGTTTTACATTTTTGCAGATTTTCAGCATAATTTGTAATATCAGAGTCATTAAATTTGCACATTACGCCGTTCGCTGTGTCATTTTGTAAATTGGACATCCTGCCAGTAAGCCTGCTTTTTGCATTACGCTACTTTTGCTGTCATTCAGAAGAAAATAAGCGTATTGTTTACTTTCTTTCGCATTCACCTTATTAATATGTCAGTAAATTGATATCCTACATGCGTTGAAGGTTTCCTGCAGTGTCAGTCAGATGTCAGTTTTTTGATACCTGTCAAGAGAACAAATATTATCAAGATGGGAATCTACATGTATTGATTTTATTTCAGTCCATTGTGGCAAATTGGTTGGGGGTATTTTGCTGATGATAAAAACATAACTTTGGCATAAAAAGGAGATTTGCCATGTTGATTGAGATCAGGTGTATATATATTTCATCAGAGTTTCAGATGTCAAAGTTTCCTGTTGATAATCCCTTTAGTAATGACCTTTCCGAAAGATGAAACGTTATTGTTTTGTAAATAGTTGACCGGATATGAAAGGCAAAAAGATGTATATGCATATATACCTGACATAACATGTATATGCCAGTTCTGTATTATGTAACAATCAGGCGGAAAAACATTGTCTAATCAACCCAATATGCTGACACGCAGATGAAAATACAGACTGACATGATAATTATGTAATTATGAAAAGTAAATGCTGTGTTTTTGTCTGAGTGACAAGATATAAGTTGTTATCTTCATTTTGTAATGATCAGCATTGGTGATCCTTCAATTTCTGTCTTGTCATGATAAAGCAACAATAAGGAAAAGTCGTTCTAAAAGGAATGGCTTGGCTAGTTTAGGAATTAGAGTCCGAGGAAGTTGATTGCTTCAGGCTATTTGAAAAATATAGTATATGTACACGATATCCTGAAAATACATTTTCTGTTAAGCTGTTTTCTCAAGCTGCATACAGAATTCCGTTTCTTAATTAATACTACCCCTTATATCACAGCATGTTTAATGCCTCAAGAGTAAACAATTGTTTTATTATATCAAAATTCTGTTTTAGGCTAAATGTTAGGGGAAAAGAAATTGCTGACAAAGATCTTGTAATTCAAAACACTTTCTAAGAAGTATCAGCAAAGAGTCAAAACAAACTTTATTCGCTGCAAGTGAATCCCTATCGAACATAATGGCAACACAAAGGCACACCATCTTAATTACAAAGTTAAACATGCTTGTGTAAAAGAATATAACATAGGCATCTACAGAGCCAAATATGCATGCACTCAATACAAAGATCTTCATCAAATATTAGTCTGTTGGAGAATTATATCAGCACTAAATTAGATAACAATATATCACGCATTTTCCGTAGATTTAACATAGCATAAACATATTTTAAACGTTGAAGTTAAAGAAATCCAATGGCTGTCTTTTTCTAATATATTTTATATTTAGATATTTACCTCAAATGTAGAAAATCTTCATCAAATATATTTAACTTTACTGAATATATAAATTAATCATTTATGTAGTGATAACAATCGATTGTTTAAAGTGGCAGTGCACATTACTTTGTTCAGTTATACATGTATACAGTATGTTTTGTTATTAATCAAAGTACTGTTATTCACACATAAACATGTTAATTTTATGGTTACAGTAACTATATACAATGTATTATTTGTTCATGTTTTCAAGTGTGAAATTTGGGTTTAGTATACCTTTGAATCTAAACAAAATACTTTTTACTTTATTATCCGCTTGAGAGTAAATGAAAAATGGTTATCGAATAATGATTTAAAACTCTAATTCAAAGTTGACACACTGCGCTTAATCTACATGTTATTTTAACCCTGTGCGAAGATTAAGTATAACGGTAAAATGAGGAAACGTTTGGTTTTATACTGTTAAGCATTTCCCCGGTTTGTTTCTGAAGCATCGGAGAAACAAAATAGTTCAGTCAATAAATTGGATTAAGATTGCATTTAGACGATACTTGCCTACACAGCTTGTCCCCCGTATGGAACACATGCGAGGTAAATTAATTGCTAGTAAATGTATATTTTGCTAAATTTTACTATCGTAATTCAGATTTGGTTTTAAATTACAATAGAAATTGACAGACACTTCTGCGAGAAGGTATATCAAAACCCGTTTTTATGCGGATGTGGTTTAAAAATTCATAAGATTTTGGGTCATAGCAATTTTCCAATTTTATTTAGTAAAGTTATTAAACGTTTCATTAAAAGAGGTTATGACCCAACTGTTTTGAGACACACCGCATGTTTGGTGTTCAGCCCTTTTACAGTTGGACGCTACGCTTTCCTTTTTGATTGTGTCTGACGGAACAGCTGGAGGACTCTATGATTGGTAGTTCTTTAATCCCACTGGGACGGAGCTATTATCTGATTTCTGTCTTCTGGCCTGTTTCGTCGGGCCCTTAAGGGCGTTTCCCTGGTTGCTCTGTCTTCTGTACATGCGTTTTAGGTTCTTAAGGATTGCATTTAATATATAATAATACAAGAGCACTTTTGTGTTTCACATTACATGCCTTCTGTGGCCTTTGTATATGTTAGGGTTACACCTTGCCACCTTGCAGGGATAACCTTTATTTACACTGCCCTGTGACTTTGAAACATGGTGGGGGTAAGAGTGACGTTAGGTGCACCATAAACCGGTTTAAGCTCCCCTGTGGTGCTTTTGCCACTGACCGTTCAAAGTCGGTGCCCCACTGTTTTCCTTTATTTGTACCTTTTGTCCTTGTGCGTTTACTGTGTGTGTGCGTGTGTGTGTGCGTGTGCGCATGTGCACGTGTGCACGTGTGTGTGTGTGTCCGCGTCCACGTGCTGGGTTAACGTGTGGGGAGGCTGCGTTTTAAGAACGTTGCTTTCCCTGTTGGATATTCATCCTTGTTTTGATAAGCCATTTTATATCAAAATTGTTCACACAAAAGTATTCAATTTTAGTGTGTTTTATGTATTTGTCACCAGTTTGTCGTTTCTTATTCAAACTTTATTACCGATATCCGAATAGTTTTTTTATTAAAAACCTTATTCCTTACGGATATCCGAGTTGTTTTTGATTAAAAACCTCATCGGTTGTAAATGACCTGTTTTCTATAGCAATACTGATGATTTTGAATCATATTTTTCCGCATAAAATGCTGGTTATCACAAACATAGATTTTCTGCTGTCCGAACATTAATATATTACTGAAACTGAATAGCTTTTCTGCTGTCCGAACATTAATATATTACTGAAACTGAATAACTTTTCTGCTGTCCAAACATTAATATATTACTGAAACTGAATAGCTTTTCTGCTGTCCTAACATTAATATATTACTGAAACTGAATCATAACTTCACCTAGGCGAATGAATATATTTAGATTTAAATTATTTTTGCAATTATCTGAACATAAAACTTGTTTAATGCACTTTTCGTCGTGATTTCAGATGAACTACCTTTCCTTAATAGGTCTGAATACTGTTGGATATATTTATTTTCAAGAGTGAATATTTAATATTCGAGTGCAAGTGTGACAACTCCGTACGAGCAGTTCGCGGAAGTTTGATTTACCAAATTCGTTTGATTCCTTTACATTTCAGTGGACCATTATTCAGCCGATAAAACAACTAGGCGGTTCCGTTAGTAACCTAGCAGTGTTATATCTAAAATTCAAGTACTTTGACCTGTTTTTCATGAGCCATAAAGAACATTCTGCAACAGGACAGTTTTCTATGTTTTTTTGTCCTTTTAGTTTGATTTGGAAGCTTCATTAATCATTTTCTGATGTGTTGTCAGTGGTTCGAAGCTTTCCGGTTTCACTGTAACATGATGCGCATCGATTTCTCAATTTCAAAGTATTGTTTCTCTTAGGCGCTGTTGTTAAAATGCATAAATTACAAATGTTCAAAGTTTAATTTTTTTCCAATAATTTACTAAAGCACTGTCAATTAACAAGTTTCTAAAACAATGCTGGCTTTAAAATATGTCATATTTCCAGACTGTGAAATGGTATTGAAGAACAAAGGCGTCAAAACAATCACTGTTTTAAACGAATATAATGTTTTCTTTATCCAAAATTATAGTCAATTTGGCCTTTTTAACAATAAAAATAGATAGAGATATGTAACTTAGAACAGCACCTTATAAATGACATCTCGAGCAGGTGCCCGAGTCTAATACAACATTGCATATTAAACAGAACAGAACAAACATTTTATCAATATCTAACATTTGCCGTTCATCATTACATACAAACTAAGTCATACATGCGGACAGTAATGTAAATATAACAAATAAACAAAATCATACATACACACAGTATTTTTACTGCAATGAATTCAATTAATTTTATCTTAAGTTAAAGGTTTTTATACAAAATAAAGCCAATTTATTCAAAAATTTTAACATTTGTAGCATTTAACAATTGAGTGAATTTTAGCATACTTGGGTATCTATGGTATAATATCTAGGAATATATTGTGCTGTTAATAAGGCATACTTTGGACATATTAACACAAAATGGTACTCATCATCAATATCGTTACATTGACAAAGTGTACATTTTCTATCGTTTCTGTCTATAGTTCTATATGAAACAGTTTCAATAGAAAGCTGTTGCGAATATAAACCTAATTTAGCTAAAATATTTCTTAAACTATAACAATTCATTTTGTTAATATATTCTGATATTTTGTTTTAATTCGTCATATGAAAACGGAAGATCTTTAATAAATACCTTTTCAAACATTGTTTTGTAGCATTACATTTTAACACAGCATTTAATGTAAAGCGTATATTTGCTTATAACTATCATCGAACCGTTTGTTCTTTCTATTATTATCGCTAAAACATGTATGAACTGCCGTCGTACCTCTTTCGGAATAAATTAACCGTTATATTTGGATCATGGTTATTTTATTTCTATTCGTTTAAATTTTGACAAAGCATTTCTATGTCCCGCGAAAATATCGTTTATGAAATCCGCCTTCCATTTATATAATGGTATGTATAACGTTTCCGCGGTTTTGTGCTAATTGGCGTTGTCATTATTCTCAACGAAAATGAATGTGCGTGATTTGTGCGGGTAGTTAAGTCCTGAACATAAAACTTATAAATATTTTTGAAGTTGCATGCTTTAGTAAAAAAATAGTCAACAGCGTTATACCCGTTATTAAAGTATCGTTATAATAGCCTTATTATATTGACCAAATTTTCTTAAAGACCAACCACGACCTAGTAACCTACTTATTCCTCCCACCTAAACTTCGTGCAAATCATTCTGATAATACTCTCTAGAATCAAAGTGTGGTCTAAACTCACCTTAATGCATGCAGTACTGTGCATACTACTACATTAATTTAACAATATATTTAGACATTAAACACATTGTCTTGGCCTTATATATGTCACTATCAATTTGTTACTAGATACTTGTTATTTTTCATTTTCTTCATGCAAAGCATGTATAATTACCATCATGGAAATACAAAAGAATACAGTTATTTCGTCGTGGCGCGTCTTTAAATGTTAATCATATATCATATTTTGTTTTCTTAGGCATAAGAAAATGTGTCCCACGAAATGTTGGATACTTAATTATTAAGTTAAACTGAAAATAAAATTACCCCCCCCCCCCCCCCCCCCCCGCCACCCACAAAAAAATAGCATCATTAGTACCAGAATAACAATATGAAGACAAACTTTACACTAAATTAGATTCTTTTACATTTTTATTTAATCTAAAATGTTCATCTGAAGTTTATTAGACAAGTACAATCACTCCAGAATCATAAAATATGTACAGAACTTGCTGTTTAAATACTGGGAAAACGTTGGTGAGTAATCAAAGAACCGTTTATTTCAGTTTTCTGGACAGTAGTATTGTTCTATTTTTTTAACTGTCAAAACATGTTTCTGGCTTTCGTGTTAATCTTATATAGGTGTGAACAGAATATAATGAAAGCCGGGAACATGTTTTGACAGTTCAAATAAATAGTACAATAGATATAATTAAAATACAATCTATATTATATTTTTGAATAAATTGGTTTTTTTTAGTTTAGCTGAGGACAAAGTGCTTCGTTGAGATATTGTGAGTACTCATCGTCCGCACGTCCACAAAATGGATTCAGATTACTTTTACTCGTCAAAGACCGTGACTACTAGACTGACGCGGTCGCTTTCTCCTACATGTATATAATGAAAACAATAAATATCGTCTTGTCATAAAGTATTGGTCCAATTTAAAATCATTGAAACAAAATTATTTTTGGGTGACACTTTTCTAATAGTATTCACATCATTTGTTAAAACACGGGCGCCAGAGGTAAAAGATTCTTCTAACAACACCTGCTCTTAATTCATTGGTCCGGTTCTGAAATGTTTTTCTTTTCGTTTTTCCTGTTCCTTGATATCTCTAAATAATTCTAATGTTTTCCTAAAGTATTAACAGTTCTTTTTATACAAGTAGCTTGCATAATTGCACTGCGGAAAATTGTTTGAGATAATATATTAGGAACCACTAAAAGCATTGTTTCACGTAGAGATGCATACACATACATTTCTATTTCTGAATTATTTATAGTACTTTTCTTCAGATATTTCTTGTTTGATACAGTGATAAATGCATAAACTGTATCACATAAAGGTATAGCTCCCACTAGGGAATCCGTTTGTGAATTCAGCATATTTTTTAAATGATGTAATACAAAAACAAAATACAAATGTTGTGCAATACACATCAGCTTGTATAATCAATTATACTCCAGTATAGTTCCAAAAGAAAGTGTGCACTTTTTAAGTTTAAATATTTCAAACAATTCCCCGACGTTTTTGTTTCATTTTTTCATACACTAACTCTCAGGTATAACACAAAATCTAAAATGCACACCAATTTGTTTACGAACTGATTTAAAATTTGGTACCAAACATATAAGTTTTCATGAAAATAACCGAGAAAAAATAACAGAAAACTAAGTGCACACTTTCTTTTGGAACTGAGTGTATATAGAAAAATATTCTAGTTGTGGCATCTATTGCAGAATATGTATTGGGATGTACAACATATATAAGCAAGACAGCTGACGCGTCATATGCTGAAATATTATAGTATATTTTCATAAATTAAAACAACTTTTAGAACTTTACTTTAGTTAAATTATGCCGAAGTTTCAAAAACATCGAACAATACAATTTTATAATTTTATTCATTTTACTTTTTATCAGATAAATAAATCTGAAAAGTAGATCCTTCGGAAGCACCGAGAACAAAGGCAAACAGTGAAAATTGCAGACTCGGTTTGATTGAGTCTGTTCGTGGGCAGTAATGGAAAATGCAATACTGCCCACGCACCTAGCACCGGCTTAAGCAGTATTCAATCTTCAAATCTAAATGAGTTGAACTCAATGATCCCGAAGGACCAGAAAATATAACAACACTGAAGGTCATCTAGATAATTTAGCAATATCTCTTATATAACTAGCAGTAAATGTTTGAAACCTGATATTTCATTAATTCAACATTACAATCCTATGTTGCGATATCATTTCTGCGAACTATTTCTTATTTTCCACAATGGAATTTTGGTGTGTTACAAAATATGGTAGTACAAAGAAAGACTAATTTATTATAATTATATGGTATATGGCTAGCATATAACAGCAGTTTTTTTTCTTATGCGGAACTATAAATATCATTCAGTTTAAAACATATATACAAAAATGTATAAAACACAAATGTTGATCATTTCATTATACATTATTGTCAGGGGTAACAGTATCTATCCGTGAAACCTGTGCATGATCCAAAAATATTTGAAGGAAGCAAAAATTTAGTTTCCATTTCTGTGTACTAATCATTTACATTAAATGCGATTCAATTATGTTGATAGTTTTAAAAGTTCTGCACTAGACAAGACACAACATTTCCTTGCCCTTATAGTTACTTTCATAAAAGGGTATACTTAAAGACATAAGGAAGCTGGAGCCTCTTTTAAACCGATGTATTGTTCTAATGCCTAAACCATAAACTATTTTGAAGGTTTCAAACTATGTACCGAACCAGAAAGTAGAATGGACGGGGAGACAGTGGTAACTATATAGTTCGGGGAGTATTTTAGATAAACATAATCTCAAAATAACGACGGGCATACAGTAAGCACTACAATGTGTTTATTTCATAAGACGCAAACTTTTCAGGAATGTGACATAAGAAAACAATTTCGATATATACCAGGAAACGTTGTTATCCCCAGAAAATACAACGATGTGTAAAGACTTGCTGTCAGGATTAAACTGTTTTGTCTTAACAATACCTGGAATTTTCTGTAGAGTAAAACATGAAACATTTTTACCTTCAGTAAAGGAATACTGTTGTTTTTAGATGTACATGTATTTGAAACTGAACGTTCACATTCTCTTTCATTTCCAATATGTTTATTTTTCAAAAGATATGCATGGTAATTCTATATCTGGAAAAAAATCTGTCTTTAGTTAGTACTTTCAGGTAATTATTTATTTTTGGTAAGTTTTCCTTTCTAAGACATGATGAACTTCAAAATTGAACATATTTGAAATCATTCAAGGCATTATGACCTAGCTCTATTGTGTCCGTCCAACAGACATCTTTTTCATAATTATACATTAAACACTCTTAAAGTTAAGAGTGTTAAAAAGGAAAATATCTAGTTAATAAAGTGAAACATCGTATTGCATAATCAAGGTTTAGATGTTCCTCAAATAAATTAGCTGTTGAAGAGGGTAGATTTAGAAATATTGAAAGAAGCCAACGTTTTTTGCACTAAATGTAATATGAATCAAGTTGAAACAGAATATAATTTTTTATTAGTGTGCCTATTTTATAATGATTTGAGAAAAAAACGTGTTTACCTAGATATTATTGTACTTGGCCTAATATTAACAAATTCAAATCAATAATGAAGTCATCACAGAGAAATGTGATTGATAAATTAGCAAAGTTTACATATATGGCGACTACTAAAAGAAATGAAATCAGTTAAGCTATTTGTTTAAAGTTTTATTATGTATGTTAGATTTATATCATAGAATAATATTAACATGAAAAGTTTTATACCACACACTTCTGTTGGGCTTGGTGGCCGAGTGGTTCAAGGTTGCTGACTTCAAATCACTTGCTCCTCATCGATGTGAGTTCGAGCCTCACACGGGGCATTGAATTCTTCATGTGAGGAAGCCATCCAGCCGGCTTACGGAAGGTCGGTGGTTCTACCCAGGTGCCCGCTCGTGATGAAATAATGCACGGAGGGGCACCTGGGGTCTTCCTCCACCATCAAAGCTGGAAAGTCGCTATATGGCCTATAATTGTGTCGGTGCGACGTTAAACCCAACAAGAATAAAATACAACACTTTTCTGTTGTTGTGGTTTTGTAGATAAATGTGTAAACCGCAACAAAGTTATTTGGCAATGGAGATATATATATGTTTATGCCAATAAAATATATGACTTGACTTGACTTGTTAAAACGATTGCAAATGGTCCCCATTGAAAGTAAGTTGTTTTTTTAACATATATATTGTTGATTCTTGTTTCAAGGCAACGCGTATTTTTGTCTGACAAAAAAAAAACATTTATAAGATTTCTTCACGTAAGAGATAAAAGCGCAAATGGCAAGAAGCGAAATTATTCACCGAAATTACACTCAGACAGCCATAAGATGAAATTACGATTGATATAAATATTGAAACTAAGAACGATATTACATTAGTGTGTCTGGCAAAGTTCATCTTTTGTCAAATAGCGCACGAATATAGAATTGATCACGCGAAGACTGTTCTGTTAAGAGCAAAACACTAACAAACAGTTCAAGAGAATAAAGATCAAAACGAATAGATTTATCTTAGTAAACAAAAATGTCATTGCAGAATTATCGAATAAAGGTTATTTATCACCACTCAGCTTTTACTGACATACGAATACATTTTCTTTCCGCTGAGATAAGTTTAGAATTAATTGCGTAAGAACTTTTGCCACGTACTTTGAACTATTTTAAAGCGGAATTACATAACAGTTGATGACTACAATATACAATGTGGAAAGTTAAAGAGGCTGATCAGTACTAGTTAACTGATCATTTTTGAAACCAAATTAAATGATTTCAAGAATACTTATTGATTGCAGACCGTCTATAAAAACCAACTTAAACTTTCATGTGGATTTATTGAATTGCATTCTAATATCAAAATATACAAACTCAAAATTAAATTTATTTATTTCTGTTTAAAATGACTGTAATTGTTACTGCCTTTACTTTAGTTATCCTATTATTAACTTCTGTGCAGATGGATGCAAGAAGTTCTGAGGATGACAACAGTGTCCATACCGGCATCCTGTAATATATATATTATACAAATACATGTATTATATATATTACATCAAGAAAAGTTACACAATAACATAGACAAAGTAAAACGTATAGCCAACAAAGACAAAATGTATTTATTTTGAAGTAATATACGTAGCATTTATCAATTTCGTAAGATTTCTTGGGTGACCCATCTTGCCAAATATGGTAAAGTTAATTATTCACTACTTTATACGGGAGAAAAATCTGATTTCTTTCTATTATTTATGATTAACGTTCTAACTTTAATGATGGTATTCAGTTTGACCTGTAATTAACGATATGTTGATTTTTCATACATTTTGCATAATAATGTCAGGGACAAATTGAAATAGTTTTGAATAGACTTTTGTCGTCGCCAACGTCATTATGAATTATTATAGATATCGGAAGCTTTGAATAATATTTTTAAACATTCCTGAGTGTGTGTGTGTGTGTGTGTGTGTGTGTGTTCGGGTTTAACGTCTTTTCAACAATTTTTCAGTCATATAAACGACGGTGTCTACTTGAAGCAGTGAGCACAATGCCCAACTTTATAGCGCTGCCTCAATGGAATATCACGCCGTAGACACGTGTCATGATACCCCACCCAGTCACATTATACTGCCAGCGGGCTGACCAGTCCTAGCACTATCCTCTTAATGCTGAGCGTCAAGCGAGGAAGCTACTAGTACCATTTTTTACGTCTTTGGTATGACGCGGCCGGGGATCGAACCCACGACCTCCCGCACTCGAAGCGGACGCTCTATCACTAGGCTACCGAGGCGGTTTAAACATATCTGAAAAATCATTTTGAAAGTAATTAAAGTTGAACTAAAGATATGTATTGTATAGATTTAAAATAAATTTATAGCAAAAGAGTGCTTTAACACTATTAATGCACGATGGGCGGTTATACGTCAGGCGTAATAATTTTGAAATTATTTGTACGACGTATTATCGCCCGAGTTTATAAATAGTGTTAAAACACGGTTTAGCTATAAATTATTTCAATTCTAATATCCCTTTAATCTCAAACAGTAGATAAAATATAGTAGCACTCTTTCTTGGTCGCAAAAAAAAACAACATTGACGTCTACGCACGTTAACGTGACGTCATTCTAGCGTAAGCGTGTTTTAACAGAGACAAGCATATTAGAATTCTTTTTGAAAACGCCTGCTAGAACTTGTGATATACCGGCTTAATTTAAGCAAAGATATCCGATCGTTTCCCTAAAACCAAATTTTTTTTTATCAAGGTTTGCATTTTATATAGGTGATTGACACCTGAATAAAATACAAAGTGAGAATTTCAATCAAATAGACTAAACACAGCAAACAAAGAAATAAGGATACACGGTGATGCACCTTTTTTAAACAGTCAGTAGCAAAAGCACCTCCGAATAGTTTAAACCGGTTAGATATGCAAAAACAAAATCCCTATCCCCACTTTTTGCCGAGGTTACTGGCTAATAACAAAAATCATATGATGTGGAAAAACAAGGACCTTGATCTTACACGGACGTTGTGTTCAACGGGAATATAAGTAGCGATAAATATATACGGCATTTTGTACTTGTTCAAATGTAGAATGATGCAATAGGACATGTTCGTTTATATTAAAATGAAATGAAAAATTATAACTATTTGTAAAAACCAATATTTCTGTTTTGATTATCTTTTTTAAAAAATCTTAATACATATTTCAGCCTATTATGTTTATTTCAACCTTTTGAGAGTATTTTAGTAACCAGAAAAATGAGAGATGTTTTCCATAAAATGAATCCATGACTTGAATGACTGCTGAATTATGTAACATGTATGCACACTCTGCATATTCAAGAGTATTGCATTGTCATGTAGCTATATTTCTATATCTTTAGTGATTAAAGTAACATAAATTCTTGAACTATTTCTAGTCGTGGTACCGCCACTCGTGAAATTTTGCATTCTGGCTTTCATTTTGTAAAATTGTTTTTCGAGTGAGTTTCAATGACGATGAGTTTTTTTGTCAAGACTTTTTCTCAATCACTCACTAGTTTAGGTTTCCACATCAGTGAAATTTGTGAAAAAGATGGTAATTTTACAGTGTATGAAAACAAGATAATTCCATAGTAATGGTTAAATTTTTATAAAAAGGGCTTAGTCTTATATGAATTAATGTTGCTTTCATCTTAACATATTTACTGTAGACATATTCTTTAGCCATTTTCCTGTTCGCTTTCATATTCACGATTAGTTTAAATATATGTCCAATTGTAAATACCAGTTGGTATATATGTTAAGGATATTATACCGTTTCCTGGCAGACATCAACGCCATCTACTGATGTTCTGCTAAATATATCTACAAACATGTACATTAAACAGAAATACATTAGCTTGACTTACTACTGTTTTTAGTGTTCTCTTTTACCGGTATGGTATGGATAATACAACCCGTGAAAATAGTCTATATACGTCCCGTTGGACTTAAAATTCAAAAAGTACCATTTCGACCAGTTTGTACATTTGCCCAACCCAAATTAATCCAGATCGAATCACGCACTCAGTCCAGTTTGCTTAACAACTACGCTTACGGGACCTGCTCTTTTCAAGTAATAATTATTCTAAAAATATTTAGAATCTTGTTTTTTGATTTTTGAAAACGTTTTTGTCTGAAGTTGAGGTATCATATGTCTGTTTTTATGACTTGCTGGTCGAACTAGTTAACTAGTAGCTTATACAAAAATGGACTTAAGTACAATATATGGCGTCTGTAACGATTCAGTCAGTTGATATGTGATAAACAGATGTAATAACTATCGCTATTCAATCAATGTTGACGCGCGGCATTCTAAACCAAAAACGGAAAAACAAAACATAACAGAGCAAAACAGAACAAAGAAAGAAATACAAATAAAATCTGATATTTAATTACGCAATATTATTGTTAATTCTTGTTTGAATGACAAGCAATGATTCCTTATCTACGAATGACAGGAATACATTTGTTATGCTGTCATATACCTATATTTTCTGACCTTATCGAAATTGCATTGACCGTGTAATGATCATTTTTATAATAAATGTTGACCATTGGTGACCATCACAACTTAATTTTCCGTCTCGTCACGTTGAAGCAACAACAAGAGTACGCAATAACTCTAGAAGGGATAGGAGTCTGCAAATTAATTATTTGTCTTCTTTTTTGTTTCTAAATCAGCAAAATGTCTTTCAGATATATGAAGTAGATAACTAAACCTAACAAAAGGAATTGTCGATGTTCTGGAATGGTTGACCGATTTACTTATGCAGACGTTTGAATTTGATGAAGATGCTTTCTTGAAACTTGGCTTTGTAAGCATGATTATAGAATAAGAGTTATCACAAATTGTATTTAAAAATACATCAGACGAAACATGAGTTTGTATGTAATCATATGTAAAATAATAGCAAACATCTTATGATATACAAATATTTGACTGAAAATGGCACTGCTGTATTTCCAAAAACTTTTGTTTAAACTAGTAAACAACTGTGTTATTAATCGGGTGATTATTTTGAAAGTATCCCTTCGTTAGAAATGTTTGGTATGTAATGACATGATATTCTTTAGACACCTATAACGTATTTATGTGTAATAACGGTCTTGGTACATTTACAGTTCCATACATACACTTTCTATTGCTTAGTCAACATACTTTGTCCTCTTGGGAACAGGGCTTGGCCAAGTCCTCGTGCAAACGCGAAGCAAAATTCTTCCAGTTTATATATTTTACCTGTTCAAGAACAGCGAAAGGTTTAGCTTTTTTTTTGAAATTCATTTCTCAATAAGCATATACACAAGGCTAACAGTATGTTATTTTCAAAGCAGTTAAATCATAAATGTACAGTACAACAGTGAGAGTTAAAAAGACACTGAACATGTTGTTGTATTCTGGCTTTTCGCGCTTGTCCGGACTCTTCCTACAGTCACAGTCAAATACTGCTGTTTGAGTTAGTTGTCTGTACTCTTGACATTTAGTTTTATGTTATAAAGCAATATTCAGAGATGATTTTATTATATATTTAGTATTAATTTATCTAGACCTCATTGCAAATTCAATTTTTGCTGTAGTTCTAAGGATGTATGACAAAACTAGGTCTATATATTTTCGGTAATTCTATCACTGTCTGAAACGCTGAAATTAACTGTTGTCTGGGTGAACAGGAAAATGTCCATATGTTTCTTGTGAGTCCAAGTTCAATTAATATTGAATCCAGTCAATTACTTTGACGCAATAATATTGCCTTAAAATGTAAAAACGAATTAAACATGAGCTATGAATGAAAAACAAGACAAGGTCAATCATGCTGACAACCTTTTTTATACTTACAAAGTTAGGTTTCCTGACGACCAGTTATAAGCTATTTAAAAAAAAAATCTTGAATGGCTTTTATGTGTTTCTGTACTTGTTCTGAGCAACTCTTCAGGCTTTATTTCTATTATTATTTCTCTGTAGGAAAGCATTCTAAAATAAATCAGTCTACATTCGCATACGCGGATTTCCAAACAAAATCGTGAATAATAGTTCCTTGACTATTTGATAAAAGTCGTTGTGTCCGAAATTCTTCGTCCACCATCTCTGATTATTGTGGTGAAATTGCCTTTTTCCCCCCTTTGTAAATATCCCCGTTACTCTTGTAATAGCATTTGTCTAGATTACTAGATAAAATGCAGTTGCAAGATATGTTACTTTAACCCGAACGTGAAACACTCAATGGTAGAATTTAGCAAACAATTTGGTGAATATTCGACCTTTATCTAAACTGTTTGTAACTTGATTTTCATTACATTGTCATTGATGTCTTTCTTGTGGTCTTTTGACACATGTGAATATGAAGAATCAGCCGCTTCTGATATTAACAACGTAATGTTGGGAGATATTAAAACCAAATTAATCAAACTTTTACCGTACTATTGAAACATTAGTAAAACAATAATGACGCCATTATCATTCTTTATGTATGGAGGCTTCTATTTTTTGGAAGAAGAAACCGCATCATATTTCCCGTGAGAAAATTGTTATTACGAAATGATGTGACTTTTCTAACTGTGCCAGTACAATCTTTGAAGACATTTGTCTATTGAAATATTTGTTATGGTACATCCACACAAAAAACATATTGAACACTAGGGATAATAAAATTGTTCAGCGACCTTTAGAAAATGTCATTGTTTTCAATAACGTTTCTCCATTTCGTTTGATACAAAACATAAAAAAATTGGAAAGTCGAAGCATTTAGCTATCCATTTTCAAAGATGTTAATTATTCAAAGATAACTTCGAAATAAACTGTAACATGATGTAAAACTGTTCAAGTTTTATAAACTAAAGTTAAAAATATAAAGGAAAATATATGACATTTCATTTCTAAGGCATATTGAAATTGAGATACATTAGAAGGAATTGTATAATTCAGTTACACTATATGAACTCCATAATCACACATGACAAGAAAATACAACTCCAATGAATCCAAGTAACATTTTACAGGCCGCCACGACTGCTGTTGTGCATGTTAATAAAATCTATAGCAGATCCTTTGTAAAACATCTGTTGGTCGCAATTTGCTAAAACAACGCCGTCAAAAATGATTCATTTTGGCGATCTCGAACTGACAATGTTTTAGTAATTTGTTTTAAATATTCTAACATTTATCTCACCATAAGAATTTCAAATGAGATTAAATCTCAGGTTGTCTAAGCTGTCTACAAGATGTTTCTGCTAATGTGTGGGTTAATGCAGCTTCTAACGGGATAGTTCTGATTTGTGCGAACATTGTATAAACATTTTATATTAGTAATACGTATCATAAAATAGGGTTTATCCATTTACTACAAATTTGAAGATGTATTGAAAGAGCGCAAACAATTTTCAAGTTAATAATTATTATACAGACATGTCCTTATATTTTTCATGTACTTATTTGTAGTACTATGGATATAAATCATGTAGAATATTTCTGCTGGTCTGTATCAACGGGTACTTATAGTTGATATTTCGTCTGCAGTCGATAATGCACGGTAAACCAATGGAGTTGAATTTTAATTGTCAATGATAACATGATAAGTGATAATAACACTGGCCATTACAAACGACTAGTCGAACAATTAGTCTCGTGAAGACAATAAACATATACATGCAACCACTTCTGAATCAATATTTAAGCCATTTTGGTGACATTTGAGGTGCTCTTATATGTACTACTTCATATCAGTTCTTTGTAGCTTTATCTAGACGATTAAAAAAGTGAGAATAATTATCATATATTTGAATATCAATCTCTTTTACAGATGATTTCTTTTATGAAACATCGCTTATTGCAAATATATTAACAATGGAAATACGAGTTGTTGGTTTAAAAATGTGTTTGACTCTTGGGTTCGGCGGCACGAGAAATATGTGCAGGCTAGTGGACGTTACTTCGAGAAGGAGTGACGTTAAGGAGGTAGGTTACCTTGTTACCAGGGTAAATTCAAATAAGTTAAACCGTAGCAAATTATTGTATTTCGTATAAGTTAATGTTTTAGCTGCTACAATCTCAAGGTTGTTTATCTCTATTCCTTTGAGTACAATTTTATCCAGGTTTGAAGTACATGACCCTCCAAAGGTAAAATATATTGTAAGTAATAGTTATAGTATGTGTGAGAGTGTGTTACCAGGATATATCAGAGCTAGGGGTACATCGAGGGTATTTTTCTCTGCACATATCGTCGAGGCCGGTAGGCCGAGACAGATATGTGCAGAGAAAAATACCGAGGTGTACCCCTAGCTCTGATATATCCTCGTAACAGACGAGCATTACATATTATAACTGTTTTATCGCATAGTTATCATTAAAATTTATATATTATTTCATTTAAATTTGTATATTATTATTTTTACACTTTTGATTCCCTTTCTGCGCCTCGCTGACTGAAACACTAAAACTTCTGTTTTAGAAAATGTGTCCCCCAGATAAAAGTATCCAACAGATTTCTGCATTGGCTTTAAATCTTTGCATTTCATCGGCCAAACATATTGTAAAACCTGTTGTTTTGTTTGTAAAAAAAATAACAAAGAAAAAGAAACATTTGAGAAATCTCAGAATTTCATATATTTCATGTATTTCTGAATTTGGCGATAACTATCGAGTTTTTGAAATATTCTAGTTTATTTATTCTTTTACTTTATAAATGTAGGTGTTTGTGATAATTCTTTCTCTGTGAACTGTAAATTGGAGCTAAAATCATCTTTTCTTTGAAAGGAAAAAATTATACTCCCTCGATAGGACCTCGATAGAGAAAAAGTGTTGCGATATGTCTATATCGGAACAGTTTTACTGTGCTGATATATATCGCAACAGTTTCTTTTTAAAGAAACTCTATAGAGATTTCCGTGTTGATATATATCGTAACAGTTTTGTAAAATATCAGCAAAGATTTTGTAGTATTAATGTTTGTTACCATGTTTAACTGCAAAGATCAAAATAAAACTGCCGCACCATGCGATAAGAAGAAGGAAAATACGGATGTTTAACACTTTTCAGTGTGTTTCGATTTCATTGCTATCCGTAGAAGTCTGCGTAGTTGATAATTTTATTAGTATACGCGTTAGCTTTCAAAAATAAACTTAAAATATATATGTCGCGGTGCTCGTGTTTCCATGGTAACGCATTTTCTCTCATTTTTAAACAACTATGTATGATAACGGGTTTTTCGACGGCTTCAGTGCCATTCTGTTAATAATCAACATGGAATATTAAAGTAATATTATTAGCAGAATATTCAACCTTTTACATGGTACTCTTAGACTATTTATCTTAACGTTTAAAGTAAGTATGGCAACAGAGACGTTTAAAGATCTTATATCTTGCTTTTTATCGTCATTTCTTTGAAAACAAAAATAAATAAAATTACTTTTCTCGTTTTATGTAGTTTCAAATTATTTTATTTATAAAGTAAGTAATATGTTCGTGTTCTTTGCATTTATTTAAACAAATTTCAAAGCTTAAAATACTTACAGCAGTACTCCTCGTCTGACATTTTTATGGAAAAATCATTGTGCTTGCAATTATTATCCTCATGGCTAGTAAAAAGCTGAATTTGTGTTCCTTAAATAGACCAGTGTCAACGCCTTTGAATTTTACATTTAGACATATATAAATGTCCCAGTTTTTATTTGAAAATGGCCGTAATAAGTAACCTTTCACCCAGCTATATTTGCAATAACATCAGTTACAATCATCCATTTTCTTACATTTCTCATAACATGTCAATATTACTATACAAAAGCCACAAAATATTGCTCATTGTTCAATGCGAAAGACTCATAAAAGTATTTTGGCAAGTAATGGCTGTTTAAATATAATTCAAATAAAAAGATGCTCGGAATTACGTACTTCCAAGATAAAAGCTTTTAATTTTGCGCGGTAACTGACACGTAACGTCATGACGTCGATGACGTCGTTTTAATGCAACAATGTTTTGTAGAGTTTCTGCGGTAATCTATTCATTAGTTCCGCATTTAATTTATTAAACCATTAAGCATCAGATCAAACAAAGGTAACGATTTTTTTTTCAGAAAAATAAATATACAAACACATTTAGTTTGTCGTAAACGTTGTCGTTAATCTTCACGTTAGCTTCCGGTCGGGCATGCGCACATACAAATATTAAGGTAACCTACCCCCTTAACTTGACGTCGCGCTGAAAGACGCTCGCTGCAGTTTCTTGTTTGAAAGACGAGGCTAAGTTTCTCAATAATAGAATTTGTTCAAACTTTGTAAATGAACACAGCCTCCTGATAGAAACAGAAAAAATATATAAACAACAGTGCTTGTTTAGGAGTTATCTGTCCTTAAAACTGGATTTTTTCTTCAAATTGACATATGTAAGGGCAGATAACTCCTGAACAAGAATGGCGACCTTCGATTTTTTTCATAATTCTGTTTCTAATATGACTCTGTGTTCATATACAAAGTTTGAACAAATTCTATTTTTTTTGGGATTTTTTTTTTACCCAAAACTGCCACAACCGTCCTTAAAATAACGCTTTTTGCTGACAGCTCTATAATGTGAGAGTTAATTTTACTGTGTTTTATTTTTTCACAGTTGGAATGTAATGAACATTTATACACAATTACAAGTATGGTAAATCTATGTGCGTGTGACTTGTCGATACAAAACCCCTTCTAGTTTTTCTTATATGATCACACTCTTGGAACTTTCCGAACACACTTCGAAGTTGTCACTTTTATAGTTTTATAAAAGCAACAAAACAGCAGCGGTCATGTTTGAAACTCGATTCGGATGAAATGACAAGTCTGATTCAGACGCATAATTTACCATTTCGTGTCCGGAAATGTAAGAAAGTATATAGTTCAGTGAAGACTATAGCGAATTTATATGTAATGTTGAGAGTTAATTCTGTTCTGTTGCTTAATAGTTGCTTATTCCGTTTGATGAAAGTGCGCACTGGGATCAAACAGACAAGCCGGTTTGATGTAAATGGGATGCGAAACCAAAATTATTAGTCCTGATTGGCACCATAAAACATGTACTGTGTTAGTGCACTGTATAACCAACACAACAAATCCACTTAATGCAAAGGCTTAAAAGTATTTCCAAAATGCATTGCAGATGAAAGATGAAATTGAGGTTGGATTAATATTGATAGTGCGAACATAATTACATTAGTGTGTCCTTCAAAACTAATTAAGCTTCGTCTTTCATCAGATGCCGCGTCGATATAGAATTGATCATGCAACAGTAAGTAATATCATTGGCAAAGCTTTCATGGGATAGCATGCATTTATTTCGAATGTGTTTTAATAGGTTGCTGAAGTAATCGCTTTATCTTTTGTATTAACAACATATTCGTCCTGCAAATAATTGAGTTTATTCCGTTATTAATGACATAAAAAGACATACACTGAGCGAATTTAAGCAACGCCAGTTATTTGCCGATATAATGTATCTTTAAGGGACATTTAGCAAAGTTCGTTGTCAATAAATTTGATTAAAATCGGAAGTTTTATTCATTGCAATACACATCCTATGTTTTAAAAGCCACACATATAGATATAAATGGGTTGACATTGTTAAACATGTGAATATCATCTTAGTTATATATTAAGAACATACATAAATAATGTTTGTTATGCTTAAATGTAATTATTTAGTTAAAATATATAACTTTCTGGGAGCGGTAGTCATATACATTTAGGGTACGTTACTTGGTTACAAGCATTTAAATATGTTCAAAGAAAGCGTTAAGGCATTGTGCAGTAGAGAATGATGAATGATACAATGTTTGTCAAAACTGCAGAACAGTGTTGTCTTAGTAAAAACGGAACATACAAGAGATTTCTTTTTGAAATGAAAATTAGAGAATAATTACAAACACGTTATTTTGAAACATGTTTATTTCTAGTGAAAGTAATATCAAGCGTATTTTAATGATTTCTAATAAGAAATGCATTCATGAATGATTAATTTTAAGAACTGTTGTCACTGTTTGACGGTACTGGTAAATCATGCTTGTTTCGCTACCAAAATTAATAGGCAAATGAAGCGATATGTCCACGTCTCATATTCACATAGCAGTTTCAATCTTAGCAGAGTTTAATCATGAAACTCAACATCTCCTCCCCGCATTTGTTCTACCCCTTAACCTTTTCGTATTTTGCATATAACTAAAAAGTACATTGTTGTTGGATTTTTTGAAGCAACCCGTCTACTAAATTTTTCTGTAACAGTTTCTTTTTGTTGCGGGCCTACTTTGGTATGCACGGCTCTATGGCTGTGTTTAGGGTACTCGGTGCTTTCGAAAATTCTACCCTTGCCTTTTATTTTTTATTTGTCATTTATATCTAAATTGCATGATCAAAATCAAATTTTAATCATGCAACTATTTTCAAGTGACTATTCAATAATGATGGTCAATCTCTGTTGGAATCTTATCTTTAAATTGTAGTAAAATTTGATGTGTAAAACTCAGCTGAAACTAAACAATGTTAACATGAAACCTGTGTGTATTCTAATTGCAACGAAACCCCGATTAGGTGAAAAACTGATTCAGTTTTATTTCTTGGGCGTCATATGCCGACTGAAATATTTAGTTATACATGTAGATATGTCAGTCAGTGATACATGTCGGATATTTGCCTTGAAAATGTGTAAAAGACTAGTTGTAATTATATTTGATTCACAGTAACTGCTATGCTTAGAATATGTATCTCTACAGTGTTCTGTCGTACAAGGTAAAATATACATCGAGCACCTTATCTTGCATCAAAACATGCAATTAAATGATTTAAGGATGAAGACTTACGAGTATACCCTACGGCAATGAGGACAATTCTTAAAGCTGGAGCCGATCATATTCACCCAAAAAAGGATTACCTATAACAGATGGAATAACAATTGGTGTTGGAAGTAACTGCATTAGTGTGTCTTGCACAACCAAATAAACTATAGCAGATGGCATTTGAATGCAGTATTGATCACGCCATCACCAACAGCTGAAAGAAAGTTACTTTTCAATTGATCTATCTTCAGATTCGTACATTTGCCTTTTACATTAATAATATATCCTTTTCGTGAATACCTATATTTTCAATTATCCATCAGGTAAGAAATTTTTAATGTATATATATAAAGCCCGAATAAAATACAACGGAATAATTATAGAAAATGCATGTTTAATGACATAGTAAAAATGGAAACTTATAATAAAACAAGACAAATGAAAACTTATACATATATACAGACAGAAAATATAGAAAAAGAGTTAAAACATTATATAGCACAATGAAAACAAATGAAAAACTGAAAAATTATATTATACAAATATAAGATAAAGACGACAAATGCAATATTATGCAATACAGATTAACAATTAATAAATATGAATAGGTAACATAGAAAGCAAATGGACTATATACAGAACATATGGAAAATCATACAAAAATAAAAAATTAAAGTCTAGATGGAAATATACATAATTATATATAAATAAACGGATAAAAAAGCAATACATATGGATCTATATACAATTCAAATGGAAAAGATCGAATATAGAATCGTGAAACGTACAAGAGTTATAAAAACGTTTTATGTTTGTAAAGATGCACTAGAATCTTCATGATCTGGAGACATGTTATAATATAATATATTGTAGGATAAAACTGACACAACGATGTCCCTTTTATAATCATGTAAACGTCACACAAAATAAGAACAACTGAATATAATTAGGCAAAAATTGCAGAAGATTAATCTTTCAACTTGTGACATTACTGAAAAGATTTCATCTACAAGACAATGTACTGTAAAGAACTCTTTATATTACAATGCATAATGTAATAAGGTTCAACGTAGGAAGCAACATACAATTTATTATATTTCAATCTAGCTATTGTTGCTATAAAGGGAGATTGCAAGATTTATGCAGAAATTCGTGACGTTATTTCGTTTGCGGTAATATTTCTCATTGCAATAGTTTACCAGACTAAGCAAAATTATATGCTATACATCTGACTTTCTCTTATAAAATCTCCTGATATAAAATCTTGAAAAGTTTCCAATATAGAGAGACTGTCGGACTATGAAACCAAAGTTGAATTTTCGAGTAAGGTAATTCAGGTTCCAACTTGTTGTGTTACGCCTGTTTTATTCTTTGTCGAACGCGCTGCTGCATGTGAGGGATAACGTTGTTACTTGTTTAAAACATTCAAAAACACAAATTTCACTTTGAAAGTAAATTCACTTTGAAAATCAAGAAAGCAGAACAGAATGATACAGTGTCTTATTCCTCTTTAGTATCTTGATTTTATTGTTTTAAAAGATCAAGTAACAAGAAATCAGTTGAAAAGTGTTAAGAAACAAATTTACAAAGATTTTAAGATTAATGTGAGAATGCTAAAAGGGTGATATGTTAATAATTAGGTCACGACTAGAAGTCTGGGTCGCGCACAACAAAGTTCCGGACTTTAAACAGACTAATATGAAGATTTTGGTTATTCATTACACTAATTAGTATTAAGATATTAGGTCCTTTACTATTACTTGTGTTTATAAACGACTTACCGATAACAGTCGGCAAAACGGTATCATCCATAGATATATATGCAGATGATACCACGTTTTATGATGTTCAAAAAGATTATATTTAGAAAACGTGTATAATTATAAGCATAAACTTAGGGCTGTATAAATGTGGACGGGTTCAATGGGAGAAGCGGTCTTACGGTAAACGTGTCGCCCTTTAAATACAAAGGTTGTGTGTTTGAAGTCAAACTATGTACATGTATATGAGATATATACGATACCAGTGCTTTTCTCAAGAAAGCGGCCTCGAGGCTTATTTTGAAAGTTTGTAGCTTTCATCTGTGTCAAGCTTGAATAAATTAGTACAATCACATGTGATATAAATTAATATCAATAATAACGATAATAATAATAATAAAACATTTCGTATACATCTATAAAGGAGGCATAAGGCTAATGACATGCTTGGAGTCAGTACTCAGAACATAATTATAAAAGTAGGTTTTATATAATAAAAAGGGATTTAAATTAGATGCTGCAATACAAGACATAGCACATAAAATGGCTCCATATTGAGCCTTTCTTCTAAATGTTAATTTATTGGCCTAATATATTCATAGTAAAAATGTATATACTTGTACCCAAAGTACAATCAGTTTGATGTAAAACTATACGGAACAACAATACAGCCTATTATTTGAAACACCCTATTGATGTACATGTTTATTTGCTTAATAAATAGCTTTAACAAAACTAAAGCTGAATAATCTTAATACAAAAGAAATTCATCCAATAATTCTGATTTTGTTACCAGTTTACCGACTTAAGGGTCACGTCTATGTCACTTTTTATGTTTTATATAAAACTTGTGTACGAAAGGTGACTGAATGAATATTGTGTCGATTAACTTTAACTTCTAGGAAATAGTTGTCAAAATTATATAATTAAAATGAATAAAATATGACAAGGTCCCTTTTTGGAACATCATGCTAGGGTTAGTAAAGTCAACAGATCGGATGTTTCCTCCCCTTTTGAAATCAATATACATGGAAATATTTTCATGCTTGATTCTTAACGAGGAACATATCCTATTTAATATCATTACAGGCCAGACATTATCAAAGAGGGAAGATATTGGCTATTTTCACGCCAGCCATTTGTCCCGTTTTAAATTAACCTTATCAATATATTCATCCTGTTAAAGGATATAGTTCCAATGGATACATTTGTACCAAATTATATTATAAAGTATGATCTCCTCTAATATTCTTCAGCATGTTTCCATGTTTCCACGTTTTCTGTTATTAACAAAAAAAAAATAACATCAAAAATTTATTAACGTTGATCAGCAGATCCTTTAGAAGCATTGAACGCCACCAAGTATAATAACAGCTTTGTTCTGGAGACATAACTGAACTGTAACACCCCTCGAACCCCTTCACAAATTTATTACACAACAATCTTGGATGGAATTCATGACCATCAAAGTCTAAAGAATCTTAACAACACTGAGTCCAAGTACTTAACTGCTAAGGTAAAAAATGTACATGTTATTGTGAAAGCTTGCGATTAGTTGGAGACATAGAATGTAAACCAAGCCAAATATTAAAAACCCGGTTTGATTGCACGTATTACATAAAATCATTTATGTTCAGCTTTGAATGGTGTCATATATATATACAATTTACACAATGGGATGTATCTGAAATTAAGACAGAAGTTCTTTATGTGGTATATTACTTCGTTTCCAAAAAAACATGCCAGTCTGCAACTTTGTCAGCAATATCTCTGATGGCAGTATCATATGCACTTTCAACATTAGATGAAATAACGATTCGATTTTAAGCGAGTAAGACAATTACATAAGAGTTTCTCGCAAAACTGATATGATTGCTCAGTCACGCGATGAAGCTTAATGTGCCAACGCAGTTAAACGTTACACAATATCTTTTTGTAAAATTGGTATTGTTCATGTGGGTGTTTCTAATTCCAGTGCGTAAAAAAAGCACACAAAAGCAGAAGTATATTTATAATTAGCAGTTATTCTAAGACTTTCATTTTGGTTTCTTTTAATAGTAACAATTGTTAATATAAGAGACAGCTTAAAATTCATTAATCACACAGACTGCATGCTGTTTTATTTGTTATCGTCACATTTTATGTGAAACATAATACTATTGTTCAGCTAGAAATATTCATGTTTACAAAGTTGACAGTTGAGGTTATTGTATCTTTATGCCTAACTGGCGGTACTATAGTGATTTTACTTTTCGGGTTTAGCTGTGAGCCGCCAAATCTAAGTCAATGAAGATTTAATTTCAGGTGAAAATTGTTTTCATTCACTTTCAAAACAGCAGCAAACATAAGAAGTTGAATTAATCCTTATCATGCTAGACACGATTGATTCTGCCTTTGCGACCAGTGCAGATCATGATCAGCCTGCACATCCGTGCAGTCTGATCATAATCTTCACCGTTCGCTATTCAGTCAGTATATTTGTGGTAAGCACCCTTTTTTAAAAGTTGATGGTACTGTCCAAACTGAACGATGGACAAGCTCATTAAAAAGATATATGCCAGAAAGGGGTGAGGTGTTGAGGGAAATGGACGAATATTCAATAGGGAGAGCCGCGCTCTAAAAGCACAGTCTCCCTGCACCGCAAACCATAGCAGCGCAAACACACACATATACACACAAACACACACACACAAAGCAAACGAACAAGCCAAAAAAAGCCCAATGGGAGTACGCTTACTTTCATTATCGCAAAGCGGTAGAATGTATTTTTGGATTACTTGAACTTTTATCACAAAGTTTCTCGAAATTAATCCCATAAATCAAAGAAAAATGGTGTAAAGAACAATATCTTGCCTGAAAACCGCAGACACCAATTCTGCTTCATCGCGCGATATTGTAAGGCTGCGCTACAACATAACGGCATCTGACATAAATTTAAGATTAGTTCCTCTCCTAGAAGACTTTTATGTTTAGATGTTATGTAAACTTCTTTTACGCTTATAAACACCTGTTCTGACTGACAAATCGTTAGTTATATAAGCAATAAAGTTTGAATATGAGTTGTTATATAAGATAATGATTAGTATTACATCTCATGTAAAGAAAAATATTTAATTCTTAGAAAACAAACTTTGGATTTATATATGTAAACATTATATAAGTACCACGGCATGACTATAACAAAGCGTTTAACTACAACTAAGCCCCACTTTGAATTATCGTTTGCATTCAAGTGACCACTAACTAGTAAAGAGAGCAAGAAAATCATTATACGACGACATGTCTAGGCATTAATGTTGAGCTGTTGACTGGAACTTTTTCATCATATACAATACAACTGCAGTTCTTCAGCTTTGAGAAATTTCAACAATAACCAAATCATACTGGATGCTAAGCTGTTGGTAAAGCACAAAATGAGTACAAAAGGTGCAGTGATTATCAATCACAAAATAAGCCTGTAATTCATACAAGTTTCAATAGAAATTGACCAGTCATACCACCCTTTATGCAACTGTGAATCAACTTAAAACACAAACACGAAAGTCTTAAATCCGTTGCTATTGGCAATTTATCCAAAGACAAACGTTTAAAACTAAAGATAAAATGTGAAAACAGTTTTCAGCCTTTTTATTGTTGTACTATTAACTTTTCCTTGAATTATTGCAAATAGTTTGAATAAAATGATAGCAACATGAACCATTACTAACAAAAAAATTAATTCAGTATTCTGAAGTTAATACCTGTAAAATGTATTGATAATATCCGAAAATAAAGGTAAATGACAGGAAGAAAATTTTAGAGTATACTCTCATTTTACATTTGAGCAGTACAAAACCATTCTCCCCAATCTAGCAAAGTGGTATTTACTTCAGTCAAACACGTTTTTGTAATTACAAACAATAATAAAAAAGTCAAAATTGTCGAAAGAATATTCAGAGTATATTTCAAGGTTGCACAAAGACTTTCGTTAGTTATTATTTACATAAACCACCTAACATTCCTTGAAGCTGTTTCCGTTCAGTAAAGAATTTATTAAATAATTTGGACCAACTTCATATAATGATACGTTTTTGTGCCATTTCCAGTTTGCTCTCAGTCTGGTCACCAATACTATGTTTTCATATAAGATTTTACCTTTCTGATTTTCGAGAAGAGACATTGTTGAATGGAGAGGGATTAACAATTACGGCAACTACCCATTATGGAACAGCCACATGCCAGACTGGGTTAACTACTTCAGCGACATTCATTTCCATTTATCGGAAACTGTATATGAGGAAAAATACTCAATTACTTTGTGTATATCCCAGACACTATTAATATCCAGTTCTGCTTATCCAAATGAAAGTTTGATGCATTTATTTAGTACATATACAGCATGCATTTGTAAACGTAAATTTTTTGTGACGGTTTAGGTAATTCTTATTTATCGTCGCTTTGTGAAACGAAGAACATAAGTTTTGTAGAGATATTGAAGGACCTAATTTAAAGAACAGTTCAAACCATTATACCCTAACCCCTGTGCCTATTTACAACTACGTCGACTAAGGCAATCGAGACAATGTGCCTTGCTCAAAGACACGCTGTAATGGGAGTAGCCTGGAACCATACCCTAGGCCTGCATTTTCGTAGGAAAGCGTGTTAGCCATATCGACCTATGTGCCCATAAATGTAGAAACAATTTAAGTAATACACTGCTTTGCAAACGAGATGATCTAGTTTAGGCAACGCATTTTTAGAAATATTTGTTTATATAGTTACTGATAGGACATATGCAATTCACTTATTTCAATATTTTATTGTTTTGCAGCTTCCTTGAAATGAAAGAAAGTATTAGGCCTACAAATTCAATTAGGAAAGCAGACGATCTGAGATCAGTTTCAGGGATTGTTCTGTAATTCTAAATGTGTATTCAGTTTTTGTTCACTAACATGCGAATGATTAATTTAGTCTGACAAAGATGCAATGATTACGTCAAAAATAAAAGCTCTTAAGAAATGGGCGTAAATGTTCAGTGGAAAGGCATTACTGACATAAGATGAAATTAAGATTTGCATAAATATTGAAAGTGAAACAACATAAGGATATCCCGAAAGCAAATCACATTTTCACGATTATTCGATGGTTGGTCACGTAAAGGCTGAACAGGTAGAAAGGCAGGCCAAGTATGATAGAAATGTAAGTCGACCGCCCGATACTCCAATTGTAGATTTTGTATTATCTTTGCATTCATTCACATCAAGGGACATTTCAAAACTCTGAAACCGATAGCAATTGATACTGAAAACGTTACAAAGGTACTTTAAAAGTAGACAATCTAAATTATTATTTTTATTGTATTAAATTTCAATAGCGTCATTAGAGAGTTTTCTACATTTTCTATTGACTAAAAGATTATTTTTGTAGATAAAACTTTTGCTATTATTATAACATACAGGATATCTTAAAAATATTCCTATTTCATGTACTAGCTAATAAAAGCATTTTCTTAATTTCAGAAAAGAACGCCTACGTCCATGAAGCTCAATTTCTGGCACTATTTCCTTGTCAATAAAGGACAAATAAAATCGTTTGTCACGTGGATTAAAACGCGAGCAGGACCGGTTAATGCCGCTATTTTATTTTACGACACAGACAAGACTTTGTATTTTTTATTTCCACTCCTTTATATATTGCTATGACCACCAATTATATAAACAGATCTGGAGGCTTTATTTTATTATTACGGGATCTCACTTATATTGAAGAAGTATGAAATAAATAAGCAAAAAAACCTATTATGTGTCTCTGTAAATGATAAAATCACTTATTTCGTAAATTGTTAAAGCTGAGTTGATCAAAGAACGGGTTTATTTGAAGTGATAGCATCTGATCATTCATTCTGATGCGTGTTTACTAAGCACTGAATGCAAGTTGCCTAACATGGAGTATAGTTATCTTATGATAAGTATGAACTTCACGAACATACTTTGCTTTAGGAATAATATAAACATAAGACATTGTATTTATATTTTCAACGATTTACATAAATATGATATATTGCTTAAATTCGTCAGAAGTGCATATTCGAACAATCATTATTTCCTTCTTCCCGTCTCGATTGCGCAACCAAGATCGATCGGAAATAAATGAAATTTATAAAGCTGAACTATTTTAAAACTTGACTTTTGTTTCAGCTTGTTGAAAATTTCCCGATGTCTATCAAA
The DNA here is from genome assembly GCF_021730395.1 of Mercenaria mercenaria. Classification (NCBI taxonomy): domain Eukaryota; kingdom Metazoa; phylum Mollusca; class Bivalvia; order Venerida; family Veneridae; genus Mercenaria; species Mercenaria mercenaria. The sequence goes on from NC_069368.1 coordinate 13,890,600, forward strand.
CGTAAATGTAAAACAAGAAATTAAATGGATTAAAGATATATTTGTGACAATAACATATACATGAGTGTTTTATTCCTTAAACAAATTTCTTAACAGAATAAACGAAAAGTGAGAAATGCCATGAAATGAAGCTGGATGTGATTGGCCATCTTTGAATTGCGCATTTATATGGTTGTACTATGCAGCAAGAAGATTCAAATTAGACACAATACGCTATTCAATGAATCTGTCTTTCCAATAATATCCTCAGGTGCCTCAAACACATTTCATAAAATGATATTTCAACAGTTTATAAATACACCTTTTACGGCAATATTCTAAAGATAAGAGATCGTTAATACTCGTTATTGTATAACCGCGATTAAATTAAAAAGATTAACACAAATAACAAATGAAATGATAATTCATCTGTTTCTAAATTTACCGTTTACGGCAATTTTCTAAAGATCATTTGATTCAATACTCGTAATCTTATTACTTCGAGTCGATTGAAAATTAATATGAGCAGATATCTTTACAGTTATACACGTTCATTGTTAGAATATTTAATGATATACATGTCCATGGGTTCTATTTTGTTTTCCGATTTGTAAACAAGAATAGTCTTTTTTTTTTGATTGAATCGTTAATTCTGCTTGCGCCCACGCATATTACTAGACATTGACCGTGATAAAATATGGCCATATTCGTGAGTGAGTATATTAATACATTTCAAAATACGTTTGCTATGTCCGGACCCGTAGTAATTCTATTTAAAAGCATTCACTTCACCCTCAAGTTCCCTATTTTCGTGCTAAAAGAATATCGGAATTCCTTAATTTGAAAGTCCAGTAACGTAAATGAATCCTACCGTTTTCTTTTCTTTAATATGTAATTCTGTGACTTAATGCAAAACTTTAGATTTTTCAAATTTGAATACTGCCTCTTCATTTTGTTAAAGGTAAATCCATTTGACAATTATAAAAAGGTGTTTGACGAACATAGAAAAATAAAGCGCGCCATTACACTATAGCTACACTTGCCGGTTTGTTAAGCATAGCCTTTGTCATGTTTTGATTTGGGCGATGCGGGCTCGATATCTGTGAACATTATACTGTTTTGTTTGTGTTTTATGAGAAAGAATGAAAATAGAGTCATCATATTTGTTATATACTCAATAATCATTTTAATATTTTATAATGTTTATATATTTTAAACATAATTCATTCTGTGATTTTATTTTAAAAAATATATAACATTTCAAAAAGCACAATTACATGTCATTTGTATGAACGATAAAGTCGTTTGAAACAGAATAATAGACGATAATGCGAATCACATAGTTTGTTTTTATAGCTGTGAAATGGTCGCAAATGACGGGTCATTGAAGTTCTGAATAACTACTTAAACGTACCAAATTCAAGAAATGTAGTAAAGATGACTTTAAAACCACTGGCAACAATTAAGTGTAGCATAAGATGACTTATTCAATGTATTTATAAAAAGAAATGTTTTAATTGATTCCTGTTCAAAATCTAACTAACAAATACACATTTATTCGTTTTATTTACGTCACAGATAAGAGCTCAATTTACGATAAGCGTAAATGTTCCCCCAAAAAGCATTCAGACAGCCATAAGAAGAACTTACGATTGATACAAATATAGAAATAAAGAAGATATTACATTTGTGTCTTCATCGCACGAATATAGAATTGATCGCATGATGATGCTCTGTTAAAAGCAAAACATTAACAAACATTTCAAAAGGGAAAGGTTTCAGATGAATTGATGGTTCTGTGTAAAGAGTTGTATAAAGGTAGAATTATCAAACATCGGGACACTTACAACTGCACTTTGCCTTGCACATTAATGGTATATTGTTAAGGTGAATGTATTTTATTCTTTTACTATAAAGTATGACATGATTCCTAAGCAGTCTTAAAATATGAATACCGCAGCAGTTCAGTACAATTTAGCTTAAGACTCTATCAAGGAGTTTTCTTCACACATGTTTAATCAGACAAAATCTAAGAAGGAAGCGTAGCATTTAACTGTAAAATGGCAGTCTCTGAATAGCCGTTTCCTTATGCTATAAAATGAAACGTTTCGGAAGTTTTACCAAATGCAGTTAGACAACATTGCCATTGCCGAGAATCTACGGTCGAGTGTCAGTATCACATGCCAGTCTGCCAATCCAACCCTGTATAAAAGTTAACAACAAAATACAAACATATGCATGCTTATTTTAAAGTTATATTATGATATATTTTAAAAAGAATGAACAGTAAAAATACAATATCACAATATTTGTGTATATAAACAGTGCTTTATGCTACACTTAAAATACTACATATGCATAAGTAACCACAGAATGATTATGTTATGATTATGATTACGCTTAAATGTAAGAGTTTTCGTAACAAATTGCCGTTACTGGAATACATTTAAATATGACAGCTCTAAATTAAATATAAAATCTAGCTAAGTAAATTTATTAAACGAGGATTTCCCAGATTTAAATTAACATACTTTAGCAAAAATGATCATCGTTAATCTTTGCACAATATTCGACATCTATAAAGGTTGATTTTGTTGCGATTAACATTAACCGACACAGTTTTATGGAATACAGCGAGTTCCAGCTTTCGATGGTAGAAGAATACCTAAGATGCCCATTCGCACACTATTTAAGACAACGGCGGGCACCTTGATAGATGCACCAACTTTCTGTAACTCAGCAGGATTACTTCTTATACACATGCGAGGTTTTGGATCTACAGAGTAATCGGCAAGTGTTCCTTAAATAACAACCATAACTTTTTGTTGCAAGCCATCGGATCATATAAAACACCTAAATATAATTTAATTAATTATAACCCGATAGTATACTAAGCGTAGAAAATTATTTTTTTGATCCAGTCATGACAATACTTGAAAACGAATTTACCCTGAAAACTACTTATTTTGGAGAACAATATAGAAAAAGATTCCTTTATTATGATATAGATCAGGTTATATACTATAGCATATCATTACTGTCGGAACGTTTCCAATAGTAATAATAGTAGAATAACAAACCTGTCGAATAATTACCGGGGGTTTCAAGATATAAACGTATGCCTGCTGTTATGCTGTCTGCTAAAATCTTACACTATGCAATATCAACATGTTCATATTATATTTCTTACTACTCTTAAATGTCTGGTCAAGATTTAACAAATTAGGAGAAAATGTTAGGTCTTTATCATTCACTGCAAGTGGAAATGTTTTTTTGTTATATTTGTATGTTGATATCAGCGTTTCAAGCCTTTCACTTGTTGCAAGACGATCTTTGTCTTTAGGCAATGCACCATTTTCACGTGACTGAGACACGCGATGCAAACGCCAATATTGCGCAGATAAACATCAGAAAATACCTATTTTCACTTTCACTTTATCCATCAGCTCCGTCAAACATGTAAGCATACAAGTAGGCTTCTTTTAAAAAAGAAACCTAGGAGAGGTCCAGTGTTGCTCCTTTTAAAGTTATATCAGACACATAGATAACAAATGCTATCTAATTATTGTCTCTGGTTATATGATAGGTTGTGCTGTAGACGAGTTTCCCTGCTGCAGGTCACTGTGACCTATTAGGGGCCCAAGCACTTCCTAGTTAACACTGAATTTCATTTTAAAATGTTCAAAAGCTACCACTGCAATAATTGTACACAGAACTTGGCCCTGGTTAAAGCTGCCAAATTAGCATCTTACTATTTATGCGAGAACCTCACCTGACAGGCCTGTTTGTCAACTGCCCCGTTCGTTTGGGCCAAAGAGAATAGCTTCCGAGAAGCTTTAGAAAAGCTTAGAAGAAAATCCCAATCGAACAGACGTCTGCCGGAAGAGAAAAAATGTATCATTCATTTTTTAAATGTATTTTAAAGACATTTTTATTGTTAATGTGCTATTTGAAATTCCAAACATTTTATTTGTTCTAGTTTATAACTCTGTTTGTAAGGTTTATATGTCGAATTGCCGCCTTGTTTTGATCACGTGATTAATATCTCCGACTATCGGGTGGAAGACACAGAAGCTCAGAAGAACTCTTCTTATTCCGGAAGATCTTCCGAATGGGGCAAACGAACCCGCCAGTTAAACAATAAGTTCATTTAATTGAGCGAAATACATTTTAACATGATTCAATTCATATGCAATTTTGGAACACTGCGACAAAGAATAGTTAATATATATCTCTATATTTGCTTTGTTAATAACTGAACCGTTTCCAACATTTATAACAATAGTATTACACCATATTTCTTTATTTTAAACGAACAGTTAATTTCGTCTTAGAGGATTTTAAAACTTACTTCTGCGCAAGCGCATTGTACCATTTTAGACTGGCTCACCGTAATTTGCGCTAGAAAGTGAAATCTAACGCCGTAAAATTAGTAGATTAGTCTGAATTCTGCTAGTTTGAAAACCAACACTATGGAGAGGTCTTGACCTCTCCAATAACGAAGCTTTAAATCATCCGCAGACATTCCTCTTTGCAATCAAGCATCAATAAAGCTTAAATCTTGCATGAACATTACCTTTACTAGGCTCTGTATACTGATATGGACAATATTCGAGTAGATCACGAAGGCATATCCAACGAATTACTACCATCGTACCTAAATTGTTTACAATCAATTCTATGAGCAAGTATGAATAGGAAGCAAAACGTGTAAACAATAGACTATTATTACTCTTTGGTAGCGCGGTTTATGCAAGCAAATGCGCCTTGCGCCTTACAAACGTTAAGAGATCTTTGTGACAAAGACAACTAACACCTTTATAAGGTCATACAGAACTAATTGGCAGACTTCAAACATGTTGATGACAAAAGACCGCGTTTGGTATGGATTTTTAATGTTTTGCTTTTAAGTTCTTGCAACCTTTGATGCTTTATGGAATTTAACTATGTAACAGCCAACAATAACATATTAAGCATGCTGTGGATGTACTATAATACAAAAGTCAATAAACAAATGTCTGTAAATCTTCTAGTGGTTCAAAAGTCAGATCATTTGATAATTCTCTCTTCGGAAATGACATGCGGCTTCTTTATCCAAAGATATAAGAAGCGTACTTATAGAAAATGATTTATAACATCAATGATACTAATAAACACTATTACAGAAGAAATTGCAATAATTTTGGTCTAATACTTCTCATCGCTACTTTACTGATATCAGAAGTGGGTAATAATTAATTCTTTCGTTCATTAAAGACAAACATCAATGCAATTATGATCGAAATTAAATTACAGGATAAGTCTTATAAGTTTAGGTACAAAGACAAATAAATTGAACTGAATATTCTCGAGATGTCTGCTATATTTTTACCATTGTTTTACGTGTGAATGCATCTTCTTAGATTTTTAAAGTAACACTCCTGCAATTGCATTGCTGTGCCAGGTAATTGAGACTAACATTTTTACATAAAGTAACAAAAAACACACCTATATACATCGGGTAGATTTCCAAAGCGAAATAAATGATGAGGATTAAGGTTTGGACTTATTACATGATTGTCGCCTGATTGCTGTTATAGGTAAATCTTTTACCGAGTAAGCACGGAAACGACTGGAACTCAAAAGTACCAGGACTAACTAGCAAATTCGATGAATTAATATTCGCTGCCGAACTGGATAATGGTTTCACTGTTAAAAGGGCACTAGCTGCGTACACCGATATGAATGCCACTTTTGTCCAAATGTCTCATGTTTTACTCAAGTTATTCAGCTGAAACAACATACATATTTTCAGTCTTTGTAAAATTTCCTTGTATTTTCCTCTGTTTCATCTTTCTTCCATTCTACTTCACATGTCATATTATCTATCACCTCTGGTACTTTGGGTAATCCATTATGAAAAGCATACATTCTTGAAAATCTTTTAAGAGACAGTAATGGCCGGAAAGTAGTTCATTATGAAGTGTAGGTACTTTATAGACTGGATATTTCCCATTATTAATAATATGTTGAACAGGTTTGCTCAACCCGGGACTAGAGGGCGTGGACGGTAGCATGCATTTCCACTACCGTCAATGAACAGGCTCAATCAAACCGAGCCTGCAACATTTTCGTTTTTGTCGTGTTGAGCGACCTGTGAAGTTTTCCACTTTTCTCTGTTTTATACAGGTGGAGTTTCTATTTATAACAAAAATCGTGTGCGTATGTCATTTGTATATTGCCAGGTTCATGATTAATTTCTAGGCTCCTAATCATGGACTTGCACGGTAGCTCAGGCTACTGGACTCGTTATGAAGTATTTTGCAGCCTGACGGAAAGTACAGGTATATGGCGCGCGAATGGCACAAGGAATTCCAGAGCCTTGGTTTGTGACAGAAAATGACTTCGCATGAAATCTTTAAAAGTGGATACATTTGACTAACTCACAATCTACAAACATTTATTTCATGTTGTGTTCAGCTTCAAAACTTTTTACTTTTATTGTAACTGATGGTTATATTCTCTTTATTGTCGTTGTAGGTCATAAACAAAAATATTACGTTTTTTAGATACTGGAAAAAACAAAGATTCCAGAGCTTCTGATCAGAATTGTGCATGGTATCCACTTTTGGACAACATTTTTTTATAGTATATGACCGATAAAGAACTATAACCCCTCCCCCCGCTCACCGCCAAACAAACAACAAAACAAAACAAATAAAAAAAACAACAAAAAACGAGTGTTACAGCCGCTGCATGATGCCATTATTTTAACAGTCAAACGAAATACATGTATACCGTTATCGTTACAAACGTTGATCAGTTTAAATAAACTGTATCGAAAATGTTTGTCCATATTGTATACAAGTGAAACGCAAGGGAAGAACGGGACTGATTGATTGATAGTACCTGTGTGTGGTTTCATTTAAACAACCAGTAGTAGTAGCCATGCTTGTTATTCTTCCTACTGCTAACAAACACACATTAACTAACACACTTGATCATCCCCTCTGTATTTCTGTTTAGTCGTTTACTTTCCATTTAAGTGTATCTTTGTCCATTAGGAAACTTACTATAATTAAAGCAATTTCGCGCTAAGTGATGAGCTACAGATTTCGTATAATAATAAACGAATTACTTGAATGTTGTCGTAAAAGTATTTGAGATCGCGTTTACTTACATAGAAATATCAGTAAATTGGTCGACCCAAAACGACTCTGTGCACTTGTTTTGCATTTAAGATTGTATAAAAAAAATCATGCTATTGTGCGCACTACGGCAGGAGGAGTGGAACAATATGAGTTCTCTAAAGGAAACAGGATCACTTTTTGATAAAGGAATGCGTCTGTCAATATTTTCCATTAATGTCTAAAGAGATATATTGTTCAATGAAATTTTAGAGATAAACGTCTGGGAACATGATTTGATTTTATATTTGAAAAGTACAAAGTACTAGGTCAATTTGCAATATGCTCCTTTTCTCAGACAACCTTTGTTCAGATTCTATATAGCCTATTTTTACAAGATACAGACATTTCAAAGAAAGAATCCTACTATTTGTCTCATTTAGGTACTTGTAAGGTTTTAATTCTGATTTCATATGGCCTCTGCTTATGAATATTCTTTGGAATCTCATCCTTGTACATTCATTTAACAGATTATTTTCCACTGTCTAAATAGCAATTGTAAGTGCCATGTGGCGAGGCCTGTAAAAAGTCTCCCCGTACTTGGACTCAGTGTTGATATATTTTCTGCTCCTTTGGCATCATGGAATACATTTTCTCTTTTTATAATAAAATTCCTCTTAAGACGGTGCTATGAGGCGTGGGAGGTGTTGCACAATTCATAATCTCTCATGAACACACTCAGTCAAACCAAATCTGCTATTATGTTTCTTGGTTGTATTTTATGCTTCCAAAGAATCATTTCATATACTTTATAATGTACCTATTCAAAGACAAATAACTGCATTTTCAGTAAAAGTAAACGAAGAATCTGATAGATTTATCACTAATATTACACTAACATATGCAGCTGAGTTAACACTTCAATCTCGTTATTCACTTTAAGGACACTATGTCATCATGTAGCAATTCATACATTTACTTGTGGCATAGTATTATTAGTGACACTGCTTGTTGGTGACACGATACGGGATATACGCTGTTGAGGAAATCCATATCAGGCGAGAGCGAAGCTAATCAGATTCACGATTTTAGAACTGTCTTGAAACCGTTTCCTGTTAAATCCTTAATCTTGCACGTAGATGAAAATGATCATACAGCAAACTGCTGAGTAAGAAAGATGTAATTCCTTTTCTTTTCGATGATTTAACTTAAAAACGAGTTCAGCCATGATAACCATTGTCGTGCCTCCGTACAGAGTTATTGTATTTCCGCTTCTTACGGCTAACATCATGAACCTAATGTAAGTAAGACAATGAAAACGGCAAGAAAACACTTAACTTACACTCGGATTACTCTATAGCTGGAGCTAATAATTTGACTTGATTCAATAATGCCAGCGGTGCGGCAGCCATTTTGATTAAAATGTCGAAAAATTACTAGCAGGATATGGAATATATCCTGTCAGCACGTGACGTTTTTTGACCAATAAAAATGCAAGAAACTTGTAGAAGGCGAAATAAACATGTGTATCCTATTTAAATTTTGGACAATTTTAAAAGAAGAAAACAAAATAAGCTGGGGCAACAAATACCATGATTTTATTTCATAATCTTCAATCGTTTCGCTATCTTTAATATTTTCGAAGATACCAGTAAAAATTAAAAATTTTAGGAGAAGAACTCTATAAGACTTGTCTTTCGTTCTAATCTTCAGAGATACTATTATTTAAAGTGTTATTTTAATGACAATATATTTGCATTAACTTGTATTAACATGTGCATTTTGCTTACTGGAACAGAAAATGAAGTTATATATACATACACTATTTACTAGTGAAACGTTTTGCATGTGTATTCATTATAGAAACATGCTTAGTAGGTTTAAAGATCATGTTTGATTATGTGTAAGTCCAAACACTGTAAATGCCCATATAAGTAGAGAGGCTTCATTCGAACTAAGCAGCATTGTCATGGAGCGGTCCATATATATATGATTTTCCTACACTTCACGGGATGACAATGTCTAGGCAAGAGGCGTTAACAGGCAACTTATTGGCAATAGAGAGAAAAAAAGGTAAGTTCACACATTGAAATGATAAGCCACTTATATATTTATTATGTGATGTGTTTCTTAGTGAGAAACGCATTTAAGTAAGATTACGAAAAAAATATTCTTAGATCAGTTTCTGGCAATGTTTTGAAATTCATACATTGTGTCTGTTCTTATTCACTGATATGTGAAAGTGTAATTTAGTTCGACAAGTTCACAAGAGTTCCATTAAGTAAGAAATGAAAGGTCTAAAGAAATATTCAGACAAAATGCATTACGGAAAAAAATGAATTTAATATCTGCATAAACACTCAAAGTGAAACAACATAATTATATCCTATACACAAATAGAACCGCACTTGCCGCCATAATTAAAATTGATCATGCAAAGATGTTGGCAAAAGGATAAACATGCGAAAAGGCAGCGATAAATAAAGGAGAAAATGAATAGGTTAACGCAGTTAATTGACTTATATTAAAGAATTGGTTAGTAATTTTCTGTCCTTTAATATATATAGTCAGAACAAGAATGGACTCAAAAGCTGGGTATGCCCATTTTCAATAATTTAGAAGAACAAATAAAGGCAACACAGACCATAATAATTGTAAATGTGTTTGATTTCTCCTACATGTTCCATGACCGCAAATCAGTTATATAGGCTTGCTTAGTGTTGCTTAAATTTATAAACAGCTAATTGCAAAAACCAAAGAACCACTTATTAACTCTGCAGCAGATAAAAACTCTTTTGCAATCAGAGTATATTCAATATAAAATTAACCCATCTCGTCAGTCCGTTAAAACGAGTCGATAGAAACTGAAGTTATGTATGAGCAGCGTAGGCTGGAAATCTTATTTGTTACTATTTCCTCCCAATATAAATCACCACAGTTCATGGTAAGGCATTTGTTTTATTTAGATAGTTTCGTTTGTCGAGAGATAATTTAGTATTTAGATAACCTTTAGATCTCCGAATTCCGAACAACATCAATATTCTGTCAAACTACCTTTCATATTAAACCTTTACAATTTTGTCATTGCATTCTAGTATGACTTTAACATGCTCTGTGCTTACGGGAAATTTACCCTTACCTTTTATTTTGCTTTCAATACACTACATTGTAGTAGGCTTTATACTTGTCCGGAATTACCTTGAGTCAGCACAGTGTAGCGCTATGTGACCTGTATTAAAAACAACATTATCGTTTTTGCATAACGTTAAATCAAACAAAATGACGTTGTTGTCGGACAGTCGGAAAATACGTTTTGTGATAAACAGCTGTTACAATAAAATTGAAGTCTGTAAATGTGAGATCATTTGGTCATATAGCGCATGTTGTATAATATTGTCTCTTGTTTTCAATTATGATGCGTAGCCAAGTGGCTGCCAGAATTAATGGTGGATTTAATACAATTACATGCCTTGCCCCGAAAAAAGTGTACGAAAATATTGAACGTCAATCAAACGCGGCTTCATGTCTTGGAATATCTAGGTCATAAAAATCTATAGAACTGAACTGTATTTGCCGTTAAAAAACCCATCATGTGTGAAATAAATTCTCATTTCTTCTCAGAATTTAAGAGCACAAAACCAATATACTATTTGTTAAATGTATCTATTTAGTGTCTACGAAGTCTAAAAGATTAAAGGTTTTGTCATTCAAAGGCAGTTCATAATTAAATTTCTCTTACATCAGATACACAGTGAAGCAAATGTTTTCAGCCTTCTGTTGATCAGCTGTATAGTACTGCTTTAAAACGTCGGCAATTAGTATCAAAGGAAATATGTTAGTGTCATTTCCATCATGGATGTATTGAGGTGAAAGAAAAGCAATGCGCAATTGTATTTAAACTTTACATTGAGACTCCATACTTCCAATTTCACAAATCGAAAGATTATAATTACATGTAAACATCACTGTTTAATCTACCTCTGAATGCTAAATGGCATTAATATTTCGGGAACCTACAATTTCCGACAAGTTCTATCACAGTTTTATAACATTGTGTTATTGGTTTGAACGCAATTGACAGTTTTTCATTTTTGTGATTTTGTAAGCGACGTCAAACATATTATAATTATTATACCAGATTTATATAGCGCCCTTTTCATGATAAACACGTTCAAAGGCGCTTTACATATAGCAGACGCAGCCACACAGGGCGCGCAATTCATCCTCTACTAGTACAGACACAGAGCGATCTGACCAGAGGAACAGTTTTATTTATTTATTTATTTATTAGAGTCTCATCCATTTACATTTTATACACATATACAAACAATAAAATCACACATATCATACAAGTAAATGGTAAACAGAGTGAGATAAAGCCCCAGAACAGATAGAGAGAACGTTTTAGATACAGAAGTGTCCGGCTAACTTAGCCTAGCTCTTTGCGAATAGACAGTGTGGTTCTTTAACATGTCCGGTGTATAGCACTGATACCCGCGAAGCCGTCTTTCCTGGGAAGAACCAGTACAGGCCTCTAGTTTGGTGGGAGACACTCAAAAGCATCTCAGAAATTTCCAGTGCCTGGACTGGGATTCGAACCCCGGACCTCTGGATTGACAGTCAAGCGTATTACCACTAGACCATCGGCCCATCTTGACTTTACATGTGTTACATTTTACTTTCGTTAATGGTTAATTCAGAGAGGAAAATGTCATCGTTCAAAAGGAAACAGTATTGCTTTATGGGAATATAAACACAGAAAAGTAATTTGATGGTTCATTTATATTTCTTTCTGCCTGGTTACAGTTCAACAACATACATTTGGCAGATCATCGCTCTTTTTGTAGGCACGTTAAATGGCTGAATGTTGATATTTGATTGTGACATTAGCATTTCCTTTGATCATCGTATTAAATACTAACAGTGAGTGTAAGCAAGCGTGATGTCAAGCTACAGCAGTTATGTTTGTTTGTGTTATTGAATACCAGATTAGTTGAAACAGATACGGGTAGGCCTGACTTTCTAACGCCTTGCATACTGTAAGTGCCAGAATTCCATTGAGAAGTAGATCTAGTTTAAACAGTTAAACAGAGTACCAAACCTCACTCGAAACCGAGGCTGATTTTATTTTCCTCCGTTTTGTTATATACTTTAAAAGTTTTGACAAATTCAGTATGTGATCAAATTCATCCATCTTATGCCTTTTTAAGATATTCCCCTTCAATATGTTATTAGCTTTTTTACAGACAAAATGTTTCAATGAAAATAACTGACTGGATTTACAAATACAAATGGGTATAACCGAAACATATGGACATTGTTCTTCAAATTTGCGGAAATGTTCGTCCAGACGACAGTTAATGTTGTTTTACAGACAGGACAATACATTTGTATTTAGACTTGGTATTATCTTATATAATGTCATTGTCGATAAAAAGTCTCAACAAACGGAGATATGAGCTATTTGCATTAAAAGATTGTTGTTTCTTTACATTTCCAATAATGTTATAGTATTCAAGTGTATTAACATTACAATACTCATTCATGCTTTCTTTTACATTCCGTGTACATTTTGTAAAAACATTCCAGCTTGTAATTCAGTCTATTTTAAGAATACCCTACGTCAATTATAATATAATTAAGGTTCCTTAGAATATAATACAGGACAAATTAGAGAGAAGTACGCAAGTTATAGTACCTCTGGTTCATTTAGACACACAGTTTTCACAGTATAATTCATTTTCCATATCTTTTAATGTTGACATATAATATCTAAATAGTTTTTGAGAGAGTGTATAACAGTTCATACATGCACTTAATTCAACTTGATTGAGTTTTATTTATTGCGGAATACGTATGCTTGTCTGTATTGTCTTGCACTTTAACGTAATCGGTCTGGTATAGTGTAGTTTTAATCGTTTGATAAAATTAATTATATTTATTGCAAACTTGTGTCCTTGCGGATACTACAGAGCGGAAAAGAACTGTTATTAATTCATTTCTGTCAATGCACACTATTTCTATGAAGTCATGTTGTGCTCTAATCAGCTTAACATTTAAAGAGAGAATATATAGATTCTCTGAATAGCCGGAACTTAATTTCACTGCAGAGTTTCAATACATATAAACATACATTTCAGCATATATGCAAATATATGCTTGACTTAAATATTTATATAATTAACATGATTAAGATTTCAGGCAACAGTTTTATCAAATTTCGATTGAATGTGGTAATAATTCTCTAAATCAGATCAAATTTGTTATACAATGCATATTGAGAAATAAGAATATACAGTCTTTTCTCTTCTAAACAAATACCTTTCATCTTTCCAAGTTTAATTTTCAAATGTTCAGCTGATACAGTACCAGAAAACAACATTGATTCAACGTCATGTATCAACATTTATTAAATATTGTGTGCTTGCTGGGTAATGCTTGTTTTAGTACATACCGATATATTTATTTTCTCGATTGTGATGAAAGCTTGAAGTTTATTTGAATCCACTCTTTAGTCATGTTCATGAAAATACCAGTATTGGTGTCACATGAGAAGGTTTGATCGTGACCCCAGTTAGACTCGAACCCTTGACCTCCGGGTTCAGCAGTTGACGCCTTAACCGCTAGACCACCGCTCACCTTTAATGTTCGTGTAACGTTTAATAACAGTTTGGATATAAGTAAGGATAATATATTAAAGGTGTCAGTTAGAATCACGTCACAAGCAACGGTAAACCAGATAAAATCTTAAGGGAAATGTATTCACGTCTTGAAATGTCAACATTATCGGATGTTTTAAGAGAATGCTATTGTTGAATGTAACTTAAGAGAAAAACGTCTGTGAAAATATTGTATATTACAAAGCTAGTCTGTCATTTTCAGTATTAGATCAATTCTCCGTAGATGTACATCCCTATGTTTCCACATTTGTTTCTTAAAGAGATAAAGAACAGATTCATATTATTTTCAAATATATGTGATTTAATAATAATTGAAATACTTTCCTATGAAAGTAATAATTTTAGAATCTAATTGACTTTAGCATAGCTTTACAAAGCCCTATATCTGTTGAAGACTCGCCACAGAATAACAATATTCTTTTGTATTTCCATAATGGTAATTATACATGATTTGCATGAAAAAAAATGAGAAATACATATCTACTAACAAATTGACAGCGACATATATTAGACCAAGACAATATGTTCAATGTCTAAACATCGTATTGAATGAATGTAGCACAGTATTTGATATATTAAGCTGACGAAGTTGAGATTAATGCAGAGAGGGCCTAAATTGTCCACCTGTTATCATACAATATAGCTGTATTATACCAGTATTATCAGAATGATATTCACGAACCTCGTGTTAATCAGGTAAAATATTTTAAGGTCAAAATGAGTGCTGTGAAATTCATTGCTCTGTCAGATGTTAGTTATTTTTTTAGTGGTGATTATTATGAAGTTTTAAAGAACAGTTAAACAAAAGTACATGAAATTACATTTGCTCAAATATATTTAGCTATATCAATTACTTTGCTGTGCTATGCTTTTCTCTATATCTATTAGGGATGGGAACGAATTTTCGAATATTCGAATATTCGAAAATCGGTCGAATATTCGAATATGAAAATCAAATTCGAATATTCGTAAATTATTGTATTTATTTTTTTCAAAATAAGTATCATTGATTTTTGGCAATATGAGCATGTTAATTCTACAGAATAAAACCATGTCATGTTAGTTTATCATGTATCAAAAGATGTCCAATTAACAAGAAAATAGCAATGCATAATTGGCAGGGGCCATCGTTACTTATTAACAGTTTGCAACAGGCGTCAATGTGTCAGATGCATGTCTAAAGGTGTCCAATTAACAAGAAAATTGCAATGCATAATTACCTGGGGTTATCGCTACGGATTAACAGTTTGTATTAGGCGTAAATGTGATATCTTTTTATCTTTTGTTCATTTTTATTGGCGCCTGTTTTATGTAACAAGTTGTAGAATTTTTTTTCGAAAACAATACCAAACTTGTAGCTATTGTCGATCTTTTCACAGTATTTTGTACGACGTTTCATACCATCCGCAGAATCGGTTTTCATCCGCATTCGGCCGTATTCGAATTAAATTTTGAAGTAGTTAATAATAAAATCAAGAAAAACGTATGACTGATGCACAAGTTCATGTTGAAGGAGGTTTAAGTCTGCCTTACTTGCATTTTACACGACGATTTTTACATGCCGATTGAAATTTTTCAAAATGGCGGCGGTAATACAACAGCGCGTCACGTGTTTAAATGGGACGACCTGCTATTTTTAGATAAAATTGCGACGGTCTAAATTATAATCGTTTTGATTTTTTTTATCATTTTGAAGCTAAAACACTGAATTAGTTAAATATGTTCATGATTATACTGACAGAATCGTGAAATAAAACGCTAGGATCGGCGGGTTTCGCTATGTAGGATCGGGTTACGATTATCCACGCTTTAACAAATGAATACGTTGGTCTGTATATGCCAATCACTTAATAAGAATTTAAAGCTTCCATTAAAACTAACCGAATATTCGAATATATTCGAATATGGCAAACCGAATATTCGAATATTGATTTCAGTATTCGTTCCCATCCCTAATATCTATGTTTAAGTTTTCTGTCATTAAAGAAAAATACTTAGAAATTAGATTATATTAGTAAACGATTTTGAATCACGTTCAGTGTTATGTTCTAAAATTCGGTCAGTTCATTGTGTTCTTATTTCTTGTTCGCTAACACGCGAAAGTGTAATTTAGTCTGTCAAAGATGCAAGAGTTATAGGTATCGTTACGCCAAAAAAGCTCTCATGCAGTAGGCGTAAGAAGTCATAGAATATGAATTATGGGTGTAAGATTCAATTAAAAATAAGGTGAAATAATTTTAAGTTTTATAGCTAACAAAAAATATTTCATCATTATTAAGACGCCATCTTCTATATGCCTTTTACTTTGTTTAATATATTGTCAAATCAAGTAATAACTATGCTTTCGTTCAGTAAATTAAAGATCTGGCACAGTTACAAAAGGATCCCCCCTTCCCAGTTAATGACGAGTAAATGCATTATCTAATGGGTCACTTAGATTAAAAATGCGAGTTGTGCTAGTCTATATATCGCCGCTGTATTTTACAACACAGACGTGACCTGACACGTTATATTTTTATATACGTTGTGGGCTACAAATCATGTAAATTGGTATGGAAACCTGATTATTATTTTTGGAAATGATAGACAACTACATTGAGTAATTCTAGAAATTGTAGAGAAAAACGCATAAAGAACTACTTTTTGTCTTTATTTTACTCAATCTTTAGCAGATAAAGCGCTTTTTTTCTGTTATATCGCACAATTTTATGGTTGTACCATAAACCTACAAGATTCAATCAGAATTTCTTCCAACAAATTTCAACACATAACTAATTCTTTACTTAGCTTAAATTTCCAGACATGCAGTGCCCATATGGACCCATTTTAAAATGCTTGTAACCTACATTTTCTTGAACAACATCATTATAATAATTGTTAAATAGAAATGAAACTTTTCTTTGATGCATGAATACGATTTTAACACAAAACTATGGTAAAAGTTAGTAAAGCTTCAGAATCCAAGAACACTGGTACTGTGTGTTTCTGAAATAATAAAAACTGGGTGTAGTTATCGTGATGGGAAGTGTTTTGTGTTATATTGATTAATTATACTGATATGGGACTAAAGTCCTATAGATTGGTTGGCAACTTAGACTAGGCGGAGACTGTTAGTGCAATATTTGCTGCAGAAGCAATTTCAAAAGTTGGATGTCTTGATATTATTTGTACATGTTGTACATGTATATCAACAAACACATAACGACTTATAATAAGTAGTCGGTACACATTAAATCATAATGATAATAACAACAATATACCTAAATATAACTTTCTAAATTTACTTTATGAAACAAAACATAAAATTCTATCATTGGAAATTGGATCAGATTCAAGAAAATGTTTCATGT
The DNA here is from genome assembly GCF_021730395.1 of Mercenaria mercenaria. Lineage (NCBI taxonomy): Eukaryota > Metazoa > Mollusca > Bivalvia > Venerida > Veneridae > Mercenaria > Mercenaria mercenaria. The sequence continues at coordinate 13,907,715 of NC_069368.1, forward strand.
TGATTCTTGTTTATTTTCATGCAAACATGTAATTTAGTCAGACAAAAATGCAAGACTTTCAATGAAAACCTCTTAAAGCAATATGCAAAGGTATTCTCCCAGGATGCATTTCGGATATAAGATGCAATTACAACTTGTATGATATGAAATTGATAGAGGCAAGCACCTTACTGTGTCTAGCAAAAGCAATAAAACTACATTAGATTAAACATGAACATGTAACAGATCACGCAAACACAGATATCATTTGCCAACAGCTGAATATATTTTCACCCTAAATACCATTCCCTGTTTTTTTTTTTGTTTTTTTTTGTCGGATTTAACGTCGCACCGACACATGAAAGGTCATATGGCGACTTTCCAGCTTTAATGGTGGAGGAAGACCCCAGGTGCCCCTCCGTGCATTATTTCATCACGAGCGAGCACCTGGGTAGAACCACAGACCTTCCGTAAGTCAGCTGGATGGCTTCCTCACATGAAGAATTCAACGCCCTGAGTGAGGCTCGAACCCACATCGATGAGGGGCAAGTGATTTGAAGTCAGCGACCTTAACCACTCGGCCATGGAGGCCCCCCATTCCCTATGTATTCCATATAAAATGCACTATGTTCAATATGTTGTCATACATAACCAGGCCTATTTTAATTAATAAATCATTACCCACCTTAAAGAATTGACAAAATGAAGAGAACAATAGACGTATATTCCTGACACATTTGCCTGCTGTAAGTCATATCATAATTACACTTCTGTGACTTGTTATTAAAGAACAGCATCTCTTTTGTTATACCAAACTGTTAACAAATACACCCACAACGAGATTTTTAACAAAAACTTATTTTGACTGATACCATTATGACTGCCTGAAGTGAAAAATAGGTTTCCATTACATGCTCAATTTAACGACTGGATCAGATGCCTTCTGCGTTACATTTTTTACATTAAAATAATACATTTTGTATGCGAATATTCGTAATTTCAGTTACAAAACAAACGTTGAAATTCATGTAAATTATTGTTTTACGTATAACTTTACCAATAAAGTTTTTCACGCAAATAAAATAATACGATACCGAGTTAAAGTATTTAAAATAACGGACACAGAATATATGGGGCCATTATAGAATGTTAACAAAAACAAACATATAAAAATGTAGAATACAACAACATAAATGAAACAAGAACTTCTTTAAAATGATAGTCTGCACATTTTAGATCAATCCACGAAACACGTAGTTTGTTCTGTGTATAAGTCTATGATAAAACCTGAGCAAACTTGAGTTCATGCGAAATGAACGCCAGAATAGGATCGGTAATCCATGAATCGCGCCATGTTCATTTCGCATGAATTCCGAAAACGATTTATTCAATTTCTTATATTTACATTATACTTCATTTCCATTTGTAAACAAGATACTATTATAAAGTGCACACATTTTGTTACATTTAACATCAAAATCAGCTCCCGGTCATTCTAGACGGAACAACTGAGACGTCGTCAAAACAACAGCATATTATCACTAATAAAATCTGTAAAAAAATCCCTTAGGAAGCATAGAATGCAACCAAAAGAAATGAAGAATTTGACACCAGTAGTAAGAAACATGATGGAGCGAGCGTTTTTGACCCCATTTGACCTATGACCCTTGGTCAGGACTGGTCAATGCCGGACAATTTAAAATCCACAGGTTTTAAACCCAGTAAAAACCTCTGATTTAACTAAAGATGATTTAAAATGAAGAAAACATATGTCTTTATTTAAAAATAGTTTCCACTTAAAAACTTTAAACACTACATCGAGAGACAAAATGTAGAATAAGTTTAGCCTAATATAACATACAGGAAGTAAAATATAATGTGGTTGAATTTAGACCACATTTATTTTCTGTTTAAATCACTCTTTTACTTCCTTGTTTTGTAATCCTTCTACATAGATAAAACAACTGTTAAAGACATTAGAAATGACACAAAATGTACACAGTACCAATAAATACATTAATAATTATCCATGAAACAAGAAAATTTCAAACTAAAAATAACACGGACCGGGAAAACCAAATGCTAAATATAACAAATATAACAAGGTCAGGTTATTTAGAAATCTATCCCCCTTTAATAATTGAAATTAAAAAAAAAACAAGTAATATTTCCCTTTGATAACTGAAATTCATACAAATTTTAATTAATATTGGAAGAATAAAATTACTTTAGGAGTTGTTATTATTTAAAAACAAAAAGTAATTGAATAAATTATAACACATGAAAAATAAAATTATGATAATTTCAAAACCATAACATTATTATAATAAAGAATATACACTATATAAAACCAGTTTCAACTTTTATATCATTGAGTCGAGTTGTGTTACGCTTAGTTCCGGAAGTTAATCTGACGTTTCCTTGTCTGTTTAAAGGTAGCTTGCAGTATGGTTTGTGTACTGGGTCGTCTTGTCTGTTAACGGTTGCAGCCTGCTGTTATGACATTGACTGGTTGTGCACATAAAGAATTCTTCCGTCAATGTTGTAATAGCACTGAATTGTCTTACTTAGTTTTTGTCTCTAGTTTCGAAGGTTTCGGGAGGCAACGAACAATGGGGTTGAAGGTGATTCTGGCTGCAAAACCGGGCAGGTTTGTTGATTTAGGAAAAAACCAGCTGTATGGTGAGCCTACAGATGAGGTCTCTTAGGAAAGACTAATGGTTCACCCCGGCGTCGGGTGTGCACGTAATAAATTCTACCTGGCGTCGGTGTTAAAATAAATGTACGCAACACGGCTTTTGCACTTTTTTAACAACTATTAAACAAGTATTACAAGATTTAAGTACAAACAACTGAAATCACTCAACCGTTTGAGTATGCCATAGGCATATGCATGATTGAATATCATTATACTTTTATGTTATGAAAATCACTCAACCGTTTGAGTATACCATAGGCCTATGCATGATTGAATTGTTTATTATGTTTTACATTGTTTACTCTCAGTGTTTTATACAATAAATCATAAATGTTTTTACCATTTTGTAACATTTTTATGAAAAATAAACAATAATATTTATAAAATGTACTTGTTTTGTCTTGATATTGTATGTTGTTATACTTAACCCCAGGTATGTATATATCTAAATACTTCTTTCGGCGGAGGAAGTCCAAATGGGTCAAACAACTGAAATCACTCAACCGTTTGAGTATGCCATAGGCATATGCATGATTGAACATACGCTTTTGAGAGTAGTTGGAATATTCCCATTATATTAATTATTCTAGTTAAATAAAAAGACAGTAATTGATAAAAACTAAAGATTAACTCAAAAGTCTGTTTATGAATTCATGTTCATCCGATACAGATTCATCCGATATGTAGAATCTGATGTAACTATTCTTCATAATCGAAAATATTACTTCTGTAGATGTTGAATCGTTATAAGGATGAATGTAAAACATTGTCCCTTGTGTTAAATAAATTTTAATTTTTTTCTTATACATAGATATTAACTGATCAGTGTAAAAGTCCTCAGCTGCCTCAGCTGCTATATTTACATTATCAAATATACCAAAAATTAGATCATCAATATCATCCCGAAACCTATTATTCCGCCACCTAAATATAAAATGTGATATTGGACTTTTAATCGGTTTATCCGGTTCACCTATGGGTACGGCCCCCGTTAATAAAATCTTAATATCTATTATATAAATTCCAGGTTTTTCGACTATAAACACACCACTCAAAAGCACATCTGGTACAGCTATTTTATATTGTTGGTTTATGTGTATAAAATTTTTATAATCTACAATAATTCCAGGTTTTAATTCAAATATATTTAAATAGCCCAGACCGGCCAGATTTTCATATGTTGAATATATCCAGGCACCCTGACGGTCAAAATACTTTTTCATTTTTACGTAATCATAAAAACTTTTATTAAAGTATTCAAAAAGAAACACTTCATGTTTTACTTTTTCTATTTCTTTTTCCAATTCTTCTTTTTATTTTTTTATCTTTCTTTTTAAGTTTAAGAATTATTTCAGCTAAATCATCAACTCGTTTTGTTATAGCTACATCAGAAGCAGACAGACTGTCAACAGTATTCTTTGTTCTAGCTAATTGTGTTTCTTGTTTTAAGAAAACATTTTTTACTTTTGTAATTTCTTCAGCATTAGTAGAAATTTCTTCAACATTGGTGGTTATTGCTTTAGTATTAGCTGTAATTACTTGGGTATTAGCAGTGATTGATTCTCCTTGTTTATCTGATATTTTAACTACAGAGTCCAAATCATTTATTATTTTTTTATTTTTATCATTAAATTCATTAATATCTTCTTGTAATAAACCTGTAAGTTTACTTAAGTCTGCGTACTTTATATTGTGACGTGCATCAACATTATTAATCATATCTACAAGTTGTTTCTTCAAATTTTCTAGCTGATTATTAATTATGTTAATTGCTTCAGTATTAGCAGTAATTAACTCTCCTTGTTTAACTGATTTTTCAACTACAAAGTCCAGTTCATTTTTATGTTTTTCAACTTTAGCATTAAATTCATTAATATCTTCTTGTAATTTTTTTGTAATATTACTTAAGTCTGCATACTTTAAATTATGACGGTTGTCAACAGTACTAATCCAAACTCGAATTTGTTTTCTAAAGTCATCTATTTTAGAATTGAGCTCTTTTTTAAGGTTATCTAATGCTGTGTCATGGTCATCACCTCTTTGTGAAGCTGCCTTTTCCAGTTCAGATTTATATTCTGCAAATTTATTTGAAAATGTATCGAGTAAATCTTGATTCCCTTTTGTCATTTCAGTATTTAGTTTATTTACTTCTGTTTTGATTTCTAACTGATACATATTTTGTAACTTTTTCTCAGCTTCAATAATCTTGTCTTTTAGTTCTTCATGTTTAATCATACTGTCCTTTAGTTCTTTTATTTGACCATGAACTATAGCAATGTTTTGCTTAAATGCTTTTATTATTTGCTCATCTGTTGTGTCACATTTCTCTCTAAGTTCTTTTAATGTTTTATCTAAAGTTTCCATTTCTTTTTCAATTTTTTCTTGGAGTGAAATTATTACTTCGTTATTCTTTTTAAAATCTTTTATTAATTCTTCAATATTCTTTACTTGTGCTTCTAGTGTCTGTTTTATACTTTTAATATCTTCAAGATTATAGTCATCTATTACACTTTGAACTTTTTTATACATAAACCGTCTTGAAACTGCATCGTTGGGTTTATCTGGATTTCCTAGGTTGATTATTTCATTACCTCACATATCTAATGCTCGGTTCATTGCGTTATCAAGTTCCTTATTTTTGTGAAGATACGATTCTGTTTCCTTTTTAAGTTTTATGAATTGTTTTTTAGTAGCATAATCACTTAAATCAATATCAAATTTAACTTTACTTATACTGTCAGGTTCACTTATTTGTTCTATATTATTAAAAACTCCCATTATATATTACCAGTAAAGTTTTTTCTAAAAAACTTCCTTGGTTTGTCAATATATAAGAAATCATATTTTTGATTTGTTGCATTAGCAAAAGAGTTAGGGTTAATATTTTGTTCATTACAAATCATATCATTTTCTCGTTTACCTGGACTTTCAAATAAAATATAACGTGAACAGTTAATTCGGATATCTTTTGGTGTTTTAAAGTAAGACTGACTTAAATAAATAACACAACAGTTTTTGTGACGTCCTTGAATAAAGTATTTTGTTTTTTCATTTTGAACCTTTTTATCTTCACATACAAAATCATCAAATATTACTACTTTTTGTTCTTCTGATTCAAGATTCTCTCAAGGTTCAATTTGGTTGGAATCAGCTGAATATTCAAGTATTTCATTTGGATCTACTTTAATTTTTTTTGCAATTTCATTTAAGTAATTTATTAAATCCTGATATTTAGATTGTTCAAGGTTTTTAGCATACAAGTATAATTTATCATAATATATAAGAGGTTTTCGAAGTATATTCATTAATGTATTTGTTTTTCCAGATCCAGAAGATCCACATATTAACATTCTAAAACATGAATCTTGCATAAAAGGATAATATTGTGTAAAGTTATTGGATTTATCACTTTTTGTATCATAATTTGGAATTTCCATTTATATAATATTACATTATTTTACATTATTTTACATAATCTTACATTATCTTACATTATTATATAAATGCAATCAAAACTTAATGAAATAAGAATAAGAAAAAACTTAGTCGGGCAAAAGATGAGAGCTCTAAGAGAAGAAATAATGAGAGAAAAAATTAAGAAAGCTACAAATCGGGATATGTACACTGAAATTTATAAGCCAACTACTGAAGGAATAGAAAGTCAAAAAGAACAATTATCAAGTCAGTTAAAAGCATTACCTGGAATAAAACAACAATTAGCATTACTAGGTGATGAAATGAAAGACATACAAACATACCAGGGTTTACCACAGCTATTCCAAGAACCACTACCAATTACAGGGTCTCCTGGAAAAGTTGAAAAATCTAAAAGACAACAAGAATATATACCAGTAGATTGGGGGATGAACCTATTAGACGGATACCAGAAGATAAATTAAAAGAATTAGAAGATTATGGAAGAGAAAAGATGGGAATAACTGAAACAACTGAAGAATTTCCTGAAATTGTTGGGACAAGACCGAAAGAAAAGGAAATACCTACAGTAGATTTAGATGCTTTTCTGGATAATAATGTTTTAGAAGAATATAAATATTACAAACCATCTGAAATGTTTGACTTTTTTTACTGCAGATGAATCAAATCCAGATAAAATAAGTAAAGACGTACTTAAAGCTACAATAGATGGTGTTACTGAAAATATTAAAAAATTAAATGGTTCAATAGCTAGCAAATCAAGATCAAAAGATCCAAATAAGCAAGAAGAAGCAAAAGAATTAAAACATGATCAAGGTGAACTCATAAAGTACAAAGACCGGTTAAATCATATTCTTGGTATGGCTTCTACATATGGACAGGGAATAAAACATCATAATCCATATAAAGTTTCACCAAATGGACAATATGGTAATTTAATTATTAACTTAAATAAACTTTATGGTCAAAACAAATTAATTGCTAAGGATAGAATAACTGGAAAAGAAGTTATTAACACTAAAGTAGATGATGATTTAATTGATTTGATTAATAAAAGATATAACAATAATAAAAAACATTCAATTCATTCTAGAAAAACATTTAAAGAATTAACAGAAAAATCAGGATTACCTATCAATAAAAGATCTATGAAATTTAAAAAGTAATTAGGGGACAAGGTTATGACGTTTGTCCATGTAATCCAAAAGAATTGGTTAATGACTTGGAGTTAATTTGTGGTTCAATTGATGCTGGAAATAATAATGAAGAACTAAAAAATGAAGGTATTAGAATAATTGATGAACTTTTAAAAATGAATTCACTCTTACCAAAAGAACATGAAATGTTATATAAAAATTATTTTTCTTGAATTTAAATTTTTATTATATATAAATGGAACAAAAAATAGTATTAAGTTCTGAAACAGTTAAAAAAAAAAAAGATAATAAAAATACTCCGAGTGATTTTACAATCAGATTTAGTCGTTCTTTAATTTTAGATAAAAATAAAACTTATGTTGTTGGTTTGGATAGTATTAACACTATGACCTACTCTTGGCATAATATTAGTGATGAATATGACAATAAAAGAATTCGTTACAATAATGGTAAAGAATGGAAAGATATCATATTTACAAATGGTTGTTACAGTTACACAGATATTAATAATTATATTAGGGAAACATTAATAAGTAATGATGATTATGAATTTGATAAATCAGACGTTGCTCCAAAGGGTTTGGAATTTGATTTAAGTAGTTTTAAGATTTTGATTTCAATTACAGATAATTTCGAGTTGGATTTGGAAATATCAAATTTTCATACATTGCTTGGATTTGAGAAAAAAAAATAAACAATACTGAATGGGGAACTACAACACCAAATATAACTAACTCTGTGGATACAATTTACATTCATTGTGATCTTATTGATAATTCACTTGTTGATGGTAATTTCAGTGATATTATCTATGCTTTAAGTACTGCAGATTTAACAAGAGCTTATCCATTTACAAAAGAACCACAAAGAGTTGGATGTTCTGAAATTAATAAATATATTATAAATTCAATTAGAATATATATTACAGATGTATTTGGTAGAATAATTAATTTTAATGAGGTTGAAACAAGTTTTACACTAATTTTAAAAGAAATATGAAATTATAAATTTTAGTTTTATATAATGTACAAAAAAGTTTATGACAAAAATAAAGGAATATTTATTTATGTTGATGCTCACACGGGAAAAGAAATCATACACGGAACAGGTATCTTTGACACTTTAACGAAATTGTTTTCAAGCGGAGTTGCATCTTCAATTAGCACAGCTGGAAAAAAAGCTTTGGAAACAGCAGGAAAAGCAGCACTAGAAAGTGGAACAAAAAGGTTGGAACGGAAGTTGGAAATTTAGCTGCTGATAAAATTGTTGAAAAATTTAAAAAGAAACCTGCTCCAGCAGTTGGTAATTTAATTGCCAAGGAATTACAAGAAAAGAATAACAGTAAAAATAATAATGATAATGAGGAGGATATTCATATGAGAATAAATAGAATATTGTCAGGATCTGGAACTTCAGCTCGACAAAAACGTATTAACAGATTAATTTATAAAAAATAAAATAATATATAATATATACATGTTTAGAACAAAACAATATTGTGAAAGATATGAATTAACTCCTATTCAATTAGATACAGCTTTAATATCTGTCTTGGGAAATAATGTTAAGCAACAAAAAAAACGGATATCACTTTACAATTAATGATAGAAGCTCATATTTTGATTGGTTTAATGGTTATTTTGAAGTAAGTTTTAAAGTAAATTAGCTTGCTAACGGTAATAATTATGCTGATGGAGACCAAATTGCTCTAATTAATAATGCAGCTTCATTAATTGATCAGTTAGTGGTTAAACAAAATGGAAAAATTGTTTATGATTGTAATAATTTATACAAAGTAATAAATGTAAAGGATTTAGTTGAACTATCTAAGGATTATGCAGAATCAACTGGAACAAATGAATTTATCTCTTTAGATACTACTGCTGTTGCTGAAAGTAGGGATGACCAAGCTGAATATAATAAAGGTTTTGCTACTAGGAAGTTATTAATACAAGGTGGTAATGAGGTAAATGCTTAGATTCCATTAAATAATTATTCATTTTTTCAGGGTTTAGAAACTAATATTATACCTCCAAGTCAAATTCAAATAACAAAACAGCTGACAGATGATGATGAATTGATTTTTAGAGCTAATGCTGCTGATGCTGGTAGAGTAATTGTAACTAAATTAATTTTGTGGGTTCCACGTTTAATTTTCAATGAATTTGGACTTAATTTAATTTCTGAAAGATTTACAAATGCAAGATGGTCATACCTTCGGGAAATGGTGACACAATCAACTGATACACAACAAAATAATATAACCTTTAGAATAACAGCTGGTATAACAAAACCACAACATGTATTTGTTTATTTACAACGACCTGACAAAAGTAATTCACAACAACATAACCCACACCTGTTGGATACATTTAAGGTAAATGCTAATAATTATAATTGCACTTTGAGCTCCTGTCGTCTTGAAGTTGGTAATGGTGTTTTTTTATCCAGAAACAGAATACACAAGTATATACAAGTATATCAAGAATATATGATGATGTAATTAATTATTATTATAAACAAAATAATAAGACTACTGGAAGTCTGCTAAATAGATCAAACTTTTTTAATTTATTTGGATGTGTTCATTTTAACTTGGAATACAAAAAGGAAGTAATAACAGAAGATCCTAAGCATATTACATTAACAGCTAAATTAAATATTCCACCAGCAGCTAATATTCGTGTTTACGCAATTGTATTGTATGAAGAAACAGTTGAAATAAATACTATCGGAAATGAACTTGTTATTGTTTAAATAAAATAAATTTTAAATATATAATGTCATCAAATTATATTGAATATAAAGTTAACCTTACAGATGGACAAAAGAAAAATTTAGCACAAGCTTATAATAATAGAATTCCACATACTTTTAGATTAAAACATGAACAATTACGCGGAAACTTTCCTTTACTTTTAACAAAAACACAACTTAATCAAATTAAAAAAGCTGTTGCAAATAATAAGGGATTAGAAATTACAATTTCAAAAAAACAAATGTCCAGTCAAGGTCAAAATGGTGGATTTTTAGGAGCTTTGGCTAGTTTGTTAGGAAAAACAATTCTTCCAATGGCAGCAAAAATAGCTCCAAAAATATTAGCCCCTCTAGGCATTGGAGCCCTTTCTGGACTGGCCAGTACTGGCGTTAGTAAAATACTTGGAAATGGTATATTTTCAGTAGTTTATGATAAGAGAAATATAATATCACCATATCTTACACCTAATCAAAGAAAGCAACTAGTAGGATCTGGAGTGATTAAATTAACACAAAAACAAAAACAAAATGGCGGTTTTTTAGGTATGTTGGCTGCTAGTCTAGGAATACCTTTGATTACATCTTTGTTAAGTGGTAAGGGACATGGCCAGGGTATACAGATTGATTCACAACGGAGACCTTAAAGACGAATTCCTGTAGTAAAAAAAAATTTATAAACAAACCAATATCTAACTTTGAAATTGAACAATGGGTAAAACAATTAAAAATTAAAAACTTTAGGGGTGTATTTAGTAGAAATAATTTATTAAAATTAAAAGTAAAGGACGAGTGTGGAATTATAAATTTAGACGACTCTATTGGTCCTGGAACACATTGGGTTTGTTACTTAAATAATATATATTTCGATCCATTTGGACTTCCTCCGCCGAAAGAAGTAATTATGTATATACCAAATGTAAAATACAACAATGTTCAATATCAAGACAAAACAAGTACACTCTGTGGATATTATTGTTTATTTTTCATTAAAATGTTACAAGATAAAGTACTGTTGTATGATTTATTGTATAAAATACTAAAAATTTATAATGTAAAACAAAATGAACAAACTATTATAAATTATTTTAACCAATAAGGACATGTAAATTTTCTTCCGGGTTTTAATTAAAACTTATTAAAACTGTGTTTTATTTAACTGGAATAATTAATATAATGGGAATATTTAATAATATAAATGAAAAAGTAAATAAAATAGAAAGACAATTAATAAGAAAACCTCCATTGTTTTTAACATGTTATACCCAAGATACTGATGGTGGATTATTTCAATGGAAAACTGTAAATGCTAGTCCTGGTTTAGTTCAAAATGGTAATAATGTAACAATTAAACAAAATTGCATCTTAATTATTCTTGTTGATGCAATTAAATTAGATAAAGGAGAAGCTAAATTACAACTTAAAAATAAAGAAAATGTAATTCTTCAAAGCTATAATGTAAAAAATAGTAGAAAAAATGAATCTATTTCTATTAATTATGCAAATGAATTTAAAATAAATGATGTTATTTATATTAATTCTTTAAACGTTATGAATATTCAGTTAACAATTTATGGTTCTATTATTTAAGAGTTAATTTAAAAATTAATTTAAGAATAAGCTAATGTATCAATACCATTATCAAGAATATATCTTTTATCGTCATAACATGATAAAGATGTTTTATTTATAACATAACTGGAAAGATTGTGTTTATCAGAACGAATAACTTTAAAGGTGTGATTAGTTTGGGTTGAATTAAACACAATATCTTTATAATTTTTATGAACTATTGTTTTCTTAACAACAAGTTTTTTAATTCCTTTACATTTTTTAATATTAACTTCGTTTTCTAATAAATAAGAATACATTTTACTTCTTAATCCAACAAATTCAACAATGGGAATGCCGGCAGCTTCGTCTTTAAATTTTCCAATTACTTTTTTATTATTGTCGAAATAAAATTTTGAGTTGTTATCGTAATCACTATTATCAAATAAATCTTTGTCCTTATAAAAATCCTCATATGCATCTTTGGTTTTTATTTCATAACATAATGAATCAGTGTCAGTGAATAGTAATTTACAATTACCCTCGTACTTTTCCTTAATGTAATTATAATGAAAATCATACATTAAATATTTTGATAAATCTAGAATGCACATTCCAACATAACAAGGTCTGTTTAATAACAAACTTTCTTTTATTCTATGAATACCAAACAAATTCTTGTTAAACATTGTTGAACTAACAAATGAAGGTTTGGCTATATATTTTAATAAAAGGTTTTCATCATGAGTTAATTTAATATTAACCCTCTTGCGTAAATTCTCCATCGTCTTACCGAATACCGAGTTGTTCATTAACTTAAAAAAGTCCTTTTCAAATGAATTTTTTGCTTTAGATCTTTTTTGAGTATTAAAATCAATATATTTTTTAACCAAGGACTTTCGTTAAAAGTTAATATTTTGTGTATTTTTTGTTACTTTTAACCCTAATTGTGTATATAGTTCAAGATTTTTATAATGAACTACATAATTTTGTTTTTTCATTAAAGTTGGAACCAAGTTCTTTACATTGCTTTTTCCTATTCCAATTTTTTTTTACAGTAAATTTTTTACTGTAATTAGATAACCATTCATCTGGTATTTTAATTTTTTCTGGAGCTAAAGTATAATCGTTGTGGGTTTTATGTAATTCTTTTGGATATTCAAGATCACATTCAACTATAAAGTTAGTTTTACCTTTTGCAATTAATTTCTTGAATTGTTTTTCAGATATAAATTTAAAGTTTCCAAAGCGCAAAGGTTGACACATGGCCCAACCGTAAAGGTTATTGGCGTCGAGGTACATAATGTATTTGCTGTCAAGTTTAGGATTATAATCTTTCATATATTTATTTTTTTGCTTTACTGTATCTGTTTGAAATATAACTTATTCTTCCTCTCAGTCCCTTTTCAATAAAAAGATACATATCAATATCAGTTATTAAATCTAACTTAATTCCAGTCATTTTTAACATTGCATCCCAAGCTAAACCAGGGCTACTAAAATAATGACAAGGATCTAATTTGTAGTACTCTAAACATAGTTTTCTAAAATTTTCGAATACATCAGCTAAAAGTAATACGTCAGTTTTTAAATATAGATCATGATATTCTCCCATTGTTTTAATTTTAAATTTATTCCAAACGTTTTTAGCATGTTCATATTCGTTGTCAGATATGTGTGTTTCATTTAAAATTGAATAAAAATCTTCTTTAGAAGGTAATTTTGTTTCTTTGAATTTTTTAAATGAATCCATGTAATCATATGGATAAACACCTTTTGTCTTTAATAATTCAACACTTTCACAATTAAATTCAGTTGAAGTGTATTCAAATTCTGGAATATTTTTACTAGGTTATCCAATGATTGAGACATAAATTGGAATGAATCAATAAAGACCAAGTCGGAAATCATAAATGTCATATATCTTTCCATATTGTAAGGAATAACATTAATTTCTTTTTTAAATTTTCCTATTTGTTGCATAATAAAATGACCGTCATAACCTCTTAAATCATGAAAAATAACAGGAATTTTGTGTGTTAGTCTAAAATTAATATTACATTCTGAGTGAGCACTTCCTCTGAATTTTCCTGTTATATGACAATGATCCCGGACAGGATTTTCATTTTCCTTATATTCTTTTTCACAAATATGACAAAACTTTTGTTTTTTAAATTCAATTTCGTCTTTTTTAGACATTCTCAAATCTTTGTTAAAATGTTCTTTAAATATTTCTTTACAATATTCCTCTTCCTCAAGTATTTTTTCAATAAACTTATAAACTGCATTAGGACCTCTATAAATCTGGGTTGGTTTAGTATAACTGTTATCATAACAACAAACAACTTTATAGCCGTAACCACAATCTATATGATTTTGATATGGTTCAGTAAATGAAGATTCAGTTGACGGTAAAGCAGTTAAAACTTTTTTAGTTATTGATTCAAAATCAGCATAAATTACAAAAGGTACTGCTAAACCTTTATAATAATTTTTAAATTGTACTTTACTTCCCTCTTTTGGCATTTTTACGCCTTGGGTACCATTAATAGATAAACAATTTGGTATGTGTTCATTTAATATTCTTTCTTGAGAAAAATGTTGCAGACAGCTTTTACAGAAGTGTTTTTTATTTGCATGTTTTGTTTTGTTAAACATTAATCTATTAAAGTCTTTTATCCAAACATAATGTTGGACGGTGGCTGAAAGCTCCCGGAGACTGCTGTCTACCGGGGTCTCTGGTGATTTACAGTCATCATCAGTTATTTTATCATTAGTAATTAATAACATATCACAGTGTTCTTCGTATTGATATTTTGATATGTACAATGGATAAATACCTGTAGGTTCTTCATAACCAAATATATTAAATGAAATATCATTTAAAACTTCTATTTTAGGTATTTGATTTAATGTAACAGGAAATTTTATTCCTTTATAATTAAGTTCTTCTATATGTTTTTTATATTTTGAAACTTTTTGAGGGTCTTTTTTAACAGGAAATTTATAAGCTAAATGACACCATCTAAAACATTCATTATCATCGTTCTTTATATTTATTAATCCTTTCATTGAATTTTGTAACGGTTTTGGTAATTCTAAATAACTTGAAGCAGCCAGTGGACTATACTTATATCTATTTATATAATGAGCATCAACTGACTCTATTCTCCAGCCGCTTCCTTCAGAAATCCAATTACCAATTCTATACTTATATCTATTTATATAATGAGCATCAACTGACTCTATTCTCCAGCCGCTTCCTTCAGAAATCCAATTACCAATTCTATTTATTATTTCATCAAAAGCTTGACGTAAAGTTTTTTTTATTTCATTTGTGTTAATAATTTCTAAAGCCTTTGATTGAAAATAAGCTGATTTATATATTGTATCTGTTGCACTCATTTTTACAAAAGTTAATTTTAAAACAACGTTTATTTTTATACCTTTTAAAGTTTTAAGTTCAGATTTAAGTATTTCATAAGAGTCGTTTATAGTTAAATATAATTGATTCTTTGGATCTTGTCTATATGTAATTTTAATTTCAAATTTCTTATAATTTTGTTTTGTAGATCTCTCAATTTCCATCTATATATTATATTTAGAAAAAAAAATCACTAAGGAAAAAAGGATTAAAAAAAATAATAAAATAAATAAAGTTTAAGATGAATTAAAATATTTAAATTTATATCTTTTTCCGCTGGTTTTTGATATTCCACTTTTAACTTGGTTTTTTTCCTTTGCAGCACATTGTTATTAACCCTGAATTAATATTAAGGTCTTTGGATGCTGCATAAATGCTTTTGTATGTTTTTTCTTCATTAGTGTCACAATTGGTTGCAATAACTTTTTTAGGATTGTTTCGAATATTATTTGGTCTGGGACAATCACATAATCTTTCAGCATTTTCTTCTTCAGTTAATAGGCAACCGCGGTTCCATTCAAATAAATTATTTTTTAAAAGATAAGGATCTATAACATTTTGTAATTTATCAATAACGTGATTTTTATATTCATCGCTAACTATTTGATTAAGTTTTGATTTAATAACATTTCTTCTTTTAAGAACTTTTTTATATGAATTTTTGTCTGGATTCATTAACCATCTATATATAATATACTTAAAGAAAAAAATCTTTAAAAACGCACCTAAAGAAATTATATTGATTTGAGAAATTTGTTTATATTATCTATATCTTTTGAATAAGATTTTAAAGTCATTTTTTCTAAATTGTTATTAACTGTTAAAATTTTAATACCTTCTTGAAACATTCTGTTTAACCATTCTTCGTGTAATTTGTGTAGTTTTTCTAAATAATCTAAACCAACTTTGTTTTCTTCCGTTCTGTTTCTTTTTTGAAGTCTTTCAAAACATATTGCTGGGTCGGTTTTAACATAAACAAATCCATCAATTGGGTTTTTTCCGTATGGTTTTATAATATGATCAGTTAAGAAAAGATTGTATACTGCCCACTCGGGGTCATTTATAACACCGTTGTCGTGATGAGGTTTTGTAAGAACGTTACTGTTAGTTGAATAACAACGTTCAAGCATAGAAACACCATCAAACTGTTTAGCAGAAGATAACATTTTTATATGACTGTTTAAAGTTGTTAGCTGAAAAGGAGATAAATATTTGGAAGGTTCTTGAGCAGCAAGTTCAAAAAGGTTATATGAATTATAATCAGAGTCCATAACATTTTGCCATTCGTGAATTGGTTCTGGAATTATATTAAAATTAGGATTATATTCTTTAATAATATCTAAAAACGTACGTTTTCCTGATGCAATATTACCTTCAACTGATATAATTTTTCTCATTTATATAAAATACTTATAGAAAAAGTCTTTAATTAAAGTTAAAGTTAATACAACTCTTCTTCTTTTTTACTTTTATATCCGTTAAGTTTAAATTCCTTCATATACATTTCAAAAGGCATTGAATAATTTTTTTCTTCCTGCATTTCTAATAGTATTGTAAAAATATCCTGAATAACCTTTTTCTCTTCTTCTTTATTTACTTTTCCAATTCGTGCTTTTGTTATAAGTTGTTTTATTTTGTGATGATGTGCTTTTAAAATAAATTTCTTGTCGTCAAGTTTTAGTCTGTTAGTAAATATGGTAATTACTGATGGAACAGCGCCGGCAACTGCTACAAATATAGGAATAGCTGGAACAAGTGCTAATGTAGCTGAACAACCAAAGACACCTGCTGTAATATATAACCCAGTACTTACTCTCCCACAAAATTTATAACTTTTTCTGTAAGCAGCAGCTAGTTTAGTTGAGTGAATAATTAATTGATCTATTATTTCTATTCCATTATTATTAGAAATTAGATTTTTATTACTCATTTATATAGATAATATTAATATTTTTCAACTTAAATTTCTTCCAATTCATTAAATGGTACCCAACTATTAAATTTTTCATTGTAACCTTTCCATTTTACTAAAGCTTGTTTTTTCTTATACTCTTGTCTAATTTTTCTATAATAATTTAAAAACCTGTTGTGTAGTAGGTAAAAGTTCTTGTTCATAAAATGAACCTTGAATTATTTCATCATTTAAATCTTTAATAGTGTATGTTCTGGGATTCTCCAGTTTTATTCTTTAATGGAATAACCCAAGCATATTAACTGAATATATCAATAACGGTTAACAAGTATTTTACTCCTTTATTGTATTTTGAAAAAGCTGGCATGTCAACTAAATCAGCTGACCAAGTATCATCAATATCATTAACTATCACTCTTCATTTCCTAAATTTTCTTTTAATTGGTTTGTGTAATTCTTCTGCTAATTCATCGCACCAGCGGTAGCTTGGTACAGTGATTCCGGGGGTATACTCTACCCCCTTTTCCCGTTTTTTGACTTTCGTTTTTGTCTGGGCGTTAAGCCCATAGGGAACTGTTGTTCCTGTCCCAACCCAAGTTTGTATTTCGTTTTAATTATAGGTTTTACAACTAAATGTTTTGCAATCTTTTCTCCAAATGTTTTTGATTTAGTTTTATTTAAGTTGGAAAGCATTTGCTTATCACATGTACCCTTTTTTACACCGCTGTCATAGCAAAAGTCATGGTCCATACATACTGCATCCAGTTCGTTGACAGAAGGTCCGTTATCTAAAGGATTTCCTGGTCCACAATAGTTATATCCTGGAAGTGTTAAACCTTTTTTAGGTAATAAAGGTAACATTGCTTTGTGAATATCTAAATTACCTGCTGTGATAGTACTTTTAACAAACTTTGATTTCATTTTTCCACAAGATGCGCAGGTAGCTATTAACATTCTTTTCCCGTTTTTTGCCGTAACATAGTGAGGATTTATATTATCAGTAAATTTTCTTTCTTTCAAACAATATATTTTATTTTGTAAACTCATTATATTGTATGTGTTTAAAACTTTTAGTTAGTTTGAAACTTGTGGTTTTTGTATTGTCTGGCATTGACCAGTCCTGACCAAGGGTCATAGGTCAAGTGGGGTCAAAAACGCTCGCTCCACCATGTTTCTAACTACTGACACCTTAAATGAAGTTTCGAAATGACATCGGTGAGGGGCAAGTATTATAAAATATGTTGTACACCATTAGGTTGATGTTTTCATAATTAAGATTGTAGTGATACCGAAATCATTTGAAAGGAAAATAATTTACATGAAAATTTTGGATTTATATTAGTGAACATTAAGTTCCACAACGTGAATAAAACGCGTCGTTTATTGAATTCATCTACAACAAAACATCCGTTTACGTTATTGTCTTCTCTCCTGTGACAACAAACCCTGAGAAAGATTAAACTTTTTGGGGTGATATACACGGCAATAACTTGAAATTCATGTATGTGAAAAGCGATTATGATACAAATATACGCGTAACTTTGTGACTAATGAAATTCCAGTTTTCGACTTAATGAACGTCTTATGTTGAATCATACTTTTCCACTATATTGTTACATAAGTCACTAATTGAGAATGAACGCTGACTTATTGTTTAAACAGGGAATAAAGACCTGGCGAAGAACAAATATTTACACATCGTGAAAACTAGATTCTGCCTGGTTAACAATTATGTCATAGCATTTTAATTATATTGATATTTTATCGGTTTGTCTACTTAGAACAACATTGTAATATTTCAAATCCAAATCTATTTAAAAGCTGATTTATTCGAAACAATTTGGTTTCTTTTAAGCATTTGACCAAACTGTGGCGAATAGTCAGGGATACGTCAGAACGTTCGGGACGTAAATGGAGCATTCATTCATTAACTATTGATATTATTATAACTACTTGGACGAGTTTTCTCACGTCGTTTTAAATGTTACGTTGTCATTCGTCCAAGGCAAAAGTTCCTTACAATTGTTGTTTGCCTATTTCCTCGTGAAATCTAGTTTTCGTATTACGCCATTGAAATTCACTTGTAATTTCATATTTTACTTGTCGTTTTTCTATTATTATTTCTCAAAAGTAGGTTACAGCATAAAGCATATAATATGTGAAATATTCTATAAGTAGGTGATTACAAACTGAGTTATTTGTAAAATTAGCATAATCCAAATTTGTGTAAAGCCCTGACTCTTGCCATGTTAACTTTCTTTAAAGAATTTGTCTGTCCTTCAAATTGGACAGTACCATCGAGTGATTAAAGGATGTTTACCAAAAGATACTTTATTTTACATCTTAAACTTGTCTCTATCTTGCATAGAATATATTAGTCTTGAATTTAAATCATAAAGCAATTACTTGCGACATTATTACTTAAAGACATCAAATAATGTTGAGAAAGGATTCCTGTTGTTATTATAAGATTAATGATTTAAATTGTGACCGCATTGACTTTTAGACACCATTTTTGAAAAGAAGAATATAATTTTCAGTGCGATGGGCACTGTGCGTAGACCATGCGTTCATATTGTCACATTATTCTGGTCTTATACATATCGTTAAGGTATGTCTGCTAATTAACAAAAATGGATCACATTACATATCAACCAACCAAGAGAGTAGGCTAAGATCTAATAAAAGATGAACATACATATTACTGTAACTTTCTACTTTTATCATTAACGAAGCGTGCTACGTCATATGTGAAATGGACAAACCACAATTAGTCTTTAGGGAAATAGTCACATATCTTGGTAAAAAATGTGTATGTCAATATTGCCTTCGTCTTTTTTAAGAGAGAGAGAGAGAGAGAGAGACTGCTCGGTGTAACTTTAGAGAAAATCTTTAGGGAACGTACTCTGCTTTAACATTTCAACAATACAAATCGTATTTTAATACATGTTACAGACGTCATTCAATTTTTGTAAGTGTTGATTTTTTAAGAATCCATAGTTGATTTACAATTTGTTTATTATCAAAGACACTTTTCCGCTAAGCTTCAGGAGTTCTGTAATATCACTGAAAAAATCGCTTAAACTAAAACTTAATTTTCAGTAACACACAGACTTTAACAGTAAAAGACAGATCAGGGTTTTGAGTTCCGCAGAGGAATAAATGTCTCTCGCAATACAGAAGTACATTTTGTCCAAATCTAGTTGTATATACCAATTACTTTCCAATATGTTGTACGGATTTAACCAATTACATAATGACCATTAGGAAAAATCAATATAATACAATTATGTTTCCCCAGTTCTAAACCAGTTTTATTTTTTATTTTCTTGTCCAAGACACATATTTTTCATGGTTTTACATCTTCAAAAAGCCATACATCGGCATTAAGAAATACTTCTATTTGTCGCCTTAAGACTCATTGAACATTTTTTAAATTGTTTCATTTAAAGATGTAGAATACCATGTCACCAGGGTTGATTCAAATTAATTGAACCGCAGCAATTTACCGCAATTCTTGCAATTTAATATTTTAGCTCAATCTGTTTTAATATAATCTCAGTTTCTTAAAGTACAGTTTTTATCCAAGTTTGAAAATACATGACCCTCCAAAATTATTTTACATTAAAACAAGACGGAAAATATTGATATTTAACACTTTTCAGTGTATTTTTGTTTCACTGTTATTCGTAGAAGTCAGTTTTATTAATATGCGCGTTAGCATTCTTACATAAGCTTAAAGTGTATATGTCGCGGGGCATGTGTTTCCATGGCACGCATTTTCTCTCATTTTTAAACAACTACGTATGATAACGAGTTTTTTCGAAGGCTTCAGAGCCATTCCTTTTATGACCAAGTGGAATATTAGGGTTATTTTAAAGCCAGATTATCAAACACTTTACAATGGAACCCTATTTATGTTAACGTTTAAAGTAACCAAGGCAACAGACAAATGTATACTTATGCCTTATGGCCAAATGTTGCTAAAAGTGGTGGATGATGATAACTGGTGGATGCAGATAATCTTAATTTTGCACCGTAGGGCATTTTCCTTCATTCTATGGTATAATCATACTTACAACACTTAACAGCTCTTTGATTGGCACTTTCGTTCATAGTCCAGCATTATTAATTTTCAGAATATAACCTGGATATAAAACGGACCTCTCTTTTTTTATCTGAATGCACACTGATTTGTAATTATTTGTTTTTGACTCAAAATATTTTTAGATCGGACCCATTTCTCACTGTGATTTACTTTCCGCTAAGAACTGACTATGTTCTGCTTGATGAAGATATAGGATACAGACAGACAGTGATTAAAATGGATCCTTTCCACTGGCTAATTTGTTAATTTTATAACTGGTAAAGAAGGCCAGCTATGTATCGTGATAAAACATGATGAAACTGTCACGAAATGACTTAACCATACATATAATGACATGCTTTTCGATAAATTGCACGATTTAAATGGAATGATTGATATACTGAATCCAGACCTTTACCATGATCTAATAGTCTGCATTTCCACACTTATTTTCTCTCTTATATGTGCCTTTCCGCTCGTTCAATCCTTTTATGAACATTTTTCGTAATCAATTCTAATAAAGGCGTCTTCTGAACAGCGATAAATTTTAATTTGTTTTAGGATATATTTATATTTGTCCACTCCTTTCGTCTTATTTCCGTAATGTGTTTTTGGTGAATATTTACAGCTATGGCTTAAGAGCTCTTGTCTTTTGCGTAAGGATGCTCATAATTTTTGCATTTTTGTCAGACCAAATTACACTTTCACATGTTAGTGAACAAGAATAACAAACGAAATGAATGGATTTCAGAACATTGCTCTGAAACTGATCTCCATTCTTTTGCTGATTTAATCTAATTTCTATGAGTTTTTCTTTTATGGCAGAAATAAATTAGATATAAAAATAAGGAAATGTGTTCAACACTATTAACTTATTTCTTCTCAAGCTTGAATTTTGCTCTGTACTGCCAATATATGCTGCCAGTTAATTTGCGTGTTTTTGTTACCCACTCCGTAAAGTAGTGCGGTTACAGTACCGTAAACGTTTACATATCTAATGCATTCATATATACGAGGAATCTTTAAAAATATATGCCACACTTAATTTACCCATCATACAAAACTTTTTACTATGATGAAACAATTAAGTAAAATAAGAACTGACTTTTAAGATCGGTCGTAGAAATCTAGCGGTGTGCCGTAACTACGGAAACGGCTACATAAGCTGGTCATCGCGGAAACTCGAAAAACTTTCTTGTGTCATATTTCAAAAGGTATTTGTATTAGAAACTTGCTTTTTTTTCATATTTTATTTAGTTATGAATACCTATTGTTTGCAGTGATTACATTCTAAATATCTTATTTAATTTCTCAATTGTCATCAGCTCGTGCAATTTAAGTAATTGGCACGTGCATTCAATTGTAATCTATCAAGGTGCTTTTTTTAATCAGAAAATGATTTTTTGGACTTAATTACAACTATGGATGATTTTTGGCTTGAAAATGTTGTGTAATACGCCTGCAAATAAAATTCTAAAAATTTTGATACGTCAGTTTAACATCATTTTATACATTAATGCAGCGGATTACATGTCATAAAGGCTATATATTCTTTTCCTTTTTTCAATACGTATGGACAATGAAGTTAAGAAATAAGTCGTTAAATCTCGGCTTGGAATGTCCAATGTTTACTATATGAAAAAAAAATCAAGAAAAAAAAAACAACAATATTTATTAAATTAATTGTTGGTAAATATGTGGACAAATTATGTATTTGTGACACCGCCTTTTGTTGGCTGTCAGTATTGTATAAACGCTTAACATATAAATCATGCATACAATTGTTCTCTTTTTCGTTGATATTTTTACTATTACTATTACAAAATCAAGTATTTTAGATTATTTAATAATTAATCATATTACCGGACTTCTCTCCATAATTCAGCTGTACAATAATGGGAGTTTACTAGGCATAAAGTACAGGCTTGCAGTGTGCGTAGAGCTCCTCTACCAAAGTGATGCTAATGTTCATGTGGAAAGAAAGTACGATAAAACTTGTGAAATCATAATAATGCTTTGCGTATTTCTTATTTTGGGGGGTGGGTCACTTATTGTTACTCTGTTGAAATCTCGTATTATGCAATCAACTTTCTGGAGATATCATTACCACTGGTATGTTACTAAATACACTTCATATTTTGAATATAGCCCGGATGGAAAAATCAAAGGAATATACGATGTTTTTGAAAGATAATGTCTGTGTAGCACTATACATCCTCTGCATGCAATTACGACAACAATATCTATGTAACACACACAGTTAAAGTGTCAGTTTGCAAAAGGATGGTCAGTATATGTTATGTTTATACGTTTTTATTCCGGCTCCGTTACCTAAATCAGTCTCATATTTCTAGTTATTTTGTATACAAAAACACTTTACAGTTTATTGACAAAATGAAAAAAAAATGAAATCCAAATAATTGTTTTACTATCATGACTTATATTCTAAACATTGAGAAACTTACATATACCATAATCTCTTTTAAGAAGCAAACAGAAAGTTAGTATAGGACTATGTGTAAAGACGAATTCCGAGTGTCAATGAATAACTCCGGGTGGCCAAACCCCAGACCTCCCACCCCCACGCGCTACCCCTTACTTAATTTTAGCAACTTGAATAAATCCTAGACGTCTCAGTGCTAGGATTAATTCTTTATTGCAACTTAGTACGACTGTTCCGGTTCTTATCAATATGCACACTATAGTAGAATGATCATTTATGTGAAAATACCGAAATGGTACCAGGTTACATTCTTCCTTTGTTTCATATAAAAAGTTCATTCTTGAAACCTCATTTTCAGTGCTTTGCAGCATTTCAATGATAAAAAAACACATATATAGCCATTAAATATATCTTGTCTTCTTAACAAAAATGAAAAAAATATATGTATATTGAGATGTTAGGTTACATATATTAAAGAAACATTATCTGTCTGGAAAAAAAACATCACCTTCTGAAATTACTCCCATGAAATTTGTCATTTAGCAATAACCCGTATACATGTAGACATGGATATTCACGATAAAAGTGATTTAGATCTTTTCACAATACAATAAGCAATACAGCTAAGCGAAAGCTATAACTGTCACATCCTTATCTGACTCGTATACATGATCTCACCAACAACGTGGAACTTCATTTTGGACTACTTAACATGTAACATTGAGTTGTCACTTCCTATTTGGTGTAAGCAGTCCTATAAGATGTACGAACTACGAGAAGTTGGGTAAACACCGAGCTTTCTTCGCTCTGTGACTATGTCTGATGACTGAATTACGAAAACAGATGGCGGTCAAAATATTTTGATCATTTAACATCATCTAATATGCTTGGCGAACTTCTCTTTTCGTAACACTTGGGCTCATTGCCCCTGCGCAACTAGTGGAGACCGATGTGCTATGCTAACTGCCAAATGCCAAATAAGGAATAGTTAATGATAAATGCCAATAGCGTTATGTTAAATGTCATATACTTGATGCTAAGTGCTACAAACAAAATACTATATGCAAAATGCTAAAAATCATAAAAATAAATTCTTACTGTCGAACGATAAATTCTCTAATTATCACTCTTCATGATCTTTATCTCTTCAACTTATGAATGAAACTTTCACTCATTTGAAAAAAAAGTTCTGCCAGTTTAATTTAAAGCAATAACGTTGCAGATGTTACGGGAACATGGAACCGAAATATTTTGCTGTAAACTAAACCATATAACAGAGTAAAAGTTATGTAACGAAAGGGCAATGATCATATAACTGATGTATTCAGTTTTTTTATTTCAATGAAAAAATAGCAATGAGCACTTTGACATTGATTGTTTTAACAATGAAGCATTTATCATTGACAATTACCGTTTGAAAGCTAATATTTGACATTAAGCAGTTCGTAAATAGCATTCATTTTGCATTAACAATTTTGCAAATAGCATTGCGCATTGGCCTTTCATAGGCATATTGCATTTGGGATGTTGTATTTATATATAGTATTTAGCATTTTGCATTAAGTAATTGGCATTTAGCATTAAGTATTTGGTGTTTAGCATTACGTAATTGGCATTTAGCATTTAATATTTGTCATTTAGCATTTGGCTATATTCATTGCGCACCAGCCTTCCATATATATCAAATGCCTTATGCCATATCCTTTGTGCTAAATGCCTATAATTATTGTCAAATAATAAATATGAGTTTATTAAACATTGAAATATGATATCAAGCAATTGACAAATAACATGGCGCACCAGGTTTTCATAGAAACATGTACATAAACATTAGCATCACTTTTGTAGAACCGCTCCACACACACTGGAAGTCTTAACTCTAGGCCTAGGTTACTCCCATTATTGTACCGCCGAATTATGGAGAGAAGTCAATATGATTTATTTTAAATTTAAAGTGATAGAAATATCAAATCTAAAATACTTGATTTCTTAACAGTAATAGTAAAAATATAAACGAAAATGAGAACAATTTTATGTATGCATTATAATGTAAAGCGTATCTATACAATACTGACAGCTAACGATGTCACAAAAACATAATTTATCCACAATCAACAATTATCAACAATTAATTTAATAAACAATTTTTTTCTTTTTCATATAATATTCGTTAAATTTTCCAAGCCGATATTTAGCGAGTTATTCCGTAATTTCATTGTACGCGTGTATTGAAAAAGGATGTGAATTAATAACCTATAGACGTAATCCGCTGCATTAATGTATAAAATAATGTTAAACTGACGTATCAAAAGTTTTAGAATTTTATTTGCAGGCGTATTATACAACATTTTCAAGCCAAAAATCAGCCATAGTTGTAATTAAGTCCAAAAAACTATTTTCTGACTAAAAAGGGTGCCTTCTTGATTCACAATTGAATGCACGTGCTAATTACTAAAATTGCACGAGCTGACGACAATTAAAAATGTTAATAAGATATTAAGAATATAATCACTGCATACAATAGGTATTCATAACTTAATGAATCTTTGAAAAAGTCAAGTTTCTAATACAATTACCTTTTAAAATATGACAAAAGAAAGATTTTAAGATTACCAGCTCCAGTAGCCGTTTCCATGGTTACGGCACACCGCTAGATTTCTACGACCGCATTTAAAATCTCCACTTGTTGCCGAACTGTATTTTTATAAAGGTAAAAAAGTTTTGTATGTTGGGTAAATTAAAATCCTTACGGAGGGCCCGTACACACGAAAGCTTCTTCAGATGTAATCCGTCATTAAAACTGGAACAGATGAACATTTACAATGTTTGAACACATACACAATCGCACATGAATTTTCGCTTTGTTGTGAGAAACAATGATGGATATCCAACAGGGAAAGTCACGTTATAAATACGCATCCTTCCCAAACCACAACTCGCAAAAAATAGATGGGCGCACACGGTCCCCGTGTCATAAGTAAAAAAGCTCGGTATGGTTATTGAACTTCATGTCCTTAAAATGCTGTACCTTAAAGCTGTGTGAATGATTTGCATATTATGAAATTCACGATTTGACTTATAAGCGGCGCTTCTTTATGAAATATTCCAGAGATATGATTAGGATAGATGCACATGATGATAAAAGAATTGAGACCAACACGTAGATGGGCGCACAAAACTCGAATGGCCTCCGTGTCATTAGTAAATTCGGTATGGTTACTGAATTCCATGTCGTTGAAATGACATGATGATAAAAGTATTGAGACCAAATACAATGTATGACAGTATTAAATTAGTACTAAATTTAGACACTGAAGAGAACATCAGCGTTCATAAAGATTACACAAACATGACGGTAGAGTAGAAATGTAAGAGTCCAGCTTGTTTCATTGCTTAAATTTAGAATTGCGACATGATTCTGTTGTTTTTACTATGTCAGGATGCTTTCCATGGCATATTAAGACGTTGTTGTTGAAGCGTTTACATCTTCGAATAAAAAAACAATCTATATCATATTTATTTCCGTTGATTAAGGAGATAGTATTACATAAAATTTGAATGTGCTCATGCTTAAGTAGAGGCTAACATGAGGATTTACGACAACGTTTGCGACAAATTAAATGAAAGTTTATGGTTTAATAATGCTGAAATAATAAATAAATTACCACAGAAACGCTACAAAACATTGTTGCGTTAAAACGACATCATCTACGTCATGACGTTACGTGTCAGTTACTGCGCAAAATTAATAATTTATATCTAGTTTTTCGCTTTGAATTATGATCAATATTTTGCGCTTTGACGTACTTATATTGAAATGATAATGGATCTTTGGTTAAGCAGAATTTATACATGGCATGTGAAACTGATAATTTGCATTATGTTTTATCTCACTTAACAGTTGTTCAACTTAGTTAATGTGCTTGCGGAATTGCAAATAGTACGACCGATCGACTTAAACTAAAGGCAGTTCATCCTATTAATTTTTCCATATTTTCTTGCTAATAGATTAAATTGGTCACTCTAGTTACATGAAAGCTATAGAAATATTGTTTCGTTCTAACACAAGTTTTGTGCAGCTCCACATTTCGATTATTTCTTAAGACAGATGAATCTTTGACAGTAATTTTAGAAAAATTCGCCGACCCTTTCGGCAAAATAATCCCATCGAAATACAAAGTTCTGTCTGATGCTAATTTTCATCTAGTTAGAAGAACATTTTAATCATTAAATTAGCATGTGTCGTTCTCGTAAAATATAATTGCAATCCACTGAAGACTTTGCTAGCGGTGTGATAGGCGTTGCGTGCAGTATACCAAATTCCATTTCCTCTCATAAACAAATTCAGTCAAACTGAATCAGCTTTAAGTTTTGGTCCTGCTCTATATTTCCACACAATTTACTTATGACATTTATTAACAGTAGCTATCACACCAGTTCTCTTAAAGCGCCGTTTGGAGGCTGTATCTGAACTCAGTGTGTCTTATTTTCTGGAACATCGAATCCATTTGAAGTTTATCGATAACAGAGATCCGCTTAAGCCGGTGCTATGTTGCACTTTCCATTACCTCTCATCAACAGACTGAATGAAATTGAATGGATGGATGCATTCTATTCTTCCAAATGTTCTTCTCCATATCTGCATATCTTAAAGGATATTTAAAGACTGTTTGAAGGTTTTAAGATGTTTTTGTATTCAGTTATCTCATGCAACAACATTTTAGTAGTGTTTTAACATTTTTATATATATAAAAGAAAACTAGAACGATCACAGAGATGGCGTTTAAGGACGCTCGCTACAGTTTCGTAATTTTTTTCTCGATAATAGATTTTGATGAAATGTTTTCTTTTAAAAGATCATTTTATGATGTATTGAAAAATGAAATAAAAATACTAGGTCACCAGCTTTGTTTCAATTTAATTTGCCCCTAGATATGGTGCTATTTTAAATATTTTTCAAAATTTCTGTAATCCTAAAATATATTTCAGTAAAGTACAATAATCAGCATAAATCTGGTTATCTAAGCATTGTTATAACGGAAAACAATATATCTATTTGAAACATGCTCAGAGAAATCAAAAGAACATGATTTTGTAAAGAAAGGAATACTTGTTCAGAAGACCCAAGGGCTATTTTTGCATATTTTTGTCAGTTTTAAGTTGGTACTTCTGCTATTTTATCGAGTTTCACATCACAGAATTTAATCAAACTCTGCACATACCTTTGGTTATGTCTACCTAATCTAAAACAAAAAGAAAATTGATAGGTCACCATATTAGATTTCGCTTAAATCAAATTACAGCGAGGTGGGGTGTGGCGGGCATTTATACAACGCAGGTTGGTATGAAATACTCTTTCAGTGTTTGAGCAAATGACTTAGAAATATATATATAAAATTATGAAACGGCAGATTTTTTAATAAGCGGATTTTAAGGTGTTTCTGAAGCATTTTGATGGCATAGAACGATGAAAGTTTCCGCCGTTTTTTTTAACAAAACCAATTGTTTACGAATGTACGGTACGGGTACGGTACGGGATTAGAAACAGCTGTGACTCAATGCAGAGTTTGAGAGCTGGTATAAATAACAGACTCCAGTATATGTCGGATTGAAGCAATTTGAACTAAAAGTACTTTTAATGTATATATTTTGTAACCATGGTGATACTTACCCTAACCTTTAGTCGGTATATTATACATTTTGTACATTAAATGCATGCAAACATACAATAATTTGCGAATTTTTGCCGTACGCGACATTAGATAATCACTTCCGGGCATGCGCAGAAGACCGCACCAACTCTGCAGTGAGCTACATCGATTAGAAACACAACCAAATTGGCACGGTGTTGGGGTAAATATCGACTTGTCCGGAAAAACTGTAGCGAGTGCCTTTAAGACTGATTAACCTCCTACTCGCGGATAATTTTCTCAAATTAATTTAGATAATTATTTACTCTATCGAATTTTCCATGCGTCTGAATATGATAGCGATTTCAAATCATGATGGTATTTCTTTCTTGATTAGGCACCTAACTGCTTTCGTAAGCATCACATTTCATTAACTATTGCAAAAATATAAATTATGTTTTCAGACATTTCAGTCTATATGCATAAATACTAAGAACGCGATTTCTTACGTTTATAACTAACGAAGTGTGAAAAACCTCTTACGCCCCATCCACCGTCCAGGATCTCACTGACCACTAGCTTAGTCGTGCCCTTAAAAGTCAGACTCTTGGTGCTCTGACTTCAGACAAGTTGTTTAGTACATTGTTGTAAATAACCTTGTAATAATATATGTTTTACGGTATATGATCTGGTATTTTGTCACTTTATTTGAGCTTTTCTCGGCGGGGCGTTATTTTATTTACACTGTCTTGTCTAATTTGTTGAAAATAGGGTAATTGTCATAAACACGTTTTAACACCAAGTTTCCTTAATATAGGTTACTGACCGTTCAAAGGCGGTGCCCCTATTTCCAACTTGTTTTTTGTTTTGTCTGTCTCGTATTTTTCTTACATATATTGTCTTGTTTGTTGTTGGCTATTCTTTCGCCATCGCCACTTTGGAATTGCACCCCCTTGCATTTGCGCCCCCCACTTCTTTAAAGGTATCGTTCCTACCACGTTTTTGGCCGCCGTTCGTCTCTAGGAGGTGTCCCACTGTATTGATTTTCCTGCTTGTCGTGTGTCTTGTCTTCTTTAAGAAGTTTGTTTAAATTCTCATTCCATAAGAAAATATATTGCCATTTACTACATTTTGTCTTATTACAAGGTTATAAAAGAAACGTCCCTTCATAAAACTGTCATAGGTATTGTCATTTTTACTTTTGATGGACATTCTTTGTGTTATGTTTGGATTTTTGTAACTTCGTATTTGTTTCAAAGAGATTGTGGCATGTCGTTTTCTCATGTATCTACAAAATAAGTACAAGATGTATATTCTAAAAATACTTACAGTATAAAAGTGTACTAACTAAATTTCTAATATTCTTTTTACCACATGTAAAAATTTCTTCCTTCTTGTACCTATAACAGATCAGGTTTATTCGAGTAACGTCTCCTATACTTGAAACGATGTCAACGCCAAGGCTTCAGTCGCCCCGACTTGATCTCAGTGTTGTAATATTTTCTGGTCCTTCGGGATCATTGATTTCATTCCATTTAGATTTGAAGATTGAATACTGCTTAAGCCGGTGCTAGAGGGCGTGGGCAGTGTTGCCTTTTCCATTACTGCTCATGAACAGACTCAATCAAATTGAGTCTGCAATTTTCACTGTTTGCTTTGTTCCCGGTGCTTTCGAGGAATCTTCTTTTCAGATTTTATTCATTACACTAGTGTTATACCAAAATTATGTAATAGCCTTTTTCCACTCCCATGTCTTTCGATATGTATTGAAAATGCGGAAAGTAGGGGAAACAAGACTTGACTAAATGATCTTATTTATTTTACAAATTTTAAGGTTAATTCAGCAGAAATTTAGAAAAAAACATTTTTCGACACGAAAGACTATTGATGAATTAGCATGAAGAATATTCAAATGTACACAGTAATCGTCAATTGCATGGCAAATAGAAACCCGAACTGTGGTGTCTTTTTCCAGTATCTTCGGCGTAGTACGAAATGATATTTCAATTTGTTATAACATGCATTTTACAGATTTATAGCAAAATATCGTGCATGTGGCTAATGTGCATGTTTGTATTTCCCTGAAAAGATCATTAAATAATCTATCATTTAAAGATTTTATCAGTATTTACATTATATGGATCACGTACATAATTAGAATTATTTAAATAACAAATATTCATTTTATTTTTGGCGAGAAATAATTAAATGCCGGCTATTTTTTCACAGACCGATGGTTACACTTGTACTCAGAAAACATGTTTAACTCTCGGTCTGTTCTATTATATTTATGTTAAAATAGAGAAAAGTGGAAACTTTACAGGTCGCTCAACACAACAAAATGAAAAATGTTGCATGCTCGGTTTGATTGAGCCTGTTCATGGACGGTAGTGGAAACGCATGCTACCGTCTACGCCCTCTAGCCCCGGGTTGAGCAGAACTTAACATTTACACATGCTAAAAGTACAAAAAGCAATTTAGAGACATCCGCAGAACATGGAACCTTCAATGATACACGTGTTGAGGCGTGTAATTCCATGAAGAGCGGCGTTTGGTCCCCATATAAAGTATAGGGTTTGCCCCAAACGAGAAAACAATGGGCAGAACTAAACAAACTGGAATTTAGGAAGGGGATCTGAGGTTATGGAGCCTGCGTATCACAGGAAGTGTCAAAAGACAAAATTAAAACCTAGTCTAACTATAGGAAAGCTCGAAACACGTGTAAATGCTTTCAGTTGATCTGCTACAAGTTTGAAGAGAAGTATTGTGCTTTATGTTTTAACTAATCGGGCTTATTGTTTCAGTATAATTGTTTCAAAATGTAAATTTTATTAGCAGCTGTATACATTTATTGTCATTATTGTTTAAACATATTTTCTTGATCTTGTTGATATGTTTTATGAACAGTGTTATCTAAACTGTAATCAAAAGAGAGATCTACAATGAAGTCGCTGTCATCTCAGTGAAAAATTCTGAGACATGACATACCACTGGTTGAGACCAGTCAGGTGTTTTAGATGACTTTCGTGAGACATAGTCTATCAGCTACAGTAGGGTGTTATCGGCGTATGGTTAAAGGTCCATTACTAAGGGAAAGTGAGTTGGCAATTTTTTTCATAGCCAGTGCATAGACTTCTGCAAGGCACTAAATAATGAAGATTGGCAGGTCAAAATTTACAGAAGGTCTTTGGAACTCAAAGAAATGTATGTGTATTATGTTGAAATTTCAATGAATCGACAGAATGACCCCCCAGGTCTTTTTAACTTTCTTCATACTTCATAGAAAAATAATTATACATATACTGCGATTTATTTCGAATTTCTACATACCAACTTTCATTTTCCAATAAAATGAAATACTTTCTGTGCTTTTTAAAAGAAATTAAATTGTTCACTTTCCTTAGTATTGGACCTTTAAATAAGTTGGGTCTATTTATTAATTTCTTTCCAGTATAAAAGCACAATTAATGAGGTAGCATGTTTTACAACCATTGTCTCATATCTGACGTTGATTTAGTGCCTAGATGACAATTTCTCAAACTCCCGACTTCTACCATTTTCCGGTACCTGGTCATTACAAGACAAGCGCCTCTTTTCTTTCTTTTAACGTTGCATATTATATTAGGCTATTTAATACTGTATTCCAATATTTTCAGTATTAACGTCTTCTTCAATCACTTTGATGTTGGCAAATGGTATCCGTCTTTGCGTGATCAGTAACATGTTCATGTTTTATCTAATGTAATTTTATTACTTTTGCTAGACACACTAAGGTGCTTGCCTCTATCACTTTCATATCATACCAGTCGTAATTGCATCTTATATCCGAAATGCATTCTGGGAGAATATCTTTGCATATTGCTGTAAGAGCTTTTCATCGTTGACGGATACCCATAAGTCTTGCATTTTTGTCTGACTAAATTACATGTTTGCCTGTAAATCAACACGAATCAACACAAAACATTTTCCTGAATCTGATCCAAGATTCAGAGATAGAATTTTATGTTTTGTTTCATGTTTTAATTGTTTCTAACACTAATGGTTAAGTTTATAGAATATATATAACTTTCTAAATTTACTTATAAAAGTAATGATGGTGTGCAATGTTGCAGCAAAAGCATCAGTGTTGAATAATCGTAATTGCTCTAATACTGACATCAGTTTTAAATCTGAAAAAAAAATTGTGTTGGTGTTCATGGGCGGCTGTTTACCTAATAGTCACTTTTCATGACGCCTAAAAACACAACAGCATATGGTCCTTCGGGATCATTGATTTCAACTCATTCAGATTTGAAGATTGAATACTGCTTAAGCCGGTGCTAGGGGCGTGGGCAGTGTTGCATTTTCCATTACTGTTCATGAAGAGACTCAATCAAATGAGTCTGCAAATTTCACTGTTTGCCTTGTTCTCGGTGCTTCCGAGGGATCTACTTTTCAGATTTTATTTGTAGTTTGACCGGATGAAGAACAAATATTTATACATCGTGAAAACTAGTTCCTGCCTGGTAAGCAAATATATCTTAGCATTTTTATTGATATTAATATGTTATCGGGTTGTTTTGTCTAATCAGTACAACATTGTAATAGTTCATATCCAAATCTATTTAAAGGCTGATTCATTCAAAATAATTTTGTTTCTTTTAAGCATTTGACCAGACGGTGGCGAATAGTCAGGGATACGACAGAACGTTAGGGAAGTAAATGGAGCATTCACGTTTGCTGTTGATATTAATATAAATACTTCGATGCGTTTTCTCACGTTGTTTTAAATGTTACGTTCAGTAGTAACAGCAAGGTCTGCCATTCGTCCAAGGCAAAATTTCCTTACATTTGTTTTTGTGTGTATTTCCACGTGCAAATCTGATTTTCTTATTACTCCATTTAAATTCGGTTGTCATTTCTCCTTTTACATGTTACAATTATCTCTGTCTTGCATAGAATATGTTAGTTTTGGTTTGAAATTCCAAAGCAATTGCTTGCGACAAAATTACTTACAGTCATCAAAGAAAGTTGAGAAAGGACTCCTGTTGTTATTATAAGACAAATGATTTAAATTGTGACCGCATTGACTTTTAGAAGAATAAGAAGAATATATTTTGCGTTCATATTGCCGCATTAATTTGATCTTGTACATATCGTCTGCTAATTAACAAAACTGGATCACATCACATATCAACCGACCAAGCGAGTGGTCCAAGATTAAATAAAACATGAGAATACAAATTACTGTTACTTTGTACTTTTCTCATTAAGGAAGCATGCTACGTCATGTGAAATGGATGAACACAATTAGTCTTTAGGGAAATAGTCTCATGTCTTGATAAAAAATGTGTTTGCCAATATTGCCTACGTTTGTTTGTTTGTTTGTTTGAGAGAGAGAGAGAGAGAGAGAGAGAGAGAGAGAATGGGAGAGAGAGAGAGAGAGAAAGAGAGAGAGAGAGAGCCATTGCTAGATGTAACTGTTGAGGAAATTTTCTGGTACTCCGACTTAACATTTGAACAATAAAAATTGTATTTTAGTCCATGTTACTGACGTCATTCGATTTTAGTAAGTGTTGAATTTTTAAGACTCCATAGTTGATTTACAAAGCTGTTTGTTATTGAAGACTCCTGTCCGCTAGGCTTCAGTAGTTATATAATATCACTGAAAAAAATCGCGCTGCACTTAACTTAATTTACAGTAACACGTACACAGATTTTAATAAATGTCGGTCACAATAAAGAAGTACATTTTGTCCAACTCTAGTTGTATATACCAATTACTTTCCAATATGTTGTACGGATTTAACCAAATACAAAATAACCATTAGGAAAAATCAATATAATACAATATGTTGCCCCTGGTCTAAACCAATCGTCTAAGAAACTTATTTTTCACGGTTATACATCTTTAAAAAATCATACATCGTCATTGAGAAATACTTCTATTTGTCGCCTTAAGACTCACTGAACATTTTAAAAGTGTTTGCATTTAAAGATGTAGAATACCTAGTTACCAGGGTTGATTCAAATTAATTGAACAGCAGGAATTTACCACATTTCTTGTAATTTAATATTTAATCTCAACTTCTTAAAGTACAGTTTATATCCAAGTTTGAACTACATGACCTTTCATAATTATTTAACATTAAAACAAGAAGGAAAATTATTGATATTTAACACTTTTCAGTGTATTTTTGTTTCACTGTTATTCGTAGAAGTCAGTTTTATTAATATGCGCGTTAGAATTCTAATATAAGCTTAAAGTGTATATGTCGCGGGGCTCGTGTTTCTATTTTATCAAATTTCCTCTCATTTTTAACAACTATGTATGATAACGAGTTCTTCGAAGGCTTCAGAGCCATTCTTTTTATGACCAAAATAGAATATTAGGGTAATTTTATAGCCATGGAACCCTGTTTATCTTAACGGTTAAAGTAACCATGGCAACAGACATGTTCAATGTATTTTATATCTTGCTTTGAAACGAAATTTATTAGAAAATACTAAATTAATTTACATTTCTCGTTTAATGTAGCTTAAAGACATTTTAGTTCTTAAGTAAAAAATATGTTCGTTTTATTTGTATTTATTTGAAAACATATCAAAGCTTAAAATTCTTACAGCAGTACCCCTCTCTGACTATTTTATGGAAAAATCAGTGTGATGGAAATTGTTATGTTCATCGATAGTGTTGAAATACAGATAAAAAGCTGAAAGTGTGTTTCTTAGATAGACCAATGTAAACGCGTTTGAATTTTACATTTAGATATATGGGTTA
The DNA here is from genome assembly GCF_021730395.1 of Mercenaria mercenaria. Classification (NCBI taxonomy): domain Eukaryota; kingdom Metazoa; phylum Mollusca; class Bivalvia; order Venerida; family Veneridae; genus Mercenaria; species Mercenaria mercenaria. The sequence goes on from NC_069368.1 coordinate 13,943,545, forward strand.
CTAAGTTTGTTTCAATGGTAACATAAATTTAGTTCAAGATATCACTTAGTCTATGGTCTACTGAATAACGAACAGTTTCAGAGCTTATTTTCAGTATTTAAGTAAATAATGAATGGAAACGGAAGAAATATCTATTTTGAATCTAAAAGCTCAATTTTTATTTAAAACTCGCCGTAACAAGTAACATTGCACCCAACTGTATTACCAAAAACATCAGTAACCATCATCCATTTTCTTGCATTCCGAATGACATTTCAATATAAGTACGTAAAAGCGCAAAAATCATTATTCAAAGCGAAAAACTCATAAAAATATATTTCTGAAAATAATGGCTGTTTAGAAATAACTCAAATATACAGTTGCTCAGAATTATGTACTTTCACGATAAAAGCTATTAGACGATGTCATTTTAACACAACAATGTTTAGTAGCGTTTCTGTTGTAATTTATTCATTATTTCAGCAGTATTTAACCATAAAGCATCAGATGAGAGATAGGTTAATGAATTTGTTTCAGAGGAATGAATACACAGACACATTTAATTTGTCGTGAACGTTGTCGTAAATCATCATGTTAGTCTCTACTTGGACATGCGCACATTCAAATCTTATGTAATACTACCTCCTTAATCAACGAAAATAAATATGATATAAATTTTGTTGTTTTTTATTCGAAGGTGGTAACGTTTCAAAAACAACTTCTTAATATTCCGTGGAAAACATCCTGACACATTTAAAAACCATAGAATCATGTCGCAATTCTAAATTTAAGCAATGAAACAAGGACTCTTACATTTTCTACTCTACCGTCATGTTTGTGTAACGCTGACATTCTCTTCGGTGTCTAAATCTAGTAACAACTTAATACGGACATACGTTGTATTTAATCTCAATTCTGTTATCATCGTATTTATCTATCCTAATCAGATCTCTGGAATATTTCATAAAGAAGCGCCGCTTAAAGGTCAAAGCGTGAATTTCATCTACTGACAAGGAGGCCATGTGAGTTTTGTGCGCCAATTTACGTGCTGTGAGTTGCGTATTTGTAACATGACTTTCCTTGTTGGGTTGGATATCCATCTTTATTTCTCACAACAAAGAGAAACTTCTCATGTGCGATTTTGTATGTGTTCAAACATTGTAAATTCCCTTTTCGATATCCATCATTATTTTTCACAACAAAGCGAAACGTCCCATGTGCGATGTTGTATGTGTTCAAACATTGTAAATGTCCATCTGTGCAAGTTTTAATGACGGCTTACATATATTAATGCATAAAAATGTAAACGTTTACGGTACTGCACTACTTTACGTAGTGGGTAACAAAAAAAAACGCAGGTGGTATTAACTGGCAGCAAATAGGCAGTATCGAGAAGGAAGAAAGATAAGACAAAAGTTCAAGCTTGACAAGGAATAAGTTAATGGTGTTGAACACATTTCCTTATTTTTATATTTTATTTGTTTCTGCCATAAAAGAAAACCGCATAGAAATTAGATTATATCAGCAAACGAATGGAAATCAGTTTCACAGCAATTTCTGAAATCCACTCATTTTGTTTGTTATTCTTGTTCTCTAACATGTGAAAGTGTAATTTAGTCCGACAAAGATTATGAGCATCCTTACGCAAAAGACAAGAGCTCTTAAGCAATAGCTGTAAATATTCACCAAAAACACATTACGGAAATAAGACGAAAGGAGTGGACGAATTTAAATATATCCTAAAAACAAATTAAAATTTATCACTGTTCAGAAGACATCTTGATTAGAATTGATCACGAAAAATGTTCATAAAATGACTGAAAAAGCGGAAAGGTATTGGCGGTCATGGTGGAGGTGGGGAATGGGGTATAAAATAGGGGTGGGGTGGGGGCGGTAAAGCGGTTTGCAGATTTCATTACCTGAACAAATTCTTTCAAAACAAGTATTTTACTTTAAAAGGCTGCTGTCTATGCTTACAAAGGGTGCTCTTAAAGAAATTATTGCTGAACTGTTCATTCTATAATTACGTGTAATTATTTATGTTATAAAATATAGTGTGCCGTTTTAGTTAGTTGCGTAAGAAATCCTTTCCCAAGACAAAAGAAGGGATAGCACCTTTAAAGTTTTATAGCTTTTTTATTCTACGGCACAGACAAGACTAAGTGAACTTGATTTCCCCTCCTTCACAGGCTTTTTTTCACGGCTACTGATAACGTAAAAATAAACGTCTGGAGGCCTGAATATAATTACACGAAAAGATATATGAATAATTGCAAAAAGCAAAGAAAACAACATAAAACTTCTTTTTTGTACTTCACCCGCTCTGTAGCAGACAAGAGCAATCATTCTATTAAATCGTGCAATTTATCGACAAGTATGTCATGATATGTATGTTTAAGTAATGACAAGAAATAATTATTTTCAGTTTCATCATGCTTTATCACCATAAACAGCTGGCCTCCTTTTCCATTTATAAAATTAACAAATTACCCACTGGAAATGATCCATTTTAATTGCTGCCTGTATCCTATATCTTCACCGCCAGTTCTTAGTGAAAGTTTATCGCAGTGAGAACTGGGTTCGATGTAAAAAATATTTTCAGTCGAAAACAAATAATTACAAAATTAATGTGCATTCAGTTAAAAAAGAGAGGTCCGCTTTATATCCAGGTTATTTTCTGAAGATTAATAATTTCTAGAAGTAAATGCTGGACTAAGTACCAAAGTGTCAATCAAAGAGCTGTCAAATGTTTTAAGTATGATTATACCATAGAATGAAGGAAAATCCCCTACGGTGCAAATAAGGATTATCTGCATCCACCAATTATAATCATCCACGACTTCTAGCAACATTTGGCCATAAGGCATATGTAAAGGGACAAACTCCATATGCCAAATTTATAAATCTGTATTCACTGGCAGGTACTTTTAGTTCAAACCGAGTCGGCTATAATGTTTCATGGTAACATTCTTTACTTTACAAAATGATCTTTTCAACACGGATGCCAGTAGGTACAAGTCAGTTTTTACCCAATAGTAATATTTGATATTTAACCAGTTGTCCTACTTGGAATTTCTTTGTGCCTCAGATTATTATAGTTTATTCTTATCTATACAAAGCTAACACAAGTTACTGTTCAATATTCAAAACGAATGTTGAAGAACATAGTAAAATATTTTCAACTAACAAACACATTGTATAATCATTAAAATGTGTCGCTATAGGAAACTGCTTACTAAATGTCAGATGTTTACATTTAATTTCAGCAAGATTATGCAATGAAATTAAGGAAAATATATATTATTTCTGAGCGGAAGAAAACAAGAACAAATACAAATCGACACTTTGCAATTATCTTCATTCTTCTAGCAATGCGATCATTAAGCATATGTATACCTTTTATTCTTTTCGGTCAAAATAACTACAATGTTGCATGTTGTTTTGTAAACTTGTTGTCAAATGACATACGCCCATAGCATATAGGATATGATTTTAATTAGAACAAAGGTCATAAAAATCTGCAGAGCAATATTTGCTGCTAGAAAGCGGTATAAGTATTTATATTCCTCCTTGTAAAATTTCTTATAGAAAATAGAAGTCATATGTGTTTAGTCATTAATTCTCCATGAACTATGAAATGTTTCGAAGACGAATATCTATATATAAAGGTTAAGAAGATTAAAGTATTCTCCATCTAAAGTACTTTATAAAAAATAGAATGCATTTCCCTTCTAACATTAAGACAAACATAACTTGGTTGAAATGAAATCAAATAAAAATGAAAACATTTATTTGATACACTTTTATGTTTGTCTTTAATTTGTAAGCTATTTCAAAGAATACGAAAGGTTTTAGTCTGGCTTATTGCCATGGATTTATCAATTTGGAAGAATCCATACGTGAATGTAACAGCTTTTGTACAAAACCAAATCTTAATCAATTCAAACTTTTAATTCCTCTCGTAAAAGTTTTCCAAAAAAAAAAGGCTATAACGTTTGCAAACAAGTTTTTAGCAAACAGATTGCATGTTGTATTCCGTAATACCCCATTTTATTGCAAGATCTTTTATTGTTAGATATTAACCCATTCAGAAAGAATTGAAACTAGTTTTGTGAAGCACATATTTGATTTTTTTCTGTTGAACTTTTGTATTCTCGTGCAAGGTAAGATTTAATCGTAATGAGATTATAAATGATATTGCAATTTCGTTCTTAGGTTAAAGACCCACCACGACCTAGTGACCTACTGTTTCCTTCAGCATGGATTTCGTGCAAATCATTCTGATAAAATCTGAAAGGTAGATCCCTCGGAAGCACCGAGAACAAGGCAAACAGTGAAAATTGCAGACTCGGTTTAATACAGTTATTCTGCAAGATGACAGGTGGAACATTTAGGCCCTTCCTGAATTAATGTGTTTTCAGAACTTCTTCTGCAAACTTATTCAGTCATTCTCTTTTCAGTATGATTTTATAAAAATGGAATAATAATCATCTGACACTGTAGAAACAAAGTGTGGTCTAAACTCTCCTTAATACATGAAGTACAGTGCATACGACTACATTAATTTAACAATATATTTAGACATTAAACACATTGTCTTGGCCTTATATATGTCTCTGTCAATTTGTAACTAGATACATGTTATTTCTCATTTTCTTAATGCAAAGCATGTATAATTACCACCATGGAAATACAAAAGAATACAGTTTTTTGTGGCGCGTCTTTAAGTAAAATTTGTACATGGCAAGTGAAACGGATAAATGCGTTATGTTTTATCTCACTTTGCTAAGTTGCTTAAGTTAAAGTTATAATACTGGCCAGATAAAATGACGTGGCGAAAGTAATAGGAAGGTCATTTTTCTACAGCAACGCATAAAAAAATCCGTTCACGAAGACATTGGCTGGATAAATTTACCTGTAAATTGATAGATTCCTACGATGGAGACGGATATAAAAAATGTTACTTTCGGTTTCAGTGACACAACCGCCATCATTCGAATACGTCCGTGACTATGCTAAAGGAAGTGGCTAATCGTACGGTCCCGTATGAATAGTGAAATAAACCGCAGGTGGCTATTCGTACGGCAGTTTTGTATTACATTGTATTGAAGTCATTCAACTGATATGTTTTCAACCGATTTCTTTACTTTTCTTTAATTTTCAGTCGCACATAAACAGAAAATGATTTCGAATATAGAAAAAGGCTAATTTTATGTCTGCGTGCAATATTGTTGTCATCGTATGACACATATGCAATAAGTGTGAATAATAAAAATGTCATTTATAGAAGGTCACATCATCGTTTGAATATTATGTAATATGCTTACTTTTTCTTTCATATTTCGGTTGATAAGACTGGAACTAATTATTGACAACAATAAGTCTTCTCTCTCTCCCTCTCTCCCTCTCTCTATCTCCTCTCTCTCCCCCACTGAAAACTAGAGACGCTGCTAAATATCTGAGCGTCAAACTAAGTAAATACATGTATCTCATTGGTCAGAATATGTTGATAACATCACATCAAAAGCAAACAATTCACTTAGATTCATCAGAAGGGGAAAGAAACTAAAACAAAAACAAACAAAAAAAAAACAGGAAAGTAAAAGAAACAGCTCACAACACAATGTCCGCCCACAGCTTAAACACTGCTCCTCTATAAAAATGAGACTAAAATTTACATGTCTTCACTTGGTACCGGCAGTGTTCCACAAGACTGGAGGACGACTATCGTTGTCCCTGTATACATGAAGCAAAGCCAGCAATCACAAACCTATTCTCTTATTTGCAATTGCTTCCAACTGATGGGGCATGTTTTAGTATCAAATATTATTAATCATCTAGATAATAAAATTTGCTTAATTCCTTCCAACATGGCTTCCGCTCAAAGCACAGTTGTGAATCTCAGTTATTAAATTTTAGTCAAGAATTTTTGATTACCTTGAAGCTTGTAAATAGACAAACCTAATAGTAATGGACTTTATCAAATCGTTTGACAAAGTCGATCACAATCGTCTGGTCTACAAGCTATTTCAATTAGGTATATATTGAAAAACATCCATGTGGATTAAATATTTCCTTTAAATACGAACACAAAATGTCTTCAATCAAATATATAACATTTGGTATCAGGGGTACCGCATGGGTATGTCCTTAGGCCTTGCCTTTTCTTAACATATCAGTCACTTGCCAGGCTCACTTAAAAGCACCGTAAGCTCGTTGTTCATGATACAGTAGTTTATCTCACTATAAATATCATGCATGATTGTGGGACTCTCTAGCAGTACCTCCATAAATTAGAGCTTTGGAAAAAGACCCGGTCAAAGGAGTTGAATTCCGATAATGCGAAGTGATTAGGGTATATAAAAAGAAATAAAAAACATTGCTTTTTCGCTATAAGCTACATATCCATGAATTTAAAACTATAAAAATGCTTAATATTTAGTCGAACCAGCAGTGTTAGATCACAAAAAAAGACAAACAAAACCCTAAAATACATGCAAAGAAATGATCAAACAAATGATAAATGTACAAATTTAAGAAACTCCGTATAAAACATGTTCAACCATAATTGGAATATTGCTGAACTGTTTGGCATTCAACAATCTCTAACATATGGAACTGAAAGAGTACGAAAGGCTGCCGCCAGATATGTTCAAATCAACTATGTCTGTAGATGAAGCATCACAGAAATGTTAACTGTACTGGCAAACGTTAGAAACAAGAAGAAATTTCACATCCCTACATCCCTGATTCTTTTATATAAAATCCGTCATTCCATTATTTTTTTTTGTAGATCACCAGTACCGGCTAGACTCTCAGGACCTTATTATTATATTCCCTCCTCTCGCACCCATTATCACAAGAACTCATCCCCCCCCCCAAGAACCATTAGAAACAACCTACCACATGATGTTAAATCTAGTGCTACTCTTAATGAGTTCAGTAGTGGCCTAGATTACTGATGTTCAAACCTGAAATATATGTTTGATCATTTTTTAACCTGTAACTTGTAATATAATAGTGCTGATTTTAATATTGCACACTAACTTTTCAATAAAGGCTTAATCATCAAAGTGTCGACCAGACGGTCGCCTCCCAGTCACAGTCAGTCATGATTGACAATGAGAACTATCTAGTTCTGGCTAACATAACTTAACTGACACTGTTTTTATTTTCTGATGGTCGCATTCATTTAGTTATGGCGAAACCCCATTTGTTTAACTAACCAGTATCGAACCGCAACATCTCGCAAGGTCTCTCGTGAGAAACTCATGATGTCATGCAACAGTTTAGAGCACGTGGTTATTCTTGAAAATCAGTATCAAAATTTTACCTATTTATGAATTTAATTTAATCACATAAAATCTATAAAACAACATACAATTTCTCATAAAATGTCAATAAATAACGATTCTCTACCGCCTATTGGTTTTTCAAATTGAAGAGTACCCTAATCAGGTGACAACTGCAATGACGGAAAAATATTGCAGACAGGGGTACCAATTTGAAACTTGTGTTCAAATTATGTTGCATGGATTATTTATGCCAGATCGAAAGGAAATTTGATTAGAAATACTGTACAGTAAAAGGTGAGTCCATTGCATTTGATAAAATTATAGAGTGACAGACCTCTGGAACGATTCCTGGTAAGGTGTCAGTACGGGATTCATTTTAGCTCTGAGATCCGTAACAGCATATTATATAAACATCTCTGAGCTGAACTTTTAGCTAGGGACTACTATGCAGATGTAGACAAATTGATTGTGAAACGTACGGGACCGTAACACGAGCCACGCTAAATAATTGTTCGTACGGGACCGTACAAAGAGCCACGTTAATCTATTTTAATAAACAAAACAACAACATGTCTAGCACATTCGTATCGCATTTTCTGGTAATCTGCCTTTCCTTTTATTTAACAACAGGCTTAATTTTATAACATTAATGTATTGTTTGTGGAAATGGCATCGAAAAGCAAAATATTTGTAAATTTCTGCATTTATACACCGTCTTTACACAAAATCCTATCACGGCCGATCGGCCATTGTTGTTTTCGACGTATTTAAATTTTTGTCACGTGACACTGTCTTCGTTGGTTTACGGAATTCGGCGAAGCCTGGTGAGTAAATTAGTGACCAGCTGGTCATTAAATATTTCATGGTTTTATATCCATTCGTATCTCAACAATATTTGGCCATCCAAGTCTAACTAACGTGCGAATTTGTGCATTAGACTGTTTTCTACACATCTACAAAGTTATTTGCTTTATTTTAACGGTGATTTTTAACAGGATTATAACTTTAAGCAATTGCAAATAACACGACGATTGACTAAAACTAAAGACAATTATCCTATTACTACTTCCATATTTTCTTGCTAACAGATTAAATTGTCACTACAATTACATGAATGTTATAAAAATATCGTTTCGTTTTAACACAAGGTTTGAGCACTCTACATTTCGACTATTTCTTAACACATTTAAAGACAGATGAATCTTTGAAAGTAATTTTAGAAGAAATCTTCGGACCTTTCGGCAAAATAATTCTATCAGAATGTTTGGATACAAAGTTCTGTCTGATGTTAATTTTCATCTGGTTAGAAAGGCAGACGGAAACATTTTAAATTATTAAATTATCATGTGTCGTTCCCTTAAAATATAATTGAAATCTACTGAAGACTTTGCTGGCGATGTGGGAGAGGTGTTGCGTGTGGTAAAACCAAATTCCATTTCCTCTCATAAACAAATTCAATCAAACTGAATCGGCTATAAATTTTGGTTGTGCTCTATATTTCCGCACAATTTACTTATGACATTTATAAACAGTAGCTACCACACCAATTCTGTTAAAGCGCCGTTTGGAGGCTGTACGTGAACTCAGTGTGCCTGCCTTATTTTCTTGAACACGGAATCCATTCGAAGTTTATCGGTAACAGAGATCCTCTTAAACCAGTGCTATGTTGCACTTTTCATAACCTGTCATTAACAGACTGAATTAAATTGAATGCATGGATGCATTCTGTTCTCCCAAATGTTCTTCTGAAAGATTTATTAGTCAAATCTGCATATTTTAAAGGATATTTAAAGACTGTTCGAAGGTTTCATGATACTTTGTATTCAGTTATCTCATGTAACAACATTTTAGGAGTGTTTTGACAATTTTATATATATAAAAGAAAACTAGAACGATCACAGGGATGGCGTTTAAAACTGACTAACCTCCTGTTTGCGGATAATTTTCTCAAATTTATGAATATGATAGCGATTTCAAATTATGGTGGTGTTTCTTTCTTGATTAGGCGCCTAACTGTTTTCGTATACATCACATTTCATTAACTATTTGGAAGAAAATAAATTATGCATGCATAAATTTCTTACGTTTATAAAACAAATGATTACATCCGATAGAATTAAACACAGTCAGGTAGTAATAGAGATTTTCAGCTTACTTCGACGCGTACTGCGGACCACGGACTGCGAACTTACTGTAGGGGTTTTCTCAAACTGTGTGTAAGTTGTTTTTTTTTTGTTGTTGTTGTTTTTTTGGGTTTTTTTGCAAAACTGAACAGCGGCGTATTTAGCATCCGGTTCTAATGCCGTAATACTGTTTCTATTTAAAATATTTGAGAAAAGACAGTTATAAGATTTAATATCCGTTGTATTGCATATATGAATTACCGATATACATGTATTTTGTCTTACAAGCATTCATAACAGCGTGGGCGCATTTATTTTTAAATATCCTTTTACTTTTTATACCTTTTATATTAACGTATCTATTATACTAAAATCTTTCGACTACCGTATTTATAAACAAGACATCGCAAACTTATTCTGTTTTATCTGAAATGTAGCAATTTATTTAAATGCTTCTTGTCGATTTCGTGAGGTTCTATCCAGTTTTTGCTAGCAGCGAAAAGCGGCTGTTAATTCAACGATCAACATGTTGTGCGGTATACAAAATGCCAGCATGTCCGTGTCAGTAATCAGGGCGTGTCCGTGTCCGTGTTTATACTAGCATCAGTTTGTCCGTTTAAGTGTGTAACGTGCACCGAGTGTTATGCACGATAACTGTTAAAACTATATTTACAGATAATAGATTTTCCTCTAGGCTTCTTTGCCTATATGATTTGAGGCCAATGATTTGTAAATGATTAGTATACAGCAACAATTAACTATATAATTACTTAAGATCGGAATCAAATAAGCAGTCTCTGGCTCTTTTATTTAATCACAGCCCTGTCCACTCTGTGGGACTATGGCCTATTACAGCTTCCTGTGTCTTCAATTATTAATTATTTATGATCAATACCAAGGGCGGTATACGTCTCAAGTGCACCAAGCCTCTGTACCTGTCCCGGTGCCAATGGGTCTCGATGCCTATGAGTCTAGATGCATACAGGTCTCTATGCCCATATATGCAATGCTTATCAACACAAATAATCTGCAGCCCGGTTTACTGTCTACTACCTATCCATGCACCCTCTCCAGGTAGCGTTGCCCCCAAGAGAACAAGGATGACGGATGTAATAGTAGGTTTAACTTTAAAAGCTTTAGAATATCTGTTGTTGACCCGCTGATGTCTTATGACAGAATTAATTCTTACAACTGGAGCGTATGTTTATATAACCAGCGACCACAGCGCCCCCTTTCGCCTTGACAACAGCGCCCTCTTACGTCTTATTCTGATTGGCTAATGATTTACATTAACTTGTATAGTACTTATATCGTAATGAGCGTCTGACTGTATTACCTTATAGAGCGCCTATTGAAACAACTTAGTTATTGGCAAAATATACATTGAAAACGTAATTTGATACAAATAAAGCTTATGATATGCAGGTTTAGGACATTTCTAAATGATTGCAAGGTATTAAATGAAATAATAGAGGGTTTGAGATTTCAACCTTCGCCTTCGCCTTCAACGTCTCTCATATATATTTGGGGTAAAACGTCACCGATATGCGTGTATTTTATTTATATCAGACGTTGCTACTAAAGTTTTCCATATAATATCAAGTAAGCCTAAGACTTTTCTTTATTACTATGTGAAATAAAAAGCTTACTTTCAGGATGTCTGCTTATTATGTTATTCGATTATTCATGTGTGTAACTGGACTAAATTTGATGCGAAACACTATCAATAAGTATAAGAATAATGAGGTTTTGTATGGCTAATGATTTTAACTAAATACATTGAATTGAACCTGGAAGTATGAAGTTATCAACTGGTTTTGAGAAACTTTGAGATTTTGTTCAAACGTTAACTTCTACGGCATATTTGTGCCCTCAGGCGGTATAGATTATACTAGATTGGCCTTTTTGACGTATGAAATGAAGTTTTGAACGTCCGAAGATGAGATATCACGAAAGTCAAAACTTCAGTCTTTTTACATCTACTGTGTCCACATACACGGCATCAAAGACTGAAATCTGGATGGAGGCACATGGCATGACAGTCATCTTACTTGAAAGATGAATAATAACGCGCGATTATCATTTGGTGGAATATTTTATTTTCACTTCCAAATAAAATTAATCCGTTTCTGTCGGACACTTAATACGACAATTGCGTTTTAATTATAAACATAAAATGGTACTAGTAAGACGGAAAATTCCTCTGAAGTATCAGACAATTTCAGATCTATGATATCATGATGCGAGAAGTTTCCTGTTAGCCGTATGGGATAACTCCACTCTTTACATGCACGGACCCAGAGCCTGGCAGCGGGGCACTGTGGGTCAATCCCCACTTTGAGTCTTGAAACTCGGTGTGACCCCGCTCCCCCACCCCCCACCCCACCACCTTTAAATGGGAGATCCCCTCTTTAAGTGTGGTGTCCCTCTAAACAAAATTCCTGTATCTGCACATGCTTTCCTTATGAAATAGTATATTCAAACAAATACGAGTAAATGCCCACATGTTTTTTTGTGCGACAATTTCCGTCTCCGCCTGGGTATAGAAATTTATATCATTGCTCCAGTCTCCATCTAACATTTCTTGACTGTTTCGCTAGACAATTGGTGACTTGGCATGATTATATTGTGCTGTCTGAGAGTTTGACATCATACAGTGTCATGATGCCAAAACGTATGATATCACGAGCGTATCTTACATTTGTTTCAAATCGCTTGTTAAATGTATTCATAAATTGTGTATATTGGCTCATGTTATCAACATACTCTTTTAAAAGGTTAGATTTTCATCAGGTACATTGTTTATGAGAGTCTACAAGTAAAACGCGTCTTTTAAGGAATTCGATGTACAAAGTACCAATTCAAAGTGAAAAAAAAAACCTTTAAGTAAAACTATGAAGTACTAGTCACCAGCATGACGGATGAATCTGTCCTTTATATTTTATGGGAATGCCTTTTGTGTTTGCTTTATCGCATATATTTAACTTAACTTCAAAGTATATCGAGAAATGCATTTGTAATAGTTGGTGTCTCATGTTTTTGTTTAAAAAATATTAACTGTATTATCTTTCAAGAACACCATCAACAATAGAATACGTTGATATTATTATTAGCTCGACTTTTCAAAGAAAAAGTAGAGCTATTGCACTCGCCCCGGTGTTGGCGTCGGCGTTGGTTAAAGTTTAATAAAGTCAAATATCTCTGTTACTATCAAAGCTATTGACTTGAAACTTAACATGGTTATTTACTATCGAAGTCTATAACTGGAGGAACAATCCCCATAACTCTTATTTGAATTTTGACAGAATTATGCCCCTTTTTAACTTAGAATATTTTGTTAATTTTTTTGATAAAGTCAAATATCTCTGTTTCTATGAAAGCTTTTGACTTGAAACTCAAAATACTTATTTACTATCAAAATCTACACCAAAAGACACAATTCCCATAACTCTGATTTGAATTTTGACAGAGTTATGTCCCTTTCTAACTTGGATTTTTTCATTGGCAAAGCTCTAATTCAGTCAAGCACTGAGAAAAATCGAGCGCGTTGTCTTACGGACAGCTCTTGTCATTTTTATTACCTCGCAAGTATGATTTACAGTCGTGCATTGTATACTGACATCATTTTACATAAAACCTAAATGTTCGGAGCAACACCAACGAGTTTTTACATTGTTCACATTGTTTCGTTTTTTATCGTAATCGCACTAATATCCATGCGACGATTATATTAATTAAAATGTTTTTATCTAATTTTCTTTTTTAAAGCCTCTTGTAAAAGTCCTGCCCATTCAGACAATTGATATCAAAATGCACGAAAAAAACGATCATAATTACGGATAAATTGAATGGGCGGATTAAAAGAAGTAAGGTTCATTCTATAGTTTGAAATCGCAAGGAATTTTAATCGAACTTCAACTTCATACTTTAACTTCGCAAGAGACGTTGAAGGGGAAGGCGAAGGTTGAAATCTCAAACTCTCTATTATAAGCCTACTAACCTGGTTAATAGAGATTAATTATAAACTTAGATTTCAGCGTCTTTATTTACAAATGGCGTAACTTAATTAAGGGGAGGTCACTTTGCATTTTCGTTACAAGTGTAAGCTTGTCCGTGTATATAATAATGTATACAAATGTCATTTGGTATGTGTAACTTGTGCGGTATATATAGCTAGTATGTCCGTGTCAGAAATCAGGGCGTGTCCGTGCCTGTGTATATACTAGCATCAGTTTGTCCATTCAAATGCAAACTTGTCCGTGTAAGTAATAATGTATCCAAGAAAGTTACTGTTCTGGGCGTGTCCATGTTTATATCCTCGGCGTGTCAGGGCATATGTCAGTTGTGTATGAAGTTTTGTATACCCGTGTGTTGGTTTACGCGGTAAGGTTTTTGTAAACGCGTGTGTAGGAAAACTAGGTTTACGGTGTAATGTTATGTTAACCCGTGTGTTGGTTTTCGGTGTAAAGTTGTGTAAAGTTATGTAAACCCGTGTGGTAGTTTACGGTGTTAAGTTATGTAAACCCGTGTTGTGGTATATGATGTGAAGTTGTGCTAAGTTGTGTAAACTCGTGTGTTGGTTTACTTGTGTTTCTACCGATCAGTTTAAGTACGTGAACAAGGTTTTGCCTATGGAAGTTTTCCTAATTCCTATTTTGACCGTTATTCTGGGCAATGTTATTACTCTAAACATTCAATTCGAAACCGTCAGGTTACACATGCTCGTACAGCAGGCCTCCTTGGTACCACAATGGTCCTCTCCTTGTGTACCGTTTCACGTGTCCATTAATAAACTTCGCCTTATAAATAGAACAGGGCATAAGGAAATAGTTCAGAACAGTCGTAACAGGATTCTCAAAATTGACATTTCTAATAAAGCGATAGAATTATTTCGCGCTGATGAATCCATTCGTCTAACTCCGGCCTTGATTTTTTCACTTGATAAACTTTGCGTCGCACTTCGAGAGAACTTAGTCTAGAGAACTTAGGCAAGAATTTGGCGGAAATTTTCTCGAGAAAATTTTGTGGCGGAAATTCTAGCTTTAGAGTTGCATGTATTTTCCAGCTATTTGAAATTCATTAAAACTGACAATCTTAGTAAATCTTTTACCATTAAACGTGTTAAAGTGAACGTATTTTAAGCCTCCCCTGTTACTGCGAACAACAAAATTTAAAAAAACGATCTTACAGGGCCTCAAGGTTCGCTAGTGCATATTTTGGTGTCTCTCGAGTAATCCTTGTTGTTTGGCTAATGTTTTTGGGGGCCCTGCAGCCGGTTGGTGCATACTAGTGTAGCACGTTGTGCATGTGTAGCACGTTAGTGCGTGGTGTAACACGTAAGTGTGTGGTGTAGCACGTTAGTGCGTGGTGTAGCACGTCAGTGCATGTGTAGCACGTTAGTGCGTGGTGTAGCACGTCAGTGCATGTGTAGCACGTTAGTGCGTGGTGTAGCACGTCAGTGCATATGTAACACGTTAGAGCATGGTGTAGCACGTTAGCGCATGGTGTAGTGCGTCCGTAAATGGTGTAACTCGTCCGTACATGGTGTAGCACGGTAGTGCATGGTGTAACAAATCTTGCGTGTTGTGTCACACTTCAATAACTTGCCATATTAGTCCACTGGGTCAAGCAAATCAGGGGATGGCTTAAAATAATTTTTGTTTTTCGTTTGTCACATAACACCTTAAGCTTGAGTTTCCGCTACAAGTCAGTCGGTTGTGATTTGTTGTGTTCCTATCGTATTCAGAATTACTTAGCGGCTACATATCTCCACAAAGACAACAGGACAAATTATAGGAAGCTTTACGCAATACAGGGACGGACGTTTAATTTGAAAACAGTGTTTTAAAGACTTGGTCTATCTGTCGCCAATATGGTACTGCGGAGGATCTGATCTATCTGTCGCCTATATGGTACCGCAGAAGATCTATCTATTGAAATAAGCATATTGACACTGACTGTTTAAATAAGTGACAATTCATAGTGCTAGTTGTAATAAATTTATCACTATTTGGGCATTTGCCCAATATGAATTATAAATAATAATAATAATAACATGATGTCTTTAAATGAAGTAAAGTTGTTGTGTTTTTAATTATTGTTGGGAGACCTAGTCTTCCGTTTGAGTATGAGATTCCCCCAAATGTACATGAATGGCCACCATAATCACCTATTACGCAAAGCAGACCAAGCTGTTCGGGAATCGAACCAGGTGTGTTAGGTTATGGGAACCGGAGTCTTAAAATAATTGAAGAACATGCTTAACGCAAGTAAAATGTGACAGAGTATTTATATGACATCAGAATATTGCGATTACATGTTTTAGATGTAGCCTGTTCACTATCTATATATTTTCAAACGTATGCATTGTATAACAACAGATAATCTCACAATACACTAATTTGTACAATGAAGGCAAAAGTTACAACACATATAGGTAAAAGAAACATATATACCCTAAGCATGTTTTTCCATACCTCATGTTTTTATTTCGATGTAAATGAGATGTGAAACCAAAATTTGTAGTCCTGTTTGGCGCCATATAACCTATACTGTGTTGGTGCGCCGTAAAACCCAAATAAATAAAACTAAGTATGTTTTCTGTTTTGCGAACCTTTAAATATTTTGAGAAAACCACTACAGTAAGTACGCAGTCCGCTGTCCGCAGTCCGTGTCGAAGTAAATTGAAAATCCCTAATAGTTGGTCATAGTTAGATTGACTGTCTAAACACGTTTTAACACCAAGTTTCCTTTATATAGGTTACTGACCGTTCAAAGGCGGTGCCCTTATTTTGAACTTGTTTTTTGTCTGTCGCGTACTTTTTTTTACATATGTTGTCTTGTTTTGTTGTTGGCAATTTTTTCGCCATCGCCACTTTGGAATTGCGCCCCCAGATCGATGGTTACACTTGCACTCAGAAAACATGTTTAACTCTCGGTCTGTTCTAATCTATTTATGTTAAAACCTAGTCTAAGTATAGAAAAACTCGAATACACGAGAATTGCTTTCAGTTGATGTGCTACAAGCTTGAAGTGGGGTATAATGCTTTAATGTTTAAGTACTGTTTCAAAATGTAAATCTTATCAGCAGCTGTAAACATTTATATTGTTTAAACACATTTACTTGGTCTGGTTGGTTTGTATATTTCATGAACAGTGGTATATTTAACTGAAATTAAAAGGGAGATACAATGACATCGCAGTCATTCCAGTGAAAAATGCTGATATATGACATACCACTTGTTGAGACCAATCATGTGTTTTCAGATGACTTTCGTGAGACGTAATTAACTTCAATAGGAAAGCAGGTGTCTTTACGAAAAGCATAAACTTCGTCAAACATAAATACTCGCGACTATACCTTATCTGTACCACGCAACTAAGTATGCAGAAATCCAAGATAACTGACATCTGTCTCAAGAGTTATGTGTACCGTATGTATTTTTAAGTAGTATTTAGACACTTCTTCTGGAAAATTACCATAAACACACTCATCTATATAGGCCGGAACACAGTTCTGTTTGTCTGAAAGTGATTGTAGAATATTTAATGATGGAATCTAAGTAGTATTAGCCGCAAAAATAAGATTCTGACCTAAAATGTATCTCCGATTCAGGCTCAAGATCCCCGCCGCACTGATACAGCGGAACAAAATTTATCAAATAAGTCGTTACCATTGTAGACAAATTGTTTTGTGTTCCCTGAACCAAATAAACCGCACGTTAAACCATCACTTTATTCTTTTCCATTATGATTTGTATGTTTCATAGAGAGATAATTATATATATCTTTCCATTTTTGGCATTAAAGAAACCTCATTACGTTCGATCACATCATCTTGAATTGGGTTTGCGTTTATTCATGTTCGCTAACATACAAACATATAATTTAGCCTGACAAAAATCAAAATTTATGAGTATCTCGTACGTCAGACTAAAACGCTTTTTAAAGAAGTAGGTGAAATACTCACACCAAAATTCATCAAAGATGTACGATGAAATTACAAATACTGTAAAAGTAACAAGTGTGAGAGGTAATCACATTAGTGTTTCTTGCTTTAAGCCAATTAAACAATACAACATTGACAGGAATATAGAATCAATCACGCAAGGATGTTCTAAATATGAGAACCAAGAACTGAAGCAAACTATGAATAAATTTCATGACAAACTGATTAAATTCTGTTAAATTTTCACTTAAATACACTCCGCAGTAGATTGTGCGGTAACAACTGCCGGAAATTCCTTTAAATCTGTCATTTACATACACAACATTTTCTTTTTCAAGTGATAGATATTAAATAGACATAGTTTTATAATGATTCTTGATTCTAATAAAATGATAATCCAGTTCTTTTGTAATTATTTTATTTCCAGTACATGTATTATTAGTTACACAGCTTCGCTCTCGCCTGATATAGATTTCCTCGACAGCGTATATCCCGTATCCTATCACCAACAAGCTGTGTAACGATTTTATCTTGCCGACTACCATTTACTTACATGCTATAATGTAATATTTTGTAAATTAACAAAGCGGCAGCCATTTTTTAAACAAAATTCATATCTGAAATGTACTAGCAGGATATGGAATATATCCTGTCTCCACGTGATGTCTATTGACCAATAGAAATGCAAGAAACTTGTAGGAGGTAAGATAAATTCCTCTCTTAGTCGCGTCTTTTGTAAATAGACCTGATAACCTTTTTATTGTTACATAGAATATTAGGTAAGTAATAAATAAATCACAGCAAAGTTCAAAAATTACTTGCTATGTGGCAGATAAACGTATGAAATCTAATCTTAACTACTAGTCAGACTGCGGAACATAAATATGTCCTCATATTAAATATTTAAGACAAACAAAGATAAATCATTCAGTCTTATTTTTGTTAATCTACGATGTCGCAAAAACTTTAGTTATGGTTTGTTTCAAATATGGTTGATTAAATCTTGTATATGAAAAAAGGATTCTTGGACAGGTGCATTCTTTCATCTCTACAGTACATATCAAAAAGTGTCAAGAAAATTATGAAACCATTCATTGTGGAAGAAACTAAATTTACCCTTCTGAATGCAAAGTTTAAGTGAGAATGTTAAGAAACATTTGTTTTTACATTGGCGACTGATTTCATATAAAGATGTTTCAAAACCCCTTCTGGATATACTAAGACTGCATCTCCTTAATATGGAGCGTCCTGTATCATATACATGCATTGCGGTTGAATAATTGCTTTGCTGCAGTCAGGTATCGTCTTATCCTTTTACATGATCGTTTCATTTTATTTATTTTCTGATTTCATACTTCCGTCAACGCCCTCTAGCCTTCAGGTTGAGCAGAACACAACAATTGTACATTTTACAAATACCAAAATACAATGTACTTACTTTTCTGACTTCTTGTGTACTATTATTCAAAACAGGCTTTGCAATACTACATATTAATATTACATACTCAAAATAATACAAAGAGTAGGTTTTGAAAACTGTGCCAATATATTTCCTGTATTAATACGATATATTCATCAACTGATCAGTTTAGATCAGTTTTTATCGCTATTGAACTGGTTATTGCTTTGAAATATGTATGTGATGTGTCTGTTTATTGCCTGTAATAAATCACTGTTTGTTCTATGTGAACTTTCAAACTTACTCGCGATCCTATTATAATTAATCGCAGGCTAATTTTCAGCCGTTGAATAATGAGTTATTTATCTTCTTCCAAAATCTACTTTATTTAGGATGTTGGCTTCCAGCAGAGAAACAATTAGCTGCTTATAGTTTTGTTTATAGTTTGCAAGAACTGAAATTGTACTTGCAATTGGCTCATTTTTACAGAATACAGTCAAAAATTAAAAGTAAACGGTTTTTAATCATATGTTTCATATCCAAAGGTAGTTGCCGCATAACTGGCAAATACCAATAAATCTTAAAGTTATCTCTATTCAATATTTCTCATGTCACAAACATGTATAAATCCTATGATCATATGAAAAAGTATGAGAAATAATAAGACTTTCTGTAGCTGAGGCATTTCTTTGTTGAATCCAATTTTTTCTAAGTTTGTCTTAGACAAATGCATTGTTTTACGGATCAAAACATAATACAAGGATTGGTAATGTTTTAGTACTATTTTTGCGTATTCTTTTACTGATTGATGAAAACACTATTCATTTAAAAATATGTTTGTTTACTGCTTCAAATGAGTCATTATTGTACTTCTACGTCTTGCTTTAAAATGTCACATCAAACATGCATATTTTCAGCTGCATTTCTCTAAACTTCTCGTTCAGTTAAAACATTTCACATAGTGCTACACACTGCTGAACCAGTGTCGTCGTAAGGCAATGTCACATTCAAAGTTAATTTGACAATTACAAATAAACAATATTCCCAAATATTTGCATAGGTCAACCATTTGAAAGGCAGTGTAGATTGTATCTTGTTCCATTCTTGTACTTAAATTAGATTGTTTTGGCTGTTTATTTGATATGTTTGGAAATGTACATCACGTGTTACACTCAATATCTGTTGAAGAAAATTAAACACTGAGATCAAACGAGCCGCGTAGTAACGGAAATTCAAGAGTATTGTATGGAAATAGAATTGCTTTTTGTCATGCCATTGCATGGCTTATAATTTGTTTTATTATAAATTACAAAAAACTGCGTCGTATCTTTTACATCCTTGGAGATATTAAGAGAAATGTTTTGTATCAGATTTTTTCTGGTGTAAATGTCTAAACATAAAGGATCGCTTAGCGTGTGCAAATGAATTAAGTAATTCCTGTTGAAAGTATTTCCTTAAAACAGGCCCGTATAAAGTATGTAATGCATCGGAATAATGGAAATAGACTCTGAATGTATTGCATTAAAATATCATTATAGTACATTCATTCTTCTATTTACATTTCAGATTTATTTACCATTACATATACTTTTTTGCCAGTTTATGACAACACATGAATATTACAGAATTTTCTGAACATTTTTGCATGTTATGTGTGTGTGTTTTCATTTACCAAATAATTTCCCATAGTTTGATATATCAGGCGATGAATGAAAAATGCACAGAAGAATAATAATAGTTTGATGACAGAATTTCGAATAAACTGCAATTCAGTATATGACAATACTTTTCTTTGAAAACGTTTTACCAGAAAGTATGTTTAATTATAAGTATCACATACATATAACTGCATACTTAAAGAAATACATGCTGTGTACAAGCCTGAATGACTGGACTCCCAGCTGGCTTGGGAAAGTCGGTGCTTCTACCCAGGCGTCCGCTCTTACCTGTAAATTATGCAAAAGGGTAGAATATCTTTTTTACTAAATAAAGAGGCTATGATGCAATGTTATTCCTATGCAAGAAGATGTACGGTTGTACATATAGATGCAATAATTAATCCTACTATCTTCAAATCACCGACCCAATGCTATAATGACTTAGAAATTAAATTTCCCCTCAGAAGCATTGCAAATATGGTATGTTTAGGAACTGAATGTGATTTATATCAATAATGTGTAGAAAAACATGTGCAGTTAAAATTCTAACATAAGAGTATCGTCTTTCGAGCCTGAAATCAAATAATAAAAATATTAGATACTAGGGTTACAGATTGTCAAAATTCGATTACTGTCTTCAACACTGAAATTAACTGTCGGCAACTTTCACAAGGCTATAGAACAAGAAAGTTGGATGTTTTTCCAAATCAAATTTGTATTGAATCCACACAATAAACATTGACGGTACAGTTTGCTTTAAAATGTAAAACACGTGTTGAACGATGCTGTCTAAAAGAAAAAGATAAATGGCATAAGTGACACTGAACAAAGTGATCAAACATGTTGTTCCTAATTACATTCTGTTTTCGCTTTGTTTTGGTGTACTATCTTGAAAGGTAAAACAAATCATGAATATCAATTATTTGAAATACCAAAATTACTATTGTTTGCTTATACATATAGCCTGTCATCAAAAATTAATATTAATTAACAGAATATCCTGCAGCTTATATAAGTTTGATAAAATAAATCTCTTCAAAATACTGCAATAATTTCTAAGCTAATCGATGGCCACTAGCTCTACTTAAACAGCTTTTACAAAAGGTCCGTCTGACCGTATACGAGGCTGTCATAACTTATGACAAAAGGATCCTAAAAGATATCATATTTCACTCACCTGAATCAAATGGGTGCAACTGGCTTCTAGTCTAACTGACGGTTTTATCAAATGATTTAAAAAGGTGAGCTTTCATGACTTTACGCATTAAAGGATGCAAAATTTTGCAACATAGGATTGTTTTTGCATTAACAATGTACATGTAGGGTGCAAATAGTTTAAACCAACATGGTTAAAAATGAGGAAACAATATTTTACAACTGAAACTCAACAAATTGCCCAGAAGCTGTTTCTCGATTTTAGTGATTTTTAATGATTCTATTAATGTAACATTAACTTTGCCGTCCAAAATGCATGAAATTATCTTAAAATTTGGCCAGTGGTGCCTGATATTTTAAAGTATTGTTTTTTCCTAAATATGTTTTAAAAATACAATAACACCAAGCCCTTCCAAAGTTTGGCCAACAGGGCATGAATTAAACATATGTGGAAGAGAATTACTAGACATTGCTGCATACTAAATATGTAGCCCAGGCAGGGAATATTCTTCAATTTAGTTCTTTTGTATACGTCAATGAATAATCAATCGATAAGATTTTTTAATTTAATTTTAGCATACTTTTTCCTATATCCGTCAATATCAAACAAACGATTCCCATGGGCGGCACCAATTTTGACCCAGGGGCATAGTTTGAGCCAACGTTGTACAAAAAGCTATATGCTTAACAGCTAAGCCAATTGTTGACGGTGGACGGACGGACGGACGGACTGATATCCAGCGATCTTAAAGTTCACCATGAGCACTTCGTGCTCAGGTCGGCTAAAATTATGGATCATATTTTTTTTATTTCACCGAATGGACAACAGCTTACGTACATTCATAAATGCCTTTCTTACTAAAATCTGTACGAATATTTCTTGCGAGACAATTCGCACATTCCAAACCTGCTATATCGCGCAAATATACACAACTACAAAATTTAAATACTAGCTTCTGTTCACTGGAGGGATACAAGTAAAAATAAAAATAAATGATAAGACAATATGAATAGAAAACAATGTAAAATCATACCTCACAATTGGAATGGATCGAAAACTGGAACGCTGTCTTTGCATTTGTCAGGAGATGTACTAAAACATTCGCTATATCTTTATGATATGGAGGTATCATAAAGATTTATGTTACACAAACAGTATTTTCAGGATAAGGCTGACAAAATTCCGTGCATACTTTGTGTATGATTATCATATAAAAATTGTCTGAATTTTATTATGTAAATTAGATTTTATCTTGCACTGAGAACAGAAGATTTATCTTTCAAATGATGACGCTACTTGAAGCAAATTTCATCCAGACGACAATTAACTTCTGTGTACCAGACAGGAAAAGATCTCTTTACAGTATACAGATCAGGTTATATCATATATGATGTCATAAAATGTAAAATAACATACTTCTGCTTTGGGAGTAGCAATCAATTTAATTTACTCCTATCCGATGTTTCTTTATGTAAATGGCAATTACGTCTATGGTAATATCATACAATGCAATGGTGTACAACATTTTGCGACATTTATGTATTATATCTCTGACTTTTTCGTAACAGTTCTCTTTAAGAAGAACATGGGAAGATTGAATTAATCATAAAGTAAATCTTCGGGCGAAGGACTTTTTAACTAAATTTGTGAGTCTGTATCATTCTTTGCCCAACATAGTTTAAAAGGTTTCTTTCTTATTCGGCTGAAATCATTTTAAGTAACATAAAAGGCTTGTTTTTTACCACAATATGGCTTACCACATTCATGTTGATTGTCAAAATATCGATATGCATAGGAAACACATTCTTAATACTCATTGGTACATCGAACTCTTTGTTTAATTTTCCAATTCACAAACCTTAAGACGTCAAAACATCTTTTATGGGAGGCATTTGGTGCAAATCGTTACTATTTAGTACATGATGTTTAAAATGAATTGTATGCATTAAAGAAAACATGACGTCATTCATCTAGCATACGATATAACATGATAAACTTCTGACATGTTTTATAAAGAAAAAGTGGCAGACAGCAAAGGCAATCACATTATGGCACCATGAATAACCTTATTTGCTAAGCATTCATTAACCTGCTGTATTCTGAAATATCTCGACAACAGTTTAGAATCCCTGACAATGTAAACTATCTGAACTTTAAATAAAGTAAATCATCTTAATTATATAAAGCAATTCTTATCTGTATTGCCTTGAAACATTAGCATTAAGATTACGGCACACAGAGTTTCTTAAGGCAACGGTGCAAATTAGTTTTTATTATCGAATATTCTCATGGGAGCTGAAAGTTGTAAATGTACACGTTTCTCTGATTTCATGACATTTTATCTGCTCTAGTATAAAAGTATTAATAAACTTTGATAATGTGGCAGTTGGCCTCAGTACAATCGACACTGTTTCTTTTCCAATACAGGTAACTAATAATTACTTTGCAATATAGCCCCAAGATAATTTTATGACGGATTATCTTTGAACACCCCTGGACTTATTGGACTCAACTGCCACATTATCAAAGTTCATTAGTAATATGTATATCTAAACACGACCCTGGACCTGTATCGTGTTTTACAAGCGGTGTTACACCTTACACGGAAACGGAATGATCTTAAAACATATGGCGGTGCAGTGCGGAAAGAAAAGAAAAACGTGCAAGTCAACGTGCTTGCTAAGACGAGAGTCACTAGTTTTGAACAAAGTCTATTCTTTTTTGCACAATATAGCTGTCTGACGTTTCCTGTGATGAAGAAAAAAAACGGGATTAGAATAAGATTACATCAGCAGAAGATATTCTATCCGTATCAGAAGGTGGGCCGGTGGTCTAGTGGTAACACGCTTGACTGTCAATCCAGAGGTCCGGGGTTCGAATCCCGGTCCAGGCACTGGAAATTTCTGAGATGCCCTTGAGTGTTTCCCACCTAACTAAGAGGCCTGTACTGGTTCTTCCCAGGAAAACCGGCTTTGGGTGTATCGGTGCTATACACCAGGCACGTTAAAGAACCAAACTGTCTATTCGCAAAGAGCTAGACTAAGTTAGCTGGACAGGCTTACATCTAAAAAGGATTTCTCTTTATCTGTTTTGGTTTTTTTTTATCTCACTATGTCCCTCTGGTCGGATCGCTCTGTGTCTGTACTAGTAGAGGATGAATTTCGCGCCCTGTGTGGCTGTGTTTGCTTTATGTAAAGCGCCTTTGAACGTGTTTATTATGAAGAAATCTGGTAAAATAATAATAATAATAACAATAATCAGGGAAATGTTCTAAAATTCCTATCATCAGTTTTTCTACTAATAAGCATTCTTTTTTTATAATTATTTTGTTTGCAACAATTAACTAGCATCTGTTAAGCAGAAGTATGGAAATATCAATATGTCAATAACCTGTAACAAGTGAATTTACACATACTGTGAAAAAAATAAGCATCACGACCATTTAAATGCACCTACGTGTTTTTTTTTTTACAAATTGTGGCATGAAAATCTTTCTTGTCGCTGACATGAGTCGGGGAAAAGCATTGGCACTATAAAATGGAAAATCGGCGCATAAAGTCAGTGAATAAGATAAAGGTTTGCTTGGTGAACATTTTTATCGGTAACGTATTCTCATTGGCTTAATTTTAATACAGACAGTCGCAAAAAGTATACCTATTTACATGTGACGCCATCCAGCTGACTTATGGAAGGTCGGTGGTTGTTCTATCCAGATGCCCACCCGTGATGAAATAATGGTCAGAAGGGCACCTGGGGTCTTTCTCCACAATCAAAAGTTAGAAAGTTGTCATATGACCTACAATTGTGGACCAAAAAAAAATGTTCATGTGACAAACATCTGAGCTAGTTGTGTAAAGATATAAGACAACAAGTAAAGCATCTTAAAAAGTCACAAACACTCAACTTTTAAGCTGTCCTACTCTTTATACCTCTTTGTTTATTTTACGACAAAGACCAGACTGTGTAATTTGATTTCCGCTCCTTATGTTTTTCATGGTAACCAATTATGTAAATAGGTCTGGAGGCCTTCATATTGTTACAAGAAATAGTAGATAGTTAATTGTAAAAATCAAATGATACGGCAAAATTTACGACTTTTTGTCTGAATATTTCTAGCTCTGTAGCAGATAAAAGCACGTATTGTGATAAATCGTGCAATCACATGGCCGTATTATACAAAAAAAGACAGACTTTCTTACAACGTTAACATGAGAATTTCGAAGGGAAAGTCAGTTCTCTAACAAATTAATCCATCTGCATTTAAATATGAGCATAACTTAATAGAACGATACTACAATGGTTGCCAGTGATTGCAGGTATAATTATTTAGATATGAATAAAATATTAACGTAAATGGACCAAAATAAACAAAAGAAAACAAAACCAAAATGTAACGTTTAATATATTGAAACATAACAGGGCCAAAACATAAGAATTAGTGGTTATTCATCGCTTTCCGTTCTTAGTAGAGAAACATTATATATGGCGTTCCAGTATCTAACATATAAACAGTTTGCTTTCTATGTGATTCGATATCCGAATGCAGATTTAGTAGTTGTGTTCTTATCAAAACCAACCGCTCATTTTGAAGAGTTTGAATTAAACGCAGATATTCTCGGAATGAAGGGCTCTCCGTGCACATCTTACCAAAGACTTTCCCACAGTCTAATATAAATCTAACAGCTGTTATTCGTCGTCACCATTTCTAAAGCAAATGGCGCTCCTAATTGGATGTTTGCATCCAGCGATTGACGCTGTATTAAAAATGTACATACATCTACGTGTGTAGTGTAATCCACAAGTAAACAGTCATACTGTATTAAAAGGTTTTAAATAGTAGTTCTCCTATAAACAGAAAATAAAATCAACAAAATATTAAATAATGCATTTTATCACAGTTTTGAGCTGACATGCATTTATGTTGAGCGGAAGAAATAGCGAGGCACAATATTTGCATCAACTATGATAGAATGCAAATGTTTTTAAATAAAAGGATAATATATAAAATAAGAACAACAATATGTATCAGTTCCGCGACAGCGAGAGTAAATAATTATAAAGCAGACAAGAGTCGATTAAGATTTAGGCATACTAAATTATATGGATTATTTTTCCAAAATAATTCAATGATGCGAGTTGATAGTCTAAGTACATAATTATGAAAACACTGAAAAAAACATGAAAATATTCATTTCCGATATCTTTGTATTTTGTAATCTATTTGTCAGCTTTTGTGTTCTCTGATATTCTATACAATTGGTATTTGAGTATTAAGTGTCACTTCTGTCTATAGTTATTTCAGACGTATTGCACTTAGGACATTTTATAGAGAGAGTTTCTGATACGACACAACTCAAATTATGTTACTTATAATTATTACATTGTATACCAGTCTGAGATTATTACCCCAGATTTATATAGCACCCTTTTTTATGATTTACACGTTCAAAGGTGCTTTACATAGCGTTAAAAACAAGTTATTTCTACTGTATGCAAGACAAATACGAAGCAATTATTTTTGATATTTCATTAAAATGTGTCTTTCTCTTTAGATAAACCCCATTCACTTATAAAATTAACAATTGCATTTTGTCGTTCAAGGATGGCATCCCATAAACCAGGCTTTTTGAGTTTTAACTAAGTGTTATATTTGCCATCCTTTTCGATCATAAACTCCATCCTATGGAGCTGTATAACATAAATCCACTTAAAGGTGGATAATCGGATTTTGGCCATGTAAGGGATTTGTTCGAAACTTTAGCATCTGATCATTTACACTCATTTATGTTCACTTAACACTTAATGCAAATTAGATTTTCACTGGAGGTATTTTTAAAATTTCATTTTCCTAATCCTGGTTGCCCAACCAAGATAGAGTTATTTTATCATAAGTATAAATTTGATAAACATACTTTGCCTAAGGAAATGTATAAATATTAGACATATTGTAATATATTTGTAAAATGTTTGCATTAAAAATTATGTATTTAGATGGAATTCATTAGAAACGCAAGTTTGAAAAATTATTATTACCTCCCTTTGCCTATCTTGGTTGCGCAACCAAGATAGATTGGAAATAAATGAATTCAGAAGCTACACACAGCTTTTAAACTTGCATTTTGGTTCAGATTGTTCAATAGTTGATATGTCTATCAAATGCAAATGTAAAACTAGACACTGTATCGAAATAAAAAGAAATACCCAGCTTTTTATATACTTTCATATTAAAGGGGAGTAATTACAAAATTTTATAAAAATAATAAAATATACATTTCAAATAGGAATCTAACTCTATGTAATCGTCTTTTTGTTCCTTAAATAATTCTCTACCAGAATATACAAAAGTAAAAATGTCATTAAATGTTGTTTAAATGTGATTGACCACCTTTAAGCTGGAGATGGAGGGGTGTTGCACATCATGAGCAGGCTCAGTCAAACCAAATGTGCTGATTTTCATCTTTGTTGCGTTCCATGCATCTATTATAGATGTCATTAACTGTCACAACAGCAGTCTTAAATTGACGACCGTAAAATTTCTCTCTGAACTTGTTATACTTTTAATCATTTTGGATCAGTTTGTATGTATAATGGACTTCACCTTTAGTCGTTGCAAGGGGACTGGATGGGTTGTTGCACAGTTCATTGTCTCTCAAGAACAGTCTATTATCAACGATCTTATCATAGATTTTATTAATAGGTTCTATCACATAAGAAGTCTTTAAGGTATTAGGCCCATAATAGAGTACCTCCTTTATGAAGAGTATTCAATTCCTACCATAAACCTACTTTGACTGCAACTTTCAGGGGGGCCGCTGGGACCAAATGTTTTTTCCTTTTTTTCTAGTAAGTTTTTACTTCTTTCAAGACTTATTGATTTATTGTTCAAAAGTGGAAAAAATCATTTGATAAGCGATTTCTTGCTGTTCAAAGTGAATTTACCTCTGAATCAGAAGGGGTAGAGTTAGACATCTGTAAAACTACTGAGTTACATGCGGTAAAAGTTCTCTATTTTGCCTTCATTCTTTAGATTACATATTGTGGAAGAAGTGTAGGTAGGTTTTACTTCTGCGTCAAGGTTATTTTTGAATAAAGTGAGCAAAATTCAAAACAGACCCACAGGATTCGACCTTAAATTTTCAATGCTGGAGTTGGAATTCTGTCTCATCAAATCCGTTTACTCGAGGCACCCTAGAAAAATTATACTGACAGTTTTTATTTTATGTTTTATAATTGTTTACACAAAATTTATAAAAAACGGCACGGTAAAAGTTATTAAAAATTTGCAACTAAGTGTGAAGCACGGTCAACTGTAAGAATATACCAAGCAAATGCCATTTTTTAAACATTACTATTAGGGGCCTAATACCTTAAGTATAGTTTAGCGAACGTAGATAAATGTCCACATACTTAGACTCGATATTGTTATATTTTTGGTGCATTAATTGAATCCATTTCAATATATCAGTATACTGGGATTCCACCTGAGTCGGTACTAAGGGCTGTAAAGTGGATTGAACATTTCTTTTCCTCTCAAGAACAGACCCAGTCAATTCTTGTTTAATTCTGTTGTTTTGCTTAGTTGCGTTCTTTGATTCTAAAAATTCATAATAATTTCTGTTGTATTACCTCACATAATGCTGTGATGATTTCTATTTTTAAGGCATTAAAAGCCAATTAAGTGTTCAATAAAGGTTGTCTCGGAATTATAAAAAATACGTTAAGATGGTTCATTAGTATACAATGTATTAAATGTGGGTAATCTGATGTAGACATTAATTTAAAAAATCCAAATTAATGAAACACTGTTAATAGTGAGTTGTACAGTTTGATTTTGAGAAAGTAATTTGAGCCGTGCCATGAGAAAACCAACATAGTGGGTATGCGACCAGCATGGATCCAGACCAGCCTGCGCATCCGCGCAGTCTGGTCAGGCTCCATGCTGTTCGCTTTTAAAGCTTTGGAAAGCATAGTTTTTGGGGTTTCGAAAACTAAATCGTCAAATAAAAGTAAAACTGTAGAAAATGAACTCGGATATGACTTGGGTATAACACTTCTTAACATGATTACCAGATATTTATCGTTAGACTGGGTTAAAGTACAATAAATACAGTACAAGCCCTATTACTGTCATACAGGTTGTAAGTTTCTCTCGAAGCTTTGATATTTTTCTAAAATTGGGACCAAAAAATGCACCAGAGGCCAGACCATTCCTATATTTCAAAAATGTCTATTGGGATACCTTTTGACCTCCTAAATAGGATCTCAAATCTCAAGTTTTGGACAAAAATGCAGCAGGGACCACCATTTCATACCTATGTTTCAAAAATGACAAGGGAGAAACACTGTGACTCCATGTCAGGAGGGGGTTAACCCCCGGACCTCAAAATTTGGACTAAAAATGCAACAGGGGCCACCATTTTATACATATATTTCAAACATTTCCAGGCGGACACGCCCTGACCCACCTAACATGAGGGGTTACCCCCTCGTACCTAGCCCCACTCGGCTTGCCGATGCCGCCTTCATTCTTTAATTGTTGCCGCTCCCCGCACCCAAATGAAATATTTCTCGAACCGGGTCTGTTATACATACACTTTGTATTCTAAAAAAGATAACTGACATCTAACATATTAGTGTACTGTTTTATAATCTCAGATCTTTAGTGAATATAAATATATTCTGAATTGACGGTTCGTTCGCATAGAAATAAAAATGCTTCTAAAACCCTATGCCACTGGTTTCAGAATAAGTTAACTCTAAGTTTTATAAGAGGTGTCTGAAAAGTATTTGTCGTATTGTCGTGTCGGCGGGGCGAAAACACGACAACATGAAAACTCGACAAATACCTAATTTGTCGAGTTTTCGTGTCGGCGGGGCGAAAACACGAAAACTCGACAAGTAATGTATTTGTCGTGTTTTCATGTTGGAGGGGCGAAAACACGACAACACGAAAACTCGACAAACACCTAATATGTCAAGTTTTCGTGTTGGCGGGTCGAAAACACGACAAATAAAGGGCGCCAACACGTCATATTTATAACCGCAAACACGAAAACTCGGCAGATAAATTTATCGTGTTGGCGCCCTCTAAACGTCGAGTTTTCGCGTAAGATGTGTCGTGTTCCCTCCCCCCTCCCCCCACACGAAAACTCGACAAATTAGGTTTTTGTCGAGTTTTCGTGTTGTCGTGTTTTCGCCCCGCCAACACGAAATGGCAGAAATCAGCCACCATTTATTCGTAATAATGTTCACGGCGAAGAGGACAACACTTTTAATAACAAGCTTTATTATAAAATCATTAGCGAAACGTTTTAAGTATCTCGAATTGATCAGATAATATTTCATTTGATACAGTCCGACATTTCTCTCGCATGTGTCAGATGAACATAAAAACTGCATCAACGAAATTACAAGACTGCTGGTATTCGTAAGTTTTATTTGAGTGTTTAATGTATAATCCCAACGTATTTAAACATTCTACTTATACACGGAATTGTTTGAAACAACACCAGAAGCGACAAATACTTTTACTGAACTAGCTTTTAAATTAATGTATCATAAACATATTTTAGCCATTTACTGAACGTTTGAAAGCTGGTTAAAAGTGTGAGAAAAAGAATTTTCCTTACAATTAAAAGACATATATAATTTATATTGTTACTTTCTGATTAACCATTATATAGTGCTACTTTTACATTAGTCCATACATTTATGATACTTACAAAGATAATAGTATCATACATGGAGATCATCCCACAAAAATGGTTTTGATACAAGCTGAAGCAATTGTTTAGTGATAAAAAAAATGTCAATTGGCCTAAACCCACCTACACTGTCTACAAGAGGGATAATATGTGAAACTGTGGGATGTTGAGATCATATATTTTAGACATGAAATCTCACTTAACATGTTTGATATTTTGCAGTTCTTATACGAAATTGTGCGTTTTCTGAATTTTCTGAGAGAGACTTACATTAAATAAATTAATTACTATGTTTTATATGCTTATGTGCTTGTTTCCGCTTGAATTTATGACGTAATCTACGATATTTGCCATGCACACGTGACTCTTTCCTTTATTATACTGATTATACTACGTTGTTCAAATAAGTTAATTTACCTTAATTGTTTTAAGTCATTCAATTTTTTCTGTTTTTCAGTTTTCCTGTTTACGTGACATCCTACTTGTCACAGTTTTAAAATGCGTTCAGTGCTATTTTATTTGCATAATGTCGCTTTCTTTGAATATATTATAAATCTCCACATCACCATCGCAACTTCTATGCATTTATTGTAAAATATACTTTACGTTACTGTTAAGTCGGTTGAAAAGCTCAAAAGACCTTATGTTGAACTTGTTTGCTATCTATGCGATTTTAAATAAACCTTACCTTCGTTATATTATAAATGATATCATATTGCACGAAAACAAAAGCACATACATTTACAAAACAGAGTTGAGTTGTCGTAAGTTTCTGTGCTGCAAAGGATGTACATTCACATATCTTATAGCAATACACATATTTCTATAACCATAAAATTTTATTTTTCTGATCGAATAAACACTTTTCCATGAAGACCCCTACATTAAAAACCAAATACAGTCTTTCTGACATATATATTTTGAAAATTTATGTGAACATAGTTAAATTGTTAACTAATATTTAAAAAACATATACAAGTAACTTCATTTTAAATGACTTAAGGATGGTTATTCTTGTTGCATCAGTTTCCTTATGTTTTAATAGAAAGTATGACCACAATAACACCTAATGAAATAGTGCAATATCTGTCCGAGAAAATTAATGTATTCTCTGATGAATGTTTATATCAGTTTTGGTCCTTACTAAAGGCATAATCCAAGTGAATCATCTAGAAATAGTAGTGATGTGTTGGCCAAAATATTCGTACAAAAAGATTCCTGTAAAAATAGTTGAATTTAAAATTTTCGTATCATATTTAGGGCAATAATGTTAAAATATTTTCTTAAAATGATAAAGTAATGCAAGAAATCCCTATGACTTTCCAACTAACATCATCCACACTGCATCTGCTTGTGTTCTTGCATTGTGTTACATTTAATTTAGCTATCCGTGAAGTATATGTTAAATTACGTTTAGGCAATGATAATGTCAACTACAAGATTACGTGCAAAATAACCCGTGCAGTTCATAATTTAGCAATTATTGAACCTCATGTGTGGGCAAAGTACTTATACTAAGCAAAATCAAAGCCCTGAAAGGACTGATAGCCAGTGCTTATTGAGTGATATTTCAACCGATAACCTAAAGAATCAACATTACATTGTGCATAGACCGGTGGTGATTTGAACAATGTTGGTAGAGGTTCACAAGACAATGGTACATGCCAAATATCTAACCTCTGTTCATTATGGTTCAAGACAAGAAGATTTTTAAAGGTTTTCCCTATACAATTCTATGTAAAACTAAGTTTGTCCCAGGGTGGGGCCAATTTTAACCCTAACCCTAAATCCTAAAACCTAACCATAAACACTAACCCTAACCCTAGAGCGGAGTGATTTCGAATGTGAATATAAAGTTCATAATTATCCTAGAATCCGTTGCTGCTTGTTATTGTTGTTTAAAAAAGTATTCGTCAGTTACCCACTGTCACAAACTGACATACGGGCCTCAATGCATCTGTAGTTTAAATGCAGGTATTGGATCATCTTTTTTTCGTAAATTTTTTAGTTATTGAGGTAAATGTCAGATTTTACGCATAAAATACCTCTCATGATTTTCTGTATTTCATAACTTAAATTTCCATGTAAATTTTGTTAAATTCGGTTCAGTAATAAGAAAGTTGATATTTTATAAACTTCAGTAATTTATGCTTTTATCCCCAAAACCACTATAACGGGCCTTAAATTGTCAAATACATAGCCGCGCCAAAGTAGTCGAATTTCCCGGCTATATTATGATTCCCGTGATCATGTAAATAGTCAGAGTTCACGCCTATGTTGTGAGTCCCATGAAATCCAATATTTGGCGGGACATAACCCTACAAATAGACTGGACTAGATATGTCTAGTGCACATCATTTTCGACATTACACGAAATTATGTCACTTTGATTTTTTCTTGGTAGAAATTTTGCTCGATCGAGGTAAGAAATTCATTTCTTAGATTTTTGTACAATTTTTAAATTACGATGTTTATTTTGTAAATTTTTGCTCATCCTACAGAATTTTGTAAAACGTTTACTTTTCGGCAAGAGATAAGCAAGTTTCGGTATGTCAGGCTAATTAATTAAATTTTTCAGACTCTTGTAAATTATTTCGAAAGAGGAATCTAAAATGTTTCCTTTTGTATAAGCTGTAAGATTTGTACTGAAATTTGTGTAAGATGATAATTGTAAAGTACCCTTTTTCATAAAACATCCATGTCAAACATTTCGATGTAAATTATGGAACGCCGATACTGCATTGCATTATAATGTATAAATCTATATGTTGGCAAGTCTAGCACCGTGTATTTGATATGTAATTGTAATTTGAAATTATTGTGTGCCAGTCTATAGCATATCTATACAATGTCCGTTTTGTTGTATGGTTGTTGATCTTACATTCATACCAGCTGTTGTAAAACGTTTGACTGCATTGCATTTTGTTAATTAGTGGTTGTAAATAATAGCTGCAGTTTATCATTTCCTTATCTATAAGTTTTCATCATAAACTTTTCATATCTTTTTCATACTTTAACTTTAGACTTGTAAGTAATTTATTTGAGAAATAATGGAAGTAATTAGTGACGTATTGTAATCACGTGACGTATGAACATAGGAGCACTCATATTTTGTATAAGTAGCACGTATTATTTATGGGAGCCTTCGGAGGTATGGTATACCCAAAGGAGCAGTTTTATGCCCTTATTTGTTTTGCTATGGTGTTTACCATATGTTATATATTTTAGCTTCTTCCACCAGACGACTTTTACCTGGTGATGATGTCACGACCCGGAAGTACAATACTCGAGATTAACATTTCTTCCCTCGCCTGGATGTGATTTTCGCAGCGCAGAGCTTTCGTTCCATGGTTGTGGCTTAACCGCAGTGACGGTGATTTTTCTAATCAACTGAGACAGCTCAGGGATACAAACACCTACCTACATAGGGAGCCAAAAAGGAGTCAACGTTTTCACGGTTTAGAGGGACTTTATTTGAAGATACGTTTTTTTTGTGCTACTTTAAGTTTGAAGTAAAAGGAAACACCTGTGATATGCCATGGCAGAAATGAACTGCAATTTTTAGAACTGTACATCTTCTAGAAAGAGATACTGAGCTCAGAATTTTTTTTATTTTTCTGTTCGTTCTTTTCTTATAATAAGAAATTTTTCTTTCCTTCATTCATTGTAAATAATCATTTTCTGTAAATAAACTTGTAAATATTGTAATGGGTGTTAAGTTGTTCTGGTAGTTATTGCCCCCGGTACGTCCATCCTGTTACACCCACACTATCACACAATACAAAGATTATAAAAAATAAATATGGGACTATTTTCAGAATATTTGGTTGATGCGGTCACATAGAAATAGAAGGAAAACTCAAAGGACGCAAGGTTGAAACTTGTTACATGTAGTTGATTTAGAGCTATAGCCTGTTGCTAAAGCACTGGCTAAAACAACATATCATTATGACCGGATATATTAGGCGGGTCAGTCAACACGTTTACGTATTTTCAACCGAATAACTGTGTATGGGTCAGAAGGCATTGAGACTGCCAAGAACGAAGTA
Organism: Mercenaria mercenaria; assembly: GCF_021730395.1. Lineage (NCBI taxonomy): Eukaryota > Metazoa > Mollusca > Bivalvia > Venerida > Veneridae > Mercenaria > Mercenaria mercenaria. Next base: position 13,978,856 of record NC_069368.1, read on the forward strand.
ATCAACGGGTCTGCGAAAGAAAGTGCATTATTGACTGCTCAGCTGAAAGTATAGCATACACACGCCACCGAGTTTTATTTATTGGCATTTTTACAATGTTTAATGTATAAAACCACTATGTACTAAATAACTTTTCGGCCAGGATCAAATAGAAAGAAGTGGAAACTCCATAGGTCGCTCAACACGACAAAAACGAAAATGTTGCAGGCTCGGCTTGATTGAGCCTGTTCATGGACGGTAGTGGAAATGCTTGCTACCATCCACGCCCTCTAACCCCGGGTTGAGCAGAACTCCACATTTACACATGCTTCATGTACAAAACAATTTAGAGACGTCCGCAGATGTATTCATATGGCAGAGCACACGGAACCTTCAATGACACACAAGGTGTAATTCCATGAAAAGAGGCGTACGGTCCCCAGTTAAAATAAGGGGTTTGCCCTTAACGAAAAAACAATGGGCAGAACAGCCGCACAAGTAGTATTTCTTGACAAAGTTTGAATTTGTTGCTCTTAAAAGAAACGAATGAATATTAAAACCGTATTTTATGATCAGTTCTAATTTCATAATTTTTAAGAATACGTAATTCCCACCTTGTATTATCACAAAAGAAAATCCGAAGAGTACGCACTCATTGATCGTAGAAAGGTTTTGCCAATACAGCCATGAATAATTATGTTTGTTCTTGTTCACAAGCATCCGTAAGTATAATTTAGTATGACAGAAATGCCAGAGTAATGATTGCCTTTTACTGCAAATATTATAAAGATCTTAGTGCAAAGGTATAAATTTGCACTCTAAAATGCATTACGCAGAAAAGATAGAATAACTATTGTCATAAATATTGACAGTGAGTAAAATAATAATGTTAGCCTATCTTTCAAAACCAATTAATCTTCATCTTTAATCAGATGTCGACTAATTAAAAACTTGATCATGCAAATATTTTCTGAGGGCATATGGTAGTTTCGTATGAGACACCAAATCAAGTTATTTAGAGGGAGCTTATTACAACTGCATTGTTATATTTATGACTGATTAAAAAGGGCATCTTTGAGCAAAATATTGGCTTTAAATATGGGACCATTTATTCCAATTAAAGTGGCAAAGCTTACTTGTCTGAGTGCACGAATTTTGAAAGGTATTTTCTACAAAGATCTGTGATATTAAAAACATACTTAACTTTCTTTTTAGACTTTATATAACCAAGCTTTAGTATAGCAAAGACCCAATTATTTACAGCTTTACTACATCAGACTTCGTGCATTTTAATCTCCCATACATTTACATAGTTATAAAGCCACCAACTACGTACAGTTACCACGAGCAAAGAAGTTGAAACAGAATTTGACAGATCATTAACCTGTAAAAATAAAATGATTTTTAACTAAAAAGCTATTTTTAGAGACTAAAGCGAAAAATTTCCCTTTTACTGACAAATACTTTGTTTAAAATAGAAAAAGTGGAAATCCACAGGTCGCCTAATACGACATAAACGAAAATGTTGCAGGCTGTGTTTGATTGAGCCTGTTCATGGGAGGTAGTGGAAATGCAAGCCATCGTCCACGCCTTCTAACCCAGGGTTGATTAGAACTGTATGCAGAGCGTAATTCTATGTTATAAGTTCCAGAATATAATTTAGAGACATCCGTAGATGTGTTCATATGGCGGCGCACTTGGAATCGTCAATGATAAACAGGGTGCAATTACATGAAAAGCGCCGTATGGTCTCCAGATAAAATAATGGCTCCAAAACTTCCAAAAGCAGGCACCATATCCACGGGGTGATTGAACAAAACCCAAAGCTTTTAAAGCGGGAGTATTAATATTCACCCAAGCCGAAATGTTCAAGCTAAAAAAATAAACTGTACACTAACAAAACATAAATGTCGTGATGAACAATCTAAAGAGATTAGGTTTATTTCATCAGAATAGGAATCACACGATACACAAATTTGTCTCTAGTTAGAACTATATGTATAAAATAAAGTTTCCTATAACAAAGTATGAGACATTGCCTAATGTATTTGATTTATATATGTTGACATTTTGACACTGCCACTATTTATTGATTAGATTGACAGACAGTAGTAACTTTGTATCAGAAAAGTAGTCATTAATAGTCTTTAGAAAACTTGTTAGACATAAGCTTGATTCAAGATACATGTTGTATTTGCATTTTTAGGGTTTTTGTTTCAAGAAAGCAAACATTTTCAAAACTACAATTGCCAGATGATGTGAGAGTAAGTGTACTAAATGCAATAGGCATTTCATTTCTATTTGTGTTCAGTATTGCTGTTTCATTTCATAGCATACGGTTGTATTATAATTTACATCTCTGTGGCAAATCACTAAAACATTCCAAATAAAAGAAAGCAAAATTAAATGTGATGACCGGAAATTTTGTCGGTACGACTTTAAACCCAACAAAAAAAGTTATAACAACTATTTTCATATCCAATCTACAGAAACAGCTAAAGAACAATATGAAATCACAAGATTGACTTGACTTATGTTATTTATTATAAAGCTTGTTAAATGCGCCCTAAAATAATAAAACCAATTGTTTAAACTACATGTATCAAATTATACTATTTAATTACAATTTATATATTTTTTATAGAATATGTTATTTCATGCAGATTTTCTGTCAGAAAAGAAACCACATTATATTTGATCCCACTATCTTTGATCACGTTCAAGAAAAGGAATCGTGTTGATTCTTGTTCATCGACATGCAAACATTTCATTTAGTTTGACTAAAACACAAACTTTATGATAATCTGTTTCGTCAAACAAAAGGGCTTTCAATGAAATAGGTGGAAAACTCCAAATGCATCAAGGATTACAATTGGTATAACACTTCAAAGCGTGAGAATCAATTATAGTAATTTGTCTTGCAAAGCCAATTAAGCTATATTAGACTGACATGAATATAGACTTGATCACGCAAAGATGTTTAAAACACACCACACTATTAATTCCCATCTGAAAGGCAAATGCATAAGAAAAAGAATGATCCTTTTTAGATGTATTTATGAGTAAGTTTGTCACGTAAGCAATGTATCCTTTTTGCGAATATATCTTACAGATTTCAGTGGTAGAAAATTACACACTAGGCATAATTTTATAATGATTCTTGATCCGTAAGTAAAACGCTTTACACTAAACGAACATAGCGGCGGTGTCTTAATTTGTAAGCTCCAGGAGCATGTTTACAGAATTTTTGCGCTGTCTGCGAGATTTTTCGTCCGCTAAACGTACACAAATTGTGTAAGTTCATAGGTCAAGAGCCTGTTTCACAAAACTTGTTTATTCTTTGTGCTTTTTTTGTACTTAACTACGGCATTCATATTAAATTACATACGAAATTCATACGAAACGTCTACTGCTTATTTAAAACTGATATGTTGGGCATATGGACCAGTAAACTATTCAGTTAAATTGACCGTTTTGATCTATGCATTTATATTTTAAGCGTACACCAAATCGAACAATTCTTAAAGTGTATGAGTATATCATCCAAACACAGAAATATTTGATAAACGAATGTACATGTACATAGCATGCATATATATGTTCTGCCGTACTGTCCCGCACGACTGGATACTTTCATATATTATATTCTCAAAAACTTGCCACCTTTAAAAACGAATGTCAGTTGTAATGAAATAGAAATAAACAAGCGCTGAAAACTACGTTTCATCTAGTTATGTGAAATTTCAGCACTGGAACATTATTGCAAATGCAACAAAACAATGATATGTAACAATTCTTTGAGAATGGTGAGTTTCTAAATGCGTTGAACTGCCTGAAAGTCTGGACTCTTTATGCAGTCCTTTCCGGAATTCAAAGAATATTTCAGCAAATTGACAATTGTTTTGTAGAGTTATGTACATGTTCAATTTTAGTATAAAACAACCCTTCCTTACTAATATTTAATTTTGTTTGAATGTTTCTTTCTCAGTATGTCGTGGCTAAGCGTTAAAATGAAATGCAGACATTTAGATTAAAAATATATATTCCCAAATAATAGATATACACATTATTACATAGTCAAAAATTGAATAGTAACACAGGAAAGCATAAGAAAGAGAGAAAAGTCTTATAGAATTCTTCTCCCTTGCGGAATATTTACTTGTAGACAAATGACGAGTTTAAAGCTTAACCAGAAAAATAGTCTTTAGTTATCAAAAAAACTGTGTACAAGTCGTCAATGTTTACTGTTGAAAAAGAAAATTATGACGAAAAAGGGAAAATAAAAAATGTTAAACGTGTTGAATGATATAGTTAGTATGAGATAATACTATTTAGTGCGTGCGATAAAGATAGAAGTGTGGATTGTATTTGTTTGTTTTGGCTTTAACGCCGTTTTTCAACAGTATTTCAGTCATGTAACGGCGGGCAGTTAACCTAACCAGTGTTCCTGTATTCTGTACCAGTACAAACCTGTTCTCCGCAAGTAATTGCCAACTTCCCCACATGAATTGTCGGAGGCTGAGGACGAATGATTTAAGACACAATGTATTTTATCAAATCGTCAAGGAGAACATACGCCCCGCCCGGGGCTCGAACTCGCGATCCCGCGATCTATAGACCAACGCTCTCCCTACTGAGCTAAGCGGGCGGGCGCCAGAAGTGTTGAAGGTTGAAGGTTGCCTCAAACGAAGGTGTCAATTGACCTATACGACTCTCTTATAGTCAAATGACCCCTTCCTTTAGAGACAACCGTCGACACTGCAGACATTTTAACATGCAGGTATTTTTGCAAAATGTTTGAATATAAGATGACCATTACTCGTGAAACCCATCCAGTTGTATTACTGTGTCAGTCACCAATTTAATAAGTAATTCTGGAACCATTTGTATTTAATTTAGGTAAGTCATCGTATATAACAAAGACAATGTCAAAGATAACAATATCCTTGTCGGAAAAAAACTTACTTTATGGCAAGTAAACGGTTAAATTCAGCTAAAATGATTGGCTGCAGATATTGACAAACACTGCAATGCATTCTGATTGCTTTTATAAATCTCTCAATTACATGTATAACGTTATGTCATGGTTACAAATAGTGTACTTTCATTTGTATAATATTTTTATTGCATGAAAGTATATTATTTTATATATATTTCTGACTGATTTTAAGATAAAAAAAGTATGTGGTACAGATCTAAGCTATCTCCGTTAAGCAATAGAAAGTGGTGGTTTTGTTGAATGATTTAACTGAAAGGAAGTCTGCTTTTACTCTACATTATACTTTTCAATGTTACATCAAAACTATTCTGGTCAGTTAAGAACTAGAGGAGCATTGCTTGTCAGGGGTCAAAGAGTCTTACTGTCATGATACGACTGCGTCATAATCAATGTCAGTTTTACAATTACTCAATATCTGTATTGGTTCACCCCATGATAAGCATTAGGGATTTGCAATTCGACCTGTTCTCCTACTTAAAACTAGATTGTTTTGATATGTTTGAATTTACATAGTGAGTCACCCTTGATATTTATTGCGTAACATAAAATATTGAGATTAAACAAAACACATCACGTGGTAGCGGAAACCATCAAGAAATCTATGGAAATTGAATTGCTGTCTGTCATGTCAGTGCGTCATGTATGTTATTCTATGAGAGAAGTTGTGAGTAAGCTAATTTTAGATGCAAATATTTCAACACAGTGTACGGTCTTGCATCTTATGGGAATTAACTTGACGTTCATTTTCTAATTTTTGTTAAAGTATCGTCTTTGTTTTTTCACTTCGTAACCGTGATATAATTTATACAATAAATAGTCTTAAATCTAAATCTTAAAACTAAGAACAAAATGAAATTGCAATAATGATAGAATCTAAGATGTAGAACTTCACAATAAACAGTACTTATCCATTGAACTTATTCTACTTTCTAATATTTAAAAACAAACACGTTAAGTTATATATAATTGGACCATGAGATGACCCGTTATATTGACACAGGTTGCTTATTTTACTATTTCTTAGAGGTCCTTTAGATTAAAATAACTTCAATGGCTAAGATTGTTTCATTATTATCAAAGTGGTGTCCGTAGAGTTACGGCACATATAAGATTTTGTAAAAAAAAAATACCCTGTAAACTTGCAAATATAGAAGTATTGAGGAAACATGGAAGGTGTCCTCCCTAAAATATTTAAAGGGAGAGAGAGAGTTACAAAATAATTGTTGAAACTGACAAACACTTCTCAAGGTACAGTAACTGATGTTTTGGATGTGTAAATGACATGTTAAAGCCCTTTAGAACAGCTACGACATGTATATTTATTGTACCGTGTAGAATCGTATACATATATAACTGTTTTCCAGTTTTGCAAAAACGATAACGACACCTAGTTATACATTAAAATATGCCGATACTAGTATATCGTTCTGTATGTTTGAATTATATTGTAAACATAATGTTGATAATGACTACTTAGGGAAATTGTTAGGTTGTTTTAGAAAACTTTTCTATTGTTTAGCTATTGAAACAGGAAGATATAGCGGTATAGCTAGGAATCAAAGAAAACGTGCATTTTTGTAATTTATTTGTCAACTTCCGCTTTCTCTGAAATTCTACACAATTGGTAGCAAAGTATTTAGTGTCACTTCTATCTCCAGTTATTTCAGACAGATTGCCCATTCCTTTATGACATTTTAAACGTCCAGCTGCGTAGCGAAATTTTCTGTTGTTTACATACTGATATCATGACAACGACACGAAGCCAATTATGTTAATAACATAATATCCTTTATAGTTATTTCGACTGTACTTCTGTGTCCAAATGCGAGGCAAATACGAAACAGATATTTTCAATAATTGCAGTTAATTTGTTTTTCTCTTTAGATAAAACTTATTCACTTAAAAAAATACAACTGCATTTGGCTCTCAAGGAAGGGATCGCAGAAACCGGGCTTTGTGCGTTTTAACTTAGCGTTGTTATATTTCTCACATTTTTCGATCTTGGACTCTGTCCTTTGAATCTGTATAATAGAAATCCACTAAAGCTGGATATGGAGTGGTATGAAACATCAAGATCAAACTCGATAAAACCAAATGAGCCGGGCCATAAGAAAACCAACATAGTGTATTTGCGACCAGCATGGATCTAGACCAGCCTGCGCATCCGCGCAGTCTGGTCAGGATCCATGCTGTTCGCTAACGGTTTCTCTAATTGCAATAAGCTTTGCAATCGAACAGCATGGATCCTGACCAGACTGCGCGGAAGTGCAGACTGGTCTGGATCCATGCTGGTCGCAAATGCACTATGTTGGCTTTCTCATGGCGCGGCTCAAATGTGTTTATTTTCTGCTTTGTTGCGTTCCATGTTTTTCTTACAGATGCCATTAACGGTCACAACAGCAGTTTTTAAGTGCAGATCGTGAAATGTCTCTCTGAACTTGTTTCACTTTTAATCATTTTGAATCAGGGAGTCAATTCAGTTTGTATGTAAAATGGACTTCTGCTTAGGTCGTTGCAAGGGGACTGGAGGGGTTGTTTCAACGTTCTTCAAGTACTATATTGCTTGGTATATTCCTTACAAAGGGTCTAAGTATAAATCTTGAGAATAGTTTCCATCCGATAAGAAGTCTTTTTAAGTACAGTTTAGCGACCGAAGATAAATATCCACGGACTCTTTATTGTTATTTTTTCTGGCCCTTTGGAATAATAGAATCCATTCAATATATCAGTATACCGGAATTCCTCTTGTGTCGGTTCAAGGGGGTGTAAGGTGTGCTGAACCTTTCATTTCCTCTAAAAAACTGACCCGTTCAAACCTAGCCTCCAAATGTTTTGCTTGGTTGCATTATATATGTTTCAAAGGACTTTTCTTACAGATATATTACTGGCTGAAATTAAAGTCACTTTAAAAATCGTGAATGGTTTCTGGTAAGTGATAAATTCAATTTTTAATGTGTTAAAGGACAATAAATTGTTCAATAAAGGTTGTCTCAAAATTATTATAAAGTACGTTAAGATGATTAATTTGAATAGAATTTACTTAATGTAGACGTTGATTGGAGAAATCCTAAATTGTTAAAACAAATTATTGAGTTGTATAGTTTGATTTTTGGAAATTTATTCTTGTCCGGGTTTCATATGAAAAGGGAGCATATACTAGTATGTTTGAAAAACTGATGATCTACTCTAGGAAATCAATTTTTAAAGGTATCAAGGTACAAAAATAACTGTTAAATATTAAGACTGTGGCAAAATTATTTACAATTGAAGTCTAAATCTCCGATGGGTATGCACAATACATTTTGAAATTCGTGCATTTCACTGTTACCTTCCGATATATCATCTTATAGATATAAACACTTTGATTTGAATGTTTAAACTATACGCACGAAAATGAAACGGACTGGAAATTATAGTTCTTCATATGAAACCGTAGAATATGAGTTCGGATATGACTGGGGTACAACTCTTCTTAACCTGATTACATGTACAAAGTAAACTAAAATTGCGTTAAAGTGCAATAATTACAGTTCACGTTCCACAATCTGCCGACAATTATGTCATCCAGGTTAGAAGTTTCTCTTAGCTTATAATTGTAATAGTCTTCTAAAATTGGGAAGCCAACTTACAAAAAATGCAAGATGCATTAGCCAAACACTCTGCACAAACAAAGAGAAGAATCGTTTTCGCTGCATAATAAATTGCGCTATGGGCTTTAACAAAAACAACACTTTGTTGATGGGGCTATGTTCTACTGAGGTTGAACATACGGACATGGGCGGTTATGCTAAATATATAACAAACGGTGTAATAATCATTAAGCTTGATTCTACTACAATAGAATTTATCATTTTGGCTGAAGTCTTGATCTAAGGCATAACTCAGATTCAAATGCTCAACAAATAAACTTAAGAAAATTCTAATTATTATTTAGGAAAGCTTTTGAAACCTTTTATGGACAAGGTATGGACAAAACTTTGTTTTAAATCTGATTCCCGAGAATATCGGTATGATATGTGTTGTTCCGTTAACGACAGTGAACTTGAAAGTTCAAAGAGTGGGTTCCAAAATACACAGACCCAGTAGACTAGTTTGTTTGTTTTTGTTGAGCTTCACGACGCTCCGACACAATTATAGGTCATATGGTGATTTTGCAGCTTTGGTAGTGGAGGAAAATCCAAGGTGCCCCTCCGTGCATTATTTCCTCACGCGCGCAGACCTGGGTAGCACCATCGACATTCCGTAAGACAGCTAGATGGTTTCCTCGGTAAACTGTAGTATATGTAGAATATTTTCTCCAAGATCATGACGAAGAGCACAACCAAAAATATATAATACAAACATTAACAAAACGTTTTAAGTAATCTCAAATTGATAAAGTAACAATTCATTTGACACATTCCGACATTTCTCTCGCACTTGTCAAATGAACATGAGAATTCCATCAACAAAATTGCAGGACTGCTGGTATTTTTAAGTTTTCAGTGTTAAAGATATTATCTGAACGTATCTAAACAGTCTGCTTATTCACGGAATGGTGTTGAAACAACACCGTGAGCGACGAACATGTTTACTGAAACAGCTTTAATAAGTAAATTATCATAAACATATACGAGCCATTTCCTTTTAGCGTGAGAAAAACATGTTTCCTTACAAAAGACATGTAAGTATACATCTATATTGCTATTTTCTGATTAACCACTATCTAGAACTATTTTTACACTTGTCCATGCATTAATGTTAACCACAAAGATAATAGTTTCATACATGGTAACCACACCATGAATATGGTGACGGAATAAACTGAACCAAATTTTACGATATTGACTTAAGACTGAGCCTATAGGTAGCCAATAGTAAGACCAAGGAAAAATTTGAATTTGGGGTCAGTGAAATCAAGGTCAATATCACTATTACTATAAATATAAACATAAGTTTCTGTTCAATAATTTTCGTTGATGGATTGAAATTTAACTTGGCAGAAAAATGGCTTATACGAAAACCAAGGCTGGGATTGCATTGGGTCAAGGGCAGGGTTATAGTTAGTATAATTAGATTTCGTGCACTGTGATCATCAAAAAGGTGGTTTTCAGTTTATAACTTTAGTTAGGGGTGACTGACTGTCACCAAAGCATAGTAATCTTATATGAAGAACAGTAGGATTGTATTTTGGGTCACTGTTACTAAGAATAGAAAATGGTTGTGCTCAATATCGTTCTATTGTCAGCGAACTGTGTTTATCAAAGACAGAGGTTGGAAATATATTTAGGGATCACTCGGATCAAGTTGACTGTGGTGCAGTGAGCTAAAGCTTTGGTCAAGTGTACCTTTTATAATGTGGAATGAATAGGTCACAGTTTAAAACCTGGTCTGGGCCTTATACTGCCGAAGAGTCAAGGTCAAACTAATGATGTAAGTCAGAAATTACATACATGTATGACAATTGTTATATCGGTACTTTTGAATGACATGATTAGATGCAGTCATATATGTATAATAGAACATAATCCTTTTTAAAACTGAATCTTTCGGCGTGATGCAAATTTTGAAAACCTGGTTTTCGTGGAATTTTCACATTTCTTGTTTTGAGTATATTTCTAAGATTTATGGTCAATTTAGGTGATAAAATAAAAAAAAATGAAGTCGATGCTAAGAGAAATAATATTTGAATTTCTTCTCAGCGGTCATGTAATTTTCATAGTCATGTGGTTTTTGTAATTTATGCAGCGCTATGGCAGATAATCACTGCTGGGAGTTTTGTACATCAAGCGGCACATGTTGTGTTATAAACTGAAGGTAATAACTGATTTAACTCGGCTTGAAGTACTGAGTATTGTTGAAAAGCTTTTGCAAGGTTTTGCTGGTTATTTTCGGAGACAAAATACAATAGTATTCATGAGACACCACATTATTTCTTCAAAATTTCCATGTTAATGCAGATAAAAGTAAACTGACATTTGAAAGTTGTCAATTTATGTTTATTTAGCTACTGACAAATTGTATCATTTATGTCATTAAGTAATAAGGTAGAAAACAGTCTTCCTGCAATTTTAACAATTTTCTACAAAGGTCACTCTCATCTACGTGTCAGAAAAGAACTGGGAAATTTTTATAAATTTATACCAGCTTTTGTATTTGTTTGTATCAGTTGGTATTACAACAGACTGTTTCTACTAAAGCCATTGGTAAATGGAAGGAATAGTTCAGAGGTAAATTTTCTTTTACTGATTTTTTTTATGATATTAAATATTTCTTTTGTGTAGTTTTATAAAGCTACAATATTGATATCAATTGAAAAATCAAATGTTTTGTCGAATGTAATTTTTTAGAAATCTCTTTAGAAACAGTAGAGGGAAGTAAAAGTATTCTGAAGTAACTTTACTGAATCAATAAAAAAAATTGAAGAACTTTCCTAGAAAAAACAATATTCAGGTTGTAAAATGGAAAACTTAAGATTCTTAATAATGAATTTGAGGTTCACATTTTATCCCCCGCCGAAGGCAAAATTGCTTCAGGAACACATGAGTTATGGCCCTTATTACTTATATAATGTTTACTAAATAGGGTATTTATTCGCAAATTAAAGGCACTTTAGGGTCCATTTTTGCTATGTCATATTGTGACCAAGCTTGTTAAATATATAGCATTCTCTGAAACTGATGTACGATATACATTTTGGTCATTGGGCTGAAATTCAAGGTCGGTGTTACTAAAATTAGAAACTTGTTTCTGCTAAATAATTTCAGTAAAGAATAGTGTATTGCGATCAAACTTGGAATCTATAGGAAGCTTGCATGGAGGCTATGGTTTTAGATATAATTTGGTAGAATCATTGTTACTAAATATAAATAAAATGTTTATCTCTCAATACCTTCAATTAGGAATGAGTTGAGCAGACCAAACATGGTAAATAGGTACCTTTCATAGAGACCAATGTATTTATTTTAAGCTTGGGTCAAGGTCATTGTTACTAAATATAAAAAATGGGTTTTGGTTAATGATTTAGTAAATTAAAGGCACTTTAGGGTCCATTTTTGCTATGTCATATTGTGACCAAGCTTGTTAAATATATAGCATTCTTTGAAACTGATGTACGATATACATTTTGGTCATTGGGCTGAAATTCAAGGTCGGTGTTACTAAAATTAGAAACTTGTTTCTGCTAAATAATTTCAGTAAAGAATAGTGTATTGCGATCAAACTTGGAATCTATAGGAAGCTTGCATGGAGGCTATGGTTTTAGATATAATTTGGTAGAATCATTGTTACTAAATATAAATTCAATGTTTATCTCTCAATACCTTCAATTAGGAATGAGTTGAGCAGACCAAACATGGTAAATAGGTACCTTTCATAGAGACCAATGTATTTATTTTAAGCTTGGGTCAAGGTCATTGTTACTAAATATAAAAATGGGTTTTGGTTAATGATTTAGTAAGGAATGAGTAGCTTTCAAAGAAACTGAAATTCAATTGCATTTAAGTGCATTTTATAGGCAGAAATTGCTTCCTGTAATCCGTTCGGTGGGGGTTGACAATTCACTAAATGTGCTTGTTGCTGATAAAATAAAATAAAATTCTTATATGTCTGAATTTAATTTCGTTGTTTGGCGAAATATCAAAGACTACAAAAACTAGTCTACCACAATTTTTTTACTATATTATAGTTGATGGTTCTCAGAAATTTAGGAAAAAACCCGAAAATAATGTTCAAACAAACATTTTATATATTCCTTTATTTGGAAGATTTTGTTAAACTTTGAGAGGAATACTTCGATGAATGTTTGACAATTATGCCATTATCTGACTTGTACTGATAATATGTAAGGCCGGCACAGTGGTGTTTGTGCAGAGAATAACTCGTAGCATGACTCCTAACCTAGAAATTAAAGGTCTGAACACCGTCAGGGGTGGAAATTAACTGTCGTATTCACAGTACTACATGGTACCATAGGTGAGAGAACAGTTCAAACGTGCTGGGAGCAGTAAGTGACACAGACACTTGGGGTCTGTGTCCCCTCACCATCCGCCCCTGTCAGCTGAAAGCCAATATATTTTTCAGCCTGTTAACACGAAATGACCATGTGGTGATGTTGCGATCATAGAAAATTGCAATTTCAGCATATTTAAAAAAAAGGTACTTTTTACTATCAATACTAGAAGATCGGAAATAGAAAAACTGACAACTGGAAACAATAGTCGACTCAGCTGTACAGTTAACACCTACCTATCCATCCCTGGTATCAGTCGACGCGTCTGCAACAATTTTGACAAACGATGATGGTCCTGACAACTATAATTCGAAATTCGATGAAAACTCGATAACTTTCATAAACCGATCAATTGTTTTGTTTGATTTTGGTTTAACGCCATTTGTAATGTAACGGCGGGCAGTTAGCCTAACCAGTGTTCCTTGATTCTGTACCAGTACAAACCTGTTCTCCGCAAGTAACTGCAAACTTCCCCACATGAAACAGAGGTAGAGGACGAATGATTTCAGACACGATGTCTTTCACCAAATCGTCACGGAGAACATACGCCTCGCCCATGGCTCGAACTCACGACCCCGCGATCCCTAGATCTGCACTCTCCCTGTTGAGCTAAGCGGGCGGGCTAAACCGATCAATTATCTTTCTATGGAAAACTCCATATGAATAGATACTCGCTCTATATATATCATAGGCCGGCGGAGCAAAGTACCAAAATAATTCATCGTGCCTTCCCTTATGAATACTGATGGATTAAGCAAAGGGTTAAATGGAGATTGTGTATTTTGACAATTTGTTATTTATAAAACTGTATGAATTTTGTTAAAATCTGAAACATTCTAAAGAAATAATTCTTTTTTTTTTAAAGCAAGGAAATACACGAACTATCTAAGTCGTGATTACGAGTGCTGTACCCCGCTATATTCTATGATAATCGGACGCTAAACTAATCCTCTACTAGCTATTTAACAAATTATCCATATACCCTTCCCATTTACACAAACAGACACTATTTTGTTCGTGATTTTAGTCATTATTCAGATGTTTATTATTGTGGTCTCTGGCGTTAGGTTCTTCTACATGTGATTCTGTCACATAATTGACGTTTTATATTATTATAATAATAGTTTCTTCTTAATAAATTTAACAGACCTATTTCACCCATGCTACGCTTGTAATTGCAGTGTAAACGATATATTGCGATAACAGATCATTACCTAACACGTCGCTATGTAAAAAGTCCTGTCTCGATATATTAATATATGCCCTCCGTAGCTAAAGGTACATATAGGGACTATTTTAACGAAATCCATATACTACCTCAATAATGTTCCGTTGTTTATATGCGCATCACTTGTGTTACCGAGGTATCCAGCGCAAGGAGGTGTTCCAAGTGTCAATTTCTCTTATTCCAGTCTTCTATAATTCAGAGAATGGCTGGTAAGAATTCAAAGTTTTAAAACATGCTGACATTGTGACAAAACATGTTCTTTGATCACCATATACGATTAGTTCGTGTTAAAATGCTAAAATGTATTGACTTACAAAACCCGGTTTTTATGGGGATGTGGTTTAAAAACTTTGTAAGATTTTGCGTCATGGCAATTTTCCAATTGTATTTAATAAAATTATTAAACGTTTTATTAAAAGATGGTATGATCCAACTGTTTTTAGACACACCGCATGTTTTGCTGTTCAGCCTTTTTAAAGTTATATCTTTGTGTTGTGTCTGACGGAAAAGGTTGACGACTCTATGATGTGGATTTTTAATACCACCACTGAGCTCTTTTGATTTTTGTCTTCAGGTCTGTTTCGTATTTTTGGTGTTTAGTCCTTTTACAGTTGTTGGACAATACGCTTTCCTCTTTGTTTGGGTCTGACGGAACAGATGATGGAGGACTCTTATCATAGGTAGTTTTTAAATTCCACCACTGAGCTATTTTGATTTCTTTCTTCGTTGGGCCCTTAGGGGGATTTCCCTTGTTGCTCTGTCTTCTGCAAAGGCATTGAGTACAGGCGTTTAAGGTGCTTAAGGATTGCTGTATTTTTTAAATATACAAGACAATTTTTGTGTTTTACATAACATGCCTTCTTTTGCCATTGCGTATGTTAGGGTTTCACCTGTCGGAGGTCTGTTTCGTATTTTTGGTGTTTAGTCCTTTTACAGTTGTTGGACAATATGCTTTCCTCTTTGTTTGGGTCTGACGGAACAGATGATGGAGGACTCTTATCATAGGTAGTTTTTAAATTCCACCACTGAGCTATTTTGATTTCTTTCTTCGTTGGGCCCTTAGGGGGATTTCCCTTGTTGCTCTGTCTTCTGCAAAGGCATTGAGTACAGGCGTTTTAGGTGCTTAAGGATTGCTGGTTTTTTTTAAATATACAAGACAATTTTTGTGTTTTACATAACATGCCTTCTTTTGCCATTGCGTATGTTAGGGTTTCACCTGTCGGAGATATTTTTTCACACTACCCTATGGCTTTGTAGCATGTTGGAGGTAAGACTGAGGTTAGATGCACAATGAACCGGTTGAAGCTCCCTAGTGGAGGTTTTGCCGCTGACCGTTTCAAGGCGTTGTCCCACTGTATTCCTTCATTTGTTCGTTTTCTTCTAGTGTGCTTGCTTTGTGTTAGAGTGTGTGTATTGGTCGTGTGGACGTGCTTGGAGAGGTTGCGTTTTTGTAAAGTGGTTTTCCCTGTTGCATATCTATCCTTGTTATTTTACAGTTGACAGTGGCGGAGGAGTGGAGGATTCTGATACCAAGTGTTTGTGGTCAGTGAGTGTTGTTTCCCTTTATGATGTAAAAACTTTCTCTATGTTCAATGTAAAGTAAAAGAGGTTTTAACTTTTATTTGTGTTAAACATCTTTCTTTTTAGATTTCCAGTTACCAGACCATCCAGCATGCTTCTTCTGTCCCTGTTGTTGCTGACGTTTGGTGAGGTTAGAGGGTTGCAGAGACGTGAGCACACTGCAGATCACTTGAGGTCTTTAAACGGTAGAGCTTTTCAACAGTTAAATGAAATAATTGAAAAGGTTGCTGGCTTGAAATTGAAAAATGCCAGAGATATTCAACAAGGGTCAGTTTCTGAATTTGCCAGGGCTGTAGACAAAATAGGAAATTCAGCTCAAAATTTGCTAGATGCCCTGTCTATACATGGAAGAGCTTTGTCGAAAGGCATGATGACAGATAGTCAAGAAGAACATGTGCAGAACAATTTAAGGAATCTTGCCAGTGTCTCGTCATTAGATGAAAGGGACCTAAAGAATGGATTTTTGATGAAAATTGAGGACTTGAAAAATCTGGGACGAACCGCTGAGAAACTTGCGTCTGGAAATGTAAGAGATTTGAGGCAAGAGTTAATGTCAAAATCTACAGGAGATTTACAAGAGATAAATCAAGTAGTAAGGGAAGTCTTAGGTTTGAAATCACTAAATGTAAGGGAACAAAAGAATGGACTGGTGAATAAACTTGGAAAAAATGTAAATCAGAGAAACAAAACACCAGGCAATCTTGCATCCCTTGCGTCTGTAGATTCGTTTCACTGGTCTCCACACAAACAAGGATCACTTCAAAAATCAGAAAGGGGTGTTAACCAAAGAGACCAAACATCAAATAAGGTTTTAGGCATTTCCTCTATATTTGACTGGTGGTTTCCACACAAAGAAGGATCGCTTCATATGTCAGAAAGGAATGTTAACCAAAGAGATCAAACAGCAGAAAACGTTGTTGGTATTTCTTCCCTATTTGACTGGATTCCACGTAAACAAGGATCACTTCAAAAGTCGGAAAGAAATGTTAACCAAAGAGATCAGACATCAGATAAAGTTTTAGGCATTTCCTCTCTGTTTGACTGGATTCCACTCAAACAGAGATCACCCCAAAAATCAGAAAGAAAGGTTAATCAAAGAGACCAAACTGCAGATAAAGTTTTAGGCATTTCGTCTGTATTTGACTGGATTCCACTCAAACAAGGATCACTTCAAAAATCAGAAAGAAAGGTTAATCAAAGAGACCAAACTGCAAATAAAATTTTAGGCATTTCGTCTGTATTTGATTGGATTCCACTCAAACAAGGATCACTTCAAAAATCAGAAAGAAAGGTTAATCAAAGAGACCAAACTGCAAATAAAGTGTTAGGCATTTCCTCAATATTTGACTGGATTCCACTCAAACAAGGATCACTTCAAAAGTCAGAAAGAAAGGTTAACCAAAGAGACCAAACAGCAGATAAAGATTTAGGCATTTCCTCTCTGTTTGACTGGTTTCCTCGCAAACGAGGATCGTTGCAAAAGTCAGAAAGGGACATAACACAAAGAGACCAAACTTTGGAGAATCTCGCAGGCTTTTCTTCTATATCGAAATCTGGAAGAGCTGTAAAACAAAGACTTTCAAAAGATGGTCATGCTGACCCTTTGTATACAAATGGATTTTATCAATTTGAGCATGCGCTACCTAAGGACAAGAAGAGAGTAAAGCAAAGGGATCAAGTAGCCAAAAGTCTTAATGAGAGGTATCCGGCGAGTGCTTTGGACTGGAAAATAGGGTTGTTGCCTCAGCTGAGTAGAGAAATGAATGCGAGAGAGAGTAACAAGAAGGAACAAAGCAAGCATGTATCAACAGATGATAGAAGTTCTCGGCTACGCCGCGGTTCAGTAAAGATGCAGGGAGGCTGCTTCTATGTGTGTGATGATGTCTGCGACCCAATATGTCATGTTGTTTGTGAACACATTTGCTAACGGTTGACATTAATTCCCCCAAACTGAGTGTAAACACGCATTGAATATACACTATTAAACCTATGTTAAACCTAATACAATTTGCAAAAATATCCTTTGGATGCATACAATGGAATTAAGCAAAATAACAGCAGACTCGGTTTGACTGACTCTGTTCATGAGAGGTAATGGAAAGTGCAACACCCCTCACACCCCCATTCTATTAAACAGATATTGAATGGACTGCAAAAAATATAACAACTCTGAATCAAAGTACGGGGAAACTCACGGCACTTAAAGAATGCTGTTGTAATAGTTAATACAATATTAACCCTAATCTAACCCTAATCTTTAGTTAGTAGATTTTACATTCAATACGTGCGTACATCCAGTTTTGTTAGTCTGCTAACATGGAATAGTTTCAGCAATGCAGCTCTTCAGTTGGAGGCGTGAAACTGAAACTATGTATTTAATGACATCTCTTTATTTTGCGAAATCTGCTTAGTTATAAAACTTTCTATATTTAAAGGCTCTTGAATAGTTTGTTATGATTAATGACTCATACAGTTTGTTGCTTCTTGAAGTAATCTATAAAGAAATATTTCTCATTCTCATTTCAGACAAATTTGTTTGTTTGTTTTGGGTTTAACGCCACTTTTCGACAGTAGTTCAGTTATTTAACGGCGTACAGTTAACCTAACCAGTGTTCCTGGATTCTGTACCAGTACTAATCTGTTCTCTGCAAGTAACAGCTAACTTCCCAACAGAGGTGGAGGACGTATGATTTCAGACACATTATCTTCTATCAAATCGTCATGGTGAAAGAACGCCTCGTCCGAGGATCGGACTGACGACCCCGCGATCCGTAGATCTGCAGACAATTTGGTCTGTGATCCATGATCAAAATAATTGAAAGTCGTAACCCAGAACATAAGCAAAGTTTGAACTATATCAAGATGTTTTGCTATCCTTAAGGAACCTTTTAAGGTTGGATGTCGGTCTGGGTAAAATGTGAGTAAAATTCAAATTTCTTTGGTTGTCACAAAATGCTACTTTATGTATTTTATACCGAATAAGATGTAAAACGTTTGGGTTGATGTAACCTACCCGCCGCTTTAATACATATGCTTATGCAGACAATCATAAGAGCTTCTAATCCTTTTTAAAGATGTTATAACTAAAGTTATCTGATTTTGTTAAAATAATTTCCATTGAAAACTGCGTGAACAATATGAACTATTTCTTTTCTTTTAATCAAGATCGATGGTGCAATTTTCAAAATACATCCTTGAAAAAAAAAACGCTTAAATGATATGATTTAAATGTTGCTTTTATTTCTTTAAAACCAAACATAACTCACAATGTTCTTTCAAAGGGTTTTGTTTGTAACGAATATTTATTTGTATCAGGGTGGCTTCTTGTTAGATGTTACATATTCAGTGTGTCAGATTTAGATTACGTAATAACATTTTAAAGTGTGTTTTTATTTATTAAAAGTCAAAATATACAAGTTAGCTTACTTTGGCATTTACAATAAAAGGAAACTATTGGTACCACAAACCGTTCTAAATGGAACATTATTGGCTTGAATTTTTGAGAAATGGCGTATGATTTATATGTGTTACATTTGTATGCACGTTGTCAGAAATTTAAATTGAATTCAAAATATTATATTTTTTCGTGAACATTTATGAAAATATGAATCTTAAGACAATTGTTCGATGACATCTTAAAAAATACAGTTATTTTGATAATTTTATTAGCTACTAAAAACTGGCGGAGATAAAGCTAGCTTGGGTGGGGTACTGTAATCACTATTGGTTGAAATCGTCAAAATGTGAAATGAATCACTATAGGAAGCCTGTAATTGCCTTACTACAGTAACATACTAAGGCAAAACCCTAATATCTGAAAATCAGTATTGAAACAATCTAATAAAATTTCATTTATAACCGATAATAGTTTCAAAGAGAGAGAATTCGGCATTTTTCATTTACCAGGTTTACTAAAATTAGTATATTTTCTTTTTGATAAACGGTACAAAGTGACATCTGGTCTTAAACGATCCCGGAGTGAATTTATTTATGGCTGAAGTAGATGGGCCTTTGCCTAATTTCTGGGTAACGAAGTAACGAAGTCGAATAACTAGAGGACTTGAAGAAACTGGCCGACAGATCAGTATGTTTGACTTACTTTTGTTATGAACTGATAGAGTTTCAGTTTGTTTTTCTTTGGAAAAGCATGCCGTTGGTGCGAAAATGAGGCACAGATTTAATACAAACAGATATCTAACTAAGATTATATTTTCCGGAAATAACCTTGCAGTTAGAAAAATAACAAAAATGTCTAACATTTACAAAGAGCTGTTCAGTAGACGCAATTTACATTTTGTTATCTGACAAAAGGTTCGATATGTATTTTACAACAGGGACATAAGCAGCTTATCGGATAACGTCGGTTACTGTAAATGCACATGGGCTAGCAAATGGATACGTTAGAAAGTGAAGTAACTTATAAGCTGAGCAAAATGGAAAGCTAATTAACCATAAAATTGAATTTGATATACAAATACACATACATGATCTTTATTACTATTTCGTACCTTTTTCAGTATACGAAACATTGAGGAAATGTCATAAGAGTAGAGACATCTTTTTTTTTACAAGTACATAGCTCAACGTGTTTTATGTCATGTTTGAAATCACTTCCGTTAACGTTAACATATTAAAGCTTGCATATTCTCCTTTAAGCACAGAGTCTAATGGACAATTAAATCCATTAATCACCGTTCTCAGTGTTCACAGGTATGAAAAAAATCTTCCCTTAGATGAAAGATGCGTATCTTTTCCTCTGTTTATTTATTTTCTTCTACATATGTGTATGTTGTTTACTGGGTTTCTTTACATCATGCATTTTAAACTAATGTTAGGGATTGACTTGACGAACCTATAATGTATAAACACTGTCTTGTAACTTTGGAACAATCTGGCTCTTAAGAGTGAGGCTTGTATATTATTTACGGTTAAATCTAATAGGTGCTTTCCCCATAGACCTTTCCAAGACGGTGCCTTGTTGCGTATATCAATCATTTATAGATACACTGTTGCAGGAGTTTATTTTAGGGTGTTGCTTTTTTTCTATCGATCTTCTGTCCTTCTTTTTGCATCTACAAGACAGGACATAAACTAAATATTTGTAAGGTATGGGCATTACATAACTGACAGAAATAGAAATATATTGTGTGAACCTTAGATATTTTCATTGAGTTCTTTCAAGTGCGTAAGGATAGGCTTTCCTATACAAACATTATAGTCTCCATGACAAAACTCTACTTAAAAATAGTTAATTTGCAATTGATCTTTGCTTCTGCGAAATACACTGACGAGAAAAAAATACCCGCCTCATTCAAACTCATTGTACAGTCTTTTGTTAACCGTGATTCAAAATTAGAAAAGAACAATTCCTATTGCAAATCTGATTATTTAAAAGAGTTGGTGGTTAATTACACATTTCATGGTCGCATTATGCTTCAAATCTTGAATTTCAGTAGACTGGTCAGAAAAATTCACTGACACAATCAATAGTGCGTATGGCCACCTCTACTGGCAACCACAGCAGCAATATGTCGCCCCATGGACCAGCACCGTTTACGTAGCAGATACCATGGGATTCTCGCCTTCTCCTGGTGAAGCGTTTCTTTCAGTTCCTGGACGTTGGCAGGCAGCGGTTGGCGTTGAGGTAACCGCCGTCCAAGGTAATCCCAAGCGCGTTCAATCGGATTGCAGCCCGGTGAGCACGCCAGCCAAGGAAAACGTCAATGTTGCTCGTCTGTAAAATATTCCTCGTGACACGTGCAACGTGAGTCGCGCATTGTCTTACTGATTTCATGATTTCTCACTTAGAGGCCGTCCACGGTTATCTACCACTAAACGTGACGTGGATTACGCCGTCACAAATCTGTCACGCAAATGGTGTTGACGTATGTAATTGTCCTGACGTACTGACGTTACCCGCGGTCCACCCGAACGGGGCCTATCGAGAAACGTTTCCGTGTCTTTGACACATCGTACGAGACGCAGTATTATCGATCGAGAGACGTTAAAACGTCAAGCGACTTGTTTTTGCGTTCGCCCACATTCGTGCTTGGCCAAAACTTGGGCCTTCTCTTTGAAATTTATCCTCGACATTATCAAAACTGATTAATTGTCTGAAATCTCTAAAAATATGGTCGTATGTTGACTAACACACGTAACTGTGTACAATTTGCGCAATAAAACTACATGGTTGACACAAACGGGCTGCACTAGGAAATCATAAGCAGGTACATGAATTTAACAATGGGCTGAATAAAATCGTACGCGTTTCGGTTGGCTGTGTTTGTCAATACATGTACATTTCTGATATTGCCCAACAAATTTAAACTATATAATGAAAATAACGCCAACTTTCAATGAGGCGTTTCTTTATCTCGTCAGTATACATAAACAGTGGAATTCGATTAAATCGGGGTTCGTATTTCTTTTAATGTAAAACAGATCTGAAGGTAGTTTGTAACAACACACATGCTATTGGTCTTCCTGTCATGATTTATTGATATCTGCAATATTTATTTTTCCGCTACCAATTGTGTTAATAGGTCTGCTTATTATTGGAGACAATAATAGATAATTAATAGGATAAATCAAAGTGAATGGCAGAAAGAACAATTTACTTGTCGGAAGACAACTTGATTTGTAACAAATACTATCCGTTATTATACTAAATCGCTCAATTATACGACAGATTCAGTACAAAATAACAGCTTTTAATCATAAACTATAAGTAAGACCATGTGAAAAAAGCATAAGAGAGGTATTTTGTCCTTTATTTATAATGGATGATACATGAATGACTCGTTTATAATCCTGCAAAGATTGACTGAAAACTATCGTACCATTTCGGAGATATATTTAGTTTTCTATTAAGAGTAGTCATATACACTAAGAAAATACATGAAGATATGAAAAGCGAACAAAAAATTGAAATTAGAGCGTACATAAAAGTAAAAAATACCTGCAAGGTAGATTCTAATGAACTGCATACTTCATATGGGAAGTCTGCAGTAACAGAGAAACCGATTTACAGGTAGATACGTAACGTTTTAGAAAATGGCGTGAGTTCTTAACGACAGGACTCATCCTGACAGATCCAAAACAGTAGTGACGCCAAAAAACATTTCTGCTGTCAGACGTCGGATTGATGAAGACGCAAGGTATAGGGTGTCCGATATAACGTCTTTTTTAGCATGTCAACTCAGGAGATTCTCACCAAACACTTGGGTTTAAGAATGGTTTGTGTCCGATGGGTCCCTCATATGTTAACCAAGGAGCAAAATGTCAATAGAGTCAAATGTGCTAATGTTCTCAAATTTAGATGATCGCACAATGTCACAGCTCCTTTAGATGTGACCTGGGTATACTTTTAGGAGCCACAGGGTAGTGCTGACAACAGACTGTGGCTGCAAAAAGGTGACCATAGACCATTAATTGCAAAAAGAACTAAAGGTATCAAAAAAGATTTTGTATTCCATTTTCTTTCACTCAAGGGGTATTGTACCAATTCCTACTTTGTCGGGAAAGTCAGTCGCAAGAAAGTTTTATAGAGACAAAGAACTACAAAAGAAATGCGTCCAAGGACCTGCCTTTGCGGTTTCCAGTTGCTCCAGGACAAAGTTGCGGCTCACAAAAGTGCTAGCGTTCAAAAGTTTCTGAGTGATGAAAAAGTGGTACAAATCAATCATTCAGCTTATTCACAAGATCTAAGTCCTTGTGACTTTTCCCTCTTTCCAAGGCTGAAAAAGATAATGGCTTGGCGCAAATATTTATCGAATAAAGCACTTGGGAGGGAGCGGTATTGTTTATTTACATAAGACCATACCAAGGGGAGACTTCTCTGCAACGTTCACTATTAAATTTCTCGATGTCGGAAGCTATTGGAAGTCATGGGCATATACTTTGATAAACTTAACTTGAAGTCTGTGTACAGACTGTGTACAATATGCCAATACGATTGCCTTTATTTTTAGAATGACCCTCGTATTTCGGATACGTTTATTAACGGCAATGTATTCATTGAATTTAATGGAATTGTGATTATGATTCAAACACAGGTATTGATGCCCCATATTCATGTATGTTTGGCCAATAACGTTTAGTCATCTTAGGAGCTATTGACTTACACAAATAATATGACAGTCACAGAAATCATACCAGGAGAGATTCATTTCCTACACATGAAAGAAAACTAATCAAACATTTCATCAATGACGCAGGAAAAGCATTTTTCACTCTGTTTTTTTTTTTTTTTTTTTTTTTTTTTTTGTAATTTGCTTCAGTTTTGCAATAGGTTTTACACAGCTATTCTTTCAAACACGCACAGGAAATAAAGACAAATGAGAGATATGTTTCGCTACACGAAAGTAATTGCGTATTTGATTTACATTAATTTACTATTGTTGTTCCGTGATCAATGCTATGGCCAGCTGATTAAATGCATTTGTAACATGTGCAATTGACGAATCAATTATGTTGTATTTCCTTTACAATTAGTTTCGAATATTACACATATGTTTCCTACTGATGTATGAGGAAGCTTTGCGTATCACATTTTATTCCGCAGATTTTATTAATAATAAGCTAAAAGATATCCAGAGTATGTCGCACGTATCGCAAGTGTTTGACTTGGAGTCATGAAATTTTATAGAAATGTTGATCAGCATACGTAGTTGAGCATATAAGATTATATTTGGGATTAAAACCCCTTCCCCATTCTTAACCGTCCCCAAAGAAAAGCCTGTTTTTACTCTTTCAGTTTCTTTTATCTTGTGTTACGTGATGATATTTTGTAATACCCATATCCCCACACTCGCTCATCTAGTTGTTTGCAATTTGTCGACTGTACTAATATATTGTTGCTGCAGTTTATTCATTAAGGTAGGTAATGACAAATATTCTTCTTGGACTGCAACTTCGGAGGCAGCAAATTAGTTATGCTTAACATAACACACAAGTAAAGTTCAAAACACTATGTAAGTCTTTCTTCTCTTACCGAATCAGCTGAATATCAATGGCTGGTGGAAAATATATGTAGGCTGACCAATGAAAAATTTCAATTTCGGCAATATTTGTCATTAATAAAAAAAAGTGTGATAGTGAAACGTGATAATTATTTCACTGATACTTTCAGGTATCTAATATAGCATATAATAAAAGGGTGCATTGACATTGTCTTGCTAAAGAACCTGCTGTTTACAGGTAAGAGTGTAAGAGGTTTTGTGTTCGAGTTCCAGTCTGGGCTTATATAGTCGCACCCTGTCACAAAAAAAAATTATACTTGCATAGTATCGGCCAGTCCCACTGTACTAAATCTTAGCGAACAGCAAACATGCCTTTTTATTTAGAAAGTCTGACTGTAAAATGAAATACCTCTCACAGAATATATCAAGTATATCAGGTATTTCATATTTCTGCTGCATATGTCCAAGAACAGTTAAATTTCCTTGATCACAAGTTTTCATAATATACGAACATTTCAAATGCTTAAAACTGTGTATTTTTGTTGAAAATGTTATGAAAAAAATTAACTTTAGAAAAACATGAAAAAAAAAAGGCTTTTCAACTATTTTCAAAAAAAAATAAGGTAAGACACAGTAACTCCAGAACATTGTCTTTTAGTGAGAGTATCGTGCAAGATACAGAATATGACCCGTTTCCAGACATTATCTTAATGTTAGTAAGTTTAGTTTGGGGAGCGGCCGCGGTCACGGCACCTGGCTTTGTAGTGCAAAGTTTTACCGCTGGACCACTTGTCCGTTCTTTCTGGTAATGTAAAAGGTTGACATATTTTGATGACGAGTTAGGTTTAACCGCAGTTTCTATTGTTTCCCACACACAGTGTGTGATTAACTTTAATTGTCGCGGCTTCTATTGATCTATGAAACAAAATGTTAGAAAGTTTTCAAATTAAAGTACTCAGCTCCCCGGCAAATTTAGCTAAAAAGGAATATGACCCCTGTCTCAAATAATAAAACTCATCCTGAAATACAATACCGCGTGTAATTTCATTGATGGAATTAATATGTTCGTTTGCTGTGAGCACGAGAATTTATAGGACGCTTTTATGAATTATTAAATTCTGATATCAATTGCGGATAGCATCAAGAAAGCCAAATGGTGCTTTTCATCGTAACATAGCAAAGAACCTAAATTATCATGTTATGTTAACATTTACAGGGTTTTGTCAAAAATTCTTTTTTGTATCTACAAGACAGGACATCAAATAAATATTTGTAAGGTTTTGGCGTTATAAAACTGACAGAAATAGAATTGTTCTGAGTAAACTGTAGACATTTTTGTTGATTTCATTCAATAAGGAAAGGTTTGATATCAAAACAGTTTAGTCTCCATGACAAAATTCTACTTGAACCAATAATTAATTTGCAATTAATTTGTGCTTCATAAAAACTTTTAAACAGTGGAAGCGAATATCGGCTATATCGCAGTTAATGTAGAAAAGAATCGAAGACAGTTTGTTGCAACACACATGGAATAGTTATGATTTATTGATTTCGCATTCTTTAATATCTATTTCCCCCCCTACCAATTATATTAATATGTCTGCTTATTATTGGAGACCATTATACTATAGACAATGAATAGAATAGGCAGGAAGACAACTTGATTTGTAACAAATACTATCCGTTATTATACTAAATCGCTCAATTATACGACAGATTCAGTACAAAATAACAGCTTTCAATCATAAACTATAAGTAAGACCATGTGAAAGAGAATAAGAGAGGTATGTTGTCTTTTGTTTTTTAAGTTTTTTGCATTAGCCTAAACGCAGTCACATGCATATGTTTAATGATAAAATGTCGTATTGCTTCGTAGGCGGAGGCAAAACCACGTATTGACTTCAAGCAGTTACATCATAACATTTTGATGTAATAACAAAGCGACGCCATATACAACTTAACCTTATAATTGTTGGATTTAATAAAAGGTACAACTGTTGCCTTTCAGGTTCGGTCAATATGAGACCATATCACTTTCTTATATATAATAGTTTTAAACCTGGTTAATTATAGGGTCTAATTTAATTCTGAAAGTCAACAGTTGGGTCCGAAGTCGATTGTCGGGCCACGAAGTGGAAAAGTGGGTCTTTGGCACCCAACTATTTTTTACCACTTCTCCAGTGGTCTAGGGGGTTACCTCTATAAAACTATCCTAATGTGTTAGGAACCGATAAGTGGGTCTCTTTGATTATAACTGATTGGTGGGTCAAACTTTTATATACAAATTTAATAGGGACCCTTTAAGTCTTTATAACGGAGTCACTTAATATTGCAAGCTGTCAAAATTAGCTTTCAGCGCTTGAATTCGTGGAATCTTGGATATGGGAGGATTTAGAAAGAACCATAGCTCGTCGAGAAAAACCTCTTTTTTCTGAGTCCATGTATAGATATTAAAGCAGGCATAACGTTTCCTTTGTGAGGATGGGTAATCCTGATTGCAACTGATCTTCAGATGCAGCAAGTTATGTTTACCACTAGGCTAGTCTTTGTGCTTTCTTTTTCTTTGAAAATCATCATAACGAATCAGCTGAACATCAATGACTGATGAGAAATATATAAAGGCACACCTAGGAAAAGTTTCCATTCCGGCAAAATTTGTGATTAATAAACAAAAATAGCTCGTCGTAAAGTGTGGTATTTATTTCACTGAAACTTCCAGATATTTAGTCTAAAAGCAAGTAATAAAAGGGATACTGACACTGTTTTTTTTTTAAATAGAACCTGCTGTTACAGCGCTGTGGCAGTGTCTGTTTAATGTGTAATTGATAGTTGTTCGAGTTCCGGCCTGGGCTTATATAGACGCAATTTGTTATAGCATGTATATTAACATTGTATCGGACTTTTTTCATTGTATTATATTTTTACTATAACAGCTTACTTGCCATTTAGTCAGTAATGCCGATTGTGAAATGAAATATCTTAAATAGAACATATCCAGTGCATCATGTCTCTTTCATTTTTCTGCTGTACATGTCCAAGAATAGATGCATTTCCTTGATCACAAACAGTTCTTTATTACGAAAATTTCAAATTATCGTAACTATGTTTTTATTCAAAATGTTATAAACAAACTTATTTTTAGAAATATATGGACATTTGCATCTATTTCAAGGCTTTTTAATTTCACACCAAAATTTTGAAAAAATATGACACTGGTGGCTACTCCAGAAGATTGTTTGTTAGTTTTTTAGTAAGATCACGCAAGATACAGAATACGGCTTAAATCCAGAAGTCTATTGGGTATATAGCGTGTCAAATGTAAAGTACCAATGCACGAGAGTCTCATCATAATGTTAGTTGACAGTCTTGCTCTGCGTCATATAAAACGCAATTCACCTTTTTAAACGCCGTTGTTAATGTTAGATTTTGATGAAGAGTCAGTTTCTCGCAAAACAGTTTAACAACAGATTCTATTGCTTCCACAATTTTTGTTTAGCTTAAATCTTCGTGGCTTCCGTCGATCGTTAAAACATGAAATGGAATTGAAAAACAGTTTAACAGCAGTTTCTATTGTCACCGTCACACAGTTTATGTTTAGCTTAAGGATGTAGAATCGTTTTTTTTCTAACTTTAAGAATGTTTTCATACTCTGTGAGCTTGAAGAACATTAGTTTCTAAGACAAATAAAAGAAGAAAAAGCACAGGTCACCGAAATCGTTTTAACTTTATAGGGCATTTTCTTCACCCACTGTTTAAGCATTTCTGAAATTTTGTAAAAATTGAAAAATAAATGGTGTTACTTTATAAAACATATGATATCCCACCAAATGTTGTAAGGAGTTCAGTTATTACAGGTTACTGTGAATATAAGGTGATATCAGAATTATATAAGCATATATGTCACTAACAAATCTCTTTCATGTTTACATGCTGACATAATTACCTCACCCACGTTATTTCCAATGGGATAAACTACATAGATTAATCTACAAAAAAAAAAGTCTGACGTTAAGATTTTAGAAATATTTTGCAGCTTTAATGACACGCAAAAACTGCTTTTAAAGTTGGGGTCACCGTACATCTACGAAATTTATTTAGAAAAAAATGTTTAAAAATTGGTAAATTAATTCTTTTATACTTTTAGTTCTTTTTGTTTTAATTTATTTTTCCTGGAAAATATGAAGTACTATGTTGAAAACTTTTATTTCAGCTGTAGCTTATCATTATATATATAATATCAGTCAGAAAAATATCAGAATCAACCCTACCATCTACTTTCATAGATATTTGAAATTACCGAACCCTACCCCATTGTACATATTACATCAATTTTAGACAAATGTCAGTCAAAATAAAGGGTAAAAAAAATGCAACAAGTAGAATCTGTTTGGTAAAATGCTACATTATTAGTCATATTTTAATTACTTAGCATTAAGTTTTGGCAAAGAAATTGTTTGAAAGAAATATTCGAAGAAACATTTTTCAAAATTACGGATATCCTGGAAAAACCGCTCGTACATCCTTAAGGTATTTCTACACGTTTAATAAACCGGAAATGATGGCATATCCAGATAACGTAGAATAAAGCCTGTATTCGGCGTACGGAAATGAAAATCATTTAATGAATTAATGGCAACCCGTGAGTACATTTACAACAATGGCAACGTTACCATCTTTCTAAAGTTAAAATAAGATATTAAAACATCTGACACGTTAAATAATCCAAAATAAATTCTTAAAACCAGCTTGAAATATTCGGATCACTTTAATCATGGGCAAATCCCTGAGAAACAAACACATGGACCTATGCATTTTATTTCATAATATTATAGGCGATACATTTATTTACAACTGCGAGAAGTTTCATTAAAATCTACATTGTAGACAAATTTCTACTCGCGAAAATGTTATGAAAATTGTGATTTTCCGATAGATTCCTATTATAAAACTTTCGTGAGGTTCATTTATTTTCAAATCAGTCTAGCAAAAAATCAAGAATACGACCCTATCCTTTTTACTTTCTAGATTTTCTGAGTATATTCTGAAGTTTAAAAAAAAATCAGGGTTTAATTAAGTTCTACATTGTAGAAAAAATTTTGATCCGAACGTGCAGAAATACCTTAAATCGTCGTGGCTTCTGTCGATTGTTAAAAAAACTTACCAAATTAAAGTAAACAGCTTTCCGGCATATTTAGTTAAAAAAAAGAAATAAGACCCTTATCTCAAATGATAAAACTCATCCTGAAATACAGTATCGCGTGTAATTTCATTGATGGAATTTATATGTCAGTTTGCTGCGAGCAAGAGAACTTTTAGGATGTTTTTATAATTATTAACTTCCGGTATCAATCATGGATAGCATCATGAAAGCCAAATGGTGCGTTTTATTGTTACATGTTTACCTTAGCAACAAGCCAGCAAAGCCATGTATCTTTTATTTACAAAATCCCAATGCTGGCCTGCCAGTAGACTTAACCATCAAACTTTACCAACATACGGTTCTACCCATTCTTACCTACGGATTCGAAATTTATGGCTTCGAAAATATTAATTTGCTAGAAAAAATAAATAACGATTATCTTAGAAAATTATCGAATGCTAGAAAAAGTACTCCACTATACATGTTATATTGAGAAACTGGGACGTTTCCGGTATCAATATCTATAAAATCTAGGATGATATCCTTCTGGACAAGATTACTCCTAGAAAAGAAAATAAGATCTCATTTTTGATGTATAAATATATGCTTAACCAAAATGACGTAAGTTTTAAATGGATCTCTAAAATCAAAGAAATTCTGGATTCGGTTGGAAGGTCAGACTTATGGCTTAACCAAGATGTAGCACTAAATAAAAGTACACCTAAAAGAATAAACCAAACTCTTAATGACCAGTTCAAACAACACTGGCATAGCCAAATGCAGCTTTCTACAAAAGGTCTTTTTACAATAGCTTTTACCATTGCCATGAATATGAAAATTACTTCAATGTACTTTGCAGGAAAGATTATTTAACGCTTTTTAAATTTCGCACCAGCAACCACAGATTGCCAGTTGAAACAGGCCGTTATGGTGGAACCCTTTTTCAGGAACGTATATGCTCACTGTGTAATAATAACTCCGTCGGAAATGAACGACATTTTCTACTCAGTTGCGAATTCTTTAGGCAAGAAAGAAATAGATACCTGCGCGATTCGAATATTCAGGATAGCGATCATTTATTTCGACAAATTATATAGTCAACAGACGCAAATTCGCTAGTGCATCTCTGCTTTTTTCTACGAATTATTATTTCTAAATTTTGACAATGCCTCCCAATTACAGATACGCAAATAACCTTCTTTTCTTTCAAGTTAGTATTTAAAATACAGAACACTTAAGATAGTAAATATATGACCTACAAATCTCTTAGAGTTAATCCGAACACGTGTAACCTATTCATTATTCGCTGTTATTGATCCATATAAGCAAGCACTTATTTTTGTCTAGATATAGAATGACAGGTCATTAAAACATAGTCACGTACTCCCACGCTTTAATTTAAATCATTGCGACGTATTATGTAGTTGTACTGAACTTATATTTTCGTAATCCCTTTGTGTGTGTATTACTATGTTTTTTGTCAATGAACTATACATCTTTTTTCCATATTTGTTCTCTACCATTTGTTAATATTCGTGAGTTTATCATGTGTTTGAATTAAAGGAGTAAATGAGTTCCCCCTCAATACATATATACATGTATTTGTTAACAATTGATTGTACTCATTTTTGCAGGTTACTACCGGAACTAGTTTTTGGCTTTATTCAAATTTATTTGCATATCCTCATGTAGTATTGTATAATAACTTGGGTGAAATAAAGTTATCTGTCTGTCTGTCTGTCTGTCAGTAAAGAACTTAAATTATCTTTTGATATAATATAACTTGTTTTAATACCATTTTCGGGTGCCAATCGAACAGATTTATAAAGCAAATATTTATTTTCATTTTACTGGCTATGATACCCGACTTCAGGAATCCATGTTTACGTAAAATTATGGTAAATAGCCTAACGATCTGCCACATAAAACGCAGAAATAATGTTCCACTTGAAAAAAAGGGCTTAACACGGTATCGTTCAATTGTTCGTGTATCAAATACAATTGATTTGATTTAACCGGAGATAAAGAAGGCAGGGCATAATTTGTAAATTTATGCTATTTTTCCTTAAAAAGGAATGAGGTTTGTTTGTTGAATGAGAAAATTAGGTATTCAGCCATCTCTGATCGTCTTGTTTCTAGTATTTAGTACTGCGTATAACCCGTAGGTTACATTTCCAAACATATCAACTACGAAGATTACAAATAAAGGAAAACAAATGATACAGTATAAAAAGCTGTCAAACTGGGCTTTCTTCACTAGAATTCTTTTTACTCTGATTCTCCTACATTGATATCAACATTACTTTTTCAGTATCATCTGGGGATCGTCGCACATGTTCCCAAAAACACTTATATATGGATGCAGTACAATTATTGTGTTTGTATACCTTTCCTCTACAAGCAAATACAGCCTGGAATGTATATAAACTGCGGCCTTTCAGCTCGCATTTCAGTTTAGAAATAGAGCAAACTTTAGTAAGCAGGCTATGCAGAACATATGAAACGAATCTTCTGTATCTCTCTTTTTTTTTGGCCGTATGTGTAGTCGAGATATACGTAATATATCGTCACAAGTTGTTGTCCACTACATTGTTGCCGGGGATAAAATTAATTTTAAACTTACATACATTTGACTGTGGACATGTCTGAGATTGAGAATGATGTTTTCCATACACTTAACCGGTTTAAACATCTGAGTGGTTACTTAGTCACAATGTGGTGAAGTACTGTATTATGTGCTCACATTTCATTTACCATTTATGCTTATTTTGTACATATTTGATATATACACACCCATACAATATACTGGTGTAGGGTACTGCATTATGTTGTTTATGTGATCTTTGAAAGTTCTGTAAATGTGACTAATCCCTATTGTTTTTTGTCTTTTCTTTGCTAAGGACTGTAAAAATAAAACTGTATATTTTCAAATTGTGATTTTTCTGCTTTGAAACTCTTGGCTCTTTTTCTAATATAACTTCAGAAATGTTTTAACAACGACATAATATTTCAACATGATTAAGGGAGATATAAGACCTAGCAATAGATCCGTGGTAGAGGCGTGTCCTTTCAGAGGCATGTCCATTCTGGAGGCAACCCTTTCTGGAGGCATGTCGATTCTGAAGAATTGCCCAGGAAACCTAGGAAACCTGTTGATTATGGAGGAAAGTCCATTATGGACATCTGTCTATTCTTGAGGTATGTCCATTTAAAATGCCTGTCTGTTCTGGAGGCTTGTTAATTCTGGAGGTCTATCCACTCATGTCCATTCTTGACGACTGTCCATATTTGAGACATGTTCATTCTGGAAACATTTCCATTGCAGAGCCTTGAACTTTCACAAGGCCTTTCTATGCTTGAGGCATGTTCGTTTTGGGATTTCGATTCGCCATAAGCGTGTTGTTGCCTATTTTAGCTTATAACAAAAAGTGTATGATCACTCCGTTGGAGAACATCGACGTTACTATTAAATTACAAAGTACCAAAATGAATTACACGTAGAAAATGTAACAATTTATTGTATTTATTATAAACGTTTTAATTTAATAATGGCCGTGGCTCCAAATATGTTTTCAGCAAATTGATATTGCGTGTTATAGGACAGTAGGTTTTTGCCCAAGCAAAGGACACAAACATATTTATTTTATACTAATATTTTATCATGGTTCCTTGCATATTGAAAATGTACTTGCAACAATAGAAAGCAGTTTCGCTGTTATGAATGTGTAAGTGTGCATATACCAAGAAATTACAATAAGCATATAACAGTAGGGAAAAGATTTTAATTAATAAATGCATAATAAAGATGATAATGATATTGGGGACATGTGTCTCATCTGATGACAATGTCAGTCCAGCCCGCCCGCTTAGCTCAATAGGGAGAGCGTCGGTCTACGGATCGCGGGGTCGTGAGTTCGATCCCCGGGCGGGGCGTATATTCTCCGTGACGATTTGATAAAAGACATTGTGCCTGATATCATTCGTCTTCCACCTCTGATTTATGTGGGGAAGTTGGCAGTTACTTGCGGAGAACAGGTTTGTACTGGTACAGAATCCGGGAACACTGGTTAGGTTAACTGCCCGCCGTTACATAACTGAGATACTGTTGAAAAACGGCGTTAAACCCAAACAAACAAACAAACAAACAATGTCAGTCCGCTTCGTGATTTTTTTCTTTTTTATAGAAAGTCAATAGCCACACTTTATATTCTCTCACACAGTTTTAGATGCCCTTACGAGGTTTACAATTAATTTATTAAAACCTCCTTTAACGGATGAATCATATATTGTGCCAAAGGTTTCAACTTGTAATTGAACACTTTGAGATTTATGTGATGATGGGCGCGCACGCTAATTTCGAAATATTTGTATTGCTACAATATCGTATAGATACTTATTCGAAACATTGAAGATATGCGCACAATTGGTGCCAAATTAGAGGACATGGCGCTTATGCCTTTAAATAATGTCCATTCATGTAGGTGTATAAGGAAAATTGTAAATTAGCTTCAAGAGAGTTATAACATTATTTACACTTAATCATAAAAAAAATAAAAAGCGCCATAAAAAGGCGTCAACAGACAATACAATTCGTGGTGGAACTCCAAAATCGATCAATAGCGACAACGCCTATGCTAATTAAGAGAAGATGTTAGCCTGTTTCTCATGGCAACTATAACTTTGCTATTTTTCTTAAGTTAAGAAGTAAAGTTACGGGAAAACGAAAGGTTCTTCTGCTCGACACTGTTCAAATCACCAATCAGGTTCCTAGAGGCTGTATAAGAAATTATGCGATAGGATTCGGAAAACCGTTGTAATTTATGATCCGGCTACGGTTTACTTCGCTGGACCTACGTAAACATGCGGTTGTGCTACTATTGATGGTGAGACACGGAAGATCATTAAGCGAGATTCTCTTGCTTGATTCTCATTTTAAATCAATAATGAGATTTAATTTGTCATAAATTAAGTAAAACGAATCTTACATTCTATAAAGGGAAATTTTTTACGATTTTAGCTCATCGGAGTACGCACTGCTCATTGCGAGCTCTTAGAATGGCTAGATGATTGTCGTCCGTCTGTCGGCAGTCTACATTGTTGTCTAAATAACTTATCATAAACCAGTTTAATGTATCTTCACCAAACTTGGCCAGAAGCATTGAGTTCTCATCGATTCGGTCAAATGATTCAGAGTGACTAAACTAGATCTCCATTTTATTGTTCAAATCATGCGCTTTTTGTCACATCTTACCCTTCCCTGAAATGTTCACTAGTTTTACATAGACTCTAAAATTATTCTTTCCTAAAACCTCGAGCCTAGGTATTCGGCATGAAGCATCATCGCATCGGCATGCCCTGAGGTTAGATATTTTTGTAGTGGTACTTTAAAATTACCAAGTTTGATTAAAAGGCCCGTGGGATTAATATTGGTCCAGTCCTGGCGTTCTCTTGTTTTACAAAATCTTATATAAGAAAACCTTTAAAAACAATATTGTCCTAAATGTCAAACTCTTGAGATTAAATATTTAGCATGTCGATTGGTGTAGTGGTCATTTACCAAGTTAGTCAAACCAGTCATCCGGGATCAAAGTTGACTGTCCCCGGGGATTACTTGTTTATATAAGAAAAACTTGTAAAATCTTCCTGTATAAACCCTCAAGCCCGGTAACGTATGTATTAGACACGTAGTACTGGGTTGTAGCATATACCAGGTCTGCAAAAACATTTTGCCCCGTCCGAGGGGTCACTTGTTTATGTTTGAAAAACGTTTTAAAATCATCTTCTTTGAAAGCTTAGACATTTGGTACGTAGCATCCTTTGGATGCCTCTGCCAAGTTAATTCAAATCATGCCCCTTGATTCAAATTGGCCTCACCCATGGGGGAATAACTTAATTTAGAAAGAGACTTATATATTTTTTCAGAAAAAAAATAGAATCTTGTCTACAACTTTAAGGCATACAGCTTAGATATTTATTATGTAGCATTGTGTAGAGGGTCTCTACCATGTGTGATGAAATCATGCCCTGGTGTCAAAATTGTACCTTTCCTTGGATTGACCTACTTTATATTGACGTATACAGGCAAACTAAATTTAAGATTATTTTCATCTAATTTAATGCCCTGAGCTTAGATATTTGGCATTTGGCATTGTCTGGTAATTATCTTCGAAATTTGTTATAATTATGTCCTCTGATCCAAAATTGACAACGTCCTAGGGGTAATTTGTTGTATTCAGGCAAACTTAGAAAACTACGTTAAATTAAACAAGCTTTAAATAACTTTCATTTACTAGGAGGTAAAGGGCAATTATACTATTATAAAATCACTATTATTATAAAGGTCAAACAGAAATCTTGGACAGACAACAGCAGAATACTCTATCATTCAAATGAATTACAAACTTGATCCTAAAGACAAACGAGGTGTTAAAACATCTTTGTCGTATTTTCAAGGCGTTGCAGAATGACTTATTACAAAAATTGGATAATAAAGAGAACACTGATGCAAGACAATACAGATAAGTTCACATAATTGTATGTTTGTAACAAATTCAAATATAACAGACCAAGCCTCGTATAATGAAATAGGTTTAATACGTTGTCATATTTTATTTATTTTTATGACGTTATCTTCAAAGTTCTTTCTAGCAGATTCTTTCAGCCCACCTTATAGACATTCTCAATTATGGTAAAAAGCGGCTTGGGGAATAATGTAAGGAAACATCTTTTACATGTTAAATAATGCATCTTTCTAAACACATTTAAAGAAACTTGACGCATTCTTAAGAAAAAGGCGAGAATAAAAGAAATTGTGTTTCCCAAATATTTCTCGTGATGTCTCATATCAGCTGACATTTTTGACAATAAAACGAAGGAAACAATAATATAAAATGATTTTCTCTGTTTTTTATCTGGGTTTCGTGATTTTATATAAAACAGAGTGTAACGTTTTATGAAAAGGCCAAACGAAATCAATTATTGAAGAGAAAAGAATAAAAGCAGGGCTTAACTTAATGCTGAAGCTCTTGGCTAAAACTGCTGTGTCGTGGGGGTATGAATTCATGGATTTCATGGTTTTAACACAAAAAGGAATGAGTAATTTACTTCTTCGATGGAATTAATGTCGCGGATTGACCCAGCAAAGAAATCCGCGAAAACCAGTCTTCAACGAATATAAATAACTGTATATTCATAAGGATATGCAGAATGTTTATGGGTTATGCTCAAGTTCAACAATCAGCCGGATAATCTTTTGTCGCTTTGAAGTTATTGTCGTTGGATTAGTCGAAATCGAGTAATTAACAAGTAGTCTGCTCAATTAGTAGAGTATTTTAAAAGCCAAAAGTAGTTTGCTATGATGGGCGTATAATGTGATAGTTTGGCATTCCTGATATCATTGATTATGTTCTGAATTAGTATTGGAATTGTTTATCACGTATATGACTGTATATTTTGTTATTGTTGATTGTTCGTCACACTCTTACTTTAATATGTTTAAAGACAGTATTTAGCTCAACGAAACCCATGCACGAAAAAGTTAAATAGATAATGTCTTCTGTTTAAAAAAAAATAATAAAAACAAAACAAAACGCTTTTCTCGGGAAAAATCTCGAAATATTTCAAAATTCACCGACACTTGAAACGAATCTTTCCTGCTTGCTATATTATTACGTTTACGAATCTACTGTGTCTACTGTGGTAGCATCCTGGTGCAGAGAGATTTTATTATTTTTTCTACGTATGACTTAGTATCTAATACGAATGATTTACTAACTCATATCTACGACTTAGTATCCCATACGTCCGACTTATTAACTTATACTTTCGACTTATTAATTCACTAATTCATATGTATGCGTCCGCGTGCTTGGTTTGTGTTTGGGGAGGCTGCGTTTTTAGAACGTGGCTTTCC
The DNA here is from genome assembly GCF_021730395.1 of Mercenaria mercenaria. NCBI lineage: Eukaryota > Metazoa > Mollusca > Bivalvia > Venerida > Veneridae > Mercenaria > Mercenaria mercenaria. The sequence continues at coordinate 14,016,645 of NC_069368.1, forward strand.
CTGTTGGATATTCTTCCTTGTTTTTAGTATCTCATACGTATGACTTAGTACGCAATTTTAAAAAGTCAGTAAGCAACAATCAACACTTGTACCGGCAACACAAGTAGGACCACAGCCCGTTGAGTTGCCGCAATGAACCCTTACGTATGAGTTAGTAAGTCATAGGTATAAGATACTAATTATTACGTATGAGTAAGTATGTCGTACGCATGAGATACTTAGTCATGTGTATGAGGTACTAAGTAATACGTATGGGTTGACAAAGTCGTACGTTTGATTTAGTAATTCGTGCATATGAGATACTTAGACGTACGTAAGAGATATGAAGTCTTACGTTTGAGATATTAAGTCATACGTATGAGGTAATTTGTGCGTAAATTATGAGTTAGTTAGTCGTATGTATGAGATATTAAATCATAACTATGAGTTAGTAAGTCGTACGTATGAAACACTAAGTCGTACGTATGAGTTTGTAAACCAAAATTAAATCACTCTTTAAGTCAATCTCTTCTGACCCATCACCTTTTCATTGCAATTGTGTATCTTCATATATGTTTCATATTATTTGATTAACACAGCTAATTGTGGAGAGGAAGTTTAATACCATTTTCTTATCATTATAAATATTTCTACAGAGTCATTTATAAAACATTTCGTAAAAAAATCAAAATGCACTATTAGTAAGTGGAATCCTGTCTTTTTTTTTGGCTGTAAATTTAGTTAACTTTGTTATACTTTTATTAGACTTAACTAAGTAATAAGTGTAAAGTCTGATTGTTCAGCTGAGCAACTGTATATTCAACAAATTATCTGTTTATGCAATAATGACATTACGATTAATTCCGCATGGGTTTCTCTTTAAACTTAAGACAGTTCTGCACGTTCGGATCATTTCTTTACTACAGTGTAGAATTTATTCAACACTGATTGTTCAAAACGTTAGAATATACTTTTGACATTCAGCAAGTAAAATACTGGGCCGTATGTTTGATTTTTTTGCTAGACTGATTCGAAAAATTTGGATTTCACACAAGTTTTCATGATCCACTGTTTTATTAATATTTTCCCGTAAAGAAACTTCTCAGTCGAAAATAAATAGAGGATATGTGTTTGTTTTGAGTGAATATGGAATATATCTCATTGAGAAGTGAGAAGATTTTAAATATTCGAGGTGAGATATATTCCATTGTCACTCAAAACAAACAAATTTTCATTTTATTTTATGCTTAATTACGTTGAGATGTGCATTTTGCAACAAATTGTGATCTCAACGCGAGAAACAGACGCGCATAAACAGACGTGACGTCAGACATGTTGTGACGTTATAAAGACGCACACAACATATAGTTCCATTTTATTTTATTTTTAGCTGCATAACGTTATGAAAATCTCATTAAATAAAATAATTTGGATCGAGAAATATACTATAAAGAACAAAGTGCGACTACAAGTTTTATCCTGTTTTAAGCAAATAATTTAAAATTTATACACAATGTACAAATAGATCGGCAGCTATATCTCTCACAGTGTGAAAATAGAGATTTCATATTTTCACAGTGTGAGTGGTGAGATATAAAAATATTTAACTTATAGAATACAATATTTCATTAGTTAGCATAAAATAAACAGTCATATTGTCTGTGACGGTGAAATAAAATATATAGGTCCCTGGCCATATTTTTGAGACATTTTCCATAATTAAACAGATCGGCACATTACACGGTAATTTGAAGACATAGTTTAGAATTCTTTAAAGTGTTAAGCGTTTTAGAATCATGTTTTATTTTTAAAAAGATAGTAACGTAACCGTTTCAATATGTTGTTTCACGGGCTTTCATTAATTCATAAAACGCTTTTTATTTCCGTATACCGAGCCAAGGCTTTATTCTACGTATCCTGACAAATGACGTTACGCCATCACTTCCGGTTTATCAAACGTGTAGAACTTCCTTCATAAGAATACGATCAATGGCTTGAAAGAATAGTTTTTTTCTCGTACAATGTCAATGACACTTTAATAACTCACATATCACATACAGAGCACCAAGTATAAATAAGAAGACGCATATACATATGTATATCAATTGGATTGCATTTAATTGTCTTAAAATTAATTATGTATGTATTCCAGTAGTTCACTTGTTTTTGCTAGATACAAGTTATGCAATTTCTTTTGTCTCTGTTTCCAAAGGATTTCATTACATATTTAACTAATGGTAAAACATTAGTTTAAAAATGCCTTGTGGCGGCAGCGTACTTTGACTCAGTGCAGTTATATTTTCTGGTCCGTTGGAATCGTGGAGTCCATTAAGATTTATTTGTGATAGAATTCTGACAAAGCCTGTGCTAGGGAGCGCGAGGGATTTAAAATTAATTGTAAAAACTCGTACAGGAGTAATTGCCATTATTAATTAAAAAAACCCCACTAAAACTGGTCTTAGGGAAGCCCGTAAACGACCGATTATATAACACAGCATAATACTTATACCTCATATGTAAAGCAGTCCGACTATTTAAATTTGGTACTGAGATTTCATCATCGAAATGTCAAATGCTGCAACAAGAATAAAAAATTACATGAGACATTTTTGTCGGACACTAAATATATCAAAGTTAATGGTGTTCCCCCTTATCAACATTTTTAGTATTCATTCTAATTGATCAATATGTGCTTTCAAGTGACGAAGTCCTTTGTTTTGGTTTATACTTAATCATAGGACTGGCATTAAATTCGTTTACTGGAACTCAAATTCAAACATAACATCATCGCAGAAATAAAATAATTAAAACAGTACATTCTCGACAGATACACAGTGACGGACGAACCGAAAATTCTTGTGTTTTCGTATCACGTGTTTGTTTTTAAAAATGTGATGTGTTTTATCATTAATTAAAAAAAATGGATCTTCCGCGTTGTCGTTCTTAATTAGAATTGAGTTTGAACCGTTCTGTAAATTTACAAACAGATTAAATTGTTTGGCAAATATTTGAACGTGAGCTTTGTACACTGCCTCTATCTTTATACTTCAGTATCAATGAACCAAACGAAAGGGGAGTTTTCTAGTTAGTATAACAGATGCTTGTATTCGGATGGAGTGTCGGATTGCAAGAACCGACTGCGATCAAGCCTGGCAAATCGGTGAGATCCGAACACAACTTCTCAGAACAAGCTACTGCTATAATGACACTTTTATTATATACTTCCTACTTTTTGTTTTGCTGTTCTGTTACGAAAGTTTTCTCGGTGAAAGAATATCACCAAGTGGGGTTTTTTTGCGCGCGCGATTAACAGAGCTGTGTCAGGTCATTAATATCAATTAACAAAAGTAGACCGGCAACATGCACAATATGGGAGTTTCAATATGAAATATTTGTCTACCTGTTTTATCTTTTAAAAATAAAAATTACTGAAATACAAGCCAAACTTACAGTATTTATACAAGTATATAATAAAGCATAATATTGCGTTGGTTTGGCGTGTATTGCGATATGAGTCTTTAAAATTTATCTTGGCGCAAGAAATGTCTGTCTTAGAGTTTGCTCACACTAAATTACACGTGCTCACAACATAATCAAACTGGAAGACGTGGTACTTTCCTTTTCAAACTTTATTAGATTTAGTGTAGTAGAATTTGTTGAATGTGTTTGACAGAACATGAACAAGAGAGCAAATTTTTCTTTACTTCCAGTTTTATCAAATAAATGAGATATTAGACTGACAAAGAAACAGGCTGGCGCCTAACAACCGGAATGGGCTAGTGCGAGATAAAAATCAGTTTAATCTTAACTCTATGCGAAAATGATCATACATGTTAAAATGTAAAAATGTGGCGTCCGATAGACTAGTCAGTATGGTTTTTCGTTGAAATATGAGAAATATTAAACAAAACGAAAGGAAACAAGAAAAGTTCAAAGGAATTTACTGCGGCAGAAATTTCATTTCGCTTGATCCATAATAAGATAGGGATCAAAGTTACGTGACAACGTGCCGCTGTTCTAACGACGCTCCTGTGTAGTCAGAGAGAACATGCTTTCGACGACGTCGGAGTTGTTCTGTCTTGTCGAAGCTGATACTCATATTTCAGGTATAACAGAATCTGTGCTATTTTAGAAATGGAAGGGAAATTTCGCGTAAAATTGTGATTTTTATAAGGAGTTCATGCGGAATGACATAGTATGATCGGCAAATTAACATCAATCGCTAGCACATTGCATTTTCTCTCATGAACAATTATCGGGTAATATCTTGTCTCGTTACTATAGCAAGAATAATTTACACGTAAATAAAGAAAAAAATGACATTTATTCTGTACCAGCATCTTACGAGAAATTCAAACTCAAATACATAGTGCCTGTCATATTGTCAATTTATTCAACGTAAGAGAGAAGTCACACGGGGTTTGATATTTCAATAGCTTCCTAGAATGGACTTGAAATGTTGAAATGTCAAAGATATTTGTATCCGTAGAGTAACAATGTTATTTCGAATTTACACTCCAAAGCGTCTGACATAACACTCTGAAGGTTATATGACTCATGTTTGAAATAACACATGTGTTATAAATGCTGCTTCTCGTTTTCTTGCTGCAAACGGAAATGTTTTGAAAGTATCGTATCTAAGGGTAACCATTGCCTGTTACTTCAAATCCTAAATGTAACAGAAAAACAAAATAGCAATTATTACCAATTATATTTCTATAGTAACATTTACAATGCCTTTAGATATTAACTATCCGTAAAGTCCAATTCTAATCAGCAAGAAAGCATGACCTGATCAAATTTAAGTCCAATCAGTTTTAATTCCAATTATTTTACACAGACTCCAGACTGAATTTAGTATATCCAAAAAATAAAAATTCCTTATATTGACTTAAGATTTACAATGGGGTAGGGGTAGGTAATTACGAATAACTATTGAAGTAGATCAGTTTTGGTTTTGATACTTTCCTGACTGATACATATAATGATAAGCTATAATTGATATAAAAGTTTTCAAGATAGCTCTTTATATAATCTAGAAGATATAAATTAAAACAAAAAGAACAAAAAATATCAAAATTCACCAGTTTTTAACAGGTTTCTTTTCTTAATAAGTTTTTTAGATGCACGGCGACCCCAACATTTTTTCTTTCCATTTTAAGCATTTTTGTGTGTCATCAATGCTGCAAAATATCTTAAAAATACGTTTTTTCCATTCCATTGAAAATAAAGTGGGTGAGGTAATTATGTCGACATGTAAAAATGGAAGAGATTTGTTAGTTACATTTATGCTGATATTATACTGATATCACCTTGTATTCATATTAAAATCCATATAACATTAAGTGGGATATTATATGTTTTATAATGTACCACCATTTTTTCAAGTTTACAAGATTTCGGAAATGCTTAAACAGTGGGTGAAGAAAATGCCCTATAAAATTAAAACGAGTTCGGTGACCGTTGTTTTTTTTTCTCTTGTTTGCCTTGGAAACTAATGTTCTTCAAGCTTGCAGAGTATGAAATGGCAATATTTTACTTAGGTTCTACCAGTCTTCAAATAGCTTCCTATTTAAAGCATCAAGTAAGATTCCAGCACTTTCTTGTATCACCTGGAATAAAAAAGAAGATTCTGGAAAAAAACCAGACTTTGAAATAAAGTTAACACCCTATTTATCAGTATTTGTGTTGGAACCATCAGGAAAGACATTGAATATAGATACCGTACGTTTAAAGACGTACTTACGTAAATATCATATGCCTAGTATATATAAATCAGTTCAGTTCAGTTAGGCTTAATTAGATAACCTTTAAGTTAGCAGTAGTTTACTACCAAATAGAAATAATGATAATAAGAACATATGATTTCGTTGTAAAGCTAAGATTTTAATATTATCTCATTAATTCAGATGGGATTTTGCGGTACACTTTATTGTTCTAATTGATTTTGTTGCAAAATATGACGACAATGCAAAGACATTTGAAATGAAAACAAATAGAAGTGTTTTTAGACAAATAACACTATAGAATAGAAACCACGAGGTTACATGTATATATATTGACTTTTATTTCTAATGTACATTTTTTCGTTTCCAGTGCTTGCTTTCATGTAAGAAAATTGCATAGAATCTTAATTAGATAAGTAGACGATTGTTTTATTTCATCAGTTATATGGGTAATTGGAGTGTATGGAATAAATTCTACCACGATAATCCATACCAGGAGAGATTGAAACTTACTCTGGTGTGGCTTTCCAAGACATACAGCCACCCAAAAATCCAGTAACTAATTTATTTTGCCGAACATCCCATACTTAAGTATTTTATATATCATTACTGTCATATATGTATATTTCAACCAAAAGAATATGGAGGGTGGCGAACACTCTTGTGAATGCGGAGCGGGCAGATGTAACAAAAACTGATGCGGCCGTAAATGTTAATGTTATTGTTCGTTCTTGTTGTAACACCATTTGAGTATATTCTTCAATTTATCTTGATGTTGTATTGGTAACACAACTACAAAGCCAATATCTGATATGGAATATATCAGGTCAATAGTTTACGTCTCGTAAACAATACTCATACATATAGTTTTTCCTTAACACTTGCATGCAAAGTTGTAATTTAGTGTAATAAAACGCAGTTCTTATGTGATTCCGATACATTAAAGATAATATCTCTTGGCGAAATTAGCGTAAGTTTTCACCAAAACACGCATTTCTGACATAAAATGGAATGCATTATGGTTTAAATATTATAATGGGGGAAATAATTGCATTAATGGTCCTTGCAAATCCAATTTAACTTCTTCTTTATCAGTTGCCGCTTGAATTTGCAAATTATTCATTGTAACAGTACACCTTAATATTAATCTAAAAGGAAACACGCATGTTATATGTTTTGTCAACTATATACAGCTACTGTTTGACATTTAGAGCCGCTGTGACCATTCTTACTTTCAAGTGGTTTTGCAAAGCACATATTTTTGTAGAAGAAACCTAGTTACGCGTAAAACTATCAATATTTTCATCAAGTTAAGTGGCCATTTTCCACTATTCTACAAGTGCTTCAGAGTTTATCTATTAAACAGAAATGCGTATCGTACGTAGATATTCTGTAAGGATGTTTCTGAAAGGTCACGCATAATAGTCATTTCTGTAAGTTTTCTCCCTTTGAAATCTAAGGGTAAGTTAAATATAATACGGGGGTTTCTTAAAGCATGAACTGTTGCTTTTTGCGAAATACACAAAACACACATAAGCATTTACAAAAAAAATAGAGTCTATGTAACCAAAATTTAGTATAGCTTTGGCTCTATCATTTACAGCTTGACTTCACCAGACTACGTGCGGATCTCCCTTACATAGCCACCAACTACGTAAAATATCTATGAGTAAATTAGATCTTTAACCTAAAACAAATTAAAATAATTCAAAGGAAGCTATTTTTAGAGACTAATACGAAGAATGACACGTTCACTGGCAAACTGCCTTGTTTAAATCATTAGATTTTTTCATATGAATATGAATCACATTATACGCAAATTTGGCTCTAGTTCTATGTGTGTAAAACGTTTCCAGTAACAAAGAAGAAGAAAATTGTCTTAAATATTGAGTTATATATGTTGAAATTTTGACACTGCCATTAGCTACTGATTAGATTGCCAGTCAGTAGTAACTTTATGTTAGAAATTGTGTCATAAATTGTCTTAAGAAAACTTGTTAAACTTGAGTTTGAATCCATTAATTTGCATTCATATTAGCTCTTTAAGAAAACAAACAATTTCAAGACTGCATTTTCCAGATGATGTGAGACTAAATGTTCTGAAGGTCATTGCTATTTCATGTTTGATTGTGTTCAATATTGCATTTCAATTCGATAGCATATATTTTCATTATTATAAGATACATCTTTCAAATTGCAAAAACATACCCAAAAAAGGAAAGCAAAATTAAATATCATTTCAACTGCAATGTTCCTGAATTCTTAAACCGGGTGGGTTTTCACATTTTCCATTCTGTTACGACTAATATTTTCAAATCAAATCTCGGGAAAAACTGGTATAAAATAATAACTGACACGACTGGCTTGATTAATGTCATATATAACAAAGTGTGTTAAATGTGCCCTGAAATAAAGAAACCACTTGTTAAAACTACATGCAAAAAATGTTTTATTATCATTTCTTTGTTGTATCACGCCCGTTTTCTGTCAGAAAAAGAACGCATTATATTTTTTATCCCTCCAACTTTGATCACGTTCAAGGGAGGGATTTGTGCATTTAGCATCACAGTGCATTTAGCTTCACAAAAATCAAACTTTATGAGTATCTGTTACGTTAAACAAAAAGTTTTTTAATGAAGTAGGTGGAAATATTCACTCCAAAATGCATCAAGGATATACGATGCAGTTACAATTGGTATGAAATTGGGAAGCGTGAGAGATAAGTAGAGTAATATGTCTTGCAAAGCCAACTAAACTGTATTACACTGACAAGAATATCGAATTGATCACGCAAAGATATTCTAAGTACACCACACTAATAATTCCTACTTGAAAGGCAAATCTTCAAAAGAAACAAAATATTTTCTGATGTATTTATAAGTAAGCTTGTCACGTAAACATTGTATCTTTTCTGAGAATATATCTTACAGATTTCAGCTATAGAAATAAGTATGGTTTTATGATTATTCTGTATCCGTCCGAAACAAAAGCTTAATTTGTACGCTCAAGGAGCATGTTTCACAAAACTTTTGCGTTGTCTGCGAGATATTCATCCGCTAAAAGTACGGCAATTTTACGAGTTTGTGGATCAGGAGCCCGGGGCCTGTTTCACGCAGCCTACTTACATGTAGCTTAGGACAAAGATAGAACTTAGGAATGAGGTGTTTCAAGAACATAATTTTAAAATGATTCATTTTATATATTCGTCTTTTCTTAGAATCTGAGTCGAAGAAAGATAAGGTAGAACTTCAAAGAATTGAATTAATGACTCCTCTTTAAAGCGATTGTAGTAATATCCAATGAAATATATGTGTTTTAAAGGTACATAGTTATGAGAATACATAGGATGAAACTTTAAAGTACTTCTGTGAAACGAGCTATTGTTTCACAAAACTTGTTTTTTAAGTACCAATTGGACCAGTAAACTATTAATTCAACTTTTTGATCAATGCATTTATAATTGTAACGACATCAAAGCAGACCTTTGTTAAAATGAAATAATGACATTTAATGTAAACATATTTATTCCCAAATAGTAGACATATACATTAATACATAGTACAAGCGTAATAAATTGAATACAATAACCCAGGAAAGAATAAGAAAAGAAGACAAGTCTTAAAGAATTAATATCCTTCGCGGTCAATTAACTTGTAGACATATGATGAGTCTAAAGCTAAACTGGAAAAATATGATCAGTAAAATATGCACAGTTCGTCAATATTCATAGTGTAAAAAGAAAAATAAAGACGGAAAACGGTAAATACAAGATGTTAGATCTGTTGAAGGATATAGTAAGAGTTAGGTATATTTATAGCGTGTTAGTTTTTATTACAAAGATTGAAGTGTTAGTGTCTCAAAGGAAGGGCTCATTTGACATATAATACGAATCTCTTAATCGTCACTAGAACAAGCGTGTTTCAGCAATGTATTTTCGTTGTCTTAGTCACCAATTCATTAAATAGTTCTGGGAAACGTATATATCAAAGAAAATGTCAAAGAGAACTATTTCCCTGTCTGAATATGACTCACTTTATGGCAAATAAACGTTTTAATTCTGCTAAACTGATTCGACCGTGGATCATAAATATATCCATGTGACAAACAAAGTGATGCATTCTGTGCTTTTATGAATTTCTCAAAAACTTTATGTTATGGTTATATTCAGTGTACATTACTAGTTTCGTATTCATTCATCATTAAACTATGGAATGTCACGTTTTATATTTGCGAAAACCCAACTATTGGTATATAATTACATGTCGATGTTTTGAAATGCCAGTTTAAAAAAGTACATTTGTGTTTTATAGCCGACTACGTGAAAAAAAACTAGACTCACCATTGTGAAAGTAAAGATAAATGAGATTTTTAACGGCCCATTATAAAGAAGTAAACACGTTTGTTTTATATATCCTTTTCTTTTCAAAGTGCATGAAAATATATCATTTTATATACATTTGATAAATTAATGTATGTGGCACAAACAATTTGTGGTAGTACTAGTTTCGCTTAATGATTTAAAGGGACTGGCCTCCAGATCGTTCGACAAGATTTTTTTTATATATCTAGAAATAAATGCTATATTTATTAAGTAGGCTTTAAAACTTAATTAATGACAAGCTATCTGTTACGGAAACTCTTGAGAATTTGCTGTTTTTACTGCTTTTTACGATGAAAATCGAAAAGCGTTTTTAACGCTTTACTCCAGGTAAACTGTCTCGTTTATAAATATTCCGCTATAGCGCTATTGGTTACGACGACGGGAAAATGTCTTAGTTGCCGCGGTGGTCCGGGGTTCGATTCCCGACGCGGTCATCTTTATTTCTTGATTTGGATTAGAAACAAACTCATATTCTAATGCTCATAATATGACCAAACTTCAATTTGAGAGAAAGATTATTTTTAGCCAAATCTGGAGGTCAGTGTCTTTAAAAAACTTATTGAAAAGAAAGCTGCAGTTACTCTACATAATATTTTTCAATGTCACTTTAAAGACTAATTTTGCTCAGTTTAGAACTGTGGAACATTGCTTCTCAGGGATCAACCAGTCTTACGACAAGACTGCGTCACAATCAATGCCAATTAATAAATCCCAATAGCTACGTCGGTTAACTCCTGATTGAAAGTTTGTAATTCGTTCTATTCCTCTACTTACAACTACATGTTACATGTTTTGAAATTAACATAATGAGTCACCCTCGATATTTATTGAGGAACATAAAATACTAAGACCAAACAAACCACATTACGTGGTAAAGGAAACCCACGAGAAATCTATGGAAATTGAAGTGCTGTCTGTCACGTAATTGCCTTTCTAACAATTTATTTAGAAAAATTATGCGTCATGTCTGTTATTTAAAGAGAGATGTTGTGAGTAAGGTAATTGAAGATGCAAATATTTTAACACAGTGTACGGTTTTGCATTTTCAGGGAAGTAACTTGAAGGACATTTTTTAATTCCAATTTATTTAAGTTTTGTCTGTGTTGTTTCCTTCTTAATACTGATATATGTATTGAGTGTGCAATCGATAGCCGTAAACATAACCCTAAAATCGAAATGATATGTACAAAACTTCCATACTTTTCCATTAAATTTATTCTACTTTCTATTACATTTGTTTTGTACTTAAAACAAATATGTACGTGCATGAGAAACATACATAGTGGGTATGCGACAGCAGACAGACCAGCCTGCATCGGCAGCTGGTCAGGCCAATCTGTTCCTTTTAAGCCTATGGAAGGGAAAATCTGTTAGCGAACAGCATGAATCCTGACAATGCGCAGATGCGCAGGGGTCGGATCCAGCGTCGCATACATATGTGGTTTCAGCTGCTATCTGTATATAGTACGATGAAAAACTTGGCAGGGCGATTATTTTGAGGGAAATCGATCTTTAAATTAAAATCAATACTTATGCTAGATTTTTCATTGTTGTCAAGAAACAGATTGAGAAGTGGTGTCAGTGTGGTTACGGATTTACAGATCGGGTACATATGAAGTTTTCTAAAAAGTACTCTGTAAACTTCCAAGTCCCAAATATGGTATAATTATTGAAAAATCATGGAAGGTATCCTCTCTTATAAAGTCAGTGATATATAATATTGGTTGAAACCGACAAACATTTCTCAAGATATCATTATTGACATTTCTGGATGTGCAAATTAGTCAAAGCATGTTAAGGTCCATGCGTACAACGACACCATGGATATTCATGGTACGATGTACGAGGGTTCTGCAAAACGTTTTGTCACTAATGGGCTTCCGTAGTATTATCTCAGGCATTTTTAAAACGCTTCATTGCGCTTGAATGGTGTCCGATATCCGATTTTTCTTCGTGCAAATTGCTTTTCAAATGACCAAGTATTTTCAAATTGAAATACATGTAGTCATATACACTGACCAATTTACTTGTCGCATCGTAAAATGGACAAAAAGACTGAAATTCGTAGCTATATTTAATACCGCATTAGGCTTAATATAGATTCAAAGCAGGTGCAGGTATTTGATGCGCACAGTTTTTAGGTCGGTTAAAGCCTTTAAAGCTGGGACATTAGCTGTCAAAGATGATACCCGTTCTGGTAGGCCTAAGGGCAGTGGAAGTTGTAAACAATCCACCTTATTAACCTGACCTGAGTCCCTGAGAATTTTTTTATTTCAAAGGCTTAAGAAAATGCTTTTTGGTAAAAAAAAAAAAAAAAACATAAGTCAAGAAGTTCTCTCGGCAGCGCCATTTATCAGTGTCTCAAACAGATACCAAAAGAAGATTATTTATCTACTTTTTGCGACTGGGTAAAAATGTTACAAAAATGTGTTTCGGTAAAGGTGTAATACTTTGAAGGTTTGTAATAAAAATAATGTTGATAACAGGTAGCACTTAATAAGAAATCCGAACCCAATGACAGAACTTTTTTCAGGACCCTCGTATAGTCAAATATGAACTGCCTTCCAATGTTGCAAAAATCATAATGAGTCCAACTTATACATAACAAATATGCCGATACTAGAAAATTATTCTATATGTATGAACCAAATTTTAAAAATATGTATATAATGACTATTTTAGGAAATGTTTTAGAATACCTTCAGATTGTTTAGTTATTGAAACGGGAAGGTATCAGTGGTATAGGTAGGAACCAAGGAATATGTCAAAATTGTGACTTAAATGTAACTTTATCTGAGTATTATGCATTATTGTCTTGTCCTAGATAAATAAATATATACAATAATGGCCGAAAATATCGGGGCAAACCTTTAGATGTTTTGATGATTTTATGTCATCTGATATCAAAATAAAACGTTCAATTTCATATATTGAAATATTTAAAGGATTTGAAATGCAAATGGTATTAGTGTGTGAATATATACGCATGCTGCACAAAACAAGTTTAATATTATTGTATACTGTTTATAAGCCAAAGGCATATTGATGTAGAATTTTCTAAATAAATGCTATTGTTGTTCTTAAAATATCATCATTGTGCTTTCATTTATCGCACATTTTGCTACATTTATTGAATCTGTGTAATATAAATCCGAACAACAACGCAACCACGCGCTATAAAACGTTTTATCATTGATACTATCTATCAAACGTGTACTAATTTCGCAGTTTTCAATTCCATTATAGACATAGACACAAACAATATTTAGAAAATGAATCTTACTAAAACGAACTGCAAACTAAATATATTATATAATTATTATTTACATTCGAGTATATCCAAGAGAAATAGTTCATCATTGACTGCTATTAGTGTTGCTTTGATCATTACCTGCCTTCTAAAAATAGAATTCAAGAACCTATAACTGATGTCGAATATTAATATAGATCCTATTAGAAATATCACTTCCGGATTATTATTAATGTTAACATTAACATATAAGACTTGCAGGGTCTCCTTTAAGTAGAAAGTGTGATGGACAGCTTGATCCTTTATTTAATACTACAATAATTAGCGGCGAAGGTACAAAAAACATCTTCCTTTAGATGAAAGAAGTGTAAACAGAATCATATTTTTTCTCTATTTATTTGTTTCCTTCTACACATGTGTATGTTGTTTATTGGGTTTTCGTTATTTCGTGCATTTTTAACGAATATTAGGAACTCACATGACGAGCATATATTGTATTAACGCTGTCCTGTAACATTAGAACGATCTGGCTGTGAATACTGAGGTTTGTATACTGTTAACGGCTTTAAATCCCTAAAGGCGGTGCTTTTCTGTAAATATATCAATCATTTATAGCTACACTGTGACACCAGTGCATTTTTAGGGTGCTGCTTCATTTTGTATCTAAAAGACAAGATATCAACTAAATTTGTAAATAACGGACATAACTGTAAATAAAATCTGAAAAGTAGATCCCTCGGAAGCACCGAGAACAATGCAAACAGTGAAAATTGCAAACCTTAGAATTTTTTCCGTTGATTTCAATCAAATGCGCAAGGATAGGCTTTCAAACAGAGCCTGCAACATTTTCATTTATGTCGTGTTTCCCACTTTTATACTGTGATATACAAACATAATATTCTCCATGTCAAAACTCTGAAAATACTGTTAAGTTGCAATGGATTTTCGCTCCTGAGAAATACTTTAACAGTGGAAGCGAATATAGACTAAATCGTAGTTAGTATTTCTTGTAATGTAAAACATATCTGACGACAGTTTATTACAACACACATGGTATTGTTCTTCATGTCATGATTTACTGCTTATAATCATAGACAAAAATAGATAATTAATAGAATAAATCAAAATGAATGGCAGAAAGAGAGCAATTTACTTGTCGGAAAACAACTTGATTTGTAACAAATACTATCCGTTATTATACTAAATCGCGCAATTATGCGTCAGATTCACTACAACATAACAGCTGTAAGTAGGACAATGTGAAAACGCATAAGAGAGGTATTTTGTCCTTTATTTTTAAAGTCGTTTGCATTGTTCTAAATACAGTCGCATGTTTAATGGTAATCGTATTGATTCGTAGATAATATTGCCCATGTATCAACTTGCCAGCCCTCATAGCTAATTTCTTTGTAAGTTTTCCTTTTAGTAACACTCGATATTAAAGATATAATATCTAATGGTCATCTTTCGCTGAAGTATTTCATCTTTAGATATTTAATTAAAATATGTAATATCCTGATCAAATTTATTTAACTTTACTAAATATATAAATTAAGTTTGCATAAAGAGCTATATTCATAATTAAATGTCATGCAGTAACAGGTGATTGTTAAAATAACAGCCATTTGTAGTGTAGTACACATTTATGTCCATGAACAAATTACAGTTTCAATGAAATTTCGAAAAAGAAATGTTTCTAAAATGTAGATTTTAATAAAAGATGAAAGTTAAGGGTAGAATTCCCGGAAGCACAGAGCACTCCAAACACAGCAATAGAGCCAGGCCTACAACAAAAGGATGTAACAGAAAAAAGTATTGTAGACGGGTTTCTTCAAAAATCTAACAATGACATTATAAATATATGCAAAATACAGACAAATGGGGGTGGGGTAATAGGGGGTAGATCAAAGGGTCGGGTGTACTGAGAAGGTGGAGCAAGGATGAATATTTAATAGGGAAAGCCACATTCCTTAAAGTCAGTATTTCTACAAAGTCGTAGACACGCACGTTCAAAAGAAACACACACACACACACACGCACGCACACACGCAAACATACACACACACAACTTACACGCACAGGTAAACAAACAGACAAATAAGAAAAAACATCACTGTGGGGCACTGCCCATGACAAACACGCACAGATACACATACACGCACACACATAAGAAGGAAAAAACACAACAGTCGAGCACCGCCTAAGGACGGCACTGTTGTCATGGTAAAAGGAGGGACGCAGCAAGTAAAAGGAAGCGTAAATACAAGGGAAAGGGATGGGATGGGGCGGGATAATAGGGGTAGGGAGGAGAAAGAGGAAAGAAACGCTAACAACAAACAAGACAACATACACAACACAAAGTACGAGACGGACAGAAAACAAGTTGAAAATAGGGGCACCGCCTTGGAACGGTCAGTAGCCCATAACAAGGAAACCAGGGGTTTAAAGTTAAAACGCGTTTAGGGCATGCTAATCTCACCTCGCACTTACCCTATTTTAAAACTTCTTACAGTCGTAAATAAACATACCGTCTATTATATAGTAAAATAAAATGTATAGGCCTGTCAGATTGTTTTTGAGATAACTGACAATCATGAATTTTAAAGAGATCCACACATTTCAAGCTAATTTTAGGTATAGTGTGAAGTTATTCAACGTGTCAGACTTTTTAATTTTTATTATATTTTATCTTTAGAAAGATAGTTATGTTGCCGTTTTAATAAATTTACTCACGGGTTTCCATTAATCTATGTCCTTATGCCTACACATTCTACGTTTTTCGGTTAAACGACTTTGCACCATTACTTCCAGTTTATCAGATGTGCAGAACAACCTTCAATGAATTTCAAAACTAAGTCGTGTTCCTTATTTTTCTTCAAACAAGTAAACCACATCTTGCCTTTATGTGAAATTAGAGAAGTGTATTTGTATAACATGTTTACTATCATTTCGGTTAAAATAGAGAAAAGTGGAAACTTCACAGGTCGCTCAACACGACAAAAACGAAAATGTTGCAGGCTCACCTGGAGGGGATTACTTTTATTTACACTGTCCCATGTCTTTGGAACATGGTGGGGGTAAGAGTGAGGTTGGGTGCGCACCATAAACCGGTTTAAGCTCCCCAGTGGTGTTTTTGCCACTGACCGTTCCAAGGCGGTGCCCCACTGTGTTCCTTTGTTTGTTCGTTTTGTCCTTGTATGTTGACTTTGTGTGCGCGCGTGTGTGTATGCTTATTGTTCGTCTTGTCCTTATGTATTGGCTTTGAGTGTGTGTGTGTGTGTTGTTCGTTTTGTCCTGATGTGTAAGCTTTTGAGTGTGTGTGTGTGTGTGTGTGTGTGTGTGTGTGTGGTGCACGCGTTTGCGTGCTGGGGGTTCGTTTTGAGCATCTTCCTTGCTTGTATACATCCGGTTTGCGACGGAGTGAATTTGTAGTAGTTATTGCGATGGTCAAAATTAAACCTTCAATTTTGAGGGTTGAAAATTTTGTGAGAATAAATTGGGAAATTTATATTTTAGACATTGTAAATATGTTTACAAAATATACAAAGAATAAAGATATTAAAATAAAGTTCGTACTGTACATTCATGAAATACCGCATGATCGCTGAATACCGACACGGACGGCAATTATCGTAACCGCTCCTGATTGGTTGCTGCTTTATTTACTTTCTGTGGAGGCAAATTTAAATTAGAAAAACGTACAATCAAAAGCATTTTGTCTACTAAATTGACCATGTCACGAACTAAAAAAACAACTTATGACATAACATGGTTTGTGTTATTTATTATCAACAGTTAAATGTTCAATATATTTGTTAATAGACACTGTAGATGTTTTTTTTCTTCTTGTTTTCTTTCAATTATTCCGGAACTGATTTGGACAGGCTTTATATGTTTCATTTATATACAAATTAATTGATTTATATACCAATTAATTGATAAGGCCACACAATTCACACAAGACGTCCCGATGTTGCTTTATCGTACGAAGAAGTACGAATAGGCAGTGAAGATTCTACACCTCCTGCGAAACACGTTCTTAGTTTAGTGCCCTGTCTGTAGCTCTGCTACAGGACGCATAAATAATCATATATACCCTTTATTTCATTGTTGGTTTATGCTATAACATTTATACAGTAAGAAAATTGCAATAAAATGGTATTGGTTTGTAGTTTGTTTGTATTATTACTCATTGCCACTACCGATAACCGATATGGGCAACGCCCCCCCTCCCCACAGAAGACTGTTTTATAATGACCCATCCCATACAAAAAGTAGCCCCCCCCCCCTCCCCCATCTTTACCCCCGAGACGACTCTTTCCGTTTCTGCTGAGATCGGCCAACTGTAGAGCTATACCCCCACTGTGTATAGCCAAAGTATGACCGCACCTAAGGGTGGTTGGGTTGTTATCATTTGGTTATTATTCCAAATATCGCTTCATGCATTTATTGTACGTTTAAAGTGCAACTTTCTTAGTTTAAACGTTGGTTTAAATACAGCCGCTGGCTTACACCTGCTGTTCTTTATTAGCAGGATAATCTTCATTCGGAGGTTGACTCTGACACCATTTCAACTAATTGGTATATGTTTGGACTGCAGACTGAATTTGCAATGAAAGCGGGATAAATCTAGAATAAATACGTTATTTAATCATCTCCGATACCAACTGTGTATCAAAGAGGGACAACACATGAGCAGAAACTAGTTGTGAAAAAAAGAAAAGAAAAAAAGCACGAAAAAAAAGAACAACAAAATTATTTCAAGGGCATTCAAATGTTTTTAGTATCAAATCAAGAGGTATGAAAATAATGTAATAACTGGAAAGTTGTGTACAAAGTCAGTTTCTTTTGTTTCCGGATCGATCAGGTTTGTATTCGCGTGTACACAAGGCTAATCTCGGTTCATGAAACGATGACTGGGCCATGAATATATCGACTTAAGAGTGGCCATGTAGGCTAATATGATAATATAAAACTCTGCTCTATGCATGCATTAATGTAAAAGTTACCTGTTAGAATAAGCATTAACCGTCATAAACGATAATAAATACATGTATTTTATTAAGTTTCTGTAACATTCAAAGATTGAAATATAAAGCATGATATAATATTACACGATTTTTAAAGCAGCTTGCTAATAATATATTTATTCACAATTTAGTTATATGTTAGGAAAAAGCTCAGTTGCGACTCATGAATGGAACAAATTTGCAGAATGTTCAATTCAGTAAATTGCATTTTATATAAATGCTCAAGTTATTTTATTGACTTCAAACATAGGCTTTTAAGATATTCGTTATGTATGTATCAAAAGACACAGTCAAATCCATTTTAGAACAAGAGCTGTCAGAGACAGCAACGCTCGACTATTCAACAGCACTGTCATTTGAATTAATACGAAAGTGTAAAAAGGGGCATACTTTTGGCAAAAAGCAGAGTTATGGGACCTGCACAGTGCATGTCAGATTATGACAAGTGTGTGAATTTTCAATCCATTCCCATCAGTGGATATTAAAATAGCAGCATACATACAAAACCTTAACCAAAACTTTCTAAATCGAAAAAGGGGCGTAATTTTGTAACACAGCAAATAGAGTTATGGAACCTGTGCAATGTAAGTCAGTTGATCACAGTAAATATCCATAAATGGTATCTGAAATACCAGCTTACATACAAAAAACTTAACCAAATCGGAAATGAAAATTCAGAGAATTACATGGTGAGATCAAATACTTGCAGACAAGTGACAAATGTGGGATGCACAGGTTCAAGGATAGATTCTATAGAATTAGCTTGTAGAGCTTGTCAGGTGAATATCTCAAAAGTAAGCGTTAAAAAACTAGTTCCTGACATTGAAGTTGCAAGTAATATTAATGAAAATACGGAACAGAACTTAGTACCACAACCCGAAGATGATTCAACTATTGATCTAAATGAAGAAGATCACAGTGATTTAATGACTGTTCTTGAAAATATTTTTCCCGATGCGCCGGAGAGCATGAAATTATTGCTAAAAGCTCAACATGATGCTTTGACGGTAAAATCAATGCATGCACGACGATGGGATTTGAAAATAATCGGTGTCTGTTTATCTCTTTGGGTACGCAGTCGAAAAAATTATCAAACATTAACTGACAGCGGAATGTTGATTCTGCCATCTGGGAGACAACTCCAAAGGTACAAAAATGTTGTTCCTCAGGGAGCCGGTATTAGTGAAAAAGTTCTTGAATGGATGTTCGAGGCCGCCAAGGATGCCAAAATACCTCCGCACGGTTGGTCCGGTGGACTGCATCACGATGAGACAAAAATACAATCAGACCTTGTCATTGACATGACAAATGGCGTGCCATCATTAATTGGGTGGGTTGATCTAGGAGAGGAAGCCACGTTTTTGCGCATGCTTCGATATAAGGAAGTACAACAGCAGCTAGCACACGAAGTTATACATTTAACTTTCCTAGGATATACCGGTTTCCGCTTCCCTATTTGCCATTTCCCCACATCAGGGATAAAAGCTTCAGAACTTCATATCATCATATGGAAAGCAAAAGCGAAGTTGAAGGATTGGGGATTTAGTGTTGACTATATAATGCAGGACGGAGGCTCTGAAAATAGAAGTTGTACAAATATGCATTTTGAAGGAAACGCCCGTGATGCTCATTACGGCAGTCCCAGTCTAATAAATCCGAGAGAAATGGTTTATCATGTGCAGGATTATTCCCACAATATAAAAAAACTTAGAAATAGCATTTTAAAGAGTGCCAATGTGAAGGATGACTCTGTGTTAACGCCGTCTTTTAAACCAAAAAAACTGTGCACGGCTGCCCCTTCTCCCAACACGAACTTGATATGCCGTTGTTGCGTTAAATATACTACACGATCTTTTCAAGTTTTTTTTTAAATTCACAAGAGCACTAGACTTGCCTGTACCGGCTTGGCCCGTTATAATGATGTTGTGGCCACGCTTAGCAGCGCATTTTAGTTCTTCCAATTGAGATGACATTTTTGTTTATTATTGTTTACCGCTACTTTTTAATTCAGTTCTATTCAAGTAATGAAAATGAAGGTATATAGCCGAGGTGTATCGATTTTTCCCGGTATCTGTCAAACCATACCTATCAACCAATGAAAACGCAGAGGATATTCGCGCCGTAGATCCGGAAACAGCGGAGCAAGGCAAATGTTGGGCTCGATTCAAAAAGAAAAATATCGATTTTATAGCTTAAATAGGACTTATTTGAGCATTTTCTGTGGTATATTTGTTACAATTAATATTTCCAACTAACATTTAAACTTTATTTGATTGCAATCGATCATATATTAATGAATAAGAGAATAGGGGTTTTTGGAAGTGTCGTACCTTTTCTTTTTCTTACTATATATACGCTATACAATAAGGATACCGTTAGATGGGGCCTGTGGTTTTGAGGAGGCTGCGCTTTTGGTGCGTGGCATTCCCTGTTTGATATTTTTCTTTGTTTTTTTGACTGAGCCTGTTCATGGACGGTAGTGGAAATGCATGCTACCGTCCACGCCCTCTAGCCCCGGGTTGAGCAGAACTCAACATTTACACATGCTAAAAGTACAAAAAGTAATTTAGAGACATCCGCAGATGTATTCAAACGGCGGTGAACATGGAACCTTCAATGATACACGTGTTGAGGCGTGTAATTCCATGAAGAGCGGCGTTTGGTCCCCAGATAAAGTAAAGGGTTTGCCCCAAACGAGAAAACAATGGGCAGAACTAAACAAACTGGAATTTAGGAAGGGGATCTGAGGTTAAGGAGCCTGCGTATCACAGGAACTGTCAAAAGACAAAATTAAAAATGTCATTTTTTCAGTGAAAGAGCGAAATTTACAACCAAATAAAAACATGATACCTAAAATATTATGTTAACTCTGGTTCGTGTGTTTTCCTTATCATAGTCATTATCAGTCGCAAAACGTCATTGGCCTATACGAAGACAAATTCATGAATGAATTATGCTGGTTGTTGGCTTTTGAAACATTTTAACATGTAAGGTCATTTGTTCATATGGTAATTGTTTAAGAAAATGAAAAAAAAACATATGATACAGATTTGGACATCTAACAATTTCTCACCCACAAGAGGAGGAGGCCATGACTATTTCAGCTAGACATTAATTATTGTGAGTTATAGTACTGTAACTGTATAAAACGCTCGTATACTGAAAGTTATAACGAAAATAATTTGTTCTTCATAAGGCAGCATATTTTCGACAGATGATTAAACGCATATAAACTTTATGCAGGGACTTTTCATCTCAATTTTGCTCAAGTGTCTTTCGAAACTAATTCGAAAATGATTTTTGAATTATAGTTTGAGCAGGTTAGCAGTTATAGAAGACCAAACATCATTAGAAGTATTTTAAGATCCTTTCTACCGCCACAATGCTGAATTTCAGCTTCAATGAGGGAAAACTTTGAATCAAATGATTGTTCTACCAAGGTGTCCGTCTGAATGGCACCCAGTCAAAAGCTGGAAAGTCACAAACGGTCAATAATTGCGAAACTTTCCATCGCTACCTACACAAAATTTATTTTAGCTTAAATTTTGGTTTCTGTCGATCGTTTAATCGTGAAATGTTAGAGGGTAACCAAATTAAAGTATTCAGATTTTCGGCATACTTATCTCAAATGTTAAAACCATGAAATACAATATCGCGTGTAACTTCATTGATGGAATTAATATGTTCGTTTGCTGCAAGCAAGAATATTTATAGGGTGCTTTGATGCATTATCAACTTCTGATATATATCGCTGATAGCGTCAAGAAAGCCAAATGGTGTTTTTCATCGTAACATGTTTACATTAGAAAAGAACTTAAATTATCATGATATATAATATACTTTTTTAATATATCATTTTCGAGAGCCGATGGAATAGATATAGCACATATTTATTTTCATTCAGTAAGAAAACTTATTATTCAGATGTGAGGGTTACACGATAGTTTTATATATATATATATATATATATATATATATATATATATATATTGTTTAAATAGTTTAAATAGCAATGCAATAGAATCAAACCTGTATACACTGCAGATAAGCACACCAGAGTTAGAAATAAAAACTTGTAGTACGAAAATTTCTGTGAGGCAGCACGTAGCAGCCCATTGTCAAGGCGACGTTGTACACTGAAAAGGCTATAAAGAGATCTGCGATATTTCCCAACTTCATTACAATTACTTACGTACCATCAAATTACCGTGTAAGCCAAGAGTTTAAATGACCTTTTCGGTTTTATGATCAAACAAGTATTTATAAACCGTTTTGCAATTCTAAGGAAGAAGAATGATACATATTTAATCAATTCTGTAAGCATTTTGTACTTGTGTTTTTCTCTCTCGGGTTCTTATGTCCAAATAACAACGTGGTTCATCTTATTTATGCCACCTTTATATCACTTTATTCCTAAATCCACTCAACAATTATGACGGTTATGAGGCCGATATTGACTATAACACCCAAATTCAGGAATCTGTGTTTACATAATATTATGGTAAATAACCTAAAGAGTTTTAATCTGCGGTCTTGTTTGCAATATAAAACGCAGAAATGATGCTCCCGTTTAAAAAAGGCATCACATGGTACCGCTTAACAGTTCGCATGTCAAAAGTAATTAGTTTAATTAAATCGGAGATTTTGAGGGCAGGACATAATTTTTAAATTTCTGCGATTTATTCTGGAAAATGGGTGAGATTTATTTGTTGAATGAGAAAATTAGGGATTCGGCCGTAGTTTTTGGTCTTTTCTTCACAGGATTAGTACTGCGTATAACCTGTAGGTTAATTTGTAAACATATCGGCTACGAAGATTACAAATCAAAGAGAACAAGTAAAACATTCTAAAAAGCAGTCAAACGTTTCTTTTCTCTTGAATTATTTTTACTCTTTTTCAGTATCATCGCACATGTTCCCGAGGCAGTGTCTTTTGGATTCGGTGAAATTATTGTGTTTGTATACCCTACTTCTTCAAGACAGCAAGTGCTGCTTTTCAATTTTAGAAATAAAAGAGACTTTAGTAAGAAGGTTATGCAGAACATATGAGACGAATCGTCTGTTTCTTTGGCGATATATAGTCAACTTTCAAGTACAATATCATCGGAAGTTGCTGTATACCAACTACTTTGTAACCGGCGGATGTAAATTACTTCTTTTACTTATATTCATTTGACTCATGACATGATTGATATTGATAAAGATGTTTTCTGTACAATCAACAGGTTTAAACACTCGAGTGGTTTGTTGGTCACGTTGTGGTGAGATACTGTGTTGTTTCAATAGAGCATTTTGAGCGCATTGGGAATTTGTTTTACTATTTATGATGTTTTTGTTATGTACACACCCTTACAATATACTGGTGTAGGCAATTGAGCGTATAACAAAATAATTTGTGACAACTGCGACGTTTGTCTCATCTCATGACGATGATAGGCAGCTTTGCGAAGTTTGTCCCTTTTAGCCACGCTTTATATACGCTCACTTAGCATCTGATGTCCTGAGGAGGATTACGATTACTTGATTATAAACATTCTGTAACGGATGAATTATATATTGTACGCGAGGTATTCAACTTACAACTGAACACTACGAGATCTACACAGGTGAAGTACCTGCACGATAATTTTGAAATATTTGCATTGCTACAATATCTTATAGATACAATGTACATGTACTTGGTGATAAATTTGGCACCATGGTGCTTACGCTTTTGAATACTGTCCATTCATGTAGGCGAGCAGGGAAAATGATAAATTACTGACTAACAGTGATAATGTTATTTCAACTTAATCACTAAACCATCACAAAAAGCGCCATTAAAATGTGTCAAAGATAATGAAATAACTTCTGTATGCTCTAACAAAGATTTATAGCGGCAACGCCTACGGTTATTATCTCCTTATTAGCTCCTCTGAGTATGTTGTGCTCTTGTTGAGCTTTTAGGATAGTTAGATGTTAGCCTCCGTCTGTCTGCCGTCCACAGTTTTCTTCAAAATAATTTCTCATAAACCGCTTGACGTATTTTCACCAAAATTGGCCAGAAGCATTGTATTTTCACCAAAATTGGCCAGAAGCATTGATTTCTCCTAACTTTGTTCAAATTGTTCCGAGTGACAAACAACCTGTCCACAGGAGCTAAAACAGTAAAACATTTTTGTCCAGATCCGCACGACTCAGAGCTTGTTGTCCAAATCATGCTCGTGAGGTCACTTATTTTACATAGACTCTATAAATTATCTTGTCTAAAAGCCCAATGCCTATAGCTTAGATATTTGGCATGTAGCTTTATGTAGTGGTCCTCTAACAAGCATACTTAAAACATGCCCTTGGGATCAAAACTGCCCCCACCTTCGGGCTACTTTTTACATATAGTTACACAGGTAACACTCTAAACAGTTGTTTGCCCAAATTCATCATACCTTGAACTAATAGATTTGGCTCGTTTTTTTGTGTAGTGATCCTCAACTAAGTTTAAAAGCCCGTTAGATTAAAACTGGTTCTCCCCACGGGTTCTCTTGTTTTACATAAACTTATGTAGGAAAAGCTTCAGAAAATTATTGTCTTAAACGGCAAGCTCTTGAGACTAAATAATTGGCATGTAGTTTTGTATAGTGATTCTTACTAGGTCATTTCAAACTTCGAATCGGAGATCAAAATTGGCCGTGCCAAGGGATTACGTGTTTATATAAGAAAAACTTATATAATATTCCTGTCTAAACCCTAAAGCCCTGTAGCGTAGGTATTTGACATAACCCTAAAGCCCTGTAGCGTAGGTATTTGGCATGTAGCATTAGGTAGTAGCCGGAATATCCAACAGGTAAGTCTGCTAGAAAAAAATGTCCCGCCTGAAAGGATACTTCTTTATATTTGAAATTCGTTTTAAAATCGTCTTCTTCTCTGAATCTTCTAAATCTCGAGAATAGGTATTTGGTAGTTGATTCAAATTATGCCCCTTTGTTCAAATTGGCCCCACCCATTACACATGTGTAAATAGATACTTATATAAGAAAACAATGTATAAAATCTTGTCTACAACCTCAATGCATATAGCTTAGTATTTATTATGTAGCATTGTGTAGAGGTTCTCTACCAAATGTGTTGGTATCTCTCCCTTAGTGTCAAAATTGCCTCCGACTTTTTTAACATTAAAACGTATGTGCAAAAAGGATATTGTCATCACAAAGTGTAATACCTAGAGCTAAGATATTTGGCATGTAGCTATGTCTATTAACTATCTTCGAAATAGGTTCTAGTCTTGCCCTTTAGGTCAAACTAGCAACTTCCTAGTGGTCATTGTTTCAGAAATACATAAAAAAAATCACTGTAAAAGTAATCAGACAGCACTAACCCAGTTTCAACAAACTTTGGAGCATAATAAATAGACCATTTTGCAAGGACAGATTATTGAACATATATGTATGTTTTGTAACATGGAACACGTCTCGTACAGTGAGATATTTTCATACATTGCAATATTTCGTTTGCTTTTATTACGTTATATCTAAAGGATTCTTCTATACGACCTAACAGACATTCTCAATATTAAGAAATGACTTGGGGAATAATGGTGTTTTTTTTAATGAGTACGAGAAAACATCTTTTAGATGTTAAATAAGTTAAATAATGCATCTCTGAAACACGTTTAAAGAAACGTGACACATTCTTAAGAACACATCGAGAATAAAAGGAATTGTTTTTCACATACATTTCTCTTGATGTCTCGTATCATTTGACGTGTTTGACAGGAAAACGAAGGAAACAATGATATAAAATGATTTCCTCTGGGTTTTTATCTGGCCTTTGCGATCTAATATAAAACTGAGTGTAACCCAAACGAAATCAATTAATGAAAAACTACTGCTAACAAGAAAAAAATAAAGCTTTTGCGTTCTTGATATGATTACGATGACACCGGTAACTTAAAAATTTTGTAAACAAAGCGGAAAAATGTGAAAGTTTGGTTTGAAACATCACTACCTCCCTAAAAACTGCATAAAATGCTGCAATAAATATACGATATAAACAATATATCAAAACCCTGTGGTAAAAATGTGTGAAAATCGACGCTTGACCTAAAAATCTGTGTTGTAAATTTATCCGAAAATTGTCTATCCGAAATAAGTTACACTTTCAAAAGATCAATATCAACAACACGGTAATAGACAATGTAATGGAACAAAACCAATTGGTCTGGTCGACTCCTAGATCACGATCCAGAGACAAACTGATAGATAGAAGCTCTGGAAGACTGAGAGATAGGTCATCTTCAGTAAAAAGAAAAGTGCCCTCTCCTGATCAATTAACTCTTGAAAAGAAACTCAAACAATCTGACATTGAATATAATAGTGACACAGACTCTGAAACTTATACTTACACTATGGCAAG
Source organism: Mercenaria mercenaria (assembly GCF_021730395.1). Classification (NCBI taxonomy): domain Eukaryota; kingdom Metazoa; phylum Mollusca; class Bivalvia; order Venerida; family Veneridae; genus Mercenaria; species Mercenaria mercenaria. Next base: position 14,043,398 of record NC_069368.1, read on the forward strand.
CAACATGAACACTGATTCTGATACCCAAAACAGACAAGAACCTCCTAATCCAATGATGTACCAACAACAATACATGGGTGGGTCACCAATGATACCACACATGCCTGGGGCACTAGGTCCTGTCCTAGTAGCTTCACCTCCAGCACAGCAACAAATGAGTGAACATGATGTGATAAGGGTTGCAAGTGTTTTGAAGCAAATGTTAAATGAAGAAATAGCTATGATAATAAGAGAAAAAGTTGAAGAGAAAACAGCTTGCATGCAAAATGATATAGATGATCTGAAAAGTGAAATAGAGAACCTGAAAACAGAAAAAGAGAAGCTAACTAAAAGAGTTGATCAAATGGAACAATACTCAAGGAAGAATAATGTGAGAATTGGAAACATGAAAGAGACTAAGGATGAAAATGTTGAAAATATAGTAATGGAAGTTGCTACCAAATCTGGGGCCAAGATAACAAAACAAGACATTGGTAACTCTCACAGAACTGGTGAAATGAAAGATGACAAGGAAAGAGACATAATAGTGCAGTTTACCTCAACAAAGGCAAAGGTAGAGTTCTTGAGAGGAAGAAAGGTGTTGAGAGACAAAAAAGAGGGGATATATCTAAATGAGGATCTATGCAAGGCTCAAAGTGACCTGGCATATGAAGCTAGAATCTTGAAAAGAGACAGACACTCAAATGTGAAAAGTTGTTGGTCATTCAATGGGTCAATCTACATCCTTACACATGCAGAGGAAACCATCAAAATCAACCAGAAAGATGACTTAAAATACCACAAAATAAAGAAGGACACATCTGTCATTAAGAAAAAGAGACAGAATGTGAAATAAGTAACAATTTGAATCTTCATAATAACTTAATTGAACATTTTAGTCTGATTAATATTATGAACATTATCTATGTATGTAATTTAGTGTATATGATATGGTCAAAAAAGTCATAAATTTGAAATACTGTATGGAATATGTACACAGAGATTTTAAATTACTTATTATCTACCTTTTCATGCAGGTTTTAATAGCTATTGAGCTTACTGCCAATTGATACCCTTGATACTAAAGGTAACAGTACAGGCATGATGATGATTTTGATAACAATTATGAAAATGTCAGGTAAAAAATGTGTTTGAAATGATAGAAAACATTTTAACATGAAAAACATATATGATATTTCATTCACATAGGTCATACTTTCCTGGATAAATATTAATATCAGTGTAGGTAAACTTGGTATCAGTATAGCATAGTATAATAACAATATAAATGACATTTGCATTTATGCTTATATTGAATGTATGATCCATGATTGAAGTGACAAGTTTGAACATACATGCTAATAATACCAAGTATATATATGGCTGTTTATGGCAGTATTAACCTCAGTGCTGACTTGTGTTGGTAACAATAAGCATTATTAGTATTAAATGACCATGATTTTTAGTTGCATTTATGCTCATATTGCATGATTTAGGTTGTAACAAGAGTGAATATACATGGCTAATATCAAGAAATTGTATTTGATATGATTATAGCTTAGTTATATACCAATATGAATGACAGCTGCATTTTATGCTTATATTAATGCATGCTTCATGATTGAAGTGACAAGTTTGAATATATATGCTAATAATATCAAGTATATATATTTACTGTCACACAGTTGATGACAGTATTAACCTCAGTGCTGATTTGTTTTGGTAAAAAATGAGTATTTTTAGTACTAAATGACCATGAATTTCAGTTGCATCTATGCTTATATTGCATGATTCAGGTTGTAACAAGTGTGAATATACATGTATAAATTATCAAGTCATTATAATATGACTGTTGATGGCAGTTATTTGAATGTTCAAATTATGAATACTATTTGAACTTACATGTTAACTGATACTTTTGAAACCAATAGGAAACAGTACATGCATGATGATGATTTGATAACAATTATGATAATGTCAGAAAAATAATATTTTTGAAATCATGAAAAAACATTTTAACATGGAAAAATATATAACATGATACTTCATATACATAGATCATACTTTTCTGGATAAATATTAATTTCAGTGTAGGTAAACTTGATATGAGTATAGCATAGTATAACAACAATATAAATAACAATTGCACTTATGCTTATATTAAATGTATTATCCATGATTGAAGTAACAAGTTTGAATATATATGCTAATAATACCAAGTATATAAATGGGTGTTGATGGCAGTATTTAACCTCAGTGCTGACTTGTTTTGGTAACAGTGAGTATTATTAGTATTAAATGACCATGAATTTCAGTTGTATTTATGCTTATACTGCATGATTCAGGTTGTTACAAGTGTGAATATACATTAAAAATATCAGGTCATTTGAATATGACTGTTGATGTCAGTTACTTGAATGTACAGATTGTGAATATGATTGAACCTACATGTCAATAGATACTTTTGATACCAATAGGAAACAGTACCTGCATGATAATGATATTGATAACAATTATGAAAATGTCAGAAAAATAATATTTTTGAAATGATGAAAATAATTTAACATGGAAAAGCCAACAATGAGTTTTATTAGTATCAAATTGCTATGAATTTCAGTTTCACTGAAAACAATTTAACATGGAAAAACTAACAATGAGTTTTATTAGTAACAAATGGCTATGAATTTCAGTTCCATTTATGCTTATATTGCATGGTTTGTAACAAGAGTGAATATATATGGCAAATATCAATTAATTGCATTTGATATGATTATAGCTTAGTAATATTCCAATATGAATGACAGTTGCATCTATGCTTATATTGCATGATTCAGGTTATAACAAGTGTGAATATACATGGTAAAAATATCAAGTCATTATAAAATTACTGTTGATGGCAGTTATTTAAATGTTAAAGTTATGAATATGATTAAACCTACATGTCAATTTATACTATTGATACCAATAGGTAACAGCACATGCATGATGATGATTTTGATAACAATTATGTAAATATAATGAAATTAATGAGATTGAAATGATGAAAACATTTTAAATTTTTACATCTACCTAAGTCATACTTTTCTGGATAAATTTTAATTGTAGTAAAGGCAAATTTGATATGAGTACAGCTTAGTATTATACCAGTATGAATGACAACTGCATTTATGGCAGTATAAACCTCAGTGCTGACTTGTTTTGGTAAAAATGAGTATTATTAGTATTAAATGACCATGAATTTCAGTTGTATTTATGCTAATATTGCATGATTTAGGTTGCAACAAGTGTGAATATACATGTAAAAATATCAAGTCAGTTTTAATATGACTGATGATGTCAGTTATTTGAATGTTCAAGTTATAAATATGATAAAGTGATGCATATGTTATTACTTTTATGACAGACTTGCATTTGTGTTTCACATGTTTTCTTGGCAATATAATATTGATATTTACTTGATGCACCTGTTAATAAGTATTGAATGTAATAGGACCATACTGCTCACAGACATGATGATTATATCAAGTTATCTATATTTAACTTACAACAAAACTTTGTTGAACTTGATGGTAGATATACTTGAATGTATTTAAATGTTCAAATTATGAATATTTAATGTAATGTCTGCGTGGAAAAACTAAGTTATTGACAGCTATAATTACAGCATGTCGGTTTGTGTGTGCCACAGATGCTTTCTTCGTGATCTTAAACACTGAATAGTCATGCTGGCAAATGCCAACTTCATTCTATGCCCTTGAACAAAAAACATGATGATGATATAAGATGATGATGATACATGCCTAAATGCCATTTGTGTATATATCTATATATATTTCTGAGAACAGTCATGATATTTTCATTTAGTTTTGAACAGATTCCTTCCAACTTACTAAACTCATGTTTTCATTTACATTATATATACTAAATTATCATTGTTATAAAATGATTGTATATCTGAAAAATCGTCTGAGCACAAACATTTAAAATGTAATCAACTTATATTTCTGTATATACCATTTTTTACTTGTCAAATCATTGTATGTAGTATATAATTTTGTGTCTTTTTATTAACTCTAAGCTTATTTAAAAACTGCAGCCTTCAAAGTAAGAAAGTAGACCAAGGTATGAGTTAAAATACTCAATTATCCCAACCCCTGATAAAAGCCCCTCACATCATTATGAAAACCTCTTTACACAGTCCCCACTTCCATAAATAATGGTTGTCTTAAAGTTCAAAATACACTCTAAGACACAAAACCACAATCTAAAGTTTTTAATATTTGTACTATATAAAATTTGCATCACAAACATGAAGCATGGATATCTATGGTACAATATCTATATGCATTTTCAAATAAAGAGTTGTTAAAATTCTGTAATATTCTGCTTCTCAAAATATAATCACTGTTTAATCACATGACTTTTAGTTCCCATTTAGAAACATCTCTTCTTATATTCCTTTTATTTTATATGCTCACTCTTTCCATGGAATACATTTCAATAACTGACCGTTACAAAACACGTTCTCTTCACAATCAAAATAAAATCACTGATAACCACATGACTTTTAGTTCCCATTTTAACATCTCTCCAATTATTTCCTTCATTTTATATGTTTACACATTCCGTGGAATATATTTCAATAACTGACCGTCTCAAAACACGTTCTCTTCACAATCAAAATATAATCACTGATAATCAAATGACCTTTAGTTCCCATTTAGAAACATTTTTCCTCTTATTCCTTTTATTTTATATGCTTATTCAGTCCATGGAATACATTTCAATAACTGACTGTTACAAAACACACATCAATATTTGTTTTTGCTATCCATGTCTATTTAAACATAATATAGTACACATCGTACGCTTCAAACGTTTCCATTCATAAATGTCACGCCTGTGTAATTGAATAAGTGAGTAAAACGCGCGATGTACTAAATAATAACACAATCATTCAACACGCCTGTGTAATTAAATAAGTGAGTAAAACGCGCGATGTACTAAATAATAACACAATCACTCAACCAATGAATCGCTTGATCTGTCATGGTTGTATAGATACCATATTAATCCATTGATTTAATTTCATTGATTCGATTGATAGTAATTTTTCAAAACTGATTTAGTACAAAATACTATACTTCTCAATATAGACTTATTTATCTTTCATTAAATTCGTAGTCCTATTGCAATACAAATATCGAATACATAATTAAGGAGATTGTCATCTAGCTATATTGCATAGACTCCGTTGTCCAGCTGCTACATGTCAACATAGTAAACAGTTCTTTTATTGCAAACACTTTCAATCAAATACAAATCTGTTTAATATTCACACTATTTTTACTGCGAATGTCCAAAGAAAACGTATATGAAAATGCCATCCCAACGCGGGGAGGTCGCAATTCGAAACAATATGTCGGACTCTACCAGCCTTATAACTCTTATCCTTCCTGCATCTTCTACTGTTACTCCCCCTCTGTCTTCTTATGGTCACATATGCAACTGGAACAACTCACCCAAACACGAATTTTTTCCTGGCATCACCTGATGGGTACAGACTTACAATCATACAGGGTGAGGGTTGGTCTTTTTGCCTCATCTCAAATGTCATTTAAAGGTCTAGCATGTTTCACAACCTTTGAACTTATTATTTGGTTGTCAATGCTTCTTCTGAGAGCTGGTGACATTCATCAAAACCCAGGACCCAGTTCAACCACGACATCTTCCACTGACAACTCTCTTTCGGATTCTTACATTTTCGAGGATTTCCAAAACTCACTGTCATTTGTCCATTATAACGTTCAAAGCTTCTTTCATAAAAGGGATATTCTCCAGGCTGAACTACAACATTTCGACGTTCTTTCTTTTTCTGAAACTTGGCTAAGTGATCAAATTGATTCTTCTTCTCTCACATTTGAAAACTTTGCACCACCATTCCGGAAGGATCGTAATGGCGATAACCATGGAGGTGTAATCGTGTACGTCAGAAGTTCATTTCCGCAATTAGGCGCACTGACTTAGAAGTAGACGGCATTGAGTGCATTTGGCTAGAGATTCACATTAAACACAGAAAAATTCTATTTGGTACCTTCTACCGACCACCTAACTCGTCTCCTATAGTTCTTACTCAAATAGAAAATTCTATTGGGCTTGCTTATGATACTTCTGTATCTGACATTATCATCACAGGTGACTTCAATCTAGACATCCACAAACCCTCAACATCTTCCAAAATACAAGACATAATGATACAATACAACATGAAGCAAGTAATCACAGAATCTACACACTACACAGAACACTCTAATTCTTTAATTGACCTTTTTATACTATCTCCTACCTGTCCGATCAAAATTTCTGGGGTTGGCGAACCCTTTCTTGACCAAAACATAAGATTCCACTGTCCTATCTTCTGCTGTCTGGATGTTACAAAGCCAAAACCAGCGACGTTTTAAACGGAGAGTCTGGAAATATGATCAAGGGGACTACGAAGGTCTACGTCAAGAAGCTTTAATATTTGATTGGCAGTCGCTCTTTGATCATGATATCGACACATACACAAAAAATATTACAAACCAAATACTGTCTATGTCTAACAAATATATTCCAAACAAAATTGTAACAATACGACAATCAGAACCACCATGGATACACAACGACATACGCAAATATATCAGAAAAAGAAAACGCGCATATGACAAAGCTAAAATATCACAAACCCTCGACACTGGCAAGCATACAAACAGCTTAGAAACAAAACAATTGACATGCTCAGACAAGCCAAACACCACTTATCTCTAAAGATTTCAGATAAACTAAAACAGCCAGATCTTAAAACAACAGACTATTGGAGAATACTTAAACAATTCATTGCACCCACTAATAAATCAAGCATCGATACATTACATGATAATGGAAACATAGTCACAGACAACACAGACAAAGCCAACCTTCTGAACAATTTCTTTCAAACCCAAACACAACTCAACGATCAGAATAAAACACTTCCACCACTACATGTAAACCCAGATGAAAATGTCCTCACTAACATTCAAATCACAGAAGACGAAGTAGAGATTACACTTAAATCACTTAATACAGGCAAAGCATCAGGTCCAGACAACATAAACAGTAGAATACTCAAAGAACTCTCCCACGAAATAGCAAGTCCTTTATGCTCTCTTTTCAACAGATCTCTTCACACAGGAAAGGTACCAACTCTTTGGAAATTAGCAAATGTCTGCGCTATTCATAAGAAAACGATCCTCATATAGTCTCTAATTACAGACCTATATCATTACTAAGCACTATCAGTAAAACTCTTGAAAAAATCATTCATAAACACACATACAACTTCTTCAGGTCGAACAATATTATCTCTTCACTTCAGTCAGGCTTTGTTCCCAACGACTCAACTTCCAATCAACTTGTTTCTATCTACAATTCTTTCTGTCAAGCCCTAGACGAGGGCAAAGAGGTCAGGGCTGTATTTTGTGACATTTCGAAAGCATTCGACCGAGTTTGGCACCGTGGTCTCCTTCATAAACTGGAATCAAAAGGAATTTCAGGTCAGCTTCTTCTTTGGTTCAAGGACTATCTATCTGGTAGAAGGCAGAGGGTCGTTCTTTGTGGTTCCTATTCTGAAACTGTACTTATATCTGCTGGTGTTCCACAAGGTTCCATCCTTGGTCCTCTTCTTTTTATTCTCTATATCAACGACATCGTTACGGACATCGGTTCTACTATTCGTCTCTTTGCTGATGACACAAGCCTCTACATAACTGTTGATGATCCTATACAATCAGCAATTACACTCAACGCCGATCTCAATACTATCACAAACTGGGCCGAAAAGTGGCTAGTTGACTTCAATCCAAACAAAACAACCTCTTTGCTCATTTCACGAAAACACAACAAACCATATCACCCTCCTCTATCAATGAATGGCACAGTTATAGCAGAAGTAAACACTCACAAGCATCTAGGGGTCACATTTTCTCACGATGGAACTTGGCATGAGCACATTGAGACAATCAAAACAAAAGCATGGCAACGTATCAATATTATGCGCACACTCAAATTTACTCTTGACAGAAAATCATTAGAAACTATCTATACATCTTTCATTCGCCCTCTCCTAGAGTACTCTGACGTCGTTTGGGACAATCTTTCTCTCCATGATCAATATGAGTTAGAAAAAATACAACATGAGGCGTGTAGAATTATCTGTGGGGCAACCAAACTAGTTTCTATCGATAATCTCTATAGGGAAACCTGCTTTGAAACTCTCAAACAAAGAAGAGAACAACACAAACTCACACTCTTTTATAAAATGACAAACAACCTATCTCCTCCATATCTTAATTCTCTCGTACCTGTTAATGTGGGCGATACGACTACATACAACCTAAGGAACGCCAACAACACAAGGGATATCCACTGTCATACACAACTCTACGCAAATTCATTCCTGCCATCGGTTGTAAATGCCTGGAATCAGCTTCCTATTGAACACCGAAACTGTACTACACTCAACTCTTTCAAAAGCAAACTCAGTGCGAACAACCCATGGTTCCCTCTCATTACTACATTGGCAATCGTAAGCACCAAATTCTACACACTCGTCTCAGAACTCATTGCAGCACCTTAAAGGAACATCTATTTTCAAAAAACATAATCACCAGTCCTCTATGTGAATGTGGCCAAACCGAAAGTACTCACCATTACTTCTTTGATTGTCATTTCTATCGCCAACAACGCACTGTTCTCTTAAATCACATTCTAAACCTTACCACACCTTCTCTGTCTACACTTTTATTTGGAGACCCAAACCTCTCGGATGATTCAAATAGTGAAATCTTCGCACATGTCCATAATTACATCAGAACAACCAAGCGTTTTGATACATAGCATTCCTCTTTATATATATTATATAATACAATAAATTATTAATTATTGGATATTATGTATCATCTTGCTCACTTTTTCCATGCTGATAATTTTAGAACCAACCGCACTTCCAGCTCGTGTACGTGACCATATCTCTATATTTCTTTACCTCTATCTCCGCCACGCTCTCATTTCTACCCTTTTTACTTCCTTCACATGTCTCTTAGTCATAAACCAATGTAAAATATACTTACTGTTTCTAAGCACGTTTAAATATATGCAGTTACTATATTACCATTTTAAAACAAACAATATGAGATAAATAGTTGACTAGCTTTGGTAATGTATTATTGATATGCATGTTTCATTTGCACGTTTTCCATAGTTTATAAATACTTTATTTTCTAAGTTACCAGCTATCCCTGCTATTTATAAGGAAAGAGTTTCTAAATAAGCTTAGCTTCCTACTCAATCCTTGATTTGTGTAAATATATGTTTGCTGTATACCTGCTTGAAAATAAATATTGTTTAAACCAAGAAAAAAATAAACCAGGCATAGCATACAATATTGTTAACTAGTTTACTTTTGAAGCTGGAAATTTCCTGTGACGTGGGCTATGAATTTCATGTTTTGAACATTAAAAGGAATAAGCTATTTACGTAATTGATTGATTTGATTTCGTGGATTGACCCAGCAACGAAAATTGGTTTCCAATAAATCCGTGCGCTTGTTTTTGGTTAACAAGATACGAACATTACACGCTGATTTTAATACATCATTTCGAATTATTTAAATTGTTAGGCATTTTCATATCATATTTTAATTTTATCTATAAAAGGACAGTAACGTGGACATTTTGATATATTGTTTGACGGGATGCCATTGATTCATAAATTGCTTTTCAATTCCGTATATCGAGCCCAGGTTTAATTCTACGTAATCCGGATAAACGACGTTACGCCATTACTTCCCGTTTATCAAACGTGCAGAACTTTCTTAAGACGAATATGATCAATAGCTTGATGGATAGTTTTTTCTCGAACAATGTCCATGACTCTTCGATAACTCACATACAACATATAGTGCATCAAGCCTATCCTAATGTATTAATTAGGAATATATGTATTATAATATTAACTTGATGTTTAAGAAGGCTGGCATTTAACCGTCTTAAGAAAATGTTCGCGTAATTAAATATATATTTCAGTAGTTTACTTGTCTTTGCTAGATACAGATTATGCAATGTCATTTTGTACCTGCTTTCAAAGGATCTCCTTACAGATTTAATTAACGGTAAAACAGCGGTTTTAAGTGCCTTTTGGCGGCCTTTGTGTAATTATTTTTTTCTGGTCCCTTTAGATTTATTTGTGATAGAATTCTGACAAAGCCTGTGCTAGGGAGCGCGAGGAATTTAAAGTCAATTGTGAAAAAACATACAGGAGTTATTTCAATTATAAATGAAGAAAACTAATATATGAGGAAAATGACAGAACAAGGATATGGACAACCATTCAATGTACAAGGTTTAAATATGCTCCTAACGGTGTATGACTACTTTTTATTTTGCACACAAACAAATCTTGCGGAATGGTTTACCGGTACGATTAGCTGATACATAAGACATTTATTTACAATATTTACAATGAAAAAAGCACATCATTCAATATAATCTCCTGATAGCAGTCAGATGTTTGTTCGTTCCCTATGTTGGATAACATCGACAATAATATTCAAAGCCTTGAGACGTCGGGTTTTGGTAGATTTCTTTTCTGTTTTATGGCATCTATTGCGTACCTCAGTGCCATTTATTAACAGCTAGGATAAAACGGAGAATTCCATAACTTACGTTTTGTTAAAATGTCATATCACTTGTACAGAATGTAACTTTTTAAGCAGTTTGCATGCAAATCAAAATCAAAATATCACTCTGAAATATTAACACTCACCACCTCTATACATATCTCACTTCTAAATTACGCTAATAATGATATATTTCTGATCTATTTTTAACATTCTATCTGTAACACAGCAAATGCGAAACTATTAAAATACACGTATGGGAAACAAATACATATGTGTCACAAGACTAAGATGAACTCTGTGTGACCTCATAAGACGTTATCTGAAAAGCAGTGCTGTAACCATGGGCTAAAATACCTTATCACTGATAGAGTGTAAATTAGGACTGCCTGATTATTGATGCATTGTACTTTATCCGCGATATTCATAGATACAACTATTTTGTGTAGGACATTCTATGATTCTCAAAAGTACACTTATAACTTTGGTAGCGGATAAACCCGCCCCCAAAAACAAAGTATGGCTTTTCATCAAAACATTGTCAGTCTACGTGAGTCAAAACAATATATGAATGCGCACACCTGTGTTTTGACCCCCACCCCAACCACCGATTCCCGGCCGCGATGAGCTATGGTTAATTAAAATGGGTTGTACTATCTATTTTAAGGTTTCATTTCGTAAAACTCGAAAGCCAAAACAAGACAAGAATATATTACATTTCTCTTCGCTTGCTTCTGTTTTCATTAAAAAAAATAAATATAAAAATTAGCTTTGTGCTATCCAATCCATTTTTCAAACAAATATTCCGATTGACAACTTTTCAAATTGGTGCGGCCTAATTATAGCGCAGTTTTTATTTCTAAGCCATCAAATATTCGACCCACAATTTAGATGAAAACAAATTCCCGTTAAATACCACATACATAGTTAATGTGAAATCTTTAAAATAAAACCGCGAGGTTTCAAGGCAATTAGTTCATAACCCACCTACGTGTGTCTATTTTAAAACCAGACCACGCATGTCTTTAATTAGTTTTGTAGGTTGCTGTCCTCGGTATTCACGGAAGCAGCTGAGAATCAACTGCTCGGGGTAAAAATACATTAAATGGGACAATCTTTAAATTTAAATGGATAACTGCAAAATTGCGCCAGGTGATTCAAATAACTTAACACTATCTCTTCAACGACAATTAGAAAGATTTAACTGTTTGTTCAACTTCAATATGTAGAAAACACTAACTTTTGTCAAAAAATATGATCCATCGAGATAAGTGATGATCGAAATGACCTCTACTAGCATAAATACAGTTCTATTAGCATTAGAGTAATTATAGCAACTACCCCGGTACAACCTATGTGACAATTTACTATTCTTTTTCTACGTTGTATATCGTTTATATTTCAATACATAGGTTAAATGAGTATAAGTACCAGTAACAGTTACTTGCGGAGAACAGGTTTCTACTGGTATAGAATCCAGGAACACTGGTTAGGTTAACTGCCCGCCGTTACATGACTCAGATACTGTTGAAAAACGGCGTTAAACCCTAAACAAACAAACAAAAACAGTGTGCAACCATATATGTGACTTAGGTCTGAAACCATCGAAACCTTGGAAAGTTACAATATGAACTTAAACGTGTCGATCTGACTTATCAATAAATGGGTAACGACCGATTATATAACACAACATAATGCTTTCTATGTATATACCTATGTAAAGCAATCCGACTATCTTAAATTTGTTTTTGAGTTTTCATCATTGAAGTGTCAAATGCAAATAAATATCTATCGTGAGACATTCTTTTTCGGAACCTAGATGTATCAAAGATAATCGTGTTTCTCCTATCAAGATATTTAGTATTCATTGTAATAGATCAGTGACAAAGTCCTTTGTTTTGATTTATACTCAGTCACAGGACTGGCATAAAATTCGTTTTACTCAAACTCAAATTCAAACATAACATCTTCGCAGAAATAAATTAATTAAAACAGCACATTCTCGACAGATATTTGATAGCAAACACATCGTGATTGACGAACCGAAAATTCTCGTGTCTTCGTATCACGTGGAATGGAGTGTTTGTTTTTAAAAATGTGACGTGTTTTATCATTAAATTGGATCTTCCGCGTTGTCGTCCTTAATTAAAATGGAATTTGAACTGTTCCTGTAAATTTACAATCAGATTAAATTGGATGGCAAACATTTAAACGTGAGCTTTGCAAATTGTCACTATCTTTATACTTCAGTGTAAAATGAACCAAACATTTGGGGAGATTATACTTGAAAGTGCACTTTCGGCATCACATTTACAACATTGAGCATAAATAGATGAACAAATGTAGCCGAATAGTACATAGTCATAAATACTTCACAGTTAACCAATGAGATCATTATAGAAGATACAGCTAAAAATGTATTATTTGAAATATTCGGTCACAAAAAAAAACAACCAACAGGGCTCTGATATAAAATCGGTTTATATGTGATATCAGTTGAATTGCGTAGAGACATAATGATTTATTCATGGCATTATGTGACTTATGTAAGCACACACCTAATCTTACTTTCAAGAATAACTGTTTATGTACAACTAATGAGCGTTGATTTTACATATTGTCCGACACTTTTTTATAATATCTCCCTACCTCTGGTGTGGTATCTTCTGCCTAATGCATTAAAATATAAATAATTTCATTCCAAAAATATACAAACTATATTTTGAACAATTTCACAACCAGTGTATTTGCGTGAAGTTCGCAGGAAAACTCATGATACTCGCTGCGGAGCTAATAATTTTACATATTTATTACTTTCCACTACATAGCAGACATACAAATACTTGCTTTTTAAAACGATACTAAGTGTATTAATACAAGGGCAAACTATATCATTAGACTCTTGTCTGTGTCGCAAAATCAATTTAAGAGTGTGTCTATATTCATGCATCATTTGATATAATAAGTTTAGTATAATAGAAGCTTGTATTGAGTGGAGATTGGCAGGTCGAATTGCAAGAACAAGCCTGGCAAATTCATGAGATCCGGATCGACTTCTCAGAACAAGCTACTGCTATAATGACACTTTTACTATATACTATCTACTTTTTTGTTGTTTTGTTTTTAACCAAATAATCGAACGAAATCTTCAAGGTTTACCGATGTTAGAATATAACCAAGTGTGATTTTTGTACGCGCCGCTATTTACAGAGCTGTGTCAGGTCTTTAACATTGTTTAACGAAAGTAGTCCGGCAACATATGCAATACGGGGGCTATAAATACGAAATATTTGTCTACCTGTTTTTTTTTTTTTTTAATTAAGATACTGAAATACAAGCCTGATTTCTTACAGAATATATACAGTTATACAATAAAACATAATGTAGCACTGGTTTTACGTGTATTGTGCTATGAGCTTTTTCAAATTTAACTTAGCGCAAGAAATGTCTGTCTTATATTTTTCTCACACTAAATTAAACGTGCTTATAACAGAATGAAACTGGAAGACGTGCTGCTTTCCTTTTCATACTTTATTAGATTTCATATAGTAGACTTTGTTGACAATGTTTGACAGAACATGAGCAAGACTATATGTATTATATATACTTGGTCTTGCACTTCAAAATACTACAGGGATACAGTTTATAAAATATGGAAAATTAAACATAACATTTGCTTAATCGAATGTTTCTAAAATTGATAAAATACATAAATCGTAAAGCTCTGTTAATGTTTGGTGGTTGGTTTTTGTATAATTAATCGCTGCTCAATGTTTCCACCCAATGTATGCAAGATCTGAAAAAGTTTCAATGCTATTTGTCTGTTGATATATTTTGTCGGGTGCTAAATTGGTATATACATTTTGCTCTGGCTTTTTTCTGAAAAGTCACAGAGTATGATTGACACCGTTCTTAAGATGTAATAAAATATACTACTTCTCTCACCTAAGTATAAAAAGTTCTTAACTGTAATCTGCAACCTAATTCCTGCAAATCTGATACAAATCGCGAGCCATAGAGGCCACGACAGTGTCAGCCATTGAAACTGGAATTAACTTCAAACTTAATAGATTATACTTAACAAAGATGATGAATCGTGCCTAAAGATAACTGTATGACAGCGGGTGTTTTTTTCTGAACTTCCAACTTTATCAAATAAATGAGATTTTAGACAGACAAAGTAACGGGCTGGCGCCTTCCAACCGGAACAGGCTAGTGCGAGGTAAAAATCAGTTTAATCATAACATGATGTGGAAATACTTGTACATGTTTAAATGTAAAAATACGGCGTCCAATAGACTAGTCAGTGTGGCTTTTTATTGAAATATGAGAAACATTTAACAAAACGAAAGGAAACAAGGAAAGTTCAAAAGAAATTACAGTGACAGAAATTTCTATGAAACTATAGGAATATGCAAAGGTATTGGTATTTCAAATATTGTATATTTCTGTCAGCTTGTGATTCTGTTTACATTAACCTTATTTGTTCCAGTGCAGTGAAAACAATGGCGTTCATTTCGCTAACCACAAAAAGGAAAGGGGCCAAAGTTACGATGACGCCATTAAGTGACAACGTGCCGCTGTTCTGACGACGCCCACATGAAGTCGGGCAATATTCCAATGCTAACTGTTCAAAACTTTAAAGTTTATCAATGCTTCCGCAACAATCGTCAACGTTTTGCCTTTCCTGTGCCTGAATAAGCACCATTCCGTAGATTATCTGAAACTCAAAATCTGGAAATTTAAATAAAAGATTAAAGGTAAGAGTAGTTTTCCCGGAAGCCTCATTAAACCATGCAAATAATTTATTCCAGAAAGAACTTCCTTATGTGTCCATTTATCGTGTTTTGGTTTTGAATAAGAATACCAATGGACAGGTATTGTTTCTGTACTATTTGATTTATTCGAACGTAAGAATTTGTCGTCAATAAGGTATATCAAAAAAGACACATTTGAAAGATAAATAAATTGACCAGATTTTCCAGTTAAAATGTTTATTGTGTTTCACATTTCGAAGGTGAAATGTATGTTATAAAAACTTGTTAAATGATGATAAACAAGGTATCCTATATCGCAGTTTCGTTGACGTTCTCTTATCAGTTTGGCGGTGTGCAGTGTGGCGCAGTGTCCTGTGACGGCCATAAAATCTCGCCTCATTATTGCATACATAAATGTTACAACTTCTCTTACATGGAATCTATTCGATGTTATTTTATGAAAGCTCTTGCAGGAGGGGTAGGGGCGTTGCACATTGCATTTACTCTCATGAACAGAATCAGTCAAAACTTGTAAGCTATTATTTTGTCTCGTTACAATGTTAAGAATTTTAACGTATATAAAGAATATAGTTTGACCTTTATGCTGTACCAGCATCTTACGAGAAATTCAAAATCAAATACATTTTGCCTGTCATATTGTCATTTCATTCAATGTAATAGAGAAGTCACACGGGTTTTTATAATTTAAGTAGCTTACTAGAATGGACTTGAAATGTTGAAATGTCAAAGAAATCAGGCATTAGTATCGGTAGAGTAACAATATAATTTCGGTTTTGTACTCCCAAGAGTCTAACATAACACTCTGAATGTTATATGGCTCGCAAGCAATGTTCACCTCAATTCACTACGCTTTATCAATTCATAACAGAATATGTTTGAAATAACACATATGTTATAAATGCTGCTTCCCGTTTTCTTACTGCAATTGGAAATGTTTTAAAAGTATTACATCTAAGGGTAACCATTGCCTGTTACTTAAAATACTAAATGTAAGAAAAAAACAAAACAGCAACTATTACCAATTATATTTTTATAGGTAACAGTTCCAATTCTAATATACAAGAATAGTCTAAATCATGACCTGATCAAGTTAAAGTCCAATCAGTTTTAATTCCAAATATTTTTCACAGACTCCAGACTGAATTTAGTATATCCAAAACATACAAATCCTCTCTTTAAAGATACATTTATCCACAATGTTAATGTAAATCCATCAAACGTTTAATGTCCAAACTGACAATATTCTATTTAAGTTCTCCCTGTCTTCAAATAGCTTACTATCAAGGACTTTCATGTATCACCTAGAATAAAAAAGAAGATTCTGGAAAAGAAACAGTAAAACCCAGGCTTTGAAATAATGTTGACACCCTATTTATCAGCATTTGTGATGTAACCTTCAGGAAAGCCATAGAATATAGATACCACAAGTTTATAGACGTATTTGTGTAAATATCATGTGCCTAGTATATATAATTCAGTTCGGTTCGGTTCAGTAAGGTCTAATTAGATAACCTTTAAGTTAGCAGTAGTTTACTACTAAATAGAAATAATGATAAAAGGAACAAATGATTCCGTTGTGAAGCTAAGATTTTAATGTTATCTCATTTATTCAGATTGGAAATGCAATGACACTTGATTGTTCTAATTGATTTTGTTGCAATATATGATGAAAAAATGCAATGACACTTGAAATGAAAACAAACTAGAAGTGATTTTAGACATATAACACTATAGAATAGAAAGGACGAGGTTACATGTATATATTGATTCTTATTACTATTATACATAGTTTCGTTTCCAGTCCTTGCTTTCATGCAAGAACGTTACACAGAATCTTAATTAGATAAGTAGACGATTCTGTTTTTTTCACCAGTTACAGATTAATTGTCGTGTATGGAATAAATTCTGTCTTGGAAATCCATATCAGGAGAGACTGAAACAAAGTCTGGTGTGGCTTTCCGAGACAAACAGCCACCCCAAATCCCTGTTACTGATTTATTTTGCCGATCATCTCATACGTAAGTATTTTATATATCATTATTGTCATATATGTATATTTCAACAAAAGAATATGGAGGATTGCGCGCACTCTTGTGGATGCGGAGCGGGCCGATGTAACAAAAACAAAACTGATTCGGCCGTTAATGTTACTATTATTGTTTGTCCTTGTAAGAACATTGGAGTATATACTTCAATTTATCTTGATGTTGTACTGGTACCACAACTACAAAACCACTATCTTATATCGAATATATCAGGTCAATAGTTTACGTCTCGTGAACAATACACATACATATTGTTTATCCTTTATCACTTGCATGCAAAGTTGTAATTTAGTGTAATAAAATGCAGTTCTTATGTGATTCCGACACATTAAAGATAAAATTTCCTGGGGAAATTAGCGTAAGTTTTCACCCAAAAACGCATTTCTGACATAAAATGGAATTCATTATGGTTTAAATATTATAATGGGGAAAATAATTGCATTTAATTTAAAGATTTTTGCAAATTCAATTAAACTTCCCTTTTATCAGATACTGATTGAACTTGCAAACTGTTCATTGTAACAGTACACCGTAATTTCAATGGAAGCACGCATGTTATATATATATATATATATATATATATATATATATATATATATATATATATTGTCAAATATATACAGCTACTGTTTGACGTTTTGAGCTATTGTGACCATTCGCACTTGCATATCCTTTTGCAAAGCACATGCTTTTATAGAAGAGTCCTTGTGACACGCAAAACTTTCAATATCCTCATATCAAGTCCAGTGGCTTAGGCAAATGTTTTTGGAGGTGGGTGGCAGTATCACCAGTGTAAAACAGTCAAAACTTTTAACTCTCATTATCTCACTAACTTGTTAAAGAAACAAAACTATCCATCATTTTCTAACAATTAGTTCTGTGATGTTTTATTGTCTTATAACAGAAAGTAATTACATCCATGCAGTGAGTGTTGACCTATCAGCAAATCAAACACATAAAATAGTTCCACAGAAAAATGGGTATTTGTTGTACATATGTATATGCCATTATCATAAGAGGATATGTTTGGTGTAACTAGCGATGGTGAGATGCTTTGTAAATAAATCAAAATAGAGTGAGGATGCCTGGGTTTACGAAAGAAAATTTTATCTCATAGCGCTCGAATGTAAAGCAATTCTGTAGAAATAACTTAGTTATACGCTCATGTGAAATCTTTGTTTATCTGTAGGCATAAAGTCAATTTTATTTCGTCTAACAAAACAGACGTACACCCGCTTGACAGTTATCTTTTTAAGATATATTTGATCCGCAAAATTCATCTCTTGTAAAACGTTTACTGTCACCCGCATTTAAGATTTACTCGGAATATCCGAGTAGACTTTATTTATGACTGACCAAAAAGGGCATATTTGAGGAAATTTGGATTGAATGCTGGTTTTGAAACTGGGAAAATTATTACAATTAAAGTGGCATAGATGTAGTTGTCTGTGTTGACGAATTTTGAAGTCATTTTTCTATTTTTAGACTTTCATATCCGTTTTTTATTGCGTGCACTGAAAAGGAAGTTGGGAGAGACCCAGTTCTACTATTCTATAGTAGTTTGCTCAGAGTTTATCTTTTAATCGGAAATGCATACCGTACGTAAGTATTCTGTAAGGATACTTCTGAAAGGTCACTCATAATAATCATTTCTGTACGTTTTCTTCCTTTGAAATGTAAAGGTAAATTAAATAAGATAAAGGATTTTCTATAATCTCATGAAGTGTTGCGAAATACACACAACACACAACATCAGCAATTTTTTTGAGTCTATGTAACCAAGATTTAGTATAGTTTTGGCTCTATCATTTACAGCTTGACTTCATCAGACTTTGTGCAGTTAGATCTATATAGATCTCCATACATATATATAGTTACAGAGCTACCAATTATGTAAAACATCTATGAGTAAATTAGTTGAAACCGAATTTGATAGATCATTAACCTATAAAAGAATAAATGATTCAAAAGAAAGCTATTTTCTAGAGACTACTAGGAAGAATCTCACTTTCACTGACAAACTACCTTGTTTAAATCATTAAAAATTTTTCCACATTATACGCAAATTTGTCTCTAGTTCTATGTGTGTAAAATGTTTCCAATAACAAAACAAAATAATTGTCTTAAATATTTAGTTATATATGTAGAAATTTTGACACTGCCACTAACTACTGATTAGATTGACTTGTGTCAGAAATGGTGTCATAAATTTTCTTTAGAAAACTTGTTAAACTTGAATTTGAATCAATTTCAAGCATGCATTTTCCGGATGATGTGAGACTAAATGTACTGAAGGTCTTTGCTATTTCATGTCTGATTGTGTTTAATATTGCATTTCCATTCGATAGCATAGGTTTGTAATAATAAGTTGCATCTTTAAAATTGCATTTCAGCTGCTATGTTTCTGAATTCTTTAATTCTTGTAATCGGATGGTTATTCTCGTTTTCCATTCTGTAGTGACCTCTATTTTTTTAATAATCCAATCAACAGAAATACTCGACGAATAGTAGAAATTGATAAGCGACTCAATTGACTTGATTAATTACATATAATTTTAATAAAGCCTGTAAAATGTGCCCTTAAATAAAGAAACAACTTGTTTAAACTACATGCAAAAGTGATATTCTGTTTTATAATCATTTCTTTGTTTTACAGAATATGTTGTATCACGCCCGTTTTCTGTCAGAAAAAAACAACACATTATATTTGATCCCTCCAACTTTGATCACGTTCAAAGAAAAGAATTGTGTTGATTCTTATTTAATGACATGCAAACATTTCATTTAGCTTCAAAAAAATCAAACTTTATGAGTATCTGTTACGTCAAACAAAAAGACTTTTAATGAAGTAAGTGGAAATATTCACTCCAAAATGCATCAAGGATATACGATGCAATTACAACTGGTATGAAATTGGAAAGCGTGAGGGGCAATTACAGTAATGTGTCTTGCAAAGCCAACTAAACTGTATTAGACTGACATGAATACAGAATTGATCACGCAAAGCTATTCTAAGTACACCACACTAATAATTCCTACTTGAAAGGCAAATCTTCAAAAGAAACACAATATTTTTAAGTATTCATACTAAGTAAGCTTGTCACGAAAATTGAGAATATATCTGACAGATTTCAGCAACAGACAATAAAAATAAGTATGGTTTTATGATTATTCTTTATCCGTCAGAAAAAAGCTAACATAATGGTAGAGTCTAAATTTTTACGCTCAAGGAGCATGTTTCACAAAGTTTTTGCATTCTTTGCGAGATATTTCTTCCTCTAAAAGTACGACAGTTTTACGAGTTTGTAGATCAGGAGCATGGTGCCTGTTTCATGAAGCCTACTTAGCTTAGGGGAATAATGTGTTTCAAAAACATCATTTTAAGTAGATTCATTTTAACTATTCGACTAGTCTTAGAATCTGAGCCGAATGAAAATAAGGTAGTGCTGTAACAGAATTGAATTAATGACACCTCTTTAAGGTGATAGTAGTTACATCCAATGAAATGAATTTGTTTAAGGGTCCGTAGTTGTGAGAATACTTAGGTTGAAACTTAAACAACTTTTGAAACGCACCATTTCTTCACAAAACTTGTTTGTACGACGTTCCCTAAACTGGCTAACAACTGACATTTAGTACAAATAGACCAGTAAACTATTAATTCAACTTGATCTATGCATTTATAGTTGTAACTGAATCGAAGCAATCCTTTGTTGAAATTAAATACTGACATTTAGTGCAAATATATTTATTCCCAAATAGTAGACATATACATTAATACATAGTAATAAATTCAATAAAAATCAGAAAAGGATAAGAAAAGAAGAAAAGTCTTAAAGAATTACTCTCCTTCACAAACAATTAACTTGTAGACATATGATGAGTGTAAAGCTAAACTAGAAAAATAGTCGTCAGAAAAATATGCACAGGTCACCAATATTCATTTTTAAAAAAGAAAAATAAAGACGAATTACGGTAAATACAAGATGTTAGATGTGTTAAAGGATATAATAGGAGTTAGATATGATTTTTAGAGTATGTTAGTTTTTATTACAAAGTGAGTGAGTGAGTGAGCGGGCGAGCGAGTGAGTGAGTGACAAAATGGTCATATTTCGCCGGGATGAAGTTATATTGAAAACGCCAATTGCAAAGCATACCTAAAATCATTTATGTAAAAATGTATACACGTATGTGTTAAAATATCAGCTGCAAACATAATAATATTGCAAAAAAATGTGAATGAAAACATGAAATTTTCAGATTTTTTGATAAATTCCTATTTGCTTTAAAAACGATAAAATGCTTCCGATTGAATCTTTTTCAAATAACTCTTTCAAAGATCGAACGTCATAGTATGTACTGCGTTGTGGAGCAAAGTCCACACAGTCGATTAAAACATGTTTAATAGTTAACGGTGTTTGACATGGTACACATTCGGCTTGATCTTTTTTATTCAAAAGATAAGAATGAGTCAAACGGGTAAGACCTATTCGACAACGAGAAAGAACAACTTCCTCCCTGCGAACAGATCTGTTTCCTTGGTGCCAGTCACCTAGAGTAGGTTTAATATCATGAAGTTTATTAAACGAAGCACTGTTCCATGATGACTGCCATTTAGTTAAAATGTAGTTGTTGATATTTGGCCTAAAATCTGTATATTGTTGTAATGAAAGCGATTTCTTTGCTGTGGTATCAGCATCCTCATTTCCATAAATACCAACATGACTAGGAATCCAACAAAATATGATGGACTTCTTAAAAGATAGTTCATGAACCCTGAGAAGAATATTTTGAATGAAAGGATGTTCCATATTTCGGTTGTGAATTGATTGTAATACTGAAAGTGAGTCGGAAAAGATGATAAACTTTTCTTCATTATATTTTGAAATAAAATTTAGGGCCAAATTAATAGCTTTTGCCTCGGCTGAAATATTGTAGCGTTATTTGGCAAACGTAATTTTGATTGATGTAGGTGGCTAACGGCGGCACAGCCAACCTTTAAATCACCGTTTGAACCACCTGTGTAAATTGGAAAATGATCTTTATAAGTCGACTTGATTTCATTATATCTGGACTTCCAGACTTTTTCAAGGCGGTTTTCATATCAAAAAGAACTGTTGGAGAATTAAGAGGCCATGGTGGTGTATTCGGAACTAAATTTTCTTTTATATCATCGAATTCAAAGTCAGTTTCCTTCATACAATTGGTGATGCGAAATCCAAAAGGTTTAATTTGTTTTGGTTTTCTGTCATACGAATCGAGGTACTTAGGTTTAAATATAATTTTATGAGCAGGAGTGTATTTGTTGGCAGCTACCCTCAGAGCATATTGCAGTAATATTTTTTCACGTCGGGTGTAAAGGGAGGGTTTGTTTGCTTCAACATACAAGCTTTGAACAGGCGATGTTCTAAATGCGCCAAGAGCAATACGAAGACGTTGATTATGGATAGTATCTAACATTTGTAAACAAAATTTCCTGGCTGAACCATAAACAACACAACCGTAATCTAGTTTGGATCTAATCAAAGCTCTATAAAGTCTTGTGTTGAAGTGTGTGTCAAAGGAAGGGGTTCATTGTCTTATACGAATCTTGTCAAATCACCCCTTCATTCAGGGACAAACTTCAACACTGCAGACATTTGAACAAGCATGTTTTAGCAAACTTTTCAAATAAAAGTTGAACATCTCTCGTATTTGAAATCCGTACATTAACAAATGTATTTTCGTTGTCTAAGCCACCAATGCATTAAATAGTTCTGGGATGATATAACGCAGTTATACATTATATCAAAGAAAATGTCAAAGAGAACTATTTCCTTGTCGAAATATGACTGACTTTATGGCAAGCAAACGTTTTAATTCTGCTAAACTGATTCGACCATGAATCATAAATATATCCATGTGACAAACAAAGTGATGCATTATGTGCTTTCATGAATATCTCAAAAAAGTTATGTGATGGTTATATTTAGCTTGCATTACTAGTTTCATTTCATTCATCACTGAACTATGAAAAGTCACCTCTAACATTTACAAAATTTGCACAAATAAACAACTATTGGTATCTAATTGCATGTCGATGTTTTGAAATGCAAACTAAAAGAAAAGTATGATAGCCGACGTAGTGAAAGAAACTAGACTGACCATTCTGAAAGTAAAGTTAATGATATTATTACAGTAATAAAAATATTAACGGTTCATTATAAAGAAGTAAACAAGCTGCCTCCATGAAGCAATAGATTGTGGTAGTACTAGTTTTGATTCATGATTTATTTTTAATTTTTTGCAAAATTGCTAATGAAAAAAAAATCTGCAGTTACTCTACATAATACTTTTCAATGTCACATTAAAGACTAATTTTGCTCAGTTTAGACCCAGTGGGACATTGCTTATCAGGGTTCAACCAGTCTTACGTTTTTAATGTCATGACAAGACTGCGTCACAATCAATAAACAACTAATTTAACAAATCCCAATAGCTGCATCGGTTAACCCCTGATTCGTTCTATTCTTCTACTTACAACTATACTGTTCTGCAGGTTTTACATGTTTTGAAATTTACATAATGAGCCACCCTCGATATTTATTGAGGAACATCAAATACTGAGACCAAACAAACCACATTACGTGGTAAAAAAAACACACGATAAATCTATGGAAATTGAAGTGCTGTCTGTTATTTAATTGCCTTTCTTATAATTTATTTAGCAAATATATATGCGTTATGTCTGTTTGTTTGTTTGTTTTGGGTTTAACGTCGTTTTTCAACAGTATTTCAGTTATATGAAGGTGGGCAGTACACCTAACCAGTGTTCCTGGATTCTGTACAAGTACAAACCTGTTCTCCGCAAGTAACTGCCAACTTCCCGAAATGAATTAGAGGTGGAGGACGAATGATTTCCGACACGTAGATCTGCGCTCTCCCTATTGAGCTAAGCGGGAGGGCTAGCGTCATGTCTGTTATTTTAAGAGAGATGTTGTGAGTAAGGTAATTTAAGATGCATATATTTTTAACACAGTGTACGGTTCTGCATTTTAAGAGAATTAACTTGAAGTATAATGAGTATATTATTGAATTCCTATTAAAGTATCGCCCTTGTTCTTTCCTTCGTAGCAGTGATATTAAGTATGCAATCGATAGTCTTAAATGTACCACAAAAAAGGTTTAAAACTTCCATACTTTTCCATTAGATTTATTCTGATTTCTATTTTTTAAAAACGAACTATATAACGGACCATGAGAAGACCCGTTATAATAACTTCAATGGCAAAGCTTGTTTATTGTTATCAAGGAATAGATTGAATTAGTTGTGTATTTACAGGTAAACGGATCGGGTACATATAAAGTCTTGTAAATAAAATTTTCTGTAAACTTACAAACTCCAAATATGATATTATTGAGGAACCATGGAAGGTATACTCTCTCAAATATTTCTGATATATCTGGATGTGCAAATTAATCACGACATGTTAAAGCCCTTTTAGGTTTTCAAATTTATTCTGAACTTGGGGTAATCAGTTTGTATTACATTTTTAAAGAACTGATAAAATAACAGTTTACTTTTCTTTGCAAAATCATGCTACTGGTGTGTAAATGAGGAACATTTAATTAGATTAATTTAATTGAAATTAAAACAAATAAATATTTAACAGAAATAGAAATAAACTGTGTGAACCTTAGATATTTTCATTGATTTTTATCACATGCGTCAGGAAAGGCTTTGATACACAAACACTGTCTCCATGACAAAACTCGTCTTGAAAATACTTAAACATCGATTAAATTGCAGTTCGTTTTCCTTTTTCAGCTCATCTGAGCACAAAGTGCTCAGGGTGAGCTATTGTGAACGCTCACCGTCCGACGTCCGTCCGTCTGTCCGTGAAATGCAATTGTAGCATGTGTCATTGACGAATCAAATTTTAACTTTACAATTAGTTTTGCATATTACATATGTGTTTCGCACTGATGTATTTGGAAGCTCAATGTATTTATAACAAGAGGCGGTGTTTTATCTAAATATACTACATTGCGGTAAGTTAAGCAATATCCAGAGTATGTCGCACGTATCTCAAGTGTTTAACCTGGGACCGTATTCATAAAGCATCTTAAGTATAAGTTTTGACTTAAGTTGAAGATTTTACTTAAGTTTGTGGTGATTTCAGCTTAAGTCTAAGTAAAAACTTAAGTCCTATTCATAAAACAGCTTAAACTTAAGATACGCAAGAAATTACTTAAATCAGAAAACAGAATGGCGTCGTAGTACGATTAAAGTGTTGTTTTTCAGATAAAATCACTTTAAACATAATTGTGCATGTTGTATCTGTCTGATGTTAATGTTGTTTTTTTTTTTTTTTTTAATGTTCTCGTTCACAATAAAAGCCAAGAATTACTTATTAAGTTGTTTTATGAATAATAACAAATATACTTAAGTAAAATAAATTTCTTACCTAAGTAATACTTAAGTAAATAATCAATTTCTTATACTTATACTTAAGATGTTTTATGAATACGACCCCAGGAGTCATAAAATTGTATAGGAATGTTGTTCAGCATACGTAGTTGTGCACCTCAGACTGTATTTAGTAAGAATACCCCATTCCCCTTCCTACCCCAGCTCTCAAACATCTTTTTTACTCTTCCAGTTTCTTTAATCTTTTGTTTCCTAATGATGTATCCCCACACCCAGGCATCTAGATGTCTACACTAAGTTGTGCTTATATACTGTAGCAGAATATTAATTAAGGTAGGTAATGCATTGAAAAGACAAATAATTACTCTGTTATTAGATATACTTAGTGATGTGTTGTATAAAATTTTAAAAAAATAAACCATGTTCTTGAATACAGGCAAATATAGAATTCTATAATAAGATCCATGAAATGTACTAGACACTACAATGTCGGAAAAGGAGAAATTCTAATAGTGAAAATAGGATTTTAACTGCTAATTGAGAAGTTCAGTCTGGGTATGAATATACTGATTGACTGTGAATGCTGATATATTTGTTTGATGCAAAGATATATTTAATTTGTAAATATCATAATATTCTTATGACTGAAATCATTAACCAATGGCTGTCTTTGCAGTTTGCCGGATGAAAGGGAAGACATCAAAGATTAAGTGTAATATTTCAATAGTTCTACCAGTTAGTAAGTTAATATTCTAAAAACATGTAAGAGAAACTTGGGCAGTTTTTTTTCTGAGTTAAACTGTTAGAAAAACTAGCTATTTGTGGTTAGTATTAATTAGTCAATTATAAGTACTTTATTGTAACAAAATGACTCTATGTAGTCGGTTAGAGTATATAAAGGACATACGTTATTATATTATATTAAACTGGTACTGCAAAGTTCATGAAAATACTGGTTGTAAATATGTAAAGGCAGACCATTCTTGCAAGATTTGTATCAATAAAAATAGTTCAGCAGTGAAATATGTTATAAGTTACTTATTTCACTGGTATATTCATGTGTTTCATCTAAGAGCATGTAATACAATGGTGTACTGACATTGCCTTTCTATAGAGCCTGCTGTGGTAAAGTATCCGCCTTATGTGTAAGACGCCGTGTGTTCGAGTGCCGTTCTTGGTTTATATAATAACAATCTGTCACAGTATTAACATTGTATATTTGCAGTGTATTCGACTGTTCATTGTACTTTATTTTAGCAAACAGTATACATGCCCTTAGTTAGCAATGCAGTATTGAAATGTCCCCCATTAATTAGAATATATCCAGTATATCATGTCTCTTTCCTTTCATATATAAAGGACATACGTTATTATAATATATTAAACTGGTACTGCAAAGTTCATGAAAATACTGGTTGTAAATATGTAAAGGCAGACCATTCTTGCAAGATTTGTATCAATAAAAATAGTTCAGCAGTGAAATATGTTATAAGTTACTTATTTCACTGGTATATTCATGTGTTTTATCTAAGAGCATGTAATAAAATGGTGTACTGACATTGCCTTTCTATAGAGCCTGCTGTGGTAAAGTATCCGCCTTATGTGTAAGACGCCGTGTGTTCGAGTGCCGTTCTTGGTTTATATAATAACAATCTGTCACAGTATTTACATTGTATATTTGCAGTGTATTCGACTGTTCATTGTACTTTATTTTAGCAAACAGTATACATGCCCTTAGTTAGCAATGCAGTATTGAAAATTAGGGATTATTCGGTCGTAGTTGTTTGTCTAACTTACAAGTTTAGTACTGCATATAACCTGTAGGTTAATTTGTATACATACCAGCTACGAAGATTACAAATCAAAGACAACAAATAAAACATTCTAAAAAGTTGTCAAACTTTTTTTCTCTTGAATTTTTTTACTCTTTTTCAGTATCATCGCACATACCCAAATGGCGGTCTTTCAGCTCGCATTTCGACTTTAGAAATAGAAGAAACTTTAGTAAGGAGGCTATGCAGAACATATGCGATGAAATAAATAATAAATAATAACAAAAGAACATATGAGACGAATCGTCTGTTTCTTTGGCCATATATAGTCAAGCTTTATGTAAAATATCGTCGGAAGTTGTTGTCCACCAACTATTTTGTAACCGGGGCTGTAAATTACTTATTTTACTTATATTCATTTGAATGATGACATGTTTGAAATTGATAATGATGTTTTCTGTACAATCAAAAGGTTTAAACACTCGAGTGGTTTGTTGGTCACGTTGTGGTGAGATACTGTGTTGTTTTAACAGAGCATTTTGAGCTCACTGGGAATTTGTTTAACTATTAATGGTGTTTTTGTTATGTACACACCCTTACAATATACTGGTGTAGGCAACTGAACGTATAACAAAAATATTTATGACATTTGCGACGTTTGTCTCATCTGATGACGATGACAGGCAGCTTTGTGAATTTTGCCTCTTTTAGTCGCTCTATATATAGACTCACTCAGCATTTGATGCCCTGAGGAGGTTTACGATTACTTGATTATAAACATTCTTTAACTGATGAATAATATATTGTACGAGAGGTGTTCAACTTGCAATTGAACACTAGGAGATCTACACTGGTGAAGGACGTGCACGATAATTTCGAAATATTTGCATTGATACAATATCTTATAGATATATGTACTTGGTGACAAATTTGACACTATGGCGCTTACGCCTTTGAATACTGTCCATTCATGTAGGTGTACATAGAAAGTGATAAATTAGCTGAATAAAATAGCTTTCTTACAGTGATAATATTATTTCAACTTCATCATTAAAACATCACAAAAAAAGCGCCATTAAATGGTGTCAAAGATAATATAATAAATTCTGTTGCAATTAAGAAAATGCTCCAAAAAACGATTTATAGCGGCAACGCCTACGGTTATTACCTCCTTATTAGTTCCTCTGAGTATATTGTGCTCTTGGCGAGCTTATAGGATGGTTAGATGTTAGCCATCCGTCTGTCCTCCATCCACAATTTTCTTCAAAATAATTTCTCATAAACCGCTTGATGTATTGTCACCAAACTTGGCCAGAGGCATTGATTTCTCTTAACTTTGTTCAAATTGTTCCGAGTGACCAGTATTTTCACCAAACTTGGCCAGAGGCATTGATTTCTCGTAACTTTGGTCAAATTGTTCCGAGTGACCAGTATTTTCACCAAACTTGGCCAGAAGCATTGATTTCTCTTAACTTTGGTCAAATTGTTCCGAGTGACCAAACAACATGTCCACCGGAACTAAAACAGTAAAACCAGATCCACACGACTCAGAGCTTGTTTTCCAAATCATGCCCATCTGGTCAGAACTGGCCCCATCTTGAGGTGTTCACTTGTTTTACATAGACTACCTAAAAGCCCAATAGCTCAGATAATTGACATGTAGCATTATGTAGTGGTCCCCTAACAAGCATATTTAAAACATAACCATGGGATCAAAACTGCCTCAACCTTCGAGCTAATTTATTTTCCATAGACTTACACAGATAACACTCTAAACATTTGTTTTGCCCAAAATCGTCATGCCTTCAGCTAATATATTTCGCTCGAATCTTTGTGTAGTATTCCTCAACCAAGTTTCTTAAAAAAACCGTTAGATTAAAATTGGCCCTTCCCACGGGTTCGCTTGTTTTACATTAACTTATGTAAGAAACCCTTTAAAATATTATTGTCTTAAACGACAAGCTATTGAGACTAAATATTTGGCATGTAGTGTTGTATAGCGGTCCTTACTAGGTCAGTTCAAACCAGGTATTTGGGATCTAAGTTGGCCGTGCCCAGGGGCCAGAGAAAAACTTATATTCCTATCTAAACCCTAAAGCCTTGTAGCGTAGATATTTGCCATGTAGAATTAGGTAGTAGCCGGTAATAAGTCTGCTAGAAAAAAAAATGTCCCGCCTGAAAGGTCACTTCTTTATATTTGAAATTCGTTTTAAAGTCGTCTTCTTCTCTGAATCTTCCCGATCTCGAGCTTAGGTATTTGTAGTTCATTCAATCATGACCCTTAGTTCAAATTGACCCCACCCATTACACTTGTAAATAGATACTTATATAAGAAAACAATTTACAAAATATTGTCTACAACCTCAAGGCATATAGCTTAGTATTTATTATGTAGCATTGTGTAGAGGTTCTCTACCAAATGTGTTGAAATCACGCCCCTGGTGTTAAAATTGCCTCTGACTTAGGGTTGCCTTTATAGATTTCTGTTTGTCCTTTTTAATAATAGTGATTCGGTAAAAGTACCTCCCAGCATATGAAATTATTTTGAAACTTGGTTAGTGCTGTCTGATTACTTTTACAATGTTTTCTATATATTTCTGGAAAAAATGACTCCTAAGACCTTGCTAGTTTGACCCAAAGGACATGATTAAAACCAGTTTTGAAGATAGTTACTCGACAAAGCTGCATGCCAAATCTTAGCTGTGGGCGTTGCACTTTTAGATGAGAATATCCTGATTTATTTCTATATAATTATGTCAGTGTTCTTTATCATAATAAATAGACCATTTTTAGCAAGAACAGATTATTGAACATATATGTATGTTTGTAACAAATATAACTGGAACACGTCTCGTACAGTGGACTGAGATATTTTCATACATTGCAATATTTCGTTTGCTTTTATGACGTAATCTCTAAAAGATTCTTCTATAGGACATAATATGCATTCTAAATGTTAAAAACAAGACTTGGGGAATAATGTTTACATTAAATGTGTATGAGAAAATCATCATTTAGATGCTAAATAATGCATCTCTCGAACACGTTTAAGGAAACATGACGCATTCTTAAGAACACAGCAAGAATAAAAGGAATTGTTTTTCCCATATATTTCTCGTGATGCCTCGTATCATTTGACGTGTTTGACAGGAAAACGAAGGAAACAATGATATAAAATGATTTCCTCTGGGTTTTTATCTGGCCTTTGCGATCTAATATAAAACTGAGTGTAACCCAAACGAAATCAATTAATGAAAAACTAATGTTGACAAAAAAACTAGGCATAGTATACAATATTGTTAACTAGTTTACTTTTGAAACTGGAAACTGGAAATTTCGTGGTTTTGACCAAAACTCCTGTGTCGTGGGCTATGAATTTCAAGTTTTTAACATAAAAAGGAATTAGCTGTTTACTTATTTGATTGATTGATTTCGTGGATTGACCCTACAACGAAAATCAGTTTCTAATGACCATAAATTGCTGTATCTTTAGAAGGATATGCAGTGATATGTTTTGATGAAAAAAATCAATGACCTGTTAATAACAATTTACTTAGAATCAAACTTGAAAAAAAAAAAACTGTAATAGAAGATTGGTATTACATTTTTATCTGGTATCCCTATGAGATACTAAGTCATTTGTATGAGTAAGTAAGTCATACATATGAGTTAGTAAGTCGTACGTATGAGATGCTTAGTCGTACGTAAGAGATACTAAGTCGTACGTGTGACACTAAATCGTACGTTTGAGTTAGTAAATCGTACTTATGACATACTAAGTCAAACGTATGAGTTAGTTAGTCGTAGGTATGAGTTACTTAGTCTTTCATATTAGTAAGTAAGTAATGTGTTTGATATACTAAATCGTACGTAGGACAAAATAAAATCACTCTGCTGGCACCAGGACGCTTCAGTAGTTTACTGACCCATCACCTTTAATTGGCGAATGTTTATAATTTTCATTTGATTAACACAAGTAATCGTGAAAAGGAAGTGTTTTTATATGTATCCTTGTTTTATATAGCTTAATAACACTTCATTTATTTTATCGTTATAGATATGTCTACGAAGAGTATTTCGTAAAATCAAAATGCGTTACTAATTAGTGGAATGTTGTCTTATTTCGGTTTCAATTTTATTTTTCTTTGCTATACTTTCCTGTAACATAATAGGTTTATAGTCTGATTTTCCATCAGAGCAACTATATATTCAAAACAAGATTGAAAACAATTATTTTTACACACATATAAATATGGGTTTAGATCATATCCATATGGGTTCCTTCTTCATCCTAACATAGTTCTGTACGTTCGTGTCCATTTTTATTTTACAATGTAGAATTTGATTAAGTATTGATTTTTGAAAACCTTACTTAATGCATTCGGGCAAATAAACAATTATGGCCGTGTGCTTGATTTTGTGCTAGACTTATTCGAAAAATTTGGACCTCACACAAGTATTCATAATGCATTTCCAGTTTTGTAAATATTTTCGCGGAAAGAAATTTTTCAAAAATTCAGATTTTAACAAAACTTCTCGCCGTTTTTGGAGATATGTGTCCATGGTATATAGATACGCACTTACACGCTGATTTTAAGACATCATTTCGAATTATTTAAAGTGTTAGGCATTTTCATCTATAAAAGGAAAGTAACGTGGCCATTTTGATATATTGTTTGACGGGGTGCCATTGATTCATAAATTGCTTTTCATTTCCGTATACCAAGCCCAGGTTTAATTCTACCTTATCCGGATAAACGACGTTACGCCATTACTTCCGGTTTATCAAACGTGCAGAACTTTCTTAAAACGAATATTATCAATAGCTTGAATGGATAGTTTTTCTCGTACAATGTCCATTACAATTCGATAACTCACATACAACATATAGTGCGTCAGACCTATCCTAATGTATTAATTAGGAACATATGTATTTTAACATTAATTTGTTGTTTAAGAAGGCTTGCATTTAACCGTCTTAAGAAAATGTTCTCGTAATTAATTATATATTCCAGTAGTTCACTTGTCTTTGCTAGATTTGCAATTTCGTTTTGTCCCTGCTTTCAAAGGATCTTCTTACATATTTAAAGGGAATTCCTATGTTTTTTTTGCGCGCATCTTTTTGCGCAGCCGACACTATCTATGGAAAATTGAAGTGAAGTCAACATTTGTTGAAACATGTGACAGAAAATATCAAATATGAGGAATCTGGAATAAAATAACATTCTTTCATAAGTTTTCAATAAACAAATGTTACTACTGGTTTATGTTGTATTGACATGTATCACGCCCGACATGTATCAAGCAACTTGCCATTTGCGGCTGTGTTTTGACAGCGCATTTTAGTACAAAGACAGCATTGTTCATATAATGTTAGACAATCATCTTTGTATTGATAGGACAATATCTCCTTTCAGGTCATTTAGTATTCAGTTATAGAAAGGATATGGAATTTTTTAACTGTGTTTTAACTTCTAGCAGATATGATCAATTTGGTGACGTTCGCGCCATTTTTCGTCCGAACAGGTGTTGTATTCAAGCGGTCTTATCATACAAGTTAGCCTGGTGACCTATACATTTTTGGCCATTTGTATGTTCACAATACAATTATCTATACACAAGGAAAACAGGAAAAAATTCTATGAAACAGTTTTTTCAAAATTCAAAAAAAATATTCTTTACTAGTTATTTGAGTATTTTTCATTGAACAAAAGTTCACAAAAGTGATTATGAAACAAGATTTTATTTTCATTTGTACCCATTATTATAATGATAAAGTATGAAAATTATCACTATGATATCAAATAAGTATATAATAAAATCTGGAAAAAGAATAAACCTTATTGTGCTGTATTGATGCATATCTTGGTTGATATTATCATGAAAGTGTTGAAAAATCGCTGGCAGTTTCAGCAACAGTGGGTATGTTCAAAACAATTTTCCACAAAAGCAAGCCTGGTGACCCATTGTTTTTATTTGTTCATCATTTTCAGCACAAATTTTCCTATCATTTATGTGAGTTTAAAAACAAATCTATGAAAGGAAAAAAAAACTATAGGAATTCTCTTAAATTAACGATAATACTGCAGGTTTAAGTGCCTTTGGGCGGCCTTTAAACTTTTTCTCGGTGTTATTATATTTTCTGGTCACTGGAATCAACGAGTCCATTTAGATTTATTTGTGATAGAATTCTGACAAAGCCTGTGCTAGGGAGCGCGAGGAATTTAAAATCAATTGTAAAAACATACAGGAGTTATTGCCATTATTAATGAAGAAAACTTATATAGGAATAAGGATATGGACGACAGCCAGTGTATATACAAGGTTTAAATACTCTCCTATCTATGTATGACTACTTTTAATTTTGAAAATAAACAAATCTTAAGGAATGGTTTACCGGCATGATTACCTGATAAATACGACATGATTTATTTACAATGAAAACAAATCACATCATTAAATATAATCTCGTGATGGAATTCAGATGTTTGACTGACAGACATTGAATGGTGTTTGTTTCCCTTCCCTATGTTTGATAACATCGACAATAATATTCGAAGCCTTGAGACGCCGGGTTTTGGTAGATTTATTTTCTGTTTTATGACAACTATTGCATACCTCAGTGCCATTAATTAACAGATAGGATAAAACAGATAATACCGTAACTTACGTTTTGTTAAAATGTCTTATCACCTGTACAAAACGTAGCTTTTTACGCAGTTTGCTTGCAAATCAAAATCAGAACATCACTGTGAAATATTAACATTTGCCACCTTTATACATATCTCACTTATAAATTACGTTTATAATGATATACTTCTGATCTATTTGTAACACTCTATCTGTAACATAGCAAATGTCAAACTATTAAAATACCTGTATGTGAAACAAATACAAATGTGTCACAAGTCTAAGACCTCATTATGAAGTTATCTGAAAAGCAGTGATGTAACCATGGACTGAAATACCTTATCATTGATAAAGGGTAAATCTGTACTGCCTGATCATTAATACTTTATCCGCGACATTCATAGATCGAACTATTTTGTGTAGAGCATGAACATCTATTTTATGTGATTAGGAATAATAATAAAGATTCTATGATTCTCAGAAGTACAATTACATTGGTAGCGGGTAAATCCTTTAAAGAATTAATGTTTATGTACAAATAACGAGCGTTAATTTTTTATATTGTCCAACACTTTTCTAAAATAGCTCCCTACCTCTTGTCTGGTATTTTCGCCACTGAGCTTGTAAATGCACATATTTATTACTTTCCACTATATAGCAGACATACAAATAGTTGCTTCTTTAAAACGATACTAAGTGTATTAATACAAAGACAAAAATATATAATTAGATGAATACTTGCCTGTGTCGCAAAATCAAATACATTTTAAGAGTGTCTCTTTATTCATTCACCGAAGTATTTGTAAACCTGTCTGATTTTTTTTAATTAAAAAATACTGAAATACAAGCCAGATTTCTTACAGAATTTATACAGGTATATAATAAAACATAATATTGCATTCGTTTTACGTGTATTGCGCTATGAGTCTTTAAAAATTAGCTATGAGTCTTTAAAAATTAGCTTGGCGCAAAAAAAAATGTCCGTCATATTTTTCTCACAACACTAAATTACACGTGCTCACAATAGAATCAAACTGGAAGACGTGATTCTTTCCTTTTCATACCTAATTAGATTTCTTGTAGTAGAATTTGTTGTTTGTGTTTGACAGAACATGAACAAGACTATATGTATTATATACATAGTCTTGCACTCCAAAATACTACAGGGATACAGTTTATAAAATATGGAAAATTAAACATAACATTTGTTAAATCGAATGTTTGTAAAATTGATAAAATACATAAATCGAAAAGCACAGTTCATGTTTGGTGTTTGGTCCTTCTACAGTTAATCGCTGCTCAATGATTCCACTTTATGCCAAATATGAAAAAGATTTCAATGCTATTTGTCTTCTGATATATTATGTCGGGTGCTAAATTGTATGCGCACTTTCTGCACTACTCGATTTATTCGGACGTAAGAATTTGTCGTCAATATAGTATAACACCTTTGAAAGATAAATAGATTAACCAGAATTTCCAGTTAAAATGTTTATTGTGTTTTTACATTTCGAAGGTGACTTTGATGTTATATAAACTATTGTTTGACGGTGACAAACAAGGTGTCTTATATCGCAGTTTCGTTGAAGTTGTGTTGTTACGACGTTTCATCAATAAAATTTGTTTGAAGAAAGACCTACCTTTGACAAGAAAAAAGTAGATAACAATTTATATGAAACTACGCAATGTATTCTACCGCAGCATGTAATAACGTTTGAGTTTTGTTCATGTAGGTTGTTGATTTTTTTATCATATAAATTACAGGTGACAAACGTCTTGCTTCAAATAACACACAAGAAACTACCATTACATTACATCATATTGAACAATTCATAAAAAATGAAAAAAATATTTACATAATACGTTACACGAATGTAATACAATCTATTTGCTAAGAATGGATGTTCTTTTTCATTACATTAAAGATTATATGGTAACGTCTTTGTTCAATAAATCAGGCAATTATTAACTTCCTGAAATCTAATCTCTTGCGTAATTATAAAAAGAAAATGAATTATTATACACGCGGAAATCTTAGAATGTTTCCTTAAAATACCGATTATAAGTTCAAATTCCAAGTACAGATTTTATCACACTAGTTAATAGCGGTGAACAATTGAACTTCTTAGAACTTAGGTTAGTAAGCTGTTTCTTAAAAATTTATTGCCACATTAAAGACAATTGACTGCTGACAATAAACTGTTTGAGTCACACTTTATGTCTTTATATATAAAACAATACCATTGATATATATAATTTTAAAGAATTCCAATGGGTGGTAATGCGATATTTGAAAATCGTCAAAATACTTTTGAATTAATCGTAATTAAACGATTGAGGTGGGGTGTTTACTATCGTAATTTTCAGCCGTTTAACCTGCATTAATTTTATTAAATTCAATATTGACTTTATTTGTGAATTAATCGTTCAAACTTTCAGGATATTTTCATTAACTGTTTTTATGTAGTTTGTTGGTAAAAATTACATTAACCTTCGTACCAGCAGGCTTAGTATGCAGTGTGGCGGAGTGCAATGTGAGGCAGCCATACAATCTCGCATCGATATTGCATACAGTAATGTTATAACTTGGACTCTATTCGATGTGCTTTTATGAAAGCTCTTACAAGAGGCGTAGGGGTGTTGCACTATGCATTTTCTCTCATGAACAGAATCAGTCAAAACTTGTCAGCTATAATTTTGTCTCTTTACTATATTAAGAATTTACACGTGTATAAAGAAAAAAAGTTTGACCTTTATGCTGTACCAGCATCTTACGAGAAATTCAAAATCAGATACAGCTTGCCTGTCATATTGTCATTTTATTCAACGTAAGAGAGAAGTCACATGGGGTTTTGATATTTCAATAGCTTCCTAACATGGACTTGAAATGTTGAAATGTCAAAGAAATCAGACATTAATATCGGTAGAGTAACAATGTTATTTCGGTTTTATACTCCCAAGAGTCTAACATAACACTCAGAATATGTTTGAAAGAACACATTACGTAATACTTGCTGCCATCGGAAATGTTTTTATCTAAGGGAACAACTGACTGCTATTTAAGATACTTAAGGTAACAGAAAAACAAAACGCCAACAATTACATATTATAATTTTTTATAAGTAACAATTCAAAAAACTTTATATATTAACTAGCCGTAAAGTCCAATCCTAATATGGGATAATAGTCCAAACATGTGCTGATCAAATGTAAATCTAATCAGTCTTAATTCCAAATATTTAACACAGACTCCAGACTTAATTTAGAACATCCAAAGAATATAAATCCTAATAAGATATTTTTTATCCACAATGTTAATGTAAATCCATCAAACGTTAAATGTCATAACCGGCAATATTGTGTTATTAAGAAATACAGGGAAGGTTTCCAATAAGATCTTACTTAGGTTCTCCCTGTCTTCAAATAGCTTCCTATTTAAAGCATCAAGGAAGATTCCAGCACTTACATGTATCACATAGAATCATAAAAATAGATTCTGGAAAAAAAAACAGAAAAACCCAGACTTTGAAATAGTGATAACAACCTATTTATCAGCATTTGTGATGGAACCTTCTGGAAAACCATAGAATATAGATAACTTATTGGCATACATGATATTTCAAAACTCTAACATGCTTTACAGTAAACAATGAGTCATCAATATAAAAAATATTAAGTGAAGCTTAATTGGGAATGGCATGAACATAACAATATTTGTATTTCATAAACATGCAAACTTCATATTTAGGGGAGATCTATTTAAATGAAAAGAATCAAGAACGTCCTCAGCACGAAGTTCACATAAAATACCGTAGGTAGTGTAAAGACGTATTTACGTAAATATCATGTGACTAGTCTATTTAAATCACATGCATACAACAAAACAGATTTGGATAGATTTCCCGGAAGCATAGAACACCCTAAACATGTAAGATACAATATAACAAATTCATGGTTTCTATCAGATTATTTCAAAGTATTTCCCAGTTTTCCTTTTGTTTATCTAATTCAGTTAAAAATAAAAATTAACGAAATGAAAATTTGGAAAGTTCTTCGATGGTTGTACAATTAACAACGAATTGCATGTGATCATATCGTCAAATATACCGTATCCGATGCATTAGGCATGAGTCGACGTATTTTGCACCAGTAATATCAACTTAATTATATTGAAAATAGTATGCGGAACATTGCAAAGCCGGATCTTTTAATGTAATGCAAGTCTTTTCTGCCAGCTGACTGGAATATTTCACAAGAACACTGAGCATAAACTATACATGAAGGTTTATCTATAAAGTTGACAATGCCTCAATGTGTTGTTGTGACTTTGAATAAGAGGTTCTAATGCACAATAATATGCATGTAGTAAAATGACAACGACACTTATATGAACTTACATGAACCTCTAAATTACACTGTCATTGTTGATGTTACAGTCTGGTTAAACTTTAAAGCGGCATGCCTCCAGATCGTTCGACAACAACAAAAAATTATTTTTTTTAGATATCTTGAAATAAATGCTATATTTCTTAAGAAGGCTTTAAAACTTAATTACTGACAAACTTTATGTTACGGAAATACATGAGAATTTGCTGTTTTTTTCCTACTTTTTACGATGAAAATCGAAAAGCGTTTGTCACGCCTACTCCAGGTAAACTGTCTCGATTATAAATATCTATATTTTGAAGTCATTATTCACTACTTCAGCTATAGCGCTATTGGTTACGACGACGGCAAAATATCTTTATTGCCGCGTTGGTCCGGGGTTCGATTCCCGACGCGGTCATCTTTTTTTCTTGATTTGGAACTTTTAAAATATTTTAGAAACAAAAATTCATATTCTAATGTTCATAATATGACCAAAACTTCAATTTGAAAGAAAGATGATTTTTTAGCCAAAACTGGAGGCATGCTGCTTTAAGAAAACATATGATATTTTCTTTAACCTTCATTTTCAAATGACACTTTGGTAGTATATTTGCAATATACTGATTTATGAATGCTGAAATGAAATTTAAAGAAAATAATAGACTTGCACATTTAAAACAATCATTTTCTGCAGTTTTTGCGTTCTCAGTGGTGAAGTGTATAACTCGATCTGCTTTTTTATTAAGGCTACTTATATGTTTATATCAGTGTACAGATATAAAACAAAAATACTTCAGCTGAGAAGTTAATGTCTTTATATCATATTTTACTTAAAACACTAACAACTGAGCCCGTTTTTCCCCATTGTAGTAAGAAAATCTAAGGTACTTAATTCTGTGGCAGCCGATACCTACACATTAAGATGGCACTTATCAGCACAAACACTGCAAGCCAGTACAGTTTAGTTAGGCTTTATTAAATGATCTTTAAGTTAGCAGTAACTTACTACCAAATAGAAATAATGATAATAGGAACAAAGGATTCCGTTGTGAAGCTAAGATTTTAATATTATCTCATTTATTTAGATTGAATTTTGCGGTACGTACACTTTATTGTTCTAATTTATTTTGTTTTAAAGGTTCTGTTTTGTTTTCAAATTCATTTCATTCTAAGATATTGCAGCAAATGGGTAGCATATATAAATGCTATGTTGTCAAAAGTCGAAATCTGTCTCGGAAAACATTAAAATAAAACACTTATCGAATATATCTGCAAATAAAACGTCACACTTAAAATTGCTATCACAGAGTAATTAGTAATTAATCTCAAAACACAGCTCATTTTTCTTCCACACCAAAGGATAATGTAAATACCCAACAATTACAAAATCTTCGGGTAAAGCTGAAAATCTCTAGGGTATGGTAGGTTGTTTGCTAACATATATTACTTTTACCTTTAAAGTAGCTGACCCAAAAGTCCTGGCCCCATGGCACAAGGTAAAATTATTTTGCCCTGTTCATTCTGCATGACTAGCACATGTTGGGAACCAGTCAGTCCTGTCTAAGAGCAGAATTAGTAATGTTCAGTTCTTCTATGAATAAGGTATGATTAGTACTTACTAGAGTTACCTTAACCGTGAGCTGAACAAGCTCTGTTAATGTGCAAATTTATTCGGCCAAAACTTTCTATTCAGCTTAATTAACCTTAATGGTTTGGCCTTAACTCGTTTTATTTTACATTTCTCGCACGTGTTTTGGTCAAGATACAGGTACATTAAGATTCTGTAGACCATTAAATACAATCTACCACTATTCAGTCTGAGAATAAAATGTGCATACACTCACTAGGTAGGGTGTGTCACAAAATCTTAAATCTTACAGAAAGATAAAATTAAATGTTTTGTTGCATTGCAATGACGCTTGAAATAATAAGCATGCTTTCATGCAAGAAAATTATATAGAGTTGACGATTCATTTATTTCATCAGTTACTTGGTTCATTGGTGATCGGGCATGGAGTAAATTTTGCCTTGGAAATCCAAAACAGGAGAGATCGAAACTAACTCTGGTGCGACTTTCCGAGATTTACTTTTTATTTTGCCAACCATCCCATATTTTAGTCTTTCATAATTTATCATTGTCATACATGTAAATTCAACCAAAAGAATATTGAGTGTGGCGCGCACTCACTTTGGAATGTGAAGTGAGCCGATCAAACAAAAACTGATGCAACCGTGAATACCGTTTGTTCTTGTTGTACATTTTGTAACTCCATTGGGGTTATCACTTCAATTTATCTTGATGGTATATTGGTAACAAAACTACCAAACCAATATTTCTCTTATATGGAATATATCAGGTCAATAGTTTACGTCTCGTGAACACTATACATACATATTGTTTATCCTTTCTCACTTGCATGCGAAATTGTAATTCAGAGTAATAAAATGCAATTCTTATGTGAATCCGATGCATATCTCTTGGGGAAATTAGCGTAAGTGTTCACCAAAATAAACATTTCTGACATAAAATGGAATTAATTATGGTATGAATAATATAATGGGGAAAAACAATTGCATTAATGATCCCTGCAAATCCAATTAAACTTTCTCTTTATCAGATGTTGCTTGAACATGCAAACTGTTCCTTGTAACAGAACACCTTAATATTGACGGAAACAAGCATGTATATATTTTCAACTATTTATAACCATTGTTTCACGTTTTTTGCCTGACCATTCCTACCATTCTTACTTTGATATGGTTTTGCAAAGCACATGATTTTGTAGCAAGCAAACGTTTCAATATTTTCATATCGAGTCTAATGATTTAGGCCATTGCTTGGGAGGTAGATTGCAGTATCATTGTGAAACAGGTAAAACTTTAAACTCTCATCATCTCACCTCACAGACTTGTCAAAGCAAAATATATTTAAGAAATAATATATCTCTTTTAGTGATTTGTCGCTGAATAAATCATTGTTTGGAGTTCAGATGTTCAGATGCGAAGGAATTATATCACGCAGCCCTCGTGATATAATAAAACGCATCTGAACGACAAACAATGATTTTATTCAAGAGCAAATCACTAAGTGAGATATATTATTTTGATTCTAACACGTTACCAAGACCTTTAAAGTACATCATTGACGGCATTCATTAAATATTTGCCCGTTTTCAGTCGGTTTCTTTTCCAGCGCGCCGCTATGCCGTCTGACGCTATGACGTAATAATTGTGACGTCAGAACAGTGAATTGTTGTATAATAATTCACTGTTTTCAGCCTTCTTCATTTAATAGGAAAATGAATTGGATAGTGTTAGAATTATCGTTTTACAACAATTAATTTTCTGATATTTTACTTTAACAATTTTAGAACAGGGAGTAGTTATATCCATGGAGAAATTGTTCACCAATCGCCAATTTAAACATATAAAATAGCTCAATAGATAAAAGGGCTTTTGCTAAATATAACTGTATCAGAATATGTTTGGTGTGATTTACTTTAACTTATGCATAAATCATAAATAAATGAGGATAACTGGGTTCACGCAAGACCATTTTATATCATAACGCTCGGATGTAAAACAGGTCTGTGAGCATAACTCAGTGGAAACCGCGCATGTGAGTTCTCTCAAGATCTTTGATTACCGGTTTTTTGTAAGCATAAAGTCGATGCTATATGGACTAATAGATCAGATGCACAAAAAGCCAACAAACAACTACTTGTACATATGCTGAAAATCTCTAGGATATGGTAGTTTCGCTAATACTATAAAGAAACTGACCGATCACAGTCTTTGTTTATTGTAAACATAAAGTTGAAGTTATATCGTCTAAACTGTCTATCCGATCAGACACAAACTCACCTGACAGGCATCTTGCTGCATTTGTATAATATATTTGTCCCGCTGCAGAAATAAATATCAATTGCGCTATCGTTCGTGCGACTTCATTCGGCTGACACAGACACTTTCGCAAAATTGAGTTGAAAGTAATTTCATACGAACTATCTCAAATTCACGTACGACGCAGAACAGACCTTGTGAGATTAAATCATGCAATGTAATATATTTTCCAAGCATCCAATTATGTAAATACGTC
Source organism: Mercenaria mercenaria (assembly GCF_021730395.1). NCBI lineage: Eukaryota > Metazoa > Mollusca > Bivalvia > Venerida > Veneridae > Mercenaria > Mercenaria mercenaria. The sequence goes on from NC_069368.1 coordinate 14,086,175, forward strand.
CGAAGATCTGCTTATTATAACAGAAAATAATGGACCATTAATTGTATAAATCAAAGTAAATGGCGTAAGGAACTATTTTGTTGTCGGAAGATTACTCTGCTACACCGACCAATTATATGGCTCAGCTACAAAATAACAGCTTTTTATTCTAAACGTAACATTATGAATTCTGCAAGTAAAGGAAGAGGAAGAATCTCGATAATATATGTCGTCTTGCAGACTCGAATATTGCATTTGTATTAAACTTAGTTAATTTCTAATTCGTTTAAAAATAAAAGCGGTATCTGATGCATTTTTACACAATGTACAGTTAAAAGACAAGTTTCCATAGACATCTTCAAACGTGATAGCTGCACTACGTAGTACGATTTAGATAAACTATGTTTGTACTTTATTCCGCCGCTTTGAAGTATTTGGTCTTCTTTGAAATGATATTAACACAGTTTTATGTTTCCCGCCATTTGTTCTTCTAACACATTGATGTATTAGTAAGTAGTGTATTATATGATCAAATATTTATGAAACATTTCCTGAAGACACATAACTGACATCTATTTAAAGTCAAAGGGAGCATTTTCTGTCTGACAACACATTTATTATAAGATAAATTTGTCTTCTAAATGGTTGTTCAAGTCCAAGTACGTTGCCCTGTATATATCTCGCCACACAACACTTTACACTTGTCGTGAATGTTACCCATAACTAGAAGAGGACCGCATGTATGCAACCAGTCAGACAGTAACAGACATATTACGGCTGAACATGCTCGTTTATTTACCTGCATGTATTTTATTATACTTATTTAACGGAAGTTTAACAGTTTTGAATAGAACAGGTTTTAGTAAGAAAATAAGTTTTCTAAAATATGATTACAACATTACCACTGACGCAGAAGGTGAAATTTGTAAAGTTGTATTAAAATAATTATGTCAACTGTTCAAACTAAATAGATTTGCAAATGTAGTAAGGGATGAGACATTGGGAACAAAATGACAGCTTGGTACCTCCTGTTAGCAAAGGCTGAAACTTTTATCTCATTTAGCGGGAATACCAGGTAAAATTTGCTTATTGGAATATGACTTTTATTCAAAGTTGGAACATGTCTGAAAACTGGCAGTTATTTTGGGGTGGGTATTTTTTTGTGTAAAATTTGTAAAAGTGCCATACTTAATAAAAATGCTAAACTTTACTGTAAAGAAATACAAATGCATGTGTTTTTGTTTTGTTTTAAAACTGTATTTGCATGGAAATGGCGCAATCGTTGGAAGCAAAATAAAACCCATCATTTAAGCTGTTACTGTACTTGTAGTATTATCCATATGCAAGACAAGGTAAAATGTTTAATTAAAATATGAGTGATACTGACCCGCAGTTGCTGTGAAACTTTTCAACATGTTCAATTCAACTATGTTTTGACATAAAAAGTGTATATCACACTGAAAAATGATAGAGTAAATGGAAATAAGTGTTACATATTGAATAAAAGGCAAGTATAACGTTGAATTTCTCCATTATTTCAAAATTGTGGCAACGGTTTAGTCTCTTCTGTGCAATATTTCTGATATTTATTTATCAGGATCCCTTGCAAAAATATTATTTTGATACGTTTGTACCACTGGTCACTTTCGCAATACAAACATTTTGCGGATATTCAGAGATAATTTTTTTCGCCAGAAAAAATGTGAATGAGGTGCTTTACATTGATGGGCACTAGTGTAGTCTCGAGATGAAAATGTTGTTTTTTCCTTTCCTATGTAAAAGTACTGACCTTGGATTATTTAAGTATTCTGCATGTATGTATCCTACGTACCTTGCTGTACAATATCTCACTGTCATTAGCTGAATTTGTGAAAAAATGCAGCAGTTGTTTTGTTTTTGCTGAAATGGAAACAACTTTTCATTCATTTTAGCTCAACTATGCAAAGACTATTTAGAGCTAATGGACTCGCAGGTGCGTCGCCGTCCCGATTTGGTTAAGTTCTTGTAATTAGGCTGATATCTCAGTAACTACACGTGGAAATAGATCGAAACTTCACCCACTTGGTCACCGTGATGATCTGACATGCAATGCTTAAGTTTCATAACAATACTTTGCATTTTTACAAACTTATGCCCCTTTTTCGATTTAGCAATAATTGGTTAAGTTTTTGTATGTAAGCTGGTATCTCAGTACCTACTGATAGGTATGGATTGAAACTTTACACGCTTTTTCACTGTGATGACCTGACATACAATGCACAGGTTTCGTAACTCTTCCTTTGCAGTTTTAAAAATTGTACCAATTTTTGTATTTTATACAAGACTGTTGATTAGTCGATTTATTTATTTATTTTGTTGGGTTTAACGTCGCACTGACACAATTATAGGTCTTATGGCGACTTTCCAGCTTTGATGGTGGAGGAAGACCCCAGGTGCCCCTCCATGCATTATTTCATCACAAGCGGGCACCAGGGTAGAACCACTGACCTTCCGTAAGCCAGCTGGATGGCTTTCTCACATGAAGAATTCAACGCCCCTAGTGAGGCTCGAACCCACATCGATGAGAAGCAAGTGATTTTAGGTCAGCGACCTTAACCACTGGGCCACGGAGGCCCCCGTTGATTAGTCGAGCGTTGCTGTCCTCCGACAGTTATTTGTTTGCACAATCATGCGAAAAATCAAAAGTTCATTGCAAATGAAATTTACTGCCTAATAAATGTGAGATATCTCCCATTTTAACAAATAGCGTAGTTCAAAAAGAAATGTTTGATGAGTTTGTTGGCCCCGTTATAACTGATACATCGCCATCTCGTAAACTGTTGCATTTTCTGACGTTCGCGTGACTGTAACTTTTGCATGAAATATAGAGAGAGCTTCAACTCCTTTCAGTAAAGTGCTTGATTTACAAATGGAGATTATAATTCCTATACAAGTTGAAATACAATATACACAAGTTAATATGACATCAAAATGGTAAAACTGTTTGGAAACTGTTCTGGTTTTAGTGTGGTTAGTCCATATCTAAAATCGGTATGATAGCAAGATCTCCTAGTTTATTCAGACTCTAAAAGCATCAATATTTCCCATCGCCAAGTTTGGAAAGTCATTGTCAGATAGCTCAGTTAACCCTTAGCCTGCTGGCGGCAAGTGATTATGCCTTTGCTACCAGTGCAGAACAAGATCAGCCTGTACATCCGTGCAGTCTGATCATGGTCTGCACTGTTCGCTATTCATTCAGTATCTTTTTGGTAAGCACCCCTTTTAACAGTTAATGGTACTGTCCAAATTGAAAAATGGACAAGTTTATTATAGAAATTCAGCAGGGTAAGGGTTAATTAGAGCACTCTAGACGTGTAATTACAATGTTAAGAGGAGCTCTCAGGTTCGAACCCTATCTGACACTTGTTCTCGACAAATATTAAAAAATAGATACGCTTTCTTTTGATCTTATTGTAAGAATATTTTTCAGAGGTAACATAAAATGATACATTTTGTATACAATTTCATGATAATTGAAGAAAAACAATTCATATTGCTTGTACACATATATTATTTGACAAGTAAATAGCAGTATATTTTTTAATTTAGCAGACCAATATGTACATGACAAATTAGCTCTGTCGGGTAAAATGCAGGTACCAGTATCAAATCATCATTTTGTATGAGTTCAAATCCTCATGAAGATTGTGTTGAAGATCATTTTAGCTCAACTATTTGAAATCCTCATAGACGCCATTTCGTCAATACCGGCGTCCGCGTTATAAAAGTTTTGAATGTAAGCAGTTTTCTCTAAAACTTCCAGTCTTAATGCTTTCAAACTTCAAATTTATATTGACATCATGATGTGAACTCACTGGACCACTTACATGACTATGTCTTATGCTTTGATTAAAATTATGTCCTATTTCAATTAGATTATCAGGTTAAAGATTTTATAAGCAAGTTTCTCAAACTTTACTTGTCCAAATGCTTTTAAGCTTCCCACATGTCTTCGGCATTATCATCTACCTCACAAATCAGGTTACATAAATCTAGCTTTTATTTTGTCAAAATTATGCCTGTTTTTACCTAAAATATCATGTTTCAATTTTGCTTGTAAGCAGGTTTTATTTAAAACAAATAGGCAAACTACTTTCAAAGTTTTAACATGTCTCCAAATCTGTTAGATGACCTCATGGCACAAGATACATGAATCTAGTTTTTATCTTATCAAACTTATGTCCCATTTTAACATATTTTGTGTAACAGTCTTGCATGTAGCATGTTTCTCAGGAATTACTTGGCCAAATGCTTTCAAATTCTGCACTTGTCGTTTGCATCATAGGATAATCGCAAATGACAAATTTCATAACCCTGGCTTACATTTAGCAAATTTATGCGCCTTTAATAACTTAGATAATGTTGTTAAAGTTTTTGTTTGCAAGCAAGTATTAGGTGTAAGGACTTCAAGTATATTGCTCCGCTAAGCGCTGTTCTTGTTTTTCGGCCGTGCAACCATTGCATCTTGAAATAATTTTTACTTGTATACCAGCTGATTTGGCACAGACGCTTTGTTTATTACAGACGCACGTTACCTCATGAACATCTTATTTGACGCCGAACCAATGGATCGGCAAAGAATTTTCGTCAAGCCTCCAATCGAAAAAAGGAAAAGAATATTACACTGGCCCGTCTCCTGCAATATTATTTTATACAGTTGTATAAAATTATGCAAGGGAATTAAAAACAAGAATACGGCTAAATCGTTAGAAGGTACAACCCAAAGCAACAACTAATAAGGTTTAGTTTATAAAATGAAAAAGACACGAAATAGTACATTTAGTATCTGAAAGGCAATAATTTTGACCATATTTAGATTATATTTGTATAGAAAAATCGAAACACGTTTTTGTAATACCACCATGTTTGTTTTGCAAAACTGAAACTACTTTGTTAAATTTCTTCTTTGTTGTTTTTGAAACAGGTTTATGGACGGTTATCTCATATCACACACAATATTAAAGTTTTGTTTCGGTAAATAAATAGGTAAATTCTATAATTATTAAACTCGTCTTGTAAATAAACTTTTATCAGATGTCACTGATAGAAGTCTTGTGATGTTCTTTAAGCAACCAATAAACACAAGCATATAACGATCAGGTCCAAAAAGTGTAGACGCAATAAGCAATGAACACACATAGAAAACACAACCAGAGCGACATATCATAAGAAACTGTCGTTTAAAGATACAATAGACGGGTTGCTTCAAATATCAATCTTAATGAACATTTTAATTATTTGAAATATATTCGAAATACCGATAGGGTAAAAAGGGAAGGATGTTTTGGACATGGGATATACAACGAAATAGGGGAAATATCATATGGAAGCAACAAAAGTCTTTTATCTCATAGAACTACGACTACATGTCATTAATTAGTGTTCATCCTTCAAAAGTATAATTCAATCTCGTCTTAGTGACTTGTATGAATTTTTATTATTTATGTATTGGTGATGATTTACTTACAAATCAAACTTACGCCCTGTTCTATTCTGTATTTTAAGCTAGTATCTTATTTTTTTTAAAAAAAAGCTTAAAATATAAGCAAACTGAATAATGTTTGATTTGAATAGCTCGAGTCAGCTATGACTAAAACCAGTCACATGTTAATTATATTGTTACAATTTGTGTATAGGTATACATTTATTTAGGCTACAACAAAGTGCAAATAACTTTATTACAAATTTAACCAACTTTCATGAAAAAGTGCGTGCTTTCTGATGTTTACATAAAGTACGTTGTTTGTGTAACAAGAAAATTTAAACGAAAAGAAAGATACATCATCATAATTTCTCTTTCTTCATAAATGTAAACTTAAAACGAAACTTTAATAAGCAAACATTTTGTCAATAAATTTGCAAAACAAAATATACCTAAAAACAAGTATAAGAACATGTATTATTCGGTTGACCGATCGTAACTTTTATCAAACTACTGATTGGAGTTTGGTATCCTGCATCTTCCGCTGTTCAAAATGTTTGTGATAGTTTTACCGCATTTTCACAATAGAATAGAAAAAGGGTAGCATATCAGTTCAAAGCAATTTGTCTATTGTCTCCATTGAATAAGAGAGTAATATGAAGTCGTAAATATTTTAGTTATAACCTTCCTTAAACATTATTTGACAAAATATATTAAATTTAATACGTTCGTTTCCGTCTCTGTTTCCAATTGTCTCGTAGGTTTTACATTATCTTCGTTTAAAGGCGGCATTTGATAAAAGATGAAGTTTAATTGGTTTCACAAGACACAGTAATGAAACGTAATTTGCAATCAATATCCATTTCAATCTAAATGTCATCCTAGACGAGAATAATATTTTCTTTGAATTTTCGCTATATTGCTTTTGGCTTTGACGTAAGAGATACCAATAAGAGTCATCTTTTGTTTGTCTAAATCACATTTTAGCATGAAAGTGAATGAGAATCAACCCATAATATCTTTTCCACATATTTTTCCCCTGAAACTGATCTAGGACCGTATGCTACCCTAATAAAAGTTATGTGTGGATTTCAAATAACAGTATATTAAAGAAAGACAGAATAGAATATTGTTTGAATAAAAAGCAGTGCAATACAATATAGTATTATTTTCCCTGTTTATGTAAACTTTGATATAATAAATTATTATGCTAACTAGCAAAACACCGTTTATTATAACTGTTTAGAGACCTATTTAGCAAGAATTGTATCGGTATACACGTTAGTTTAAAAACAGAAAGCAATGTTTATACAACTTTTAAAGTCTTAAATCAATATCATTTCAGGTAAAATTATACAAGTGTATAACTTTTACAATTTTTCCTTTTAGTAAAACGTAATAATTCGTTTAATCGAGGGCTGGTCCAGAAGTTATGTCACTGCAGGTTCCTGTGCAGTGTTAACGTTTCTCTACGCGGAGAGCGATTATGGGGATTTCTGACAAAATACCACAGCGCGTTGTTCTACTTTTTTTTTGTTTTAAACAAGCAAATTCAGTGAATTTATATCCCGCCAATTAAGTTGTTGTTTTGTGAATTAGGGGACTATATTTTGAAAGATATCTAATATCAGGATGTATACAGACTATGTACAAAAGTACAGTGCAATGGCTCCTATCCTTACAAAATTTGTATTTGTATTAAAGGTAAAAGGTAAGCGTAGATTTTCCTGAAGCACAGGGCACCCCAAACACAGCCATTGAGCCATGCATCGCAAAGTAGGACCACAACAAAACGATGCTGTAACGGAAAAGTATTGTAGACTGGTTGCTTCAAAAATACAACATTCCAACAGGAAAGGGGCAGGAAGGGGTAAGAGGTAGATAAAAGGGACGGCTGTTGAGGGAAAGTGGAGCAATGATGAATATTCAAAAGGGAAAGCCACATTCCTTTAACGCAGTAACCCTGCAACGTAAACCACAGCAGCGCAGACTTTCACGTACAAAAGACAAACACACACAGTTTAAAAGATATATTCTTCAAAGAATATGCTAGGTTTTCAATTAAGTTGCAATATAAAACAATATGGTTACTGTTGCAGCAAATGTGAAAAATCCCCCTTCCGAAAGGAGACGTTTTTTCACTTTTGCAGTATTTATCTAATGTAGAATGTGAACATGTTCTAAAAGTTTTTATGTTGATTGCTCTTGAAATTTCATTCGGGTACTCAACAGAAAGAGTGCATGAGAAAAAACATTCAGATTTCCTGTAAATAAAACTTAAAAACAGTTAAAACACTTAAAAAAGCAAGTATTTATTAGTTAACTATATCTTTCAGCAGACTGTCAAAAAATACAATGATGTGTGATAGGTAAATTGTATTTTACTTTCGTTTCCCTTATGAATTCAATTAATGAGAAGAATGTTCTGGTATATTTTCAAAGCAATATCTGAATAGATATCACTGTTTTACCTATAAAAAGCTATACGAAATCTAATTTATACCATATCATATGTATAAGTTATGTCATTTGCTGCACAGTCCTTCCAGTTGTCAAAATGCTATGACAAAGGTATTTCGACAGTTTTCTTGCTTGCTGCTTTTTACACTTTGTCAAAAGTATTCTGTCAATCCAGGAAAACTACTTGAACTATTTTTAATACTATATGAAATGTCAGGTTTTACCAGAACTGTAATAAATAAATATATGATATTACATAATTTGAAATATGACATAATAGTCGTCGTCACGTCTGAAATGAATGCCAAACTCAAAAGTAAATGTGGTATACAGCACGAAAGAATTCGTAGTAGGGACATCTGATAGTCATGTTGATTTACGACAACACATATCTTGTACCTTGTGTATTTGACAAGCAATTTACGGAATCTATGATAAATCCTTAAAACACTACACTGACTTCCATCAAATTAGACTGGACATATCAAATATAAATATTATAACCGGAGGAGTAATATACCAAGAATAGCCCAAAGATTTGAATATATTATTTTGTACTTGTATATAATGTAGTCAGTCTATATCTTACGTCCAATATCAAATAATATAGTCACCAAATGACAGCGTGATTTGTTTCTCAATCTATTTTATCTTGTTAATGAGAAGTAGTTTGGCGCCTAACCAGTGGAACCAGAATGATAGTAGTAATATTCATTTTTATCAAGTCTCCAATCGGAAAGAGCAAGAAAACATCACACTAGCCCGTTTTCTAAAAGGTTATTCTGGAAGATGCGATGGAATTTGTTACAAGAAAAAGTCTTAGAAGGTACTCCTAGCCTAGAGTTATGCCTGCAGCGTACATTTCAATATAAAATTAGATGTATATAAATAAATACATAATGCAAATAAGCACGTCAGTGTACATGGTGGTATTTAAAGAAAAACAATACTTTAGATCAATCGAAAATCTTTTGTGTAGCATCACCACTGCAACCACAATACATTTTCTCTGTGTCTTTTTTGAAACATGGTTATCTTTCATCAAAGAAAACAAACTGCAATATCAAATTTTTGCGGACGTCTAAGAAGTGTTTCGGTAAATTCATGCGATTATTCTGAAACTCCTTCTGTGAAATAAACACTTATGGGGCATATTAGATGTCACGGGCTAGTTCTGAAAGCATGTGTAATATTTTAAAATACCAATCTGAAATTTTACCTTCCGATATTTCAAAAAACATTTTGTTTCAAACATATAACGATTCGGGTTACAAAGTCATGTGAAAGAAAAATTATCATATATTTTATCTCATAGAATTTATTTAAAAATAATAACACTTCATCTCTAAGTTTGTTTGTTTGTTTGTTTTGGGTTTAACGCCGTTTTTTCAACAGTATTTCAGTCATGTAACGGCGGGCAGTTAACCTAACCAGTGTTCCTGGATTCTGTACCAGTACAAACCTGTTCTCCGCAAGTAACTGCCAACTTCCCCACATGAATCAGAGGTGGAGGACTAATGATTTCAGACACAATGTCGTTTATCAAATAGTCACGTAGAACAAATGCCCCGCCCGAGGATCGAACTCGCGACCTCGCGATCCGTAGACCGACGCTCTACGTACTGAGCTAAGCGGGCGGGTGCCTTCATCTCTAAGTAGTTTGTAGTTGTATGACCATTGTTGTATTATTAATGGATCTAATTTTACAATTTACCTTTGTATACCATTGTTTCCAAATTATAGATTAAACAAAGCCATATGAAATATTTTTTAGCAATATTTTTACAGTAGCGTATTTAAAGAAAGCTCGGGAAATTAAACTGCAAAAACAGAAATTACACAAAAAGTTCCGATTCAGTTTTATCATTTCTATAGCATAACCACGTTATAGTTTATTCTGCAAAATAACTCTTTTTGTATCGAGTTGTGTGTTATAAATATATACTCAGATATGTTTTCAAAAATATCCACGATATTTATTCTTCAAGGAACAGAAAGAGGTTGTTTTATGGAATGAAATCTTGCTGTGGTAGTCGGCTATACGTGAAGTCGCGAAACCATATGACAGATTGTCCGGTCTTATAATCAAACTCAAATTACCTTTTTCGTTGTAAAAATGAATAGCATCAAAAAGTAAAAGTGGTCAAGTAAGCAAAGACTGGATGTTGCCTACCTACCTCTATTTTAACTATGCATGTCTGCAAACTCTTCGAAATATTGTTATTTCCATGACTTAAAGGAATTTATTTTTGCGCCCACAATTTTACCTGCTTGTCCTATTAAAGAACAAAGACAGAGTATCAAGTTATTTAATTTTCATAAATTGTTTTATAAGTATGGGAGTCTGCTGGCATAGGGGATGCCTGATTGGTTTTGCCGGCACGAGTTAAGGAGGTAGGTTACCTTCATATTTGTATATGCGCATGTCCAACCGGAAGCTAACGTGACGATTTACGACGACGTTTACGACAAACTAAATGTGTTTGTATATTCATTCTTCTGAAAACAAATCATGAACTTGTCTTCGATCTGATGCTTTATGGTTTAATAATGTAGAAATAATGAATAAATTGCCGCAGAAACGCTTCAAAACAATGTTGCCTTAAAATGACGTCATTGACGTCATGACGTTACGTGTCAGTTACCGCGCAAAATTAATAGCTTTTATCTTGAAAGTACGTAATTCTGTACATTTTCTTTATTTTAACTATTTTCAAATAACCACTATTTGCTGAAATATTTTTTATGAGTCTTTTTTGCTCTGAATAATAATCAATATTTTGCTTCTTTTAGTAGTTATATTGAAATGTTATGCGGAATGTAAGAAAATGGATGATGGCAACCAATGTTATTTGGAATATAGTTGGGTAAAAGGTTACTTGTTACGGCCATTTTCAAATAAAAAGTCTAGCAGTTTGATTTGTAATACCTATTTTTCAGGTTCCATTGATAATTTGTTACTTACATACTAAAACTAATATCTAAAATTGTTCAAATTTCAGTAGAAAATTGTGATTTCTTGAATTGAATTGATGTTACCATGGAAACGAAGCCCGTGACCTATGTATCTAAATGTAAAATTCAAAAGCGTTGACACTGGTCTATCTAAGAAACACAGCTTCGGCTTTTTATTTTCATTTCAACAATATCCATGAGAATAATAGCAGCACACTGAACGATTTTTCCATGAAAAATGGCAGACGACGGGTACTGCTGTACGTATTCTTAGCTGTGAAATTTGTTTGAATAAATGCAAATAACACGAAAATGTAACCTACGTTAGAAATAATATGTTTTAAAGCTACATCAACTAGAAAGATAATCTTATTCAATATTTTTTTAAAGAAATTACGACAAACAGCAAGATATAAGCTATTTTAAACATCTCTGTTGCCATGGTTACTTTAAAATTTGAGAAAAATAGGGTACCATGTAAAGTGCTTGATATTTTGCTAATAATATTACCCAAATATTTCATGTTGGTCATTAACAGAATGGCACTGAAGCCGTCGAAAACCCCTATTTTTATACATAGTTGTTTAAAAATGAGAGAAAATGCGTTACCATGGAAACACGAGCCCCGCGACATATACATTTTAAGCTTATATTAGAAAGATAACGTGCATACCAGTAAAATTATCAATTATGCAGACTTCTACGGATATCAATGAAACTAAAATACACTGAAAAGTGTTAAATATCCGTATTTTCCTTCTTCTTTCAATATGAAATACCTTTGGAGGGTCATGTTCTTCAAACCAGGATAAAAACTGAACTTGAAGGGACAGAGACAAACGAAATTGAGATTGTAGCAGTTAAAACTTCATATTACACGAAAAACAAAATCATGCTGCGGTTCAACTAATTTGAATTTACCCTTGTAACAAGGTATCCTACCTCCTTAAATTACCGAAAATGCCAGTCCGGTTTGCAAAACATGAACAAGCTGACACAGAATTACACATTGCAATCTTATAGAAAAAAAAATGTTCCTATGAGTACATTGTTTCAATTTGAATTTATTATGTATACGATCATTTAAGCTTCAACAAAATGCAAATAAATTCATTACGTATGCAAAGAAAGATCTTTCTTTCAACAAAACGTCTCTGCTTCAAACTTATTAAACAATATTCGAAACCGCCAACTCTTGATTTATGACATAGAACAATAATTGAGAAATCCATGACAGAAAACAGTCGAAATTCAAAACATATGCGTGTTTTCTAACGTTTACATGAAGTAAGCAGTGAGTAAGGTGAGAAAAACTGGAAGAAACAATTTCAATTAAAATTAATTAGATATTGACTATCTGTCTACAACTGAATGCGAACGGTAATATAAATTAGCAAACACTTACAATAGGTTTGCAGAAGACAACGGAATAAAATATGTTTGTTATTTTGGGTTTAACGTCGCATCGACAAATTTATAGATCAGATCATATGGCGACTTTCCAGCTTTAATGGTGGAGGAAGACCCCCAGGTGCCCCTCCGTGCATTATTTCACCACGGGCGGGAACTCGGGTAGAACCACCGACCTTCCATAAGCCAGCTGGATGGCTTCCTCACATGAAGAATCCATCGCCCCAAGTGAGACTCGCACCCACATCGGTGAGGGGCAAGTGATTTGAGGTCAGCGACCTTAACCACTCGACCACGGAGGCCCCAATGGAATAAGAGGAAAATAGAATAAAATACCTGAACACAAAAGATTGGCAGTCTAATTATGAATTAAAAGATCTATACATTTATCAAACTATTTATGGGAGTTTTCGTATCCCACTTCTTCCATTGGAATAATTTTAAATATTCTCAGTGTTATATAAGAAAACAAAACAGGTTTATCAGTCCATACAATCTCGTTTTTTGTCTACATAAAATGCAATCGTAAATATGTAATATAAGGCAAACACTTTTTTACAATATAATGCGATAAAATTTATTCTGGTTTATAGTGTCGTCTCCGTTTCGCATTACACTTGTTTTTACAAGATGTTTCATTGCTTTTACAGTATCTTTGCATGATCAGTTCTATATATATCGAGTATCTGATAAAAGATATGAAGTTAAATTGGTTTTGCAAGACACGCTAATGAAACGTAATGTAACTATCAATATCTATTCCAACGTAAATGTCATCCTAGACCAGAATAATATTTCTGTGAATATTTACTACATTGCCTAAGAGCTTTTATCTTTGACATAAAATATACCCATAAGAGTCATGTTTTTGTTTGGCTAAATGACATTATTGCATGTAAGAGAATAAGAATCGACACAAAACATATCTTCAACATTATTTCCTGAAACTGATCCAAGACTGTTTGCTACATTGCGGTTTGCACATAGCAAGATGTTATAGGCAGACATGATAGAACTGTATGTGAAAAACTATATAATGCAAAAGACTTTAGGATTCCCTGTTGACTTTCATTTTGATTTATTATATTTTTGTCACTTTGCTTAATAACAGGACACCGTTAATTATATTCATTCGTTTGACATATTTAGTAAATATTGTATCGACATACATGACAATAGATAGTATCAATACCACAATTAAAAACTTTAGTCAATATCACTTCACTTTATATTTTATTAGTGTATAGACACGAAATGTTTTTACTTGGATTTTTATAAACTTGTGGCTTTATTTGATCAGTTTTATGTTTATTAACAGGATAACTTCCACAGGGCGGATAACTTCAGAAGTAGAGGTCATCCAAATCATTCGTCTGACTGATAATTGACCTGGTGCCTGTTTCATGATAGTGGGAAAACAAAACTGTTATGGTAACAAGGTACAGTTACCTGCCCCTCGTTACCCAACCAAAGGAAGTGTATCTGAGAGAAATGAGTTCTCACATGTTATGATAGATTTGTTCGAAAATAGATATCCTGAGCTTCAGAAAGTAACCAAATTTTATAGAGCTGATGTGAATGAAATGAAAGGGGTAAGAAATTGGTGGAAAATCATGATTTCTTTTGCAGATGACTGTCTGCGTACTGGTACAGAAAATAGGCTTGACTGCTTCACTCTGGTTAAATCTAATACACTATTCATTCTGAAAGATGTGAGGAGAAAAGAAGCAGGGCAACATATCACTACACAGGAACCTTTGTGTTTCTCTCAGATAGATTTCATAAGAGAAGGCATTTGCTTTTGTCTTCAGAACATTGTGTCGATGCATTGCATCGATGTATTTGTATGTAACTCTATGGGAAATTAATTGTACTTTGGGACCTGGTATGAAGGCATTGTCTATGACGTTTGCTGCAGCTCGATGGATGCCTTAATGGATCATTTGGAATATCAAAAAAAATCTTGGATTTGACAGAAACGGAAATTTTACCATCTATTTATTATCTATTTAATGTACTTAAAAATCTAAATGCAATCAGTAGCAATTGACCTACTGAACACTTAGTTACAATTTATGTATGCAATCTATATGAGTCAACAATAATATATGTATGTAACACTCAAATGCGTTTATGTATGCTATCTCCATCAGTCAGCTGAACACACAAATGCGGTCACGTATGCAGTCTGCATCAGTCAGTATCAATGTAACTTCTAAATACTCAAATGCGGTCACGTATTCAGTCTGCATCAGCCAGCAACAAAGTAACTACTGATCACATAAATGCACTTCTGTATGTAGTCTGAAAATCAAAACCCTAAGGTTTGTTATGTCAAAACCAAGCACGGTTTCATTGATCCGCAATTAGTACTGTAACACATTTCTCTATTCGTCCTTCCATGTGTAACCCATTTTGCTTATACACCCTCCTGAGAATGCGTATTAATCTACGGAGGAAGATGGTCATTTATCAGTTTAAAACGGTATATAGTCGTTGTTCAATTACGCTAAATTGAATAAAGTCAGCGGTAATTGATCATATTGAAATAAATTGTAACGTTATGCTTTCATGTTACGGTATTTAACTAGGTTTTACGGTACACTTCATTGTTTTGGTTGTCCTTTTCCTAGTTTGGTTTTGATTTTAAGGTGTTTTCCGAATGGGGAGCAGAAAAAGGCAGAAAAAAATCAATTATTTTCAAAAGCTACTGGTCCGCTAAGAAAATATTGCAATAAACCTCTAAAATAAAAGATTTTATAGTTTATATCGCAATGGCAACTTTTAAACTAATCATTTTAAAACAGACAGTTTATATTAGTTTTGCAAACCAACAGCATGGAAGTAATAATTCAGGATTAATGGCAGTACAGTCCCGCTCAATTCAAATATATATGTATGTTTGTGTGGGATTTTTTTTCAGAATGGAACAGTCGCATTATTGTCCATTACGTGTATATCTGATTAGGCTTATTGTTTTACGTGTATGAATCGAATAAGTGATTAGTGCAATACAAAAAAGTGTGCATACGTTCATTGGAGAGGGTAGTTACCTCCGTGACCGCATGGTTAAGATCGCTTGAAACCTCACTTCGAGTGTAGAATTCTTTCATGAAGATTAGTCATCAACTGTGCTTACGGAAGGTAAGTACACCCGTTAAGTAAATATTACTAGGTAATAAACCGGATGCGTGCCCTATCGTGCATGTAAACATGCGGGAGTTGCAGTTTGTAGCCGTAATGTTCATTGCGGGAGATTGCACGCGCTGTGGTCACATGATCAGTAGCTGATCAAAATGGCGGCTGCAAAGGGCGCAAAAATGTATTCTTTGTGCGGAAACGTATTTTTCTGCTTTCTGGTGATAGTTTTAACGATAAATTTTGTGTATATATGTTTATATGTTTGATTTGACCTTATAAGTATACTAACGCAATTGTATGTAAAATATAGACGTAGTCTTCTGTGTAAATTGATGTTGCATTCTTTCAAGTATCTATCAAAACATTCATAAGAAATGAAATGCTGCTGTATTTGGGATTAATTTACCCCCCCCCCCCCCCATCCTCCCTCCCGTGCTTAATCCCCACCCCCCTCCTCCTGTGCTTAATTTTACCCCCTCCTGGCTTTATTTACTCCCCTCTTCCATGCTTAATTTACCCCCCCCCCCTCCCTGCCTAATTCCCCCCGCCCCCCCCCCCCCCCCCCCCTGGCCTTAATGTACAACTTGGTACAACCATCACTGACCTTACTGATTTGGCCTGTCAGGAAGACTAGAACTACCAGTACCATTTTTCACGACTGGTACGACGCAACCAAGTATAAAACCTTAGCCCCTCCCCCCCTCATGCTAGCAACTTAGATACTACAAGTAAGCAATTGAGGGATGGGTTTGGAGGGGGTGGGGTGTAATTTACAGATAATGGGAAGCGGGGTGCCTTGAGGGAGTGTATTTTGTTCATATATTGTGGAAGCAGGTCAAACCTGAGGATGTCGTACTTTTTAAAGACAAATTGGAGAGAAAGGGGTATTTGGAGGTACCTAATGGGAAGGGGAGGGGGGTGGGGGGGCATTTTGAGGCTCAGGAGGTTGTAGTCCAAAATATTAGATGTGTGTACATATGCATGCTCATTTTACCTTAACATTCACCATTTTACATTTTATTTTCAATTTTCATTTAAGGTAACTAGGAAGTGGGTGGGGATGTAAAATATCTGAGGGAGGTTGTTGGAGTATGAGTGGGGAATGGTGAAATATGGTTAGGTTCAGCTTGCTGGTAACCCCTTTTGCTCCTCCCTCGAACCATGGATGTTGTTCTTTTTTGCTCTTGATATTACATATTACGGCAAAGATAAAGAAGTCAGTGAGGAAGCCATCCAACTGGCTTACAATTAAAGGACGATGGTTCTAAACTAGTCCTGGCTTCCAAAACTCTAAATGCTGTTTTTTTATATATTTTTTTTCATAGTTGCGGCGTTTTTGCTCCCGTCCAAATCCAGTATAAAAAACCGAGCGCGCTGAAGTATTAAGTTAGTTCTAAACATTTGCATGCTTATGACGAAAGAATGCTCTGAAGGGCTCCTTAACTGCCTCTTTTCCTCCACCATCAGAGATGGAAAGTAGACATATTACCTATAATTTGTGTCAGTAAGGCATGCATCTCAACAATAACAAATGAATTGTACCATCTACTGTATTACAATAACTGGGGGGAAAATTCAAACAAGTTAGGTAATTTTTTGTAAGAAAAACTTGGTATTGCAATGATTACTTGATGTATTTATAGTGATGACCTTGATTAATTGGTCTTTGAACCCATATAATTTAAATGTTAATTAACATCTGTAATTTTGTGACATAATTTAACCTTCTAAATGTGAGAACTGGAATGGTATTCTAAGGTGAACATGATGTGTTTCAAAAGTAGGGTAAATTTTTTCCACCAAATATTTAGGAAAATTTAATTATGTTTATCCGAAATGCATACACTATGGGTCCTGACAGTGCAATTTACTTCCCTTTGTGTCAAATTGTTAATTTGCAGGTGGATGTAAGAAACTTAAGGCTTTTAGTATACATTTCTTTACACTTTCCAAAGAAAGTAAAAAAAACAGTAGATTCACACTCAGATGTTTAATTAATATGTCATCTAACAGAATTTGACAGGTGTATAGAGAGTAAAAAATTTGAGTCTTATTGAGTTATTGTCTTGTTTCAGATTTGTTTGGTTGGTTGTGTGAAGGAGATAGCTTTTCCTGTGAGTTTTTCAAAATATGTATAATGCTACATACTGGTATGTAGTACACTAGTTAGTAATCACAGAAGAACTAAGTTCAAAGTTTCAAAAGTATACATAATACATGTATCTTTACGTTATGTTATAAATAAAATACAATGCAAGGACATGGTTAGAATTGGTAAGAAATTGAGCCAGTAGATAATTATATATTTTGTATCCTTAGTGTGACATTTGCCTGATGAAGTGATACATCTCGAAAGTAATCCAGTTATCTGATCTGTAACTGGTACTAAATTGAAAACATTGATAATTACTTATTAATCAATGATTATCTTACCAGAGGAGCCTGAAATTCTATGTAAAAGCCATGGAAGTTTGTATATGAAAAAAGACACACCCCCACTCCCTCTTCTATAGAAAGGGGAGGTCTATTTTCATATACAGACTTTTATATAATGGCTTTTGAATAGAATTTCAGGCTCAAGTGATGTTACTGAGTTTTGAAACAATTCACAATTGATTTAAATAAAGTAAGGTGAAAATATATATCCAATGTTGTGTTACAGTATTTGTTATCATCCTTGAAACATACCCACAAAGTGACAACATGAAAATGCTGTTTGATCTGTTGCATTTGAACTGCTTGTAGACTGGCAATAACTTGTAAGGCACCACACCAATGTCTCCCACATATATACTGGATGTTACTGTAAAAACTCCTCTAATGGATAAAGACTTAACAGTACAATATTACATATTATATATTTAAATGTATTGGCATGAGATTGATATATTACCTATATTTTCTTCAGTTTCAGGCCTGTGTTCTTGAAGAACTGTTGGGGTTTGAAAAGGAAGAGCTGCTCCAGGTAATTGTAAAGTAAGATTTAAAGGAAGTTTAACATTCCTGTTTAAAGTTATATTTCTATTTGATGCTTATTGCTCTTTAACCTTTAGAATGTGATTTTCCTATTCTGCTTGCCTAACCAAGGTAGACTTATGGGAATTTCTTTTCTTAAGTAATGAATCTGTTTGATCCTTGAAAAGTGTCTGACAGACTATGTGAATAGTGAAAATTGCATCAAAACTTTTTATGTGATTGACCACCTTCAGTTTAACAAATAGAACTTATAAAGTCAATTGTGGATATTTCTGTTTAAGTTTTGTATGATATCACTGTAATGTTGATGTTTGGAATGAAATGATTAATGTGTTGTTTTATTTTTCAAAGATAACATAAATTTAATGAAATTTGTTTTCTATTTGTTAGGTTCTGTCAACTGAGAATGCAGGGTTGGTAAGTAAATGTTCAGTAGTATTTTATTTTCACATGTTGTATCAAGACATTCATATTCCAGTAATGCCATAATGAGCCGGACCATGGGAAAACCAACATAATGGCTTTGTTAGCAGCATAAATCCAGTCCAGCCTGCGCAGGGTGCATGCTGTTTGCTAACAGTTTCTCTAATTGCAATAGGCTTTGAAAGTGAACAGCATGGATCCTGATCAGACCGCGTGGATGCGCAGGCCGGTCTGGATCCATGCTGGTCGTGGGCACACTATGTTGGTTTTCTCATGGCGCAGCCCATATTTACTTTTTAAGTTTTAAATAGAAAAATGAAAGTTAAAAGTTCCTTGTACATATCATTATGTCTCCCACCACACAGTGGTATGGAAGACATTGATTTACTCCTGTCTGTGTGTCTGCCACAAACATTGTCCGCACTCTTAAGTCAAACATTTCTCACCCAATCTTCACAAAACTTGAACAAAATGAGTTTGCCAATAAGTGCTTGTCCAAGTTTGATAACTAGCCAAATCCTTCATGTGCATGTGCTGTAAGTAAACAGTATACATATATAAAGGCTGACTTACTATTTAGATGATTAGGCAGTTGTTGGAGACATGAGCTGTTCTCAAAAGCAGCTCTAGTTTAGGGAATAAATTGACATAAATAAAACAGTGATTTTTGTTGAATGAGATCATAATCTGCAACTACAGTGAGAAGGAAATATATTAGTATGACACAGGTTGCACAGCCTGAATGCATACATGAATAAAAAGAAAATTACTTCATTCAACAACAGTTAACTGTTCAGTATATATATATTTTTTCCATTTCAACATGTCAAGGATTATTGTCTGCAGTAATTGCCATCCTGCTCGGAACCATCAAAAGCTGTATAAATCTTTCTTTAAGTTACAAAATTCTTCATACCATTTGTTATGGTGAAATAGATAAAATGCTCTTAATTTTATCATTGAACCATTATTTTCTAAGTAAGACTTTTGTATGATTTACCATTTCTTGGAAAATTTAAATTAAATTTAAAAATAAAACTTGATTTTATCATTTTGACAGGAAGTGTAAATGAAATGTAATGTGTTCTCAATTTTGAGTGTTACAGGATGCTGTTGTCTTTCCTATATCATTGTTTGTGTGTGTTAAGCCTGTTGCAAGCATTAGATTTGGTCTGGACACCAATGGGGATGAACAGTGGTAAGTTGAAATTACTTGTTCTATTTTAGACATGGTTTTTCCCTAGGGAAACACAGGACTGGTATATCTGTTTCTGGCATGTGTTCAGACAAACGTTTACTGTCCAGCTAGGTAGGTAAGAAAGTCTGAAGTAGTTGAAAATTATTAAGAATTAAATGCCACTTTTTGGGTGATTATTGATTATACAAGCAGAAATCAAATTTGCTAGTCCATGAATCGTGCTCAATTGCTTGTGACCCTTACAGAGCAATGAAGAAGTCCAAAATTTATTTGAATCTGTATAAACACAAAAGTGGCATTCATTCATATATTTAATATATACATGTAGCTTTACTTTTTGAAATATAGAGAGTTGTCCTTCTCATGTCAGTGTCACACCTTGTGGCTTTGAAACTTTGTCATGATCTCCAATTCTCCATCTGAAGTCATTGGTATGTAACTATATCAAAGATATTTTTTGCTGCATGGTCACAACAATACCATTACACATTGCCATAAAATGCAAGACTTCTCCAGTCTCACAAAAGCTTATACAGAATTATTGTCTTGATTTATACAGGATCAGTGTTTGTCTTATCTATTTTCCATCTTTTGTCTGAAAATCTCTGGTATTGTTCTGACCATATACGACAATTATTAGCTCAACTGTTCGAAGAATAGTCTAGCTATTCTACTCACCCTGAACCCATGAGTCAGACATGCTAGCTCAAGGTCAAGGTCACAACTTAAGGTCAAAGGTTTGAGCCTATCATTTTGTGTCCGCTCTATATCTCCTAAACCCCTTGAAGGATTTCCATCAAACTTGGGTGAAATGATCACCTCATCAAGAGGATGTGCAGAACTCATGAGTCAGCCATGCTGGCTCAAGGTCAAGGTCACAACTGAGGGTCAAATGTTTCAGCCTTCCATTTTGTGTCCGCTCTGTATCTCCTAAACCCCTTGAAAGATTTTCATCAAACTTTGGTCAAATGATCACCTCATCAAGAGCTCATGAGTCAGCCATGTCAACTCAAGGTCAAAGGTTTTAGCTCTGTATCTCCTAAACCCCTTGAAGGATTTTCATGAAACTTGGGTCAAATGATCACCTCATCAAGACGTTGAGCAGAATTTATGAGTCAGCTATATCAGTTCAAAGTCAGGTTCACAGCTTAAGGTCAAATGTTTATCCTTTCACTATCCATAACAGTGGCGGGGGATTTAGCTGTCCTTCAGACTGCCTTGTGGACTTAGAAAATTCTGGTTAAAGTTTTGCTTGCAAGTACATACAGCTATTACTAAAAGGCATATAACTTTGAAACTTATTTCTCTAAATCAATTACCAACCTCACTGGGTCAAGTCCCATAACTTTGACTTGTATTTTGAGCAAATTATGTCCCCTTTTAGACTTAGAAAATCCTGGTTAAAGTTTTACATGCAAGTTTCTATCTCCAAAACGTTTTTTTGAAATTGTTTCATATTTTGGCTTATAAACTATTTTTATGGAACACATTATTCAATATGAATGCAGGTTTTTCTTTTCCTTTTAAAACTGATCCAGCCAATAAATTTAAAAACTTCAGGTATGGGAGAGATGCAGCATTCATGTGACTTGAGAAGAAGTGAAAACTTGAAGCTTTTGAAAATGTAAGGAATGTGTTGTTAAAAAAATACAGTTATAAAACATATGAGGGAACTTGTATAAGGTCAGATAATTAATCTTTGCTCTTGTCTCGGGCCTTTGTTGCCAAGTGGTTAAGGCCGCTGACTTCAACCCACTGTATTTCTGATGGGTATTATTATTATCACTCTTGTTGCACCCTTGTAATATAATTCCTTCGCATACTTTGTACAAAGTTTTGAATTTGATGTGACAACAAATCATTTTATGTCGTACAAGAAATTGAGTGCTTCCTCATTTTAATGTAGTATTTATATAAAGGACGTTTCTCTTAATCGAAGCTGTCTGATTGTATTACATGGCATGTAGAATAACTCACTAGACATTTGTTAGTCAGGAATTACAGTTAAAATATAATATGGGATAATTAATGTGCAGTTGTACTGTTGTTATAATCACCTTGCAATTATGCTGTTACATTTATTGTAGAATGAGAATATGGGAAATGGTCCTCAACCAAGGAAGAGAATGATACAGTTGTTGTATGTATGTATTATGAAACATTAATGATGCAGACAGTTATTATGAATAACTACATTTATATATTTTTTCTTCTGTAGAATATTTCCTCTGTTGAACAGGTAATGTATAACTGATGAATGAGTATGCCTTAACAGTTCTAGTTTTTATGTATTTCTGCATTGCTTTTTTTCAAAGCAGTTTGAGTGTACACAGATTTCAATGTATATCACCTGGCGTTGAGTAAAAATTATTTTTCGAAATCAGTGCTACTAAAAAATTTCAAGTTTACCAGTGATTTTTAGTGATGTATGCATGTATATCATTATATGTTGTATTAGCATTGATTTGAAAGAAAAGTATTTAGTTCCATATCCTTAATTGCACTCACGTGCTAAACAGAGGTAATGTACTGCATTTTAACTGTAATACTTAGAATGAATATCAAACATAGCTCCACCTTCGGATAATAGGGGGGCTATTTTATGGTCACATAACATACTGACATCAGATACCAAGATTTCCATTTCATAGGTTTCCATGCTGTCGTCAGTTGTCTGTGTGACTTGTGGTAGTGGTTGGATACTGATCGTGTGAACTGTCTTACATCAGTGTTCAGCTGGTATTGTAAGTTATGGGGATAACTCAACACAATGAATAATGATAACTCCATTCTTATCAATTTTGGACACAGCCATTTGAACCATATTCTGTTTTCATTTTCCTATTTTGTATGAATTTTTAACAATTATATACCGGTCATTACATAAATATATAAAGCACAGACTGTTTCTCAAGGTCATTGTGTTCAGTTACACAAAAAAGGACTAATGATGTAGTCATTTATACTTAGATTTAAGTCGAAAGTTAAATAATTACATTGATGATATTTAGAAATTTGTCTTACACCAAATTTCTATGATATTAAAGGCAAAAACACTTTGAATGACTTGTTTCAATTACTTGCAAGAGTTAATTTGAAATTTAAGGTAGTGAACCAGTAATCATAATGTTAAAAAATTGGATTTATCTGGTATAGCCTTAAAGTTAACATTATTTCACCACTTACTGTGCAATTCTTTTTTTTTTCACATTTTGTATAGTTATGATATTTCTTCAGACTCAAATACAAAAATTTACAAAGTGGTAACCAGTGTACAAAACCTTCACCGAAAATTCAGTATGCCAATTATTTTGATGAAAGAAACCTTAAAATATAACAGCAAATTAACCTGTATTGAATATTTTTAAGGAGTTTGAAGTAAAAGGATTTAATCAGACAAAAATTTTGCTCCAATAATAAAAACTAATGACTGAGTCCTTTGAGACTTTTCTTAAATTTTGCTCTATTTATTAAAAAAAAATCCTGGGACAAAAGTAAAACCTACCTAGTAGTACATTTCTTTCATAATATGTAAACTAAAGAATAGAGGTGAAATAATTAACTTTTGCCACATGCAACTCAATAGTTTCATAGATGTCTAACAATGCACTCTTCTGTTTCAGAAGTTAAATTCATTTTAAATAGCAAGTATGACTTATCAATTGAAAATTTCCCCTTTTTTATGATAAGGCAATAGTATAAAAAAAAATTGTTCAACTTACTAGAAAAAAAAAATACTAAAACCAGTTTATTCCTAGTTTGGCATGAACCTTCTTCATTCTGAAAACTTTTGCAAAGTAGTTTTATGGTAGAGAATTGAAGACTTTTCAGACTTTTCAAATAATGATAGTGCCCCATGTGGTTCTGGGACGATCTGTGTATGAAAAGAATTGGAACCACTGCCTTACCCTTGCATGAGCGTAAGAGGCGACTAATAGGGTCTTAACACTTGGTTTTGCTGTAACGCTGTGAATCCAGCAGGTATGCAGATTTTGATTCCATACCTCATGTTTTTATTTCGATGTAAATGAAATGTGAAACCAAAATTTGTAGTCCTGTTTGGCACCATATAACCTATACTGTGTTTGTGCGCCGTAAAACCCAAATATAAAAATAAATAAAATAATGATAGTAGTCAATGTTTTATCACTGCAAATGTTATGGGTTTCCTTGTGTTTATTAGTGATTCGTAGTTAGACCTTTAAGTTCCATTGGACCTATGAAATGGCTTGACTGGTTCCACAAATTCATTACATACTTCAGTTTCAACCAGATTAATATAACACTTACTGGAGTGACAGTTTACTTAAGGAAGCTATATGTTTGTGTGTATATAAAAAAAAAAAAAAAAAAAAAAAAATGTGATTCATGTTGTCCATGTTGTCATGATATACTACAAAACTTGCTTTTGTAGTTCATCATTAGCTTGACTACGAAGTATATGGAGATCTATCCTACTCACCCTGGCGTCGGCATCTATTGCGTCCTCACCTTGGTTCAAGTATTTGTATACTTTCTTTTTTTTCTCTTTATCTTTGTAATTGCTAGATGGATTTGCTTTAAACTTTAAATAGTTATTCTACATCATCACCCATATCATCTGGCATAAGTCCCATAACTCTCACACCAATATTTTATGAATTATCCCCCTTTTTACTTAGAGTTTCAGGTTAAAGTATTTATGTACTTTCATTCTATTTCAGTTATCATTAAATGGATTTCGTACAAACTGAAAATAATTGTTTCCACATCATCACCCACATATGACACAGGGTTCATAAGGTTAAAGGTTTGGTGCACTTTCACTCTTATTACTAAATGGATTTGATTCAAACATAAAACAATTGTTCAGCATAATCACTCCCAGCATATGGCACAAGGGTCATAACTCTGACACCAATTTTTCATGAATTATTCCCCTTTTCACTTACTATTTCAGATTTCAGATGCATTTTCACTCTATATCAGTTATTACTAAATGGATTTGATTTAAAACTTAAAATAGTTGTTCCATCTTACCACCTACATCATATGACAAAAGGTACATAACTCTGGCACCAATTTTTCATGAATTTTGGCACCTTTCACTTATAATTTAAGGGTAATTTTAATGCATTTTCACTGTATCTCAAATACTTCTGAATGGTTCTGATTCAAACTTGAAGAAGTAGTTGTTCCACATTATCACCCACATCATATGACACAACTGTTGCAACAATATTTAATGAATTATGCCTCTTTTTTGATTAGACTTATATTTAATTTGTGTTTTGATACAATTAATTTTTATCTCTCTTATCACTGAATATTTTTACATAGAATGAAGCTATTTTGTAAGAGCTTCATCCACATTGGAGTCATTAAACACTCTGGTGACAGCTTCATCTTCCTCATATGTGCCCAGTTTCACTATTAAGTATCGAAATAGTCGAGCACGTTGTCTCCTGTGACAGCTCTTGTTTCTGTTACTAGTATACTGTGACTTTGTAAGTGTCTTGTTGGTTTGACTGTTTTGTTGGACTGCAGAAGGTTGCAAGTCGAACTGACGCTTTTGTAGTTCATCATTTCTGTTGTATTGTGACTGTTTCTGTCTGCAAAAAGTGGCTTTTTTTTTTAACGAAAGCGTGTACTTTTGGCTTAATTATATAGAACTCTACCTGACAAATTGTTTTGTTTATTAACATTTATAAGTAAAGCAAAACAACCAAACCATAGCAATTGTCTTTGATTTTCAAGACAATCTCTACAGTAATGTAGCATATTCATTTGATTGATAGAAGATGTGACCTTTATTATTAGTACTGTATCAAATTCTAAATAATGCAATTTTTCACAAACATCTAGCTGGAAGACATGTTTCTTTGTTTGTTTTTTTGTTTTTTTGGCTCTGCTTAAAAGTCCATGAAACATGTTTCATTCAGACATGTGTGTGTTTATACTACTGGGCGGTGGTATAAGTATTGTAATACAGTTTAAATGCTTTTAACTTAACTGTCATTTTGTAATAGCTATATTCCTTGGAAAAGTAGTCCACTGTGGAGAATGATATTTAAGATTTAGAAGAAAAGAAACAGTGTACAAAATGGTTTAAAAAAAATAACAAGTTAACACTTAAGAAATACATTTGCATACAATATGAATGCAAATAAGTCATTGTAAAGAGGGATGTAAGGTGTTACAACTTAATCCATATGAAGAAAAAGATAAATCATACTGCTGGATTACTGCAATGATGTAAATGTTTGTAAATGATCAAACTTACACTTATTATCTTTGTTTGTCAGGTTTTGCTCTGTACCATAAGAAAAAAAAATCACATCTTACCTTGGAAAATCTTAATTTTTTGTATAAAGAGCCACAAACTAGTATTTTGATTTAAAATTTCTAACACGCACTTTGGGTTCACCTTCTGCTGTGGTTGAGTTACGTTTACATAGGTTAAAAGTATTTCATCATGCATTCACTTTCAAGTATCTTGGAATGTTCCAACTGTATTATATCAGTAGCAGTTGTGAGTTCGTCAACTCTGCTATCCTGAGTATGTTACAAGAGAGAAAATATATTACAAATAACCACGATTAGTACATGTAGCCACAATAAAAAAGCATCAACACATTCACAACTCTCCATTAATGTTGTAATCCTGTTTGTTAAATTAATTACAGGGTAGGAAATTGGTATGTTCATTTAGGAGCTGAAATGTTACCAGTGAATTTGTAAAATAATGCAACCTGTAATTCCCTTTCATACTATTATACCAGTACTTTGAAAATTGCACTGTAGAATTGTCTGTATGAAGTATTTTGAAATTTGGTATGCTCACACTTAGAACATTTATGAAGTATAAGTTATCATGAATTTTATAATATATATCCTTCTTTCAAAATGAACAAATTTGAAACAAGCAAATTTATTCATTCAAACAGTTACAAACTCATCCGCAGCATAAGGTTCTAAAATCCCCCGATAAGAATCTCCCACCTTGACGTTGGTTCGGGGCCTAGATCTACGTGTATGTGTGAAATATTTTCATGAAGATGTCATTTCAGTTCCTGGAAGAGCTTTTAATTATTGTATTTCCTGACTAAGTGATACAATTGTAAGATTAACAAATACAAAAACAATTACAAAATGTAAATTTGGGCTTAATTAAATGGATATGGTATGAACTTTTGGTAGTTGTATGAACTAAATATGAAATATATGTACATTATTCATGTTTTCTTTTACATGAATATGAATATAACCATAACTGTATGATGCTACAGAATCGTACATCAGAGCAAGCCAGGGTATGCTATGAAAACATACAGATAGGTCTACGAAGAGGAGAAGTACAAATCTGATTTTGCTCAGGCAATACATTTATTTCAAACTTAAATAACTGGTCATTTACATTTTATTGTGGCACCTATTCCTTGATACAAATCAGATTTTACTGAAAGTATTTTCAGTATTTTATTTCCCTTTCCTGTTTGCCAGACTAAGAAAGCGTTTGTCTAGCATGAGTATAAATTAATTTAACATATTTTGCAAGAGGTTCTATGAATCTAAGCATTATTGTATTAAAGTTGTAAAATATTGCATTGACAAATACATATTTGGACAGAATAAATAAGAAATGCAAGTCTTTTAAATTATTATTAAGTCCCATTGTTATTCTTGGGTGCTTGGGAATAGATTAATTCCCGCACATTACTGAAGCTAAAAACTGTTTTTAAACTTGTCTTTTGTTTCTGGTTGTTGAAAAATCCCAATATGTTACAAATGCAAATTTAAAACTAGAAATTGTAAAAAAATCAAAAGAACTAGTCCACTTTTGAAGTTTTTTTTAATATTTAATGGAGGTAATTACGTAATTTTATAAAAAGTAGTAAAATATACATTCCCAATAGTCCTTATAATAATAATTCTCTAACATAATATGTAAAATCTGAAAAATGTCATAAGGTGTTTCCCAAGTTTTAATTTTCAGGAAAGGAGATAGAAAAAATACAATGAGCTTTCATGCTGCTTTTAGAATAATCTGTTGTACACATACTTGATAGATATTTCATAAATTGTGGTGCAGCATGTAGCTGATATTTAAAGATTTCATGCTCAGTTTTGTTATTACAGTTCTCTAAGGGCGGTAGTTGAAATATTTGTTATATTTTATTATATGAAGTCATGCTATGCTATTGGTCACATTAGGAGAAAGTATGTGTCCAGTAACCACTTTGCACAGTCCGTAGAGTACTTTCCTTGTAGGCAAGGGGTCCTGTGTTGGACACATTTTCTCACGCTGTGATATCTACAATTTTTTGGTTTTATATCAGTTTTTTAAAAATATAAACAAATGTATTTTGTATGCTATTGGTCACATTAGTGGAAAGTATACGTGTCCAGTGTCCAACTTTCTCTACTCATGCAGTTGATAAGAGTACTTTCAATGTATCAGAGGGGTCATTTTCTCATGCTGTGACATCTGTATTTCCTTTTTCATATCAATCTTTTTATGATTTCTTAAAAGTATTTAATGAGAAAATTGGTCTTGGGTAGTAAAAATTACTTATATAATATAATATAATGGAAGTATATTAATACTAAATATGTCTATTTTATGACATCCTTAGAAGAAGATGGTGTTGAGCTCCTTAAACAGTTACAGGAATTGCATAATCACATTTCATTATTGTAACAGAATCTCATCGTTGGGCGTTTGAGGAGGCGAGGGTTGGGAGGGGACTTGCAAGCTATGCTAACCCATAATTTCCTCGTTCTTTAAATTCCATTGTTAAAAATAGACATCACGTTAATTTCTGATCAGTTATATACTGTCGTTCAGAGACAAATCAGTTTTTTGGTTGAAATATAGGGGTGGTGGGAGCATATCCAGCCCCCTTGCAAATTTGGGGTGGGTGGGGAGAGATGATCCAGACACCTTCCCCAACCTGCTCCATGTGTGTATTTAGGCTGCCCATCCTCCCGCAACCTGCTTCATCAATGTATTTATGCTGCACACAGACAAATTTACTTTACCCCACCCCCACCCCCACATCTCTGGAACTGGAAGCTCAAGCAGTGTATTCAGGCCACACTAGTTCACTCCCCCCAGCTCCATTAATGTATTTAAGTTCCACACTCTATTTAGTATCCCAGACCCGTACCCCACCCTGTCTTTCTGCTCAAGCTGTGTATTAAGGCTGCTCACTGCTCCGCCTCTGTATTTAAGCCATAAACAGACAAATTCACATACCCCATGTATACACTTATGTATTTAGGCCACACAACGACAAGTATATAATGTGCAGATAACATTTGGGCCGTAAAGAGTTCTCATACCCCTCCTGTATTTAAGCTACACACTGTATTTAATCTCCCAGACCCCTACCCCTCCCCTGTCTTCACTGCTCCGCCCCTGTATTTAGGCCATAACCAGACGAGTTCACATACCACCCACCCCCCGGTACGCTTATGTATTCTCCCAGCCCCTCTCCACCTTTCTGCTCAAGTTGTGTATTCAAGAAGCACAATGACCTGATCACTGCTCCGCCCCTGTACTTAGGCCAAAAACAGACGAGTTCACATAAACCTCCTCCCCTGAGGTACACCCCAGCCGGCCTAGGTACGCTTATGTATTTTCCAGACCCACTCTCCCAACATGTCTTTTTGCTAAAGCTGTGTATTCAGGCCGCAGAATGACAGTTCACTGCACCGCCCCTGTATTTAGGCCATACACAGACGAGTTCATATACCCCCCCCGCCCCCCCCCCCCCCCCCCCCCCAAGGTACGCTTATGTATTTAGGCCGCACAACGACGAATATATAACGTCTAGATGACAACGATATTTAGCTTCGTAACATAAAACTGTAATGACGTCACGCTAAAAATAACATCGCGCGTGCAATCTCCCGCAATGAACATTACGGCTACAAACTGCAACTCCCTAAACATGCACGGAGGGGAATCTAGGGTCATCTTCCATCATCAGGAGTTGAAGAATCGCCTAACGAACTGCAAATATGAACTGTGACGTTAACCTTACGAAATCAGAGTAGTTTGAACTTGTAACTTCCGATATACTATAAAATGCAATTTGTTCTCAATATTTGATTGATTCTGACCTTTATTTCTACTGCCATCCAGAAACCGTCATTTTGTTTTTTCCACACCTTATAATCCTACTCAAGATTCTTGTTTTAAAACTGACTTGCCTTAGCAAACGTATCTTAAATGATTAATTGTAGTAACCGTCGTTAGTATTTAATATATAGTTTATACGACAATGTCATAATAATCAGTTTGCAGTTCTACAGTATGCCTGAACAGGGTATCATATTTAAAATATGTTTCGTGTTAAAAAGGACGAATATTCAGCAGTTTAAGCCATGTTACAAAACACATTCTTTCTAAAGCGAACGCGAACGTGTACATGACTCGAACACACACATGCAGGCACGCACACACGCACAAATGCAAACATATACGGACAACATGAATAAAGGAACATAATGATGCACCTTCTTGGGACGGTCAGTGACAATACCAACACTGATGAGCTTGATTCGTTTATGATGCAAAACGTACATCACTCTTACCCCAACCATTACTTCTTTGATTTATGATTTCATCCATTTATTCACCAGAGTCACTTCAAATTTAAGAAATATATCTGTTTGGAATGTTTCTGACACATTTAAACATAAATCATTATCTGTAACTTATTTCTGGAACAACTCATTGGCGATTTGTTTGTTTTGCATATTTAAATCAAAACTATGTAACAGATGGCCTATAAGACGGCTTGTATGATCCGGTACAGTACTGTAAGTAAGTAAGTAAGTAAATTCTTTATTTATAGAGGGTAACCCATTTAGCAAATCTAATCTTCCATGGGGTCCTCTTACGACTAGAATGAACGACTAGAATGTACAGTATTGTGATCATAGTAACAAATATTTAACAGAAATTAAAGAAGAAATTATATATGCATAAAATAAAAATAAAAATACATGAAATGTAGTTAGCATTAAAATCCATTCATTCATCGATCCATTTTATATAGTTAAATTTAAAACATAACAATGAAGATGAGGTTTTGATTTCTATTGGCAAACAATTCCATACAATCGGTCCTGAGTATAAAAGACTACCTTTTAATATTTCACAGTTTGTATTTGTTATGTAAAAATTTAAGTTTGTATTAGAACGCAAAGTTAAGGAATGTGTTATTTGTTTGTGGCTTTTGCAGAAACATTTCATTTATATGAGAAGGATGTAAGCCAGTTGACACTTTATACATAAAACATGCCTTCTAGAAAAAAAGATGCTTATCAAATCTTTGAATATTAAGTAATTTCAAAGCTTGATCAAAATCTTGAAATTTGTTACCTAAAATAGTGCGACAGGCTCGTTTTTGTAGTCTTGCTGTACAGGCTTATTTCTAGTATTTTCGACGGAGCTAGTAATTTAATTATTTGAGCCATGCCATGAGAAAACCAACATAGTGGGTTTGCGACCAGCATGGATCCAGACCAGCCTGCGCATCCGCGCAGTCTGGTCAGGATCCATGCTGTTCGCTAACAGTTTCTCTAATTGCAGTAGGCTTTAAAAGCGAACAGCATGGATCCTGACCAGACTGTGCGGATGTTGGTTTTCCCATGGCACGGCTCATTTATTCTTTTAACCTTAGAAGAACGCTAGACATATCAATGTAGTTTCTGCTAAAGAAAACATATAAGGAAAAAATAAAATTACACTCTGTCTGGTCTATGTCATAAAACACAAATACGTTGCAAATGTTTTACTGTTTTGGGAAGACTTTTGCATGCTTATGCCTATATCCAGGCGCCGTCTGATATAAGACAGCACTGAATTGTTTTTCAAATACATACTAATGTAATTGACTTTCTCACTTTCAACAGTTATGTTCTTATTAATTTCATCTTGTGTCAGTATTTACGCTATTGTCCTTAGACTTTTTATTCTATCCCAAACGATATAATGTAAGTAGTGTTTTTGGGCAACGCAAAATTACACAAGCTACATAAGTATTTCGCCTGAAGAAGCGATGATTTTACTTTTGTTGATTTGTTGATTCAAGTTGAATTTCTGAAACACATACCGACCTGCCCTAATTTGAAATAAATCGGTTGCAAAGAGTCTGAAATATTGAACATTTTTTCTAGAGCTGTGCTTGTTTTTGGCTCCGCTGTTGAAATACCCACTCGGAAATTAAACAGCAGTTAAATAAATACGCAAATCACTAGAAAATAACTGGCAAAAAGTTATCGATTGACGAAATACTTTTTACAAACAGGTCATAACAAAACATTTTGCAATTTCAAGTCATCCTTTTGGTATCTTGGTAAGATTTAATATACTAATGAATATTTTATTTCATGATTTTCAAAAAAAGATCCCAGTATTTTATCCGGGGACCAAACGCTGCTCTCCATGGAATTACACGCCTCAACACGTGTATCATTGAAGGTTCCATATTCACCGCCGTTTGAATACATCTGCGGATGTCTCTAAATTGCTTTTTTGTACTTTTAGCATGTGTAAATGTTGAGTTCTGCTCAACCCAGGGCTAGAGGGCGTGGACTACCGTCCATGAACAGGCTCAATCAAACCGAGCCTGCAACATTTTCGTTTTTTGTCGTGTTGACCGACCTGTGAACTTTCCACTTTTCTCTATTTTATATTTATATGCATCAGTTAAATGTCTATTTTACATAAATACGTCTTGATATCCAAGGTCTTCTGGTCCTAACTGGACAATTGCGATCATTCAGTTTATTATAGTTTTCCGTTTAAGTCATAGCTGTAGTGTACGACACTGGATGGTTGCACGGTTCAATCAAAGCTGTTTCATTAAAAAGTCTCGTATATGTTTGCTTTCTTTGCTTCCAAAGGTTCTTCCTGTAGATCGAAATAAAATATTTAAATCTATGATTAGACAAGATATGACCTGTGTTAGATATTTGGATTTATCAGCATCTGTGGTCGGAAAATAGCTTATGTGCTAATGTCTTTTTTGCCAAACTATATCCGATGTACATCGAATAAAGTTCCACGTGACTCCTATCATGAGAATTTTCAGTGTGTTAATTTGAAATCGGATGAACTGATCTGTCAAATTATCGTTTCAAACAACTTAAGAAACCAGTCACATGGGATTTAAGTATTCAAATAGATCCATAGAATTGACTTGAAATGCCGAAATGTCAAAGTAATCATGAAATAGCATTGATAGATCATATATCTTATTTCTGTTTTGTTTTCCCCAGTGCCTGAAGAAATACCCTGAAAATTATTTGACACACAAATATTTTTCAAATTTTATTCAGTACGTTTTCACTCTTTACCTTCGTTTCTGTTCTTCATATTACTGTATTATCAATAGTTCGTCAGATTTTATATATGTTCTTATTATAATATATATGCAACAAATGAAATCAGCCCTATACCTACTTCATCTGGCTGGCGGAAAGTTTTTATATGAACTGTGTTATAATAACTTTTTCAACACAACATACAGGACCTTGTTATTATCCTTTTAACTTAAAGACGCTCGCTACAGTTTCGTATTTTTTTTTCTCAATAATAGATTTTGATGAATTGTTTTGTATTAAAAGATCATGTTATGATGTATTGAAAAATGAAATAAAAATACTAGGTCACCAGCTTTGTTTCAATTTAATTTACCCCTAGATATGGTGCTATTTTTAACATTTTTCAAAATTTCTATAATCCTAAAACTTAAGATATTTCAGTAAAGTACAATAATCAGCATAAATTCGGTATCTTAGCATTTGTATAACGGAAAACAGTATATCTATTTGAAACATGCTCAGAGAGATCAAAAGAAAATGATTTTGTAAAGAAAGGAATACTTGTTCAGTAGACCCAAGGGCTATTTTTGCATATTTTTGTCAGTTTTAAGTTGGTACTTCTGCTATTTTATTTAGTTTCACATAATAGAATTTAATCAAACTCTGCACATACCTTTGATTATGTCTACCTAATCTAAAACAAAAAGAAAATTGATAGGTCACCGTATTAGATTTCGATTAAATCAAATTACAACGAGGTGGGGTGTGGCGGGCATTTATACAACGCAGGTTAGTACGAAATACTCTTTCAGTGTTTGAGCAAATGACTTAGAGATTATCAAATTATCAGATTTCTTAATAAGCGGATTTTAAGATGTTTCTGAAGCATTTTGATGTCATAGAACGATGAAAGTTCCCGCCTTTCTCCGAACAAAACCTATAGTTTACGAATACGGATGTATGGTATGGGTACGGTACGGGATTAGAAACAGCTGTGACTCAATGCAGAGTTGTACCGCCGGTATAAATTACAGACTCCAGTATATGTCGGATTGAAGCAATTTGAACTAAAAGTACTTTAAATGTATATAATTATTTTGTAACCTTGATGATACCGTGGTTTCCATTACGTGTGTTAGAGATTCACCTGGAGGGGATAACTTTTATTTACACTGTCCCGTGTTTTTGGAACATGGTGGTGGTAAGAGTGAGGTTGGGTGCGCACCATAAACCGGTTTAAGCTCCCCAGTGGTGTTTTTGCCACTGACCGTTCCAAGGCGGTGCCCCACTGTGTTCCTTTGTTTGTTCGTTTTGTCTTAATGTGTTGGCTTTATGTGTGTGCGCGTGTATGTGTGTTTGTGTGTGTTTGTGGTGTACGCGTCTGCGTGCTGAGGGTTTCGTTTTGGGGAGGCTGCGTTTTTGGTACGTGGCATTCCCTGTTTGATTTTTGCCGTACGCGACATTAGATAATCACTTCCGGGCAGGCGCAGAAGACCGCTCCAACTCTGCAATGAGCTACATCGATTAGAAACACAACCAAATTAGCACGGTGTTGGAGTAAATATCGACCCGTCCGGAAAAACTGTAGCGAGTGCCTTTAAATTCTAATTTGTTTCATATAATTATTAATACCGCTCCGCACTGTTAAATATTGTTAATCAAAACCAAACATTTATAACCTCAATGCCACACCAAAGTTCAGTATAATTTTACAAATATATGAAAATACTTGTATATTGTGCCATTTTTTTGTTTAAATATTTACTATTAGTCGTTGTGAAGCTGCCGCTATCTTCAGTTCATAATTAACATCAATTAAATCTTGCAAGTCTGCTAGACACAAAAGTCTGTTTGCTACAAAGGATGAAAAAGGGCATATGTATTTACGCAATAGCCACATTTTAAGGAGGTAGGTTACCATAATATTTGTATGTGCGCATGTCCAACCGGAAGCTAACATGACGATTTACGACAACGTTTACGACAAACTAAATGTGTTTGTATATCCATTCTTCTGAAAACAAATCATAAACCTGTCTCCGATCTGATGATTATGGTTTAATAATGCAGAAATAATGAATAAATTGCCTCAGAAACGCTTCAAAACAATGATGCCTTAAAATGACGTCATGACGTTACGTGTCAATTACCGCGCGAAATTAAGAGCTTTTATTTTGAAAGTATGTAATTCTGTGCATTTTCTTTATTTGAACTACTTTCAGATAACCATTATTTGCTGAAATATTTTTTATGAGTCTTTTGCTCTGATTAATAATCAACATTTTGCTTCTTTTATGTAGTTATATTGAAATGTTATGCGGAATGTAAGAAAATGGATGATGGTAACCAATGTTATTTTTAATATAGTTGGGTGAAATGTTACATGTTACGGCCATTTTCAAATAAAAAACCTAGCAATTTGATTTGTAATACCTATTTTTCAGTTTCCGTTGATAATTTGTTACTTATGTACTAAAACTAACATCTAAAATTGTCCAAATTTCAGTAGAAAATTGGGGTTTCTTAAATTGAATTGATGTTACCATGGAAACGAAGCCCGTGACCTATATATCTAAATGTAAAATTCAAAAGCGTTGACACTGGTCTATTTAAGGAACACATCTTCGGCTTTTTATTATCATTTCAACAATATCCATGAGAATATATAATAGCAGTATGCTGAACGATTTTCCATGAAAAATACCAGACGAAGGGTACTGCTGTAAGTATTTTAAGCTGTGAAATTTGTTTGAATAAATGCAAATAACACGAAAATATAATTTACGTTAGAAATAAATTGTTTTAAAGCTACATTAACAAGAAAGATAATTTTATTCAATATTTTGTAAAAGAAATTACGGCAAAAAGCAAGATATAAGCTATTTTAAACATCTCTGTTGTCATGGTTACTTTAAACTTTAATAAAAAAAGGGTACCATGTAAAGTGCTTGGTATTTTGCTAATAATATTACCCAAATATTCCATGTTGGTCATTAACAGAATGGCATTGAAGCCGTCGAAAAACCCCGTTTTTATACATAGTTGTTTAAAAATGAGAGAAAATGCGTTACCATGGAAACCCGAGCCCCGCGACATATACATTTTAAGCATATATTAGAAAGCTAACGTGCATACTAGTAAAATTATCAATTATGCAGACTTCTACGGATATCAATGAAACTAAAATACACTGAAAAATGTTAAATATCCGTATTTTCCTTCTTCTTTGAACATAAAATACATTGGGGGGCGGGGGTCATGTTCTTCAAACCTGGATAAAATTGAACTTGAAGGGACAGAGATAAACGAAATTGAGATTGTAGCAGTTAAAACATCATATTACACGAAATACAAAAAATTGCTACGGTTCAACTAACTTGAATTTACCCTCAGGCTGGTAACAAGGTAACCTACCTCCTTAAGATAAATACCAGTATCGTAAGGATATCAGAAAATACATTAACAAAATATTACGTGCTATATAGCATGCTGCTTTAGGCGAAACTTTATAAATTGTAAAACACTCTTACAATAATTACGATTATTTACTGATTTTAATGCTGAATGAGAATTTGGCTTCCATTTTCGACAGCGATAATCAATAGCATGCATATAATGAACTGAAAAATACATTGTTGACTAATAAAAAGTAAGATCATTGCTTTTTATGTGTGAAATTAGGCCCACTCTTAATAATTTGTGATGACAGATTATGCAGTCGAAAAAAGCTTCATACGAGGATTGTTCAAATATGAATGCATCTAAGCACATAAAAATGTATCCTTGATAGATTTCAATAAAAGTTTTATTTGGTCCCCTCGGAGTATTCACCTCCAACAGATTTGCAAAGTTTCAGTCTTCTAATCCAATCCTTGAAGGCATTTTCATAGTCTTTTCTAGGTATACTATGAAGACACTGGAATATTGCAGAGCCGAGATGTTTGCGCTGCACAACTTTTCGACCAGAAAGGTATTTTTTGAGCCTTGGGAACAAAAGGAAGTCACACGGGGCAAGGTCAGGCGAATAAGGAGGGCGAGGAAGCACAACAACCTTTTCCTGCTTCAGAAAGTCTTGTACAATAGACGCCTTGTGTGATGACGCATTGTCATGTTGCAATCTGACATTGGCCAAACCGGTTGCGGGTCTTCGATTTTTGAAATATTTCTTCAGTTTTCGAAGAACTTTAGTCTTGTAAAACTTCGCATTTACGGATTTGCCTTTAGGTACAGCAACCTGAATGGCAGGACCCTGAGTTGTGAAGAATATGGCACACATTACCTTCTTGACACTCATGGTCCGCTTTGCAATGCATGGTCTTTTGTCAGACTTTGTTGCCCATATTTTGTTCTGAATCTTTCGTTTGGGCTCAAAAAAGTGAACCCATGTCTCGTCACCAATGACGACATTTGCGAAAGACCGTACATTGTAATTTGGAAACTGTTTAAGCAACAATTTTGCGCATTGTACGCGTGCCTTTTTCTGCTCATCTGTCAACAGATGGGGAATCCATCTAGCACAGATCTTTCTCATTTTCAAATAACGTTTCAGAATTGTATCAGCTGCTCCTAATGAGATGCCAACCATACTAGCTATTTGCCTAGCGGTGTATCTTGCATCAGTAGCTACTATTTCTTTCACTCTAGCAACCATCTTGGCAGACGTTGTTGTTTTCGGCCGAAGGCCATGTGGTGCATCTTCTGTTGAAACTAACCCACATTTGAATTTCTTAAACCAACGAATAACTGTCGAAAAAGACATTTCATTATGCCCATAAACAGAACATATTTCATCAAAAATGTCTTTGCACCCTATGCCGAGAATACAACGATTCTTAATTTCGGACTGTATTTCAACGGCGTACGCTGACCTTCTTCCAACCATTTTTGTATTAGTATACACGAGTAGGAAATGTTTAGCGAGCGATAAACACAGCTAAAGTGAACGGACTTTAATGGGTGTGGCATCAATGTAAAGCTAACATGTTTATCTACCCAATAATCTTAATTTCCTCGTGATTTCCGCATTATTGAGCGAGATAACGTTCTAGATGTATTCATATTTGAACAATCCTCGTATATGAAACAATACATTCCTTGCCTGTGGTACAGGAATGAGAAAAACGTCTACACAGAAGTAGTTATTCACAATAAATTGAATTACTTCTGTGACATTTGTGTAATTTCTTGATGATATATTGGACATTTATATCATAACAACAAAATGTTCAAATGAAGTTTCTAGCAATTCGGAAATATTTTTAGCATCGGCCCCTTTATTCATGTAACTGTACAAATATAGATATCCGTAAAATATGTTTCAGTAATTTCATCGTGAATATTTCAGTCGAACTAAATGCCCGAAGTTTAGGCGGGTTTGTCGCAAATTTTTATTGTTGAAGACAAAATCAGCTAAGTTTATTCTGCCTCCCCTCTAAACGTACTAAAATGAAACATGTTTTTTTTCAAAACATCATTCCTAATATTACACTTTTATCAATATTAAAGAAATGATTTATAGCAAAACCGCGTTTTAACACTTTTTATACACGACGGGGATTTATACGTCGGACGTAATAATTTCATGAGGGGGCATCCCTCGTGAATTTATTTCGTACGATGTATACAAAATGTAACCTCCGGAGTGTATAAATAATGTTAAAACACGGTTTTACTATAAATGATTACGATTCTTGTATCTCTTTTATTGTAAATGTTAGATCAAATTAAGATAAAACTGTTTCTTCGCGCATGTATGGCGCCAAATGGTAGGTTGTTACGCTCCATTGTTTATATACACGCCAGGACCTAATGTGGTAATACGTCTTTCGGAAGAGATCCATCATGACGCAAATGATGGCGAAATATTCTGCACAGCGAATAACAAACTCGGTGTGTATGTAAATTAATCAAGACGGTTGCGCTACGTAATATTTCGTTTTAAACATTTTATTAAGGAATCAAATCAAATTTGAAAGCATTATTTCTAGATGCATACATGGCGCCAAATATCACGTCGACGTGACGTCAACATAATATCGTTGTGATGATTTAAGTAATTGCTAGTCATATCAGAATATATAATATTTTGTGAAAAATCATTGCAATCTGGGCACCTAATATTAGCATTACTAGCACCTAAGTTTCAGTAAACTTTAAGCAGTGTCTGTTCAGCTTCATGTGATTAAGCAAATTAAGCAGTAATTTCTGAACCTGAACAAAACAAGAAATAGAATCGAACAACGGATTAAAACAGATTGCAGCCCGCCTACTGAGCGTAATAAGGACAAGGCAGATATGTGCCGGTCGTGAGTTCGATCCCTGCACAAGCCACAAGTTCTGTAGGACGATTTGATAAAAGATATTGCGTCTTAAATCACTCGTCCTACACCTTTGACTTATGGGCAGAAGTTGGCAGTTACTTGCGGAGAACAGGTTAAAACTGATACAGAATGCAGAAATCCGCCCGCCGTTACATAACTGAAATATTGTTGAAAAACGACACTTATCCCAAATCATCAATTAGAAATCAGGAGATTGCATGATTGGACCCTGTTCTCAGAGTTGTATCTGTTTTGCTTTTTCTCGCAGACACCAAACGTTTATAATTCGAGTTCTGTATTCTCTTTATTTTATGAAACATGCCAGACTTCGTGTAATTTGATTTCTTATTGTTGTTGAATACTTTTTCTAACCAGAAATTACGCGAATAGGTCTGGAGACCTACGTTTTCCAGCCGAAAGCAATAGCAATTAATTGTATAAATCATGGGAAATGGTATAAAGAAATCGTTGCCCTGCTCTTTTGCAGACAAAAATTGTTATTCTCCAATACCATTCAATTTTACGGTTTCGCAACAACATATTAAAGCCTTGTTGCAAATATACTGTACCACATCGTTCCATACACCAACAGACCATTGTCTTATCGAGGCTGTACTTATTCATTATTCTAATATGACTAGCAATGCTTAGATCATCAAAACCATATAAGGTTGACGTCTCGTCGACGTGATATTTAGCGCCATGTATGCATCGAGAAATAATGCTTTCAAATTTGATAAAATGTTTTACTTAAAAACATGTTTAAAACGAAATGTCACATGGCACAACTGTTTTGATTAATTTAAACACACACACCGGGTCGGTTAATGGCTGTGCAGAAAAATTCGTCATCATTTGCGGTCTAAGGGAACTTTCCGCAAGACGTATTACCATTTCCGGTCCTGGCATGTATTAACAAAGAAGCGACGACCTATGATTTGGCGTCATACATGTGCGGAGAAACAGTCATGTCGTATTTAGCCAAACTTTTAAAGAAAAAAAAAACATTATAAGAATCGTTACAATTTATAGCAAAACCGTGTTTAAACACTATAATTATACACATACTTTATTCATATCGGCGGTTATACGTCGAACGAAATGATTTCTGATAAATTTTTACGCCCAACGTGTAACTGCCTTTCGTGTATAAATAGTGTTAAAACACGGTTTTGCTATAAGTTGTATCTTAAATAAATTCATGACCATCCATTCATAACCATGAATAGTGACAGAGAAAAATTAAAGCCAACTGTGAATGCTATCTACCGTCTTCTGTCTAACTGAGGCTCATATATATAATTTACCTCAGAAATCTCCACCTCTGATACTTCATGTGGGGAAGTTGGCAGGTTTGTACTGGTACAGAATCCAGGAATACTGGTTAGGTTAACTGCCCGCCGTTACATGACTGAAATACTGTTGAAAAACGGCGTTAAACCCAAAACAAACAAACAAACAAAAACAAACAGAAATCTCTGTTCCTGTCGTTAGACACCACGCGGAAACCCATTTATGTCATTCTTATAAAAATAAAAATGAAAAGAGAAATAACATTTACAAATCAAATCAGAATCATTTAATACACATAAAAATGCATGAATCATAAACGTTATTTGAACTGGACATTGTGTTTCAAAGTTGTTTTCATGGCTTATTACACAGTATCACTACGAACAGAACTAGCGATATATCCTTGGTGGTGCTATGAAAAGATTCCTTGATTATCACTTAGTGGATGTAGAATAAATGACAGATCATTTAAGGAGTATATAACTTAGATACCTTTTTGTGGAAATATTATACAACTTTTCATGAAAAAATGCAATTTGTCAAGAACTGAAAGCAACCGGTTTGAAAGTTTACATGCTTCATAGGAACTTTTCTCTTCAACTGCTTTGTGGAATCGAAATATTAAAATGGCTTGAAGTTATTTTATACAACAATTATCTTCTCTTCTAAGGAAGAACAAACTTTCCATGTAACTGGCAACAGTTAATACACAAAATTGGGCTTATGGAAAATTTAGTAGAATTGAATTTGACAGCGTGTTTCCGAGTCATGTTTCACGTCGTAAAGACTACAGCACAACCATTAAGCAATAAAAAGGAGAAGGCTTTGGCTAGTGTCATTATAAATCACAGGATAATTTTCTTTTTATCTACGCTTTTTTATGAATCTGTCTGAACGATTTCAGGTCCATGTAGGAATGAGTTTTCAACAAGACGGGTGCCATTTTGATCAAATAGTAATACATTAAAAATGAAAAGGTTTTACAATCACAGCATTTGTAGAGAAATATATAAGGCGCAGCAGATGTTTGTAATTGCAATAAAGCCGATAATGAACCCGAATCATATCTTGGGAATATTCTAGGGACTTTCTCCATTCATTTAGTGATATAAAATTCAAACACAGGCTGTACACCGTTTTGAATACTTGTTAAAGTTTGGACGTTTTAATTACATTAATACTTCTCTTCTTAAACGTCGTTTATTATTTTTGTCCCTCCATTGTCTGAAGTAATAGTGGTCTGACTCGTATTTTGGCAGTTAAATAACATGTGATACAAATACGCAGACAGCACCAGGTAGATAACTTCTTGTAAAAGTATAATTATATGATTAAAGCTAACTTGGAGAAGATATTCTACCCAACATATCCTAAGAAAATGTTCGGTACGATTTGCGTTATGTCTTCGGTATGATCTGGAGACGGTCACCAAAGTTCGTCGATTGCATGACTAAAAATGTTCGTAACTGTATCAAATGAGTATCTGACAAATTTTAATGGGTACGTTTTTAACGATATATAGCCATCTGGGTGTAAGAAGCCAGCTATATAATAATCTTAGTATGTCTGTCTGAATCACTGTCCCCGAAATGCATTCCAAAATTACGAGCTGCTCGTGTATATTTCTTCTAACCTTGTCAGAAAAAGCGATATTCATTAGTCTATTTCACAGCTTTAATGCATTTTGTATTAAACAATAAATCTACCGTCTTATTCTCGTTAAAAATTACGTAATGTTATAAAATAGTGACTACTGAATTTAGCGTTAAACTCTCTACCTAGAGGGTCCTGGTGAACTCAAGGCTGAAAAATCAACAATTTTAGTAGAAAGCTGCAAAATAACTCCGGAAACTAGACTGCATGTTCAGAAGATTATTTTCTTCATATTTCCCATGTTCATGTATGGCTAGGTCCGTTCCTTGCAGCCAAAACTGACACATCCAGATGACTTTAACTATTTCAGTAGATGATCGACAAAATCATATTTTTGGGAAATTTATATTTAATCCGGCAATTTGTTCGGGAGGTGACTTGTGACTGTCATTATGTGTAATACATAAAGATATGAATTATTTTATGTTGTTATATTTGGGACATGCTCATTGCCCGGCATTAATCAATATTGTTTTTGAAATGCACTATAATGTGGTGAAGAAGTATATTTGTATGTTTTTTAGATATGATTCCTCGTACCAGCTACGGAGCTAGTTATTTTATGTGTCTGTTACTTCCGCTTAACTCAGCAGACTTACAAGGCTATTACTTTAGCGGCTGACTACAGAAGTACAAATCGAATAACACCAACGCAAGTCTGTATCGTAACAGATATTGCACATGTTTCAACGTTTTATGGTCATTTTGACATGATGGTGTCATTATGCAGGCGTCATCTGACATACGATCATGCTGAAGTAGGTTTTCATTACAAGCTAATGTAATAGACTTTCCCACTTTCAAAATTTATAGCTACATAGATATCAATTTCTTTTTCGTGCAAGTAATGAATATCTACGCTTTTTGCCTCAAGAGGGGTTATCGTGTCGAAAGAGATATCTATAAGT
Source organism: Mercenaria mercenaria (assembly GCF_021730395.1). Classification (NCBI taxonomy): domain Eukaryota; kingdom Metazoa; phylum Mollusca; class Bivalvia; order Venerida; family Veneridae; genus Mercenaria; species Mercenaria mercenaria. The sequence goes on from NC_069368.1 coordinate 14,129,672, forward strand.
CTTATTATTATATTGCATCAAATTACACAGTTACACGTCAGAACCAAAATGATTCTTATTCATCAAGAAGCGATGTTTTATTTTTCGCTGATTTAAGTAGAGTTCTTAAAAATCTTCTGACCTAACATGCTTTCTGAGTTTTTTGGACTTGAAACACATCACATGTTTTGTATTCAACTATTTTAAAGTAAGACCTTACCCGTCTTACGGGACTTTGTTTGACAAGACACAAGAGAGATTTAATGATAGGTAATTCTTACGATTCAAGTAGAGAATTATGAAACCTTCCCTCATGTGATTGTTTAAGGTCTTTACGCCTCATAGATGAAAGTACTCAAAACTGTTTAGAACACATGGCTTTCAAGAAAGGTTGTTCTTTGTGAAAGAACAAATTTTGTCCTCTATCACGTGGCTGACCTCAGTTTGTTTTCTTTTTCTTTTTGGAAATACCACACTTCTTTTACAAAAACATTTTGCAATTTTATTTATGACTATTGTGTGCCTAACATTTCTCATGGTACTCTGGGTGTTTAGAAACGCTACAAAATTTGCATATGTAAAATCATAATGAAATTTGCAAAATAAAAGTAAAAATAAACCTGTCGAAATGGCAAAAAAATGCATTTGCTTCTAAACAAAAATATGATTTAATTTGTTTTCATGATAGATATGTTAGACACATAATCAAAACAAAGGTTTAGAAAAAAATTGATTGAAAGAGAAGATTTATATTTTCTACAAAATAGAATGTGGATATTCGAAGTTCATGTAATATGAGGCAAAATATCAATTTCAAAACACTCTAACCATTATACAAAGTATTTCCGACTCATTCTGAATAACGCAAGCTCAAATAAACCTGAGGATGATCTCAAAACACTTTCATGATTCTAAAAGCAAACTAGGATTGAGTTGTTATTATTTTCTGATCTGTTTTAATGAATTTGAATTTTGAAACCAGTAAGTTTTAGAGCTCCATATTTCTAGGATCACAAATACTGACAAGAACTAGATAAAAGAATTGGCAATCTAACATGAAATGATGTTTTGCTAACTTCAATTTTAATGTATAGCACCTTTAAAAAGTAATAAATTGTTAATGACAATAAATGAGAGCGTAATGTGTTTTAAAGCTTCCATTTCAATCAAGTAAATGAGATATGAGACTAACAATATAGTAGGCTGGCGCCTAACAACCGAAACCGGAATGGTGTGGGGTAAAAGTTAGCTTGATCTTAACTCCACACAGGAATAATCATACAGGTATAAAACAATATTCTGGCGTCCGATAGTCTAGCAAGAATGGCTTTTGTATTTGTTTATTCAAAATATGAAATAATGAATGAAACACAGATATATGTTAGGCAGACACAAAGCTATACTAGGAAAATGATTATGAGTATGTCGATTTCATTATATTCAAATACTTCAGGATTGGTTTTAGATTTTTAGTATATTAATCTGTTGATTGGAGTCATGTATTAATAGATTTTAATATGAGGTATCTATCTGTATTTTGTTTTTGATTTGTTTTTGTTTTTGTTTTTTTCCTGATGTTTTTTTAATATTAAGTAAAGAATATCCTTTAAAAAAAACCTTAATTGGCTAATTTTAAAAATGATTTTTTTAATAACAGATGGACTACATCTTGTGTTTGGTGACATGAAATTAAATCCAATTTTGGACATCAATATATCTATACATTTATGATTTACTCTCCTTTTTTAGAATTTTGGTATTGCTGATGGTTGACCTTAAATACGATATGACTGGTCTTTATATTACCACACTGCCATCAATATAATTAGATTAAAATACCAACCGGCGGCGTATTAATTAAGAGATAGTGGTATTTATGCTCAACAGCCGTAAGATATTTTTGACATGATTTTCTTTACTCGTAAATCTCTGTAAGCCTGTTTGCCTGCTGTCAAAGTTATTTTTGCATGTCTGACAATCATAGATTTATTCCTAATCACATCAAAAGGATGTTAATGTGCTACACAAAATAAACGCATTCATCTACATGGCGGATGAATTATCAATGACAAACCAGTCCTAATTTAATATGTATAAATTCACACTGACCATTTAGATTATATAAGATATATCAAAGATTAGGTATTCCAGCCCAAGCTTACATCAATTATTTCCAGCCGGCAATTTAGATAAGTTCATGTAAGGTCAGGCAGAGTTCATCTTAGATTTGAGGCAAATTTGTATTTGTTTCTGATATATATATTTTAACAGTTTGACTTTTGCTTTATTACGAATAGATTAGAGGTACATTGTATATTATTAACAGCGCAGTTTATAAGTGAGATATTAATGTGAATGAGTGTGAATGCTAATATTTCACAATGAAGTTTTGTTTTTGATTTGCATGCACACTGGTTGTTGCTGTCTTTATCTTATAAAGTTACATTTTGTACAGTTGAAATTACATTTTAAAAAACAAAATGTAAATTCTGATACTCTTTATCCTAGCTGTTGATGAAAGGCATTGAGGTACACAACAGTTGCCATTAAACAGAAAATAAATCTACCAAATTCTGCCCCAACAGACTTCTCAAGGCTTTGATTTCAATAATGTTACTATTCACTTGTATTCAGAAATGTTCCCTTTGTTTGTAAATTATTGATTGGTTATGATATGCATTTTGTGCATGTATTTTCAAAGCTGCATATCGAAAGTTGTTTTCATCCTCTTTAAAACACTTGAATTAAGTGGTTATTGTTCATTCCAGAATGACATTTTTAAACTTGAAATGTACTAAAATGAGAACACAATATGCCCATATGGAATTTGCTTCTCGATCTCTTTTATCTTGTCAATGGAAAGGAGTTTGGCGCCTAACTACCGGAACTGGACTGATGTGAAATAAAATCAATTTAATCAAACCACAAATCAGAAATCATTATACAAATGTACATGTCACTTTGAAAGCTGTTTAGAAATTATCAGGCTTCTCGCCTGAAACACTGATGAAACTGAGTTTTAAGCATGAAATGAATAAACAAATAAACAATATTACTCTCGCCTGTTCACTTGCAAATTATTTTGTAAAGCTGAATAAAGATATGCTAAGGAATTAGAGAGAAGACAATGTCCAAGAAATTAGACGGTACGGATCATAGCTGCGTCTTCTTTAACGTTATTTTCGGCTTAAAAGTTAAAGTTATATGTTAAAAATACAAACAAAAACTGTAAAGAGAACTTCTATGCACATATACGGTATCTGTAATATTAAATATTATAGGCAAAATGGATACAAAAAAAATGGAATGATTATAACATATGTGTAATATTGGTATGTTCAAGATGGAGTCGTTTGTTTTCTTTGCTAAAATAGAACTACAATGGTTGAATCCTTCGGCTCGTTTGAAACAATTCCATAGACGGTTACCTAACGCTGAAGAAACATATACCCTTGCGGTTAGTGTTACATTTTTAGAGTCTTAACTTAATGTGTTCTGTAATTTCATCAATAGAATTCTTTTTAAGAGAGATATTTCATGTTGCATTGACGTCATCTTGAGAAAGCGTCGATAAAGCCATGATTCTCATCTGTCATGTTAAAGTGGTATTTTATGCTGTATACAAAGGCAAAACACTGACGTTGCGTTTTCGTAAAAACTCGTTGCAACGAGTAGGAAAATTTCCCGAGACACGAACAATCTTCCATTTGAGCGGTTTAGCAATTTATATCAAGAGGTAGCACAGCAGAAGACGGGATGAAATTACTTTGCAAAAAACACGTTATACCTCAGCCTGCCTGACAAGACCAATTAGACATACAATATCTAACGGAATAAAACAAATAAGTTGTAATTTCAGAAAAGCGCTGATATCAACAAGATAATCGAAACAAAAAGTAATTTCAAAGCATCGTGTCATCTATGATCAAAACAGATCATTTGAATATCCATCCATGTATAACTGTTTAGATTTCAGCAACAACAAATAAATGTATTTTATAAATGTGTTTTATAACGTAAACACAGATTATTCCCTCCGCAATTACCTTGAATACTGTGTCGCTCTTACCAATTTAAATCAAATCGAACTATATATTCTGCAGAAATACACTCGCGGAAAATAGGTTAGTACTGGTAAAGAATTCATGAACACTGATTAGGTTAATTTCTGGTCGTTAAATAACTGAAATACTGTTGAAAAACGGTGCATAACCCCTAAAAACGCAAAACACTCAATTTTTTGCAATTTGGAATAGTTTATGAGATAAAAATCTGGAGTAAATAGAAGTCCTGGCTAGTTTTTTAAACTGCAAGATATACAAATAAATATTCTGACCAGGTTTTTAGAACATTGTATAAAATAGAAAAAAGTGGAAACTTCACAGGTCGCTCAACACGACAAAAACGAAAATGTTGCAGGCTCGGTTTGATTGAGCCTGTTCATGGACGTTAGTGGAAATGCATGCTACCGTCCACGCCCTCTAGACCTACTTAATTTAAAAGAAAAAAGGGACAACTTTTGTAGATGCCGTCCACCGCCCGCCGTTCCTGTAATACGTTCCATTTCATGGGCTTAACAACAACGACAAACACAACCTAAATTTCATAGCAGTTGCATGTTTCTTTGTGCAAACATAAAATGGATTGTTTGATGAGAATGTTTGGAAGAAACAATAATTCAATTGTAATTTATCTTCTTTTGTCACTCTGTCTTTCTTGATTAACCAGTGGATTGGAAAACGATACGGTAACACGAGATTTAATAAACATAAGTAACTATTAACATTATTCTGACTTTTAGCTGTCTTTATATTTATCATAATATTATTAGGTTATCATATCTTATACATGTACTTTTAATTAAATGGCTGTAAAGCCGGTGCTATAGGGCATGAGGGGCGTTGCACTTTCCATTACCTCTCAAGAAAAGTTCAGTCAACCCGAGATTACTATTTTGTTTGGTTGCATTCTATACGTCCAAAGGAATTCCATATAGATTTCATTATAAAGACTTATATTTATAAGAAATAACAAAACTTGTCTTGGAATTTAGGACATTGTTATTGCGTGACAACAAATGTAAGGCAAACTATTTGGCAGCTGCTATTTCAGTTGACTTCAGTTTGCATGTCGTCTCATTATGACAAACATTTATGCCAAGTTATTTGAAAGTCATTTAGGGGTTAAACTATTTGGAAAAGAAATGAAATACTACACTGAACTCTGATCTAAACCTACGACACTAAAGCGAGAGCACTTATAAGTGCCTGCAGGACGTCGCCTCATCATGGTCAACATTTAAAAATCCTGTTTGCGGGTAAACATATAGAGCGGATGTGATATACTATCTGACTTACCTTATGTCTTAACGTACGACCTTGACGTTCATCTAATAAGTGTGAAAGAGTCGTTGTACACGTTACATTTTATGCCAGTTTATTTTTGAAATCGCCAGCGAGATAAAAGATACAGAACGGACACGAAATAATTATTTTTGATCTTTGATCTAACTGTACAACCTTTACCTTGCCCAATTTGTGTACACTACGTCACATTATGATAACATTTGTGACAAAATAATTTAAAATCTTTTAACGAATTAACAAAATACAAAGCATGCACGGACGACATTTTCCACGTTACAACTTACACTCTGAACTGACATTACATTACTGTATGCTGTGTTCGAACGTCGTCATAATATGGCAAACATTTGTCCAACGTTATTGGAAAATCCTACAGGAAGGTAAAAATAGATGTGACGTACGGAGAGACGGGTGAACGACTTGACCAAACGTAACAATATTTATAAGAGCTTTTGAGACACGTTAGGTTACTCAGAAGTATGACAATATTTAAGGTATATAATCAGATTTGCCAGAACATACATATACTCTGTGTCAATTAAGTTTGATGGACATTTTGTATTGTTTTCCTGGGGGTAACATTACATCGACACATTTATACGCCATAGTTTTTGATGTTGGAAAAAGATCCAAAGTGCCCCCTCATGCATTACATATGCACGAGCGGATACCAGAGTAGAACCACCACTTTTTCGTAAGCCACTCACATAAAATAATTCTACACCAAAGCAAGGTTTTGTAACCATAGCGGTGTTCAAAGAGAAAGTGATTCGAAGTCAGCGACCTTAATCTCGGCCACGGATGTCCCTAACTTTTGTAAAATATATCTTTTGGTTGTCAATTTGCGTTGCATATCTTACATAACTATCTTCATCCAGAAGTTACACACTATACAGACGGCTTCAGTACCCATGATCCTTATCTAAAGGATGAGACTCGCTCTGTAATTCAATCTTATGCGCAGTTTCATCGATAGAAGTCGTATGTTGTGTTAACTGAAGCAAGGGATATCATGCACGACAATACCGGATGAAGATACCGTCGATAATTATATAAAAAAAACTGTCTAATTTCAGCGAGCTCGGCTGTGTGAATCAATTCCGCCTCCACACAAAAGCTTGTTATTTCTTTAAAAAAGGAAAAGGGGCATACTTTGTTAACTATATGTCGGAGATATGGTACCTGGCAGAGAGTGGCCACTTTATGATGCAAACAATTTGTGTGAATGCATTCAATACAACATTTCCTGAGACCTTTATTACTCTTAAAACTTCCAAAAAAAACACACTTTTATTGTGAAAAAATGGGGCATAGTTTTTTAATGATGACAAAACTCTCATGAGGTAGATGTGTGTAGAATTTTAGAACATTAGTTCTTGTAGTTTCTTAAAAATACGCTTACATGCAAAAAACTCTCACAAAAGCTCTTGCCGAAAAGGGCCAAAACATAAGCAACATAAAAATTAGGCGTTATGTAACGTTTTCTTTTGAGCTCATCTCATGATGCCGAGGACCTGTGTTAAGTTTAAAACCATTTTCCCTGGTATGATTTGAGAAGACGGCTTACTTGCAAAACACAAGTTAACCTGTATACCACGTTAAGGAACAAAGACAGACTATCAAGTGATTTATTTCTTATTGCATTTTACATAAATAATATATTACCAATGCACGAACTGTTAGCTTTTTTTGTCAGCACGAAAGCCTTCTGACATAATGGATGGAAACAATAGTAGAAGATGTCTTTTCTAAATTTATTTTATAGTGACGACTGTCTACAATGAATGCTATACATATAAATATAGTTTCTGGCCGAAACGAAAATATATAAGGAAAAAATGGAATTACACTGTCTGGTCTGTGTCATAAAACGCAAATACGTTGCAAATGTTTTGCTGTTTTAAGAAGAATTTTGCATGCTTATGTCTATATTCAGTCGCCATCTGATATAAGACAGCACTGAACTGATTCTGCAAAATATACTGATGTAATTGACTTTCCCACTTCCAACATTGATATCGATATCAATTTCAACTTGTGTCAGTAATGAATATTTACGCTATTGTCCTTAGAACTTTTATCCAATCCCAAAAGATATCTGTAAGTCTTACAGCTGTGCAACACAAAAGTCTTTCGCAGGAAGAAGCGTTAATTTAACCTTTATTCGTTTAATGATTTAAGTGGATTCAAGTTGATTTCTGAAACACAAACTGACCGGACAGACGTTCTGTCAACTGTAAATGAATTCTAAGACATAACACAAGCTCAGTGTTCAGCTGTTTCACAAATGGACGTTTCATGCCCTTTTCATCGTGCTGAAAAGGGGCAATATCAAAACTCCGAAACATACACTTCGTCAAACCTTTTGGGAATGTATTACTGTTGTCCCGTTAATGGTAATGTCTACAAAATAATTAAATTATCCGCTTAAGCCGTTGTTAGGGGGTTAGGGATGTAACACATTTTATTACCTGAATCAAACCGAGTCGAGTGTGCTATATTTTTTGCTTAGCTGTGTATTATGCTTTAAGAGGTTTTTCTATGAGATTTGACTTTTGTCAACATTTTTGTTAGGGTTTACATTACAAGTACACCTTTTGTTACTTTGAGATTGTAGGGGTCTCCGTGGCCGTGTGGTTATGGTCGCTGACTTCCAATCACTTGCCCTTCACCGATGTGGGTTCGAACCTCACTCAGGGCGTTGAGCTCTTCATGTGAGACAGCCATCCAGATAGCTTACGGAAGATAATCCGTAATTTCTCAAATTGGACAACACAAAACGTAGAATCGAACAATGGATTAAAATACCGGTAGAATGAAGTTCACCCACTTAGCGTAATAGGGAGAAAGCAGATCTATGAACCGCGGAGCCGTGAGTTCGATCCTTGGCCAAGGCACACGTTCTGTAGGACGATTTGATAAAAGATATTGTGTCTTAAATCATTCGTTCTCCACCTTCGACTCATGGGGAGAATTTGGCAGATACTTGCGGAGAACAGGTTAGAACCGATACAGAATGCAGACATGTGCCCGCCGTTTTATAAGTGAAACATTGTTGAAGAACGGCACTTAACACAAAACCAATGATTAAAAGACAAAAAAAGATTGCACGATTGCACCCTGCATTCAAAGTTTTATCAGTTTTGTTTTTTTTTCGAACAGACACCAAACGTTCATAATTCGAGTTCGGTATACTCTTTATCTTATGAAACATACAAGACTTCGTGTAATTTGATTTCTTGATGTTTTTAATACTTTTTCTGACCAGAAATTACGTACATAGGTACCGAGTCCTACGTTTTCCAGCCGAAAGCAATAGTAATTCAATTTTACGGTTTCGCAACAACATATTAAAGCCTTGTTGCAAATATACCATACCACATCCGAATAAAGTATTTCGTATTTTTTTTAATTCTAGATTTCTCATACATTGCTTCTCTTGATGCGCCCTCAATACGTATTTTCAAATAAAAATCAGTAAAAAGAACCAAAAAGTTCTAAAGATAAACCTAATTGTAGATCGCTTCATACACTATCGTCTTATTGTGGCTGTCACATTCCCGACCATTCCAGGAAGCTTATCATAAACTACTTGGCAAACATACAACTTCAAATTATCCGAAAGCAATGATATTATAGCAGACTGATTATGCCTACTCAAGTTTCCATGAAAGCACAATAGAAAGCTGTATAAATACCATTTTAGATGCATTTATACTGCTTAGTTAGTCCATACACATGATAAAAGTATATTGTGCTCTAAAGTAAACGGCTCCAAAGTAACACATTTCTTCAGAAGCGTAGAGTTTTCAGAACTAATTGTCTGACTGACAAATTGTATTAATCTTACTGTTGACAAAGATCTAGTACATTAACTACAAAATTGCTAAAAGAAGCATTAATTGTCAGTTTATCCAGTTAAAGGCATTTTAAATTAGGTTCTGTGACACTCAGTCCGTTTTCCTTTTATATGATCTGTTTGCAAATTTACATTATGGATCACGGTCTGTATTGACGAAGGAGGACAAGTCCTAAAAATAAAACAAATCTACAAATGCATCTGTTGTTATTATATCACCCTAATTATGCCACCAGACAAACCACGCCATGTTATTTTACTAAAAAAGGGAATTCTATGGAAATGGAATCACTTCGTGCTGCTAACATGGTTTTGTTAATAAGAGAATATTGTCTTTGGTTTGTGGCTTTTCTTTTTTACGTCTGGAACGTGACTACTCTTACCGGATCCCTGTTCTTGTTTTTGTTTTATTATTACTTTTGAATTACTCAGGCACGGTCGGACATAGTTCGGGTCTGCAGTAAGAACAGTATCAATGCTACGTGTACATTTATAGTAAGAAGCACAATATATCCATCCTTCTTCGTTGCGTCGTGTCAAACAAACATGTATAGAATGCACTTAACGGCTCCGAGTGTTAGATAAATTTACAATCTAACTGTTTAATAATTTTGAGTTGAAATGGAATACATTCAGTTGAATTATATTAGAACTCGCTTAAGCCGGTGATAGGGAGCGTGCTGGGGTGTTGCACATTTAGTTACCTTTCATGAACAGATTCACTCAAATCGAATTTGCTGTTATCTTGCTTAGTTGCATTCTATGCTTCTAAAGGATCTTCGTATAGATTTTATTAACTGTCGTATAGCGGCTGTAAAAATCTTCCCGTGGTACTTTGGGACCATGGAGTACATTCAGCTTAATTATAACAGAATTATGCTTAAGCTTTTTATAGATTTAATTGAATAAATACATGTGTTACCTTTCAATGCAACTGGGGAAGAACAGTTCGAAAATACCTGTGCTTTGTTTAGAATATTAATGAAAGGATCAGCCTGATATCTCTGGTATTTTAAACTTCTGTGGTTGTTTGTATCACATGGTACGAGAACACTGTAACCATTTAATCATAATTCTACTTAGTGATATTCACAAAACATGAAGCTACCGGAAGTCAATACCCGGTAAAAAAAAACAAAGAAAAATATCAGACAGGGAATGCCACGCACCAAAAACGTAGCCTCCTCAAAACGAAACCCCCAGCACGCAGACGCGTGCACCACACACACATACACACACCCAAAGCCAACACATAAGGACAAAACGAACAACACACACGCACACAAAGCCAACACATAAGACGAAACGAACAAACAAAGGAACACAGTGGGGCACCGCCTTAGAACGGTCAGTGGCAAAAACACCACTGGGGTGCTTAAACCGGTTTATGGTGCACCTAACCTCACTCTTACCCCCACCATGTTCCAAAGACATGGGACAGTGTAAATAAAAGTAATCCCCTCCAGGTGAATCTCTTACACACGTAATGGAAACAAAAAGGCATGGCATGTAAAACACAAAAATGCTCGTGAATAAATATATAAAAAACAAACCTTAAGAACCAAAAACGTATGTACTCAATGCCTTTTCAGAAGACAGAGCAACAAGAGAAACATCCTTAAGGGCCCGACGAAACAGGCCAGAAGACAAATATCAGAACAGTTCAGTCCTGGTAGGATTTAAAAACTGCTTATCATAGAGTCCTCCCCCTCTTCCGTCAGACGCAATCAAAGAGGGAAGCGTAGTGTCCAACTGTAAACGGGTAAGTCATTTTTCTCGTATGCCCAACGAGTACAATAAAATAGCAACAGAACTGAAAACACACCGACACAGAGTTTAAGCATGTTATTTGCACCCACCCCACTCACTCCAACTATGTTCCAAACGAACAAACGAAGTGTATAAAAAACATTTCTAGATAAACCAGTGCTAGAAGTTTACTTCAGGTGACTTTTGTAACATGTATCTCGTACAGATTGCTGAAATAAGTCTAATCATCTTGGAGTTTTGCTCTGCGTTGTTATTGCATTTCGTCTTTTGAGATTTTGGAGTCAGTTCAATGTTCTTTCAGGAAAGAGTTGTGCTAATCCCGTGCTTGGGGCATGAGTAGTGTTGCAATTTTAATTACTTCTTATGAAAAGATTTTGTTATAATATGTGCATGGTTGCGCTGTATGCTTCAACATGATTTTATATATTTATATATTCAAATCCTATTTGGACATGAAAGGTAAGAGTGATTAATATATGTTATGATAAATGTAGAGCTCTTTGGAAAACTCACTATTCAGTCGTCATTACATGGCAATCTAATAACTTGTTTCTAATTTCATATTGTTGTTTTGATGTTGTTCTACGGATCTAAATCAGTTTTCAGGGTGCTGGCATGCCATAAAGACTTTTCACACAGCACGTATTCATTTTCCAGGAAGGACGAATGTCACCTCAAATGTCTCTGTTCCTGTCGTTAGATACCACGCAGTTACCCCTTTACGTCACTTATTTGATATATAAAAGAGAAGCAATAGTTACAAATCAAAGTAGATTCATTTAATACAAGTAAAAGCGTCTTAAACATAAATGTTACTTGAATTGGACATGGTGCTTCCAAGCTGATGTCATGGCTCATTACACAGTACCACTACGAATAGTGCTAATGGCATTTCCTTGGTGGTGCTACGGAAAGATTCACTGACATTCACTTAGTTAAATGTATTTGTTGTAGAATAAATGAAGGACCATGTGTGAAGGATATAATTTAGATGTTTTATGGATATATTAAACCCATTCTAAAGGAAAAACCCTCAATTGGCCAAGACTGAAAGCATCAATTCGAAAGTTTACATACTTCTTAGGACCTCTTCTCTTTAACTGCTTTGTTGGATTGATATGCTCAGACACTGGCAGGCACTTTGATAGAACTACAGGGCACAAAAACTCAAAGCCGAGCTGGTATCCTTATAAGCGAGGAAATATTAATATTCATATTTGTATTTAAACATTGTCAATAATGCCTTAACGTGGAAAAGTGGTAAAGATCAGTGCCTATTGCTTTGTATTAAAATGATGCGACCAGTGCATGGATTATCAGTCAATCAATTTGACTATTTATTCTGCATGCCGATTGAACCGATTAACGGATTAAAATTTGATCTCTGTTTTGGACGACTTTTACAAGGACTTTCTCTCCACGATATCCCCAATAGATATCAAAAGCCAAAAATTCTTTTAAAATCCTCCATTGTTTCTGTTAAACGAGCATAAAAAGTATGTTCATCGAAATTTTGCACGAGAATCAATTCAAGTTTTTGTGATAGGTTCGTATTTATTGAATCAAATGTGCTGAAATGATCTACAACTAAACGACATTTTATTACTTGTACACTAGTTTATGTATTTATTTAATTTTATTGAGTTTAACGTCGCACCGACACAATTATAGGTCATATGGCAACTTTCCAGCTTTGATGGTGGAGGAAGACCTCAGGTTCTCTCCGTGCATTATTTCATCACGTGCTGGCAACTGGATAGAACGATCGACCTTCCGTGAGCCAGCTGGATGGCTTTCTCACATGAAGAATTCAACGCCCTGAGTGAGGCTCGAACCCACATCGATGAGAAGTAAATTTTTTGAAGTCAGCTACCTTAACCACTCGGCAACGGAAGCCCCTGTACACTAGTAGTTTAAAAGCTCTATAAATTTTCCCTTTATTTGACTCATCATCTCGACATCTCCGACCCGCCGGTGAGTGCACGTCTCGAGAAGGCAGATGGCATTAACGGAGCTACATAATTATATTGGCCTTTTTATGTCAGTATCCTGACTGAAATCGTCGGGAGTGGCTCTCAAAGAGACTGTTTGTGTTGAAAGGAGGTATCTTCTTGGTAACAGCCTGCAGTTCGACGGCATGGAGAGAAGACCCGAGCTTCCTAACCCCTACGCTCAACGTGGGGCGCGGGAGGGGAGGAGCACAACACCACCAGCGACGACCAGCGACAGTGGCAGCCAGTACTTGCGGCTTCAACCGCCATTGGTACGGCGCTCTTGCAATACCTTCGGTATTTAGTCACAGCAACCACGTCTCGGGTCTGTGTCGTTTATGGTCTCATTTGCCGTGACAATGACCCACTTTTGGCTTTGAAATTATTCGATCTTTGGCTTATACTCTACGGAAATTGCGGAGAGGTAAATTATCTTCACCATTTGGCTTCAAAACTTTTCTTTAACGGCATGCCTGGTGACATGCCGGGGGTCTATACTTTTACATAGTGTAATGCTATATACTGCTGCTCTTGAGTGTCTCCCACCTAACTAATAGGCCAGTACTGGTTCTTCTCATAAAAGAACTAGACTGTCTATTCGCAAAGAGCTAGGCTAAGTTAGCCGGACAGGCCTGTATCTAAAAGATTTCTTTTCTCTCTCTCTCCCTCTCTCTGTTCTGGGAGCTTTATGGTCAGATCGCCCTGTGTCTGTACTAGTAGAGGATGAATTTGGCGCCCTGAGTGGCTGCCTTTGCGCTATGTAAAGCGCCTTTGAACCCTTTATCATGAAAAGTGCGCTATATAATTCTGGTATAATATATATTTCAGATCTTTATAATTTATTCTAAACTTTTTATACATGCAGTGTTTCAGGTTTGTCCTGTATATGAAAAGATAGCGGGGTAAAGAGTTAACTTTTTCAGAAAAATGGAATCTTTCACATTTAAACGAAATTACAATGCAATTGATGTTATTGTCTGTAATTTTATTTTGTTTTCATATTCTTCTATTGAACTACAACAGTCTATAGACTATAGAGCGCCTGGTTGCTTCGTATGATCTTTAAGCTAACGTGTATTTATCCTCGAACAAAAATTGTTCCTGAGCATTGGCGCCACGTTTTTTTCCATATGTTCATCAATTGTTTGTAATATTAAAATATCAAAAGAAGCAACAAACTTTCCACGGAAATAGCAGCAGTTAATACACACAGTTGCGGTTATTGAAAATTTAGTAGAACTGAATTTGACAACGTGTTTCCGAGTCCTGTTTCACGTCGTAAAAACTACAGAACAACCATTAGGCGATGAAAGAGGATGAAGATTCCTTGGTGACGCTTTGGCAAGAATCATTATAAATCAGAGTATAATTTTTTTTATCTTTCCATTTTATTCGCAGTTGTTTTTTTCTTCTTTTTATGAATCTCTCCGAACGATTTCAGAACCATGTAAGAATATAATAGTCTGTAACTGGTTGTAGGTGCTGATGGGAATATCCGGTTTGAGGGTTACTGTTTTTGGTGGTAATTCGACAGAGCCAAAACACTAACCCTAGAGCCGGATATTTCCATCTGTCTCTACATCCAGTGACATATTTTTAACAAGGTGGATGTCATTAAGTTCAAGTATTACTTAATTAGAAAATTTAAAGTGATATCATTTATACGGAAAAATATAAAAACAGCCGATTATTTGTATTTGCGAATTAAGCCAATAATGAACCCGATTCCTATCTTGTGAATATTCTATAGACTTTCTCCAGCAATTTAGTAATATGAAATTCAAAAGATGAAAGGTGATTTCTTAACCAATCAACTTCGAGTTGTTGAAGTCGACTGAGAAAATCTGCACATTTTTTACTTAACAGAGTTTCATATATTTGGCGTCGGAAAGATTTTAATTTCCATTCACTTCACACAGACCGTATACTAATTTGAAATGATTTCATTGCATATAAACACCTCTTACTTCTGACACAATCTGAAACGTCGTTTATAATTTGTAAGTATTGCGTCTTTCCTCCATTTTCTGAAATAATAGTGGTCTTGAGTATCGTTCTTTGACAGTTAGATACAATATGACACACATCCGACGACAGCACCATGTAGTTTACTTCCTGAAATGGTGACCACCCAATATAGCTCGAAATGTTTTGAGAATATATTCCTTATAATTTGTTTTATGTCTTCGGTATGATCCGGAGGCGGTCTCCAGAGCTCGTTGAACTGATGACTTCAAAATGTACGTAACGGTATCAAATGAATATCTGGCAGTTTCGAAAGTATTTTCTTAAACAATATATAAACATGAGGAAACCTCAAGAACAGGATGTAAGAAACTTGCTATATAAAAATCTTAATATTTCTGCATCACTTTTTTTTTCAAATAGCATACACAAAACCTGAGATGCTGGTGTATGTTTTTTATTTTATTTTTTCAAATCTTGTTTTGAACTTGTCAGATAAAAACAATTGGTGAGATTTATAAAAAAAACAAGGACATATATCAAACAGGGAATGCCATGTTCCAAAAACAAAGCTTCCGCAAAACGAAACCCACAGAACACAGACGTGCAAACTACAAACACACACACACACACACACACACACACACATACAATGCAAACACACAACGACAAAACGAACAAATAAAGGAACACAGTGGGGCACCGCCTTGGAACGGTCAGTGGCAAAAACACCACTGGGGAGCTTAAACCGGTTTATGGTGCGCACCTAACCTCACTCTTACCCCAAACATGTTCCTAAGACAGTGTAAATAAAAGTAATCCCCGCCAGGTGAATCTCTAACACACGTAATAGAAACAAAAAGGCATGGCATGTAAAACACAAAAATGCTTCTGTATAAATATATAAAAACAAGAACGTATGTACTCAATGCCTTTACAGAAGACAGAGCAACAACAGAAACACCATTAATGGTCCGATAATACAGGCCAGAAGACAGGTATCAAAACAGTTCAATCCTGGTGGGATTTAAAAACTGCTTATCATAGAGTCCCCACCCACTCTTCTGTCAGACGCAATCAAAGAGGGAAGCGTAGTGTCCAACTGTAAACAGGTTGAACACTAAACATGCGGTATGTCTCGCATCAGTTGGGTCGTAACATCTTTTAATAAAACGTTTGATAATTTTACCAAATACAGTTGGAAAAGTCTACTTATAAGCTTGTAAGTTTATAAGTCTACTTCACAAGTTTCATAAATAAAAAATACCGTTTTAGTGTCTTTTAAATCTAAGTTATAATATAAAAATTACTTCTGATTTCAGCGTTTAACGATAAACCAAGAGTTCCCTAGTAAACTTAAAACTGAAACAGTAGACATGTTTAGAAGAAATCGGCAAAATAACTTTGAAAACTGGACTTCAAGTTCAAAAGAAATTATTTGACATTAATATTTTGAGTTAATTTTAATCCGACAATTTGTATAGGAAGTGACGTTGTGTGAAGCTTTTCTTTTACTTTAAGCTCTGGTGGCTGTGTTTGTCAAATTGGAAATCTTTAAACACTCCTGACGAAGCAACATTTATATGTTATAGATGACCTAGATTTGAAAACATCTGAAAAGGAATAGCCAAGAAACATTTTCTTTGTTTTAAATAGTTTTTGTGGTTTAGGAGATGTTCCTTAGAGTAAGATTGGACCACTGACAAGAGGATAACGGACGTACGACAGGCACCGACGACTATGATAGCTCATGTGTGTTAACAATCACAATCTGTCTTGTTGTTCTGCACAAATCTGAATTTAATCTACTTTTATAACTAAGAATACATTTTGAAAGAAAGCTCTGATCAGCAAATGTAATAGGCGAAGTTGAAGCTTAAGAAGCAATTAACTTTCAGAACAATTTGCAGCTATATGCCAGGAAAACAAGTCGGATGATGTACGCTGTCCTGCCGTCAATATCATAGTTGTTGTGATACAACGATTCGACATTAAACCCGCTTCATTTTCGCGAGGTTGTGGGTTTGCTCTCTGGCCGCGTCATACTAAAGACGTGAAAATGGTTCTAGTATAGAAAGTATAGAAATACTGCATTTCAATGACAACACTGTTTTATGTATCTATGAGCAAACTATGTAGCCTATATTTTAACAAATATCGGAATATACACCAAAAGTGTCTTTAATTTGCATATCATTACAGTATGCAATGCAGCGTTTGTTATGCCTTGGAGCTCATTTTTTATTGTAACCTCGAGAAATGGTGCGTCAGTCTGTCAATATGTATGATTTATATAAATATCTGTTAGTTGTCTCGGTGTCATACTCCTCGGTGGGAGTTTTTAAAATTTGTTTTAGCGTGCCATTATGTGTAATGCAATTAAATACAATTTCTGTTTGCCATCTTTAGGAAATACACATTTATAAGACTTTTACTCTAGTTGCTGACTAAAAAAGTACAAATCGAATCACACCTACGGAAGTCTGTATCGTAAAACACACTGCACATGTTGTTTAAATGTTTTATGAACATTTTTTGCATGATAATGCCAATCTGCAGGCGACATCTGATATAGGATCACGTTGAAGGAGGTTTGCATAACATATCTATGTAATGACTTTCACACTTTCAATAGTTATAGCTATAGCGATATCAGTTTCATCTCGTGCCAGTAATGCATATTTACGCTTTGCTTTTTGTCTCAAGAGGGGTTATCTTGCCAAAAGAAATATCTAAATGTCTTATCATTTTATTGCATGAAATTACACAGTTACACGTCAGAACCAAAATGGATTTTACACATCAAGAAGCGGTTGATTTTAATAGATATCTCGAAAATATTCCGGCTTATCCTGCTTACTTTAGACTTATGAATTTATTTTAAGACATATCGCATGTTTCGTATTCAAGTTAGACCCTTCTCTTCCAATTGTTTGACTGGACAGCAGAGAGACATAATAATATGTTGCTCTTAAAGTTTATGTAGAATATCTTAAACCTTCACTTATGTGATTGCTTTTGGTCTTTACGCCCCATAGATCAATAAGGTGACCAAAACGTTTTCTGTTTAGATGAGGTAAAACAGGCTTCACGAAATGTGTTTTATTTGGAACAAGATAGTTTGTCCTATATCACATGTGCTTTGACCTGTCTTCGATCTGTTTTGTAATATATCAGACTTCTTTTGCAAAAACTTTTTGGCATTATATATATGATCATTCTGCGAGGTACTCTGACTGTAGGAAAGGTAAAATATGCACATTAAAAATATAACAGATAAGGGGAGGATATTTAAATTAATGTTGTGAGAACTTGGTACTCAACCCTTTTGCGTATACTATTGTTAAGCCGTGCATTTGAGATGTATTTATTATGCAAATTGGTAATGCAATAAAATTATCTTTTAACCAAACTAAAAATATAACGAGATTTACAAAATGGAACTTAAAATAGATCTGTCAAAATGACATCGAACTGTTTCAAACCAAAAGTATAAGTCTATACGTTTTCGTTATTGGAAGTACTGTGATAAATATTTTAGATACACAATCAAAATGAAAAAATAGGATTGAAGAAAACATATGTTTGAAAAAGAAATGTAACATATTTACAAAATAGAATGTGGACACTCGAAGTACATTTTATATAAGACAAAATATATATTTAAATCAATGTACCAGTTCTAGAAAGTATTTTCGACTCATTCTGAACAACTCAATAGTAATGGCCTTTGACATAATATATATTAACAAAACTCAAATAAACCTGAGGGTGGTCTCAAAACACTTTACAAGACCCTTAAAGCATACTAGGATTGAGTTGCTTTCATTTTTGTTTTTTTACCTGTTCCAAATAATTTAATGAACTGTATTTTTGTAAGCAGTAAGTTTGGAAGACGGATTCAGAGTATTATACAACTGAATTTGTTTTGAAGGTCTTTTTAACCCCTAACTTAATGTAAAGCACCTTTCAAAATGACAATAATGGAGAGCGTAATGTGTTTTTAAACTTCCATCTCTATCAAGTAAATGAGTCACACAAAATAGTAAATTGACGCCTAACAACCGGATCCGCAATGGCGCAGGGCTAAAATTTAGTTTTATCTAAGCTCCACACAAGAATAATCATACATGTAGGAATCAATATTCTAGCGTCCGATAGACTAACAAAAATGGCTATTGTATTTTTAATACAAATATGAGAAAATGAATGAAACACAGAAATAACTTAGGCAGATATGTCTATAAAGCTATACTAGGACTATGTTTTTGTATGTTTTCTTTACATTCAAATACTTCTAGACTGATTGTGATTTTTAATGTATCAATATTGATCTGTTGATCTGTCAATACCATAACCTATGGACAGTTGATTTATAAAAGGAGTCATGTTATAATAGATCGTATTATAAGGTATCTATCTATATTCTGTTTATTTTGCTTATGTATTCAAATATTAAATACACAGCCTTAATTCGCTGATTTTCAAAATTAAGCTTCCTAATGATAAATGGGCTGTATCTTGAGTTTAGCTACATTAAATCAAATCAATTTCGTAATTAATGTAGTTATACATTTACTCTCTTTCTTTTGGAATTTTAGTATTGCCGATGATCGACCTCAAAAGCGATATAATTGGTCATTCTATTACCACACTGGCATCAATGTTATTAGATTAAATAATTAGATTTAAATAACACTCCTCGGCGTAATGATTAAGAGACAGTGGTATTTATGGTGTGATATATTTTACATGCTTTCCTATACTCGTAAATTTTTCTGACATTTCACTGTAAGCTCTAAATTTATTTTTACAATTATTTCAATGACTATTAACTTGTATTCAGAGATGTTTGCATGTATTTTCAGAGTGATGTATTAAAAGTTGTTTTCATCCTCTTTTAAACACTTGAATTCAGTGGTCATTGTTCATTTCCGAATGACATTTTTAAACCTGACATGTAAAAATATGACGACACCATATGACAGTGTAATTTGCTTCTAATTCTCTTTTATCTTGTTAATGAAAAGAAGTTTGGCGCCTAACTACCGGAACTGGACTAATGTCAAAATCAATTTAATCAAACCACAAATCTGAGATCATTATATATGTTTCTCGGAAAGCTGTTTAGAAATTATTAGGCTTCTAAACACTAGTCTGAAACACTGATGAAGCTGAGTTTTCAGCTATGAAATTAATAACAAATAAATAATATTACTCTCGCTTGTTCTCTTGCAAATTGTTTTGTAAAGCTGCATAAAGATATGCTAAGAAATTAGACAACGTCCAAGACGTTAGACGTACTGATCATAGCAACAGCTGCGTCTTCTTTAACGTATTATTTAAGTTAAAGCTATATGTTAAATATATAAACAAAAACTGTAAATAGAAACTTTATGCACATAAACGTATGCAAAATATTCAATATTGTAGGCGAAATTGATAGAAAAAACTGGAATAACTATGACATATTGTGAAATATTTGTATGTTTATGATAGAGTTTTTTTTTTTTTTTTTTTTTTTTTTTTTTTTGCTACAGAACCGCAGTAGTCAAATCCTTCGTCTCTTTTGAAATAATTCATAGACGGTGACATCACGTTGAAGAGTCATACCCTTTTGGTTAGTCTGATATTTTTAGAGAAGCAATTTAATGTATTCTGTTATTTAAACTTCATGTAATTTCATCAATAATATTCTTTTTAAGAGAGATATTTCATGTTGCACTGATGTCATCTTGAGATAGCATCAATAAAGACAAAGTTCTCATCTATTATGGTAGATTGGTATTTTATGCTGAATAAAAAGTTAATGGACTGATGTTGCGTTTTCGTGAAAAAAGGGGAACACGACATATGTTGCCACAAGTAGGAAAAATCCTGAGACACGAACATTCTTCCACTTGAGCGGTGTTATATCAAGAGGTGGCACAGAAAAAAGCGGGGTGATACTAATTTAAGGATGACTGCCCGTAATAGGCCTCAATTTCACCAAAAGCGTACACACAACTTGATAATGTAAGCTTTGAAAATCTCAAACGATAGAAATAGGGTGCATATTGACAAGTTATATAGTGACAGAAGTTCCCAAAAAATTTCCTTTAGATTACCTCCGGTGATAATTTTGGTTTTTCATGAGTTATCTCCCCTGAAAACTAGAAAAAAATAATTTTCTCCTTTTCCCTACGGGGAACTTTAGATTTCTTTTTGATATTTGTATCAGAATCATATAATGCAGCTTTCTACCGCAAAATGTTCTCGAAACTCAAGCTCAGATTCTCATAATCAAAGAAATTATATATTTCCCATAGGCATCAATGTTAACTTCAATACCGATTATCTCCCCTAAAAATGATAACATTCGAAAAATCTCTCGGTGAAACGTTTTTAATTTTGAATGTCTTTAAAGTGACCAAATTTCATTTAAATATTACCATGCAGTTACAAGATATGAAATATTTCTATTACACCATGTTATCCTTAAACAAGAGGGCCATAATGGCCCTATATCGCTCACCTGTCATCACTGCATTTACGGACAAGAAGGTCAAAAAATCATAATCAAGATCAATCAAAAGAATCATGAGAAAATATAGTTGAAATTTTCTTAAAGGTACAGATATGTCAAAATACACTTAATAATAAAAAAGTTACTAAATATGCTATTTATTGTAATATAAAAGGGAAGTAATTAAAAAAAAAATTGTAAGCGAACAAAAGAAGGATCTGCCAAATAAAAACTGCAAATGCAGAGCAATATACACACAAAACAAAGTCATATGACCTTTGACCCCTAAGTGTGACCTTGACCTTGAAGTGAGCCATCCAAAACATGTACTCTACACATCGTTTCGATGAGGTGAACATTTGTGTCAGGTTTCTTTGAAATCTTTCAAGGGGTTCAAAAGTTACAGAGCGGAAGGGAAATTGCTAACCAACAGACAGACAGACAGACAGACGGACACTGAGGCGATAACATAATACATCTCTTAGGGCATATAAAAAGGAATCGAGATCTTATGGTGATACAAGTTGTGTGCAAGTTTGGTTAAAATCAAATCATAAATGAAGCTGCTACTATGCAGACAAAGTCAAAATAGCTAATTTTGGCCCTTTCAGGGGCCATAACTCTGGAACCCATTATGGGATCTGTCCAGTTCAAGAAAGGAACCAAGATCTTATGGTGATACAAGTTTTAGTGCAAGTCTGATTAAATTCAAATCAAAAATGAAGCTGCTATTGTGCAGACAAAGTCAAAATAGCTCATTCTGGCCCTTTCAGGGGTCATAACTCTGGAACCCATTATGAGATCTGGCCAGTTCAAGAAAGGAACCAAGACCTTGTGGTGACACAAGTTTTTGTGCAAGTTTGATTAAATTCAAATCATAAATGAAGCTGCTATTGTGCAGACAAGGTCAAAACAGCTTATTCTGGCCCTATCAGGGGCCATAACTCTAGAACCCTTTATTGGATCTGGCCAGTTCAAGAAAGCAACCGAGATCTTATGGTAACACAAGTTGTGTGCAAGTTTGGTTAAAATCAAATCATTAATGAAGCTGCTATTGTGCAGACAAGGTCAAAATAGCTAATTTTGGCCCTTTCAGGGACCATAACTCTGGAACCCATAATAGGATCTGGCCAGTTCAAGAAAGGAACCAAGATCTTATGGTGATACAAGTTGTGTGCAAGTTTGGTAAAAATCAAATCATAAGTAAAGCTGCTATTGTGCAGACAAGGTCAAAATAGCTAATTTTGGCCCTTTCAGGGGCCATAACTCTGGAACCCATAACGGAATCTGGCCAGTTCAAGAAAGGAACCAAGATCTTATAATGATACAAGATGTGTGCAAGTTTGGTAAAAATCAAATCATAAATAAAGTTGCTATTGTGCAGACAAGGTCAAAATAGCTAATTTTGGCCCTTTCAGGGGCCATAACTCTAGAACCCATAATGGGATCTGGCCAGGTCAAGGAAAGTACCAACATCTTATGGTGATACAAGTTGTGTGCAAGTTTGGTTAAAATAAAATCATAAATGAAACCACTATCGTGCAGACAAGAAATTGTAGACGGACGAAGGGCGATCACAAAAGCTCACCCATACAATACCTAACGGAATCGAACAAATTACTTGTTTAATGTGATATTTAATTTCAGAAAAGGATGATATTAAAAAGATAAACGAAACAAAAACAAAATGTTTCAGCTATGATCAAAACAGCTAATTTGAATATCCTTCCATGTACAATAGTTTAGATTTCAGCAACCACAAATAAATGCATTTTATAATGAAAACACAGATTATTCCCTCTGCAATTATCTTTAACACTGTGTCGCTCTTATAAACTTAAAATAAAACGAAATAACACATTCGTTTTGGTAACAAAGACTCCCAAACTGTTACAATATAAGCTCATCATAGAAAATGAATTTTGTCTTTAAAAATATGCCACATATTAGATTGACACTTGCAATTTTGATTAATGCAAAAGCAATAACTGCAGAAATTCTTTTCCAAACTGGCAGATTATCAAACTTGACCTAGATTTTATATACACATATAAGAATGATTGAAATAAATAAAAAAATGACAAAAGTAATTGTACAGATACTGTCAAATTTGAACCTGTTATAAAGTAGGCATCGGTATCGACGTTTGTCCAGATTTTACAAAAACAATAATGCTGTAATTCCAAGAATATGTATTCATGTAATTAAGCAGACACTTTCAATGGTCATAATTTACTGTATCACAAGTACAATAAATCGACACGAAGTATATGGTAGGTTATCAGATTTAACCGAGATAGTAATAGTATGCCCATACACATTCTGGCGACGTTTGATGAACATTGGATACGATCTGCTCAAGTTATTCAGCAGGCACTTCTGGTTTATGACGAGAAGTTGGCAGTTACTCGCGGAGAATAGGTAAATACTGGTACAGAATCGAGGTACACTGGTTAGGTTAATTGTCGGTCGTTGAATAACTGAAATACTGTTGAAAAACAGCGCTTAACCCCACAAAACGCGAAGAAAACCCTAAATTTTCGCAATTCTGAATAGTTTATGAGTCAAAACTCTTGAGTCAATGGTAAGTCCTGGCTAGTTTATAAACTTTAGCAAGATTATATACAAACACATATTCTGACCAGATTTTAAGAACATTGTATAAGACCTACATGAAAAACGGACAACATTTGTGGATGCCGTCCACCGCCCGCCGTCCTAATAATACGTCCCGTTTTCAGTGTCCTAATAAACAACAAAAGTAAAATAAACGGCAAACAATCTGACTTGCATAGCAATTGCATGTTTCTTTGTGTGTACATAAAGTGGATTGTTTGATGAGAAAGTTAGGAAGAAACAATAATTCAATTGTAATTTATCTTCTTTTGTCACCCTGTCTCTCCTGATTACTCAGTAGATTGGATAACGGTACAGTAAAACGAGATCAACTAACACAGTTTTTCGATATTTTGAGCTATCTTTATTTTTATCAAATTATTATTAAGTTATCGTTATTAGTTAATTTCGTACTCCACCTCTGATTTATGAGGAGAAGTTACCAGTTTCTCGTGGAGAATAGGTCATTACTGGCACAGAATCCAGCAACACTGGTTAAGATAATCGCCGGCCGCTATATAACTGAAATACTGTTGAAAAACTTCGCTTAACCCATAAAAACGCAAAATAACTCATTTTTCGCACTTTCGAATACTTTATGAGTCAAAACTCTAGAGTAAATGGAAATCCTCGCTAGTTTTTAAACTTTTGAAAGATATTATACAAATAAATATTCTGACACCAGGTTTTATGAACATTGTATAAGACCTACTTAATTAAATAAAATGGACAACTTTTGCGGACGACGTCCACCACCCGCCGTTTCTATAATACGTCCCGTTTCAAAGACGAATAAAAACAACGAATGTAAACAAAAACGACAAAATAAAATCTGCCGTTTATAGCAATTGCATGTTTCTTTGTGTGTACATAAAGTGGATTGTTTGACAGTCAGGAAGAAACAATAATTCAATTGTAATTTATCTTCTTTTGTCACTCTGTCTCTCCTGATTACTCAGTGGATAAGGAAACGATACGATAAACGAGATCAGTATTTTGATTTTGAGCTATCTTTATTGTTATCAAATTATTATGAGGTTATCGTATCCCATTCATTTAATTAAATGACTGTAAAGCTGGTGCTATGGAGAAAGAGGAGCGTTGCACATTCCATTACCTCTCATGAAAAGTTCAATCAAACCGAGAATACTGTACTGATTACTTTGCTTGGTTGCATTCTATACGTCAAAAGGAATTCCTTATAAATTTCATTATATAGACATATTTATAAGAGATAACAAAACTTGTCTTGGAATCGTAATGCAGCACTGGTAGTATGGAATTTGGAATGAAACCTATAGAACATTGTTATTTCGTGTCAACAAGATATAAAGCAATATTTGGAAGCTGTAATTACAGTTGACTTACAATTTGCATGTCGTCTCATTATAGCAGATAGTTATTTGAAAATCATTTAAAGGATTATCATATAAGAAAATGAAATGAAATACTTTACTGCACCCTGATCCAAACCTATGCCATTAACTTTAAAGCAACAACAGTTTTAAGTGCGTGCAGGACGTCGCCTCATAATAGTCAGCTATGGAATTTCCAGTGAGGGGATAAAAATATATAGAGCGAACGTGGTATACTATCTAACTTATCTAATATCTTAACGTATGACCTTGACCTCCATCAAATATGTGTGCAAGTTCCGTTGCACATGTCATGTCATCGGGACAAACATTTATGCTTACATAATTTTAATATCCTCCAGCGAGGTAAAAGATATAGAGCGGACATGAAATGATTCTTTTTTATTTCTAATATAACTGTACGAACTCTACCTTGACAATTATGTCTACTCATTGTCACATTACCACAACATCGGTGCCAAAATATTTTAAATCATTTTATGGATCACAAAATACAGAGCATACACTGTACCATTTATACCTTGACTGACATTACTGTGAGCTGTGTTCGAACATCGTCATTTTACGGCAAACATTTGTCTAACGGTATTAGAAGATCCTTCAAAGTAGTAAGAAACAACAGACATAATTATGTGACGTACGGACAAACGGGCGTTCGACTGGACCAAACACAATATTCTCGCAACAATATTTGTAACAGATAGTAACATGTTAAATAACACAGTAATTTGACAATATTTAAGATATATGATCAGATATATATTCTGTTTTGTCTAACTTTTATGGAGGTTTTTTTCCTGGGTTTAAAATCACATCGACACAATTATACGGCATAGATTTGATGGTGGAGAGAGGCTCAAAGTGCCCCCTCGTACATTAATTCAGGCACGTGCGGATACCAGAGTAGAACCACCAATTATGCGCTTGACAGCGTAATGGTTTCCACGCGTAAAGAATTCTACAACCCACATCAAACGAAGTTTCGTACCCACAGCGGTGAAGAAAAAGATATTCGAAGTCAGCGGGCTTAGTCACGGCCACGGAGGCCACTTACTTTTTGGTTTATATGTCAATTTTGCGTTGCAGATCTTACATAACAGCCTTCACCATTAAGTTACACACTTTACAAACGATTTCAGTACATTTGGTTCAATCAACATGATCCTTATCTAAAAGGACGTGACTCGCCTTTTAATTCAATATAATGCGTATTTTCATCGATAGAATCAGTATGTTATGTTATGTTAACAGAGACAAGGGGAATCCCGAACGACAATACCAGATAAGGATACCGCAGATAATGATAACAAGAAGTGTCTTATGTCAATGAGCTCAGCTGTTCGAAGCAATTCCGCCACTCTGCATGAGCAAGTCTTCTAAACATTCCTCAGAGGCGTTTCAAATTCTCACATAGTCCTCAGTTGTGTTTAAAAAACTCATATGTTCTTAGTGACGTATCAAAATCTTACACAGTCCTCAGTGGCAATTCAAAATTCCACACAGCACAGTCCTAAACAGCGTTTCAAAAAATCTGCATTTTAGCAACCTCTATTATATGCTTAACAATCTCCAAATGGCTGATGCAAGCAAATACAGAAGCGACCTTTACATGTCGGTTGATATCACTATTAAAATTCTAAAATTTAAATGGCAGTATGTGTAGATAAATGGTGCTAAAGATTTTACTATGATGTTAGTTTACTTATTTTAGGGGAAAACCATCATTTCTTATTGTAACGTGCCTTTTGACATGGTTAACTTGCATAACATTCTCATATATTTGAGATTCTGCAATGTAACGTTGCGTTTTCAGAGAAGAATTATGATGGCTTGCAAAAGAGTAGATAATTTTCCAGCACATCATAATCTTTGCGTTTTGTTCTTTGATTTACATGATCAGTGACAGCAGCAATCATATAGTTGCCAAGATAATTTACTTCAACATAGGTCATATGAAAAAATAAAACTAATTTGACCGAACAATATTGCATTGCAATTCCTCGATATGTTCTGGATTTATGGGGAAATACGGCTTTCCAACTGATTTTTTATACATCGTTATACAATTTTTTTGACTTCAGAGACCAAAAACAAATTATACTATGGAAGCTTGAAATAATAACACGTTGAGATACATGCAAAATTCGGACAATCTGCACAAGAAGGTATGATCAAATTGGTCACAGCGCGGATATTCAGTTTTCTTCGATTTAGAAATGTTGGTTTTTATAGTTATTTTGTACAATATAGCCATTTTTCTTTGTGTCAATTTTAACAATATCTTTTACCAACAACTTACACTAAACATGTTAAGCTTACAGACGGTATTGGCACATTAAGTGCAATATACAAATACGATTAAATCTAATCCTGGAATCCAGTAATATCATGAGGGAACTGGTATGCCACTTTAATACATCACATAGAAGTGCAATATAAAGAGTTTTTTTAGACAGTTTATGTTAACAATATTTACCATTACTAAATGATATGTGAATCTGTCTTAATATTTAAACAGAAAATACTTTTAGTTACATGTCTTGCGATATTGCTATGTTTAAAACTGATACTTTTACAACTGATAAGTATTTTGCGTAAGTGATATTTAGCGATCGTTTACAAAGTACGTTTTCAATTTATTTGTTTTTATCAGCGATATACGACCTTTTTGTGTCGATTTGCTGTAAACACATCCCAGAAATATTACAAGTTATTATCGTTCAAAAACGTGAGTTATACTTATACATGTATCTTATATCGAGCGTTCAACTTGTTATCTCACGCGCACGACAAATGAATTCATTATCGAGAGAGCTAAATAGAAAAAGAAAATTACGCTTACAACTACAATACGAAGCAGATTTCATATAACGTATGATTATTAATTCCTTGTTCAATAACAAATGAAAGATAAGTTTTACCTTGTTTGTTACGAGAAGTATTCACCAACACAAACTTTATCTTAAATACTCCCTATTACATAATCAGATTTAAACACTGGAACCTGAAACTTCAATAGTTTTTCATATTGCCATTCAAATTACGTATCGGGTACATGACGTCATTTGTGACGTCAGTGCCAAGAATATGTTCGCGTTTCTATCATTTGAATAATGATAAGTGTAGTATGAGTATGACATTGCAATAAAATTATCATTAGATTTGCATCGAGAAGTATGCACTCCTTCTTCCACGGAATAATATTGTGGTCCCAAAAGTCTCAATACAAAACTAATAACCTGTTATTGCAAATTGTAAGTTTATAGCATAAAAAGGTAACAAGTGGGATAATTCTCTTTTTTGTGTTAATGCGAACTTTGAATGAGGTACTACTTTGTGCTGTTGTTGCTCCTTACCTGTCAACAACAATAAACTTTCAACTCGCTGCGTGCATATGTGCCGTGAATGCACAAGTCAGACATTTGCAGTTAAGCATATCATACATATACGTAAATCCGAAATACTTTTTTTCTAAATAATGGCTCGAGCACTCTTTCCTGCATTTTGGCTCCAAGACGCTCTCTTAAGGCATGCTATACATTTTGTATATTATTATTTTATACATGCCATTCCGACGCTTACACATAAAAATGTTACAAGTTTTTTTTTTTGTTGTTTTTTTTTTCTTTCAATTTCCGCCCTATGATTGTCATGAACACAACATCTTATCTAAAAGGTAAGACTCTTCCTGTAATCTAATATCGTGCGAAATTTCTTTGATGGAATTCTTGTGTTCAAACAACATTAGCTGGGTGCTGTAAGTGCTGTATGTGTTGTAGGTGTTTCTTCCGATATGACTTTAGATTATTGTTGATAAGATAAAGAAAGCTAAATGACGATATTTAATTTAGTTCGAGTAGACTATGGGATGAAACTTATCGCTCACTGGCAAAAGGTTTAAACATTTGTAACATGCTGTAGTTTAAATACGTATAGCTATAATGCAGTCACAACATATATTCAAGTCCGTGTTTTCTTTTATTGCCTACAGGTTAGAATTGTTTCCTTTTTGTACCCGAAATTAGTTCAATTTGTTTTCGACATAGTTGATTCTATGTAAAATACACGCTGATTGGTCTAGTTTACCGTTTAAGCCAACCAGAAAGCGTTTTACTTGCAATTAAGTACGACAACATTGTTTACTTAGCATGCCTTACTTAGGATTCGTCAGCATTACTCAACGAATTCGGATACGCGTTGACGAGCTCGGCACGAGACATTTATAAATCATGATCCGTCGACGTTTTAATTAATTATTACAACACAACTAATCTAACGTGTAAATATGTTTGTTGCGGAATGATGTGTTTTCTAAAAAGCAACTAATGCCCCCAGATTTATAGAGATTGCTGCAGTCATTGTGTTTGATTTAAGAAATTATTTCAACCGTATTATTGCAACAAGAAGCGATTTTACAATTAGAATTTACAACAACACATGAAATAGGACCAGAAATTTGTCGAGTTAGTGAAATAACCAAGGCGTTTGAACTTTTGTTCGTGTTGTTGTTGTTGTTGTTGTTGATGTTTTCTGCTTATAACGGTTCAGAATTCAGATGCCTAGGCATTGGACCACAAAGGCTTAGCCTGAGTGGTTATATATCCAAGCATCTGAACGATGAACTGTGGTAAATTTGACAATAAACCATAAGAAAGATTGTTTTCAATTTTACATGCCTTTTGAAAAAAATTTGATAAAATATTATGCTGGACCTTTTTTTCAGAGTAGTTGGAAACCAGACGTTATGCAGCAATCTTGCTTAGAACTGACGTCAAAATGTTCTCTTACCTGTCCGCGCGTCACCATTGTTTATCGCAGAATGTACATACATGTAGTTTGACCTTCTTTTCTTATCTGGAAATCAAAATGAAGCATGTTAGTATGTTGATTTCACACTTTTTATTCCCTATTCTATCTTTATTTTTATCAACAACATAAAACCTTATTATAATAACATATTTTGACCAGATAGAAAAGTACAGAAATACAAGAAACTAAATAAACCGTTTTCTGAAAGGTCATTTCACATTCAGGAAAAAGGTTTTAAATATAATTTCTACCCGCCTCGGCCGGACGATTTTATATGAAAATCTACGATAAAGTCGGAAAATCTCGGTTGTGGAAAAAATGAAACTTGATTAAAAGGTTCCCGCCACGGAATTATTTATTTGCATTTGAGCAGCAGCTGTGCTTAATTGTAACATGAAGACACTCTCTCAAGAATAAATTCTGTAATGCTTTATCGTCATCTGAACATTTATCTTTCAGGAATTAAGTCTCTTCGCTGGACCAGCTACTCTGCCTAACCGAGACCTCTCTGTCTCTGTCTCTTTGTCGTTCTCTACGGTGGTGCTCAAACTCCGGAGCTCTCGATTCGGAGGCGAACGCTCCACCACTGAACTATCAGGGCACACCATTCCACTTTCAGTGGAGTAATCTTGTCTAATGGTAGAGTGTCCGCTTCCGGTGCGGAAGGCCGCGGATTCGATCCCCGGCCGTGTACCAAGGATGTGAAAAATGATACTAGTTGCTCCCTTAATATGCTCAGCATTATGCGGATAGAACATGGAGACTGATGTTAGTGTTAAATATAGAAATTTTGTATCAGATATGGGATCCGATATACTATTTTCGTGCTGATTATACATGTAAAGGGGAGCAACCGTCTGACATGATGTGATATACAAAATATGGCTTTTGATAATGAGCGTCAATAAATATTTCTGGCAAAATCAAGCAAATCCTCTTATCATAAAATTACATTTGAACGAGCGTTCTACAAATTTGAAACATGTTAAAATAACTATTTTCACGAAATTAAATCGAAAAAGCTAAGCTTGTATCAATATTGCATTCCTGGGAGGTTGATCTGAAAAATATTCATCCCGAGATACATGAAAATCGACAGAGATGTCAGCTTGCCTAATCTCGAAATCACTTCACAGAAATGTTTAAGGAGATCCTCTACCAACAGTATTTAAAGAAGTCCTAAATTTGTAAAACCTTTCCCTAAAATACTGGTCCAATTTCGAAATAATTGCATAGAAATGTTCCTTGCTGCTTGAATTCTTAAAATCCATCCTGATTTATAAAAAACAACATTGGAATAGTTTTCGTTGTATGGTTCTACAGAGACTTTGAAAATCTTCCTTTTTGAAAATTCAGGCCAGTTTTCAAAGTGATTTGGCAGATACCTGTTTTAGGCTTGAAACTTTTGTGTGCTATAAAAGGTCTTAGCATTTTCGTTACGTAGTCCGTTAATTCTTTAAGCACCGAACATGCATTTTCCCTGAACTTAAATACACAAAATTGATATTCTCATATTTTAAAATCTTACTACAAAATAAAAGACATTTAGAAACTGACGATTATGTTGTTGACCACCCATAAAGAAAATTTATCAAATGTTTCTGTTAATTTGTTATTTCCTGAATGTTTTCTTACATCTTAGTATGAAAAGTCATTTATAAAGAATAGCCTATCAGTAGTGAAAAATAGAAGTCCTTTTACAAAAGTTTAAATAGTATTGCCAAATATAGGTTTTGATAATGAGGCAATAAAAACAGAAACATAATTATTCTGAATTCTTTCTTCTCATTAACCACTTGACAGATACCCATCGACTGATGTGTAGCTCTTTCAAACATTCTTTGGTGGCATTTAAAAATCTCACATAGTCCTAAGTCGTGTTTCAAAACCTCACACAGTTCTCAGTGGCGTTTCAAAATCTTACACATTCCTCAAAGGCATTTCAAAATCTCAAACAGTCCTCAGTGACGTTTCAAAGTCCCACACAGTCCTCAGTGGCGTTTTGAAATCTAACACATTCCTCATTGGCGTTTCAAGATCTATTACGTCCTTAGTAAGGTCTCAGTATTTTACACATTCCCCAGTGGCATTTCAAAATCTCAAACTGTCCTCAGCGGTGTTTCAAAATCTTATACCGACTCAGTGGCATTTCAGAATCGCAAGCATTCCTCAATAGCATTTCAAAATCTCACACATTCCACAGTGACATTTCAAAATCTCAAACATTCCTCAGTGGCGTTTCAGAATCTCACAGTTCTCAGTGGCGTTTCGAACTCTTACACATTCCTCAATGGCGTTTCAAAATCTCACAGTCCTCAGTGGCGTTTTGAAATCTTACACTGTCCTCAGTAGCGTTTCGAAATCTCACAAATTCCACAGTGGCGTTTCAAAATCTCACGCATTCTTCAGTTGCGTTTGAAAATCTCCCTCAGCCCTCAGTGGCGTTTCAAGATCTCATACGTCCTCAATAGTGTTTCAATATTTCACACAGTATTCAATGTCGTTTCAAAATCTCACAGACCTCAGTGGCATTTCAAAAGCTCTGCACTTTAGCAAACTCTATTGCTAGTTTTTAGAACTTAAATGCTAAACGATCTCCAAATCAAAAACATGTTGGTTGATATCCTTATAATGTTCTATAATTCAAACATAATAAAGATAAATGGTGCTAGAGTTTTTACTCTGGTGAGTTTAGTTTATTTGTTTTTGGGGGAACCCATCATTTTTATTGTAACGTGTAATTTAACATAGATATCTTGCAATAGCATTCTCGTATATTTGAGCTTCTGTCATGTAATGTTGCGTTTCAAGAGAAGACTTATGACTACTTGCATAGGAGTAGATAATTTTCCAGCAACATCATAATCTTTGCGTCATTTTCTGTGATTTATGTAATAAATGGTTGCAGCAATCACATAGTTGCCAAGTTAATTCATGTGAACATAGGACACATAAAAATGTGAAACTAATTTGTAAATAAAATGCATTGCAATTCCTCGATGTTTTCCGGATTTATGGGGAAAGACGGCATTCCGACACATCTTTGGTACCTCATATACAAATTGGTACTTCAGATAAAGCAAAAGAAAATAGTACTACGGCAGCTTGGCTTTTTCACCTCCGTACTACGAACAAATTGCTGTGTAAATTTGCATTTCATACGATATTTGTGACGGTTGAACGACCGGACCAAAAACAGTATTCTCGCCTCAGTAATATGGGGAGAAATAATAACTGTCATCAAATTTGCCAAGGCATGAATATTAAGTTAGGGTCGATTTAAAAATGTGGGTATTCTAGTTATTTTGTGAATATAGACCTTGTTCTCAGTGTCAATTTTACAATATCCCTTTCCTAAAAGTTTCACACTAAACATAAAAAGCTTACAGACAGTTTGGGCATATTAAGTTCAATAAGAAAACACGACGTCAGGGTGAAACTAACATGTTACTTTATTATAGTGCATAGTTTGAATCTTTGAAAATGTTGTTTAAAACAGTTTATGTTAACAACATTTTATCATATTAAACCAAATTGGGGTCTATTTTAAAATGTGTAAAGGAAATACTGTGTGTTACATTTATTACCATGTTTACAACTGATACTTCTACCACTATACGTATTTTGCATAAGTGATATTCTAGCGATCTTTTCGAAAGTACATTTTAAATTTAAATTGTTTTTCTTAGTGATATACGACCTTTTTGTGTCTATTCGCTGTAAACACATCCGCGAGATATTACAAATTATTATCGTCCAAAAACATCCGTTAAATATACCATCGTAAACTATAAAAACGTCTCTAATATTATCTTATATCGAGAGCTCAACATGTTATCTCACGCGCACGATATAATGTCTCAAATGTTCGACAAATTGTCTTGAACGCCTGACATCATTTTTCGAGTGCCGGACATATTATCTCCAGCGCTTGGCAACTTAACCAGACCCTTTTCATATCAATATACAATATGATTAGAATTTGTTAAAAGTTTATTGTAATTGACTTCAGTCTTAATGTAATTAATGTTACTTCATGAATTATTAATTAATAAACGTTATTCCAAGACAAATTAAAAGTTTAAAATTGAGCATGCGCGATGTAACGTAAACCGGATATTACTAACATTCAAGAGAACTTCGCATCTGATTAAAAACATGAGTTATTTATAACAACATTAACAACATTAATTCAAATTGCAAAATAAATAAGACATCTAACAGCTTCTTTTGCATTTTCTAACCGCCTGACATGACAGAGGAGAGGATGTTTACGTTTAAAGTGTCATGTTTTATTTATAGGTATTAGGCTTTCGCTGTGTATGTTACTCGTTTCCAAATAAATTTTGTTTTCGAGCGTATTTTGCAGAATGTGTGTTGTCCGCAAAATACATGTATACGATTTTCTTCCGATCTAGCCAATATTCATGAGCATTGACGAGCACTCTAAAGGCAATTATACATTTTCAGTAGTTTATATTATGTTCTTTTTAAAACTACCATGATAAAAAGTTATATTGTTTAGCACTTCATAATTCTTTAAAGGTTTTAGAACGTGCATTTTTAAAAATAAGTGCTAATGTACAGTGCCTCTGTGATTTATATTTAGGAATGACGTTTCTTATCAGATTATTAGGTATATCACTAAATGTTCTTCAGACACAGTAAGTATCTTTCCGACTTTCTGCAATGCTGTCCAGTGTAGAAGCTGTTAAATATGTTTATCTTTTTTTTTCTAGAATTTATCATTATTGAAATGTCAGAAAAATCCTCCTCCATTTATACATATGTGCATAGGGAAACTTAAATATGGGTATAATCCAAGAGCCGGCGGTAGATCCATTACAGGGAGAGCTATATAGATGAAGAAAATTACGCTTACAACTACAATGCGACAGATTTCATATAACGTTAAGGGATTAATTCCTTATACAAAACAAATGAAAAGAACACAATTAGTAAGTTTGGGCAAGTTGACGAATCTGAGAAGAATGTTCTACTTTGTTTACTACAAGAAGTATTCACCAACGTGAAATTTATCTGATATACATCTTTAATACATCATCAATTATAAACACTGGAACCTGAAACGTCTTTTTTTTCATATTGACGTTCAGATTTCATATAGGGTACTTAACAAATTTGTAACATTTGTGCAATAACTTATAAGTATTTTTTTTTTTTTTTTTTTTTTTTTTTTTGCTCCTAAAGTCGCGCAATATTTCCGCTGCAGTAACTGTGCATATTTTCTCGACCGTAAATGTATAGCATAAATGTACCTTTTTTGTTTATAGCCATTGCGATCATTGATTAATGCGCACGTTGAATGGGGTACTTCTTATTGCTGGTGTTGCTCCTTATCTATTCTATCAACGACAATAAAACTTTAAACTCGCTGCTCATGTAGTGCATGCATTAACATAAAAAGGCAGACATTTGATTTGCAGAAAAGCATACCATACTAGCAAATCCGAAAAACGTTTAAAAAGAATGAATGACTCGAGGGCTATAGCCTACATTCTAAGAAACTCGCTAAAATGTCTTATACATTTTGTATACTATTAATTTCTATAGATATCATTCTGGTGCTTACACATAAAATGCAATTATTTGATTTGATTTTCAATGAAGTTCGCCCGATGCTTGCAATAAAAACGACATCTTATCTTATCGGTTAGACTCTTCCTGTAATTTAATATCGTGCGAAATATCATTGATTGAATTCTGATGTTCAAATAACACGTGCTGGCTGTTCTAGGTGTTTCTATGAATTATTAACTTCTGATATCAATTCAGATTATCGTTGAGAAGATAGATATATTCCAGCTTTCCTCTAACATTCCCGAATTTCATGAATGGTGCATTTCGCAGAAAATAACATCTTCTTTCAGTATAGTCCATTGATTACCCACAAAGAAACATCTTGCATATTACCCTAATACTTAGTTCATGCCTATTTAAAACGTCCACAGATGTAATGTTACAATTTTTTCCGTACTAATCTATCTTGTATGAAATACTATTGATATGATCTGTCAGAGATTATAAAAATCTTTAAACACGAAACAGCAAACCTGATCTTCAACAAACTTGGCCGCCCTTACCCTTACACATAGGCTGAGATATATAAAATAGGAATTAATAAAACTCATGAACGACTTGAATAGTGCTGCAAATGTATAAATAGGAATTATTTATTTATTTATTTGGGTTTTACGGCGCACCAACGCAGTATAGGTTATATGGCGCCAAACAGGACTACAAATTTTGGTTCCACATCTCATTTAAATAGGAATTAACAGAACTAACGAAGACTGCAAAAATGAAGATAGAAACGAATAATAACTATGGTATACGGCTGTTTCACTGACATATCAAGCTCTACAGTTCTAACGACTTAAATGATAAAACGATTAACCGCCTCGATAGCCTAGTGGTAGAGCATCCGCTTCGAGTGCGGGAGCTCGTGGGTTCAATCCAAAGCCGCGTCATACCAAAGACGTGAAAAAAGGTACCAGTAGCTCCCTTGCTTGGCGCTCAGCATTAAAAGGGAAACTGGCCTCTTCTCTCATACCCTCGTGGCGATGGATTCCATCAGGAATGAGGTGTCGAGAGTGATTAATATAAGTTGTACAACTTCTTTCACAATCGACCTAAAATAAATTATGTATAAACTAAATGATAAACAATTTCTAAATTGCTTCTCCCAGAATAAGGACATATCTGCAAGTTTGTTAACATCCTTTTTCGGGTGTGAAAGACTTAGGCATGCTAACATCAACTCATAATACAAAGCCTAAAGTCAAGTTTTGGCGAGAAGGATGTTTCTTTTCATATTAAAAGTTTTAATGCAGAATTACAGTTGTATACTAGTATTTAAAGGCACCGTCTATCTGGGAGCGCTATCACCAGCGGCTGGAGGAAACACATACACAGGTATATCAATCATTCTGCATTCTGATTTTTACTTCGTAAATCAGAGTTTTTGAGCTTGGTCAGAATGTTGTTTTAGTATAGCACGTCAAGCTAAGGGTGACATCAAGACATATTCGAAATCATACATACCAACTTAATTTCCAAAAGACCAGAACATGCTAATAAAGTTATATAAATGCTACTTACATCAGGAACAATTTAAATTACACTTTTTTTGAGAGATGTTAGGATTCGTCAGGATTCGTCAGTTCCGATACGCGTTCACGTTCACGGCACGTGACATTTAATCACGATCCGTCGACGCTGTCTAACGTGTAAATCTGCTGTGTTGCGGAAAGATGTGTTTTCTAAAGAGCAAATAATGTCCCAGATATTTAGAGATTGTTTCAGCTATCGTGTTTGATTTAAGAAATTATTTTAACCATATTATTGAAACCATGAGTTTACATTTAGAAATACAACAACAAACAAACACAGGAAATAGAACAAGATATTTGTCGAACTAGTGAAGATGACTCTATCTATTTGAGATTCTGGTATAATTTATTGCGTTTCTGTAAAAGAATATCGTGATCTGCAAATTGATAAATCATTTCTAAGCGGCATATTATATTTATGTAATTGCCTGCTTTTTTATTTTGTCTTTTGCCAGTTTCTGAGATATGCAGGCTCCATAACCACAGATTCCCTCTCTAAATTCCTGTTTGTTTATTTCTGTCCATTGTTTTCTCGTTTAGAGCAAAACTATTATTTATCAGGGGACCATACGCCGCTTTTCATGGAATTGTACTCTGTGCATCATTGTTCCATGTGTACCGCCGTATGAATACATCTGCGGTTGTCTCTAAATTATATTCTGGTATGTATAACATGTGTGAACGTTGAGTTTTGCTAAACCCGGGGCTACAAGGCGTAGACGGTAGCTTGCATTTCCACTACCGTCTATGAACAGGCCCAATCAAACCGAGCCTGCAAAATTTTCATTTATGTCGTGTTGGGCGACCTGTGGTTTTCCACTGTTTTATTATACAGTGAATCTCCCAGCATTTTCTGCATCATTTGCATACATTCAACGGTAACTAAATTTACATTGACAACGATATAAGAAATGAAACTACTTTGCAAAAGACATGAAAAATTGCAGTGCCTTGAATTGCTAATTATTATGACAGAACTATTTTTGGCACATTACAGCATTACAATTGTATTGATATTCAGTGAAAAATCAATGAAAATTGTTTCATAAAAATTTGTGTTTTCATCATCGTACATTGAATACAGTGGCTTTGTAAATTTCAGTTTATGCAAAACAATCCTCTCAGAAGATGTTATCCTGTAAAATGAAATTCAGATACTAGTATTGTCAAACTGGAAAACAATCCATATTTTCATACTAGGTTAGAAGTCCATGTCAGGAGTTCTCATCCATTAGAGTGACTCCATACAAATAAAAAAAAACTAGCATTTCCTATAATTTTATTATTATTATTATGTGTATATCAGTAGTAAAACTTTGCTCATGATTGCTTATGAT
Organism: Mercenaria mercenaria; assembly: GCF_021730395.1. Lineage (NCBI taxonomy): Eukaryota > Metazoa > Mollusca > Bivalvia > Venerida > Veneridae > Mercenaria > Mercenaria mercenaria. The sequence goes on from NC_069368.1 coordinate 14,168,378, forward strand.
TTTGATGCTACAAATGTTTTAAAATAAATGGCAGATGGCAGTAAGACAAAGTCAAGATGTCGTTCTAGTGAAGCACTTTTAATGTGAATTAAATAATGCTGGCTACATAGTAAATTAGCAATGGTTAGTCACCTGAAGCGATGATGTTTAAACTACAAAATATATTATTATGGCAAGCGACTGGCACCAAAGCCATTTGTTCTAAGAAGAAATCGTAAAATTCGACATCAGAAAGGATAGTTTCTAATCGCTGCCGGGTAATATCGTTAGAATTATGGCCAAACATGCAATTCTGCTTTGAAAAAAGGATTCATGGTTATAAAGTGCCTTTAACTTTTTTATGACTATTGCATTTTGCAACTCTGTCTAATTAAGCTTAAGGTTGCAGAGTTATTGCAGAGCGACTAGTTTTTCCAGCATCATTTAATTGTTGTTATACTAACCATGCACCCTAGCCTAGCAAACTATTTAGTATCTGAGAAAAACATATATAAAAAGACAGAAAATCAAATTACACAATGTCTGGTTTCTGTCGGGAAGTAAAGTTCGTGATTTCGTTATCCGTACAACTCGAAACATTTATCAGAGGTTTCGTGATATAAATGTCACGTGCAGAGGCTAAATCGAAATTGATGAGTATAACATTACGTGAATCGTACATAAGGATACTGTAAAATGAGTATATAAATTCTATTTTGCTTTGCCGTTGAATGTGCGGTCATGGCTAAATTATAAATATCAAGTATGTTATAGATCATTTATCACTGTATGGTAACTACACCGGTAGCCGTGAGTTTGGATCTGTCCAATATGGTCGCTCAAATAAAAAGACAATGGAACTTCATGTAAGTTCTTGAAGATATTTATAACGCCTTGCTATGTTTCGTGACCAAACTTTGTTCAGTAATCGCGGTAATGTCTAAAGAAGTAATCGCCGGACTGATATGGCGGTCGGAATCATATTTAGCATAGATATACCTTATTAACTCATGGAAATTGTCCAGTTTTCGGTCAGATGTTCCAAAATTTCATTTTTATTACCTGTTAAACTGAAATATTTGGACTAAATGGATGTTAATATACTTTAGGATAATCCCTAGTATAAGTATGCATAAACTGTGATATGTACAAAACACCTAAGATTCAAAAGGACACAAAACGTATTGTGTAGTAAAAACATGAATGTAACGGTTTGGATAACAAGTGTACACCGGTTTAGATGACTTATTCTCCTTGGATGTTTGCGGTTTAGACTAACACTTTTAACTGCTAATTTTGAAATACTGTTCGTTTCTAATTAATGTTTTCATATTTTACAATGGTACATGTTCAAATATATCTTCCGGCATGATCATCAAACATTTATTTTAGATTATTTTAAATATATATATTCTTATAAAGTAGGGATGTATACTTTAAAGAAATACACTCATATGTTGATCAATATGAAGGCTTTTACTGTTAACAATTTTGAAATTAATAATTTTTGAAATGAGTATACACATATCCTTGCAGATGACCATGTAAAAAATGTGTTAAAACTGAGTAAATGATCAATGCAAGCTTAAAACTGCTTCTGTTCGATAGACATTGACGCACACCTCACAAGTAATATATGCGTTGGCACTTGCCCAAATGGACATCCTCGTGGAAGCCATGCTCCATGATCTGCCGGAAATACGTTTAGCGACAGGTTTGATATATAGTGTTTAATTAACACACGACTTGTACACCTTATCACCTTCCTGTATGTTCTAACAAGTTTATACCCTAGTTTTGTCAATGACAGTTCCAAGGCGACGCCCAGATGATTGTTTGTTTCTTTTTTCTACTTTACAAAACAAATACATGTACATTATAGTATGTCTTTATATTTTGAGAATAGTTTAAATAATGTACACATCCATACATACACTGCCGTACGGCTCAGTTTCAAGAAGTTTTGATCTTACGAGTACATCGTGGTATTTCCTATTGAAAATGTTTCCCATTTTAAAAATTCTTTTCTCAAGCGTAGCAGTGACATTTTCCAGTCTAAAACACCAGTGGGAGAGGAATGGCCACAAAAAGCAATGGTCAACACCAGTCTTCGTTGGAAAATCAAACGCACATGCTTAGTTCTACATAAGATAGGCTGCAAGTGCATGAATACATAATATTGTTAATTCAGCAAGACAGTTAGTTAAATATTTAGGCCCCATTAACAGCTTTGTTTCCTGTCATCTGATCTTACATTTCAAAACAGAGCTTTTAAAAGGAATGATTCACTTATTTGGTAACTAATATACTGACTCCTGTTCCAGTTTCACGACTATTTATATGCAACTCGATGAAAAAAGGCAAATATCAAGTTTGATAAGGCCAACAAAGATCAGCTATTCAAATGCTATGTCACTAATAAAAGCTAACTGAATGAATAAATGACATAAACAAGTACAAAAGGACCAACAATTTTGGTAAAACGTATGATTCAGTTATAGAATTTTCCCATCTTCTGATGCTAAATAAGATACCTGTTTACATACATGAACTTAACCATAAGTTCTAAGTCAATATAGCGGCACAATGAATTAGCAGGAGATTCTTGGAGTATGTGCAATGCATGTCGGATCATTAGAGTAAATAAGTGTTTGAAGTTTCATTTCATTCTTAAAAAGTGATTAATGAAGTTAGTGCTTAAATACCAAATAGTACTCGAGTACGAAAGCTAAACCAGTATTTCTTATCTAAAGAAAGAATGAATTTAAAGTCAGACTTGTAGCCTCTTACCTTGCATGTTAGATCATCACGGAGATGTGTGAAGTTTTGATTCACTGTGACTATTGATTATTGAGATATCTGCGTAGGTACAAAAAAGTTACAAAACTCAATTTTGTAAATCGGGAAAAGGGTCATACCTTTGTACAAAGCAAACTGGAGTAATGGAAAATGTATATTGCTTATCAGATCATCACATTGAACAATTTAGTTTCAATAAATTTCCAGTAGTCATTACTGATATTACATCTTAGAAATAATTAACAAAGAGCTGTCCGAAGCTGACGAACGGATGGGAACAATAGCCTTTCGTATTCTTCAAGTAGTCGAGATAAATAATCTTTTGGAATGTTGAAACAAAACTAATGTTTTAAGGGGTTGCTTGGAAGTTGGTAGAGGAAAAGGCAATTAAACGTTATTATTATTATTATTATGGGCCTTTTTTCTAAGCATTTACTAATTCCTCTTCTAAACAAGCAGTTGACAAATAGGATAAACAAATGAGTATTTATTAAGAAAAGAAATCAAAATACCCTCGAGACGGCAGATTGCAGGGCTTCAAAAACGAACAAATTTGATATCTAACCAACCTGACACTCAAACGTACTTAAGCTGCTATTTGTTAAAGTCGTTTTATCGTACATATCAGGTTATATAGTGATTCATTTTGAAAATGTTCTCGGAAATAAATTCGTTATAAAACCTAACACATTATTATGTACCGGTAACAAAAATAATTACTGTAGGTACAGTGTTCGTTTATACACAGTTCTTCCTTTTACTTTAGATATTTAGTTTTATGAACTTCAGTTTATTTCTTTCTTTAGATTTTAGGCAAAACGTTACCTCTGATATCCCAGAAATAATTGCAGGAAATAGATGTGGTTTTATCAACTTTGATACCGGTCTATCGTGCAGGAATGTGAATTAAGTTGCGATCCAAACCGGTACATACACTAATTCCAAACCGTTAACAGTTTTTCATTTACTTGTATCCAAACCGTTACACACTTGATACATGTGATTGAATTTGGATGGTACTTTTTCGCAACCATGCTATACTTTAAGTTTAGAGACCGTTAACAAGATATGTGAAAATAAATGTTTCTTCTTTTTCTTAACTCATTTTTCTGACGATACAATTACAAGAGTTTTGATAATATCATTTAAAAGTTTCGTTTTCGCTTCTTGATTGCCATAATCTGCACGTTTTTATCACTTACTAACTTGAACTGACATGATTTGATCTATTTATATCGAATAATTTGCACCTAAGAATGAAAACTGAAATCATAGTAATTTTTTATGTATAAAGATGTGTTAAATCGTACGAAATATCGAAACTTATGTGATGTTTTTGACATTTTTTGCTCGGGAGAGGCCATATTGGACAGATCCAAACACGGCTACCGGTGTAGTTACCATACAGTGTTTATTGACCTGATAAAATTAACTTTTGTAGTAACGAAATGAAAGCAATAATTAAAATCATTAGCAGGTCAATAAGTGACCTATAGCCTATTTATATTTTAACTTGTTAACCTGTTGGTAGCCATTAGCCGCCCCCATTTTTGCCAAATAAATGATTTACTTAATTGATGCACTCAACAGATATAGCTTAACTTGGCATAATAACAAATAAGTGAGCTTACACTTTGAAAATCCCTAGTTGATGACTGGACGTTTAGACTAGTTGAAGTGTAAAACCAAAAAGGGTCCTACAAATATATAATAATAAATATGCACCAACTTGATCTGTTGTTGATATTTTTGTTTCATTGCTGTTGAGTTTAGAGTCACGCCGACACAGTCTATGTCATATCAAGACATTTTATAGGCTCGTTTTGGAAAAACGGGGCATATTATGGGATGGCGCGTGCGTCCGCCCTTTCGTCTGTCTATCCGCATGTCCGTCATTATTGGAAGATATTTGTTATTGATTATACCAAACAGCAATTTAGGCCGAAATAAAGTCAAAAATCAAGCAACTTGCTATAATCTTAAACATTCACTTAACTTGGACCTCCGTGACCGAGTGGTTAAAGTCGCTGACTTCAAATCACTTGCCTCTCTTATCGATGTGGGCTCGAGCGGCATTCTGGGCGTTGAATTCTTCATGCGAGGAAGCCATCCCGCTGGCTTACAGAAGGTCGATGGTTTTTCCAAGGTGCCCGCTCGTAATGACATAATGCACGGAGGGCACGTGGGGTAATCCTCCACCATTAATGCTGGAAAGTCGCCAATAGACCTATTACTGTGTGTTGGTGCGACGTTAAACTCAACTAAACAAAACAAAACATTCACTTAACTGGTGTGTAATTCTGTGAGGCACCCCATGCGCATACGTCTTTTGATCATACATGTTTTTTTTTCAAACATTCATTTGCCAGAGACAGACTCATTTCTGAATTCCAGGAAGATTTTTTCTGATTAATTTGTAATATAAATTCTCTTTATTGCATATCTCTCGTGTTAGTTTGATTTGCTGCGGAATGATATCTTGCGTTTTCGAAAGAGCAAATAATGTCCCAGGCAACCTGAGACTGGTAAAGTGATTTTGTTTGAGTTATGCAATGAATTGCACTTTATTTACTGCAACATAGATCGCGTTCATAAGTGGCTTTTCCTGCTGGATATTTATGATTGATTTTTATTTTGCAACTTACAAAAACAGGCAAATTGCAAATTGAAACATAAACTGAAATTTCTCTAACGATATTTGCTTATTGTGAAAAACAGCTCTTTTTCACGATGTACAATTTTGTATCGTTTAAGAGTTGAGTTCTCATATGGATATTTAACGAAGTTGACAAACATGTTCAAAGAAAAACAACAGACTTTGATATAGTTCAACCACAAAATAAAGTCGATGCTTAAATGCAAATTTTAAGTACGATGTCGATAAGCAGAAGTGTAAACACTTGCATTTATTTAATGTCTTATATTTTCTGGTCCTTCGGGATCATTCAATGTATTCCATTTTGATATAACAATGACCCGCTTATGCCATTGCAGAGAGCTTGAGATGTGTTGCACTTTCATTTATCCATTATAAGCAGATTTAAGGCAACCCTAGCCTGCTATTAGTTCTGCTTGCTTCGACAAATAATGAATTTCATACCGGGCAGTGAATGTTATGCTTCATGTATTCTTACAAATATATACACCAGAACATATCTCCATAGAAAGTCTTATATAAGGTTAAAACTTTAATTTTCTACCCTAAATATAAATAAATCTACAAGCTATAGGAAATCACCACATTATACATACCGATAAACTGATACTCTTTATATTTCAACAAAACGCATAAGTGAGAATGAAATTTAATGCACTTTCTTAGAGAGGCATGAGGGACATTTTGTCTAACTCATTCAGATACAGGATGGCATGTTACTGTGACTACAAGACTGTCAAATAATGAACTATTAATATGGTTTGGGGTGCTCTGTGCTTCCGGGAAATCTTTAGTTTATATTTCAAATTAGCCTCGTGTTTGACATTTGTAAATAATAGAAATGGGCTACTATCGGTTTTAAAATAAAACTACATTTTCAAATGTGCTATTTCTATTGTGTACCTATCATGTGTATCGGTGGTTGTGTTTATATATTATCTTCTAGAGCACAAAGTCAAGATTTAATTCAGTGAAGGGGTGGTAGATACGATTTATGAACTATCCTTCTCTTTGGTCTTAGTAATATTCCCTTCTACAAAATATCACATTAAAACGAAAAATTTATGCATCAAAGCAATGACCGTAATATAAGCTTTTAGCGAATATGGTACCAATCCTTTCCAATCATTGTCAGAGGTTTCTGGTGGACTAAAACATCTGGTGGAAAGCATGCTGTAGGAAGTTACAGAAATCAAGTCCGACAAGAACGCTGTCGAAAATGGTTAATTAATGAAAGAAGAAAATATGGTAAAATTTAGCAACATATGTCGTTCCATTGAGTGAGTTCTTGTGTTCGTGTGATACTGGGTAATATATATTTAAGCAAACATTACATTTGTACGTTAAATTTGATTTCGCATTGAACACCATCTTTATGTACATTCCTTTGATTTTCTAAGAGTCAAAAATGAATTTCTCTTGATATAATGACATCTGATATTTTAAAATTTTATACAAATATTTTTTCTGTTGATGCTTGTGTTAGTGCACATATAATATGGTATATTTTCTGTTGATTGGTTTGTTTCCGATTATCTCCCCTTTGTTATATTTTGAGTGATCTGTTAAGTGAAATATTATTGTAACTGGAGCCTACTGATACAGAGGTGCTCTCATTGCTCATCTTATTTGAGATTTTCCATAAAAACTTGGTGATAGTTTGCTCAGTCGCGTTTTTATATGAATATGATGTAGCCATGTATGACGGGATTTGTTTTCTCAATTGAACCTGCAGATATACGTTAATGTTATTAATTCATGTATTTTCATTGTAAATGTTTTACTGACACTGAACAACAAAATCGGTAAAAGTTTGTTAAGTAGATGGAAATGAAATAAAGAGAACACATGTTTGACCAATATATATATATCACTGGTAAATATCTTACTTTTTGAATCTGACTACCTATCTCGTGGAAAATTGCATCGTTTTGTGAAACAATTAAAGAAACAAATAATCTCAGTATTTTCTTGTTTAGGTTAAAAGACTCACAAAAGGTCAGGGATGGATGCACAGCTTGAAAAAGAAAAACAAAATTCTTTGACGGAATATCAAAGTGGGTCAGCGCCAAAAGTCTTGGTAATAAGACTGCAAAAATATATATGAACTCTTTTCATGAACACCTTAAAAGTTATTCATTTACATGATTTTTATCTGTCTTATTCAGCCCACATCTGTATCCCTAACGTCTATCAACTTGAGGTAGTTCGAGAGAAGCTTGAGGTATAGGTAGTTCGAAAGGGCTTTGTCGAAGTGTTAGGAATGGCACTGGTTCTAAATTAGATATTTCAAATGCCAGTATCAATACATTTATTGTGAATGCTGGATTCAATGGAGTTATCTGCAGTCTCTATTCTATAGTATATAAGGCACTATTTTTCTTCTCGTGACTTTTCCATTGAAGTTACGCAACCAAGACGCATGTGCAACATTCAGTTGCACATTCTGATTATAACGTTTCGAATAGTTTTAAATTTATACGTTATTGTAATATAATTTTATTCATCGCAATATTGTTCCACAGAAGCCATTATTCCTAATTTGAATGAATAGATAAGGGTATCTACATAGAGCAATACGTATGGCTGGAGCGCTGTTTTACCTGTGAGGAGTATAATCAATGACAATGTCACTGGTATCGAAGACATTTTTCTAAGAAGTTAGTAAGCCTTGCATAATTTTAGTTTAACATGAGAAAATTGGGTAGTTTTTTGTTGGCCTATATCAATTATTGCAGTTAGAATTAATGGCTTAGTTTGTAATTTGCTTTATAATATTGTAACTCGGTTGTGTCTATGCATAATTGACAGAATAATTGCAGAACGACACACTTTTTTAGTATCGTATAATTGTTGTGATACTAAACATGCCACAAAACCTATCAACATATTTAGCAGCTGGGAATATAAATAGAAGAGGACGGAAAATCAAATTACAAGACGTTTTGTGTCGTAAAGTACAATTCAATTCGAGATAGATAAATATTCGTACGACTGATTACTTATCTCTATACGACGTTCAGTTTCGTCAATCGCGGTCATGTACATTTACCTGAACTGTGCATCAAAATGTTACATAAATGTAGTAAGCAAATACGAACGGAGGTGGGAACATAGTTTCCGTAAACACTTTGAACCTTGTGAATGCCAAATCCTGAATTCTCGAGGGTTTCAACACTTAAAACGTGGTTTTCGGTTTCATATAATAATGAATTAGCCTTGGGAAAAATGGAGTAGGACTTTTAATAGCTAACAGAATGCATGTGATACCCTTGTAGGAAGTTGTACCATTGCTGATTTTGAAGATTTTATAAGCCAAAGGCAAAATTCTACTGAGTTATTAGTATGGTTTTATGAATAGTGCATTTTCAGAAAAAAATAGAACCCCCCTTCACCCGACCCAACCTCCCAACCTCATCCTCACTATGAAATGGTCGGCCCGTAATGGCTTTAATAAATTCAGTCTTGTGTGTACTTAAACATTAAATTAACGATATTGTAAATATCCGTGTACCATTCAAATGATGGTATTATTACTATTGACAAGAATGTTAAGCATATTGGTAATAACAACATCATCTGCAAGTGCATATATCATTTTTTCAATCTGTGATGATGTTCAGATACCTTTGTTGGAATGCAATACTTTCTTGATTTTATGTCATGATTTGAATTTGCAGATAAAAGGCAATTTCCTGTTATGTTATTCATCTTCCAGATATCAGTGATTTATCACGAGTTCCTCAGGTGCAATGCAATGATTTTATGCAAATGGAATCGCAAAACAATAGACGAAATTCATTTTGTACAGCCTTTATCATCAGAATTCATTGCATCAGTTTTTACTGAATACAGAATTGGTTATTTTGAAACCTTTATACATCCGAGGTTTCTTTTTTACGAGAAAAGCCCTTTTAGTTTAGGCACATTTAGTTTATTATACTTTCAGATTCGCTTTCTGTTTTACTCCCAATCGATACCCAAATTATGGAAAATCCTTTCATTCAAAATATACTTCTCAAGGTTCATGCATTTTCTGTTAAAAATGTCATCATATTTATTTGAATTCTATTTATGGAAACAATGATGTTGATATTACAGCAAAATAATCCCTTTTATAACCACAATCTAATTTGAAATTACCATATACTGATCTGTAATCATACATAAAACGTATTTTATTTAAATTGCAATCCTTATATAACAAAGCTTAGTTCAATGAACTTCGTGATATTAAATCTACTTTTTCATTCTTATTTACTAAAACCTTTGTTCGTTTGTTTGGGTTTAACGCCGTTTTTCGGCAGTTTTTCAGTTATAACGGCGGGCAGTTAACCTAACCAGTGTGCCTGGTTTCTGTACCAGTACAAAGCTGTTCTCCGCAAGTAACTGCCAACTTCCCCACATGAATCAGAGGTGGAGGACGAGTTTCTGTCGACAGTATGTTATCCTTTTTAAAACAAACAGTATCTACGATAAAATTTGAAAATTAAATACATCAATGTACATTTATTGCTATGTTTGTAGCTGATATTTCTTATAATATACATGTCTGAACATATGATTTTAGCGATGTTTCTTTTTCAGTTTAGTCTGTCAAATTGACTCCTCCACGATATATGGCCATTTGTGACCTCTATCTCACTCACTCGTACACAGCGGGTTAATATTCGTACATCAATAATAATATTAAAGAAGTTAGAAAACCACTCTTACTTTCCACCATCTTCCAAATTAAAAAACGATATACATAAAGTTAATCGGCTGGTTTCCTTAGACATACAATGATACCAGAAATGCACTAAATGTAAATGTAACACAAATCACAAATAATTATTAAAAGATGCGCTGACGAAACAGTACGCTAGCAAAAAAAAAAAACAAACGAAGCCTACTTCTTACTTTTCCATTTGACGTTAAAATAGAAAAAGCGAAAAACCACCACAGGGGCCCCAACACGGCATAAACAAACATGTTGCAGGCTGCAGGCTCGGTTTCATTAATTCCGGTAGTAGAAATACAAGCTACTGCCCACGCCCTCTAGCTCCGGGTTGAACAGAACTCAACATTTACACATGATTCAAGTACCAAAATATAATTTAGAGACAATCGCAGGTGTATCCATACGGCGGTGTACATGGAACATTCAATGATACACATAGTGCAATTCCATGAAAAGCGGCGTATGGTCCCCAGTTAAAATAATGGTGCTGCTCTAAACGAGAAAACAATGGGAACTTAGAGAGGGGATCTGAAGGCATTGAGCCTGCATATCATAGAAACTGCCAAAAATAAAAATAAAAGCAGGCAACATAGCATAGGAGTGGTTAAACAATACCAAAAGCTAATAAAGCGGGAGTATTGGAACCACTCAAGCCGAAATATTCAAGCTAAAGAATTTAACAATACACTAACACATCATAAATGTCGCGCTGAAGTTGATCTAAAGAGATCAAAATACAACAGCTCTGATTGAAAGTACGAGGAGACCATATTTAAAGTAAGATTTGTTTACTATGTCTCCGAAAGTCAATAATCCGAAACCGATAGTCCAAAATACATTTACTATCACGTTCCATTATGAAAACGCTGCATTGTCTTAATTTAACAGTTTGCGCAAATCGTACGTTTTATCTTAAAACCTCTTTTGCCAACTGATTTTGTTATAAACATCATAAGGCATTTCCTGGCACATTCGATTAACTTTCGCTGATTATTTGAATACACTAGAATAAAAAAGAAAGTAAGTAAGATGGCCTGAAAATGGTCCACTTTATATTGGAATCTTTATATTGGGATGGGATGAAATAAAGTGTACTCTTTACACTTTATACTCAAGCATTACACCATGTACAATCATTGGGTGTGCCATTGTTAAGTCCCTATACACAGAGACAGAGTATCATATCAACTCGATTCGGCTAGAAAGGCTGTTGAAACCATTAATAATCGCGAATATAGTGGTGTGAACAAGAGAGAAGAAATCAGATCAAACCAAAGGAACTAGATGGAGCAAGTATACAAACAAAAAAGCAAAGACAAATATCAAACAGGGAATGCCACGTACCAAAATCGCAGCCTCCCCAAAACGAAACCTACAGCACGCAGACGTGCACACCACAAACACATACACATACACGTGCACACACACAAAGCCAACACACGAGGACAAAACGAACACACAAAGGAACACACACGACATCAGGCTGACTAAATGGAAAGTAAAGGAAAGTACAAAACGCTTAGATACAGTAAGCAAAAGGCATTCAAATAAGAATGAGAACAGACAAGTAAGACGGGAACAATGCACCAAACAAGGGATCTTGATGTTGTTTGTCATAAATGTTCCCCGTAACAATCCAGATCTTTAGCTCAACGGTCAATGTCACAGTGAGAGGTTGTCTGGTCAATAACTTTGCTATGCTTAGATGGGCATTCAAATAACACGGTACGAACATTCACCACAATAAATATTGCGCTGTTTTAGACTCAGATACCTACCAAAAGGTCACACTCATATCAAAGATTTTATTGTTCCCCTTTAATATTGATTGGTTTTACAGACAGATACATCCTGTATTATTTCCCTTTAATTCCAGTGTGCACAGACAGTTGTGTAAGGCACTAAACATACAATCCATTTACACAGTTTCGGTGCAGCTATTGCAATGAAGACGGCTCTTATCTAAAACGATAAGATGCCTCTTGTAATTTAATATAATGCGTAATTCTATTGATGGAATTTTCATGTTCCGTTGCCACGTGCAAGTGAAATTTTACGATCATTCAATGAATTATTTGCTTCCTATATCAATTCAGATTTTCGCTGATAAGAAAGAAATGATTTCAGTTTTTCCTGTAATGTGTTAATAATTCTGTTAGCGAACATTTGAGCCGCACCATGAGAAAACCAACACAGTGCATTTGCAACCAGCAAGGATCCAGACCAGCCTGCACATCCGCGCAGTCTGGTCAGGATCCATGCTAGAGGGCGTGGACGGTAGCATGCATTTCCACTACCGTCCATGAACAGGCTCAAACAAACCGAGCCTGCAACATTTTCGTTTTTGTCATGTTGGGCGACCTGTGAAGATTCCACTTTTCTCTATTGAAATAAACTGTTCAGTACAGTATATTAACTATACGTACTGTCTTTTGTGAGCCGAATTAGTGATGTGTTTACAACTGTGTGGAAATCGTCTCAGTGATGGTTGAGTCAATTTAGTGAATTATTTTGTAGTCACGACTTCTTTCAGGATACTGAACAAACAGGCCTATTCCTAGGCATAGTGTCGAAAGTTTTCTTCTGTCTTGCTGGCTAGATATATACACTGTCCGCGTTATGCGAGCCAAAATTATATTATCACCTACTAAATGATACTACGACAGTATCTAAAAATGCTCACTTTTCCAGGATGTAGAGATAGACCCTAAAACATTAAAAGATAGAAATACATAAAATAAAGTCTAGAAATTAATCTCTAAGTCCTTCAGATAACTAAAAATGATTTTACAACTGTGAAATTTATAATAGTTTTGTTTCTATCAATAACAGAAGTTTTAATATTTAGTTTAAAGTTGTGATGCGCAAAAATACTAAAATGGGTTTGCCCTAAACGAGAACAAAATAGGCAGAACTAAACAAACTGGAATTTAGAAAGGGGTTCTGAGGCTATGGAGCCTGCATATCACATGAACTGCCAAAAAACAAAATTAAAAAGCATGTACCATATCCAAGTAGTGATTATACAATTCCCATAGCTATGAAAATGGAGGTATTGGAACCACCAAGGCTAAAGTGTTCAAGCTGAGAAACTAAACAGTTCCAATAACACGACATAAAAGAACGATCTGAGAAGATCGAAATATAACAACCCAGACTGAATGTACGGGGAGACTTATTACGGCCGCCACACGGCACAAACAACGCTTCTGTGATAATAAAATAGAACAAGTGGAAACTCCACAGGTCGCTCAACACGACCAAAACAAAAATACTGCAGGCTCATGTTCAATGATACATTGGCGTGTAATTCCAAACATGATTAAGATATCGAATATCAAGCTCTCTCTCTCTCTATCTCTCTCTCTCTCTCTTTCTCTCATTAACAAATACAATTTAACCAGTGATGTAGACAATCACCTAATAAAGGCCTTTAATCCTGCTTACATAGGTCACTATTTTCTCTTCCGGGGCCTCCGTAGCCGAGTGGTTAAGGTCGCTGACTTAGAATCACTTGCCCCTCACCAGTGTGGGTTCGAGCCTCACTCGGGGCGTTGGATTCTGTGAGGAAGCCATCCATCTGACTTACGGAAGATCGGTGGTTCTACCCAGGTGCACGCTTGTGATGAAATAATGCACGGAGGAGCACATTGGGTCTCCCTCAACGATCAAAGCTGGAAAGTCGCCATATGACCTATATTTGTGTCGGTGCGACGTTTAAACAAAATTTCCTCTCCCCTTTTAACCAAAATTATCTAAATTATGTTACTTTACCAGTCTTGAAAGACAACCTGTTCCCGAAGACCAGCATTTTAATTTCACAAGAGAGGTCTTTACAGATGTAAACTGGAGATTTTACGAAAACCTACATTTGACACTTTGTTCTGGAACAGAACATACCGACTATGTTTCTATCGAGTATATACACTTTTCCTAACTAACTCAACTGGCACCACAATAAAGCGGACTCCACATTGCGTTGGATATCTGTTTCTGGTGCCAAGCTTCTAAAATGGTACATAATTGAATAGAACACCTACATACCTTTACAAATGCCAAAATGTGACAAGAAGCTCACTTACTGGTATGTGCGAGCAGCTTCTGTCAAGCAACCTGTGCACGTTCGTCCTCAAATAAGTCAATGTTAAATGAGCGATGTTATTTCCAAATCTCGATATTACTCGATTTCCAGAGAAAGAACATTTATTTCTTGTTGTCAGGGAGACTGTTTTCATGCTTCGTTGTTAAAGTTGTAATATAATTACCTTAGTTACGACTAGTAATCACTAGTGTTTTGAATCGGCAAGATATGCCAAGTTAGTTGATAGGTTAAAAAAAACGCGATTAAATTTGGCGATACATGTATATCAGATGTAGGAAAGATGTGAAAATATATCTGTTTCATCTAATACTGAAAATTGATCAAAGAGACAATATTTGAACTGTTTAAACAATGTTAATGTTATTTTTTCTGTTTTTAACAAAAACATAAGGTTCATTATAAAGTCAGGAGTGGAAAGAGCTTTTTTTACTTTCATTATAAAATTGACAAGAGTGTTGTGAATTCCATTATAAAACATTGTGGAGTGTTGTGAGGCACATTTAGGTTAACTTAGTGATGCTTCTGATAGAACAAACAATTACAACGTAGAAGCAAATCACTAGGTCTGATAAATGATTTTGACGGAGAATTTCTGAAAAATCAGATAAAACAGTGTACATTTTCGAACCGTTTTAGCTTAACATAGGTCGGTGTAAAAGACGATATTTGATTTGGTCTGAGTATAATATGGGATGAAACCTACAAGTCACTGGCCAAAGGTTTTAACTTTTGTAATGTACTGTCACGTGCAGTCACAACATATATTCAAGTTCGTGTTTGCTTTTACTGCCTACAGCTTAGAATTGTTTTCTTTTTGTACCTAAATTTGTTCAGTTCGCTTTCGACTTCGTTGATTTTATATACGGTACACGCTGATTAGTCTATTTTACCATTTAAGCCAACCAGAAAGCGTTTTATTTGTAATGAAGTAGATCAACGTTAATCAGTTAACATGACTAAATTACACTTTTTGGGAGATGTTAGTTTCGTCAGCATTCGTCAATGAACTCTGATACGTGTTTACGTTCTCGGCACGAGACATTTAATCACGATCCGTCGATGCTGTGATTAATCATAACACCACAACTAATCTAACGTGTAAATTTGCTGTGTTGCGGAAATATGTATTTTCTAAAGAGCAAATAATGTCCCAGACATTTAGAGATTGTTTCAGCTATTGTGTTTAATTTCAAAAAATACTTCAACCATATTATTTGAAACAATAATTGAGTTTACATTCAGAAATTTACAACAACAAACAAACACAGGAAATAGAACCAGAAATTTGCTGAATTGATGAAGGTACTCTAACTGTATGTATTTGAGATTCTGGCATGATATATTGCGTTTCTGTAAAAGAATATCGTGATCTACAAATAAGAAAATTATGTCTAAGCGTATGTTATTTTCCGCGATTTATACAGTGAATGTTCCAGCATTTTCTGCATCATTTGCAGACCTTCCACGGTAACTAACTAACATTATCATTGATAAGTGGACCCATTAGTCGAGATGGCTAAGACACTTTCCTACGGAGGTGAAGACCCCGGGTTCGATTCCTGGCTACTCCCAAAATAGGGTCGCTCAGAAGCTCAAAAAGCGAAGGTAAATACAATTTACCTTTACCTTAATAATAAGAAATGAAACTATTTTGCAAAAGACACGATAAGTTGCACTACCTTGAATTACTAATTATTATGACAAAAGTATTTTTGGCATATTACTTCATTACAAACATGTATTGATATTCCGTGAAGATCACAGAAAATTGTTCAATGATAGTTTTGTGTTTTCATCGTCGTACTTTGAGCACAGTGGCTTTGTAAATTTTCAGTTATGTAAAAAATCCTCTCATAAGTCGTTATCCTGTAAAATGAAATTCAAATATTGTCAAACTTGAAAACAGTTAATGTTTTCATACTAGATAAGAAGTCCATGTACGGAGTACTCATCCACTGGAGTGACTCCAAACAAATAAAACTACATAGTATGTCCCATCCGTTATATATCTAAAGTGTAATATTGCTTATTATGATTTTGATTCTATAAATGTTTTAATATAAATGGAAGATGGCAATAAGACAAAGTCAAGATGTCGTTCTTGTGAAACACTTTTAATGTGAATTAAATAATGCTGGCTTTATAGTAACTAAGCAATGCTTAGACACCTGAAGCAGTGATGTTTAAATTCAAATTAAAAGTGCTTCACTAGAACGACATCTTGACTTTGTCTTATTGCCATTTGTTCTAAGAAGTAATCTTAAAATTCTATATCAGAAAGGATAGTTTCTAATCTGTGCCGGATATTACAGTTAGAATTATGGCCAAACAAGCAAATGTGCTTTGAAAAATCTGATCATGGTTATAAAGTGCCTTTAACTTCCTTTTATGACTATTGCAATTTGAAACTATGTCTAGTTATGCATAAGATGGCAGAGTTATTGCAGAGCGACTAGTTTTCCAGCATCATTTAATTGTTGTTATACTAACCATGCATCTATTCTAAATATTAAGCATATGTTATATATCATTGATTGACCTTAAGAAATTAAATTTTGTAGTAACGGATAGCAATAACTTAAATCATTAGAAGGTTATTTTGTGACCTATAGCCTATTTATATTTTAACTATTGGTAACCAGCAGCAGCCTCCATTTTTGCCCAATAAATGGTTTACTTAATGGATTCACTTAATAGAAATAGTTAAAGTTAGCATAGTAACCAGTAAGTGAGCCAACACTATGAAAGTCCCTAGGTGATGACAGGAGTTTAGACTATTTCACCTATAAAACCAAAAAGGGTCATACAACTATGTAATATTTAATGATAAATATGCACTAACTGGGTCTGTTCATATTTTTGTTTTGTTGTTGTTTAGTTTAGAGTCACACCGACACAACCAAGGACATATAAAGACTTTTTCAGTCTTACAAACCAGTTCACTGGTTCAGTAGCACAATGGAAGATATTTGTTATAGCAACTTAGGCTGAAATAAAGTGTATTCAAACAACTAAGACCCCCGTGGCCGAGTGGTTAAAGTCGCAGAACTCTAATCACTTGCTCCTTATCGATGTGGGCTCGAGTTCCACTCGGGGCGTTGAATTCTTTAAGTGAGGAAGCCATCCCGCTGGCTTACAGAAGGTCGGTGGTTTTACTAAGGTGCCCGCCAGTGATGAAATAACGTGGGGGCGCGTGGGGTAATTCTCCACCATTAAAGCTGGAAAGTCACCAATACACCTATTACTGTAGGCCGGTGAGACGTTAAACTCAACAAAACAAAACATACACTGGTGTGTAATTCTGTGAGACACCCCATACGCATACGTCCTCTGATCATACATGTTTTTTTTCAAACGCTCATTTTCCAGAGACCGACTCATTTCTGAACTCCAGGAAGATTTTTTTCTGATTAATTTGTAATATAAATTCTCTTTATTGCATATCTCTTGTGTTAGTTTGATTTGTTGCGGAATGATATCTTGCGCTTTCGAAAAAGCAAATACTGTCCCAGGCAACCTGAGACTGGTAAAGTTATTTTGTTTGATTTGTGAAATGAATTGCACTTTATTTACTGCAACAAAGATCGAGTTTATATGTGGCTTTTCCTGCTGGATATGATTGATTTTTACTTTGCAACTTACAAAAACAGGCATATTAGGAACATAAACTGAAATTTTTCTAACGAGATTTGCTTTTTTGAAACCAGCTCTGTTTCACGATGCACAATTTTGCGTTGACAAACATGTTCAAAGAAAAACAAGAGACTGTGATATAGTTCAACACAAAATAAAAAAGAAGCTTCAATGCAAATTTTAATTACTACGTCGATGAGCAGAAGTGTGAACACTTGCATTTATTTAATGTCTTATATTTTTTGGAACTTTGGGATCATTAAATGTATTCTATTTTGATATAACAATGACCCGCTTATGCCATTGCAGAGAGCTTAAGATGTGTTGCACTTTCATTTATCTCTTATAAGCAGATTCAAGGCAACACTAGTTTGCTAATATTTCACTTGACTGTGTTCTGCTTGCTTCGACAAATAATGAATTTCATACCGGGCAGTGAAGGTTATGCTATATGTATTCTTACAAACATATACACCAGAACATATGTCATATGTCCATAGAAAGTCTTATATAAGGTTAAAACTTACATTTTCTATCCTAAATATAAATAAATCTTCAAGCTATAGGAAATTACCGCATTATACATACCGATAAACTGATACTCTTCCTCTATATTTCAACACAACGCATAAAAGAGAATGAAATGTTATGCACTTTCTTAGAGAGGCATGAGGGACATTTTGTCCTACTCATTCAGATACATGATGGCATGTAACTAAAACTACAATATTGTCAAATTATGAACTATTAATACGGTTTGGGGTACTCTGTGCTTCCGGGACATCTTTAGTTAATATTTCTAATTAGCATCGTGTTTGACATTTGTAAATAATTGAAATTGGCTACATTTGGCTAAAAAATAGCAATACATTTAAAATGTGCTATTTCTATTGTGTACCTATCAGGTGTATACGAATTCATAAACTATCCTTCTCTTTGGTCTTGGTAATACATCTTTAAGAATCCCCTTCTACAAATATAAATATATCACATTTAAACGAAATGTTGTGCTCACTAGACTGCAGATCATGCATCAAAGCAATGACAGTAATATCTGCTTTTAGCGAATATGGGTCCAATCCTTTTCAATCATTGTCAGGAGTTTCTGGCGGACTGAAAAAAAACATCCGGTGGAAAACATGGTGTAGAAAGTTACAGAAATCAAGTCCGACAAGAACACTCTCGAAAATGTTTAATTAATGAAAGCAGAATATACATGTATGATAAAACCATGCAACATATGTCGTTCCATTGAGTGAGTTCTTGTGTTCATGTAGTATGTATTTAAGCAAACATTACATTAATACTTGAAATTTGTTTTCGCACTGAACGCCATCTTTATGTACATTCCTATGATTTTCTAAACGTCCTATGATTTTCTAAACGTGCCAGTATATTCTCGTTTAGCTTATAAGACTCACAAAAAGTGAGGGGTGGTTGCACAGCTTCAAAAAGAAAAACAAAATTCTTTGAAAGAATATCAAAGTGTGTCAACGCCAAAAGTCTTGGTACTAAGACTCCAAAAATATATATGAACTCTTTTCATGAACACCTTAAAAGCTATTCATTTACATGATTTTTTTCTGTCTTATGCAGTCCTCATCGGCATTTCTAACGTCTACCAACATGAGGTAGTTCGACAGAAGCATGAGGTATAGGTAGTTCGAAAAGGCTTTGCCGAAGTGTTAGGAATGGTACTGGTTCTAAATTAGATATTTCAAATGACAGTATCAATACATTTATTGTGAATGACGGATTCAATGGAGTTAACTGCAACCTCTATTCTAAAGAAAAAAGGAACTATTTTCCTTCTCGTGACCCTCCCGAAAAACTCTTCCATTGAAGTTACGCAACCAAGACGCATGTGCGACATTCAGTTGCACATTCTGATTATAACGTTTCGAATAGTTCCAAATTGATACTTTATTGCAACCGCAATATTGTTCCATAGAAGCCATTATTCCTAATTTGAATGAGTAGATAAGGGTATCTACATAGAGCAATACGTATGACTGGAGCGCTGTTTTACCTCCGATAAGTATAATCAAAGACGATGTCACTGGTATCGGAGACATTAGGTAAGTAAGCCTTACATTATTCCAGTCTGACATGAGAAAACTGGGTAGATGTTTGGCTTATATCAATTACTGCAGTTAAAATTAATGGCTCAGGTTGCAATTTGCTTCATAATATTGATAGCCTTTGTGCTTAACGATTTCTGACAGTGCTTTTTTCTTCCATTTTTGTAACTCGGTTGTGTCTATGCATAAAATGACAGAATAATTACAGAACGACACACTTTTCAGTATCATTTAATTGTTGTGATACTAAACATGCCACAAAACCTGTCAACATATTAAGTAGCTGGGAATATAAATATAAGAGGACGGAAGATCAAATTACAACACGTCTGGTATCGTAAAGTACAATTCAAGACAGATAATTATTCGTACAACTAATCACTTACCTCTAAACGAGGTTCAGTTCCGTCATTCGCGGACAGGTATATTTACCTAAACTGAGCATCTAAATGGAACATAAATGTTGTAAGTAAATACGAAGGGAGGTTGGAACTGGGTTCCCGTAAACATTTTGAACCTTGTGAATGCCAGATCCTGATTTCTCGAGGATTTCAACATTAAAACGTGGTTTTTGGTTTCATATACTGATGAATTAGCATTGGAAAAAAATGGATTAGGGCTTTTAATAGTTAATCGGATGCATGTGATACCCTTGTAAGAAGTTGTACCATTGATGACTTTGAATATTTTAAAAGCCAAAAGCAGAATTCTACTGAGTTATTATTATGGTTTTATGAATAATGAAGTTTCAGAAAAGAATCCCCAGAATCCCCCTTAACCCGCCCAACCCCGACCCTCACCCTAACCAAGCCAGAATATGAAATGGTCGACCCATAATGACTCCAAAATAATCAATTCTTTGTGTACTTAACTATTAACTAAACCATTAAACAAACGTTATTATAAATATCAGAGTACAATTCAAATGATGGTATTATTTCTATTGACAAGAATGTTAGGCATATTCAATTTGGTAATAACAACATCGTCTGCAAGCGCATGTATCATTTTTTCAATCTTTGATGATATTCAGATACCTTTATTGGAATGCAATAGTTTCTTGATTTTATGTCATGATTTGAATTTGCAGATAAAAGACAATTTCCTGTTACGTTATTCATCTTCCAGATATCAGTGATTTATCAACAGTTGCTCAGGTGCAATGCAATGATTTAATGCAAATAATATCACAAAACAATAGACGAAAATCATTTTGTACAGCCTTTATCATCAGAATTCATTGCATCAGTTTTTTACTGAATAAAGAATGTGTTATTTTGAAACATTTTTGCATCCGAGATTGTTTTTGTTTTTTTACGAGAAAAAGCCCTTTCAGTTTATTATACTTTCAGATTCGCTTTCTATTTTACTCCCAATCAATGCCCAAAATAATGAAAAATCATTTCGTTCAAAATATACTTCTCAAAGTTCATGCATTATCTGTTAAATTGTTGCATATTTATTTGAATTCTATTCATAAAATAATGATGTTGATATTACGGCAAAGAAATCCCTTTCATAACCATAATCTAATTTGAATTTACCATATACTGATCTGTAATCATAAAAACATACTGTAATTAAATGGCAATCCTTAGTTCAATGAATATTGTGGTATTAAATCTACTTTAGGTTTGATTCTTATTTACTAAAACCTTTGTTCGTTTGTTTGAATTTAACGCCGTTTTTTAACAGTTTTTCAGTTATGTAACGGCGGGCATTTAAACCCAACCAGTGTTCCTGGATTCTGTACCAGTGCAAACCTGTTCTCCGCAAGTAACTGCCAGCTTCCCCACATGAATCAGAGCTGGAAGACGAGTTTCTGTCGACAGTATGTTATCCTTTCTAAAACAGACAGGTGTCTACGATAAAATACATCAATTTACATTTATTGTTGTTTATGTTTATAGTTGATATTTCTTATAATATACATGTCTGGACATATGAGTTAAGCGATGTTTCTTTTTCAATTTAGTCTCTCAAATTGACTCTTCCACGATATATGGCCATTTGTGACCTAAATCTTACTCACACGTACACAGCGGGTGATTATTCGTACATCTATAATAATAGTAAAGAAGTTACAAAACCACTCTTACTTTCCACCATCTTCTAAATTACAAAACGATATACATAAAGTAAATCGGTTGGTTTCCTTAGACATTAAATGTATATGTAAAACAAATCACAAATAATTACTAAAATATGCGCTGACAAAACAGAACGTAAGCAGAAAACAAATGAAGCCTATTTCTTACTTTTCCATTTGACGTTACGAGGATTGTTCAAATATGAATGCATCTAAGCACATAAAAATGTATCCTTGACAGATTTCAATGAAAATTTTATTTGGTCCCCTCGAAGTTTTCACCTCAAACAGATATGCAAAGTTTCATTCTTCTAATCCAATCCTTGAAAGCATTTTCATAGTCTTTTCTAGGTATACTATGAAGACACTGGAATAATGCAGAACCGAGGTGTTTGCGCTGCACAAATTTTCGACCATAAAGGTATTTTGTGAGCCTTGGGAACAAAAAGAAGTCACAAGAGGGAAGTTCAGGCGAATAAGGAGGGTGAGGGAGCACAACAACCTTTTCCTTCTTCAGAAAGTCTTGTACAATAGACGCCTTGTGTGATGACGCATTGTCATGTGGCAATCTGACATTGGCCAAACCAGTTGCGGGTCTTCGATTTCTGAAATATTTCTTCAGTTTTCGAAGAACTTTAGTCTTGTAAAACTTCGCATTTACGGGTTTGCCTTTAGATACAGCAACCTGAATGGCAGGACCCTGAGTTGTGAAGAATATGGCATACATTACCTTCTTGACACTCATGGTCCGCTTTGCAATGCATGGTCTTTTGCCAGACTTTGTTGCCCATATTTTGTTCTGAATCTTTCGTTTGGGCTCAAAAAAGTGAACCCATGTCTCGTCACCAGTGACGACATTTGCGAAAGACCGTGCATTGTAATTTGGAAACTGTTTAAGCAACAATTTTGCACATTTCACGCGTGCCTTTCTCTGCTCATCTGTCAACAGATGGGGAATCCATCTAGCACAGATCTTTCTCATTTTCAAATTACGTTTCAGAATTGTATCAGCTGCTCCTAATGAGATATCAACCATACTAGCTATTTGCCTAGCGGTGTATCTTGCATCAGTAGCAACTATTTCTTTCACTCTAGCAACCATCTTGGCAGACGTTGCTGTTTTCGGCCGACGGCCATGTGGTGCATCTTCTGTTGAAACTAACCCACATTTGAATTTCTTAAACCAACGAATAACTGTCGAAAAAGATATTTCATTATGCCCATAAACAGAACATATTTCATCAAAAATGTCTTTACACCCTATGCCAAGAATACAACGATTCTTAATATATGACCGTATTTCAACGGCGTACGCTGACCTTCTTCCAACCATTTTGTATTAGTATACACGAGTAGGCAATGTTTAGCGAGCGATAGACACAGCTAAAGTGAACAGATTTTAATGGGTGTGGTATCAATGTAAAGCTAACATGTTTATCTACCCAATACTCTTAACTTCCTCGTGATTTTCGCATTATTGAGCGAGATAACGTTCTACATGCATTCAAATTTGAACCACCACAGGGGCCCAACACGACATAAACAAAAAAGTTGCAGGCACGGTTTAATTAATTCCGGTAGTGGAAATACAAGCTACCGTTCATGCCCTCTAGCTCCAGGTTGAGCAGAACTCAACATTTACACATGATTCAAGTATCAAAATATAATTTAGAGACAATCGCTGGTGTATCCATACGGCGTAGTGCATGGAACATTCAATGATATGCATAGTGCAATTCCATGAAAAGCGGCGTATGGTCCCCAGTTAAAATAATGGTGTTGCTCTAAACGAGAAAACAATGGGCAAAACTCACCAAAATGGAACTTAGAGAGGGGATCTGAAGTTATTGAGCCTGCATATCACAGAAACTGCCAAAAAAAAACTAAATTAAAAGCAGGCAACATAGCACGTGAGTGGTTAAACAATACCTAAAGCTAATAAAATGGGAGTATTGGAACCACTCAAGCCGAAATATTCAAGATGAAGAATTTAATAATACACTAACACAACATAAATGTTGCGCTGAAGTTGATCTGAAGAGATCAAAATACAACAGCTCTGACTGAAAGTCCGAGGAGACCATATCTAAAGTAAGATTTGTTCACTATGTCTCCGAAAGTCAATAATCCGAAACCGATAGTCCAAAATGTATTTACTATCACGTTCCATTGGGAAAACGCTGCATTGTCTTAATTTAACAGTTTGTGCAAGTCGTACGTCTTCCCTTAAAACCTCTTTTCCCTACTGATTTTGTTATAAACATCATAAGGCATTTCCTGGAACATACGATTAACTTTGGCTGATTATTTGAATACACTAGAATAAAAATAAAAAGTAAGTAAGATGGCATGAAAATGGTTCACTTTATATTGGGATGGGATGAAATAAAGTGTACTTTTTACACTTTAAACTCAAGCATTACACCATGTACAGTCACTGGGTGTGCCATTGTTTAGTCCCTTTACACAATGTATCATATCAACTCAATTAGGCTAGAAAGGCTGTTGAAAGCATTTATAATCGTGAGTGTGAATAAGAGAGAAGAAATCATTGCAAACCAAAGGAACTATGTGAAGCAAGTATGCAAGACATCAGGCTGACTAAACAGAAAGTAAATGAAAGTACAAAACGCTTAAATACAATAAGCAATAGGTATTCAAATAAGAAGACTAGTAATAACAAACTAGTAAAACAAGAACACTGCACGAAACAAGGGATTTTGTTGTTACTTCTCATGAATGTTCCCCCTAACAAGACTACGTGTTGCGTGCAAGATCCAGATCTTTAGCTCAACGGTCAAGGTCACAATTAGAGGTCAAATATTTATTCTTGTCTGGTCAATAACTTTGCTTTGCTTAGATGAGCATTTAAGTATCATGGCACGAACACTCGCCACAATAAATACTGCGTTACGTTTTAGATTTAGACACCTGCCAAAAAGTCATACACGTATTAAAGATTTTATTGCTCCACTTTATTATTGAATGATTTTACTGACAAATACATTCTTGCCTACCTAGCAGGGAAAGTATACATGTGTCCGAGCACGCGCAGGAGATAGATATTCCTGTCTTTCCCTAGGGAAAAACCTTGTCTAAAATAACGTGCATTTTAGTGCTGTTTTCCCTACCGCTCGGTTTTCCATTCCACACTGTCCCTCGAGTAGGGAAAAACCTGTCTTACACAGGCAGGCATGTAAGATCCTTATATTCTGTATTACTACCCTTCAATTCCAGTGTGCACAGACAGGTGTGAAAGCCACTAAACATACAATCCATTTACACAGTTTTGGTACAGTTATTGAAATGAATACGGCTCTTATCTAAAACGATAAGACGCCTCTTGTAATTTAATATAATGCGTAATTCTATTGATGGAATTCTCATGTTCCGTTGCCACGTGCGAGTGAAATTTCAAGGTCTTTCAGTGAATTATTGGCTTCCTATATAAATTCAGATTTTCACTGATAAGAAAGAAATTATTTCAGTTTTCCTGTAATGTGTTAATAATTCTGTTAGAGAACATTAATGAGCCGCACCATGAGAAAACCAACATAGTGCATTTGCGACCAGCAAGAATCTAGACCAGCCTGCGCATCCGCGCAGTCTGGTGAGGATCGATGCTAATCGCTAACGATTTCTCTAATTGCAATAGGCTTTGAAAGCAAATAGCACGGATCCTGACCAGACTGCGCGGATGCGCAGGCTGGTCTGGATCCTTGCTGGTCGCAAATGCACTATGTTGGTTTTCTCGTGGTGCGGCTTATTTTTATATAATCAGGAAATGTGGATTTCGTGGTAAACGCCATCTTTTTAGCAATCCTTTAATTATCCTCCAAGATGAAACAAAATGTTAACTTTTTCTTCATTTCTGATTCTTCCCAAAATGATGTTGTGATTAAACGGGGTTTTAGAAATTCAGATTACAGCTATTTTGACGAAGAGCAAAATGGCTTTCAGCCAGTCTTATTATCAAAACAGCATTATTTTGTACAATGCAGTCCTAGTCAAAGAACGTAACCATATAAAATAAGAAAAATATGTTGGTAAAATATTAACATTGAGCCATCTTATATCGTTTGTACAACTCATATTGATAAAATTGTTAGACTTTTATGGCACGACGAGTAACTTAATGCGCAGCCCATTTGATTATAAAAGCAAGTAAGATGACATGCAAATGGTTCATTTCATATTTGGATGGGATAAAATAAAGAGTACACTTTACACTATAAACTCAGACATTACACCCTGTAAGTTCTTATTTGTACCATTGTTATATCCTTATACGGAGAGTATAATATTAACCCTATGCGGCAAGGAAGAAACTGTAATCAAAGTGAGGTGTTAAAGGAAGCAGAAATGTTAGCAAAACAAAGGAACTAGGAAACGATTGTATATACGGAAGACCGTAAGCTAACTATATATATAAAGTAAATGAAACTAAAAAATGCTTACAATCCGTCATAGTTAATGTAGAAAGCAGTATGCATCCAAATAAGAAAATTAGAAAGTAAAACAAGAACACTGCTTTCTTGTTGATGTTTGCACAAACGTTCCCAGTAAAGACGACGTGCTTAGTGCAAGATTTAGATCTCTAGCTCAAATGGTCAAAGTCACAATTAAAGGTCAGTTATTTTTCTTGTCCGGTCAATAAATTTGCTATGCATAGACGGATATTCAAACATTCACACTTATAAAAAATGTGTATAAGGCCCATATCCCTACTCAAATGTTATACAGAGATCAAGGATATTTATTGCCTTTCTTTAATATCGAATGGTTTTAAACCCAGACATTATCTGTTTTACTTCCCTTCAATAATAGAGTCAACTTTGACACTGCAATTATATTATATACAGCTGTTGTCTAAAACGACAAAACGTTTGTTCCGCTAACACGTGCGAGTGAAATTCCAAGATGTTACTCAGGATTATGTGATTAAGAAAGAAATTATTTAGTTTTTTCATGTCATATTTAATGTCTTAGTGAACATTTTGAAATAATCAAGAAATGTGGATTTCGCAGAAAACGCCTTTTTCATGTGTATAATCCATTCGTAATTTTCTAAAATGAAATAAACTTGTATTTTCCTTTAATTTTATTATGAATAACTGATACTTGATATTTTAAACATTACATTAACGCTACGGCGTGCTCAGAAAAAAGGTCTTGTATTATGACTGAATTATTTATTATATGATGTGTGGAAATCTGTAGAGAATGAAAGGAGTGTTGGAGATACAAATTACAACTAGACGAAGAACAAAAATGTTCTCCGCCAATCTTCTTGTAATGGGCTGCAAAACAAAGTACAAACACGCTTTAATGACAAAAGTTCAGCATGTTTGATTTGAAACTTTCTAAAGCAATCCTCTTTCCCGTTTTATTACGGTCTGCAATTAAGCAAAGTAGTTCAAAGGACTTAAGTTTTAAATGTTGTCCCCATGATTTATGCTAGAGTAAAATGACTTCTTTAGTCAATGTTTTAAAAAATAAATGCTGTAATGAATATATCAATTGTTATTTCTTTGTGGTGTTTACTCTGTGTTCTTTTCATGTCTTGGTAATCATACGTTTCTAAACTAAATTCCAGATCATCAGTTAAAAACAGTTAAAACAGGGATATGATTCGCAAAATAGGTGGTAGAGAAAGAACCTCAATCTTTGGTCATTTAACCAGATCAGATCAGTCCATTGCATCTACAAAAAGATATTGCAAATACTCTTGGTGACAATTTTTCAAAACAAACTCTTCATCAAACAATTATGATCAACGTTTTAAAACTATTAAATCAACTAAAGAGAATAAGCCTTTAAATTGTAGTTCAATTAATGATGAAGATTATAATAAACCTGTTTTTTTTTCACTTACAGAATTACTTGACACTCTTGAAAAATTTCACGATATAGCAGCTGGTCCAGACCAAATGCATTATTAACTTTTGAAACACTTACCACAAGAATCTTAGAGCTCCTTGAAATTTACAACATTACATTGGAAACTGGATTTTTTCAGATTCTTGGGGAGAAGCTATAGTTATTCACATACCAAAATCCGGGAAGGATAACACGAACCCCAATAACTACAGACCGATTACCCTTACTAGTAGTTTATGTAAAACACTAGAACGCATGATTAATTCAAAATTATTTTGGATTCTTAAAAAAAAAACTCAAGGCCTAATACAATTTTTCAAAGCGGTTTTCGCAAGCAGCGTAGCAAAACTGATCATCTTGTTCGACTGGAAAATTTTATTCGTAACGCATTTGTCAAAAAAGAACATATTGTGTCTTTGTTTTACGATTTAGAAAAAAACTTATGATACAAAATGGAAATATGGTATTATGAATGGTCTTGAGGACTTGAATTTAAAAGGTTGTCTTCCAGTATTTATATCTCAGTTTTTGTCTGATCGCAATTTAAAGTACTTGTTGGTCCATCACTTTCTCACTATTTTGAGCAAAAACAGGGTATTCCGCAAGGCTCTATTTTATCTGCTACACTTTCTAGCAGTAAAATCAATAATATTGTGAAATGTTTGTTACCAGCGACAGATTGATCATTATATGTGAAGGATTTTTTTGATATGTCATCGATAAAAAAATGTGCGTGCAATTGAACGCCAATTACAATGTTCAAACTTGGGCCCCGGAAAATGGTTTTAAAATTTCCAAATCAAAATCTCTGTGTTCACTTTTCTCAATTACGAAAACAACATTGTGACCCTTGGCTATTTTAGATAGTACAAAAATACCTGCTGTTAACGAAGCAAAGTTTCTTGGTATCATTTTTCATAGAAATCTTTTTTTAATACCACATATACAATATATGAAAGCAAAATCATCAGTGAATCTTTTAAAGGTAATTTCAGACACTGACTGGAGTGTCGATTTTCAATTTATAGAGCTTAGATTCAAGCTAGATAATGGTTGTGTCTTTTTATGTTTCAGCAAGAAATGTAAGATTCATAATCAAGGTCTGCGTATTGCTATTAGAGCATTTAGAACATCGTCTGTTGAAAATTATATGTAGGAAAAAAAAACAAATCAAACTTATCTTCTGAACAAAGAAGATTAACCTGAATGTGTACCATGTCAAACATCGCTTACTCTTAAACATGTTTTAATCAACTGGACCCAGGTACCCACCCGTGATTATTTAACCGCCTCGGTAGCCTAGTGGTAGAGCGTCCGCTTCGAGTGCGAGAGGTCGTGGGTTCGATCCCCGGCCGCGTCATACCAAAGACGTAAAAAATGGTACTAGCAGCTTCCTCGCTTGGCGCTCAGCATTAAGGGGATAGTGCTAGGACTGGTCAGCCCGGTGTCAGTATAATGTGACTGGGTGGGGTATCATGCCACGTGTCTACGGCGTGATATTCCAGTAAGGCAGCACTATAAAGTTGGGCATTGTGCTCTCTGCTACAAGTAGACACCGTCGTTTATATGACTGCAAAATTGTTAAAAAAGACGTTAAACCCGAACACACACACACACCGCCCGTGATTAAATAATGCCCATAGGGACATCTGGGGTCTCCCTCCACCACCAAAGCTAGAAAGTCGTCATATGACAACAAAAGATACCGTTGATATCTGCATGAAAGGAAGGAAAGAATTTTATATTCAACATATTCAACATATTCAACAAAAAACGGATATACCGGTGACTTTTACTTAGTTTTAATCTACAAATATATTAAATTTTTGATTTCATTGAATTACCCTTCACACAAATGAAACAACAATGCAGTGTTATTGTTATAATAGCTAAAATTCTTTGTTCATTTTCGTTTAAAATATATATTTGCTTTTGAAATACAATTACTGAAATTGCGATAAGCGGAAATGTGGTCTTAGCTCTTAATACATCAAGTACTGTGCATTCGGCTACATAAATGTAATTAAACAAGTAGTCTTGGCCTAACAAATGTCACTGTGATTTTGTAACTAGATCATTGTATTTTTCTTTTTTTATTTTCATGCAAATCGTGTATAATTACCATCATGGAAATACAAAGGATACAATTATTCTGTGGCGTGTCTTCAAGAAGTAAGTACTGCTATATATTTCAGCTATATTACAACTTTGATTAACACCATATGTCTTACGAAAGATATCATGCGTTCTGTAGTTGCAAATGTAAAGTTTTCGGTCGCTTTTTTCTGAATTAAGCCGAGGTCAAACACAATGTTCAAAAGGCATCAGTACTACTTGTCCCAGGCCATGAACGTAAGAATTCAAAGTCGTTCCAGTAGAAAAAAAATAGTAATTATTAGCGAAGACAAAACTAAATGAGGCCCTTAATATTGAAGTGACACCGAATCAATTGATAATCCGAACCTAACAATTATATCACAGTTTTAAATCAATTCAATGTGTATTTTAAACTACATCACTGAAGCTGACGATCATTATAGTCCCATCAATTGATGTTATTTCTGATGGGAAGGCTGTACTAAGTCATCTGTAAGTATAGTGGAAATAACAACGTCATCTGTGTGAATGTCATACCTTCGTCTTTGATTATTTACAGATACTTTTGCAAATATTCCATTGTTTCTTGATTTTATGTCATAATATGAATGTGCAGATAAGTAAATTGTTGTTCTCTTGAGAAAAAAAAGCCTTTTAATTTTGGTGAGCGTTTGTCCTGTCTAATTTAATGCCTCACTACTAACCCACATGTGTATATATATTTATTTTTACGTCAGTTCAAGTACTATTTGGCAAGTTTTAATCTCACGGGTTTCCATGGGCATATTTATAATAGTATAATGACAAGTACATTCTTTATCTGAAATTCGCAGACGACAGATCGCTAACAAAATTCCCTCCCACTGTACCCCGGTTACATTTTTAACATACAGCTAACATTTAAGCGTCACACTGTTGCACCATGCCGCTGGAACCTGCTATTGGCAAATTTACTGCTGCACCAACAAGTCACGCCGCTTAGAAAATCTACGGAATACAAAACCGATGATATGCTATATGTTTTAGAAATAATCTGTTCAGGACATATTTAACTAATGATGATCTATATGTGTTCAATTCAGAGTTGAAATAAACTATCCAGTACAGTATGTTAAACATACGTACTGCATTTTGTGAGCCGAATTAATGATGTGTTTTCAACTTTGTGAAAATCGTCTCATCGTGATGATTGAGTCATTTTTTTAATTATCTAGTGAATTAGTTTGTAGTGATGACTTTCAGGATAATGAACCTTTTAGCCATTACAAGGGACCTTGACCGTGTGGTCGCGAATTCACCAGGTCCACGGACTGACTGTGTCTTATATAAACAGGCTTCTATTCAACTTACCGGCCATACGATTATAACTTATCTGTCAAACGTTGCATTGTATTATATGTATGTGTAGGTATGTATATATTTTTTTGGTATTATTAATGGATCACTTTGCTACAAACCTCCAAACCTAACACATGGGTATGTTGAAAGAGACATAATAGCACCCTACCCCCCCCCCCCCCCCCCCCCCCCCCCCCCCCCCCCCCCCCCCCCCCCAACACACACACACGTCCTGTTAATCCCAATATATGGCTGTTAGCTTATTCAACTCTTGTGCGGATGGTTTAAAATCTATTGAAACGGTTTCTGTTTTAAAACTTCCCTAGCATCCCTGTCCGTGCTCGTGTTGTAATGCATATACTTTCTTACCTTGCTTCGGACTTTGCTTTGTATATCACGGCTATTAAACCGTAGCGCCACCACCAAAAAGTGGTGATAAGGAAAAGTTTCAAACTGTAAATGTTTACATTCTGTCTTATATTTTTATTGATATAACTTATTTCAAAAAGCGGAGAATGTAATGCCGTGTAAGAATACTTTTACTACAAGATGACTGGAATTTCTTTGAGATATTATAACAATTATTGTGTCAAGAGTTTTTATCCTGATTCGCGCAATTGTACATTTTGATATCTATCTGTATTCGAAAAGGTCTAAATATGTATGATACTTACACAGGCAAGCATTAGCAGTAATAAAATCTCCCTGGAAAGAAACATGCCAGTATTGTAAAAAGTGGTGGAGCTATCGCATCATTGATGGCGCTATACAGTAGTGGTGGCGCTGTAGCTATGGTGTACATTTTCTGTTCAATTGCGGCTGCCAACTTACACGTCTACCTTGTTTAAGATCTGAACAAATTGAACAGTTTTATTTCTAATATAACCAACAAATCTCAAATCAATAAAATAAAACACACAGAAAAGACAAAATGTGTCCACCACTTAATATTTCCTATGGCCATTTTCCCTCGAGAATCTATCGTTGTACATATCTAACCTGCTGAATTGAACTCCATCTGCATTGCATCATTTTATTACATCTAGAAACAGCATACGTGTAACATCACCGTGTTGAATTTTCCTGGCCGCGACTCTGCAATGACAGAAACTTATTTTTTACCATTTTCTTTTTCAAATATTTCAAGAACATCTATTAATACTTCTGAAATTGTTTTCTCTTTGGTAAAAAAAACAGGAATCAGTTTACTTATCTGTATAATTATTTACATGGTCTTCACGTGCACCAAATTGATACAATATAGCCATTTCGCTAATAATCAAGTACTTCTTTTTATAACCTATTTTTTTGATCGGTAAACACCCTTTTCGAGTGACGGTATTTTGGAGGACTATGTGTTCTTGTTGTAGAACTTGCCTTCAGTGTGATAATTGTGTTCATTTGAATTAATCCATTTGGAGAAAAACTCTTGGCAAGATATTGTTCTTTTAAGTTGTTTGGAGAGGTCCACTTTTCTGTTTTCGCTTAAAACCGTTTGCAATGGATAAACAGTGTGTGCATGATACTTGAATATATAAAAGTTTTATAATGTAACTAAAGAATTAGTCGTACAATCATTATTCACACACATGCTTCTCTTAATTATAAAATTACTTTAAGACATTAAATTAAAAAAGGTAAATGACAGTCCCTGTAATCATACCTAATTTCTCATGAATAAAACTACTTATTTGCAGTCTAACGTTCTAACGCTAACCGTCCGCCACAGCGCCACCACTACTGTATAGTGCCATCACTGATGCGAAAGCGCCACCACTTTTTAAAATGCTGGTGTATTTCTTTTACGGGAGATTAAAAAAACAACTAATGTATGTCTGTTTGAGTATCATTCTAAATCACATTTAGACCATTTGCATGCGTGATATTGTTCATATAGTGTGTCTATGCGTTGAAATTTAGTTGGAATGCATACAGATGTCATAATTTACAAACTTCGGAATCAAGAGAAAAGCTCTTGTTACCACAATTTACATAATATCTTAACGAAAGTTAAGAACCTCTAGAAAAACTGTTCTTACGCGGCACTACATTCTCCAATTTTTTAAATAAGTGATATGAACGAAAATTTAACGTAAAATATAAATTTTACTCACCTGTTTACATTTTGAAACCGGTGATAGCCGCACCATGGAAATGTCGAAAGCGCTTTTCCTTATTACCACTTTTTGGTGGTGGCACTTGTCAGAATAACTTGTATGTTTGATATATTGATAATGTTACACATAAGCACAAATAGTGCTTGACTCCCTTTTCATGCTATCATTGCTATAATTATTGTTGAACTGCTGTTAAAGGAATTGGGTCACTTGTGGTTGATTTGGGTTCATTATGTTGATAGCTGGATCCCAGCATCACACATTTAGTCATATACAATAGTTAAAGGGAACCAGATATTTGTTAGAGCAAGTACTCATTGTAAAATACTATGTATAAATTTGGACCAATCAGAAACAAGTTCTATAAATAACACCAATCAAAGCTCACGTCTGCTAAGGTATAAATAGGTAGGTGGATGACAGAGAGATCATTCTGTATCCAGCGATCGAAGAAGACACATCGAGGATTCAACTAATAATTTATCCCGGTACCTTGATGAGGAAGTTATTGCAACTACACTATCAGGGCGGATAAAATAAATCATTAAAAAGAAAACGTGTGAAGTTCATAGACTAAAGAAGAGTTGCAGAATTTCAATAAGGTTTCGAGTTATAGGGCCAGCGTATAGGAGTTTTATCTTAAGGGTAGTTGAATGCTAAAGACGATAGTAAACACAGAGCATCGGAAAGCTGAGGCAGAGACATATGTTTTGGTGATTTACTGAGAAAGTAGGAGAGTTCCAGCTTATAGCCGAGGTTCAGCGTTGTTGGCGAAGTACAGCCAAGGTATCAGGGTTATACCTATATGGTAGTTGAATGCTATAAGTGATAGTATATAGACTCTGAGCATCCAGGAGTCGAGGCAATCTTAGTGAGTTGCAGCTTTAATTAAAAGAACATAGACTGAGCACCTATGCGATAGGACTCGTACGTTGTTGTTCCAAGACATTGTCTGAAGGGAACTTCGACACAAAGACCAGGCAAGTATAGTATCCACAGCCTATAGGAGTTTAAGCTGCATGTTTTGAGTTGAAGGTTGATAGTGGAAACGTAAAATGATTTTTGCCTGATACCTGAAATTATCTAGCTCATTATTGAAATCATTTACGAATCATTGGTACACGAATCATTTAGGCAAGGTAGCCAGAGGAAAATTTTATATACGAGATATTTGTTCTCAACAGCTATACGTTTTAACAAAGGACATTCTACATCGTTTGTCAGCTAGTCTAAGGCATAGTCACCTTAGCGATAAGACCCATTTCATTGTTCAAGATACTACAGGCGTAGGCACTTCCCTGGGTCATATAACTCGTATCCTGACAGAGCTAGCGTTTAGTAGCCGTGTATATTTGTCGTTTAACAGGAATTCGTACCAATTGCAGTTAACTATATATATATAATCATATAAATGGTTATCATCTCATTATCTAGGGATCTCCGATAGCCTCTTCGCACATGCATCTTCGCTGGAGCAATGTCTTTCATATTTTCTCATTATTTATTTTCAATATACCTTATTATATATTTGCAATATGCTATAATTTTCAATTACATATTTATAATATGGCACGGCGTTATCCAACATCATCGTTGGTTATTTGTTATATTATTTAGTAATTAAGTGCGTCTTAAGAAGTGACGAACCCCATTTAACCAGCTCCCAATCATGAAATATGGTTGAGACATCAAATATCATTTGAGGATATGTAGCTCTTTCTCTCTCTCTAATTAACAAATACAGTCAAACCTGTGCTGTAGAAATAACCTGATAAAGGTCATAAAGCCTGCTTGCAAAGATCACTATTTTCTCTCCCCTTTTAACCAAAAAACATTACTTTACCCGTATTGAAGGACCACCTGTTCATGAAGACCAGCATTTTATTTTCACGAGAGAAGTCTATACGGATGGGTTTGACTGTATATATAAATATCCCAGCACCCAACAATAAATTAATAGACAATTTCCTGCTGTCATTCATTTCTAGATATATGTTCAAAATGATTTATCACCAGTTTTCAGGTGCCATGCAATGATTTTATGCAAATTAAGTTAGATATGATAGTAGACGAAATTCATTTTGTACAACATATATCATCGGAATTCCTTGAAGAAGTAAAATATTGAATTAAGAATAAATTATTAAGGAATTTCACATCCGATGTTTCTTTTCTAGGAGAAGAATTTTCTCAAGTTTAAATACCGCATGATACTTTTACATAATTATGCCCTTATATTACAACATATCACAAAAATATGAGAGGCCCGAATACCGAAAGATGTCATATACACGTACTAAATTCTACTATGTTTTTGTTTGGGTTGTAGGGTTTAGGGACACCCCCATATATTGACTTTTCCATCTTTTGGTGGTGGCTGGTTACCACAGGGTAGAACCACCGACCATCGGTAAGCCAACTGGATGGATTCCTTATATAAAGAATTGTACACTCGAGAGTATTTGTTTTGAAGCTGACATTCTTAATCATCCGGTCACGCAGGTCCCACTAAAAGCAGCTCCTGTAAAAAGTTGCTAACATAAAGTAACTCGCAATAGCACAGGTTTGAAGAAACGTTTGTATAAATGTGATGTGTTTGTATATATATACAATAAAATATCAACCTAAACATAAAGAGTCGTCTACATACCATAAGAGACTCTCTCTCTAGATGCCTTAGTCTATCAATCAACTCTTACAATTAGTGCGAGTATTACGAGAACCTTGTTACCCTGAAAGACACCCTTAACTTCGTGTAGGTCGTGAAATTTGCACCAGAATTAAGAGGGCCAAAAATTCTTCAACAGCACCAAAGTCTAGCAGATAGTTTTAGCAACTGGCCACAAAAAAAACAGCTATGTTTGTATACCTTTAAAGACCCTTTGTGAGCCTGGAAGCAAGAATTTGCCAGGCGTTTGTCATGCAACTGGAACCAGTACCAGATGAAGAGAAATTCGCACTCCTGGACATATATTTTAATGGTACGTTAATCTACGGCGTCCTGCATACCCGAAATGCTCTTACATGTGAATGTTAAGTAACAATGGAATTTTCACGATTCATGGCACTTTTACTCAATCGCTCTTTTTCCACAAGTCTTATTTTCAGGAATTTAGTTATAATAAAATGCTCTTGTATTTGTTCTGCCCTGTGTAATTTGAGTTATTGTGGAATAATATCTGGTGATTGCTAATGAGCAAATAATGTCCCTGGCAACCTGAACATGTTTTAAAGTTATTGTGTTTGATCAATGCAATTGATTACGAGCTATTCGTTGCAATTAATGAATAAGACGGTTTACAAAGCAAGTTACAAAACAATGTCATAGGGAAACAAAGTAAAATGTTTCTAGTCAAAATTTTCTTTTAGTTGTTTGAAAAATTGACGTTACGTTTCAGTTGTATTTTAACCGTTAACTAAATATGAAACAACGCGTGAAAAGTTCCGTGAAATAAATGTACCTGTATTTATTGCATGTTTATCAATTATATGTTTATTTTGGTACTCCTGTCTGTGCGAAGAACGCATATGAACACATATTATGAATATGACTAGCACTACTTTTAGACTGTTTCACAGTCATGAACGGTGTCGTATTTTAAAGTATCTGAATTTTTTTATAAATAAAATTGTAAATGTGATCATAACACCCAGATTGCCTAAATACTTGTCCCAATTGAACCATATAATAGTAGAAAAAGAGACAAACTCCATTATTATTATGTTCAGCCTGAGCCCAAGTAAAAAGAAAGTCTGGAGTGAACATATATGCGTTATTATGCATACATGTCGACGCAAACTGGTACATGAATATACATGTATATGCATTGTATGTATGAAGTATACATGTGTGTATGGAATGTTTGCAATGCATATCACACATAATTCATTTATGCAATATACATTTCTGCATTTTCTGTTGATGGACGAAACGAAAACCAAGAATTACATGAACATACTTACAGGATATCTAAAAAAAAATCTATAATATATAGCGAACATGTTTTCTCACGGATCTCACGTATGGGAAAGTCAACTGTTCTGAATATATATATGTTTTGTCTATGCTTACATTCATAGAAATGAAACACAAAATTTATTCAATATCAATTAAAATACTTATGAGGAACTTCAACAGAAGATTTCATAAAACTGTAGATATAAGCTAGAAAGCATAATATAGGGACACTGAAACAGTCTTTATAATGTCTACATTTCTTGATGGCATCAATATAAAACATATTCCATGTAGCACAGTATAAAACTTTCTTGGATACATATCGTTGAAAAGGATCAGGTAAGAATGGTGTGAAATTTGTATTTAATTTGATTAGCAGAGTCACAGCAGTTATGATATGCCATTAAATATTGAGATGATGACCGTTTGGAAACAAGAACATATCTAAAATTCTTGATGCCAACATTATCAAGATAATTTTCATACCCCATAACAGACTTGAATATTACAAGAGATATTAAAAAATTGAATTTGAATTGCAAAGGGCAAAGATCCAATAAAAACGGCCACGTCCAAAAAAAGCAGTTCCTTTCTGGCGAAACCCAAGAGAAGTCTTTATGTAAATGCGAGATATATACACAACAATACGCTGACAAAGTCAAACATGACAACGGTGAAAAACAATCAAATAAAGGAACTCAGTGAGACACCGCCTTGGAACGGTCAGTGGTAAAAACAGCATAACCTCTTTCTTACCACTATCTTCCTAAGTACAAAACGGTGTACCACTAATGACATTGATGATGGCATTTCAGAGGCGCTGATAGTACGGTACGCAAGAAATAAACAAACGTAGCGTATTTTTAAGTGTTCCGTATGATGTTAACTATCAGTTTAATCGTAACTGACAACATAGGATTCAAATGGAGAGTAATCATGAATATGAGAGGTCTCATATTAACGGTACGTTTAGGACATCTTATATATTTTACGAAGCATTGTAAACTCTGACACGAGTTTAGGATTGTTTTGTCAATTACGGAAACAACACTGTGACACTGAGCCTTTTCTAGATGGCACAAAAATACCCGTTGTTGACGAAGCAAAGTTTCTTGGTATTATTTTTGATAAAAAGCTTTCTTTTATACCAAATATAAAATATCTGAAAGCTAAATATTTAAAGTCATTGGATCTTTAAAAGGTAATTTCAGCTACTGATTAGGGAGCCGATCGTAAGGTTTATTACAACTTTTATTATATCCAAGCCAGATTACGGCTGTGTCGTTTATGGTTCAGCAAGAAAATCTTATTTACAAATGTTAGATACCATCCATAATCAAGGTCTTCGTATTGCTCTTTGTGTAATTAGAACATTGCCTCTTGAAAGCTTATATGTTGAAGCAAACGAACCCTCTCGTTACGCCGAGAAAAACTGTCATTGCAATATACCACGGGGGGCTTCAAACAAACGCAATTCTGCTCATGAAATCATTCTTAAACCCAAGTACTTCGGTTCATATAAAACAAAATCAAACCGTTTGGATTTCGCATAAGATCTTCTATGAATAAAATTAACTTTGAATTTATAAAAGAAAATTCAATTCCAGATACACCACCATGGACCCTTACTTCCCCTTCAGTTCCTTTTAATATGAAAACTGCCTTTAAAAAGTCTGAAACGAACTCAGAAATATTCAGATCTATATATAATGAAATAAAGTCAACTTACAAGGATTATTTCCCCATTTACACAGACGGTTCGAAAGATAATTCAAAGGTTGGCTGTGCTACTGTCAGTCACCTTCATCGATCAAAATAACGTTTGCCAAATAACGCAACAATATTTCAGCCGAGGCAAAAGGTATTGATTTACTCCTAAATTTTGTATCAAAATATAGTGAAGAAAAGTTTATTATCTTTTCCGACTCATTCTGTTTTACAGTCAATTCGTAACTGAGATATGGAACTCCTTTCATTCAACATATTCTCAGGGTTTATGTACTTTGTTTCAAAAAGTCTCTCACATTTGTTGGATTCCAAAATAGAAAAAGTTGAAACTTCACAGGCCGCTCAACACGGCAAAAACGAAAATGTTGCAGGCTCGGGTTGTTTGAGCCTGTTCATGGACGGTAGTGAAAATGCATGCTACCGTCCACGCCCTCTAGCCCCGAGTTGAGCAGAACTCAACATTTACACATGCTAAAAGTACAAAAAGAAACTTAGAGACATCCGCAGATGTATTCAAACGGCGGTGAACATGGAACCTTCAATGATACACGGGTTGTGGCGTGTAATGAATAAGTCATGTTGGAATTTATGGAAATGAGAATGCTGATACTGCAGCAAAGAAATCCCTTTCATTATCGCAATCTAGTTTGAAATTACAATAATTATACTGATGTTTAACCAAATATAGATAAATACATTGGCGTGATGGAACAATGTTTCGTTCATATAAAACCTGTTTCAGGTGAATGGCACCAAGGGAACAAATCTGTTCGCAAGGAGGAAGTAGTTCTTTCTCGTTGTGGAATAGGTTATACACGTTTGCCTCATTCTTATCTTCTGAACAAAGAAAATCAAACTGAATGTGCACCATATCAAACACCGCATACTAATAAACATGTTTTAATTGACTAAATTCGATTCAGCTATATCAATTACACTATATACTACCCTATCTAATACGATTTCTCTCGCAATTTGATAGCGTTCTAATGATGGAATTCTCATGTTTCTTTGACATGTACAAGTCAAATTCAAGATGTTTTAATGAATTATTTGCTTCCGATACCAATTCACGATTTCGTCGATAAGAAAGAAATTAATTCAGCATTTCCTGTAATATTTCACAAACATTTTTCTATAATCATGAAACTTCGCCGTAAACACAAACTTTATTTGTAAGCCATTGGTGATTCTCTCTTAACCCTTACCTTGCTAATTTTTTATAATGAACTTGTCCATCGTCCAATATGGACAGTTCCATTTACTATTAAAAGGGGTGGTTGTCAAAAAGATATTGACAGTGCAGATCATAAACAGACAGCACGGGTTTGCCGGCTGATCATGATCTACACTGGTCGCAAAGACAGAATCAATCGTGTCCAGCATGGTCAGAGTTAAGTTGAAACAAACTTGAATATTAACTTTAATTATATTATGAATAATTGATGTGTGATGTTTTCAAATTTACGTTTACTCTATGGAATGCCCACTGAGAAAATGTATTTATTCCTTGCTGAATAACTATTTGTTTCCTTACTTTCAGTAGGGAAATCCCTGAGACTGAAGGGGTTTGAGAGATTTGAATGAGCAAAATCTTCTCCAACAATCCTGTTAGATTTGTCGCTTAAACTTTATGTACTGAGGCTGCAAAACCATACACAAAACATGTTTTCAATAGAGTCTGCTATTAAGCAAAAGATGTAGCATGTTCGGGAGACTAAATTACCAAATTGCTTTTATGTCAGAGTAGGAGACTTACTCGTGTTCATTGTATTATCCGTATGTATGTCAGTGATTTAAAATACCGCGAAGACTAAGTTTTAGAGGTTTTACTCTTCTCATTGCTGAAATGGTTCATACTGTAGTATTCATTTTGAACTGAAATCCAATATATATATTTGATAATCAGATATCATCGCGTTTCCAAAGAAAAAAATGTGTGTGCTCATGAGAACAAACAATACTCTAACAAAATAACAATCTTTACGTTAATTTTGTGATTAATGTAAACAGTTGCAACAGTTGTAGAGATTCCAATACAATTTACATAAAAATAGGCCCACAGAGAAGTGAAACAACTTTGAAAGAAAAATAATAATATAGAATTCTCGTGCTGTTACTGGTCTACGACATATTGCAGGGTTTGTTTATGTGTGTGAATCATTTCCGGCCGTTAATGAAAGTCATCTAAATTGCGTGTAATATCAATTATACGAATAAAAATAGATTATGAAATTCGTTTTGTACGAAATTGCTGTACAATATTGCGTGTATTCAAGTCTTTACTGGAGTGATTTATTGATCAGCTTTGGAACTAGAAGTAGTTATGTTTCGAGAGAACAAATGTTTTTTATGAAAGTCTAGACTTTGTAAACAACAGCATAATTGTGATGACAAAATGTCAAAATTATACTATTAGTGTTCATTTGCGATAACCTCTCTGAAATGCTTTATCAGGATATAATCTATCGTTGTATTATTAACTAACTATACACAGGCAGCTTGGAGTAATGGGACAGACGCAATGCATGTAACAGATCACGTTTTATTCTCAGCATGACAAAAATGATAGTATTTTCTTGTCACTATACATTCGAAAAAGTATAAAACACAGTGAAATATCTGCAGAC
Organism: Mercenaria mercenaria; assembly: GCF_021730395.1. NCBI lineage: Eukaryota > Metazoa > Mollusca > Bivalvia > Venerida > Veneridae > Mercenaria > Mercenaria mercenaria. The sequence continues at coordinate 14,210,188 of NC_069368.1, forward strand.
AAATACGTAATCCTCCAGATAATATATTTGTACAAGTTCTAATATGGATTTAGCCCGGAAAGCCAGTCTGACAATTTGTAACCTTATTTTTCAATCTGTAAATTGATAATATCAGAAACTCATTGAATGCCAACTATCACTAATTATCGTACATTAAATGGGATTTTAATACATTGATATTAGCTATCATTTATTCTGACAACGTACGAATTTTCAACGACTTCCCAAGCTAATATGAATTGCACAGGTATCATTAGCTAATGTGTTTCTTGTCCTTATATAACAGTTTGTCTATAACACAATCCTGTTAATGGAGTCCTCAGTTAGTAGCTCTTTCGCAATATACAAGGATTCTTACCACATCATGCAAATCCGATTTTGAGATTTTCAGTTTGCCGTTATATTACATAATGCACGGATGCTTACCATATGAGACTAACTCAAATTCGGAGTCCTCAATGTGCCTTTCATTTACTGTATACACAGAGGCAGACTGGATTTTAGAGACCTTAGCTTGGTTTTACACTACAGTATGTACAGATGCTTACAATTTGACCCCAGTTCTATTCTACAGTCATGAGATTGCACAAATGTTACATTATGTACAGATGCTAACAAAATATCACAGTTTCCATTTTAGAGTCCGGAGCTTGCATGTAAAGATACTCACAATATGACACTACACCATCTTCACTTTAGAATACTAAATTGGCTTTTATATAACACTATGCACATATGCTTCCTCAGAGACCTGGTTTCATACAGTGTGAAGAGATACTTACCCTCTTACAGCATGTACAAAGGCTATATTGTGCGTAATTCTCGCAGTCAAATACTGATGTTAAATATATAGTATCTAGTTGTTTTATACCAACTAAAAATACTATATATGTACATGCTTGTGTGTGCGCGTGCGTGCCTGCCTGCCTGCGTACGTGCGTGCGTGCGTGTGTGCGATTTGTAACATCATACCAATCATAAGATATAATAGATATTTTTGTGTACACTAAAATAGCACGTCAGAATGTTTGAACTGGGCTCGACATTTGTACGAACATTCTTTACGGTGGAGTGACTTTTGATGGTGAGTACAATGACAAAATGGCGATGGTCCCCCTATTCGGATATGTTTGGAGTGAAATTATTCAAAGGGAAACGGTTTTGTCTTTACTTGCTTCTACTAAACATAACCCTTTTAACTCTAAACTCAAGTGTATCTGTTCCAGATGACCTTGGTATTTTCTGATTTTCTGACAACTGAATATAAAAGTCAAAAAAATGCATCGCATACGAGAAAGTGGTTAACTGATGAATATATGAATATAACGTGATTTGTAGACTTTTGGCCGGTCAATGAGCAGTCTCTCATTTTTGTTCCTGATATATATAAAGTACATAAAAAGGACATTCTCCTATATTTAGTTCGATATACAAATAAATTTACAACCTAAAGTAGTGATCTAATGCCTTTGTTCGTGTACTACAGGGTCATATTTGCATGAAATTTATGATATTCAGCTACATCTTTTTCAATAAGTATAAAAGGGTAAGCAGTGTAATTTCTGAACATACATAATTGAGCCGTGCCATGAGAAAACCAACATAGTGCGTTTGCGACCAGCATGGATCCAGATCAGCCTGCGCATCCGCGCAGTCTGGTCAGGATACATACTGTTCGCTTTCAAAGCCTATTGCAATTAGAGAAACTGTTAGCGAACAGCATGGTCGCAAACCCATTATGTTGGTTTTCTCATGGCGCGGCTCATATTACGATGTTTACTGCTAGTATAATTGATCTATAGTCTATTCACATTTTATATTTTCATTCGTAGGGGCAATCTTTCTTTTGTTATTTACAGTTCTTGGTGCATATTGATAATTCAAAGTTGATTCAAGTCATAAAGATTATGCCAACTTGTGACTATTCAGTTTCAACAGAAATTTCAACTTTATCGGCATTATGCTTGAAAATTAACCCACTGACATCAATATGTAAATTACCGAATTATACCATTGTTCAAGATAAAAATGTGGAGAAGTAATAGGAATTGCGCGGTTTTCTGGAGCAAATTTACAAATGTATGCACGAAGACTGATTTATGTAGAAACATTTTCCCTCTTACTGCGACAAGAAAGGCGATTGTCCCCATTACGTTTTGTACTTTCGCTCATGTTGCACACGAATAGTTTTAACACTGCGATATTATACAGTAAGACACACTTCATACAATAGAGGCAATAAATGATTGGTTATATTGTCATTATTGTTGACCATTAACTATGTCAGATGTTTACAAAATAAGTGAAAACCTTATAATGTAAATAAAAATGACACGAGCAACTTTCTACATCTTCCTACGGTCCCCTTAAGTCCACTATCGTCATTTATTGACAGTGATGACCAGGCACGAAGTTCTCGTCACGTACAAATAGAAAAGACTGCCACATATATTTGCTCTGGCATGCATTTAGCGGTTCCATTGATCTTATTACGCTGTCTGGTTTGCTGAGTTTGGTATGGTATGATTGATAACCTATATATAGAATGATAACTTTAAATTAAAAACTAAACAAACCTATAAATACTAATAAAAATAATATTTCTTCGTTAGAAATAATGTGAGATACTTCAAATTTATGTGTTTACTTGTATGTGACAAAACTCTGAAAGATTCTGCTCTAAGATTCAAACAGATAATTTGTATGTCTTTCAAACAAACAACCAAACTCTGAAACTGTCAAGGCATGGTTTTTTCTGTAAAGAATGCACGGAAAGGAAAGCTACGGTCATGCCAAGTAGTCGGATAGAGTATTTCATTACTTAAAAATAAACCTGTTGATAAAGAACACTGTTGCTTTAATTGCTGTAACTAATGTTAAAGGGAAGGCAACATTTTGTACAGTTTAGATTTTAACTTTGGTATTAATGGTACCCACGGCGTTCACAGAACACACACTAGTCATGCAAAGCCTGTTCATAGATCCTTAACTGTCCACTTCTTAATAAAGCAAATGCGATATATGACATCGCCTTAACTCCTATCGTTTCCATCTGAAAGAAAACCCAGTGAAAACGTAGCCAATATACAAAGCCCAACGCAAAAGGTGTCACCTCTGAATGAAATGTTTCGTTTTGTCTTACTGTATGAGTGGCTGTAAAAAACGTGATTCTTTTCCCTTCTGTGAAGCAGGTAGAAATATTAAAGCAGTATTTTAAAAGATAAATTTTCACAACTTAAAATTCTTCCAAAGAAAAATGCTCCAAAAAGGTCAAAGTTAACTGCGTATCTTGTCATTTAAGATACTACAATTGCATATAAAACTGCAATTACAAAGACATAATGATTTTGTTCCCGGGGCAAATAAAACTTTGCTCTTCTATCATAAGAAAAGGGTATCTAAAGAACATATTATATCATACATATTATTTTCTTCTGTTATATATGTAATATGACATTGTTAAGATTCAATGGTTTAAAATTGGTCCAACTATAAGTAAGTAAGTAAGTATGTAAGTAAGTAAATTTTATTATGATGACATCGCGTTTAACATATGTACAAAATCAATGAAACAATTTACAACACCCGGTCACGTTGGGCCTATAAGTCACATTAAAGATATAACTTATTTGTACAACTAGTCATCAAAATATTTTTACCATTGAACTTATGCGTCATAAAGAATATATTCTGAACATATTTTGTTGGAAAAATAGCAAAAAAGATGTTTTGCACATAAACTAGTAATACTGCCGACTTACGAATGCCCGACAAGGTATGCTAAAGTCAACTGTGCTAATCGATATGTTAAAAGTTCACTCTGCAAATTCCATAACTATTGTTACGTGAAATATCACTCGCGAGCTTTCAAGTTTGCAGTATTAATTAAACAAGAGATTTTCTTCTACACATACCATATATATGTATGTATATGTGTACATGTATGTGTTGCAGCCATAGAGAACCTCTGCTATTTAGTGCGTTAAGTCCTCACACCATGCTATTTTTGAAGAGGACGCCTTCGAAGCGAGCTTCTTTGTGATCCTATCTTTTGAACAATGGCATTTTGTCTGACACACAATAATGTAATAGATCTTCTCAAAATCAATTTAGAAAAAAACATGATCTTTTATTATTCAAATTGATTCATCTTTCAACGAAGTATCAGCACAAAACTGGTTACAGTTTTTACTTCAAAAAAAGTATGCTATAAACTGGATAAGTTATGATTCTACGACATGCTGGTTTTCTCTTTTCAGGTCAGGAGGACTACTTAATTAATATCTAAAACTCCGGGATCGCGTGTATATGTATCATTCTGTCAACTTTGAGAAATTGTTTTCCAAAAATGAGTATTTTCATGAGAATTTAAATTAAATTTAATCGATGCTATAAAATATGTATTACGAGTGTCTGTACAGAGGTGTATGATCCTCTTGGGTGATTTCTTTAACATTGTAAATATTTCTATAACATATATATTTTAAAAAGTGGGGGCATTTAAGAACGTATAGGTAGACTCGGCTGTTCCATCTTCAGATTTAATCCAACTGAAATTGCGATCGTTTCGTTATCGTATTAAAACGTATGACTTTATTCATTTATATTGTAATTTAATCATTAATTTACGGTTACTAAGTATTTTAATGTCAATTCAATATTTTGTTGAAGACGTAATGTTACACATAATGGATATATGTATATCCACTAATGTGAAGGGTATTAGAGTGGTGGAACCTATGCTCGCGGTATTCCTATGCTCGCGGTATTTCGATAAATATGCTCTCTGCAGAAGCACTGATAAAAATATTTCATCATGCTATGTTCAACACCGACCAGTGGTGAAATGCCTTTACAACAAACGTAGCGATAGCCGCGCGTGTCGCTCACGTGACGTATACAGCAGTCGATACATTTTACGCAATCTGTATCCGTCGCACAAATCTCACACAAATATGTCAAAATCAGTAAACTAAAGTTAGTTTTTTAGAAATCATGCATTTCATTCAGATATAAGATACATTTAAGAGCAAGATGTGATGAATGTGACGCCTGGCTACACTACGAGTGCCTTTCGAACCATGAAAAGATCGATGTTGATCTTAGTATTTTGACAAAGTCCAAATGGTTCTTTCTGAGATGTAGGGAGGAGTAAATTTCCTACACACAAAAGAAGTGTAGAAAACATTAGCGAGTTAATCACTGTCGTTGTTTGAATCTTTAATTCTGTTTTTAAACAACATTATTAAACGTTTTTAAGCTTTGTTCTAATAGTGACTCCATTTCGGAAAGGGAAATATACACATAGAGGCACATACTAAATTTTATCCCCATTTATTTCGTTTTTCACATAATAAATGAGTAATGTTCTAAATATTATATTCGCATATGCTTGTTTGTTCATTTTTAGCCTGCTGATTTTTTTTTTCGTCCTTAGTTTAATCGATATTACATACCGCCAGCATAGGTTCCCTTCAGGGCGAATTTTCACCTTTTCACGTATGCCGTGTTGATAGCTCACGAGACGACTAAGTCACGTGATGACGCACATCAACAATATGTTTCGATAAAAGGAGGATAACTTTATGTTTTAGCATAGGCAAATCGAAATAATAATTTTTTCTTGCTTCTTAAAAAGATTATATATGTACAAAATACCGCGAGCATAGGTTCCACCACTCTAGTTTTTATTGCGAATTGCATGGTGTATTATATATCACTTGTTTAACCAACAGACACATAGATCTTCCAAATGACGTTTAACTATGTAATACTAATGGGAGTATTGAATTTTATTAAAAGTGTAATAACTTTAGGTTGGCTATCTAACATAAAGACATGTGGAATGAAACTGGTTGAAAATGTGATTGTTCACTTGAATGGCATAAGAATGGAATGATTATTAGCTTATTGCACACACGATTATAGGTATTATATGTATCATAATAAAAAAGCATGTAGTATTTCAGCCGATACTAGATACTTTCTTGGAGCTAAAACAATGATAGAAAGAAGTTACCATATCTGATACAAGAAAACATAACGTCGTCTACATATCGGGGGAAAAAATTTTCACTAGCCTACTAGGGCAGTTGAGTACATTTTGAATAAATGATTACAATCGTAACATATAATATAAAATCAAAGAAATAAAAAAGAAACATTCTATATACATATTTACATGTTTTCGTGTATTACTAGAAGCTATTAGACTGGCACAGTTAAGTTGGAGAAACGGATTCATGTGCATTCAAGTGATCCGGGTGCGATTACCTAATTTTGCGAATAAACCTCTTGTTGCCTTACGTATGCGAATCCTATTTTAAGGTCTAGGAAGAATTAGAGACGAGAAGATTATCTACTGCCAAGTATTCTTCATCGGTACAAAAGTCGGCACTCCGAAACACATCATTTATTCTATCAAGCATCCCGCGCACCCGAAGTGCTCTTACGTGTGAATGTTAAATAGCAATGGAATTTTCCAGAGTCATAGAACTTTTACTCAATTGCTCATTTTTATTTCCACAAGACTCATATTCAGGAATTTAGTAATAACAAACGTACTTATGTTTATACTGACCCTTGTAATTTTGAATTATTGTGGGATGATATCTGGACTTTGCCAAAGAGCAGTATGTGTTCCTGGCAATCTGAACATGTTTTAAAGTTATTATGTTTAATCAATGCAATAATTACAATATATTCATAGCAATTAATGAACAATATTTGCTCTGACATGCATGTAGCGGTTCCATTGATCTTATTACGGTGTCTGGTTTCCTGATTTTGGTGTGGTATGATTGCTAACCTATCTATGGAATTGTAACAAGGTTGCACAATTTAATACAAAAATATAGATACTAACAAAAACGATAATTCTTCATTTGAAATGTGAGATACTTCAGATTTATGTGGATACTTGTAGGTGACAAACTCTGCTAGATTCTACTGTAAGATCCAATCAAATATGTCTGACAAACAAACACCATCAAGTCTGAAATTATCAAGGTTTTTCTGTAAAGAAAGCACAGGGAAGCAGCGCCATATACATGTAAGTAGTTAGATAGAATATTACACTACCTAAAACGAATCCAGTTGATAAAGAACATTGTTGCTTTAATTGCTGTTACTTATATCAAAGGTAACTAGCAACTTTTTGTTCAGTTATTTATTTAACTTTGGTATCCGTGTCGTTCACACAGCACACACTAGTCATGCAAAGCCTATTCATAATTCTAAGTGTCCACTTCCTAACGAAGCAAATGTTTCCTAAACATATGATATCGCCTTTTCATCCCATCGTTCTTATCTGAAAGAAAACTTATCGAAAACGTAGCAAATATAACAAGCTTTTCCTTTGATTTGACCTGGTGACGTAGTTTTTGACCCCACCTGACCCAGATTTGAACTTGACCTTAAGATCATCAATATTAACATTTTGACCTGGTGACCTAGTTTTTGAACCCACCTGACCCAGATTTGAAAATAACCTAAAGATCATCACGATTAACATTCTGACCAAGTTTCATTAAAATATGGTCATAAATGTGGCCTCTAGACTGTTAACTAGCTTTTCCTTTGATTTATTCTGGTGACCTAGTTTCTGACCCCACATGACTCAGATTCAAACTTGATAGATAAGTCATCAACATTAACATTCTGGCCAAGTTTTATGAAGATACATTCATAAATGTGGCCTCTAGAGTGTTAAAAAGCTTTGATTTGACCTGGTGACCTAGTTTTTTACCCTAGATATTCCAATATCGAACTCGCCCATGATTTTATTAAAGGTAACATTCTAACCAAGTTTCATTAAGTAGGAGCCAAAATTGTGACCTCTAGATGTTAACAGTCGAATTGTTGACGACGGACGACGACGGACGACGGACTTTGGGCGATCACAAAAGCTCACCTTAAGGACTTCGTGCCCAAGTGAGCTTAAAATGAAAGAAGTTTAATGAAATTCTAAAAATGTGTTAGTTTGTCATGTACAAATATGTGGATTTTTAAACAATTAAAGTGCAATAACCCTGAAGTTACAAAAGAGATCCTGACGAAATTGTGCGTGCACTACCACATTGTGATGATCTAAATTTAGTTTAAATTTCATAGTTCTAGGTCAAATATGTCACAAGTTATGAAGCAGAAATTGCCATATTTATAGTACCCTATATAGTTAACACTAGAAATTTCTAAGGGCCATAACTCTGGTGTTATTTGGGCAATCTGACTGAAACTTGACGGGCCGCATTTCCCTACTGTAGTGAACATGTAATTTTTTTTAAATATTCCCAGCCTGTTCCTAGATATGGCTTTGGACGGACGCACGGAAAGACGGACGATATAATGATTTTGTTCCTGGGGCCAATTAAAGCGTGTACATAGCACTTAGACAATATGAATAAGATGTCTAGAGAAACAGCGGACAAGCGGTCATGCTCAGACGTCTCTCTCCATCCTCATATAGATATTTTCCTATTTGTTTCATTTATTGACATTGTTTAGATACTACGGTTTAAAAGTGGTCCAGCTGTGTATTGCAGCCTTTGAGAATGTTTTCTATATGGTGCGTTATGTCTTCATAACGTGCTATTTCCAATAAGGCCTTCAGTCGTACCTCCCTTATGACCCTGTCTTTTGAACAATGGTATTTTGTCTGAAACACAGTAATGCATTAGATTCGGTCATAATTAATGTGGAGAATAATAGGATTTCAGTTATTTAAGGTAAAACATTTTACACCAAAATCTCAGCACTAAACTGGGTACACTTTTATGATTCTATGAAATTATGGATTTCTTTTTCCAGTCAGGACTACATAAATAATGTCTAATAATCAGTGAACGCATGTATATGTATCATTCTGTCAACTTTGAGAAACTGTTTTCCAAAATGATTATCTTCATGAGAATTTTAAGTAAGCTTAATTGATGCTATAAAATATGTATTAGGAGTGTCCGTATGGTGCTCTTGCATTTAATTAGTGATTTGTTTTACTTTGTAAATAGTTTAGAAGATATTATAAAAAAAAGTAGAGGCGATATTTGAGAGAGTGTAGAGAGAGTGGGTTATAATATCACGGCTGTCCCGTCCTGTCTGAGAAAGCGGGTCTGAATCAAACTTAAATTGCCACCGTTGCGTTATCGTATTAAAAAGTATGGTTTTATTCATTTATATTGTAAATTAATCTTTTACGGTGGTTTCTAAGCATGTTAATGTCAATTCAACATTTTATTGAAAACAAACTGCAATATTGCACCTGATTGATATATGTATATCCGCTGATGAGATATGTACTAGTATATATTGCTAATTGCAAGATGCATTTGATTTATATATTACTTGTTTTAACCAACAATGTTTCTTATCAAACACACAGATTTGACAAATGACGGGTAATGGTAATATCTTATTTGATTAAAAGTGTAGTAACTTTAGGTTGGTTATCTAACATAAAAATAACTTAAGTTGGTAAAAATGTGATTGTTCGCCTTACTGTCATATGTATGGAATATGTAAAAATGAGATGATTTTAGCTTATTTTACTCAAACTTACAGGTGTGATAAGCATGGACCATTTCTCATGTAGCATTTCATTCAATACCAATTGATTTGTTCTTGTAGCTGAAACAATGAAAGAAAGATGTGGCCATATTTGATACAAAAAAATATCAAGTCGTCTAAATTTTGATACAAAAACTAGCGTATATGGATGGAATTTTAGTAGCTCCTGCAATCAAGATAATCACGCGTCCATTACGGTTCATCCTATGGAAAATTGTACACTCCAATTTACAATGAGAAGAACATTTGTTTTGAGGCCGGCATTATTATCCATCCGACCACAGAGATCCTACGAAAAGCAGCTCATGTAAAATGTTACTCGCAAGGGCACATGATTTACGAAAAGTTTGTATAAATGTGAAGCGTCTAGATCAACATACTAGTATACGATAAATTTTAAACTAAACATAGAGTCATTAACATACAATAAGACATCATTTTCAAATGCCTTAGTCTACCAATCAGCTCTCACAGTTGGTACGAGAATTAAGAGTACCCTGCTACCCTGAATGACACCCTTTATTTCGTGTAATTCATGTTACTGATACCAGAATGAAGAGAGATACATTTACTGCCGAAAAGTCTCCATCGGTAGCAGACAGCTTTAACAACAGGCGACGCAAAACAGCTGTGTCTGTACACCTTTACACCGGAGGAAACTCGGTCACGTTTTCACGAAACAGGAATATGCCTGCTGTTTGTCAAGCAACTTCAACTAGTACCAGGATAAAGGGAAGTTTGCATTCCTGGACACATATTTCAACGGTACATTATTCTACCCAGCATCTCGCGCATCCGAGTTAAATAGCTATGGAATTTTTCAGATTAAGGTACTTCTGCACGTTTGGATCGAAATTTTTTCTACAATGTAGAATTTGATTAAACTCTGATTTTTCAAAACTTCAGAATATACTTAGAAAATTCAGCAAATAAAAAAGATAGGGTCGTGTGCCTGAGTTTTTGCTATACTGATTTGAAAAATTTGGACCTCGCGCAAATTTTCATAATGGGAGACTATGGGAAAATAGCAACTTTCATAACATTTTCGCGATGGAAAATTTTCCACAATGTACATTTTAATGAAACTTCTCACAGTCGTAAATAAACATATGACCTATAATATAGTGAAATAAAATGAATAGGTCCGTGCGCTTATTTCTAAGATATTTGGCCATGATTAAAGTGAACCGCCTATATGAAGCTAATTTTAAGACATGATTTTGAATTATTTAACGTGTCAGATGTTTTCATATCATATTTAACTTAAGAAAGATAGAGACTGTAACAATTTAATAATTTTTTTTCACAGATTGCCTTTAATTCATAAACTGATTTTCTCTTCCGTACGCCGAATCCAGGTTTTATTCTACGTTTTCCGGATAAATGACGTTATGCCATCACTTCCGGGTTAACAAACGTGCAGAACTACCTTAATGGCACTTTTATTCAATTGCCCTTTTTTCCACAAGTCTTATTTTCAGGAATTTAGTTATAATCAAATGCCCATGTTTTTGTTCTTCCCCATCTAATTTTGAGTTATTGTGGTAATAATATCTGGTATTTGTTTAAGAACAAACAATATTCCTGGCAATTAGAACATGTTATTGTTCCTTCTCATGAGAAGGAACACTTATGGTGAACATGTCTCACTTGACTGAGCAGGTAAAGAATACAAGGGTATCATCAAAGGCATCCGAATTCCAGTAGGCGCCGCCATTTTGTACTCATGCATATTCATTAGAAATAGCCTCTTTGCCAAATTGTTTTTACGCATCTTTAAGTCAATCTTTAGTGAAACACAACTACGTAATAAACAGATCTACAAAAAACAATAATTTAGTTTAAACTATCTAACTCCTAAATCTTACATGTCATATTGTAGAATCGAGATTAACTAAATGAATATTCATCATCTAAAAATAGACTCCCGCCCAAAAATATCGTCTACTATTATTCTTCTCGGTTGCATTCTTTGCTGCTTCCAGAGGTTCTTTTTACGATTTTTTTATTTCATACCAACTTTATTATTTTGACATTTTAAGTATAAGCATCAAAACATACTGTACTTATAAAGTTATTCGAGATTTTTTACTTGTCTGTGAATGCTATTGCACGATACGTACCATCAACGGATAACAACATTTTAATTACTTCCCTTGTTTTTATCTAGAACTGTATAATGCATTTTTTTTCTCTTTACTGAGCTATAAATATTTCGAACTTTGTAATTGCATGTCTTTTGATTAATTGTTTTCTAATTCTTAAGTTGTGAACTTTTTGTACCCACTTTTTTCAAATCCATCCGTTTGTTGGTGCCGACTTATATAAAACCCCATTTTCTGCTGGTTTAATGGTGCTGGAGTTGTATCCATTCATGCAATGCAATTACTGGCATATGACAGATCTTTTCTTCCATTGTATTGCTAATTAAAACAGGGAAACATACGACTAAATTCTGATATGTGCCACTAGCACAGTTGTCGACATTGATTCCCGAAATTTTGACAGAGATATGGTATTTTTATTGCCCGGTAGGATCGCTCATCAAAAGGTGTTGCTTTTTTTTAAGTTAAATAAATGTTTGTGTGAAATAACTTTAAGTATTCTTATAATGAATAGATAAGAATGCACGTAAACTAGCAAAACAAATAGTTCATAATTATTTTATTAAAGATCCCTTAAAAGAATACTTAATATGCGCTAGAAGGAACCTTTTGGTAAGCTAAATCTTGTAAAGTTATTAATGTTTGATCAATGCAATTAATATCGAGACATTTGTAGCAATTTTAAATGATTAGGCCGGTTTACAGAGCAAGTTACAAAACAGTGTAGTAGAAAAACAAAGTAAAATGTTTCTATTTAAAATTTTCTTTTAGTTGTTTGAATAATTGACGTTACAACACAGCTATAGTTCAACCTCTATGTAAAACATGTGCGTGTAGATAATGTATGTTTATCAGTTATATCTTTATCTTGACGGACCCGTCCGTATAAAGAATGCATATGAACACACATAATTAAAATGACAAAAACTCCAGGACAGTTTGACAATATGAACGGAGATATTTTCATTTTTCCGATGCTTTTTCGTGATATAAATGTAACTATGATCATTAAACACCCAGACTGCATATATAATTGTCTAAAATGAACTGTACAATAGAAGAAAAAAGCAAATTCAATTATTTATTATGTTGATTAAGACCATCAACTTGAATCCAAATACAAACAAAGTCTGGAGTGAACATGAATATATGTCCCTTATTTATATGACGTAATCTGGTATATTACTATATATCTATTATATGTATGAAGTATACATGTGCGTATGAAATGATTAAAATACGTATCACACATGATGTATTTATTAGTACACCTTTAAAACATACGTTTCTGCATTTTACGTATGGACGAAACGAAGATAAAAAATTACATGAACAAAATATCTCGAAGTTTCCTTAATAATATCTATACTATAAGTTTTCTCTTGCTTATATTCAGAGAAACGAAATACAAAATTTATTTTAAATACTTATGAGAACTTCAACAGAAGATATAAGCTGAAAAGCGTGCTAATATGGACATTTCTTACCCCACAACTTGAAGATTACAAGAGATTTGAATTGCAATTAGCAAAGATGCAATAAAAACAGCCACGTTCAAAACAAGCAGTCCTTTTCAAGCAAAACGCCACAGCAGTGTATGTGTGAATCAGAGATATATACACAATAGCACGTAGACAAAGTAAAACATATAGGCGACGGCGAAAAGCAATCAAATAAAAAAACACAGTGAGACCCTGTGACGGTCAGTGGCAGTAACAGCAGAACCTCGCCTTAACTTACCACTAATAATGTCATTTATGATGGCATTAAGGATGCGATGACAGTACGGTTTGCAAGAAATTAATAAATCTAGGCTATTTCTTAGGTTTCTTTTTGGTATTAACTATCCGGTAAGCCATAATTGACAACATTAGATTCATATAGTGAGCAATCATTAACATGGATGTTTCATGTATACCGTACGTTTAGGAGGTGTTGCACATTTCATTACCTCTCATAAACAGACTCAATCAAACCGAGTCTGCTATAACTATTCTTGGTTGCATTCTTTGCTTCCAAAGGATCTTTTTACAGATTTTATTAACTATCACAACAGCAATCTTTAAGTGCCGTCTGGCGGCTGTAAAAACTCTTCCCGTACTTGGATTCAGTGTTGTTATATTTTCTGGTCCTTTGGGATCTTGGTGTCCATTCAACATATGTGTAATAGAGTTCCGTTTAAGCCGGTGCTAGGGGCCGTGAGAGGTGTTGCACATTTCATTACCTCTCATGAACAGACTCAATCAAACCGAGTCTGCTATTACTATTCTTGGTTGCATACTTTTCTTCCAAAGGATCTTTTTACAGATTTTATTATATATTTTACGAATCAGTGTAAAATCCGATGCGATTTTAGGATTGTTTAATAGACGACAACTGAAATCTTACATGAAATGGAAATTACTAAACTAGGGAAACTTTATTGCAAGTAATATTCGGTGACTAAGTATCCAAAAATCAATTATCCGAAATCTATAGCCCAAAAAAACATATTTACTATTAAGCTCCATACAAATACAGCTGTGTTGAAAACAAGGAACGTCTTGATCTTACACTAACAGATTTTTGTTTGCGCCGGTCACACTGACACAAGTAAATTATTTCAGAGACAAGTGGGTGCTTGGTTATTACACTGATCCAGTTGAATTGCTTCTTTAGACGATGGTGACGGATTGGGAAAGTGATTCGAAGTCCACCTTGGAAGCCTTTGATATACCTTTCAGAACATCATTAGTTTATACAACTTAAACTTATTAAAAAGAATATAATCATATATGCTGAGAGACATAGTTAGTAAAATGTTCACATCGGTTTGAGAATTATGAGCTTTCGAAACCAAAAAGATAAACGATTTTTACTTAAAATTTCAAGCTGCTAACTGTTTGTAATCATACTTACGAAATATTAAGGATTGTAAATTTTTAACACCAATTTCGGCAAGAACGCTGTTGAAAACATTCATATGTGTGGTGAGAATATGAGAGCAATATTTATAACAAAACCAAATGTAGAGCTATTAAAAAAGAATCAGACTTAACAAAAAAGGAAACTAAAGGAAACTACAAAAATTATTACAATTTATCAAAATTAATCAAGTACGCAATATGCATTCAAATTAGGGAAATTAAAAAAAAAAACAAGTAAAAAGAACACTACGTAGTTCTTCCTCAGGAGCTACACTTAAAAGCATAGAACGGAAGCACGCAAAATAACAACAGTCAACTTATTTTGATATTGCTTAGCACAAAAGTCGTGCCTTCGCGAGACTCTTTAAGGGTATATTTCCTCTTCGATTCATGACCCTGACACCAATCCGAAGATTTTATATTCTCTTGCAGAGATGTTCCACGTAAATATATGACATGTTACGTGTAAGATCCAGACAGCTAGCTTAATGTTCAAACTGAAATAAAAGATAAAGTAATTATGTCATTTTTCTTTTCTGGTGAACAATCTTTCCTAGGAATTGATGTTTTCATATACTTTTGCGAACACATTCACCACAATAAAGGAGTACGTCAAGTACAAGACCAAGACCCCGGAGCTTACAGACATTTGTGTAACTCACTAGACATGAAATCCAATTACTCAATTTAGGTACATCAATTACAGTGGATACGGCCCTATCTAAAACGATATTATCGTATTGTAATTTGATAGTGTTCCAATTATCGAATTCTCATGTTTCTTTGACATGTATAAGTCAATACAAGATGTTTCAATGAATTATTTGATTCCGATACCAATTCACGATTTCGTCGATAAGAAAGAAATTATTCAAGCTTTTCCTGTTCACAAAAAATTTTCTATACACATGAAACTTCGCCGTAAACACCAACTTTATGTTGAAGCCGTTGATGATATGATTCTGGAACAAACATGAATATTTTCTTAAATTATATTATGAATAATTGATATCTGCTATTTTCAAACTTACATTTACGCTATGAAACGACCACTGAGAAAATTCATTTATTCATTGCTGACTAACTGATTGTTTCCTTAGTTTTCAGTAGGGAAATCTCTGAGTTTGAAGGGGTCATAGCGATTTGAATGAGCAAAATCTTCTCTGGCAATCCTGTTAGCTTTGTCGTGAAAGCTTCTTGTACTGAGGCTGCAAACATATACAAAAAGTAAAAGGTAAGGGTAGATTTCACGGAAGCACAGAGCACCCCAAACACAGCCACAGCATCGCAAAGTAGGCCCACAACAAAAAGATGCTGTAACAAAAATTTATTGTAGACGGGTTGCTTCAAATATCAAACAAGTACATTTTAATTATATGCAAAATACAGAATAAGCGTGGGGGCAAGGAAGGGGTAAGGGGTAGATAAAAGGGACGGATGTTGGGGGAAAGTGGAGCAAGGATGAATATTCAAAAGGGAAAGCCACCATCCTTAAACGCAGTAATCCTCCAACGTAAACCACAGCAGCGCAGACATCCATGATTTCAATAGAGTCTGCTATTAAGCAAAAGATGTAGCAAGTTCGGGAGACGAAAGTACTAAATTGCTCTTATTTCAGATTAAAGAGTCTTACTCATGTTCATTGTATTAACCGTATGTATACCGGAGGTTTAAAATGCAATATTACTGAAGACTAAGTTTAGTTTAAGAGGTGTTTCTCTTCTCATTGCTTAAATGTTTCAACCTGTAGTATTCATTTTGAATAATCATCAGACATCATAGCGTTAACAAAGAAAAATTCGTGTGCTTGCTCAGGAGAACCAACAATACTCCAACAAAATAACAATCTTTACGGGGTCTTTTGTGATTTATGTAATCAGTTGCAACAATGCTCGAGATTCCAATACAATTTACATAAAAATAGGCCAGAGGAGAAGTGAAACAAGTTTGAAAGAAAAATAATAATATAGAATTCTCCTGCTGTTCCTGGTCTATGACATGTTGCAGGGTTTGTTTATGTGTGTGAATCAATTCCCGTTAATGGAAGTCATCTAAATTGCATGTAACATCAATTATACGAATCAAAATGGCTTATAAAATTCGTTTTGTTTGAAATTGCTGTACAAAATTGCGTGTATTCAAGTCTTTACTGGAATGATTTATTGATCAGCTTAAGAAGTAGTTATGTTTCGAGAGAACAAATGTTTTAACAAAAGTCTAGACTTTGTAAACATCCGCATAATTGTTATGACAAAATGTCAAAACAATACTAGTGGTGTTCATTTGCGATTACCTCTTTGGAAGGCTTTATCAGGATATAATCTATCGTTGTATTATTAACTAACTATACACAGGCAGCTTGGAGTAATAAGATACACGCAACGCACGTAATATATCACGTTTAATTTTCAGCATGACAGACATGATAGTATTTTCTCGCCAATGTACATTTGAAAAAATGTAAAACACCGTACAATGTTTGCATACAAATTCGTAATTCTCTGGAGAATATATTTGTGCAAGTTCTAATATGGATTTAGCCTGCCAAGCCTGTCTGACAGTTTTTCACTTTCTAATTTTTTTTCAATCTGCAAATTGACAATATCAGAAACTCATTGAATGCCAAATATCACTAATTATCGTACATTTAATGGGATCTTTAATACGTGCATTAGCTATCATTTATTCAGACAAGTACGAATTATCAACGACTTCCCAAGCTAATACGGACTGCACAAGTATCATTAGCTAATGTTTTTCTTGTCCTTATATAACAGTATGCGTATTACACAACCCGGTTAATGGAGTCGCAATATGCAAGGAGGATTCATACCACATGACGCCAAACTGATTTTGAAATTTTCATATTGCCGTCATATTACAGAATGCACGGATGCTTACCATAGTTCGGAGTCCTCAGTGTGACTTTTATTTACTGTATACATAGACACAGTCCTTAGTTTGACTTTAAAATACTGTAGTGCACAGATGCTTACAGTTTGACTCCAGTTCTAATCTACAGTCATGAGATTGCACAAATGTTACAATATGCACAGATGCTAACAATATAACACTACACCATTTTGACTTTAGAATAGTAAGTTTGCTTTTATCTAACACTATGCACATATTCTTAAAATATGAATGACATCAGTGATCTGGTTTCGTACAGATACTTACCCTCTTACAGCATGTACAAAGGCTGTATCATGCGTAATTCTCGCAATCAAATACTGATGTTAAATATGCATTATATAGTTTTGTCTTTATGCCAACTAAACAAATACTACATATATGCCTGCGTGCACACGTGCGTGTTTGTGTGCGTGCCTGCCTGCCTGCCTGCGTGTGTGCGTGTGTACGATTGATAACATCATACCTGTCGTAAAATATAATAGATGTTTTTGTGTACAATAAAATACCCCGACAAAATGTTTGAAGTGGGCTCAACTTCAGTACGAACATTCTTAAACAGGGGAAGACTTTTGGTGGTAAGTACAAGGACAAAATGGCGATGATCCCCCTATTTTGGATAAGTTTGGAATGAAATTATGCAAGATGAAAAAGTTTTGTCTTTACTTGCTTCTATTAAGCACAACCCATTTAACTCTAAACTCAAGTGCATTTGTTCCAGATGACCTTGACAGTTTCTGATATTCTAACAACTGAATATAAAAGTCAAAAATTTGTATTGCATACGATAAAATCGTTAACGGAGGAATATATGAATATGACGTGATTTGTAGACTTTTGGTCGGTCAATGAGCAGTCTCTCATTTTTGTTCCTAAAATTTAAAGTACCAAAAACGAACATTCTCTTATATTTAGTTCTACATACAAATCAATTTACAACCAAAAGTAGTGAGCTAATGCTTTTGTTCGTGTACTACATAGTGATATTTTCATGAAATTTAATTAATATTCAGATATATCTTTTTCAGTAAGTATAAATGGGTAAACAACATACATGTTACAATATTTACTTCTTGTATAATTGATCTATAGTCTATTCACATTTTATGTTTTCATTCGTAGGGGCAATCGTCCACCTAATTGACAGTTCCTGGTGCATACTGATAATTCAAAGTTCATTCAAGTCATAAAGATTATGCCAACTCGTTCAATATTCGGTTTCAACAAAAATTTCAATTTATCGGTATTATGCTTGATTGTTTGTCAGTAGTTTTACCCCACCTGACATTAATATGTAAATTACCGAATTATACCACTGTTTAAAATACAAATGAGGAGAACTAATAGGAAATGCGCGGTTTTCTGGAGCAAATTAACAAATGTATGAACGAAGACTGATTTATGTCGAAACATGTTCCCTCTTACTGCGGCATGAAAGGCGAATGTGTCCCATTTCGTTTTGTACTTTTCGTTCGTGTAGCACACGAATTGTTTTAAGGTATTAGATCGCTAATAGAGAACCTCCTTTTTGAAGAGTATTCAATTCCTACCATAAACCTACTTTTACTGCACTTCTTAGGGGTGCGTAGGTTCAAGCCCTACTGGGACCATTTTTTTTTTCTTATTTTCCTGTTTTCTAGTAAGTTTTTACTTCTTTCAAGACTAGTTATTGATTTCTTGTACAAAAATGGAAAAAGATGAATTTTTTAAGTGATTTCTTGGTGTTAAAAGTGAATTTACTACTTAATTAGATGGGGTAGAGTTACACATTTTTAAAAATATTAAGTTACATGCGGTGAAAGTTCTCTGTTTTGCTTTCACTCTTTGATTATATTGTGGAAGAAATTTAGGTAGGTTTTACGTCTACTCTAAGGTTATTTTTAAATGCAGTAAGCAAAATTCAAAACAGAAACACAGCATTCAACCTTATTTTTTCAATGTTGAAGTATGAATTCTGTTTCATTAAATCCGTTTACTTGAGGCACCATAGAAAAAATAATATTGACATTTTTATTTTGTGTTTTATAATTGTTTACCAATAGTTTGATGTTTCTTTTATCAAAATTAATGGTAAAATGAGTTCTCTGCAAACGTTTTGGGTAGTGGCTACCACTTTGAAATTTGTCTCTACTTGAGCTTCAGGAGATACCATAAGTTATACAAAATGTATAAAAACGGCACGGTAAAAGTTGTTGAAAAATTGCAAAATAGTGCAAAACACGGATACCTATCAGAATATACCAAGCAAAGGCCATTTTGAAAACATTACTATTAGTCATCTAATACCATAATACTTAAGTATTATACGATAAGACACTTCGTACTATATAGGCAATAAATGGTTTTGTTATATTATCATTATTGTCAACCATTAACTATGTCAGACGTATGATGCTCTTTGAGTGATTTGTTTTACATTGTAAATATTTCTATAACATATTATATCCTCAGGAACTCCACGTAAAAGCTTAGAACGGAAGCACGCAAAAAAACAACAGTCAACTGATTTTGATATTGCTAGCACAAAATAGTGCCCTTGGCGAGACTCCTCAAGGGTATATTTCCTGTTCGTTTCATGACTCTGCTTTATAATATAATGTTATTAATCAAGCAATTTCATATTGGCCTTGTTATTTGTCCAAGGTTGTTGTATTGGCCCGAGGCAATAATACACTGCCAATGAAAATATAGCCATTGATAATGATAATATTATTATTCAAGTTTCGGCTGCTGAGGTAACAGTATAAGAACTCTGTGAGTTACCTTATTGAAGCTATGCGCGTTCAGGTGTTTAGACTTATTTTAGAAATCATAATCATTTTAGCCGGTAAAACAGAATGAGTTGTATGCAGGTACTTGAGAATAATTTTGAGAGATATTTTTGATAAGACATAATCAAGAGTAACTAGAACTTACCTTATTTTTGAATTCCTATTTATCTTTAGCTGTTAAGTGAGTTATCTTAGCATTTGAACTGTGATAAAAACTTCTTTAAAAGTCATTTCCTTTTAGGCCGCAGGCATCGAGACACAAAATTGTACACATATGTGTTGATCAAGATAATAGAACCAACCAAGCACAAATTATACACTCCCATGCCTCGTTTAATTCTTATCCGAAATTGTTTGCAGTTCACAACTGATACTCTTGTTTGCCAATTTATTCATCAACTTTCCAGCATTTGAATCGCTATTTATCATTGCACAAATAGTCCACACTATCAAAATGTCTGTTAAAGATAAGCCTCATCCTTTTAATTAATCTGAGTTTCCCTATTTTCACATTATTTTCCTTGACAACTGCCAGAATTTCTGACAGAAAACACTTGCATTTTACACAATACCGAATAAGCGAAAGTATCGTTGTAATCTATGAAGACATACATCCCGCTCAGTCATACTTGGTTATTACATGAATATGTAAGATGATTTTTTGTCAAAATGTGAAAAAAAATGTAATCTATAACTCTGATGTAAAACAAAATGGCGTCATTTAAAAATCTAACGGAAGTGACTTCTCCGTATTGGCCCTCTCTTTTGAACCAATCAAAATGCTTGAATTCCGTATTGGCCCTGTTTTTCTCGTATTGGCTCTGTTTTTCTCATATTGGCTCAGTTATGTTTTGTATTAGCTCTGTCTGTTTCATATGATGTTTGCAATTGATCTTATACAGTCTGTAATATTGTAAAGTGGAATAATAATCCCTTGCAAAGATGTTCCCCGTAACAATATGACATGTTATGTGTAAGATCCAGACAGCTAGCTTAATGCTCAAGGTGAAATAAAAGATCAATGTATTGTGTCATTTTACTTGTCTAGTAAAAAAACCTTTGCTAGGCATTGATTTTTTCATATAATTTCACATTCACTAAAATAAAACAGTACGTCACATACAAGACCAAACCCCAAAGCGCAAAGACAGTTGTGCAACTCAGTAGACATGAGATCCATTAACTCAATTTAGGTATATCAATTACAATGGATACGGCCCTATCTAAAACGACATGTCTCATATTGTAATTTGATAGCGTTCCAATGATGGAATTCTCATGTTTCTTTGACATGTACAAGTCAAATTCAAGATATTTTAATGGATTATTTGCTTCCGATACCAATTCACGATTTCGTCAATATGAAAGACATTATTCAAGCTTTTCCTGTTCACAAACAATTTTCTATACACATGAAACTTCGACGTAAACACCAAATTTATGTTTAAGCCGTTGATTATTCTGGAACAAACATGAATATTTTCTTTAATTATATTATGAATAATTTATACGTAATATTTTCAAACTTACATTTACGCTATGAAACGACCACTGAGAAAATTCATTTATTCGTTGCTGGCTAACTGATTGTTTCCTTAGGTTTTAGTTGGGAAATCTCTGAGTTTGAAGGGGTCTTAGAGATGTGAATGAGCAAAATCTTCTCCGGCAATCCTGTTAGCTTTGTCGCGTGGGCTTCTTCTACTGAGGCTGCAAAAAACATATACAAAAAATAAAAGGTAAAAAATAAAATTTCACGGAAGCACAGAACACCCCAAACACAGCCACAGAGCCAGGCATCGCAAAGTAGGCCCACAACAAAAAGATGCTGTAACGGAAAAATATCAAAAAAGTACATTTTAATTATATGCAAAATACAGAAAAAGCCGGGGGCAGCAGGAAGGGGTAAGGGGTAGATAAAAGGGATGGATGTAGGGGGAAAGTGGAGCAAGGATGAATATTCAAAAGGGAAAGCCACAATGCTTAAACTCAGTAACCCTACAACGTAAACCACAGCAGCGCAGACATCCATGTTTTCAATAGAATATGCTATTAAGCAAAAGAGGCAGCAAGTTCGGGAGACGAAAGTACTAAATTGGTCTTATGTCAGATTAAAGAGTCTTACTCATGTTCACTGTATTACCCGTATGTATACCAGAGGTTTAAAATGCAATATTACTGAAGACTAAGTTTCGTTTAAGAGGTGTTTCTCTTCTCATTGTTGAAATGTTTCATCCTGTAGTATTCATTTTGAATAATCATCAGACATCATAGCGTTAACAAAGGAGAACCAACAATACTCCAACAAAATAAGAATCTTTACGGTTTTTTTTGTGATTTATGTAATCAGTTGCAGCAGTGCTAGAGATTCCAATACAATTTATATAAAAATAGGCCCGGAGAGAAGTGAAACAAGTTTGAAAGAAAAATAATAATATAAAATTCTCGTGCTGTTCCTGGTCTACGGCATATTGCAGGGTTTGTTTATGTGTGTGAATCATTTCCAGTCGTTAATGAAGTCATGTAAATTGCATGTTACATCAATTATACAAATAATGGCTTATGCAGTTCGTTTTGTTTGAAATTGCTGTACAAAATTGCGTGTATTCAAATATTTACTGGAGTGATTTATTGATCAGCTTTGGAACTAGAAGCAGTTATGTTTCGAGAGAACAAATGTTTTAACAAAAGTCTAGACTTTGTAAACAACAGCATAATTGTTATGAAATAGTTCACATGACAAAATGTCAAAACAATTCCATTGGTGTTCTTTTGCAATAACTCGTTGGAAGACATTATCATGATATAATCTATCGTTGTATTATCACATAACTATACACAGGCAGCTGGTAGTAATAAGACACACGCAACGTACATAATAGGTCACGTTTTATTCTCAGCATGACAAAAACGATAGTATTTTCTCTGTCACTGTACATTCGAAAAAGCGTAAAACATCGTAAAATATGTGCAGACATATACGTTATCCTCTAGAGAATATATTTGTACAAGTTCTAATATGGATTTAGCTTGGGAAGCCAGTCTGACAATTTCTAACATTTTTTCAGTCTGCAAATTGACAATATCAGAAATTCATTGAATGCAAACTATCACTAATGACCGAAAAATCAATGGGATCTTTATTACCTACATAATAGGTTTCATTTATTCCGACAAAGTACGAATTTCACAAATATCATTAGCTAATGTGTTTCTTGTCCTTATATAACTGTTTACGTATCACACAATACTGTTAAAGGAGTCCTCATTTAGCTCTGTCGCAATAGAAAAAGATTCTAACCACTTCACGTAAACCTATTTTGAACTTGATACTATATGAAACTAATTCCATTTAGGAGTCCTCAGTTCGCCTTTCAGTTACTGTATACACAGACGCAAACTGGATTCGGAGTCTTTTGACTTTACGCTATAGTATGCACAGATGCTAACAATTTGACCCCAGTTATACTGAAATCATGAGGTTGAACTAATGTTACATTATGTACAGGAGCTAACAATAGGAAACTGTTTCCATTTCGGAGTTATGAGATTTTCCTAATGTTAAATCATATACCGATGCTAACAATATGGAACCGTTTCCATTTTGGAGTTATGAACTTTTCCTATGTAATCATAGATGCTAAAATATGGACCCCATTATCTGAAATCATGAGTTTCTATGTTAACATATGTACAGAGCTAACAATAGGAACTGTTTGCCATTTTTGGAGTTATGAGATTTTCCTAATGTTAAATCATATACCGATGCTAACAATATGGAACCGTTTCCATTTTGGAGTTATGAGATTTTCCTAATGTTAAATCATATACCGATGCTAACAATATGGAACCGTTGCCATTTTGGAGTTATGAGATTTTCCTAATGTTAAATCATATACCGATGCTAACAATATGGAACCGTTGCCATTTTGGAGTTATGAGATTTTCCTAATGTTAAATCATATACCGATGCTAACAGTAGGAAACCGTTTCCATTTTGGAGTCCTGAGATTACCCTTATATTACAGTGTGCAAAGATGCTTACAATATAACGCCACACCATCTTGACTTTAAAATACTAAGTTTGATTTTATTTAACAGTATGCACATGTGCTTAAAATATGGCTGATATCATTCATCTGATTTCATACAGATACTTACCCTCTTACAGTATGTACAAAAACAATATAGTGCGTAATTCTCGCAGTCAAATACTTACGTAAATAAATAAATAGTTTCTAGATATCTATTTATAACAGCTCAAAATATACTTTTTATAAATATAATTTATAACAAATTTAACAAAAAGGCATAAATTCAGTATATGTTATTCAATTCATATTAACTATTTTGTTTTTCTTACTTTTCTCTTAACATTTTGTCTTTGGATTTGAATATCTTGAATTTGAATATTTGATCTTCCTTAAGATCTTACCAGTCATGTTGTAATTATCTTTATGTACTGTACATTAAAACACAACATCGAAATGGCTGAACATGGCTTAGCTCGTTATTTACGATTCGGTGATTTTTAGTGACGAGTACAAAGACAAAATGGCGATGAACGGGAGATTAGAGGTAGTTGGGATTGAAATTATTCAATATGAAACGATTTTGTCTTTACTTTCTTCCAAACGACACGCCATTGTATTCTAAATTCTAAGATGACATCGACACTTTCTGATATTCTAACAACTAAATAAAAAAGCCAACAATTTGCATCACATACGAGAAACTTGTAAACTAAAGTGTATAACGTGAATTGTAGAGTTTTGTTCAGTCAATGAGCAGTCTACCATTGTTGTAACTGAGATAAATAAAGTACAGTGCAACCTCTGTAGAGCAACACCCTTTGGGAGATACAAATATGGACTGTTATGTAGAGGTTGTTGTTCTGGAGAGGTAAATTTGATAGTATGTTTTAGCTTAGGGAAATTTTGATGATGTTGTTATGTTGAGAGGTTTTTGCTTAAAAGAGGGCCGCTCTGGAGAGGTTGTACTGTATCAAACAAATGATTATTGAAAGACCGTTCTCATATAAAGTAGTGGTCTAGTACCTTAGTTCGTTTTCTACAGGGTGATATTTGCATGAAATTTATAATATTCAGTTACATCTTTTTCAATGAGTATACAAAAATGTGTATGAAGGTAAACAGTGTTATATTCAGTGCATAGATTATAAGATTCTTTCACTGGTTGTAGGTGCAGGTGGGAATTTCCAGTACCGGTAAAAATACCGGAAATCCCCGTCTGGTATGCAAGAAATTACGATCTTTACTGTTTGTACAATTGATCTATAGTCTATATACATTTTTTTATTGGTATGTAGAAGAGGGTCCTCCTGTTTGTCTGTAGTAATTTACAGTTCTTGGTATATATTGCTGACTTAAAGTTCTTTCAAGTTATATGTTATGTCAATATTCAGTATGAATTCAGCTTTATTGTCTCTTGATAATTAAATGAATTCTGCAGCATATAAGGGTTCGCGAGGAATGGGGTTTCTGAACGTTTAATGAAGGTACGTTAAATAGTTGCAAAATTGCATATATGAGACGTAGCATTATATCTACATCCATCAAGAATCAAAATACTCACACAAAGAGGTCAATTAGGCACTCTTCTAGTTTTCACAACAATACTGTTATTCTGTTATTTCTTTGCATGTTAATTGTTTAATTTTCCACTGACATTAAATATGTAAATTGCCAAAATACATCACTGTTCAAGATAAAAATGCGAAAAAATAATATGAAAAAATGTGCGGTTTTCTGGAGCGCATTTACATGTGTATGCATGAAGACTGATTTACTGATCGAAACATGTTCTGTCTAACTTCGTCAGAGAAAACGATCGTCTCCATTTTGCTTCGTACTCCCGCTCTTTTTAGACACAGCACGAATAGATTTAACACCGCAATACTCTATATGCTATAAACTACATTGCTAATAGTGCCGACCATTAACTATGCCGGATATGTTCAAGAAGAGTGAAAACAAAAATGGCACGAGCAACTTCCTGTATCTTCCTATGGTCGTGAAATAATTATACCTTCTTAAGTCTATAAGCGTCATTTATTGACAGTGATGTCCAAGCACGAATTTCTCGTCACGTACAAATAAAGAAAAGAGTGCCAAATGTATTTGCTCTGGCATGCACTTAGAGGTTTCATTGATATTATTCCGCTGTCTGGTTTGCTGATTTTGGTATGGTAATGATTGTTAACCTATTTATAGAACTGTAACGTATAGCTTGTATAGCTACAAAGAAGGAATACAAAAATATAGATACTAACAAAAATTACATTTCCTAACTTGAGATAATATGAGATATTTCAAATCCATTTATGTGCTAAAACTCTGCTAGAATCTACTAATAATTTCTGCAAGTTTGTCTGACAAACAAACACCAACAAATCTGAAATTATCAAGGCAGGCATGGTTTTCCGTAAAGAATGTACAGGAAAGCTATGCCATGTAAATAGTTTGGAAGAATACCACCTAAAAAGACAGTTGATATAGAGCACTGTTGCTTTAATTGTTGTAACTAATGTTAACGGAAGACTAGCAACTTGTTGTACAGTTTAGGTACCCATGGCTTTCACACAATACACAAAGTCATGCAAAGCCTGTTCATAAAACCTTAATTGTCCGCTTCTTATTGAAGCAAACGCGACATGCACGATGTGTCTCCTTTGGATGAAATGTTTCGTTCCGTGTTACTGTTTGAGTGGCTTTAGAAAACGTGATACTTATTCCTTTTATGTGAAGCGGATAGAAATATTAAAGCATTACTTTAGAAGATAAATTTTCACAACAAAGAAGAGAGTTTCAAAACAAGTTAAAGTTAAATGCGTTATCATGTAAGTTAAGACGATTAAAATGCATATAAAATCTGCTATTTCAGAGATATGACGATTTTGTTTCTAAGGCAAATAAAAGCTTTCACATAGAACTTAGATCATATGATTAAGATGTATGGAGAAATAAACATATATGTTCTCTATGGTATAATAGTGTGTGTACTACATGGAAATTGTTACGGTGTGACCCAGCTATGTATTGCAGCCATAGGGAAGGTTTGCTATTTAGTGCGTTACGTCCTCACAGCGTGCTATTTTTAATAAGGAGTCTTCGAATGGACCTCCTTTATGACCCTGTCCTTTGAACAAAAGCATTTTCTCTGAAGCACAGTAATGCAGTTGATCTGATCATAACTAAATTGGAAAATAACATGATTTCAGTATTTGAAATAATTTGTTTTTCATTAACACCGCAGCATTAACATGGTTGATATACTTTTTTATAACGGAGTATTATGCAATCAATTGAGTAAGTTATGATCCTGTGACATTTTGACTTTCTATTTCCAGTCAGGCGACTACGTAACTAGTATCTAATATGCATGTATACGAATCACTCTGTCAACTTTGAGAAATTGCTTTCCAAAAATAATCATCTTCATTAAAATTTAAAGAAAGTTTAATCGATGCTATGAAATATGTTTTAGGAGCGTCCGTCGGTGTACGGTGATGTATGATGTTCTCGCATTTACTTAGTGGTTTGTTTAACATTGTAAATATTTCTATAACTAGTAGGGGGAAAGATTTCAGGGAGAGAGACTGTAGAGCGGATAAAAATATCTCTGCTGTCGCATCCTGAGATAGCGTGTTCGAATCCAACTTGAGTTGCGAGCGTTACTTTATCGCACAAAACAATATGATTTTATTCATTTATAATGTAAATTAATTGTTCTTTTACGGCTATCAAGCATTTAAATGTCAATTCAACATTTTGTTAAAAAAAAAACTGAAATGCTACACATGGTAGATAAATGTATATCTGCTGAGACAGATTGTATGTATAACTTGTTTTAACATATCCAACACCTAAGTTTTGCAAATTACGTCAAACTATGTAATTCTAACGGGGATACCGCAATAGATTTAAAGTGTAGTAAGTTGTTGTAGCTTTAGGTTGGCTATCTAATATACAAATAATTAATTGTAGGTTGGAAAAGTGGTAAAAATGTGAAAGTTCACCTTACTGTCATATTGTACAGAATGATATGAAATGAGACGTCTCTTGCTTATTGTACATATACTTATAGGTATAATTAGCATGTATGATTTCTCATGTAGTATTTCAGCTGTTACCAGTTGACATGTTTCTTGAAAGAAAGACGTGACTACACTACATTTGATACAAGAAAATATCATGTAGTCTAAATTTTGAAAAAAAAGCCCCACAGAGTATATAGGCCGGTTAAATTACTAGAAATGTTAAAATTTTAAACTAATTAATTCCCCGCCACGAGTCGGTGGTTATAGGAATGGTCTCCGTCCGTCCTTCCGTTGTCCCGTCTGTCCATAACATTTTGTGTCCGCTCTGTATCTCATAAGCCCCTTTAAGGATTTTCATGAATCTTGGGTCAAATGATCACCTCATCAAGACGATGTGCAGAACTTATGAGTCAGCCATGTCGACTCAAGGTCAAGGTTACAACGTAAGATCAAAGGTTTGAGCCTTCTATTTTGTGTCCGCTCAGTATTTCCTAAACCCCTGGAAGGATTTTTATGATACTTTGGTCAAATGATCACCTCATCAAGACGATGTGCATAACTCATGAGTCAGCTATGTTGGCTCAAGGTCAAAGTCTCAACTCAAGGTCAAATGTTTGAGAGTTTCATTTTGTGTCTGTATCTCCGAAACTCCTTGAAGAATTTTCAAATTCATTGATGACATACATGAACTATAAAATATACTTAACAACGTCAATGCTTCCACCCAATACCATCAACCCTTTCACTGTCCATAACAGCGGCAGTGGATATAGCTGTCTTTCAGACTACCTTGTTCCAACATAAAGTTTTATCGATGTTATATAATCTTTAGATACCTATGCAATATAGGAAAAAGAAGGTCTTCAAAAGAACTCCAAGCCAAGCCCTGAAAATTATGTGATGTTTAAGGGCAACTTCCTTCAGATTTTGTTAAAGCAAAATATTGCAAATGTATCGAATAGTAAATTAAACGAAATCTTGGTATCATTTCTGCATTACGTTACATAATAGAGCAGTTCAAGAAACATTTTACGAATAATTGCCGTAACTGTTTTCGAACAAATATTGGCATTATCAGATACCCCATTCATCTGCAATAACATTTTGAATGCATTTTATTTTACGAATCCCCTGTGACTTTTTTCTTATTTCAGAGATACACATGTTTGGTGTTCAACCCCTTACACTTGAACATTACGCCTTTTCATTAAGTAATTGACTCCATGATATGTTTGCCCGTTTTGCTGGAGCCCGCTATGGTGCTTCTCTTTCTGCTGTGCCTTCAACAAAGGCCTTGCATACACACGTATATGCTTCTCGTTTATTTCTAAACGGGCGTGTCTGTGGTCTGTGTTATCATCTGTCTCTCCGTATGACGCTTTCGTCGAAAAATGACAAATATAGTTAACCAGAGTGCCTTGTTGTTTGTTTATAGCTTTTATACACGGTGTTAGAGGGACTGTATACAGACACAAGAATGAGTCAGTCCGAATATGGCTATACATACATTGGTCAAAATGATGTAATACTAATATTATAGTGACGCCAAATACGAGTCTTGCTCGAGGTCACCATTCCTAGTAGCATGGTCCTGGGTAGAAGTATCATAAAGACCCTATTGTGTTCCGTTTTCTGGCCTAAACGGAGCCTCCTTAAACTTGCTAGAAATCTTAAAATATCTTTTATGTTCACAGCAAAACCACTGACGCTGTTGTATACCAGGAGTAAAATAATACAACATAGGTCCACAATAACGGCCATAATACGTATAGGACGTCATTTTACAATTTCCTTCGTGTTTGGCGAATTAGGCAGATACCCTTTGTCTGTAATTTGCAAGGACATTGGCTTAAGATAATGAAATGTAATGACTCGCCCTTGTATACATACTTTATCGAACAATGTAATAGTAATTATAACAATTGCTGGGCAATGAGAGTGAAACAACTGTTACAGAGACTTGGATTAAGCTATATTTGGACTGATTTTAACGTAGATGTTAACTATTTTCCTGTCATTAAACAACGCTTGAGGGACCAATATATCCAAAACTGGCATGCTACATTCCAGACCATGCCAAAGCTAGAATATTTTAGAAAATTTAAATTGAACTTTTGCTATGACAATTAACTTGATGTAGTAACTAATAATGCATTAAGAAAACAACTAACATGTTTTACACTGAGCTCACATGAGCTAGAAATAGAATTTGGTAGATTTTCTGGAACTATAAGAGAGTTTGTTCATATAATATGGTTCAATCCGAATACCATTTTCTTTTGTGCTATCCATTCTACTTGTCAGAAAGGCTCAAATATTTTAGAAATACTGCATGGCCGAATATTCATATGTTTATTTCTTTTATGGCATCTAGAAACAAGAAAACGATATTAAATGTAGCGAAATATATAAATGAAGCTTTCAAGCTGCAAAAGAAAACCCTTGCTGGGTTAACTGCTTCTTAGTTAGTAAAAAATATCTTTTTTTAATTAAGATGATCAAGTTACTATCTACCAGTATGTATCTGTTGTATTTTGCTATGTCTTTGCTATGTCTTTGCCATATTTGTCTTTTTTATGTTAATGGCCAAAGGCAAATAACTTGCCGATTTGCTTAATAAAAAACTGAAAACTGCATGAAAATGTGCAACGATATTACTAGTATTAGGACTATTTTTCTGCGTTTCATTTCCTTACATACTAGTTATTCCACACCAAAACGTTTGTGTTGAAATTAGCTCAGCCATGACAGTTAAAATGACCAGCCTAGTATGAATGAGATTTGAGTAGCTTCCTTCATCCAAGATAACCTGGAACTTTTACGTCCATTAAGGTCGTCCTTTTTATGATGACCAAATTCTATTCCACGTCATGTACGAATCATATACCTGTTCTGTTTTAAGTATGTTTGCACTTGAATGATATGTGGGGATCCCGTTACTTTAGGAAAGGACACCAATAATTTTCCATAGATTTTCATTTCAACATTCATTCTGTTTACATGGATGGCATGTTTATAGAAAAGTGTTAAATATAACTTGTATAAATACACATTTTGTCAAAATGTATAATTGAATACACATACATGAAAAAAGTCAAATGACGGCAAAGTTATAGGGGATGAAAATCCCCGAGACGGTAACGTCCGTATATAGTTATTCATCTTTGTTGTCTGCATATACTGAGGCATTTTTTTTCGATGTTTTCCGGTTCCGGTTTATGTACACGCCGCAGACTGGTTGTCTGCATGAACATCCGAGCACCCCGAATCAGTCACAGAAATTAGTAAACCGCGCAAAATTGATTCTTTTCTTTTTTGTAATGAAAACTGTACATGCAACTGAAAAACACTTTTGAAACAGTTAGGAAGTGTAAAGGCCGTCAAGTTTCTGCTTGGAGTGCAAACAAACAAAAAAATACTAAGGTAGTAGGGTACACTTTCGAATTTTGGCCCCCGTCAATATTTGTTATAAATAGAACATCGTGATTTTGGATGTCTGTAAATTAAGGTGAGAGATAATGATTATTAATTCTTTAGAAAATTTATACAGCCGACACATGTAAAATTCTGATGTCAGTTGGAAAACTAACTGCTGGTAGCTTTGTATGATCAATGAGACACCTTTTCGCGGAAAAATTCAAATCACGGAAGGGTTCTGTGCTTGTTGATTGATACTCAGGAACATTTTCGTTATTTTGTGAAAAAAAGAGCTGGATGGGCCCCCATTCCGTTTATGTCCTGACGTTCAGTAAGGACCATTAAACTGAGAAATGCAATAAAATTGGACATTGTTCTTGCGGCGGGATCATTGTACGCTGTTCAAAAGGTGCGAAATTGATGATTTTGGCATGCTATTTTTCATGGATGGTGTAAACCTTCCGTTTCGATAACTTTCTTTATTCTTGTATGAGAATCCTGATCTTGCCATTAATTAAAAGCACAAAACATGCACGCAATTTATAAAATGGCCACCCTAATTTTGCTCATAGGGGAAGTGCAATATTGCGATTCGCTACCATTACCAACTTTTAGTAACATCGATCTATCGGAAAATCGATAAATTTGCCTATATAAACAAAGAAGGAAAAAAATACTTAAATTTAAATAGAAAAAGTTCTATTTGGAAATCAAAAATTCGATACCCCACAAATTAAAGTTTAATTTATTCCGGATATTATGAATATTTTTTTAAAAAAATATTTTAATATTTGGTTGGTCCTTTTTGACTTTAAACAGACCCACCTCAGTTCATATAGACTCTGTAGGAAACGGGTAAAAAAAACTGACTTTTTCAAATATAACAGATAAAATGAGATATTTTCCGCAAATAATCAAAAATTCGATACCCCTAAAAATGTAGAAAAATTATTCAATTTTCGTTATGTGTAATTTGTTTTAAATTTTATAATGGTTTGTTTGGTCCTTTTTGCATTTTAGTGTGTACAGTGAACATTTCTTAAAAGATTCCGGCTTCTTCCGCCGTTATCCGTAAGTACTCGGAAGCTGTTACGGAAAATATTGTCGTCTGCTAGTCTGACTTTGTCGGTACAAATTGTTATAGCTCAAATGAATTGTAGGCAACTTCACATTGAAAAAAACAAAACAAAAACAAAAAATCTGAGATTGTAATTAGACAAATTAAAACAAATTAATTGTTGAACTCAGAAACGCCGAAACCTAGATCCGCTGTCGTTTAAAATAACGCTATGGAGGATTTAGTGTTCAATTCGCATTTAGTGCAAATGCTTTTAATTTTCATCGCAAAAAATACTTAAAGCAACTAATTCTTACGTGTTTCCATAAAATATAGTCTGTCAGTAATTGAGTTTCAAAGTATTCTTAAGAAATATAGCGGTGATTAATTTCCAGATACCTATATTATTTTTTGCCGATCGATCTGGAGACTTTTTTATTGCCACGGCGGTCCGGGTGCGATCTCCGACGCGGTCATCTTTCTTTCTTCATATAAGATATTTTAATAATTTTGAAACAAAAAAAACATCATTTTCTATTCTTCATAATATGACCAAACTTTAATTTGAAAGATGAACTGATAATTCTGCTTCTTTCCGAACCTACTTTGTATTCTTAAATTAATGCATGCTTTTGGTACATTCTTTAATCATTCGTTTTAAAAAATTGCGATATCTATTATTTGTTTTAGTCTCAAGATTGCACGGGATTGCACAATCACATTAAGCGTAAAATGATTTTATTGTAACAAATATCTTAATACCCATTGACTTTTATTGTGTATTACAATATTGCCTAGGGGTAAACAATATCCGGTCAGTGTTGTTTCAAGGCGGGTTATAAAAGATATGTTACCCCACTTACTATAAGTGATAGGTATTTCTATGGTTTTATGGTTTTTGCGTTGTAATATATGTCTTTTCCCTTTCTTTCAGGTTTTTTTTACGACTTTACTCTTATTTCATGAACCGTATGACAGTAGGAAGAATCAGTACAAATTTAGAATTCACATCGTTAATAGAGTTGTTCCGTACATATTTGCTGAGTAAAGATCCTGGCCAAAATTTCACGAAAAATCTTAAGTTATTACTTAGTTAAGTCTGCTATTCTAAAATTGAGATATTGATGAAGTTATTGTTATTTAATGTTGTTTTTTCCCTGTAACAATATATTTATAGTTAAAGTTTTCTATGGTAGTAGTATTTGTCAGCAGTACTTATTCAAGTCACGCAAATATGATATTTCTATTTAAGCACGATATAATTAAGAAACTTAATCGTTACCATGCTAAATTACAATAATGAACTTGTCTATCTTTTAATTTGGACAGTACTATTAATTATGAATTACGGATGTGCAGGCTGATCATGATCTACACTGATTGCAAAGGAAGAACCAATCGTGTCCAGCATGGTAAGGGTTAAGTATTTCCTTTTAAAAGTATAAGTCTTATTTCTATACTTCTTTTTCTTTAAAGCGACCGGCCTCCAGATCGTTCGACAACAAAAATACTTTTTAGATATCTTGAAAAAAAGCTATATTTCTTATGAAGGCTTCAAAACTAATTACTGACAAACTTTATGTTATGGAAATACATGTTAATTTTCTGTTTTTACTACTTTTTACGATGAAAATCGAAAAACGTTAATGATTCAGAATTTTGAAGATATTTTAGAAACAAAAGCTCATATTCTAATGTTCATAATATGCGAAAAAAGCGCGTAAAGAGGAAGTATATTCGCTTTCTAAATATTTTAGATAAAACATTCATATTCTTGAATATTTATTTTATTTACAGACAGTTTCTTGTACGTAAATATTTCTTTTCTGTACATAGGTATACGTTAGCATGATGTTTCATGTATTAAAAAGAAAGTAAATCTATGTGTTCGATGTATAAAATGTAACGATTTCTAAATATTTTAGACAACATATTCATATTCTTAAATATTACTTTTATTTGACAATTAATAGCAGAGCTACCGGCGCCGCAAAGCGGCGCCGACAGCGTCGCATTACGGTTAGACGTATGAAAAAGAAAATGAACAGAGAGATCTACCTGTGTATACTATCGAGTTGAAAATTCGTGGTACTTTTTGGAATCGGTGTTGTTCGGATTTTTTCAAGTACACTATGCACATAGTAATTAATCAGTAAACACGTCAGTAGACGCTTACTGTTTACGGTTGACAAAAGCGTCTCGCTTACTGCTTTCAATATTGAATAAAAATGCAAATGAGCGTTTGATAATAAGAAATAAGTGCTAAATACATTTTCTACGAAGAAAAAAAGAAATAAAACACAATATTTCATTTCGAAACGACTTTCGTCACGCTGCCATTACTGAACTTTATTATATATACTTATGTTTGTCTTATGACGTCATAATTCCACAATGGTGCAGTGGTTAGCGAGTTCGCGTTGTAATCTAGAGGTCGTGAATTCGAACCTCACCTGGACCAGTTTTTTTTTTAATTTTAATTTTTTTTTATTTCATTTTTTTGTATTATTGTGAGTTTTGAAAATATTGTATAACTAAAGTCATTCATGTGAAATTCAACATGTGTTTAGTTTTGATGTCAGGTTCCACTGTAGTAGGCTACCTGTGTAGAAGTCAGTAGACATAACTTAAAAAAAGAAAAGCTTTAGGATCAAAATATACAGGCATTAAACTGTGAAAAGCAAATAATGCTCTTCTCCCCATTCACATATTTCATCCATTAGCTTTAAAATCACTGACCAGAGTTTATCAAAAAAAAAAAAAAATTGGCGAACATCAAAAAGGTTCTTACTACCATCCCTGTTCTATAGTGCTAAAAGATTAACCACTTTTGGGTTTAAAACAAGCTTTGTACAGTCATGGAAATGATTGTAATTTTCTCATACCTGGCGTCTGTTATAGCAGTATTTTTGACTGAAAGTTGGACACATTCTTCCTTCCAAAAAGAACCAAAATTTGACAATAATGACATTTAAAAGAATTACAATAGTCATTTCAAGGATTACGTAAATTCTAATTTCTATTAACTTTGGAACTGGAACATTAACTTTTTACATTAAGTCCTCATTGCCCAACACACAGAATTCCTTTGGCTATTGGCGTAATGAGATTCTGTTAGGTTTGAAATTTTCAAAGTTCAAGCTTTTTCAGTTTGAAGCAGTTATCATTTTGTGACTGGTTTCCAGTATGATAATAAGTTATGTAAAATTGTTGATACAGTACGTTGTAATAAGAATAACAGAAATTATTCAAATACGTTTTTTTCTTTATCTTGGTGCAGATGTTAATCTATACCGAACTTTCTTTTGATTATATACAGAATATTTGTGGAGTTTTCACATGTCGAGAATTAATCTTGATGCAGTCTAAAACATGCATTCAGAATTCATGAATTATCATTAATAATTTTAATAGATCTAAAGAACATAAACTTCCTAAACGAATCCATAATTCCTGATAATTTCAGCACCACTCCTTTAATTTTTAACGGGCACTGGTGATTTTTCATGGGAGCTCTGCTTTTTAGGTAGCACCTAATTTCATATTAAAGTATTATATAAATTTTCGCTTTGTTCCGATTTTCACTTTAATAATTATCTAAACTTCGTTCAATTTAAGTAAACCTCCCGCCCGTAAATCCGTCAGATAATGACTAAATTTTAAGCTGTTAATTATCGATTTTCCCCCGTGTTACTACAACAACAACAGTTAGTACGGAAATCAACGAATTCGTCCGGTAGCGATGATATCGGATTATTGGTATTATTGATTTTTATGATAGGTAGATCTGTCCCGCTTTATCGGTTTCGAGATGTTACTAAAAGTTGGTAATGATGTAAGACCGTCCGTGCCCAAAATTTTCGCATCTAAGTGTACCTTGCTACCTAATGACAGTGCGTGAACGCGGTGAATGACGTCACCGTCACGGCTTGCCGTAAATTTTGCAAAGTGTGATATTCGCTGTAAGAGGTATGATGACACTAAATGTAAACTTCACTGTTTAGAGTGTTTCACTTTCTTTTGAATGTTGAATATTTCTTTGTAAGTGGATAGATCTATATAAAAAGATAAGTCCCCATGCTATGTAGGCGGTGCCTTAATTCATATTATTTAGATATCTGACTAACCAGAATTAACTAACCCTTTGATTCAACTTTCCCGAGTGCGTGCAGGTGCCCGTGCGTGCGTGAAAGCATGCGTGCGTGTGTTTAATGTCTTTTCAATCACTTTTTCAGTCATATAAACGACGGTGTCTACGTGTAGCAGCGAACATAATGTCCAGCTATATAGTGCTGCCACTCTGAAATATCACAACGTACGCACGTGACAGTTGCCCTATCAAGTCACATCATACTGACACTGGGCTGACCAGTCCTAGAACTATCCTTTTAATGCTGAGCGCCAAGCGAGGGAACTTCTATGACAATTTTTCACGTCCGAGGTTAGTACGACCCGGTCTGGAAGCGAACCAACGGACTCCCGCACCCGAAGCGAACGCTCTACCACCAGTGTACTGGGGCAGTTCTGTACACTTTTAAATAAATAACATCAATCCTAATATATAATATAAAATCAAAGAATTGAAAAGGATTCGTTCTATCTGCATAGGCTTTCGTGTATTATTAGCAGCTATGTGACAGGCACAGACAAGTTGGAGAAACAGATTCAAGTACAAGGGATTCGGGTTCGATACCCTAACTTTGCGAATAATCCTCCTGGTGCTTTAACGTGCTCGGTGTAAAGCACCGACGTACGCGAATCCCACTTTTAGGCATAGGAAGAACAAGTACTGGCCTATTCAAGGAAGAACTAGTGCCGGTCTTTAAGTTGGGTGGATGTCACATAAGAGCATCTCTGAAATTTCCGAGTTGAATTCCGGACGTCTGAATTGGCGTCTTACCACTACACCACCGGGATGAATAGATCAAAACTGGCCGTTTTACATAATTGATAAGGGAGGCAATTCAGGTGACATTAACCGCTATAATCTCAAATCCTCTGTACCTTTATTCAAAGGGAAGAAACTCTTACATTAGTACAGATTAAAGCCATATCATTTCTGTTGCAATATAGAAAAGTGTTCAGATTTCTCCTCGCTGACAATCTAGTCGCCTTATCGATTAAGATCTGCTTTTTATCAATTGTCAACAGATCTGTTGCACGAGAGACACGAATAGTAAACATATCTATAAACGACAAGTGTTTGACAGGAAATGCCGTTTCTCAAACATTTCAACATTTAAGTAGGGTACTTTAGTATTTAATACCGCTTTTTCTTCCCTGGTCTCAAGAATATCTATGTTATTCTGGTGTCACAAGTTTCAGCATTTTTCATACATATTTTGAGTTAGTAGAATCCCCTCCCTCTCCTGTAAATGCCCCCTACTCCCCTGCCCCCAATATTTCGGAACGAATATTTCGTAGTTCGATCACAAATGAAGTTTTATTTCATTAGGAGCATTT
Source organism: Mercenaria mercenaria (assembly GCF_021730395.1). Classification (NCBI taxonomy): domain Eukaryota; kingdom Metazoa; phylum Mollusca; class Bivalvia; order Venerida; family Veneridae; genus Mercenaria; species Mercenaria mercenaria. Next base: position 14,248,440 of record NC_069368.1, read on the forward strand.
TAAACTGATTTCTTTCAATTGTTTCGAAATCTAGAATGTATCATGTTTTGTCCGTAATTAAGCGGTTACAGTGTTATTTTTTGAGTTCAGTGCCAAATTCACTTATAAAATCACTCGTGTAGTCGTTTAGTATAAAGAAGCAGCCAGTCGACATTTAATGTGAAATAAATGTAATTTATTATGCTAGTAAAATAACAACTAAATACTACCAGTAGGGTTGAGGAGGTCAGGAGCCGTGCCTCAACCGCCCCCTCTGAATCCCACTCTGCTGAGAATTGACATTTAGATCCAAAAAGGCCACCATTTCATACCTCCAGAGGGAGGTCCTAGGCCCGTCTTATGAAGAGAGTATCCCCTCCCACCTAAAGAACGGATACCCTCCCATAACAACTGTCAGAAGATGAAAAGCATTGGGTGTCCTACTAAGATGATGTCTACAGTGACGTCTTTATGTGACTATGTTCAGATAATAATAATAATGTTAGGGCACTCAGAATTTAGACCCAAAAGTTTGTGCACCTCGCCTATGAGGTCTTCATCCTCAACCATTTGACAGTAAACATTAAACAATTTTTTGGTCGGGAGAGGCCGTTTTCAGCACACGCATCATTTTTTCTCAGTGAAAATTACTGAAAGGATATTTGTACAGCTAGAATGATTTTTATAGTTGCAAATCGAGAAAGGTTTCATAAAAATCAAATAAAAATAATGCGATTATCTCCCTTATACTAGATATGATAGGTCGACCAGAGGGCGGAGATGTGGATTAAATCGTAAATTTTCATTTGAATGTAGTTTTTGTACGACATGCGTTTTATGTAAAATTGTTATTATTTGAGGACACTGTGTATGTAAATGAGTATTTTCAAACAATTATATAGAGCATGTTAACCGCGTTGTGTTTTGACTAAGTAAATTATCTAAATAACCTTTTACTTTCTTGTTTACATACTAACGACGAGTATTTTTGTTAAGATCATGAAAATGTATATTTTTTATTTTGTAACTACATGTATTTTCTTGCAGTTGCCTATATTTTTGTTGATTTCCGAGGAGAGGGTTTTAATAATGTTGATACAACGTATGCCTAATCACACATACATTTAACGCAAGAATATATAAGTAAACTGAAAAATATGGACTTTCTAGTAACTTTAACTTTTTATCTTTGTCTGTTGCGAATAGAGTAAAAATACATTTTTAAAACAAATTAGTCATCATATTTAGTCTTAATTTAATCTTAACTCTTGTCATGCTGGACACAATTGATTCTGCCTTAGCGACCAGTGAAGATCATGATCAGCCTGCACGTCCGTGCAGTCTGATCATGATCTGCACTGTTCGCCATTCAGTCAGCATCTTTTTGGTAAGCACCCCTTTTACTGTCCAAATTGAAAGATGGACAAGTTCATTATAGAAATTTAGCAGGATAAGGGCATATAACAAACGTTGGGCGTTTAGATATCGTTGTAAATAAACAAAATTTAAATTATACATGCGAGAAACTAACAACAAGTATCTTACGATGTATCTACAGACAAGTAAACAATAAATCAGAAGACCTTAACCACCTAATGTCTCTGTGTATAAGGTCAAACATTTGTCTTCTCGGCTAACGTGACAACTTAATAATACGGCGGCAAGATGCGCTATTATATTAATGTTGATATAAAGTTGGTGCGTCTTTTTATGTCTCGCTGTATCAAAATCATTCTGTTAAAGGTTTATGGTGTTGGAAAACAGTATCTGCAGGTTTTATTCCCGCTTGATTGATATATGTTTATAACCAAAAGAATATCAAAATATCTCGATTAATAAACGGAAAAGTTTACATGTAAGGTGTTTGACACGCGATACGACAGGCGACAATATGACACCACATCGCGACATTAATGTCGTGTCGCATTTCATGTCGCATTGTCGTGTTGTAAAATATTTTAGGTCGACGCAAGACATCAAGCTGTGAAACTCTGGTGATGGATCTAGGACGATCATAGCTCTCCTGTTTAAAGACAAAATTGTCCCGAGCGCTCTACATGTTATCTCTCGAGAGCATGCCATTTTATCTCGAGCGAAAGACATCTTTTTTCGATCGCACGACATCCTAACTCGAGTGAACGACATCTTATTTCGATCGCACGACGTCTTATCTCGAGTGCTAGACATCTTTCTAGAGCATAATTATGACATCTTCTCTCGAGCGCACGACTTCTTATCTCGATCGCTCGACATTTTATTTCGAGCTCACAACATTTTATTCGATTGTGCGACATCTCATGTCCATCTCTCGAGATCATTTAATTAAAAAGCAATAGTGTGTGTCCTTAACATACCACTGTACTTTTATGAAATTATCACAAAACTAAAATATAACATTTGTATTTGATAATTGCCGACAACTTCTTCACATGATACCAAATAAAAAACGAGTGATCTTCATAGGCTAACTTATCACAGCCCAGTAGCCTGACTCACTTCAGTAAAAACTACTACAAGATATATTTTTGTAATATGTGCTACATAAAAAGACCTTGCCATGGAAGGATCGAACCCCGATATGTTGAAAGACAATCAATCGCAAACTGATCCACATGCGAGTTAAGCGAACTGCACCGATCTTGATAAAGCTTGTTTATATAAAGGGGTGCACACGAGAGACTTAAACCTTTTCGTGTCACTTATTATATACCTGCAGCCAGTAAACCTAAACAGTGTCCCTGTCTACAATGCGACTGTAGAAAACGAATGATGCCATGGGTTCTACTTCTGTGTCGGAATTTTACAGTTTGTGTCATAAGGCGACTATCTAGTTTTAATGCCGGAGAAAGATCCTAAGTGACCATCCGTGCATTATTTCAGGCACCGGCGGGCACCTTGATATTTCTTAACGTTTAGTTTCTTGAACGTGTCTCTTAGTATTACATTATCATCTTCCCTGCCCAAATTTTCGCCCTTACTGCACCATCCCCATACCGCCCCACACACTAACCCCCTCCACACTAGAAAAATATATTTTACTATTTGTTGGTATTGTGTTTTGGATTCCAATATCATCATTCATCCCCCTTCCCCACACCTATACCAACCCTCGAACACTGTCGTTACTAATTCATATTTATTTAGTGGAAACCATAAAATCTTCCTGTCAGAAAACACTTGGCCCTATTTCAAATAATTTCACAGATATTTTTCTTTCGTGACCCTCTGTCAAAACTGTTCAAGCAAGTTGTGAAGGTAAGGTGGGCAATCTATAAAGGGCCATCATGGCCCGCTTGTTTCTCTGTGTACCAGAAATTAAGTATATAGATAACATAGCATTAATATGTTAAGACTGGTGCCCTCGAAAAAGTATACAATTCAATCCAACTACAAGAAAGTATGAATATGACTTGCGTCGGACTTAACCTTTAACCCTGCTAAATTTCTAAAATGGACTGGTCCATCATTCAATTAAAAGCAAACAGTGCAGACCATGATCAGACTGCACGGATGTGCAGGCTGATCATGGTCAGCATTGGTCGCAAAGGCAGAATCGCTTGCCACCAGCAGGCTAAATGTTAAAGCTAACACCACATTATTTTACTATTGAAGATCCAAGTTATTACATTAAATCAAATTTAAAACAAAAAAGATACACAATGATTTAATATATGTCTAAGTTTTGAATGGGCAGTTTGATACTTAGCGTTGGTATTGCGACATATGGCAGTGGGCAAATTCTTGTGACATTTAGCGTTAAAGGTTTGACTGTGACTCAATGCAGACTTGGAGCACCGGTATAAATTACAGACTCCGGTACATACCGGATTAACTAAATTTCAACGAAAATATCTTAAATGTATATATTTTGTAACCATGGTGATACTAACCCTAACCTTTAGTCAGTATTTTATGCATATTGTACACTAAATGCATGCGGACATGCAAAAATATGCATATTTTTGCCGTGTGCTACAATTGATAATACTTGGTATGCGCAAATGGCCGTGCCAATCTCTGAGTTTACATTACGTTAAAGGTTTAAACGATTTTACGACATTTAGCGTGGTTGCGACATTTAACGTCAACCTTGCGACATTTAACGGTGGTTGCGATATTTAGCGGTTGTGCGACATTTAATGGTGGCACAGCAACTTCTATAGAACCTTCTTAAAAAGAATACTTTCTCTTCTAGCTTAACCAAAAATCCGTAAAGTGTAATTCATCTGTGTTGAGTGTTGAGACATCACATGTCAACTAAAACTACCGTTGTTGTTGTTGTTTTGTTTTGTTTTTCGCTTAAGGGTGCTCTTTTAGACAGGTTTGACTGTATATACTCTCAGTGTTATACATTTGAAACATTACATTTAATTATAGATAAGAACAAAATATAATTAGCATGCAAAAACTCCAATGACATTTTCCATACGATCATAATTTTCTATAACTTAATTTACATGCGCGAGATATCACGCAATTTTAAAGTGAAATATTTATATCCAATTTTCATAACGGTTTAATTGAAATTGATACTGAAAACAGTTTTCAATTGTGTTATACTAAGTAATTAAAATATTTCATCTCAAATGTATCATATGTTCACATTTCAGCTTTATCGTCAAGTAAAATATCGCAGTGGTTTTATCTTTAGGCATTTGTTTTCCTTTGATTAGTTGAACTATATATTGTTTGCTTGTGTTTAGACCTTTTTATAATCCTATATGGGCGATTCCTCCATAAAACGGTTAACAGTTCAGTTGGGGAATAGTGCAAGATTCAAGAAGCTCTATTTAGCATGCTGGGTGTAAAGCGCCAACACGCGTGATTCTTATCCCAGTGTTAGTAATGTTTTGTTGGAGGAATGGTAGATCGAACTCGTGGTCCCTGGTTTCATAGTCGCAGACAATTTTAGCCCTGGACCACCGAGTCCGTGTTTAACTAGCTCAGGTATGGTAAATATCGCTGGCGTGCGCCGCATCTCGCACATTTATTTTAGTTTTGGCCCTTTTAAGGGTCATCCACAGTCTAGAAAGGAACTCTACAGGGTTGTCTTCTTATTCATAGTTTGAGGGGTTTGTTCCGCTACATAAAAATTCTGTTGAAGGATTTAACCTTTACCCTGCTAAATTTCTAAAATGGACTGGTCTATCATGCAATTTGGGCAATACCACTTATTATTCAAAGGGATGTTCACTTAAAATTTACTGACTGAATAGCGAACAGTGCAGATCATGATCAGCCTGCACGGACGTGCAGGCTGATCTTGGTCTGCACTGGTCGCAAAGGCAGTATCACTTGCCGCAAGCAGACTAACGGTTTTTCTGGATCCCTTTCGAGCCAACTTTCTGGTTTAAGTTCTTTTCATATTTTTGATATATCAATTGTCATCACATGAATAATCTTTTTGGCTCTGAATTATTCTTCTGATGGTTGTCTTCTGGGAAATCATGCATTTTCAGCTCGTTCGGAATAATGTATACATCTGAAATAACCTATTTATATAGAAAACGAAAGCAAGAATACCCCTGGATGATTGTAAAATGTCTATAGGGAGATGGTGCCACGTGCGATTAAATCAAATGACTTAATTTTTTTTCAATTATCTGTATGCAATACATAATCAATTTATGCATGTCACGTACACTTGGATTACTTGTATATTTTTTTAACTACATGGAAATTTAACCAGTCATATTTAAAAGAAAAAAAAACGAACAAGCCCATTATAAATAAAAGTATAGCAATGATAATGGCGGAGAATTAAAAATTGGAGGATTTTTTATCCAGTTGCATCCACAGAATACCAGTAAATGGATTGGATTTTTACCACAGTTTACCTTTTAAACATTTATTCTACAGATTATTTTCAGAGATATTGTTGATGAACTCTTAATATGATTAGAAACATTTCCATATAGAGGAGGCAGAATTTTAAGATTCTGCTCAAATCGAAATAACAATATTTTCTAGCAGTTTAGACGAGTACCATGTAACTCTGGCAGATATAGAAAGTGATTTTCCAAAAGTTACAGATAAATGTCTTTGCTTTCCTCTAACTTTATTTTTAAAATACTCTTTGAACTGAGGCGGGTTTTTTTTTTATTCTACAGAAGTTTTTGTTTTATCTTTTACACATTAGAATACGTTTGATATTTGATTTAATATTTGGTGAGTTTGTGCAGTAGATATATCATAGTATTCCATATGAAACAAGTCTACAAGATTGTTTATAAAACCCGGACCGAACCAGAAAAAAAAGCAAGCCAAAGGAACAGTGACTGTTATATGAGTTGATGTACAGAAAATAAATACTTGGCTACAACAGTGCTCGCTGACGTATATTTGGCGACCAAATCTAACTGTTGGGAAAAGCATGTAAACACCGAAAAAAGTCAGGGGTCGAACTGAAATTTCTAGGATTTGTAAGGAATGTAAGACATAAAACGCCTCCTCCACCACCACGGACAAAATTCCCGTGCTCAATTTAAAATCCTCCTTTGATTTTCTTCAATAAAATATCTAAAAGTAGAGAAAAAAAAGCATGAAAAGAAATGGGAAAATAATTTTAAAATAAAAACCTTAAAATTATAAAGGAACTTTAAAAATATCATTTTTATACTATAGATATAAACTTTTCAATAGAATGAAGTGAAAATTTGACTATATGTGAAAAAAATATTGGGGGCAAGCCTCGTTACCGCCCAGTGCGCAGGTGCCCGCGGGACGGATAGTTCTATCCAATTCGTAAACAGATGACAGATATTATTAGTCATTAAAATGATACACTATTGTAATATTTCTACTCATACTTTAATCAAAATTTAATATTTGAACACTCCTATATGAAAACAAAACTGTATTTTAATACCTTTTAGGGTTTTTCCTTTCATGTGAGCGGCCCTTAATGGTTTCGAAGATACGGGGTCCTACTTAACCGGCTCAGGTGCGATAATTATCAGTGGCGCGTGTCACGTATCACACCTTTATCGTACTGTTCAAACATATTATATTTTTTGACGCTTTTACTTTTCGGCAAATACCCAGAGTTGAAAAGATAATCAACAACATTTTAAAAAAATCCACTAAAGTCTGTTCTTTTTTAAAATTTGCACTACTGCATGCTTCACTACCACGGAAAAATACGCATTTTATTTTGATCAATAAAAGCTCTGAATACAGAAAAAAAAATTAAAAGAAATTGGAAAAAAAAATGTTTTAAATAAAAACCTTAAAATTATAAAAGATTAAAATAACTTTTAAAAATGCATTTTTTTTTGATAACTATAAACTTTTCAATAGAATGAAGAGCAAATTTGACTATAAGTGAAAAAAACATTGGGTGGGGGTGGGAGGGAGGGTGCGGATTTGTCCGCCTTGGTCAAATTGACAAATTGACAAGGGGTGATTTTGGCCGGAGATTTTTGCCCGTATCCCTTCTGTAAGGAGCGGTTGAAGAATAGTGTAACATTCGCGTTCAGAACCAGCATCGCTGTCAAATGAGAGATTTCTTTTAGTGTTTAGCCTACATACAATTTTTATTGCATAATCAGAGGGACACGTCCGTCTCAAGTCTGCAAAATAGCGCTACAAAACACTGCAACATAGACAAGAAAAACAATTACCGGTACATTTCTACAAAATTTATAAAGACTGCAAGCATGGAACAAACGTCTGTTGAACCGGAAATTTCACAGAAACGAATTCATCACACGTAATCCTCAGACATTTGCTACAAATACGGCCGAAAAATCACGTATCACAAATAAGAAATGTGACATGCTTCAATAGCAGTACAAATGCGAAACATAAAATTTCACAAATTTATGATACATTCGTACGATTTTCGTGAAATATTTGCACGAAGAGTTGGTTTCTGTGTGAAATTTACGACTCAACAAAGCACTTCTTTCCCCTTGGTATTGTCTCTGTCGTTGACATATCAGAACAGAAAATACAAGCTTTTTATAGTCTAAATCTGGCCTCAGCCCTGAGACTTTCCCGTGACTCCTCGTGTGCTCGTGTTGTTCACTTATAGGGTTATAATATAATAAATATTCATTTTTCTATTTTTTTCCAAATGTTGAGTACACTGTCATTAAAATGATGCACTATTGTAGTATTTCGTGTAATATTTTAATAAATACTTGAGCACTCCTATATGAAAACAAAACTGTGCTTTAATACCTCTTAGGGTTTTTCCTTTCATGTGAGCGGCCCTTAATGGTTTCGAAGAAACGGGGTCCTACTCAACTAGCTCAGGTGCGATTAATATCAGTGGCGCGTGTTCCGTCTCGCACCTTTATCGTACTATTCAAACAGATTGCATTTTCTAACGCTTTTAACTTGTCGGCAAGTATCCATAGTTGAAAAGATTATCAACATTTAAAAAAGCCACTGTTGTTTTTAAAATTTGCACTGTTGCATTCTTTTACAACTAAGGAATTTCGTTTCTCCTATAAAATAGCTCTGTAGATGTTCCAGCATCATTTCTATTCTAAACGTACACAAGTTCTCTTCGTACCAAAACTTATGATGGACGAATGCAATCAGCAGACATTTTCTCTTCAAGATTTGCAGACGACACTTCTTCGAGCCGAGAACCAGTTTCAGAGGGCATGCAGCCAAATCGTCCTAATGAACGCTAGACTTCGTGCGTGCACCGTGCGTTACAGAAGAGCCAAGTCAAACAACATGAAGTCCCTCCGGTATCCACTGCGTCTGCGCCTTGCTGTCGTCGAAGGAGTAAGAAACATGTACTACGATTATGCCACAAGGAAAGCTCAGGAAGTTGAACATCTTCGTAGCTTAATATCCGACCTTGTCAGTCACGTGATCGTCATAGATTCCGATGACGAAATATGAATGCAGTTAGCAAACAAAACCAACGGCCCTTTTAAGGGCCACCCAAATGCTTGAAAGAAAGCCTCCCTGTATTGTCAACTTACTCATTTTCGAGAAACAATTTTTCGAAATATGACATAAAAGTGTTTTGTTGCGGAATAATGACGCACAAAATTTCCACTTCAGAACTCGTGTATATTTCTTGATACAAAGCTTCACTTGTGAACACCACATCTGACATTTCACTCGTGGCAATGTTACTCGTGTAAATATTGCATTTGGTGTTCACTCGATTTCAATCTTACACTGAAACAAACAAATACCCTCTATATACAAGTGTAATTTTCTCACATTGTCTTAACATTTGTGTAGTGACAAAACAAAAATATACCTAAAAATGTTAATGCAATTGTAAGTTAAAAACGAATAGTTGTTAAACCTGTAAAAAATAATACAGAAACTCTTACGATAATAATATCATATTTATATATATATATAGAATTGGGATATCCGCTAATGAAGCCAGTAATAAATTTTGACGGAAGTACTTCATATTCCTCTGGCATCAATAGAAATGTATATAATTTTTATTTTTGAAACCATCTTCTTTCCGTATATCTTTATCTACGTTTTTGTCTTTCTCATCTACTACGTAGCGAAAAACCCTTCTAAACATTTTGAAAATAGTCGAAAGAACAGTGATTGTAGTACGTTCTGATGTGAAACAAACAGATATTTGGCTGCAATGGTACTCACTGACGTATTTTTGTCGATACACAGACAAAACGTAAAATAGTCTGGAATCAAAATCAAAATTCCTAGGATTCTGTGAACAATCGTGGTACACTCTCATTCTGAGTTAACATGACTTCCGGGCCGAGGACGCTTTTATTATCATATCTGCTCGTGGGTCAGTCCCAAGGCCTTAGCACGGTCGGATATGTCAATTGAGCACATTGTTGGAATTGCCATACAAGTCTTGTGTAGGTATAAAGTTTTCAGATATATACGCTATATAGAGCAGGCGAAACAAGTACTTCAAGCTTGTAATCAAATATATTAACTGCAAAATATTTATAAATGATAGAAACTTGACACGCTGTCACTGGTTGTGCCAAACACCGTGATGTATGTCAATCGCAGCTTTTCGTTCACTGCTTCCAAGCTTTGGAACTCCCTTCCCGTCAAGATTTTCTGGCTGCTATCAAAAGCCTGCTAAAAACCCACTTCTTTGTACAACATTTCGCAAACTGGTCGATACATATTTTTCTTTTCATGTCACTTTGTAGAGTAGTATTTTATCCTAATGACACTTATTTATTTTTTTTAAATATGTGCATATGTTTGTCTTGTTATGTTACATCTATAAGTTTTACTTTTATGTTTCTGTTAATGTAAACACTTTAAGGCTTTTTTGTTTGTGTTTAACTTGTAATTGTTTTCATTTTTTTGCAATATATTCTGTAAAGCACTTGTGCATGTGTACATATGCTATATAAACGCTAATAATTAAAATAATAGCAAACAATTGCGTGTATAAGTAGCGTAGATAATGAAACATTTAATTGAAAATGCATATGACAAGAATTTAGTTTTCGTGTATTTTATTGCTCGTTTAGAATAATACATGTACTGTAATACCTATGCATAATTCACAAACAGCATAAGGGTTGAACCACGAGTTCTATCATCACCAGGAAATGGTTCACAGCCGATTAGAAAAGAAATTGTTTGTTACAGTGACATGTGCATTAATAATTAGCATATATACAAAAAGCACCCGATCCAATGAGCCTATAAATCACTTTACTTCATTAACAATTTAAAATGTAATTTGATAAAGAATATCTAAATAGATAGCAATTTATAAACACATGGATGGTTATATAACAACAAGAATATCATAAACAGAGCAAATGTGCTGTGGTTTGTTAAGGACACGGACTTTTAGCAAAAATTATATCGAGCGCGCAACATAAATAAGATGCGGTGCGATCGAGATAGGCTGTCGCTCGAGTTAAGATGTGGTGTGTTCCGGATAAGATGCCGTGCGATCGAAATAAGATGTCGCGAGCTCGAGAAAATGTCGTTTCTGACATGGGCGGACTTTTTTCTCTATGTGTAAAATGACAGTTGAAAAATCTTTCTGAAATGCTTGTTCAATACCAGAATGAGTTATTAACCGCAATAGTTAATTGGATGAAAGTTGATACGTTTGTAAGCATAGTCGCTATGAACATGGCTTTTCTCTAAATGTCTCGCAATGAGCATGTCATTGGAGATAAGACTGTTCACACTATTTTTTGATTTCTACCGAAACATATAGCCACTAATAATCCTATAAGCTATGAAACTCAGGCGTTCGTTCTAGAACCATCAGACTACTTGTTTGAAGATAAATTAATGTCGAGCACTCGATATATCATTTCGAGCGCACTATATCGTATTTCGAGCGAACAGCATTTTATTTCTAGCACTCGACATTTTATCGCAAGCACACAACCTATTATGTCGAGCACTCGATATATCATTCCGAGCGCACGATATCTTATTTCGAGTGAACAGCATCTTATTTCTAGCACTCGACATTTTATCGCAAGCACACAACCTATTATGTCGAGTGCTCGAGATAGTTTAATCTTTAAAAGTGTGTGTGTTCTAAACTTACCACCGTATGAATTGGTATGCTGCACCATTTCATTACATTCACGAATCGGTCGGTTTTGTGTTGGGAGCTAGTGGAATAGACGACCACGTTGAATAATGATTTATGCGAGTTCGTAAAAAGTTTATAAAAAGTATTGTAAAATGTTCTTTGCAAGTCCATGGCGTCTTTCACTGGAAATTACGGAATGACAGAAATAATCAAGGGGGCTTTAATCAGCGGTCTGTTTCACAAAAGTTCATAAGTTCACCCTAAATTCTCTTATAAATATGGACTTTTAAATCACGTTTATTTCATATCATATAACTTGTATCTTATTAGAAAGACGCCATGAATTCAGTTTTGTGACAGATCTTCCTTATTTTACCTTTGATTCAAACTCTAAGAACCCGAATTGTTAACACGAATCTAATTAAAATCATGTTCAGTAAAGGCTTTACTCCTAAGTTCAAACTTTATCCTAAGTAATCTACAAACGGGTTGTTGGGTAATAGGGGTTCTTGCTGAATAGATCTGCACTGGATTAAACGTAGAATAGAGTACGTGCTTTATAACGTGTTTCTTCTTTTTGTATCAAGGTACCGGCGACTTCTGTCAGAATCTGGAAGCGTAAGCTGCAAATGCCAATAAATGGATGCAATATAGCATGAATGGCCGCGTAATGACATTATACTAACATCAACTGATGTGCACTGAATGTCCTAAATGGCGGATTTGCGCTATAATTAAGCTCATATTTATACAACTAATGCCAACTTGTCTGAAATTGATCTCCAAATACATATACTGACACCAAAAAGAAACTGTGCACTTGTTTAAGAAATAAAAGTTTTATCCTTTGTGAAAGAAATACAGGCACATTTGGTATCAAAATGTTTGAAAATCTTTTCTTTACACAATGCCTTATTTTTTAATCAAATTAAGGTAATTATTAGTGCATTGTTTTACGACTGAATACAGTAGGGGTTAAAAGTAAAAGTTGCAAATCTGTATTGTTTTCTAAATGCTTACTTGCCTTCAGGTACTTGTCAAGAAATATGGAAATCAATCAGTTTCTGTTATGTCCTCCTCTTTTACGGATCAAGGCAAGTATTCTCGAACGCATTGACCTTAACGTTGTCGGGCATGGCATTCCATTCACGAATTAAGGCGGCAGTCAAATCATTGATATTGTTGATGACATGGTTTTTCCTTGCTCTCCGACCCAGCAAGTCCCACAAGTGTACAATGGGGTTCATGTCCGGAGAGCAAGCCGCGCTTAAATATTGGGTAAATTAGTGCCATGCATAGAAGATAATTTTCTCACTCATGATAGTAAAATCTATCTTTTCATTTGTTTGTTTGTTTTGGGTTTAACGCCGTTTTTCAACAGTATTTCAGTTATGTAACGGCGGGCAGTTACCCTAACCAGTGTTCCTGGATTCTGTACCAGTACAAACCTGTTCTCCGCAAGTATCTACCAACTTCCCCACATGAATCAGAGGTGGAGGACTAATGATTTCAGACACAATGTCGTTTATCAAATAGTCACGGAGAACACACGCCCCGCCCGAAGATCGAACTCGCGACCCCGCGATCCGTAGACCAACGCTCTACTCTATCTTTTTAAACGTAACGAAAAAGTTACGCTCGATATAAAAGTGCACAGTTTCTTTTTGGTGTCAGTATATGAAACTGGCCCTGAAATAAGCTATTGTCTTTTTTTAGGTATGTTTTAAAGATTTATAATTGTCCCTATTCAATATGGTGATCGGGCCCTGATTCGATCATGAAATAACTGTATCAGTTGTTTAGCCTAAGAACCCGAAATCTCATTTTTATGGGCGATGTACAACAGCGAGTCGGACGAATATATCTCCTTTTAACTGCAAAATTACTCGATTTTTGTGGGGATGGGATTGTTGTTGTTGTTGTCGTCGTCGTCATCGTCGTCGTCGTTTGCATTTCAGTATGATTTTGAATTTTGGGTGGTTGTATGGTCAGTTTTGTTAAGATATACACGTGTTTCATGCTGCTCATGTCGTGACTGAATAACCTGAAGAAAACAGTCAAAATAGGCATATATGTATATTATTCTGTTACAGTATTTTGGTGAGTATTACGTGCAAAAATATATTAAAGAACAACGGATGAAATAGGAGCAGTTTTATTAGAAAAAGAAACTTACTATACTCCATATATTATAATTCAAGATACAGGACAGAGAGTGGAAATACGTTTAAAAGTAATCAAATTTCTGTAGCAAATATATGACTTCATTTCAAACATATTTTGGAGCAAATGTCCATTTCAAGAATAAGCAGTGGGGTGGGGGCGGCAAATGTCCTGTCTAAAAGTTAAACTGGGGGACAAATGTCAAGAAGTCCATTTTTTTCACTGAGGGGAGAGGGTTGGGGCAAATGCTCTACAACCAAATTCTACATTAAATATGGACCTAACACGTAGTACTGTTCATACACATATAGTTGTTAATTTCATGTTTACGTACTAAAATATATGAAGTAACATATTAAATTTTTAAGTATGAAATTCGGGACTATTATACCTGTAAATCCTGGCCTTTTGTGTGTTCAGTTAAAACTTTCATTTTGTACGCTACTTACACACGCAGACGCTTGCTAGTTTGTCAGTTTCTCTCACCTATGAACATTTTAACATTGGTAAAAAAATTACAGTTGCTAAAGTATAATGCATTAAACCGCCTTTTTTAAAAAACTTTTTAAGTACACAAGCAATTGGCGTTGCCAATAATATGTTCATATGATATCTGGCCTGCGCCGGATCGCTTCGCCGCTATGATTCTGCACTGGCATAATAATAAAGGCGTCACCGATCCGTTAGGTGAGCGAAAACAGTAGTTCAATGGTAACACGGTCGAACTATGAAGCTAGGGGTTCTGAGTTCGATTCCCTCTCCTCAAATTAACATAACTAACATTCCTATAAGACTCCCGTTTATGAGTGTTTTGTCACGACATAATATGCCTGTTGTGTAGGTTCCCCATATTTCCTTAAACAAGGCATTGATGGACCATGATTTTCACAAATCATATCATATTCTTCATAACTGTGAAAATTACGATCTTAAGAATATCATCCATTTTTTACACAGACAAGTGATATTTTTCACATTTTTTGAAGATTTGTACCCGATATCTCTTTTTGTCTGACAATTGAATCATACTTTCACATTTTAGTTTTTTACAAGAAATTCTGCTATTTCTTATGTCTACAGCACACAGGAAGCGACAGTATACACAAGTATATAAGTTTATATGCAACATATAGCAGCACAAATTCAATAATTATAATGTTGTAATTACATTTCACCGTAAAGAATTGACGAATTAAAATTATCATTCCATAATTTTATACTAGAATAATAAATCAATGAAATGGTTTCCCAAACACCGTATTGCTTCTTATCTCAAATTAATATGCAACATGAGATAATGTCCTATCTACAATTTCAGTTGAGGGTAAATGTCAAACAGTCCACTTTTTCATTGGAGAAGGGGAGAGTGGTGGGTCAAATGACCTGGGGGCAAATGTCCGGATCCCATAGAATTTAGCCAAAATGCAGTAAAAATGTGTACTTCCAGTGTAAGGGCTGCTTTAAGAATGACGGTTACTGTATGGCATTTAATTATGACTGCAGACTTGTATTACATTATTTATACACTTCATAAAGTTAAATACATCTGATGATGATTTCCTACATTTTAAGTAAATATCTAAAGATAAAAGATATTCTAGTGAAAAAGCTTTGATATAATAACTTGCTTTGCTTTGCTTTGCTTTTGTGTGCTATATATGCTTTATATTTGTATGCTTTTTATTACAGCTCTTTTTTAATTGTTCACTTAATATAATTATGTTATAGCAGTCGGTTATAAAAGCTCTTCTCGAGCTTATGTTTTATGTTATGATGTCTTGCCGACTTTAAATAAATTTATTGTATTGTATTGTATTGTATAATAATTCCACTTGAATAATAATTCCAAGTAAAATATCATTAAAATGATGCTCCATCTCTATCATCTCATCTTTGAGGTTAAAGTTTGTTATTTGAGCAACCCTGTAGTAAATTAAAACCGAGCTTTAATGCCCTAATGCCCTTTTAGGGTTCTCTTTTGATATAAGCGGCCCTTCATGACTTCGCAGTTACGGGGTCCTACTCAATTAACTAAGGTGTGAAAAATTCACTGGCACGCGCCGCGTCTCACACATTTATCTTACTGTTCAAACATATTACATTTCTTATCGCTTTTTAAACTTGCCGGCGAGTACCCATAGCTAAAGAAATATCAAAATTTGAAAAATTCCTTGTTGTTTTTAAAAATTGCACAAATGCATGTTTTTACAGCTAAGGAATTTCACATCTCCTATAAAACACAAGTGTAGAATGTATAAGCATCATTTCTATTCTAGACGTACACAAAGATTTTCTAAATCTCCATAAATTATTATGGCTGAATGCAACCAACAGACGTTTTCTCTTCAAGACTTGCAGACGACACTTCTTCGAGCCGAGAACAAGTTTCAGAGGGCATGCAGCCAAATCGTCCTAATGAACGCTAGACTTCGTGCGTGCACCGTGCGTTACAGAAGAGCCAAGTCAAACAACATGAAGTCCTTCCGGTATCCACTGCGTCTGCGCCTCGCTGTAGTCGAAGGAGTAAGAAACATGTACTACGATTATGCCACGAGGAAAGCTCAGGAAGTTGAACATCTTCGTAGCTTAATATCCGACCTTGTCAGTCACGTGATCGTCATAGATTCCGATGATGAAGTATGAATGCTGTTAGCAAACAAAACTAACGGCCCTTTTAAGGGCCACCCAAATGCTTGAAAGAAACCCTCTCAGTATTGTCAGCTGCTTCGTTCTAAGAAACCAAAATTGCATAACTGTTGCTATAACATGACATAAAATAATGTTATTACATATTCCAATAAAAACATTACTCATTTTTTGCAAAGCATTTATTTTGCCTAAATAAAGATTTTGATCTACATGAAATAGTATAATGTAACAGTATCGCTTCACAAAGTCACACTTGGAGCAGTCTTTGTATTTCATAATGATAATGATATGCAACGTTATTTATTTTATTAATAGATGTATAATATTCTCCCATTTATGTGTTTGTAAACAAATGTAATGCCATAATATTGCATTCCTGAGACGGTGATATGGAAAATGTTCACACTTCAAAATATGAATTTTTACCGAGGCGTCAGCCACGGTCAATACTCATGTTTCGAGGGGTGAACATTTATCATTTCAGCCTCTCAGTATTGTAATACTTATTTCATTGTATATACCGAATAATATTTAAAGGTCGAACCTTTTACTGGAAAATCAACATAATGAGTTAAATGATTTATTGAATTTATCATTAAAAAGTGGTTTATTAACACCCAATAGAATAAAGACAGAAGGAGTCTTTATCTGGAGAGCACTCCGAAATTGTGGCGAATGTGCTGTAAAACTTTTTTCGAGCAATATGATTGATTTAGCTGGAGACGTTCACATATCTTGACCCCTATATTTTTTGCGGCAATGCCAAAATCGACAGCAGTACCGGCGATTACAGACCTCGATTACTTTCTTATTTCTAAACGAAACATATAACATATTTTGTTAGTTAGACCATTTTCTATCCAATGATCAGTTTCGATTCAAAATTTGATAGAAAATTGTTTTCGAAATTTTTGGCGGGAAGAGACAAGCATTATAAAAAGAAAAATCGGCAGGGTTCACACATGCATGAACACAAGAAAAAATGATTTAATCATATAATATATAGCGCCTCGTCAAAACTGATCCATGCAGCATTTTAATCAATGCGAAAGTATCATATCATCATATTACTCAACGGGAGATATGAAAAATAATATCATATGCGCAGAAAACCAAAATAACGCTGTTGCGCATGAGATATTAAATCACTAGATCATTTAAGTTAATAAACGAATGGGAAATTTGCACAGGGCATTTATGTGAGGTATAATCATATATATTCTCTTTTCTGTTTTACGGCAATTAGTAGGTAGTAATATATAGTTTTTATACACGCAAAAAGATATGGAGGGAAAACAAAAAAGAGACTGTTATGATATTAATACATAAACAATGTAATACATAACACCTGGTATTTTTAACATGCAGTGAGATATACCATTTACCTTGACGTTGCACACATATGAATCATTACTGAGACAAGTTTTTGTCATGAGCATACTTATAAATGATTGCATTCTTTAGATAGAGAAAGTGATTTTCCAAATGCTACAGATAAATATCTTGGCTTCCCTGTAGACATTTGTGCAGAAAGATGCAATGGCGTAATACCTGGCATAATCAGAAATTTATTCGATTTTATTTTCGATTCTTTCTTATGATTATATCGTTTTTACCATCCTTTCTAGGTTTTTCCTTCCTTTATTTTAAGATTATTTCATGTCTCGCAAACAATTCTTCGTCTTATCTAGAAAATACCTAGACTAGCCACTCGACTGATAATAAATATATTTCTACATTTTTCCTTTTTTGACGAATTCAATTTCATAGAGACAAAAGCCAGTCTATTTTAGAGATTTTCACAGAGGAATGATATTGGACATCGGATATAGACTGGCTCAGTTCACTACATTTAATCATAAAAATGTAAAAAGATATATCATAGACTAGGAGCTAGTCTAGAAAATACCCTGCTTGCCTTCCTTTGCATTGTACTAAGTATAGACTTGGCTGGAAAGGGACTTGAGAAGAGTATACATACAGTTTGTATCGTAGGCCTTCCTTCATTGTCATTTGACTGATATGTAGCAAACAAATATTTGGCGCGCCGCAGTTTTCATTGACAAATACTTGGCGACCAGGAAAGACAGGTAAGAAAGTAGGAAACATGGATTAAGTTTTGGAAAAGAACTGAAATTCTTTGGATTCTTTGGGGAACGAAAGATATGTGATAACGATCTGAGACACGAAGGAAAAGTACACATTGTTGCCGTTATAGATATGACAGCTGGTATTTAAGTGCAGTTTTAAGTTGCAAACACGCTGAACTCAACAACAACATCACCTAAACGTCCAGTTTTACTATTGAGACAATGAACATTTTTAGAGCTTCTCGGACGAGAGTTCCAAAACATCACACAAAATTATTTAACCACACACATCACATAAAATACGTATTGCAATACTAAAACCAGCAGCAGTACATGTCTAGCATCTAGTTTGTTTTCATTTTGTAACTTTTTCTTCTTCATGTGGCGGAACTGTGTGTGTGCGAATTTGCAATTTATCCTTTGTTTCAGCTGAACAAGATGTGTTTAACTTTAACTACCGACCACAATATGTCTTTAAGTTTCATAGCGTAATATAATGAAGCGATTGTATGACATATGTCAAGGGTCCTTAAGCAATTGTCCTACTAGATACCTATCACTTTCTGTATTTAAGGAGCTTCAAGTGTCTGTATTGCACAATATATTTGATAAGGGGAAGCAATTCATACATGTATATAGTACTTGTAGCATTTCCTGAATAACACCGTATCATCTTGTCACCAGATGTGTTTGCAATTATAAATTGTTTTGATGAAGTTTTTTAGTGTTCTCTCAAAAACAAAGCGAATAGAACACTAGATTTGTTGTAAAGTATGAAATCCGCATTCTTAGATAAAAACAACGGAAATATTGCATTGACGGTAATCAAATTTCAAATATCATCATAGCACGTGCATCAGTAAATCAATTGCACTTCACGTGTGGTGCGTTTATTTATTTTTTTCAAACAGATAGCAACGTTTTGTAAAGTATTATGAAATCATTGTCTTTTAGTTTATACGCCGCACGAAATAAGTACATCGGGACTATTCCGCGGAACGTATTACGTCTTCATTGTGTTAAAATTGATTAAAACACGTTTCGGCTCAATTAAAACATGACAGCCAAGTTTACATCTATCAATACACAGTAACCGTTAACGTCATGCCGAACTTCTAATAGCAAGGAATATACTCGCAGTGCTGCCATAATTGACCTAATTTATTATATAAATGATATATTAGAAATGATATAAGTATATAGGCTAACATTTTTCTTATATGCGTCGCACGGAATAACCCACGAGATCATAATTTAAACACTACCAGTTTCTCATCGGTACCGACCCGTGGGTCATCATAATATGCCGGAGTAAAAATCTTGAAGATTTTCAATACTAGCTTTTAAACAGTGGAGGAAAAATACAACTTCTCCTCAAGACACGAACTTGTAACGGTTACAGTCTAAGTCTATCTAAGGCGAAGCTGAAGTATTTCTTAGCACATCCGTTTCCTGACCACGACCTAGACTAGCCACTAGTCTGGTAATAAGCTTATTTGATTCTATCAGTTGACTTTCAATCTATAAAATGCTAACGTATGGATGTCCTATCATTCGACAGTAAGAGATTTAACCAGAAGTATGTATGAGGGAAAATTATTTAGCGTAAGAAGGGACTATGATTGGCAAATGTAAGGACTGAGACAAGTCTAACCACGAACCGACAACAAAAATTTATCCCAATTTTATCGACCTCATCTTATATTTACATATTTACTTGACACAAATTGACAAATAAACAGAATCGGTTGATTTTTCACAGATCTTTTTACTCCCCTTTGAGACATAAGTGCATCGTAACCTCTTACCATTTCAGCGGTAAGAAGTCACTTGGGGGAAAAAAGGCCGCCAGGCTGATAAATACCTATGTTGCAACATAGATATGTAGGTCAGTCAGAAACAAAGGTTTTGGTACATTTTAAATTGTTTCTGTCTTGTCGTGTGTTACTATCCAAAAGATTTCAATTGCTTCAGTTGAATAACTCTTATCAATAAAAAAGCATGTCGGACACATTTCATTTCTGTGAGAGAAATGTCGAAAGTTAACGAAAATAGAAACACCAAATTTTGATATTTTTCTCCTGGAATTATTGACAAAGGAAACCCGTTGAATTAAGTAATATGATGACTTCATTCAACCGTGTGACAAGAAAAAATTACAAATGCCGAGTTTCTTCTCGAAACAATTTGTCATATATCGGCCTGGACCATTGAATGCATAGATCATCCATTAATCATCGAACGATGTAAAATACTCTAATATATAACAGTTTTGTCTGTTATTTATTTATCGGTTGTTCTAACCTCGCACACAGAGATACGCAGTTATTGTGGAAAGTGTATTCACTAATCAATAAGTTTTCGGAGGAATCGGCAAAACTGCGGATCTATTAAACCATCCCAGTCAGTGAGTCTGGGACCAGTGCCATTATTTTACCGTATTATCTCTGCACTGTGCACGTCCAAAAAAAACATCAAAAATGAGAGTGCTGTTTATAATGCTTTTTCAAATGCCATGGATTACTAGTCAGCACAAATACGCAATTTCTTTCGCCTCAAGTTCTTTATGAGGAGAACTTTCAGTTCAATTATGCATACACTGAAAAGATCCGTATAATATAGACTTGTTACATGTATTACATTGAATCCATCGTTGCAACAGACCAAAAAATCTTATAGGTATTGCATAATTTGTAGTAACTGCGAGACTAGAAGATATCGTGTAATGAAAGACGGATACATTCGAGTGAAATATACTATAAAACTCGACGATTAAATTATAGTGGATGACATTGCATACCGAAAGGCGAGTTAGGTGAGTTTGTTCTTCATGAATTGTAAGTTTGTTGAAATGAAAGAGAAGAGTTTCGAAGAGTTTATTAATTTATTCCATGAGGCTATCAGCCAAAAAATATTGTGAAAAGCCTGATGATTGTCTGGTGAAAGTGACCGTATAATAAGTCAGAAGAAACAATATGATAAAAGACGAGTAAGTACGAGTGAAAAAGTATCACGTACAGAAAGGCGCGTACGAGAACGTGATAGTATACTGTATTCTAAAAAGCGAAAAATACCGTGTAAAGAAAGGCGAGTAAATTCAATTGTAATATATTGTAGATTCACAACTGAATAATACTGTACGTGAGAGACGAGAAAGTTCAACTTATACCTCCCTTTAATATAAAAGTATTTAAAAAAAGGTATATTTCTTTTGATTTCAATATAATTATTAGTTCTATATTTGCATTTGATACTGGGATATTTCAATTACATAAATCAAAAGGCTAGTTTTAAGACAGCGGGTAGCTTTGGAATTCTATCCTGGTTGTGTAACCAAGATAGACAAAGGGAGGTAATAATAATTTTCGAATTAATTTTAGCAAAATATGTACTTGACAATGCAAATCTTTGACAGCCTTAATACATTAGTGCTTATATTCCTATTATTCCTTAGGCAAATATGTTTATTTTATTAATACTTATGATAAAATAACACATTTTTGCTTCGGCAAACAAGATAGGAAATTTAAATTTTGAAAATACTTCCAGTGAAACTCTGACTTTTATTAAGAACTCGATGAATTGAACAAATACACGAGTTGACCAACCTCTGATTAACCACCTTTAACGACAGACAAGTTCGTTCCCCAAGTGATCGTGTGTGGGGAAGTAACAAGTTCTTTACAGAAAACAATATGGCACTGGCAGCGATACATTTTAACGTTTGTGTATATCGGGACCACTTCTATCTGTTGAAAAGTTGTTTTTAACAACTACAAAAGGTGGTCAATCACATTTGAGCAACATTTTATGACATTTTTCAATTTTCGTACATTCTATTAGACCATACAGCTAAACACATTATAAATGGGTACACCGTATACAAATACAACTAAACACAGTATAAATGGGCACACTGTATACACGTACAGCTAGACACAGTATAAATGGGCACACTGTTTATACATACAGCTTATCACAGCATAAATGGACACACTGTATACACGGACAACTAAACACAGTATAAATGGGCACACTGTATACACGTACAGTTAAATACTGTATAAATGGGCACACAGTATACAAGTACAGTTAAACACAGTATAAATGGGCACACAGTATATACGGACAACTAAACACAGTGTAAATGGGCACACTGTATACACGTACAGCTTATCACAGTATAAATGGACACACTGTATACACGGACAACTAAACACAGTATAAATGGGCACACTGTATACACGTACAGCTAAACACAGTATAAATGGGCACACAGTAAACATGTACAGCTGAACACAGTATGAATGGGCACACTGTATACACGTACAGCTAAACAATGTATAAATGGACACACTGTATATACGAACAGCTAAACACAGTAATGGGTACACAGTATACATGTACAGCTAAACAAAGTATAAATGGGTACACTGTATACACGTACAACTAAACACAGTATAAATAGGTACACTGTATACACGGACAACAAAACACAATATAAATGGGCACACTGTATATACGATAAGCTAAACACAGTAATGGGTACACTGTATACACGAACAGCTAAACACAGAATAAAAGGGTACACTGTATACACGCACAACTAAACACAGTATAAATGGGTACACTGTATATACGTACAACTAAACACAGTATAAATGGGTACACTGTATACACGTACAGCTAAGCACAGTATAAATGGGCACACTATATATACGACCAGCTAAACACAGTAATGGGTACACTGTATACACGAACAGCTAAACACAGTATAAATGGGTACACTGAATACACGTAAAACTAAACACAGTATAAATGGGCACACTGTATACACGTACAGTTAAACACAGAATAAATGGGCACACTGTATACACGTACAACTAAACACAGTATAAATGGGTACACTGTATACACGTACAGCTAAGCACAGTATAAATGGGCACACAGTATACACGTACAGCTAAACACAGTATAAATGGGTACACAGTATACACGTACAGCTAAACACAGTATAAATGGGCACACAGTATACACGTACAGCCAAACACAGTATAAATGGGCACACAATATACACGTAGAGCCAAACAATGTATAAATGGGCACACGGTATACACGTACAGTTAAACACAGTATAAATGGGCACACAGTATACACGTTCAGCTAAACACAGGACAAATGGACACACAGTATACACGTACAACTAAACACAGTATAAATGGGCACACTATATACACGTACAGCTAAACACAGTATAAATGGGCACACAGTATACACGGACAACTAAACACAGTATAAATGGGCACAAAGTACACACGTGCAGCTAATCACAGTATAAATGGGCACACTATATACACGTACAGCTAAACACAGTATAAATGGGCACACAGTATACACGGACAACTAAACACAGTATAAATGGGCACAAAGTACACACGTACAGCTAAACACAGTATAAATGGGCACACAGTATATACGTACAGCTAAACACAGTATAAATGGGCACATTATATACACGTACAGTTAAATACTGTATAAATGGGCACACAGTATACAAGTACAGTTAAACACAGTATAAATGGGCACACAGTATATACGGACAACTAAACACAGTGTAAATGGGCACACTGTATACACGTACAGCTAAACACAGTATAAATGGAAGACAGTATACACGTACAGCCAAACACAGTATAAATGGGCACACAGTATACACGGACAGCTAAACACAATATAAATGGGCACACTGTATACACGTTCAGCTAAACACAGTATAAATGGGCACACAGTATACACGAACAGCTAAACACAGTATAAATGGGCACACAGTATAAACCTACAACTATACAAAGTATAAATGGGCACACAGTATACACGTAGTACATGTAAATTGTTCTGCGCCTTTATAGATTTTAGTAAAGCTTTTGACTATGTTTGTCGTCACAACTTATGGTTTAAAATGATTAAATTGGGTCTTAGGGGTAATATCCTTAACCACTTCTGTGCCAAGGGCCGATTTTGGGCCGATGTTGTTTACTACGTTGAGTGCCAAGGGCCGATTTGGGCCGATCTAAACTGAACATTTACCCCGTTTATTTGATGTCAGTGTTATTATTTTCCAAGCAGATATACATACTATTGTCTCTATGGAAATGAAAACATAACAATCTTACTGGCATATTATGACGTCATTTTCGAGTTGACGTCACTTTAAAGACGTTAACGTATCAAAAGTTCCCGCCGAAATAATAAATACCTATCGTTGGTTTGGGTGTTGTACGACTGACCGAAGAAACGTGATAAAATGACTACAACGCACGTTTTGCGAGAAGAAATATTCAATTGAAATGTTTTTTATTCAGTAAATCGAAATACATTGAACAAATTACTAAATATTATGTTGATAGTACTTGTTCAGCCTAGCAAACCATTTAAAAACTAAGATATTTCCTAATTAAAAGTCGAACAAAGTTCTATTGAATCAAACTGGAGGCATAAAATATTTTACTGAAAAAGTACTTTTCACGCTCTGTGTAAGGAACTTCCAAGTGTCGTGCACTGCCTTTGAAATGTCTCGACAGTTTAACAAACTTGTAACCTATATCTTTCATAAAATCGTGACGAATATTTTACACATATAAAAAATAATTGTGATCCTGAAATAAAGTAATACTTTGCAAGATTTTATTGTTACGGTGCCTTCAGCTTGAGTAATGTTTACATTAATCTGAATCTAGAGAATGTTTACAGTTAGACCCCATTGAATTGTGTTTAGGGGTCTCATTGGCAGAGTGATAAAGGTCACTGACTTCGAATCACTTGACCTTCACCGTCGCTGGTTCGTTAGGGTGTTGAATTATTATATGTGAGGAAGCATCCGGCTAGCAAACGGAAGGTCAACGGTTCTAGAGAGTCGCCACATGACATACAATTATGTCGATCTGACTTTAAAAACCAAACAACATGTTATTTCATTTTTAATATAATATGATTATACTTCATATCTCGAAGGAGACTGAATCAATATTCAAATAATTTGAACTGTATAAATAAGTGTGCGACTGTTCGAGACATTCCCCGTACGGTACCGATGTGATAAAAATACACTAGACATCCAATGAAGTATGTAAATAATACTAAATATATATAAATGTGTGTGTTGTAATTAGTTTATAAAGATATTAATAATCATTGCCGGTGTTGAAAAAAAATGAAACAACGCATACAACGCGCACTCAAGTACAGACAAACAAATAAAAATATAGTTTTACCTATAATATTTGAAACGATGTCGATATGAAAACAAAAGAACTTTTAATTAAACTATGGTGTGTTTAGATATTGAATACTATTAGGATAATTAGGATATTTTCAAACTTATGTTGTTGTTGTTGTTTTTTTTTAAATGAACGACGGAACACAGTTTCTACATTCATCTTTATCGTACAATGTATTGTTTGTTTGTTTTATTTTTTTTTGTGATTCATTTCCCTTTCATGGCTCTTTTTGAAATATAGAAAAGTAACGTTCACATTTTTAGTTGCACACGTGTTTCCATTGTAGAGGGAAAGCCGAGTTAAGAGTAAAAAGTAGATTTTTAGGCTCACATTATAGTTACATTGTAACACCTCAGTACGTGAACTTTTATTTTTAAAATTAGAGAAGTCACACATGATATGCGCAACGCAATTTGCCTTTTCTTGCATGCTGGACAGGATTTTCTCGTGTTTTTGTCGGTGTTGGAAAAAACCTTCTTGCATACCAGACAGGTTTGCCGGTGCTGGAAAAACTCGTCATACACTTCGGGGTAAGTTCACATCGAAGCTCTAGGGTAGAGTAGAGACTGACACTGTACTTGATAACCCACTTGAACGGTATTATAAGTTAGTACACCATAGTATCTTCCCTGCTGAAGACCTGAACTCCGCAAACTCCATGGCGAGGTAGGGTTTACTGGTTCCTTGCTTTTATCACAGCGCTCAGTGTGCAGGGAAAAAAGTCTTACATACTTCCACGGCCCAATTTTTGATTGGTCAGTTACTTTACTGGTGGGGTAAGTATCATTTACACAACAGCCTACCCTTCCCTAGAGCTCCGATGTGAACTTACCTTTGGGGTTTAAGATGACTCACATACTGTAATTTATGAATGAATGCGTAAATTCATACGCTACTATGATGAAATAGTACTTAATAGGAAATCATTTGTGATATTTAATTGAAGAATACGGTATGCAGGAAGAAGAATCTACCATTAGTTGGTGTGGATTGAAATTTATGACTCTCGGAGCCTTGATACCGCCTAAACAGTTACCCGAGAGCCATATATTTTCATTCGCATCTTCAAGCGGGCCGCATTACCGCAAAACAGTTACCCGGGAGTTACATATTTCTATCCGCACTTTCAACCATTGAAAAAAAAATGATGAAAATGCTCGATTGTTTAATGAGAAATTGAAGGACACATTTTCGATAATAAATATGTCATCCGGTATATCGAATGTTACCGTAGAGGGATCGATCCCGATTTTCGTCGTTTCGCGCAGGATCGATTCCCTATCAATTTAAAGGTAGATTTTGGAATAAAAAACAACACTGCCTATATTTGTACTGATGTGCAAGACGCAAGTTATGTCACAAGGAAAAAGCGTATTCTTCCAAAGTCCGAAGTCAGACGCTCTGTGCACGTGCCGGAAGCACAGATTTTTTTAATTCGATAGTATATATCACATTCGGTATATCGCATGCTACTGTAGAGGGATCGATCCCGACTTCAAAGCGACGAAAATCGGTAGGATCGATTCCCTATAAATTTGGCTAAAACTCTCTCGATTATCATTTATTGTAACATGACAGCGTTTAAGCTCTTCTTTTCAGGTTTATGTAAAGAAATCGTAATAAAATAATTAAAAGAAATAATGCCATATTACTTTTAAAGACAAGTACAATGAAATGTATTTACTTTATATTATGCTCGCCGGGAAGCTATATATTCATATTCAGGAGCTCGGATCCTGGGCGAGACATATCACGGCTCCCTGTGGTGATCGGCTGAAGATCGGGGGAAACTGGTAAAGAAACACCGTATGTAACTAAAATGCTCGTGAAAAAATATCGGTAAATCCATAAAAACATCAACATATATTTTATTAATTTAAAACCACATGTAACTAAATCGCTTCTGAAAAATTGCATAAATAGTTCAGTTTCAGTTCCATGTATGTTGAAAGTAACTACCGTTGTTGATATTTTTTATTTAGTTAAGAATATCTAATATTATGTTGACAATGATTGTAATGGAGCTGTTGTTGCAAATTACAATAATTACATAGTCAGAGGCATAGCTATAATTGTCTTCAATATGTTGGGTTTTTTTGTTTTGTTTTTTGTTTTTGTTGGATTTAACGTCGCACCGACACATGATAGGTCATATGGCAACTTTCCAGCTTTAATGGTGGAGGAAGACCCCAGGTGCCCCTCTGTGCATTAATTCATCACGAGCGGGCACCTGGGTAGAACCAACGACCTTCCGTAAGCCAGCTGGATGGCTTCCTCACATGAAGAATTCAACGCCCCGAGTGAGGCTCGAACCCACATCGATGAGGGGCAAGTGATTTGAAGTCAGCGACCTTAACCACTCGGCCACGGAGGCTCCTATGGCTTGCCTAAAAGCTCCCTAAAGCGGTAGTCAGTCAATGTGATGTAAAACAGAATAAATTAGCTGCACGTAGTTTTATATCAAACTTGAAATGCTAATGATTTGTGACGTTTCATATCCAGTATGTATACATATCAAATATGTATACAGTAGTGAACGTTTGCTATCTGTTCGTCTTGAGGCTGTCCCTTTGAGGCAAAAGAAAAATAAAAGCAAAATATTAAAACAAAATTGAATCGATTAAAATTGGTTTGAAGAAAAACGCTCAAATATTTTCAAATCATGCACAACTCATAAGGATATTTAAGGGGTAATTAATTATCTTGCTCAAAGTTGTAAACATCCACAAAGCAGCGGATATATTTTGAATGAGTTTCAGGAGTATTCGTATTAGGAAAGATCAAGTGTGGCAATTTGTCTATGTAAATCATAATGCTGCCACAGCGATTATCAATTTTAAAATTTGTTTGTCATATATCGAACGTAAAATCCGATCAGCTTACGATATACTGCAAACGAGAAGTCTTTGTTTTTGTTTCTTATCCGCCAAATATACAGACGAAATATATACTTTTTTTCACAGCGTAAAATATCTTGTTTCACGGGTTATCCAACAGTTCTCGGCATTCGCGCATGTTCTGTCTTCTGTAAATTGTCATATGTAACATCATAATAAAGTGTTTTCATAGTTTTATGTCCTCGGATGTTTCACAAAAGAGAAAAATTGTCTGTTCTTATCCCTAATTAAGAATGATCAGAATATGCATGTTGAAGCTTACAGTTATATATGTGATTTACCCAAGATTCTCTAACGGTTTTCGACGTCATCGACGTCACTTTGGCATCTTTTGAATTTTCCGTTGGCAGCGAAAGGGTTTACGATCAATGTATGAAGGCATAAAATCGAAAGTCAAATATATGAATAAATTAAGTAACAGTTTTGAATGTCAACTAGGTGTAAGACAGGGTGAATGTTTATCTCCCCTGCTTTTTTCTGTGTTCTTAAATGATATAGAAGACATGTATGTAACCAGTGGTTTAAATGGAATAGATGTTGACATGTTTAAAATGTTTCTAATTCTATATGCAGATGATATTGTCTTGTTTGCAAACAGCCAATATGAGTTACAAATTAGTTTAGATATGCTGCATGAATACTTTAATAAATGGAAATTATTAGTTAACCCGCTTAAAACTAAGGTTATGATTTTTAGAAAAGGTGGGCGTTTACCCGCAAACATTACTTTTCATTATGGTAATAATACTATCGAAATAGTGGGTAGATTTGTATATCTTGGTGTTGTATTTACAACAGCTGGGTCATTTACTGAAGCACAGAATACCTTAGCGGGTCAAGCGCTTAAGGCTATATTTCAAATGAATAAATATTTGTATAAATTTACGTATATCTCTGTTAAACATAAACTAGATTTATTTGACAAACTTATTGTACCTATTTTCAATTATGGTAGCGAAGTTTGGGGTTTTCACCATGGTAAAACATTAGATAGAGTGTATAAGCAATTCTGTAAACGTCTCTTAGGCGTAAAAAAAAAGGTACACAGAATGATTTTATATATGGAGAGTTAGGAAGAATGCCTTTACAAAATATAAGATATATGAACATTATCAAATACTGGACAAAATTGTTACAAGCTGATGATAAGAAATATGTTAAAAAGGTGTATTTAATGTTGTATCAAGATATCCTAGATAACCCCACAAGAAAAAACTGGTGTTCATTACTTAGAGATTTACTTTACTTTATTCATTAGGTTTTAATGATGCATGAATATTTCAAACTGTTGGCGATGTACACTTATTTTTAGAAATGGTGAAACAGAGGATTAAAGATCAATTTATACAGAACTGGCAAGCAAGGCTAAATGAGTCGAGCAGAGCTCTATTTTACCGACATATAGCTGTATTCAGGTTTCTGCCTTACTTAAACATATTGAATATCTCAAAATTTCGTATCAATTTGTCACGTTTACGTGTGTCATCGCATCGCCTTTGTATTGAAACTGGTAGATGGAATCAGCCTGTTAGTACTCCCATTTATGAACGTAAATGTACCTTTTGTGAATGTTTGGAAGATGAGTACCATTTTGTTATTCAGTGTAATATGTACGCAGATTTAAGGAAACAATTTTTACACTCAAGATTTTGGAAAAGACCAAGTATGTTTAAATTCATCGATCTTATTAATTCAGAAAACACTGTTATAGTAAAAAATCTTGCAAGCTTTGTAGAAAAAGCTTTTGAATTAAGATCTCGTTTACTTTATACAAGACAGTAGTCTGTCACATTATGTTATATAACATCAGCATCAATACAGCAGCTCGAATGATAATCCAAATATTAACGTGATTTATTAACTTTATTGTCTCAGTATTTTGTATAACTATTATGCAGGTAAATTTCATGCACTTAGTATTTAGGTTTTGTAGCATTTCCTATGCATATGAATAACCAAGTTGTCTAATCTTGTCAGTTTTCGCATCCTGACAAGGCGGGCTTGTCAACTTTCGCATTCGGACAAGATGGACAACATAATGGTAAATAGTGTGTTGATGTTATACATGATCTAGTTTGATTGTGATGTATGTTTTTTTGAGATTTTCTTGATATTTTGTAAATATAATTCAGTTTGCAAAGCATTTTGTAAACAGATGCATGTCTCACTGTTGTTATCTTGTCAACTTTCGTTTTCGGACAAGGTTTACAACGTAGTGAAAAGTTTTGAGTGTTGATCTGAAGTAAGTTTTCATGTCTAGCTCTTCTGTATTAGTATTCAGATATTTATTCATATGTTTCAATTGTAGCAATAAGTTTATCAATATAATCATTTTAGTATAGTTAGTATACTGACACTATGTACTTGAAGTAGTAGATACTATTATGTTATTAGTGCTCGCATTCAGGTACACAAATACAGAGTACATTACAATCGATTATATTTATTTTCAATTTCAGTGTCTCTTTCTGACCAGTCCGTGGCGATTTATTAAATTTCATTCTAAACTTCTATACTACTAATTGTCTAACGTTTTACTTGACGTTATATTTGATATGACCAATGTCTATATTGCTACAATCAATTGTATTACTAGTTATAAACTTTAAGTCACATTTGATATGATGACTGTATATACTGTTAACTTTCGTTTGCTGTCACCATATACTTATAAATGCTGTATTTTGCCACATGGGTCTATGACCTTCTGGTTTGTATGAAATAAAATCTTGAATCTTGAATCTTGTAAAAATGTGTACAGCCACTAAAAAACTGGAAGTTTTTTTAACAAATAACTGTTACTGCATGACTTTTTATTATGAATGTAGCTCTACAAACACATTATTCATTAGTAATTCATTTACATTTTCAGTAAAGTTAGATACATTAGATGGGGGTATTCTACATAAGAAGTAAATACCTAAAGATAACATATTTTGGTGAATAATGGCTATTGTATATGATATATGTATTTGATGTATTTGGCAATTAGGATAGGAAATCAAATATTAAAAATAATTCCAGTGAAAACTTAACATGTATTAAGCACTCTTAGCCATTAAATAAGTGTAAATAATCAAATGTTTTGAACGAACACTCTTAGCCATTAAATAAGTGTAAATAATCAAATGTTTTGAACGAATCCATTACTTTAACCGTTTTTATTCGAAGGGGGTATTGCAAACACATATAAGAACTTCGTGTAGAAGTACTACGGTAGCAGCAACTCTTAGAGAACCCTGTTATCTTATCGAGTTAATCTTTGAATTTCTGAACAACCGAAAATATTTCCGATAAAGTCGTACTTTGAGAATGTATAACTATTTGAGAATGAAAATCGCTTACAGGAAACGCTGCACGATTGAAACATTCTCGGCTATTCTCCTGGGCTCTGTTGTACAGTTTTATGTATTGATATAGAGAAATTTGGTTTCCGTAAAACGAGCTATATATCGATTTCTATAAAGATATGACATTAATTTGCATGTAATTTTCTTAGTTGGAAGCGTTTTTGGTGCTTTAATACAAAATTGCGGCTATTATGTCTGGCTCTCCATTGTACAAGACGGTATATAATAAAGGTCAAGACTTTTATGTTCAGAAACAATTACTTGTGTGTTGTTTTCTTTTTTGTGCCTGACAGAAAACAAATAAAGCGAATTTCAGTTTTCTTACATTTGTAGGACTTCGATCAATTTATTTTACAGTTTTATTTCTATATTACTCGTCGCTTGTATATTTGGTTGATTAAGAACAAACAACACTGAGAAAATAAGGATAAAAGTTATCTTAGTTTAAACATATTTATTCCCAAATAGTAAACATATACATTAATACAGTCATACAGTGAATATTGTAACTTAGGAAAGGATAAGAATGGAAGACTAGTCTTATAGAATTCTTCTCCTTCGCGGACAATTAACTTGTAGACATAATATAAGTTTACAGCTATTATCTTAGTTTAAACATATTTATTCCCAAATAGTAAACATATACATTAATACATAGTCATACAGTGAATATTGTAACTTAGGAAAGGATAAGAATGGAAGACTAGTCTTATAGAATTCTTCTCCTTCGCGGACAATTAACTTGTAGACATAATATAAGTTTACAGCTAAAATGGGACTTGAAAAAAAAATTAGTGTTATCATTATGTTATCTGAAAACAAATGTACAAAGATAGTCAGTTCAGTATTTATTGTTACAGAAAAATAAGACGAAAAAGGGTTAGTAGAAGAAGATAGAGTTGTTGTAGGGTGAAGTAATAATAATGAAACGATATCTATTAAGTTATCTTACGTGTGGCATCAGGTAAAGCCAAGTGAAGTCATAATGAGCCGTGCCATGAGAAAACCAACATAGTGGGTTTGCGACCAGCAAGGATCCAGACCAGCCTGCGCATCCGCGCAGTCTGGTCAGGATCCATGCTGTTCGCTAACAGTTTCTCCAATTCTAGTAGGCTTTAAAAGCGAACAACATGGAGCCTGACCAGACTGCGCGGATGCGTAGGCTGGTCTGGATCCATGCTGGTCGCAAACCCACTATGTTGGTTTTCTCATGGCGCGGCTCATATATTCAAGGAACAAAACGTGTTTGAACAGTTCAACGATGTGTGAGACAAGCCACAAGACTGCTGATAAAAAAAATGGAAAGAGTGTGTTTTCGTACTTCATTCATGAGTCAATCTGGAGATGATAGAAAGATTATCTTGATTTTGGATATAGGATACAGACTGATTCCATTCACTAGATCTGAAACATAAAAGAAAAAAAATATAACTGAAAAAATATAGTCTAAGAGCTACGATATGTCCCGTATGCTCTATATACCGAGCTTTATTCTCTGGCATTTTCAGAAGTTAAACATGACAAGATAGCATGTCGAATTATAGCAGAATCTGATATCCCATGAATAAACATGAAAATGCTTGTAAACTGATACTGGAAAAAGAATATCAAGACAATCTGCAACTTATTTTTAGAAGGTCAATGTCAGGCTACTTTTTCCATAAATAAAAAAGATGCACCTTTTCCCAAAAATATTTTGATCCCCTGCATTTGTGCTGTAGCAGTTTCTTAGGACTTTGCTGTTATGTTGTTATAATAGTTGTTGCTGTCGCTGCTGCTGCTGAGGCTGCTGTTGTTACTATAACTGCTGCAATTTTGCTTCTTACTGCTGTTGCTGCTGTTAATAATGTCGCAGTTGGTGCCAATTAACGTCTACAGGTTATTAATTGACTACGAGCATTTCATACTAATCATAATAAATACAATAATATACAACGAAAACATTTTGAAAGCCCCTCATTGATAACTTTATGGCGAGTTGTATGCAATTAATGCTGTCAAAACATGGCAAGAAGAAATACACTGGTATGGTATTCCATCGATCTTACAGTCCCAGCAGACCCAGGGTGTCATAAATATTTTCATTTGGCTTGATATTAATATATCGGCTACTCTATCAGCGGCGAGTCCCCGATGTTTTGTATACCAGCTAATGTTTCATTGACTAATTTACCGTCATCACATTAGTCTTCATTATTTTTTGTCTTCTGTGGCCAGTATTGTGTCCATTATTGAACATTGCTCGTAACAACGCTGTTTGAAAGGAATAAAGTATAAAGTTTATTATACGTATGCATCATAGGTTCTATTTAATTAGTTTAAAGTTGACCCGTAATGACATTCGGCAGTTTACGTATTTTTCCGTATGCGACTTCGGCACGCTACGGTTTTTACGGAGAGTCGCGTGCGCGTTCAGCTACATTTACGTAAGGAAAATGCCGAATTGTATAACGAGAGTACGTAATCATACGGAAACTGACGAGTGATACAAAAAAAAGCTCATTGACGGAGACGCCTTCTCTGTGACATAGTCTTACCTTTAGTGAGCCCAAACCAGCGACCTCCGGACAGAGCGGCCGGCAACGTGAAGTTTGTATACATCTTAAAATATATAGTTTACGTCTTCTAGCAATTTGACTTGAAATGAATATAAGTTTCATTTGCATATCTAAGGCTTGTTCAAAGCCTGACATAAACTTTCAATACAAACAATATGACCCTCTGAAATTTTAATAAGCACGGCTATGTTCCCTGACTGAACTGTGTAACACAGATGAGCCGTGCCATGAGAAAACCAACATAGTGGGTGTGCGACCAGCATGGATCCAGACCAGCCTGCGCATCCGCGCAGTCTGGTCAGGATCCATGCTGTTCGCTAACAGTTTCTGCAATTCCAAAAGGCTTTGAAAGCGAACAGCATGGATCCTGGCCAGACTGCGCGGATGCGCAGGCTGGTCTGGAATCATGCTGGTCGCAAACCCACTATGCTGGTTTTCTCATGGCACGGCTCAGATACTAAATCCCGTTTTATGCCTTACTGATAAACTGAATTATTGATATAGGAATTCATCAGCTTCGATATCAAAACAAAAGTCTTTTTGAAATAGCTATTCGCACTATTAGATTCAAAGTGATCTACAAAAAATGTATTTTCATTCGTACTTGCGGTTTCCAGCTGTAAGTATGCCGTCACGTTAAAAGGGTCCATCTCACACTGTGACGTCGTTTCGTTGAGAGACTATTTTCAAGTACATCCAGCTGCCTGGCCTGCCTATCTGTTCATTATTGAAGGTTTTTATTTTCAAAGAGGAGTCAATAAAAAAAGATAATACAATGCATGTCTAAAGTCTATAACCAACCTTTTTTTCTGTATACATTTTTGCTACAGCTGATGCCTGACGTGTTCATAATGACAGTTTGTGTATTTTTACTCACAATTACTGCAAATGCGTTCCAGCTTAGCAATTATCATACTTTCTCTTTATGATAAGCATCGGAATTATGCGAGTATGTAACATTGTGTACATATGTTTTCGAGGCAAAGTAGAAACATAATGCATGCAACATGCACAATATCAGGTACATGACTGACTTTTTACATAACTTGGCTTTCTACAGAAAACAATGTGATATACTGGACCTTGTTGGTATATAGGCTAAATAAATGGAGAAAAAGAATATTATTTATTACACATTGATGCCTGCAGGTTATAGTATGAGAGAAAATAACGTATTGTGTTTTGATAATGTCCAACTTCTTTCGTGAAAAAAAACAGATAAAAAGGACAGAGCGGAACATAACAGGACAGGCAGGACAGGACAGGACAGGACAGAACAGAACAGAACAGAACAAGTATGAGAGAAAATAACGTATTGTGTTTTGATAATGTCCAACTTCATTCGTAGAAAAAAAGCAGATGAAAAGAACGGAAC
Organism: Mercenaria mercenaria; assembly: GCF_021730395.1. Taxonomy (NCBI): domain Eukaryota; kingdom Metazoa; phylum Mollusca; class Bivalvia; order Venerida; family Veneridae; genus Mercenaria; species Mercenaria mercenaria. The sequence continues at coordinate 14,284,275 of NC_069368.1, forward strand.
GGAACATGACAGGACAGACTGAACAGAACAGAACACAACACAACACAACAAAACAAAACATTATTAATAACAATACGGCTTGAACATAAGAAGTTTCTCGTCATAGTTATAGATAAATGTACGAAAAAATATAGACTTAAGTTAAGCGCAGTCATATTTTAAAATGTTTAAATGAGAATAATAATTTAACGACCTAGTTCGAGTGAAATAGGCCAAAATAATTACCCATGAGGCATAGGGGAGCAATGTGATTACCATGTGTTACAGTTCAGCCATGATGAACAAGTCGATATTATTAGACGTAGTTGAATTAAATATTTATGCGAATATCTAATTAAGAACTTACGTTAGCTCATTTTTTCTGGGTTCATTGAACATTTCATTCAGTTACACTCTCATGCAAGAAGACAGATTAATAGCATTATGCATAAAATTCGAAGCATGGACAAAAAACTGTAAGGAATCCTTAAGCCAAGATATTTCTCGGATAAATTGACGTTTTTAAGGAGTGTTTCAGTGAAAACAGAAACACAACTCCATTAATAAAACGAATTTTATTACTATACACTCATGTAATTTTTGCCTATAAATTGCATGAATAGGAGGAAGGTCTGTAGGGTTTTTGGAATAGAGGAAACATGACCGCGATAAATGATTAAAAAATAAATAATTCAAATGAACCCCTTCGTTACCGAGTGCATTTAGTACGAGATTTAGAATTTAGAAGACCGAGATAGTTCAACATCCGAAAAGTACGGTTATAGAAATAAGTTTGAATTTGAGTGTCGATCTAGATCTCTGGTCGTAAATTAACACTCACAAATGTCACGTCGTATGCCGACATTCAATGCAGATCTAGGTTTGCTATCATGGATGCCCAGGTCCTGCCGATCCGGGGCACACAAATCAGCTCCCAAAACAAAACAAAAAGTCATGTCGAAGATTAATATTAAAAATTATTCATATAGTAGGAAACTGAATATCGATTTATGTCTGCAGTCGTATATCACATTTTCCAGGTCGTAGATCAACATTAAGAAATTAATATGCCAGAATTTGAATATCAGTATAGGTCTGTAGTCGTAGGTTCATATCGTAGATAAACATTCCAAAATTGTAGCCGTAGTTCAACATAGAAAAAGCACAGTCGTAGATCAACGTTAGAAAAATACAGTCGTAGATCAACATTCAAACCTTGCAGTCGTAGATCAACATTCAAAACTCGCAGTTCGTAGATCAACATTCAAAACCGTTACAGTGTAGATCAACATTCAAACCTTGCAGTCGTAGATCAACATTCAAAAGTTGCAGTCATAGATCAACATTCAAAACTCGCAGTCGGAGATCAACATTCAAAACTTGCATTCGTAGATCAACAGCCGTAGATCAACATTCAAAACTCGTAGTCGGAGATCAACATTCAAATCTTTCAGTCGTAGGTCAACATTCAAAACTTGCAGTAGTAGATTATCATTCAAAATGATCAGATCGTACATCTACATTCAATGTAGACTCTGAACTTCAACTAAAACGTGCGGGTAGTAGATCAACATTAAAGAATGTGCAGGACATAGATCAAAATTCAAAAAGAATTAATAAAAACAGAATTTGAACCAGGTTGTTCCAGGATTCCGGTCGTGTTTCAACATTCGAAAAATGTTCAGATCGTAAATTGTCACTCGATACCAGACTCGTAGATCTACATCTGAAAAGGTCCAGTTCGTCTTTCATTACAAAAAGATACAATGTACATGTAATTCTAAAAAAAAAAATGCAAAAATCTTTAATGTCAATGTTGAGCAAAAATCAACATGACAGCCAGCTTCAGTTAGGCAGGCTGCTTTGAAATCTCTAGACCCGTTGCCCGTAAAATAACAGTTGTCATAGTTGGACAGGATTTTGTCCGTACCGTATCCGCCATTTCTTAAAATTCACTTTAAATAAATACAAATGTATATCATCCTTTGACAAAATTTCGGGAAATTCAACGAATAGTACCTCTTTGCGTGACATCTGACAATATGACAATTATCATAATTTGATAGAACTTTTAATAGATGGGCTGGCGTACCACACCATACCCGATTATCTTTATTACCTGGGAAAAAAAACGTATTTACTGCTTCTGTTTCAATTAAACTTGATTAATAATTAACATGATTTGAGTCACTTTATGTTTTTTTTAATAACACTTGCGGCTGATCTTTGTTCTTGTAGTCCGGATCGATAATCCTTAGTGCGGTCCCTCCTTAAAGCCCCGACGAAAGGCGAGCGGGAAATAGTCTTAATTAGAGAACAGCCTATGAATATTGAATATGACATTATTAACCATCTGTTAGTAAATGACCTCGCGTGCTTCAAGGTCACGCAGTTATGGCGCCAGAATGCATCAATTTTCAAATATCGATTTTTGCATAATGGAACTGCATGTTTTTGCTATTAGCTTGATTGATTCAAGGAGAATTAACAAAGAGCAATGGATTAATTACACTGTGTTGCCGTTTGATATAAAACATAAATTGAACGATTTATTTCATATAGAATTCTACGATTACAAATAAAGATCTAGAGTTGTCGTTTTAAATGTATTCGACATTTAACATTCTTTGTTAATAATTAATTTTTGTCAATTCACATAACATAAACAGTTTTACTAAGGACATTTATGTCCAATTATGTAACAATTAGTTTAAAAAATATAAATATGAATGCCGACTTCGAAAAAGAAGGAACACAGTTAAAAATTGAAGAAGCTGCCAGTCTGCCAATGTATGCGAATCCCGATATGCTAGCTCAACATAGAGAGTACAAGAGTCCCAGTCTCAAGGTGACGAGTTCGATCCGCGGGTAAGGCGAACGTACTCCTTGACTAATAGAGGTCGCGAGTTCTGTCCTCGGTTAAGGTAAATGCTCTCATTGATGAATCAATGTGGCGAGTTCTGTTCGCGGGTAAGGCAAATACTCTCTTAAACGAATAAAGGTGGAGGGTAAGGCGAATGTTAGAGGTGCACGCAAGTTCTATCCGCGGGTAAGAAACGAATATTTTCCTTGACGAATAGAAGCGAATGTTTGGATTGCTGCACGTCTCTTCGTCTGAAATAATATGTTCGTTTTGATTATCACAGGGAAATTGTCAGTTATTTGCAAAAAAACTAGTTAGAATTGAACCTTGTGGAATTCAAGAAAACTGCTTTACCGTTTAACTACTCTCGTTAAAACAGAAAAAGGAACACAATGAGTATCACAACTTCAACAGTGTATTTTTACATGTAACCTACATTATAAAACACAAATGGCTTCACATTCTCCTTATTAAACGGTAGAACAAAAACAAAAACACAGCTTATGTGAATCAATGTTGTAATTATCCCGTTATTGTGGATTTTTTCTCCCACAGCTACTATAACAAATTATGTCTTTGTACTTTTCTACTGCATTTAGCTAAAGGCAAACAAGCTCTGTGGTTTACATCGTTTACATAGTCATAGGCTATTGCTAAACTTGTAGCATTAATTGTTTTTCTAAATATTGAAAAAGTGTGGATTGGTTATGTAACGAATTAGCTGTTGGGACCATGCCGGCCGCTCAATGAGGAATCGGGTACGAACCCCGCTGCGACTCGACCTGGATCCCTAGCTGAACAATTCCGTTTGTTTGCTAAAGGAGCGTGTTTGGGGATGTTTCAAAGAAGTGCTGGCTTTCATCACAATGCACCGTTTTTATAAGATTGAAATATAAACTAAATTAAAAGTCTGAATTGATGACCGAACAGATTCGCTGTCATACTTCCCCCAACAGTAAACGATTTCAGAAAAGTTGTAATTTGTAATTTGTGAGGAATGTTTAGAGAATTGTAAGACAATAAAACCAGTGATTTTGCCAAACGTCTCGCTCTTTATTCCAGATTAATTCTCAAATCGACCATTTAAAGTGTGAATAAAGATTGGATTCAACGAAAACGCTAGTCATGCGCAATCGCAATGCGCCTCGCAAATGCGCATCGGTGACACGAAAAGTCCGTGCTTTATTAATAACAAAATCTGTAAAAAGATAATGCAACCAAGAAAAATAATAGCAGACTCGGTTTGTTGGAGTATGTTCATGAAAGGACCAGAAAATATGAAAAATGATTTGGGAAGGAGGAAAATTTGTAATAAATTTTCCTCCAATCCATTTTTTGGGGCTGTTATGTCTGCGATGCTTGTTTATGATACTTTACCTCAACATCAATTTTCCTTGACTTTTTAAGGAATGGAAATTTTTTACATCGACTAAAGAGAAAATTTTAAAATGAGCCGCACCATGAGAAAACCAACATAGTGCATTTGTGACCAGCATGGATCCAGACCAGCCTGCGCATCCGCTATTCGCTAACGGTTTCTCTAATTACAATAGGCTTTGAAAGCTAACAACATGGATCCAGACCTGGGCCCAGTTGTTCGAAACTTTAACAGTTGATTAAGCTAACAGTCGATTAACTTTTACAGTAATATTTCAACATTTTAGAAAACTTAGAAAAACAAATGTTTGACTTAAGGATTATGAACACTAAAACGTCTTTACAGTAAAATTAAAACATCGTACTAGTGTTTCCCACCAAGACTAGTATTTTGAATCAAAATTTAACAGGCGATTAATTTAACAGTCTGTTAAAGTTTCGAACAACTTGGCCCAGACTGCGCGGATGCGCAGGCTGGTCTGGATCCATGCTGGTCGCAAATGCACTATGTTGGTTTTCTCGTGGTGCGGCTCAAATCAACGATGAAAACTGCTAGGTTCTACGATTCTTGGGTCTCGAACTATAGTGAGGTATTGTGCAGACCGCAGATTAATGATCGCAGTCCAGATAGGAGTCGAACCACCAACCGCCGGCTGAAGTTCCAAAACAGTTAAAAATGTTTTGACTGTAAGTTTACGCTGGATTTGGTTGGGCAAGACCCTCTCCTGTTAAAGAGGCGCTAAAATTTACGTAGTTCATCACTTGCTAAGTACATTTAATGGAAATATATTAATTAGTGCGTTGTCTGTGTCTGATTGAAATTCATATCACGCTGTTTGCATACATGCATATATCTCACAATAATAACATAATATATTGTCATGTATTATTAACTATTGATAGACCTAGCGTAAGACTAGGGAGAACTAGAAATATCTCTATTTATAAACATTGTAAAAATGTAGCATAATATTTACGGGGCGCTTCGTTATTGTTAATGCCGAGTCTTAATTTTGGTTACCATAGTAACCAGAATAAAACGGTGTCTATTCCATTGGTAGCTTTGACAAGTGATTTGAATTGATCAGGCGAGAGCAAACACATAAATGATTCATTTCGGTATCGCAGAAATATCTTTAAATTCTACGCTGTTACTAGTTTCAGAACAACATTCATTTCATAGCTTTTTCATTGACCGACAAAATTCGCTCTTGAGATAAGTGTGCTTTTCGATTTGAGTCGAGAAAATGGTATTCACGTGCATTAATTATGCGAGAGATTATGTCAACATGACAAAATAATGTTTATATCATGACGTGTACTTTCGAAACGCTTTGGGTCGGGTACACCAACTAAGTCAAAGCCCGCGACTGGGTGGACCTCGGCATACAAGTCCAGATATCTAGAGTTCGAAATCACGTGTTCTCCAGGAAAAGGGTAGTGTCATGGCGCATTGTTTCCAATTTCATGGGGGGAAATTGATAGGTACTTGTAAAGAATTAATCCAACACAATTTTATATAATAAGTGGAAGGGTGAAGTGCTATGCAATATCAATATCTGGCCAGAGGAGCGGTGGTCTAGCAGTTTGTGTGTCGGCCGCTCAACCTGTGGGTCTTGGGTTCGAGCCCTAATGGGGTCACGGTCATTCCTTCTCATGAGACACCAGCACTTGTCTTTACAGGAAGCGGACTCGATAGTGGTTCAAAGAAGCTTAAAGCTTTTATCACAATCATGCTAAGATAAATTAGTTTAAACTAATATCTGGCCCAAGCATAAAGGCCTTGAACCGAAATGACTGAAAGATGCATTCTGCACGTCATCACGCTATTGAAAACACGTGTGCCCAGTAATAGAGCGGGGTAAAACATTTATGGATAGACTTAGTGCCAACAGACACGAGACCGGATCAAATACAATAGGTTTGGTGGGAGAGCATATTAAATAAGCAGATGCAAGTTTCACGCCAAGCTGACTACATACCTGCATATTATGTTGGCCTGTATACCAGCATGTAATGCAGGATGAAATGTCTGACTATAAACAACAATGTACAGAGCATGTTATGTCGGACTATATACCAGCATGTTATGTCGGACTATATATCAGCATATTATGTCGGACTAAATACCAGAATGTTGTCTGACTATATACCAGCAGGTGATGTCGGACTATATACCAGCATGGCATGTCGGCCTACATACCATCATGTCATGTTGGACAACATATCAGCATATTATGGTGGGCTATATACCAGCATGTCATGTCAGACTATATACCAGCATATTATGTCTGACTATATACCAGCATGTAATGTCGGACTATATAAACCAGCATGTAATGTCAAGACTATATAATAAGCATGTAATGTCAGACTATATACCAGTAAGTCATGTCGGACAACATACTAGCATATTATGTTTGACTATATACAAGCATGTAATGCAGGTCTATTTACCAGCATATTATGTTTGACTATATACCAGCATCTGATGTCGGACTATACACCAACATATTATGTCGGACTATATTCCAGCACGAAATGTCCTATAAACCAGCATGTAACGTCAAGACTATATACAAGCATAAAATGCGGGACTATATACCAGCATGTAATGTTGAACTATATACCAGGCATGTCATGTCGAACTATATACCAAATGTCATATCGGACTATATACCAGACATGTCATATCGGACTATATACCAGCATGTAATGTTGGACTATATACCAGGCATGTCATGTCGGACTATATACCAGCATGTAATGTTGGACTATATACCAGACATGTCATGTCGGACTATATACCAGACATGTCATGTCGGAATATATACCACATGTAATGTTGGACTATATACCAGCAAGTTAAGTCCATATTATGTCTAGACTATGACATAAAGATATTGTTGAACAAGACTACTTCAGCACAAAATCAACCAATGATGGTCTTAAAAACACTGAGAAAAACAAAACAAAACCAAAGCTTTTTTATTGTACTTTTAATAGCAGAAAAATAAAATTTTACATTTCATTTGAGTTTTGAAAAATCTGCAAATATAGTTAAATATAAGTATGGGCCTTGAACCTGCCCGTAAAATAAAAAATATTTATGTATATTTGTTAATCGAGCCGGCTCCACCGACATAGTATCTTGTCTAGAACTCTACTATACACATATAGTTGCATACGTTTAATATATACGAAAATAATAAAATAGAAAAATCTAAGCTATAACAATTTCTGGATAGCAACTTGCACATTTTTGCGTGTGAACAATATAAACAACATATACAGCAAAGTCTTTGCCTAACAAACAAATATTTAAAAAAACGATCCCCTACCATCTTGTGTTTAGTAAGAAAACATTTTACTTTCCCCGGCAGTATTTTTTTGTATATGCGCAACCTGCTTTTGGTATATCTATATACAGAAAAAAAATGTTCCTCAAGGGATACCGTTAAGGAAGATTCGTTCCTCGAAATTAAACAAAACAAAATAAACTGAAACAAGTAAACAAGAACAGAATATCTTCATTAAATAAAGTGTTTTGAAAGTAAACACACAATGTAAAGTAAACACACAATGAGTTTACTTAGAAAAGAGCAAAAAAATCAGTTTAACATAAATACCCTAATTAAACCTTGAATATGCTAAAGACAATTCATTCTCAATAACAAAATTTAAAAAGGAATTATTCACCGTTTTTTGATTAACAGTCAATCAGTCCTATAAAATGATTAAGATTTTCTAATAAACTAAAATGTACCAGTCAACATCTTAACTTCTGTTTTCTAAGATATCCCATAAAATCAACAAACTTAAATGCTAAAAGAATATTTCTAAAGCCATGTTACTAAAACATAAGATCATAAAACCTAAAGCATGATTTAGCTGAGATTAGCTGTAACATTCTTCAGAACTGTAGATATAGATGTTGATACAAATTACAGGTATGAAATCCCTACTGGTTACACATACCAGCAAGCCATTTTTTGAGCTTCATTTGCCAATATACTCATTCAGAGAATGTCTTACTAACGTTTAATTGATTTTTACAAATTCTATAATGTTTTACACTGCATCCATATTTTATTTACTACCGTGGATAATTATTACAGACAGTTTGAGACACAGATTTTTCTTGAAGATTCAGCATACAGAAATTAGCAGACTGACCGTTTAAAAAATTATGCGTCTCAAAAGTTGGCTGACTGGCTATTTCTTAGCACAGCCTTAGAAGTGACCAATAGAATTGGTGCAATTCAAGACCTCAAGTTGTACTGTCACACCTGGAGCCTGGCCCTGATTTAAAACAAGTCCTAGAACCAACAGGTTATGCATCTGGCTTAAGAAAATTTCTTTTCAATTCCTATTCTTTTAATCATACAAAAATATACAAATAAAAACCTTGACAAAAAGGTCCAGTAGCAAGTTACTTTGGGCCCTAAATTCTGGGTTTATTATCACAATATTTGGAATAAGGTTATAACAGTGGTCTTCAGAAAACATTTTAATACTTTCCACAACATGCACATAAAATTTAGAAAGGGTGTTCTATAAGTAATTTGGGATAAAAAAAAACGAGGTGCAAGGCTTGCACTAGAAGGATTTCATAGGTATACACAACAACCATTGTACAGATTATAATTATCTTGCTTTTTCTATAAAAATATTGTTTTTCTCACTCATTTTCACCAACACTGTGTAAAATGTACAACACAGGGGATAAGAGAGGTTGTGCTACATGCAGTACATAATTATGCAAAGGGATTTCAAAGGGGTTTCTTTTTGAGTCCCTTCACTATTGCATAAATAATTGATCATTTTTTTTTTATATTTTACTATGTATCAGACTGTATTTTTTCATTATCTATTCCGATTAAAATGCAAAATTGTGCAAAACATCAAACAACTGACACTTAATAGTACTTAAAAATGCAAGTAAACTTGTACAATCATCTTAGAAAGAAACCATCATTTTTTGGTATGTTACAATTTAATTTAATGATAAATTGAAATTCAACCTATTAAATACACAAAAAATCAGTTTTGCATTTTTTTTGGCATAATATGAAAGGAATCTGGGTATTGTTTTCAATGGCATTTGTGATTAAATTATACATGACACGGAGAAAACACTTCAATTGCTTGTGCATAGATAAATAGTGATCTCTTTAATTTATATCTCGGTGATTATAATGATGAGGATGACCATGATGATAATGATGACGAAAAATTAGTTGATACTGTAATTAGACACTATTGTCAGTACTGACATTGATACATGCTGATAAGCCTTTAACAACTACCTCTAGAAATGCTTTATTATCTACTTAATTTACACTAGTCTTGGACCTAGTCAATAATTTAACAATCACACCCAGAACAGTAACACTAATATAGCACATTCTCTTTAATGTTGAAAACTCCATTAATTACAAAAATAATTATGCTTGCATAAATAAATTAGCTTAACATAAAGTTCATTTATCAGACCTATACATAGAGTTACCGTTGCCGCTAAAGTATCACTTTTTATCCTACAGTAAACCAAGACTATGATTTCTTTGTTCAACTGAATTGATTGCCAAAAATCTTACACCTAAATTAATTAGTGCTACTGAGGCAGGTCGAATCTCATTTTTCATCTGTGTTGATTTCACTTGTGGATTCTATGACAAATAAATTGCACGTTCAGTACATAGCACTTTTAATGCTATTGCAGCAAAGTTTCTGATTAATTTTTGTTCAGCTGTAAATGACGGTCAAGATGGTCAGCGACAGTCAAAATGGTCAGTTGCAGATTTTTAATTTATACAAGTGGCTTCAAGGTATAAGTACAGCTTACAAGTTGATGTGAAAATACAATCTAATGAGTAAAATAATCGTATCTGGAAGACCTTCTTTTTTAACAGGAAGCTGAATAATGTAAGGTAAGATTTTATAAATGCACTTTGGAATAATGTGTTTATTCTAGTGTTGAATAAAAAACTATTATTCTGGCTTGTACCTGACACACTCCATGAGACAAGGACATTTAATTACTTATGACGCCTAGAAATATTAATTTAAAACAACATCACACCTGTCTTATTATTAGAAATGAATTTCAAATAACATAATATATATGTTATATACACCTCTGAACAAAACAGCGACGTATGGAATAATGAAGTGATGTCATGAAAATATTATAAGTCATATATTAACTTGGTGTGAAAAATAAAGTATTTTGTTGTTACACTATGTAACAAATTGACTGCCATATTATTGCTGGTAAAAATTTACATCAAGGCCTAAAACATTTACTTAAAATGAAGTAAAACTTTTGTGATAAATGATGCATCACTCGGCTTAGTTTTCTCTGAATCTGTCGCCAAGACAAAGCCAAGAACCCTCTTAAGTCCTTAAAATATGCTTGTGGTAACTCTTCAAATGGTGCATTCCCCATCCAAACCCAGATCCCCACAAAGGTTTACTGCATCTACCTTCCCTCTTTCTATAAAAATAACTGATACACAGTTCAAAAATCAAGCAAAATTCTCTGCTTCAAATCAGTCAATCCAAGTTCTGTAAGAATGGATTTCAGTGGCACTCGACAAACCTTAAACAAATTACCCCAATTTATACAGTTATGTATACTCCATCACCCCTTATACCGATCCCTCCTCTTCCCCACCCCATTTAGCCCCCAATAATCAATAGAATCATCCTAGGCTACGCTTATAATGAACAACAAGTGTGTAATGCATGTACTATGATACATTTTTTATCAATTCATGGGCAATCATATATAATAATAACAAGCATAATTAATATCAATGTGAAAGAAACACAGATCTATTTGTATCCAATGGGCAAAAAATATATTACAAAAACTCCAATATATTACTCTTAATATATTTTATAGAACAAAATAAAGCTGTACTTTTGAAAACAAAAAATATATGTATATATAACATTTTGCCTAATTAATCTATGATAATTATACAATTTGTACAAATAAACACATTAACACATTTTGCAAAAATGGAAAAAATGTAGGCATATTTGGTATACACAAAAATAACATAGGCACTTGAATTTGCCTGACATTTCTGAGACATATATTCCTCCCAAAGTTTTAAGAAAAGTTATAACATGTAAGGTGTACTGGTTAATACGGGAATCTCTAAACAAATGTTTGTCTTGATTGTCAACCTACATCATATGAAATGACCAGCCACTTTAGCACCCTGCAGGATTTTCCCTGGGACAATTATCTGTATTTCCCAGAGTCTGACTTCTTCATTTTAGGGCCAAATATTATTTTGTGGAGATTTCAGTTTAAAATCTGGTTGTTTCTTTTCATTTCAAGTGAACTGTCACTTCAAGAATTTGTCTAGCAGAGAACAGAACCACGAGATAATAAACTCTGCAAGGGAAATCAGAGAAACAGAAGATTGCATCAAAAAGTATTAAATGTTATAAATACATTAGACAATAATAACAGTGCTATTTCGCTTCATCACAATAGAGAGAAGATTGTTTACATGCTAATCTGCAAAATCAACAACACTTCAAGAAAACAATGGAACAGTTTTTGAAAGAATATCAGGCAAATTCAAGATACCGCTAAAAGTTTAACAAGTCAATTAAACAAATCTTTTGTTACATAATAATAGTACTGTAAACAGTGAATAAAATATTTCTATATTATAATCTGTCTCAAATATAAAAGTCAATAATTAAATATAATACTATAGTATTACTGGATAATTTGAAATATACACAATTTCTTCATGAAATGTGGGGGGAAAATGACAAATGATCCATTAATGTTGATTTTTGCATTATATGTTTATAAATCAAGTAATTGACTTAAAATAATCTCATATTGTATAAGATAATATGCATGATTGCTAGAAGAGTTTTTATTGATACCTTTAGTAAAGAAGGCATACATGTAACTGGAAATCAAACTTTCACATTCTCATAGGTGATTAATTAATGACAAATTAACTTGTTTAACATAGATGATGTATATAGCTTTAAGAAACTGATATGAAAAGTTACAGGTAGCAGATTGTCAACGACTTAGCTTAATGAAGATACAAATTTTATTCTAAAACAAACTTGAGACAAATGCTCTCTGAAATCTAGGATGTTAAACTTAGCAGCAACTCATTAGATAAGCTTAGAAATACATGCGTAATTAAACTTTTAGAATCAGGTCATCACAAACCGTTGTAGTATATATGCGTTAGACAATACAATCTACATAGTTTCTGCGAGAGCTCTTAGTTCAAATCATTGATTATTGGACTGGAGTATGCAATGGCAGAATCAACATTGCCATGTTCAAAGATAGGTATCTACGTATTTCTCTCACAAGCTTTCTAGCCTGTAAGTTACTACAGATAACAGGCAAAATTCCAGCATAATAATAATTCCCTAGTTATGTAGTCTGCTTTCCTAGTAATTGAACATAGAAGCAATATGAAAATTGGCACATACCCTAAAGAATGGAATTTTCTACAGATTTTTGGTAAATTGATGATTATTTTATAGTGTCTAGATATCGTGATGTTTACGAAATGATCCGAATAGCCTGAGATGGTTCTTGCCGACACACGGGGCAGATTCTGTCCACGGTACCTGTTGGTTTTTCCACGATCAAACTCGCACATTCCATACAGAAGAAGTTATGTCCACATGGAACAAGTGCCGCAACTACCTCACTTTCTGAGCACATGATACAGTTTCTGCGTGCACCTAGACCAGGTTCGCCTGCAGCACTTAATGTACTAGCTTCAGCACTTGTAGAATTAACACTTATTCCGTTAGAGTCAAGTCCAGCACTGCTTGTGCACGAGATTCCAGACACTGCTGGAAAGAGCTCACTCTGGAGAGTAACGAAGGGTGTAAAAGCACTAGCAAGAGGGTCGCTGCGTATCCTGCGGGATGATGGGGGCTCTGAAGGGGGTGAATGTGATGTTGAATTTGTACCCGTTGCGCTCGACCCAGTCGACATTTCACTAGAAGTAGGTGATATTCTTGGGATTCCGCTCATACCTGATCCAATGGCATTCATGTTTGTTGTACTTGTTGTTCCGAACAGCGAGACTAAGTTAGGATTTCTGTTGTCGTTTACGTCTGACCAAACACCCGGAGGAACACTTGTGTCAAATGATGGAGAACCAATACCCTCATCATTCAAACTGTCATAAATGTTCGGAAAACCATTAAATGTGGAGCCAAATCCACTCACTTGCCCAGGAAAATCCGAAATTTTCGATGTGCCATTCACAGGAGGGAAGTTAAACACAGTCTCTGGTCCCCTGTTCATAAGTCCATTTCCGTTTAATGCATTGTTGTATGCAGTAAATGCTGACATTCCATTGGTTGATTTATTGAATAGAGAACTAATATAGTCACTGCTAGATCCATTAAGTTCATGAAAACCAGAGTCTATTCCGTTTCGATGGAAATCATCCTCTGGAGCGTTGTCGACCATGCCACCAGTGCGGAGTGCAATGTGGCTCTCGATTTCCTGTCGTGCTTTTTCTACATTTTCTGGAAGACCTGTTACCTCAAACACTGGTTCTTTGTCTCGGCTTGGAGTTACGATGTATGTGTGAGTCTGCTGCTGAATCCTCTTGATGGTTGCACCTTTCGGCCCAACAACAAGGCCAACAACTCTGTAAGGAACTCGCACCTGAATTGTCACCTGGCCCGGTGCATTTGGACTGGGAGGCCCTGATAACCCATTACTTGAGATGGTTGTGACGCTGGAGTTCCTCCTTGATGCTCTTATTTGACTGAAATGTTCTGCAGCAGATAGTATTTCCCGTTTGGCTAGTACAACATCATCCTTACGTCCAGTTACCACAAATACTGGTTCTTCCCCGCGCACTGGTGTTTTGATGTAGGTGTTGGTCTTTGCTCGTAGGGCTTTGATTTTGCACCCTGAAAGAAACAATGAAAATTCAATTTAGACTTGATTTATGCTTACATTTAAACTGAATAATTCTTTGTAACTTTACATAGGAACTGTTTAATCAAAAGTTTTCCAAGTTTCATTAATTATTTAAAGATTTCTAAAGAATTGTAAGTTACTGATATATGCTTCATTAATAAGTAATTAACCAGAACATTGCTGTCTCACTGGCATGAGCTTGGTAATTTCAAGTTATTCTGCAGCAATTATATAAACTATTACACACAGCTTCTTCCCGAATTAAAATTTCAGAATGGCTATGAAAGAGTGCATTTTCCATGAAATTTCAATTGTACAAAAACTAACTGTATAATACAAGATCATAATATTACAGATTTAAATACATTTTTGAATAATCACTTATTTATATCTTAGAACTATTTATTCATTTCCTTTATAAAGTAATTTACCTGTTAAGATAGCTTAAGACATAATACTGTAGGAATAAAATTATTACACTGAAGAACATAATATATTTAGGGGCCTTAAAACAGGCTTTATTTCTGAAATATCAACTGGCAGTAGACTTATATTAAATATAAATGATCAGCCTGTTGTTGTTTTTTTATATAATAGTTGGAATCTACACCTTATTTAATAAAAAAATAGAAAAAAAAAGACCAATCACTGAAAGCAATTCTTTTTCAGTTATAAAAACATTTTAACAATAAATTAATGCGAGAGACTTCGTATTTTGTATGTTGTATACGAGATTTTTATGTCTTGCAACAACTTTGCTTATCCTGGCATTTAGCCATAACATCCAAGTTATTTGACTGGAGTAATATTTCATTTCTGAACCTCGTACAAAAATGTAGACTGCATGTACAATTCGACCTCACCTACGTTACATACATTAACTAAACGATGTGGTTACTTGAGTAGGGTCATTTATACGCAATAAATATCTTAACAAACCCTTTATTGTTTTACAAAGAAAATAACGGGATTAACTACGAAATTTGAGAAAATCTTTATAATCTAGAATTTCAATTAGACTGGTTAAGCACGCACATGTGTTTCGATGAATTACGCGCCAAACACTTCATGCGATAAAAGAAATCGTTTACCACGAGACGACTCGAGTAAAATACCGCATGTAAATAAAAGAAATACACACTCTACTAACCTTGTCTACCCACAATTTCGGCCACATGCTCCGAGCTAGGTACAGGCACACATTCTGTCATGTTGGCACTGCGCCGTTTGGCCTGCTCTTCGGCGAAACTCTGAGGCGAAAGGTTTCCGTTATTTGATGGAACATTTTCATCATCTCCATTCAAACCTAATAACGAAAGTTCAAAAGCGAGCTGCAGTGCACGCTGATCTTCCATCAGTTGTGAATTTGAGCTCATATCCGCATAAACACTCGCTGGCATATTCACTTCATTAATTTAATCCAGAGTACAAAAAATATATAACTATAATATGTCGATGTTTTCGTTAATTTCCACGTTCTACACAGTACGAAGCATGTGAAATGTCTGCTTATGCTGCTAGATGTACATAGCATAAATGATGGTGGTGTGACGTCATTTCCCAAGATCCATCAAAATCGTAAATATTGCTGGCTGCATCAGCCACCTAATTGGTCAATTTTTGTTGAAGGCGGAGTCAGACAGGCATGTATTACAAACAATAACATTACTAATTTACGTGCGTAATTGCTTATTTTTTGTTTCCTGTTACTATCTTTATTAATTTGCAGGTGTTAATTGGTTGAGTTTTCCTTCTTATAATTGGTGATCAAAGAATTACTCAAAATCATTCCTGTAATAATGCAATAAGGTGTTAAACTGCAAAGCAATTATCGGCCACGTGGGACTAAAAATAGTAACGGTTTGAAACTCTTTGTTACCCGTTTTTCTTATGGCTGGATAATTTCCCATTCATCGTTTTTCGGCGCGCGGGATAGACTAGCACGTGGAGATAATCCGTTCTTCCGTTATAACATTTTCTAAATGTGACAAAAGAAAGGAAACACAGTAACAAAAGCGTTGTAACCAACAAAATTTTGACTTTTTCGTAGCAGGTCCGATCTTTGATTCTGCCAATTAATAGAATTAAGGTGTAAGTTATTCAAACTGTTGAATAAATGAAATATTTAAAATAGACTCGAGTATTTTATTTTAAAGGCCCACTTATAAGAGCATGTTTGATCTAGGACAAACTTTATCTTTGTGTAAATTTATCTATCGTAACCATGACTACATTCTAAAGTAAATTATTTGATATTTTATAAAATCAAAAACTAGATTGTTTGTCAAATTAAAATCTTTGTTTTTTGAACAGACACATTGCAAGTGAGCTATAAATTATGGATTATTAGTTCTATGAGCCAATATTGACAATACAGTATATTATCTAAAATGCTTCTTCTTTCGATTTAGTTTGATATAATACTTAGACCCGGCGGTGATGTGTACATGAGTTGGGCAGCGAACACATACATTTTGTAAATTCCCCCTCAAAAAATAGGATATCATTAGAGTATTATAGTTTTTACATCTTGTACAGAGGAAGGTTTCTATATTTTAGACTTTTTTTTGTTTAACCGTGTCTTTTTTTTTTGGGGGGGGGGGGGGGGGGGGGGGGGACAAATAGATCTACATTGCGAGCTGATGTTGCACGGGACTGGAAAACAAAAGCTGTCTTTCTTGACAGAAACAAGGCTGGTTTTGAAAACTTTGGCGGCGTATGACTAGGCGGAACAAATTTTGCCAGATGATTCCAAGTGTTGAATATCAACCGATGCTAATCAAAAGTACCATATATTTCGCGCATCCGTAATTACTATCTGTTCAAGGAGAGGAAGTGCCAATAAAACCGATTTGTTATGATCGTAAATTATCGCATGAAAACAAAACTGTGAGCCGCCAGCCATGTGCTATTCACGACACCATTATGCCAAAATTGGCCACCTGTATGCATTTTCTATCAAACTGTTGAGCCAAGTCAACTGTTGGATCTATCTGCCTTTCCGGCGTTTGTAATAAAATGTACCTATCCCTCCACACACACTAATAGGAGAGGGTATCCCCTCTCGTACATTCGTACATATCCACACAGGCTGAACAGACATGATGTTTAGAGTGAGATCCAGAAATATGTGGGTACAAAAAAATGTACACGGGACCACTGCTTCATACCCATATTTCAGTGGAAGATTCCCTGACCCTTTTACAGGAGGTGGTACCCTCATCACTTCGCGCTATACCCCTCGGCGGCGAGGCCTTCAAGCTCAACTTGTGCAGTCCCCAGTTAAAATGGATCCGTATCTGGGGTCGTGATGATCCCAAGACGAGCCTTGGTATATAATAGCCTATGAGAATGTAGGATCCTCGATAGTAACGAATAATTATATTTCAAATGTGCTACGATATGTTTGCCGAAGACATTTGAACAACAAAAAGCGGCTTCTCGAACAGTATTTTAATAACAACTGCTCTATGATTACCCCGCAAAAGAATGAAGCAGATTTTTGGCGGGAAATATCTTTAATGACTAGTAAAATTAACATTGGGGTACCAGATGTCTTTATCGGTGTATTACATGAATTGGTGTTATAATGATACGGCTCATATCGTATCAGAGAGATACATATGTATTAAACCATGTAAATCACACATAGGTACAGAATTATTATATAGCCCTAGGGTTGTAAAACTGACCATTTGGTACGACCCTGCGTATACCGCGTATAATAACTATCGTAATTATTATGTCTGTAGGACCTAGTCAACATTTTAAAATTAACCGCCTTAATAGCTTTGATTTTCCGATTAAATACAAGATTTTTATTATTATTGGACCAATATATCCACTCTTTGTAGCACTTATCCAATTTATGACATTTTACCATAGCAATTTATCAGCAGATGAACTCTTGTTTTAGTATTTATAAACTCCTACATTTGAGACTGGAGGTTATGTTTTTATTCATTTGAGGATCATTATTGCCATTTTATGTTTTCTGTTATTCCCGAATGTTTGTCTGTCTATCTGTCTGTCTTGTGCGGTGGCTGGTTTAGAAACCAGAATTGCCAGAATATCGATTTATTGATAGCAAACTTAAATAAATAAAATGTTTTCACTCAGGTTAATCAGATATGCTGGATATTGTCAAGATTTATTATTTCTATTAATAATGATTAACACCGCCATGCCATAAAATGCTGATTAGTCTTCATTCAAACAATAGGCAAGGCCTCTTTCAGTATTACTGAATTTAAGATGGTAAGTTGATAAAATTTTCTGACATGCATGTATACGGTACCTTAAAAAAACAAAACTTCCTGACATGCTTGTACGTAATCTTATTTCAAATGTCACATAACATACTTGTGTATTCAATCTCAGACCGTAAATTTAAGTAAATCACATGAAGAATGCCAGCAGTGTCACCAATGTCCGAATATACAGGCATTGACAGTGAATGTGACATATAGAGCACAACATATTCTACAGGAAGTGGCGACAGACCACCCGTATGTGACATATGATCTTAAGGCAACAAACACCCAGTAATGCCATCCTTCCTGTAAACTAAGAATGTTTCAGCCTTCTGCGGGAAAATAGAAACGGAAATGAAATTAAAATTGCATGATGTTGTTTTATATACTTAAACGCAAAAAGAAACTGTGCACTTTATATTTTCAGATTTTCTCAAAATTCCGTGATGGAATGTTGTCATGTTTGGTATCATTTTAAAGGATAAACCTTTTTTCTGTTATCGTATTCGATTTCGTTTAAGTGTATGATGCGTCTACATTTAGTAGGGGTCAAAATCAGAAACACACAAATAGCCGAGAGAACGTTTTCTTGTGTTCATTTACTGAAGTTCGATCAAAAGTGATGAAAATCCTGTGTGCCCGTCATTCTGTCTAACAACTTGCACAACACGCCGTCTCATGGAATTAACGTGGCGCTGTATTACGCTTCCATTTGAACTGCAAGGCGTTTTGAAGGTCGTGCAAATTGTTCATGTCATGCCTTGACCTCGCCCTACCACCGAGAGCATCCCAAATGTGCTCTATGGGGTTAAGGTCTGGTAGACAGAGCAGGCCAGGGCAAGACGTGTATTCCGTTAACGGAATCGCCTCTACCCAGCATCATCAAAGCGTGAATACGCTGACGTTCCGAAAGTCGTGGCATATTTGCTGCTCGAATATTTCGAAATCTAAAGTGATATTTGCATTCGTATATGTGCAAATGAATGTAAAGAAAACAAGTTTTACCACCTGTGCCTATGTATACATGCTGCACGTGGAAATCGTGCGAAATTGATATTCGGGCTATTACGTAAGACCACGCCATAGTTTGACCGACATATTGTTGTGTTCTTACTTGCCAAATTTTACAACTGAACACTTTGTAGAATAAAAGTTTTCAAAACAAGAAAAGTGCACAATTTCTTTTGCGTATATAATGATTTAAAATGATGACCGGTCCCGCCTAACATGTGCCGTTAACTGCATTATTGAGCTATATGATCTGAAGATATCATTCAATGCATAGCGAATTTTTATAACTTATCAGTTGATTAACCCTTATCATGCTGGACACGATTGATTCTGCCTTTGCGACCAGTGTAGATCATGATCAGCCTGCACATCCGTGCAGTCTGATCATGATCTGCACTGTTCGCCATTCAGTCAGTATCTTTTTTGGTAAGCACCCCTTTTAACAGTTAATGGCACTGTCCAAATTGAAAGATGGACAAGTCCATTATAGAGATTTAGCAGGGTAAGGGTTAATACATGTCGAGTTTTTAAAACTTATTAGTTGATTAATGTATATATGAAGTTTACTTCTTTTCCATGGAGGACGGACGTTTTGGCCACGGACGTTTTGGCCCGGACGTTTCGGCCTAGGATCTTTTGGCCTAGGATGTTTTGGCCAAGAAAATTTTTGAAGTAGGATGTTTTGGCCAAAAATAAAATATTTCCATAATATGCAAATTATGATCTGGACATTAATATGTTATCATATGTTTACAGTATAATTGATCAATTTTTTAAAAAAAAATAATTGTGAATAAAATTTATTTTCATAACTCTTTTGGTTTGTTGTAAATGGCAAATATTTTCACATACACAAACACATACAATATAATTAATGTGCATATGTTTATATGTATACATATAAAAAGATTATAAAAATAAAATACCATCAGTATATTTTATTATCAGTTTAATTTGTTCACTTATACCATAACATTCTTTAGAATAATCTCCAGACCATAATTTGCACGATATGGAACCACAATTTATTTTTGGCCAAAACGTCCTACTCCCAAAAATGCCTGGCCAAAACATCCTAGGCCGAAAGATCCTAGGCCGAAACGTCCGGGCCAAAACGTCGGCTGGCCAAAACGTCCTACATTCCTTTTCCATAATTCTAAATAAGAAAAAACTGAGGTTCAGGAAAATTTTCCCTACCCCCGCCTTTGGGCAGACTAAAATGCTGAATTTTATACAGGCAGACAAAACCTCCCTTGAAACATTTCCATGTTTTAACAGCATAGGCCATTTAAATGTATTTAAACATAATGTAGAGGTTCTTTTATCCTTCTTGATACAAAATATTTTTAGCAGCTCTTGTACCAAAAACGCACATGTCTTTGTCAGACACCGATTGCCTGCTTTTTAATACAACGCATTACCTTATCCACAAGGACATTTTAGTTTATCAAATTATCTCTGTAAGAAAGCCGGATTATCGTAAGTATACAAATCAGTTAAATAACAGATTTTCTTTTCAGCTTTTCAAGTCCATAAGTGCCATCCCTCGTTATCATGTATAATCTCTTTTTCAAATTTACACATCTTTAAAGATTAAACAAAGCAATGTATATCTAAGTTATTACGCGCGCGTCTTGATTTTTCTAACAATATTTTGCGGTAAAATATTTTTAATAGAGCCAGACGTGTCGTTGTTCTTTTAATTTCAAAGTCGTTATAAATCTTTGTGTTTTGAACATATTAAGATATCGTAAAGTGTGGAAGAAGACATAACAGCTAAGTTTATATGTATAGAACTCCTTCCGAAACAAAAATTAGATGGCATTGTATAAAGATATAATTATAACTGATTATAACTGACCAGAGACAGGCTCCAAAGTAGTGATAATTTCTTCCACGTTATTGACGGACGTTGATCGAAAGGTCCCAAATATCGTCACTAGCGACCTCTTAACACTGTTTTTATTATGCAGCATTTGTCTCATCATTTCACAAGGGACCGTGTTGGGTATACATCTTCATTTACGTGACTCCGAAATACTAGAATATTGTTTTGTTAATTGTTCAACATTTGAAGGACATTCAGTCATTACCATCTATGAATTACCTCAGCAACATGTACTTCTTCTAATGCAAATGCTTTATTTTGTTGCTGTTTTAATTTAAACATACCAACTTGTGAAGATAAGATGCTAAGATTTCAATCTGTTGTTTTGCAAAATTCATGGTTGTCTTTAACCATGCCGACACTCTTTCGGAAACAGTTGTCTAGCGGACCGGGACCCACAGTGGCATACACTATGTTGTCAGAAAATGGGATACACGTATAACACGTACACGTATAACATGTATATTCGTTGTCTTTATCTAGGTACATGCTCTCTCGCCATCCACACAAAAATATGTACTTCAAAATTAAATAAGGTTTAATACCCGTCCATTTAAAAACAGCAAATGGCGTTTTTGAGCGCGAGGACAAGTTCATTGATCGCATGTCAGCGTGACTCAGCAGTTTTTTGCAATTGGTTGCGGCTGCTGCTGTGGCTGACTGATTCCCGCCGTTCCAATCAAAGAACTTAGTCATGTCGTCTGCGAGAAGAGTCAATAATGGAATTTTCTTTTTTTATCTTTCGATACTGTCATTAAAAGGGCATAACGTTGATAAAAATAGTCATACTGCGAGATGATTCACCAAACGAGACAAGAAGGAAGCGTGTCAGCTAAACAAAATATCTTACTCCCAGACTAACGTTTTAATTTTTTTTCCAATAAAAATGTGTCTCGTTCTTTCATATTATACAATCAATACATTTTATCATGATGATTAACCGAATGATTTCTTTTTACTTTAGACATGTAAAGGTGCTGGAATCCGCATTGACGTCAGTGGCATGGTGTACGGACATTGATAAAACTGTCTACGTATTGCTGCCCGAAATGTCTTAGATTTATTTTGTATCGCTTATGTTGGTTTGTTTAAAAACATTGCAGAAAAGAAAACATATTACACACAGCTATAAAATGCTCATTTTGCTTAGCGGCGTCCCGCATTACCAAATCTCCGAGTTGACGGTCTTCCACTTCCGGTGAGGTCAGGTACGACAACTCTGTGACAGAGATTAGCGTTTCATTACTATTAAACGAGAGACCGCAAGTTCGATCTCCGTACCGATTTTACAGTAGAAAATAAGCCTTTAGTCATTCGCCTCCCACGCGTTGCTTGTTTACTTCACAACTAAGGAACATGTCTACTTGAACAGATTAGACATTCAAATGTCGGTAAGTGCCAAGTGATTTTATTACTTTGGAAATATTGTTGTTTTTGTCTGTTTTCCTTATACTACCACAATGAGCATATTCTTAATATGTTAACCTCATCATAGACACCTTAATCTAAATATCTCAATATATTGAATTACTTATATATTCTAAATATGCCGCATCACATGCATGTGTCGATAGAAAATGGCCTATGAGCTTATACAACAACAGCACCAACAATATATAAGTCAGGTTACTAACATTTGTAAGACCGTGACATGAAAGCGAGACGTTTCAAACTCGACTATTCAAAGAATAGCAGAGCTATTGGACTCACCCGTGCGTTGGCGTCCGCTTCCGCATCCCAATTTGGTTAAGTTTGGTATCTCAGTAACCACTTGTGGGAATGGATTGAAACTTCACAAACTTATTCACTGTGATAAACTGACTCACAGGTTCAATAACTCTATTTTGCTATTTACAAAATTATGCCCCTTTTTCGACTTTTATATTCATTCAATTGACAAGGCTGTTGAATAGTCGAGCGTTGCTGTCCTACGACAGCTCTTGTTTTTAACACTGATAATGATAACTTGTGACACTGTATTCGACGTTGAATAAAAGTTCTTGTATCTTGCTTTACCAGTACGGAACACAAACTTAACGAATGAGGATAGTTTCTTCAAAATGCTTCTTCTGGCCGCATATTACTTTAGATTTCTTGATGAGTCTTTGGAAAGTTAATCGCAGCTGCAATTAGTTTTAGTTTTTGTTTTAAAATAAACGTAATGGTAACTTTAAACCACGGTGTACTGCATCAAACGGGCATCAAACATACCGCCATCCGCTTCTACAGTTCATAACAAATGCATCCACAGCGTCAAAATATTACAGACCAAACATTTGTCCCAGGATAATTTTTATATCGTTCTGTTATTATTATAAAAACAAATGAGAGAAAAAATCAAACAAATTTGTTCTAACTCACATCGTTAAATCATATCCACTGTTAAATTGCGCTGTTGCTATTTTCAATTTCCAGGAACACGAATATGTGTCTTTGGAGACTTGAATTCAATGGGTTATGAAATTGCGAGCATCATTCCATTGGAAGCATTCTGCACAAACACGGAAAATAAACAATAAAGATTGAATTATTATGAAATGCAATTAGTTTATATAAAACAGCAGTTTAGCTAGAAGTTTCTCTGTTTATGAGGGAGTTGATCGAACTAGAAGTACTAAATTTAGAAGTGCAGCTGTTACTTTCTTTCTGCAAGAACTGTGTTGCAGTATTGTTAATGCGGTATGCTAAATGCAAGTGTTGTGTTGCAGTATAGTTAATGCGTACACGTGCTAAATTGTCGTAGGCTACATGCAAGTGTTGTGTTGCAGTACAGTTTATGCGTGTGCTAAATTGTATGCTAAATGCAAGTGTTGTGTTGCAGTACAGTTAATGCGTGTGCTAAATTGTCGTATGCTAAATGCAAGTGTTGTGTTGCAGTACAGTTAATGCGTGTGCTAAATTGTCGTATGCTAAATGCAAGTGTTGTGTTGCAGTACAGTTAAAGCATGTGCTGAATTGTCGTATGCTAAATGCAAGTATTGTGTTGCAGCATGGTTCACAGTTTTCGTAATAACTTGTGTTGTATTTTCATGAGAGAATTGTAAAGTAAATGCATGCGTTGTATTGTCATATAGTAAATGTAAGAGCTGTGTTGCAGCAAAGTAAATGCATGCGTTGAATTGTCATATAGTAAATGTAAGTGCTGTGTTGCAGCAAAGTAAATGCATGCGTTGTATTGTCATATAGTAACTGTAAGTGCTGTGTTGCAGCAAAGTAAATGCATGCGTTGTATTGTCATATAGTAAATGTAAGTGTTTTGTTGCAGCAAAGTAAATGCATGTTGAATTGCCAATAGGTTATTGAAGTGCTGTGTTGCCTTGCTGTAATTTCAGGTGGTTCATGATATGCTTCATATATGCTAATGTGAATGTTGTTGTGCAGCAAAGTTAATGCATGCGTTGTATTGTCATATAGTAATGTAGTGTGTTTTTGCAGCAAAGTAATGCATGCGTTGTATTGTCATATAGTAAAGTGCTGTGTTGCAGCAAAGTAAATGCATGCGTTGTATTGTCATATAGTAAATGTAAGTGCTGTGTTGGTTGCAGCAAAGTAAATGCATGCGTTGTATGTCATATAGTAAATGTAAGTGTTGTGTTGCAGCAAAGTAAATGCATGCGTTGTATTGTCATATAGTAACTGTAAGTGCTGTGTTGCAGCAAAGTAAATGCATGCGTTGTATTGTCATATAGTAAATGTAAGTGTTTTGTTGCAGCAAAGTAAATGCATGCGTTGTATTGTCATATAGTAACTGTAAGTGCTGTGTTGCAGCAAAGTAAATGCATGCGTTGTATTGTCATATAGTAAATGTAAGTGTTTTGTTGCAGCAAAGTAAATGCATGCGTTGTATTGTCATATAGTAACTGTAAGTGCTGTGTTGCAGCAAAGTAAATGCATGCGTTGTATTGTCATATAGTAAATGTAAGTGTTGTTGCAGCAAAGTAAATGCATGCGTTGTATTGTCATATAGTAATGTAAGTGTTTGTTGCAGCAAAGTAAATGCATGCGTTGTATTGTCATATAGTACGTAAGTGCTGTGTTGCAGCAAAGTAAATGCATGCGTTGTATTGTCAATAGTATGTAATCTGTGTTGCAGCAAAGTAAATGCATGCGTTGTATTGTCATATAGTAGCTGTAAGTGCTGTGTTGCAGCAAAGTAAATGCATGCGTTGTATTATCAAATATAGTAACTGTGTTGCTGCAAAGTAAATTCATGCGTAGTATTGTCATATTGTAACTGTGTTGCTGCAAAGTAAATGCATGCGTTGTATTATCAAATATAGTAACTGTGTTGCTGCAAAGTAAATTCATGCGTAGTTTGTCAATTGTACTGTGTTGCTGCAAGTAATGCATGCGTGTATTATCAATAGTAACTGTGTTGGCAAGTAAATTCATGCGTAGTATTGTCATATTGTAACTGTGTTGCTGCAAAGTAAATGCATGCGTTGTATTATCAAATATAGTAACTGTGTTGCTGCAAAGTAAATGCATGCGTTGTATTGTCATATAGTAACTGTAACAGTTGTTCTGCAGCAAGGGAAATGCATGCGTTTTTATGCCATATTATAACTGTAATTGTCTTGTTGCAGAAAGGTAAATCACGTGATAAAACGCCACATGGTAACTGCAAGCTTTGTATTGCATTATGAGAAATATATTTTACGTGTATGTGTTCTTTGCCATGTGGGTGCTGCTTTTGAAATATTTACATAAATTTGTATAATAGTTCACAAAATTACTTAACTACACAGCCCTTGGTAATACAACCTGTTCACGGTTAGAAAGAACTTCATACCTTTTATGCGGAATGTAATGCTCGTTATTCTGGTCAAACAAGCAATGTGTATGTAAGACCATGATATAAAAATTTCCCTATTAATACCAATAGGTGCCGTATTGTTCTCCATCCTCACCATTCTTATCAAAATGCTTTTACAAACCTAATGTAAGTCGATTTTCCGTTAAAACGAACTTCTACTTTTTTACAATTTTGAGGTGTAGCAATGCTAACAGTGGCACTTAACTGTTGAAAAACGGCGTTAAACCCAAAACAAAACAAAAAACAAAAAAAAAACTTAACGTTGTACTGCACCACCGTACACGGAATGAGCGGGAGTTGAAATTTTAGAAACAATTTATGGTAAATCTAAACGTTTTGTTTCTGTTTATTGTCGTACTTTTGGACAGCGTTTATTAGTGTTGTTGTATTTTCTGGTCCTTTGGGACCGCGGAGTCCATTCAACATATGTGTAATAGAGTTCCGCTTAAGCCGGTGCTAGGGGGCGTGAGAGGTGTTGCAATTTCATTACCTCTCATGAACCATGAATCATGAATCAAACCGAGTCTGTTATTATTCTTCTTGGTTGCATTTTTTTTGCTTCCAAAGGATCTTTTTACAGATTTTATTGCGAAGCAACAATCTGTATATCGTATTAACAGAAGCTGTTAAAATAGTTCAGCAATATCAAAATAAATTTTCTTGTTCTGTTGATAGCTCTTATATTATTGATTTAAAGAAATTGACAGAAGGTTATGGTTGACTGCACAGCTGCCCCCACACGGTTTCAAGATAAAGATATTACCCTGACAAGCACGTCATTCATTCTACTGAAGTTCTTTGAAATAATTTTCAGAACAAAATGCAACTCAATTGATTACTTGTAGGTAGCTTTTGAAAACTGGAGATAAATCTGGAGAAATGAGCTTTTTTACTGCCCATTGCATGAGCCGTGATTATATCTATCTCGCTTTATCAAGGAATTACTTGTATGCTGACATGACGTGCATTTTGCTTAAATTGGACAGAAGTTATTCATGCAAAAATATGCGATAAAACACGCTCTATGACCATTTCTGTCTTTGCTTTTGTACGTATTTTGAATAGCGTTATTCTACATAGATTTACTGGCCAAGCTCCCACAAATTTATTTACTATAAATACGATAAAATAATTAATTTTTAAGTCAGTAATTTCTTACCCAGTAGTTTCTTGTACTGCCAAATAAATGTGCAGCTGGAAGACCAGACTACGGTCATCATAATGCTAACATTCCCAGCATCTACCCTAGGGCCTACCACAGGATCTACCCTAGGACCTACCACAGGATCTACCCTAGGGCCTACCACAGGATCTACCCGAAAACCTACCCCCTAGCATCTACCCTAGGGCCTACCACAGGATCTACCCGAAGACCTACCCCTAGCATCTACCACAGGGCCTACCACAGGATCTGCCCGAAGACCTACCCCTAGTATCTACCTCAGGGCCTACCACAGGATCTACCCGAAAACCTACCCCCAGCATCTACCACAGGGCCTACCACAGGATCTACCCGAAAACCTACCCCTAGTATCTACCCTAGGGCCTACCACAGGATCTACCCGAAGACTTACCCCTAACATCTACCCTAGGGTCTACCACAGGAACTACCCGAAAACCTACCCCTAGCATCTACCCTAGGGCCTACTACAGGATCTACCCGAAAACCTACCCCTAGCATCTACCCCAGGGCCTACCACAGGACCTACCCCTAACATCTACCCCAAGGGCCTACCACAGGATCTACCCGAAGACCTAACCCTAACATCTACCCTAGGGCCTACCACAGGAACCTATCTCTAGCATCTACCCCAGGGTCTACCACAGGATCTACCCGAAAACCTACCCCTAGCATCTACCCTAGGGCCTACCACAGGATCTACCGGAAAACCTACCCCTAGCATCTACCCTAGGGCCTACCATAGGATCTACCCGAATACCTACACCTAGCATCTACTCTAGGGCCTACCACAGGATCTACCCGAAAACCTACCCCTAGCACCTACCCCAGGGCCTACCACAGGATCTACCCGAAAACCTACCCCTAACATCTACCACAGGGCCTACCACAGGATCTACCCGAAAACCTACCCCTAGCATCTACCCCAGGGCCTATCACAGGATCTACCCGAAAACCTACCCCTAACATCTACCCCAGGGCCTACCACAGGATCTACCTGAAAACCTACCCCTAGCATCTACCCCAGGGCCTACCACAGGATCTACCCGAAAACCTACCCCTAGCATCTACCACAAAGCCTACCACAGGATCTACCCGAAGACCTTTCCCTAGCATCTACCCAGGGTCTACCACAGGATCTACCCGAAAACCTACCCCTGACATCTACCCCAGGGCCTACCACAGGACCTATTCGGAGACCTACCCCTAACATCTACCCAGGGGTCTACAACAGGATCCACCCGAAAACCTACCCCTAACATCTACCCCAGGGCCTACCACAGGACCTATCCGGCGTAATGCCAAAGGATCTACCCATGATCTACCTCAGGATCTATCATAGGATCTATCCAGAATCTACAACAACACTACTTGACTGTTCTTGTATATTAGGTTATTACTGCCAGATTATCCGATCAATTACAATTCAAAGTTCAGTTACGATAATCCAGGCTCGTCCCACGATTGATTTTTTCTATGATTTTGTTTTGTTTTCTACACTCTGTAATATAACAGTTAATTGGCAAAATACTATCGAACATGATTGCAGATGTGACCATGACATCATGTTTTAATTGCTTTGTGTTCATGAGAAAAAGTGTGATGACACACAAAGACGCACTTTATTTTTTTCTACAATTCTTTATCTTCTCTGCCCGCGGTTTCAACTGATAAATGGATTAAATGTAATGTTTCTCTTTTGACACATTTCATCAAAGAGACCTCTATTTCAGGTATCGATTACAGTTTCAGAGACGATGTATTCATTAAACGACAATTGTTCAAACACCATCAGTACAATTATTGTTTTACAAGGGAAATTGATTATCAATGAACGAAGTAGTTTCTCAATTGGGCAAGTATTTGTTCCGATTTATCGTTAATTCCCATCTCCTGGGTGTCTCATAATGATCCATTGACAAACACTGCACTCTTTTCACACCAGAATAAAGGGGAGTGTTTGTAAAACAAAAAAAGTAAAACCATTTTGTAACATTTTTTGTGATAGGTAAAGAAATCTTACTTTGATTTATAAAACTGAGAGGGGTTTGCCTTTGTGACTAGTGCAGATCATGATCAGCCTGCAGCACATCCGTGCAGTCTGATCATTACCTGCACTGTTCACCATTCTGTCAGTATCTTTTTGGTAAGCACCCCTTTTAACAGTTAATGGTACTGTCCAAATTGAAAGATGGAAAAGTTCATTATAGAAATTTAGCAGGGTAAGGGCTAATTTACTGATATGGAGTATACACGATGTGTTTTTTAGTATTTTTAAATATATCGTGGGAAAATATGGGTAGGATTAGCTGGTAGTCGCCCTATCCATCCACCATCCATCTCCCAACACGTACACGCACGCACGTACGCACGCACACCAACTTTGAAAGTGTTTTCAAGAGTAATGTTAATTAAAATAAGCTTTATTTCATGTCGCATGTTTACTGGAGAAGGATGCGCTTTATAATTGTCCTGAAATACGAGATTCAATATCCAAATAAAAAAAAAACTAAAGGTCAACAGGGAGATTATTTTAAATAGTCTATATGTGGTTTTAGTTAATTGACTCGCATCTCACAATTGTAAATGATGCCTGCAGCTTAAGCACGATATATTGAAACACTGACCGGATAAGGTTAAGCGCACCCACTGAGTAAATAATAGACCTTAATTCTGATGTTTGTCTGTGCTGAAGTGTGACAACAAACGCATTAGGGTATATCCCGTCCTGCTTAATCCACCAGGACGGGCGCTAACACCGTCACTTCCGGGTTATTGATAAAACTACCTGCCATAGAGTAAAACACTTCTTTGCCATGTGAAGATGGTGTCGGTTTAAGGTATAAAACACAAACAAAGAGTTTGGGGGGAAAAAACTGGCGCATTGTTGCATCGTCCGTGTAAGGTATTAACTGTCAATCTTTTTACATTGTCGTTTCTATTTGTTTGATGTTTAGAGCCATTTTCCCGTTTTTTGATGAAATATCATTATAGATCGAAATATTAAATCAAATTGATAATACATATTATCAGTCCACGGTTTTTATCGAGAGGCAGGTGCATCGTGTAAAAAGTAAATTTGCGCCCTTTACTTTTCCTTTGTGTCCATTGTAAGTGGTGTGCTTTTTTTAAATTCTGATTAAAAACACAACCCGCCGAGGCACGCGCCGAGATCGTATCAGATATGCAAATACGTTTTGTTAACAAAGACATTTTCACCAATTGGATCCATCAAGCAACATGTTAGATACAAACAGGTGTAACAAGGTCATGTTAAAATTTACAAATTCATAAAATTTTACGGGGCTTAACGAACCGTATAACTGGTTTAAATGGAATATTAAGAAATTTAACTGGTATTTCAAACAGTTTTCGGTGTACGAGGTGTTTTTATTGAAAACCTTAACACCAATATGCGGTTGTTAGGAGCGCCTAAGCTGGGGTACAAGTACTTAATAAATTAAAGAATAGAATGAAAACAAATAAAAACTTTAAGGATCGATATTTTGAACTAAAAGTAGCGGTAAGCATCTGTTTCATTGGGGACATGGTAACATATTATGAAACTTAATCAGTTTTCAATCTGTATGTAACAGTTGACACGTTTATCTTAAAGCAAATCTTTCATTTAAAGTTGAAACGTAATACCCCAGATTTCTTTGGTCTACAATGATGTAACAGTTATTAGAGTTGGTTTTTTTTTGTGCTCAAGGTATTATTCTGAGATTGATCTCGGTAAAGGTTTTACAGTAAATCATGCTGATATATATACATGTATTGCTTGCTGACTAGACGTGTGTTAGATATGCATCTCACAAGATCTGTATAACTTCCTTTAAAATATGCAAGAGTTCCTGCCCTTGTCACACCCGAAAATAAATGAGACGAATCGTAAAAATAAAGAAAGGCCTTGAAATAGGAAAGTTTTAATTTTAAAACTCGTAGCCAGTCTAATGCATAAAATAACTGGAGCTGAATTTTTATTTATTTTTTTACCATCAAAATTAAAAGTTTTATTGCTGTTGTATACCGCAGCCCAAAATTGTACCGAATTAACCCTTACCATGCTGGACACGATTGCTTCTGCCTTTGCGACCAGCGTAGATCATGATCAGCCTGCACATCCGTGCAGTCTGATCATGATCTGCACCGTTCGCTATTCAGTCAGTATCTTTTTGGTAAGCATCCCTTTTAACAGTTAATGGTACTGTCAAAATTGGGAGATGGACAAGTTCATTATAGAAATTTAGCAGGGTAAGGTTTAAGAAAATTCTGCCAGTGTAGACTAGCCCTTCTAGTCATTTCGTTTGATTTCAAGCCGAACATGTTCAATCACATTAATGTTTAAGGGAAAAAACTGCATTTACAAGATGTTGTTCAGAACAAAACATGCACACGTTTTGGTTTGTTTGGTTTTTTTTTGTCGTAAAATGGAAGTGTAATACACAAAACTCCCGCCAATTTCAAGTCTGACTCAAGATACAGCCTTTTGTTGTCTTGTAACAAAGAATAATATTGACAAAATGAAAGGATTTTGCCAGTAGTCGTATAAATTCAAATAAAACCAGGGTGATTTTCATTTTTTTCTTAGACAGATGTTCATCTCTTTACTTTGTCGCGTGGCGGTTGCTTTCTCGAGCGCGACGCAGACGTTACGGAGCAGATGGTATCGAAATGAAAGGTCGTAAACAACTTTTACACAGAATGATTGTAATTTTCTGTAGCGGTTGTAACATTTCGATTTAATAAAGTGATGGTTTGATATTTTTGTTTTTATACAATATGAAATAAGCAGTAATATTGACCTTTAAAACTAATTTTCTGGGTATTTAATGTTTCAACATCTGTCAATACCACTGAAAGCAGAAATAAACATACAAAGACTGATACTTTTGTAACAGGGTAGGATGACCAGCCAGCCAGCTAAACTGAACTTAATACAGTTAAGCCAGTGGTTAAATGTTTAATACCAAGACTAGGCAAATAATTTGACCAACAGTCACCCGCGTAGATACCTCTTCAGTTTAAGCGTCCAGTCGACCTGGTCGCGCAAATTGAAAAACTGTCGTCTGTAAATGGTGTAATCGACCATATTGAAGTTTGTCATCATACGTTTACCGTGACAGTAATTGAAACTGAGTTTGGAACCCAGTCAGTATCAAACTCCACCATATGACCTGTACATACCCTTGTAACCGAACTGTTGCTAGGTTACCTCCTAAGACTTACCTTGGAACTAAGTTCTATAACCACGAAACCTTAATTTCTGTTGGAGAAAAAGTTATTCGTAACTATCAGTGGTTGCCACCTTTGGTATCAGTGATTGCCATTTTCCTGTTTCGGTTGTAAAACGGAATATTTTTAATTTTTAGTTAACTTCTGTTCCTTACATAGAAAATGAGTTCGTTAAGTAGATTTGACTATTTTTGTGGCTGTCAGTGGTTTACCCACAGTTTTAGTTATATATCACTTATTGACCTTCTGATGTTACTGAGTGTACTTCGTAACGCTTTGTGGTACTGCATAACGCTCACTCCGAATAACGCTCCCCGGGGAGTTTTAAACGTTGGTTGTAACACCGCAGAACGCTCCCATCCGAAGAGCTTTATATGCAGGGGTTGTATACTAAGTCTGCACAAAGCTTCCAGCTGAAAAACAAAACATAAATTAAAATAAGAATGAAAATAATGATAATCCGTTTAAAAACCATCCTTGAATCCCAGCTTGAATAAGAGCATGACAAACAACAATAACAACACCATCATCATCAACAACAACAACTTCTTCTACTTCATCATCATCTAAACCTACATGTCAATATATATTGTTATTTTATCTGGGACTATCTTTCAAGCTCCTTTTTATAACTTCAAAACGTTTAAAACAGGTCAATCACCCGATATCTCCTCAAGTTCAAAAAATGTTGATCTTCCCGAAAAAAGTAACAACAAGGTGAAAACTAGTATCAAATATTTGTTATATTGACATTGTTCATAAATGAAAGTTGCTACTGGAGTTGAACTATACAGACTGTATAAACTAGCAAGCTGATAAAAATGTAAATGCCTTGACAAACAAAAGGAATGGTTATGTCATGCGTATCAAAAATCTCAAACTAGTCTTTTCAAAGAGAGAGAGAGAGAGGGAGAAAGAGAGTTGCTCTCTCTCGATCTCAGAATTGTTTGTTAGTACTTGGCATTTCTTTTCAAGACAATTCAATATTGACTTTACTGTCTTAGTATATCG
Source organism: Mercenaria mercenaria (assembly GCF_021730395.1). NCBI lineage: Eukaryota > Metazoa > Mollusca > Bivalvia > Venerida > Veneridae > Mercenaria > Mercenaria mercenaria. The sequence continues at coordinate 14,317,846 of NC_069368.1, forward strand.
CCAGTTCATTTTCTGGTGTCTCAGCAAGTTAAGTATCTGGTGTGTCGGCCAGTTTGGACTGTCTCTGGTGCGTCAACCTATTCAGACTCTGGAGTGCCGGGCAGTTCCATGTATGGTGTGTCGGCAAGATAAATGTATATACTGGATAGTATTTCGGCCAGTTCAGAGTTTGGTGTGTTGGCCAGTTTAATGTCTAGTATGTTCAGTGTCTGGTCTTAGAAGAATTCACACTCCCCCGCCCCCGCCGCCCCCCCCCACCCCCCCGCCCGCCTCCTTCTTCATTAATCGTCATTTTCTTATCTTGTTTTAAACAACATCAACATTAATGCTATCAAACGTATTAGACACCTCGTCTAGGTTGGCCTGATAGAAGATGACCCATCAGGGATCATTTTTCAAGAAAAAAGAATTACCGAAGTAGAATCTCTACTGAATTATGTTAGGGCTTTTGAATCTTCATGTTTGTCTCCCGCAGCTCATAACTTTATAATGCTACACGCGTCTGTATGATACGATGTGTTGTTTATATTAAAAATTGTTGAAAAAGACGTCAAACCGAACAATCACACATTTGACTTCTGTTCAAAAGGGAGTCAAAAGGGAGTCTGGTTTGACGTGAATGACAACTAGTGGTCGAATGTCAAAAATGTTGGCTTTTGGAAATTGCTGACAAATTCAGTTGTACAAGTTTTTTGAAAAATCAAACTGTTGGGCTAAAAATGAAACGAAACGTTTATACATATTGTAGTAGATACATGTTGTCCTTTTTATTACCAGAGAGCAAGAGTATGACGAACCTACCTATTTTGTAGATTACCTTTTTATGTCGTTTTCGTGTCCTTTCTTCACCCTTTTTATCACAGGGTAAATCTAGCAAATTTCGACTCCTTAGTTCAGTTTAATGTCAAATATTTTGATGTGAAATGATAATTTAATCCTACAGTCGGATTGCAAATCTGGCCTGCACAAAAATGTAGCTACACTGTATACAATTTCATGTGTGCTCTGGCAACAAAAATGTAAGCTATTAAGTAGAGACCGTACCATAGCTCTTCGCATACTTTGATTTTTCAAACTAAAGTGATTTTTACAAGTGCACCGGTTACGATAAAAATGTAAACAACGGACTTTGTCTATGAAACTTTGAAATGAATGAATGACAGTCGATCTTAGTCATAATACTGATTGACAGTGAATGCTAATGACTCCATGTGTTGCAGAAAGGCATTTAGTTTGTAACTGTAATTTCCCATTAATTGAAATTCTCTCAAAACTGGTAAAATAATTACTTATATTTGGACAAATCTTATCGTCTTTGCCGTTCGGCAGCTGCAAAAAGGGCAAATATAAAATATTCAGTGTAAGTAATATTTCACTGGTACTGCCAGTTAGTAAGTTCATACTCCGAACAACACGTCTGAGAAATTTGGGCAGATTTGACCAATTATGACGTTGGCAGCATTAGATTATATTTTTTCTTTACACAAAAAATGCCGTTAGGTAACAAAGCGAATACGCCGATAATCCGGAGTTCACCGATTATTGTTCCAGTTCACGCAATGTAATCCAGCAATTAAACTGCATAGCTATTAGTGACTGCTGTTATAGGGAAGTGGTAGAGTGTCTGCCTTAGGTGTGAGAGGTCCTGGGTTCGAGTCCCAGTTAGAGCTTAACTATTTAGATTCTGCTTAAGCATAGTTTTTCTGTTAATAGACTGTTCCAGATGTTCTAAATTTTTAGCATACAGTATTATGGATCAGTATTTAGCAATCCAGATCAAAGTTGAATGTTAAATCAAATGCACCCAATTAGAAAATATTGACTATATTATGTCCCTTTGATGTTTATGCTCTCCATGTTCAAGAAGAGTTACATGTCCTTGATCACAAAATTTTCGTTATCATGAAAATATTAAATGCTCATAACTCCGCACTTCTGGTTAAAATATTGTCTATATTTCTGTTTTTGAGAAATATATGGACATTTGTCTTCATTTCAAAGCTTTTTAACTTCAAACCTATAATTTGAAAAACTTAGGTACTATCTCTATATTAAGTAAATACATGCCTTGCAGAAAGGAGTGTAAGCATACTTCCAGTCAGCTGGCCAAAGGTTCGAGTTGCGGTCATTTCATATATTCTCCGTTATGATTGATTGAAAACACTGCATCTACCGTTATTCGTCCTCCATCCCTGATAAACCTTACGACTGCTAGCGGCTATTGATTTTGCCTTTGCGACCAGTGCAGACCAAGATCAGCCTGCACATCCGTGCATGCTGATCATGGTCTGCACTTTTCGCTATTCAGTCAGTAAATTTTCAGTTAACACACCTTTGAATAAGAAGTGGTACTGCCCAAATTGAATGATGGACAAGTTCATTTTAGAAATTTAGCAGGGTAATGATTAATGTGGAGAGATTGTCATTCACTTAGAAAAAACAAGTCAGTGACCATCGGGCATAATTGAAATGCTGTAAAACGGTGAAAAATACTTATCTTTTTTTTTCTCGACAGAGAACCAGTGAAGCTGGTAGTCATCATCATCTCTTGTAAAAGAAACACCTTATGAAATAACTGTTTTCAGCTCTTCCAATGCATATTGGCGCAAAGGTAGAGCGACAGACCCATGGTCTGAAAGAGAAAGTCGCGGGTTCGAGTCCGGAAAAAAAATTGTAATACCTTATCAAGGCAGGAATACTATACAATAGCCGTCTTCTAGAAACTGAAGATGAGAGAATCGAACATCGCATTTAATTTAACACTCTCTTTCAATCATTAACGTAACGTATCCAACGTTTGTATCAATTTTGAGTGTCAGTAAAACCAAAAAAAAATGCATTAAGAATTTCAGGGGTTACTTTTAGTCGTTCGATCCTAACTTGCCATCTGCAATGTTCCACTCAGAACATTCCTCTTCTGATTTTCCTTTCTGCTAAAACATAAAAGGTAAGAGAAGATTTCCCGGAATCAAGCACAGCCAGAACCATGTATCGCGAAGTAGGTCCGCAACAAATCGACACTATATTTTGACCGAGTGACACAACATATGGCTGCCTTTGAATGTAGCTCCTCAGGGAACCGTATTGCTCTTTGAGCGTAAAGGCGGTGTGTACGGACGCAAGCAAATGTCAATCTGGTTATGGCTCACATATGTATAATGGTAAAATAAGCACGATCCATCTTAGGAATCCCTATGGTATCATTTAGCCATATCATGTGAAGATCTGGGAGCCCCTATGGATGATTACTTACACAGATATCAAACCATTGGCAAGCCGAAGGCTAAGCATCTACGACAAAGGTTATACTATGAGTGATCATAGTATTACCGGGCCGTGCTATGACAACAACTGAAACTGTGTGTCTGTATGTATGTCCCTATCCAAAATTTAAGGCTCGTCTACGGCTCGGTCCGTCTCGGACTCGGCTCGTGTCCGGCACGATTCATCTCGGATCCGGTTCGAGTCCGGCTTATGTCATTAAGTGGAATGCTTGTTTCAAGCGTTGTCATATTGAACAATAAACGTCAGTAATTTAATCTGACAAAAAAGCAAACAGTGTAGGCTACTAGAAAGGGAATAGACACAAGAAGATGTACTATATATAATATTATTCTAAAAGTACACAAGATAATCTTGGACGGTAGGGTAGTTGTGTCAAGTCTATCAAACATGAGAGGACTTCAAGAACAGAGTAACTATACACAGAATATCATAAATGTTTCATCTTGCAATCCCTATTTCGTCGTCATTGTACCTTGCTATTATCCTGCCAGCATGGTTTTCTACCGCAAAGCCAACGATGTAAACAGCCCGGGAGTCATATCATTCACGATACTGTTGTAAAGTATCACTATTCATGTTTTTCATCCATTATTTTGTTGTTGTTGTTGTTGTTGTTGTTTTGTAAATATGTGATTACATGTATTATGTTTCGCACACGTAATAATGTTGTAATGGAAGTCTGTGGGAAACATTTTGTGGTCTGTGACCATTCGGTTTTTAAACTGAAACAATACAGAAACTGTAAGTCGAAGTTACCTGAATATGACAAAGTAACACGAAACTAATTTTAAGAAAATGTTATAACTGTCTACTTCAGTTGATTTGCAGACGATTATCCCATAAAAGTAGAACTAGAAGCTCCCGATGTTGCGACAATTTCTGAGTTCCTGTTTTGTGTCGAGGCAATCTGGAAAAATTCCAACAGCCATCTTCTTTAGCAACAATTTTTATCCTTCCAGTATGTGCAAAAACTATCAATTTGAAAAATTTGAATTCAACAGGCGTTACGGTTCAGATTTGGTTACACGTCTTCCCGCCCACCGGGACAGGTGGACCCCGCAGGTGACTCGGAACGGTATAATTTGCTCGTTAACATGGAATACATTTGTATCAAGTTATCGTTGTCGTCTTCAGATTAGTATTAACGAGTGATTTGATATGCAAGACGGGTCCTATTTGACTCGTTGATTGAATGTAAAGGTAAATAAAACTGAAAGTTATCCAATTTAATTCTTTTAACTTGATGTTCGCGAGTATGATGATAGAGAACGACGAAACAAGAGAAGTAAATGTTTGTTGATCAAATTTCCAAGCATAAAGAGATTGTTTGAAATTCATCCCATACCTACAATGAAGATCTCACTACTTTTCTCCGCATTAAAAGTTTGACATTTCTGCGTTATGACAAGACTAGATTGAAAAATATAAACATTACGAAATTTAAAATATATAAATATATGATTTTTTTCAGTTTTTACTTTATATTTTTAGCGGAGGTGTATGTGAGCGGTGGTGGGGTTGGGTTGGGAGGGGGGAGGGGGGTGCAGGGGTTAGGTCAATTCCATTTTCGGATTGTGAACAATATCGCACTGTAAAACTACTGCGAGTCGAGTCTGTTATAGGACCGGATCGAAGAAAATAATTGCTTTTCAGAGGAAATGTCTGCAAGGTGTCCACCTGACGTCTAAGTATTCTGTTGATGAAGAAATCATGAACTATCATTTCTGTCTTGTACTTAATGGAATCACTGAATTATTTGTGCATTAAGCTTCTGATGCAACGATAATGCATTTACCGTGAGAGAGATGATGACGCTTTAATAAGTTATTCGTGCTCGTTTTTTATCTATTCCCAAGTGACCTTGCTGAGAAATGTTCCAAAATATATCTTTTAACACCTATAAACATTTTATGTATTAAGCGCCATTGGAGAAAAGCCAAATTGATATTTAGATTCGATACCTCATGTTTTTCCCATCTAGCATATAAAAACTTAGTTGTGTTTGTGTTTTACTAAGTAGACTGCTGAGACATGATTATTTTTTACGACCATTCAATGGGATCAGCCATCTTACTTGAGAAATAGCCAAATGGAATTTGAAAACTTCAAAGGGTCACGCTACGGAAGTATTTGCAAAATGACTTTGTAAAACCTTTTAGTTTTAAAACGATACTTTTATCCCAGCTTCTGTTTATTACTCCACACGAGGTTTTCAGTAATTCGTAAAGTGATGTGTTTTCAATTAATGACTTGAAACTCTAAATTCAATTGAATTTCTTTTTCCCATTAAAAGCCGAAAAACGATACCCTAAGCTGACCACCAATTCGAAACTAATAAAAAATGGTCTTAAGAACTCCCCAAAAGAAACGCAGCGTCCCAACATTGTTTTCTTTAGACCGGTGGCGTTCTCTGAAAGACTTTGGAGTTAAAACGTTTAAACTCTTGAACCCAGCCAACAAAGGAAGTTGACAATTGACGAGGTACCCGTCTAATAATAATGGCGGAAAATCTCCAAATCGAAGCGTGAAGAAATCAAAGTTTACAATGGTCAAAGTCAACAACAATAGGAGAGTGGTCAGCAGGGTTTGGATTCGTATAATGATGTTGCGGCGACAAAATAACTCAATTTGTTAAATGTGAATTTTATCGCAAGTTAATTACAACTTACGACCATCATTTTAATGTATACTGCCCCCGGATATTCTTGAGAACCACAGAAGCCAAATAATAGTTTATTACACGGTTTAAAGCGTCTAATATGTTATTAGCTAAGATATAGATAGGTTAACATCGTAAAAGTAAATGAGGTAGTTTAAGATAATCATGGCAAAATAATGAGATCCCATGTTAAACAGCAATAAAACCGTGTATTAGGGAATAAAAACAGCTTTTAGAGACTTATGTATCTTTAATGCTATGTCCCATGGTACCTATTTAGATATTGATATGTAAGAAATAAAAATCGTTTCTTCGCTGACCGTACGTTAGAAAGAAAGAAAGCAATAACATTACTACACGGCTTTTAAAACAACCGAAACTTTCCGTGTGAAGTTAGAGAAAGTTAAGTTTCCTGTTTGAACGTAGAAATGGCTCCCTTTAATAGGACTGGAGTCAATATTAAAGTCTTCAGATTGTTTTCACGTTCTTCGGGGTTTCTGTTGTACATAAATCAAAACTCTAATTCATGATAAATGTCCAATATTGTGTGGAACGATGCGTTTTGGATGAGAAATATACATGTTTACCAATAGAGCATGAAAAATGATAAAAAAAAAATCACTGCCATGCAGACTGTATGTACCCGGCATAAAAGTGACCAAAAGTGACTGTTAACGGGCTATAGTTCTTGCAGATGTATGATACGTCTTGAATACGTCCCGAGTAGGTAGCATATAGGACAGACAAGACCCATAACCCAAAACATTACATTGTGGACCTGTGGAAATTCAGTTCGTTCTCTCTGACCTAGCATTATAAAAACTGAACTACTATATATTTATAGGGGATTTATCCACGGCGCAAAGCGCCGGGGATGAAAATCCCCGAGACGGTAACGTCCGTATATAGTTATTCGTCTTTGTTGTCTGCATATACTCACGGGGGAGGAACTGTTACACGAGACTCGGTTGTGGAGGATATCATGTTACAGATTTAGGATGCTACTGTTACAGTATTCCTGGATAACGTTACAGCATTCGGAGGATAATAATCACTGCCGGTGTTTTGTTTGCCAAAGAAATAGTAAAGATATATCTCTTTTTTGCAAAAGTAAAAATTGTTTTTCTAGATCAATGGTATGTACTTCTGTTGAGACATGGTTTAACACGTGAAACACAGTATATTGATGTCTATCAAGCGTTTAATAACAAAATCCGAAATTTTGATAGAAAATTATCTAAAAGAAGTTGATTAAAATATGTTTCAACCATATTTTATGCTCATTTGCATCGATAAAGACCCTCTTTAGGGATGCAGTTATAATACGAGGTAGAAAAATCAATGTGGGTCTAATTTTTCGTGGTTTTTTTAGAATGTTACAGTTGTGGGGTGCTACTTCTGGATGTGTTACAGATTTAGGATGATACTTCTTGAAATACATTTTGACAATATACAATACCAGGATAGCAAATAAAATCTAGATATCATGAATTATGCGGGATTTTTTGTAAGATGTAACAAATATATTATACCAAGTGCATTTTTTTCTAATTTCGAAATTCTAAATCAACATCTATATATAATAAAATGATATATAAACATTTTCAATGGAAAGCTAGTGTTCTATATCCAATGTATATGATACCATAATCACCAATTCGCATTGAATCGTCGTTTGCACTTTAATAAGCTGTTCTTTCATAAATAGTACCAGTTTATGCTACATGTATAAAGCTAGCAAACGATGTGTCCTAGCTTCAGAAGAGCTTGGCAATGCGTGTCTTTATCAACGATTTCCATTACTAATAAGCTTAAAAGAAAATATCCTCTCGGAATCGGTAATGGAGAACTTAAGAAATTAATTGGCTTTTCTTACGACAACTCGCACATGTGCAATAAAACTTTATTTCAAATAACAAAAGATTCTTTTTTGTTAAACATGTTAAACCATCGAATCATAGTCTGCTCGCAGGCGCGTAGCTGCCTACAAGCAGATATGCATCTGCGCAATGAAGGTCTGACAAGCATATACAATCAAATAGGCTAATCTGAAGCATTGGATCTGTTTGGTCACAGTTAGGAGCCTATATCATTTAACAGAGGATTTTATATGCAATTTATAGTTAAAATATATAATGTTTCAGGATTTTCATCTAAAAATATATGCGTCTATGTCTTTGTTTGTATGACGGTGTCAAGGGCTTTTCAGGACTATGTGCCATTAGAAGGCATGTCTCAGGACTGTAGGCATTGCGTAAAGGCGAGCATGAGCACATTAAATTCGGGTTGTTCAAAAATTAGGAGTTACCTTATAAACATAGTTACTCACTCTCTTTTTAGATTTGAACGAAAGTAATTAATCTATGTGAATATAAATAAAGAAACACTTAAAACATTTTTCGATTTCGCTCCGCGATATCTTTGGTGATTTATTTTGAGGTTATGAAAAAACAATAACAACCGATGTTCAAACGATCGGTCAGTTTGCATGGAAAACGGATGGGAGATTTGCTCTGCATAACTTGTATCATCAACTGTTCATCGTATGTGATTCTTGACATATCACAACCGATATCTTCTCCCGTTAGGTGGAATGTTGTAGTTTTTCTTTCTTGTGTTTTTAAACGTCGTTACCGCAACGCCACTCTAGTACATGTCTGACTGCCTCAAATGACAAAATAAATGTTGTTTAGCAGTATTTACATCTAACAACAGAATCCTGAAGAAGGAAAAAGTATCATCCTAAATCTGTAACACATTAAGAAGCAGCACCCCACAACTGTAACATATCCTGCTAAACTGCAACATTCTATAAAACCACGAAATATTAGACCAACAGTAATTTTTCTACCTCGTATTATAAGTCCATGCCTGAAGAGGGTTTTAATCAATGCAAATTTGCATGAAATACGGTTGGAATATCTTTTAATCAATTTCTTTTCAGATATTTTTCTATCAAAATTTCGAATTTTGTCATAAAACGCTTGATTGACATCAATATACTGTGTTTCGCAGGTTAAGCCGTGTCTCGACAGACGTGCATATCACTGATCTAGAAAAACAATTTTTATTTTTGGAAAAAGAGATAAATCTTTAACACATCTTTGGCAAACAAAACACCGACAGCTATTATTATCATGCGAATGCTGTAACGTTATCCAGGAATACTGTAGTAGTAGCATCCTAAATCTGTAACATGATATCCTCCACAACCGAGTCTCGTGTAACAGTTCCTCCCCCGTGATACTGAGACAATTTTTTCGATGTTTTCCGGTTCCGGTTTATGTACAAAACGCAGACTGGTTGTCTACAAGAACATCCGAGCACACCGAATCAGTCACAGAAATTCGTAAACCGCGCCAACATGATTCTTTTTCGTAATGAAAACTGTACATGCAACTTAAAATCACTTTCAAACAGTGAGGAAGTGTAAAGGTGAATGACATCACCTTCAAATTTTGCAAAGTATGATATTCGCTGTAAAAGGTATGATGACACTAAATGTAAACTTGACTGTTTAGAGCGAAGTTTCACTTTTTTTTGAGTGTTGAATATTTCTTCGTAAGTAGATATATAAAAGATAAATCCCCATGCTAGGCAGTGCCTTAATTCATATTATTGCACTGAACGCTTGTCAGACGCCATATTGTTTCCTAGAAAATAAGCTTCAAGCATTTATTTAATGAATGTATTCATTTTGCTGAACTCAAATAGTCCTGGCTGAAAGGGTAAGACCTCCGTGTCATGTTTTTTTTTTTGTTTGGTTTTTTTTTTGAAGATCCAATTTTGAAAGTGATTCTGGCCTGTAACTGGTGCGAGGTCTGTTAGGCTATAAACATAACTGGAAAAATACGTTGAAAATCCTGTAATAAAACGCTTCTTGAATGGCTTGCCTGTCACAACTTTTTCCCCACAGTCGGAAAAGAATCCACTTACCGATCCCGGATAACAGGCAAGCCATTAAAATGTGTAATATAAAATAGTACGTAAGTTTTTATAAAAGAAAATATATTCATATAAGTATTCTAACCTAAAGATGCGTTAGTTTTTACAACTGTCATATATCAACACCTCAGTGTAAACTTGCACTTAAATTTATTACCATCTCGTACATACAATTTTTATGTTTCGCGTTTCTCAAGTTTTATGCCTTTTTATGTTGAAATGTGATACGAACGAAATTTACTTTTAATATTGTTAATTGACTTTATCTAATAGAGGAAACAAGTTGATATTACATATGGCTGGAGTTGGAATTGGCAGAAGCAACTAGTTTCCAGTATTATATGTCCCAGGATAATAATGCTGGGCATTTTATATGTTACTGATGTTTGGTAATAGCCAAATATAATATCAAAATATCTCTCGGGCTTTTAGGAATTATAACATTGCAAAAAGTAGATGAAAAGTCATGCATAATGGAAACGCAAAATCAGCAAAATGTTGAATGTTTTGCGCAGTATTTTCTCTTGAAGCTGTATGCCGACAGACTAGGGTTTTTTTCTGCGAAAGTAACATGTCTTCAGAAGAAACAGTTGTATTATTTATTTGGTTTTAGAAATCAATTCTTTTATCCATTTATTCTATGCTTCACGTTGTTTTTGTTTTATTTTCTGTTGTTTTCTTTTAATTTGGTTTGATGTGAGTACTTGCATCATATCAAAACAGAATATTACGGTGTCTTTATTTTCATTGCACGGTCATATATGTATATCATTGTTAGCGTTATAAAGCTGATGGTGAAAGTAGAAAGTGCCACTTTGTATAGTGTCCTCAAAATCATAAGGACTAGGTTTTGAAAATGGTGAATCACAAAAGTGTATTTACTAAAGTATATTCAGAGAAAAAGATTTGGGCCCTGACACCAAAGCACTGCGTATAATATGCTCTTTGATTAACAGAAAGGCGGAGTTATAAAATGCCACTAAGAGATCTGTTTACCGGTCAACAAAATGATTTTTAGCCAGGATGGGTACCAATGCAAGAGCCACTACATATCTTTTTTTTACATATCACTTCTTTTTGAGATATAAGTCTGGATGACAAATTGTAAGTCTTCTGCGGTCAGTTAATCCAATCATGTCGCAACACTCATCGCGGTCTGACACTAAGTCGGGTGACTTTCTTTTGTTAATTTACCAGTGTTAATCTGGATTTGGGTTATATAAGAGGTGGATATAGCCGATAATTACAGTCCTTCTCCTATAGCTCCCTTGTATGTGAACGCACCAGAGATGGCACATATGGCGCTAAATGAGTCAGCACCCTAGTAAGGTCAAAACGTCTGGCCTAGTTAGCGTCACATGACTAAAGCCAAGGACAATGGCTCTTAAACCTGGGCTAAATCTCGCCGATGTATCATCGATTATTGTCCTTTCTCAAGGACTCTGAATGTTCGGAGCTGGTTGACATCCCCCTGAATCGACACTTGAGCAAAATTAAGGCTACCAAATAGATATGTCGACGACGGGATGAGGACTTCAAGAAGCCAACACTCCGGACAAGACCGCTGCCGGGATCGGCAAACAACGCCAGGACAACATCGAGAGGATGCAGACATAACAAAAGCATACAAGAATGGCAGTAAAACGGAATCCAGAAAACACGTAACATGAGGTCAACGAACTTAGAGGACTCGGCAAAAGACACTAAAATACATTGAGATGGGTGGATAACTGCACAGATCAACAAGACAAGCAAATGTGTATTTCCCATCGTGAATGTTGTAGATGACAATTGCAAAGTTTGGTTTGCAAAAAGTACAAGCACCTGTCACCGAGGTTCGGGCTTCTTTTGTACATATTATTCGGAACTCGTCTTATCGTTCCACTTCCTTGGTTTATTTTCTGTATATATTCTCGGAAAATATCGACCCTTTTTTATTTGAAACACGAATAAATGTAAACAATCAAATGTAGAAGCATACAATGCAGACTCAGTACAACAAATAAACTCATTAATGTTACGTTTTCATTTCTTTTGTGTGTCGTCTGCGGTTTTCAAAATACCACGTCGTATAACTCGTCTGAAGGAGCATCCTAATCTCCCGCATTTTTCTTTCATTTTTCAAGTCTGCTTTATTATGCCACATGTTCAGATGTTGAAATTATATTATTCTACTAGAATTTGTAATTACGTTCACTTTAGTCTGACATTGAGACAATAGAAATATCGATGATGCGACCCTGCACTCGGCACAAAGAACAGAGCAAGAATAAAAGTTTCAATCACGCGCTTCTGGCACGTGCCTAATTTTACAGATGTATATAAAATACTAGTTCTTTGAACAAGCGAAAAAGGAATACACCAATTTTTCCAAAATTATACCCGAAATAAGTTTCTTTCTTTTATTTATTAAAAAAATAAGAGAGAAAAAAGCAACATTAAATGCAAGAATGTTATAAAATTTTGGTATGTTAAATGTTCAACATTTTGTAAACGTTCTATGAAAGGATGTATAAACTTATAGTATTTAATATGTATATTAAGGCCTTTAAAAGCTGGTCAAATAGATTTCTAGTATTACGGTCATACAATTACCCCCCCCCCCCCCCCCCCCCCCCCCCAACCATCACACACACACACCCTGCCCCCTCTCTCTCTCACTCTCTCTCCAAGTATGGATTTTGGATTGTTTACCCGGAGAAGTCGTGAGTCAGGCGTACGAAGAGGAACGTGCGGTTCTATTGGCCTAACTATATTCAGCATTCTAAACTATAGCTGAACAATGTTCTTCAAAATGGAACACGAGTTTTGTATAGAATTATATAATCCTGTCTCGTGACTGACTCAAAAGTCGCAAGTTGAGTGCACTTTGTTCGATTAATGCACGCGGCAACATAATCACCGCGAAAAATCAGATGATTCAGTGATTATGAATGGTCTTGATTGAAATATTAAAATTGCATCATGCCTTTGTTAAGGCTCTCATGGCACTTTGAAACCCCACAAAAGCTGTAGAATTTTACATAAGAGAAGGTTATCCAACTGGCATTCTAGCAAGAACTTTCTGAGTTTCATAGAGAAAAAACGTGAATAATCAACCACGGCGCAGGTTCTGTCCAGTGCATTTATCTTTAGGATTTTGGTTGTCGGGGGCAAAAAATAAGATTGTATCCATGGATTTAAATGTATCATGTTGGTCCACTCTAATTTCTGTGTCTTTTTTTTTTTTTTTTTTTTTTTTTTTGTCTTTTCGCGCTCGTAACACAATAACGCAATAAATGAGTAGTTTGACTGACCAACAAATAAAGCATCAAATCCTCACCCGCCACATGCCTACATATTACCACCACCACCATCATCTTCATCATCATCATCATTATGTTATCATAATGTGTATTCTAGGAAAGAAGTTGATTTTCATTGAAAGAGATACAAGGAAAACGTGGATTAAACTGTAATTTAAACGAAGTAAACCAGCTTTTTAAACGGCAGTGATTCTTGCTGTACCTCCAATTCTAATGGATATAAATACGTTTTATCAAATAATTTACTTTGGTTATTTAACCTAATATTTTGTTCTAGGCTTTACGCAATATTTGACATTAGTTTATAGCAGTATGTGATCTTGACTTTGTCAAAGATCACGCAGTTCATTCAACTTTGTTGAAGCAGTTGCCCTACCAGTACGTTCACTGGCGTTTACTGGCAAAAAATCTAAGAAATATGCCCGTTGTTTTATTACATTACTGCGTGAACAGTAAGACTTTTTCTCCTGGGAACGGTACCATACATCAGCAACCAATATTGTTTCAGCGTCTACAAGGACTTAATTAAATATATTTGTATGTTGTATTCTATACAATATTGACTAAGTTGTCTAAGAACAGAACCATGGAGCTATGCCGATAAAATACTGAGTCAATTTTTGCCATTGTCTTCACTGCAACAAATAAATGAGCCGTGCCATAGGAAAACCAACATAGTGGCTTTGCGACCAGCATGGATCCAGACCAGCCTGCGCATCCGCGCAGTCTGGTCAGGATCCATGCTGTTCGCTTTCAAAGCCTATTACTATTAGAGAAACTGTTAGCGAACAGCATGGATCCTGACCAGACTGCGCGGATGCGCAGGCTGGTCTGGATCCATGCTGGTCGCAAAGCCACTATGTTGGTTTTCTCATGGCACGGCTCAAATGGTTGACGTGAAATATATAATTTTGTGAGTGTATGGCCAAGATTAACATTATATAGGTAGGCATATAGGTAGGTAGGTAGAACATTCATTTTACTGCACTACTGGTATATATGCCTGTACCTGTATATGAAAAGATCTGACCAGATGGGTTACGGACCCATGCGGGCAGAGCTCAGCACACATTATTTTGCTTGAATGGGGTTTTAATTTTTTAACTCTAGTTCTTTCTGTAGTGCTAAATTAGTTGAAGCTTTTCATATATAAAAAATCAGAGATGCAATTTCTTCAGACATTTCATGTTGAGCTTTCATGGTATTAGTTGTACAAAGATGTAATACCGTCTAGAAGAAACGTCAATTTGTCAGAAAAGTTAACGTAAACAGTCACAGGTTTTATATCCTAAAATAGAAATAGAAATAAAAGAAGAAAATAGATTGCCAGTGTTCATGAAAATAACTCGACCTTACTCTTCTGCATATTTGGTAATGAGAACATACACAGCGTGCAAAATAATTTTAAAAAGCCCTGCGCTTACCCACCGCCACATTAACCCCTCACCACCACCCCACACAAATTCTTGTCCATGTTTCTGTATACGTTTTATAGATGGAATAATGCCAGTCGGAATTATTTTCCTTTTTACTGAGAAAAATAAGCATAGAAAAGATTATTTGAAACTTTCCTGCACAAAACGGTATATATTTGAACTCGTATCCATTCGAGGAAAGCATAGTGGACCAGTCGAATATACATGTATGTTATTTTGCAGATTTTTTTTCTTTTAAATATTGGTTTCTTAATTATACCATATGTTCAAATTTTGCCTCATAAATCCGTTTTTCCCTTAGAATAGTGTCATCCTGTTTATTTTATAATTAAATATTCATCCGCACATGAAGTCAATAAAAACGACGACGAGGTCGCGGCTTCTGCAAGATGCAATAATGGGAGTCAGATTTCAAATCTGTGAGCTCGTGGCACGCGTCAGATATTACGGGTAGAATTATCATAGCTATAAGCCCGGATGTAAAATTGATGGGAAAAAAATCAATTAATTTGATGCACGGACATATTGCTGTTCAGTCAGATAGAACCATGTATTGTAAAAACTCGTAATTGTTTTACAAAGCTGCTGTTTCCATTATCGTGCATCTACTAACCTTTACTTAGCAAAATTTCTATAATGGACTGGTCCATTATTCAGTTTGGGCAGTACCATTTATTATTAGAAGATTACAGAATGAATAGCAGAATGTGCAGTCTGATCTTGGTCTTGCACTGTTAAATAAATTTACTATAACTGTCTCTTTCTTTATAAAGCGAACAATTTTAAGCGATGTGTGTCAGAAACTTGAAGGTAAGCATTAAATACTATATAGAGTTGTCTAGCGCTATTACATGCCTGAATAATAAATTACTAATATGAGCCGCGCCATGAGAAAACAAACATAATGGCTTTGCGACCAGCATGGATCCAGACCAGCCTGCGCATCCGCGCAATCTGGTCAGGATCCATGCTGTTCGCTAACAGTTTTTCTAATTGCAATAGACTTTGAAAGCGACCAGCATGGATCCTGACCAGACTGCGCGGATGCGCAGGCTGGTCTGGATCCATGCTGGTCGCAAACCCACTATGTTGGTTTTCCCACGGCAGGACTCAAATTACTAATATTTTAAGACAGTCATCTCTGGTGTGCAAAGTATCTACTCATTATCGGCATTGTTTGTAATGCGTTCCAAAAATGGATACTATTCCCGGAAGAGTCGTGAGTCAGAAGCGTGAACAAAAGCGATCCTTTAAATTATAAATCATCCTAAAGCTATAAAGGAACACAGTCCTTTATAAAAGAGCAACCATTCCGTGTTAAATTATATAATACGGTCTCGTGACTGACTCAGAGTTTCTTCTGTTTTTACTCGCGTGAGAGGCCATGAATAAATCACAAAATTAGTACACAGTTCAATAGAACGCTGCAGTACCAAGTGCACTTAACATTGATTCAGATCGAAAAATGAGATGTCTGATTGATTGATTGATTGATTCAGATCGATTGAATGAGATGTCTGATGATTGATTGATTGATCAACCTGATAATCTCCCAGAATACATCATCCGTTTGTTAAGTAGGACGGTAACAGTGTATATAGCCAATTATAAGTCAACTTTGATAAGATGACCACGGTCATTCTCCAAACTTTTAAGAATGTCATATAATCGACCAGATATGCACATTGTGACTTGCTATGTTATCAGTATTGTTCTAACGGTCAAATTATATGCATTTTATTGAATTCGATCTTTTATCAATCTTCAATCTTGTCCTGATCTTAACTGTGTCCAATATTTGACTTTGGTCTTGTTGTTCCATCTTTGACTTTGGCTTTGTAAAATACATCACGTTGGTCTTGTCTAACAATATTTTGGCTTTTGTTTTGTAAAATATCTAGTACCCAATATACGACTATGGTCTTGTTCCGTACACTGATTGTAACAGACCCATAGACCAATATACAGGCCCGACAAAAGGGTACTCACGACGCTTTTATGTGTTTTGACCTGCTGATTGGTCAAAAATGACTACGTAAGTATAACTACTTTGTAATATAAAAATAGATACAATGTGAGAGAATTTATAAAACAAGATGAAAAACTCTCGGCTTTAATAATTTGATGAAATAATGGATATATAATATTTTGGAGAAATTCATTGAAAAATCACATAGAGCATTCAGTCACCAAAAAGTAGTAGCAACTCATGGGCTCGATATAAAATATTTTGACGACTTTGTTGTAACTAAGTTTGCTGCAAAACGAAATGTATTGCAATTTTTTTGTGAGAGTTGGAATAGTCACAGTGGTTTAAAACATCAATTAGTCTATGGAAATCGTATTATAGGTCTGTAACCTGGTGCGTATGACAGCTTTTTTTCAAGTTCTCGTATTGTCGTGCTGTCGAGTTGTCGTGTTGGTAAGACAAAGATAAACTCGTATTGTCGTGCTGTCGTGTCTCTGTCTTAACAACACGACAACTCGACACATTTCATACTAGATAATGATAAAATGAAGGTCGACAACTCGACATATTTCTTTATTGTGTTTTTTTTATGTTGGTGAGTACGAAAATGCCGTTCTGGTGCCCTTTATTCATCGTGTTGTCGTTTTAGATGTCATCGGTACTTCTTTATTCGATAAGATTTTATAATGCTAACAATTTGGATACTGATGCATTTTTATAATATTATCTTTAGTATATCAATATGAGAGATAATTTTAATTTTGGTTTATAAGCTTTCCTCGTTTAGATGAGGAATAAATCCATAGCATAACGTTAGATGAATAAGATTTGCTGGAACGTGATTTCAGTGAATGTTTAAATGTTACCAATAAAAACTATAATACCTACCTTTTACATATCTTACAACCAAGATATACGAATCTGAAGCTACTAACAGTATAAAAATACATGTACTTGCTATTCGATTCAGGTATCTTGATTGAAGTACCCTATATCGAATGGAGATGTTTAAACTAGATGATACATTTATTAATGAAATAGGATTTTAGATAACTTCGTATTGAATGGGAGTTCTCACAAAATTTTACAGACAGCTATAAAGCAAACATTTCTGATAGAGATTTCAATCTATGTAAAATCATGGAACCGTTTGGCTCCCTCAAATAATGCTCTTATAGAATATTCCGGTCCAAGCGCTGGAGACTTGAGATGCTTGACACATTTAAGAATCAGACTGTCTATTCGCAAAGAGCAAAGCAAAGTTAGCCTGACATGAAAGATCTGAAAGATATCTCTCTGTCTGTTCTAGGGCCTTTATTTTTCACTCTGTCCCTCTGGTCAGATCGCTCTGTGTCTGTACTGGTAGTGGCACACTGAGTGACTGCCTTTGTATTTAAAGCGCCTGTGAACGTGTTGGTCATGAAAAGTGTGCTAAATGTGATATAATAATGATAATGATGAAGATTATTATTATTATTATTATTATTATTATATGTTTTATGCTTAAAATTAAGCCTGGTTATAAATACATTGTATCAAATTATTAACCTCGGTAATTCTAATATTTGTTCTATTTGAAATTACATGTAGTTTTATGTGTTCGTGCCAAACATCAGAATCTAATACTTTCTGCGTCTATCGGGACTTAATTAAATATATTTATCATACACGTGCAATACTGATTCTCGTGCCTTCGACGTTGACAGTGATTACATATTGTTTCTTTCTTCGCAATCCCGATTATAAAGCTAGAAGCAAAATTTTAATTTCGACCAAGACATGTCGAATATTATTCGGTTATTTAACATTGTTCTGTACAATACGGTGATATATTTGGACGAATACCCAGCTGAGAAAACCATATTGGACGAGCCGCTAGGCGAGTTCAAAATGGGTTTCTCTGCTGGGTACGAGTCCAAATATATCTCGTATTGTACAGTACAATGTTAAATAACCTTTTTATTCTATATCTATTTCATCTTACTATAATAATAGTTTAAATTAAAAATGTTTCACTGCATATTGTATTCCTGCCTTTTCTAGTTTTTCCCAGCTTGGTATGAGTGCAAATATATATGTTAGACCTTAAATAACCTTTTTATTCTATATTTATTTCACTTCATACGTAATTCATTGAATGTTGTTTTTTCTGCGTATCATCATTAAAAAAAAGTATATAGTGCAACCTCCCTACAACAGCCATTTGGCGATTTGGGTGGTAATAATACTTGGCTGAGATATTATGCCCACAAACATTGTCAGCAAGTTTGGTGAAGATCGGATGAAAACTGTTCGACTTAAAAGAGCGGACAAGGCTAAATTCCCCGTTTTTCGAGTAATTCAAGGAGTGCCTGGTACAATTTGGCTGGTTATCGAAATTGGCCGAGATGTAATGCCCACAAACATTCTCAGCAAGTTTGGTGAAGAGCCGCCGAAAACTGAATTATAGAGCAGACATGTTTTGGATGCTGACCGCCCGTCCGCTGCCATTCATAATCTTCTCCATTTTGTTTCTTAACCGTTAAACAAAAAATGCTGAGGTAGCTATTCAGACAGTCAGGGCTGATACCAATTTCTGGGTTTCGTCCGGAACGGCTTCTTTTAGCGACTTTTCAAATATTCCAACATCTATGATCCTTTATACTGTATTTTTAATTTTTTTTATTATTAACGAACGTTTTAATATCTAAATCAGATAGCATTGTTATCCCTTGAATCGTTTTTGTGTGTTGTAAACAAAAAAAAAATAAAAAATAATAATAAAAAAAAAAACAACTCAAATTAAATCCAGATTTCAACACGCATAATCAAACTCTGTACACAGAGCGCCTACTTCATCCGATTAACATTCGGAACATTTTCACGCGTTTCGGCTTTATCGTATTTTTAACATGGGACGGTTCAACCGTCCAAATACAGAAAATACAGGATTTTTTGTACGCGCGTGCGTCCAAATACAGAAAATACAGGATTTTTGTACGCACGTGCATCCAAATACCGTAATATATGGTTTTGTTCATTTCTTGACCTCAGCTAATAATTGACTTTAGTCCTGTCCGTCAATTCATGATCTTGGTTATGTGCAATATTTGATTTTATTTTTATCAAAGTTTGACTTTAGTCTTGTCCAGCAATACTGGGCCTTGGTTCGATATGTTACCTTATTTTTTCATGCAATATTTGGCATTGGTATTATTATTATTTTTGTCAACTGATATCTGATCTTTGCTTTTCCAGTGCACTAACATGTTTTACTAATAACAAATATATTGACGTGTGATGGGCTATGCATACAAAATAAGGTCTGTTGGTCTGAAAGGTAATAAAAACGTTCGTTTCTTCTCGTTTTATTTCAACCTTATCTATAAAACTTTTCTCTCTTGGGAATCTTGGGAATCATAGAGACCATGAACCATTATTTCCATCTTCTACAAGGACTTGTTTTTTAAACTTTTTGATATGTCTCTCTCTCTCTCATCCACCCCCGCAAACCCCACTTCCCCCATCAAAATTTTGATTATATTGTAAGGTTCAAATGAACGGCAGTCGATTTAACACCTTGATATTGTTCTGATCGAACCTTAACTCTTAGCCTGCTGGCGGCAAATGATTATGCCTTTGCGACCAGTGCAGACCAAGATCAGCCTGCACATCCATGCAGTCTGATCATGGTCTGCACTGTTCGCTATTCAGTCAGTAAATGTTTGGTGAACAGCCCATTGAATAATAAATGGTACTGCCCAAATTGAATGATGGACCAGTCCATTTTAGAAAATCAGCAGGGTAAGGGTTAAATTGATTATATAAAGTAGTTTAGAAAGATTTAATTACCGTTTAAGGGACACGTTCAGCACCTTTAAGACATGCCCTTCAAATAGTTTAACAAAAATTCTTCTTTGCGTTTTTCTCCAAATCCATGTAAAGCAAATATTCACTAACCTAACCATAAAAAGTGCAAAACTGTCTGCAAATGAGTGGCAAAAAACAGACGGTAGCTGTAGAATACTGAAGCTTCAACTTTGCAAGTACCCGACGGCATAATGTGTGAAATTCCCAGAAGATTTGTGAGTCACACACGCGTGAACAAAAGCGCAATAATACAAATTTTACAAAGCATAACAATTGCCACAAACGAGCAACGATTGTAATACGCTCTGTGTGGAATTATATAATCTGGTCTCATAGCTAGTTTTACTATAAATAAAACATTTTAATGACTAAAGTGCTGCAATACCAATTAATTTAACATTTAATCACCGCGAAAACTCAGACTTTGGTTTGATTGAAAGTTTGATCTATGGGATAATGTTGATGTATTTTATGCCGAGTACATAAGTATTTGTGATAAGCCACGCAGTGTTGTTTAACTCCATTCACCCAGTGAGGATTGCAGAAGAGGAAATGAGCAACGGCTGCTCCACCTGAGATCGTAAATTCTGTTAGCCCTATGATGCTGGACACGATTGGTTCTGCCTTTGCGACCAGTGTAGATCATGATCAAGATCTGCACCGTTCGCTATTCTGTCAGTATCTTCTTTGATAAGCACCTCTTTTAACAGTTAATGGTACTGTTCAAACAGAAAGATGGACAGGTTCATTACAGAAAATTAGCAGGGTAAAAGGGTTAATCAAATGCTTCCTATTCTCCAGAACGTATGTCATTACATTATCCACATACCAGCACTACAATGATATTAGAAATCTGACATATCAATAGTTTCTATGATATTTGATCACATTTATTGGTTTTGCATGCACTGTTTTGTTTACTTCTAAGAAATTAAATTCTCCTACGTAAAGAGACGGACTATTTTGCAAAGCAGCGTCTATTTGTCAACTTCCGATTCTGTCCGTTTTATCACTGCATGAACTGTAAGACTTTCTCTCATGGGAATGGGACCATATATCAGCAACCAATATTTCCAGCGTCTAAAAGGACTTAATTAAATACATCTGTACGATATATATTGTACTTTTTACAATTGCGACTGAAAGAGAAATATGGATCTCGGCGGAAGATCGAGATATTTAGTCAGTTTTGCCTTCACGTAAAAGATTCTATTCAAATGATTGCGTCAACAATGTATATGTGTATAGCTTATATTCCACATTTAATGACTTTTATCAGCTATAGTGACAATATATGTGAAAAGAAAAAACTGACATGAATGTTGTATGTCCGGCGAGGATTCTATTCGAACGGAAGCGGACAGAACCCAGCGGGAGTGCATTCCACGGCATTAACCGCGTCAACGCGTCACGTTACCAGTACCTATTTTTTGCAAGTAATCGCCGCCTCTTCTACCACTTTCATGTAGCTTACTGTCAAACTACATGGTTTCATGTACATATTGTGGCAACGTTAAATGTCGCAACGCCGCTAAATGTCGCAGCCACCGTTAAATGTCGCAAGGTTGACGTTAAATGTCGCAACCACCGTTAAATGTCGCAAAATCGTCTGCCGCTAAATGTCGCACCTTTAACGTTAAATGTCGCAAAAATTTGCCCACCGTCATATGTCGCAACACCAACGCTAAATGTCGCACTTCCTATTTGACACTATGAATATCAATTCCTTGTGTATATTTACTTTTTGAGGGAAGAATAATTAACAGGTTTATGTAATACAAATAATTATCTTAATGATAAGTACTGTTATTTATAGCAACAAGCGGACCTTGTTGGCCCTAGATCGCTCACCTGAGTTCCAAACCTTGCTTGAACAGTCACGCAAGAAAAATATTTATTATTTTGTAATAGGACCAGTGTTTTAGGACAGAAATATTCTGATGTTTCTTCTAACTAAATACGATTTGGTAATGATGTTGTATGTTTGTGGGGGTTGGGTATGGTTGGAGAACGGGGTGAATAACGACACAGAAATCTAAGACACAAACACTGGAGGTGTTTGGGGGGTGAAAGAGAGGGGGTTATGTGTGGGTAGGCGGAAAAGTAGGGTGATTAGGAGAATGAGACTAAACAAAACAATTTTAAGAGACTAAAAGTAAAATAATATCAAAATTCCCGCTTTACTTAAAAATGTACAGAGGGCCACATAGGATCTTTCTCCGCCATTGAAGTTTAATATTTACCTTATGACTTTAAATGTAAACCTCCAAACAAAGAAATATAATCCAATAGAAAATCTTCGTACGGTTTTCTACAGCTGGAGCAAAACATAGTTACAGTCTTCGTATCGCGTAGTTAAACATCGTGTTGTGTAACAGGTCCTGATCGCGGCCCGAGCCGATCCCCCACCCCTAACCTCACCCTTGTTGACTTAGTAGTGACTTATACTCATCTAGGTTACACCCGACTATTTTGGAAATAATATTTTCGCAAAATGTAGACCCAAAACGCCCCAGAGGCGAACATTTTACACTTATATTTCAAAATTCCCCAGGGGGGAAACCCTTGACCCCTCCAGGACCTTAAAATTAAGACCAAAAATGCACCAGAGGCAACCATTTTATATCTGTTTTTCAAACTTTCCCGGGGAGAGCCCCTGAGCCCTCGAAAATGGCAGGGATAACCCTCCCATGCACCGAAATTTTGAACAAAAAATGCAATAGAAGTCCAGCATTCCATACCAGTATTGTGAAGGGGAAAAGACCCTAACCACCTAAAATAAGTGGAGTGCCCCTCTAGTGCGTTCCTCATAAAATACACAAAAATGCACCACAGGCCAGCATTTCATACCTGTACATAAAAAAACTTTCCCACAAATACGGATAGAGGAACCCTGTACCTACCGCACGTCGCCGGTGACACTTTTGTTTTTAACTGGTGCCCCCTCCCCCATCCTCTATCAACAATTGCTGGCCCCCGGGCTGTTGTGTAACGAAATTTAGGTCGACTCAAGACATGCGATACAACGCGCGACAATACGGAGCGCGAGCTTAATATCTCATGAGCTAAACAGGACTCCATAGAATTACATAGTTCAGACATGAAATAATTTTAGTACTGCGGCGAGTACTACGTTAGTGCTCAAACCTTTATATATAAAAGATAAAACGTACGTGTGGTGCGGGACCACTGAAAAGCAAACGTGCAGATTAGAGTGAAAGGTCATTTTAGCCCTTCCAAAATCAACACATTGCATACTGATGCATGCAAGCATGCATTACCCAATCTTATCTCTAAGTTGTAAAGACTGTTCAACTTACCTTATTTTGCTGTGCGACATTTAGCGTTGGAGTTGCGACATATAACGGTGGGCAAATTTTTGCGACATTTAACGTTAAAGGTGCGACATTTAGCGGCAGACGATTTTGCGACATTTAACGGTGGTTGCGACATTTAACGTCAACCTTGCGACATATAACGGTGGTTGCGACATTTAGCGGCGTTGCGACATTTAACGTTGCCACACATATCATTAAAACCGTATTAAGGAGAAACATACAAATGTCGCTTTTGTCCATCATTCCTTCCGTTACTGTTTTATTCAGAGTATAACTTCAACTGATGCAATGAAATGCAGAGCACAAGAACCACAACTCTATCTTGAATAATTTTAAAGTTATCTCCCTTTTTGTATTCAAAACTTTTGTTAAGTTTGCAATGAAACTCAAAATTCAGGTACAGTTGAACCTGTCTTAAAGGTCACCGTTATCAAGCAGCCATTTGGTTTAAGTAGTCATTCAAATAGCTTCATAATTGACATTTGAGCCGAGCCATGAGAAAACCAACATAGTGGGTTTGCGACCAGCATGGATCCAGACCAGCCTGCGCATCCGCGCAGTCTGGTCAGGATCCATGCTGTTCGCTGTCAATGCCTATTGCAATTGAGAAGCGAACAGCATGGATCCTGACCAGACTGCGCGGATGAGCAGGCTGGTCTGGATCCATGCTGGTCGCAAACCCACTGTGTTGGTTTTCTCATGGCTGGGCTCATTTTGTTCTGACAGTAGACACCTGCATTAAGCAGCAAGATTTGATTGCCTCCCTTGGTTGGATGCTTAGCACACTCAAGTTTGCACATTACGCATCGATTAGACACATTGCAGAATTCTCAAAATTAGCAGTTCTCTTATTTTTATTTGTGCAAAGACAAAAACAAAAACGTCCCTATAGACGGCGATTTTTTTTTTATACACACGGATGTGACTAATAGATTTCTAGTCATCGTTGATGTACGCAATCCCGTTTTCTTTGTGCAATGTAATAGATTCCAAATATGGATACCCGGCAGAACAGCCATGAGTCAGATTCATGAAATTCTAAAAGGTTTTTCATAAAAATGCAATTGAGTTGTGTGAAGTTATGTAATCATTGCACGTAAATGATTACTTTATTCTGGAAATACTTAGTCAATCAGGCTAGAACAGAATGTTTAATAGAAAGCCGCAATACTTTGCAGGTAACATGATTTCTGCGGGGGACAATTATATCCGATTGATTTGAATGATTCAGTCTTTTAAACTGGTTAATGGTTATGATCATAATACCAGAATTATTTGTTTAAGATGCAGAACTGTTTTATATTCTGAACTACCAAGAGTGCACCACAACTTTGTTTCGACGACAGAGTAGGATACCGCAGTGTAGGAAACAATGCTCATTTTGTCAAGCTTATCAAACAAAAGACCAAGACCACAAAGATTATTGGTAGCAGACCTGACCTTGACTTTGATTGTTTCAAAATAAGTCTTTTGAAGACCAAATCTGAGAGAGGTTCATGTAAGGATGCTACAGACCAGGTTTAATGAAATTTTATTAACTGAGTAGAGCCAGCTGGAAGGCTTCCTCACATGAAATAATTCTAAACTCTAAGCGAGGATTCGAACCCACAGCGGTGAGGGGCAATGGGGCCGCACCATTGTATTTCTCACTTTATGTTCAACATTCATTTACGTTAAGTTATACGTATCACTGCCACTTTTTATTCTCATGGTTTTTTTCACTATATAGTTTTCCCTGCCCTTTATATATACTGTTTAAAAGACGTCATGGTCACAAGCGAGCACGGGAAATTCTTGCTGCGCCTTTTCGTCTTTTTGTGTGGCGTCCAGAAATTTATAAATAACACTAGTAATGTCTGCCATCAGTGTTGTTTCATATCACAACGTTCGTCTGTCTTTCTAATTCCTGTAGCCTGTTAAGGAACCAGTACAGTTTTGTCCAGAACAGGCCATGACAGAAAATAGGCTTCAATCTTTGTTTCCAGTCTCGCTAAAATGAATTTTACAATGCATTTCTGGTACCAAATGTATTCTATTTCTAATGCATGTTATCTTTTAGTAAGTTTTATTTCTGTCCTAAAGCTTACAAGAGTTATTGACATTTTTTCATTATTTAACTAGCTTAGTGTTAAATAGATAAACAGATTATGGAGAATTGTAAAGTGCAGAAATCTCAGTTCGCGACTCCAGTTATTTCACCCTACAGTCCGTACTAAAGAAGCTGAAATTAAATGAGTGATGGATAAAGTACACTATTGAATTATTTAGTTACTCAGTTCTGGTGCTACATCTCTGTATGGTTTAAACCCTGTCTCATGCCTTCCCTTTATTCCAAAAAAGAACTACACAATTTTCATCTATACGTTTTTTTTTTCTAATTAATATCTCTTAGATTTTTACAAAAAAAAAAAGAAAAGAAGAAAAAACTCGTTTGATACACCATGTGAGAGATGGCATTAACTTATAACATAACATATTGACACCAAGTCTTTTTTTCTTGATGGTGATTAGATATAATTGTTGATGTCATCGTCAGCTTCAAAGCCCAGGGATTCTGCCACTGAATCCCTCGCTAATCATTAATTAGTGGAACTATTTATCTCGTTGGTGCAAGCATAGGTCGATCAGTGAAACTATAAGCTAGGCTTTGTTTGACGGAAACAAATTACCATTTGACAAGTGCGCTGTTATTTGGAATCCGATCTCTATAAAGCGGCAATCAGAGAAACACAATCCTGTAATAGGTATGAACATGGGATTCCTCGATGTGATTATACAGTGACAGGCAATGGATGCTCTTTCTTTATCTTTCTTTCTCTCTATTTCTGTACGTCTGTATGTTCGCCAATCTATCTATCCATCTACCAGCATTTTCGTCCGTCAGACTAGACAGTGTGATAGTACCTTTTTCAGTATATGATTCGCTATATAATATAATAATATTTCATCTTTCTTTGACAGGATTTGTAATTGCATAATTACAGGTTAGTTCCTAAAGAGTTATGTTGATATCATATCGTTTTTTCCATAAAGATAGCCAATACTCTAGTCTCTTTAAGTAACCTACACAAATGGAACGTCTTTAATACTAAGAGCATTAAATTTTGTACCTGAAAGCATGCGGACCAGTCTGTAATTATTTCCATTAGTGCCAAAGCAAACGTCTCAATTACCGTGAAGTTTTGTTCCTGACGACAGTAATCCTGTCTATGATTAATTTCATCAAAACCTTCATAAAAGATTATCTTTAAATTGCGCATTGATTGCAAAGTCCGTGCTCCCACAGGAGTTCCATCTTGTTAATGATAGATATCATATCGACTTAAAAAAACTCATTCATTTGGTTTCATTCTTCTCAGAAATGGAATTAAAAGTATTCAGCACAATGTTAACCAGATTCTGGTCTAATCAACTTAATACCTTCTCTACATATTGTATAAGGATCATTATGGCAGTTGGCAATACGTGTGAGTGAGTGAGTGAGTGAGTGAGTGAGACAGGGTTATTGCGTGAGTATAATTAGGAGGGAGTGTTTTGCGTGGTTGTTCAGAGTGTAAGTTGAAGTTGGCATGCGTTCGTGCATGCGTGCGAGCGAGTTTGAGTGGTTTTTAAGTGAAAGTGTGCGTGCGTGCGAGCGAGCGTGCGTGCTTAAAGAGCTGAAAAGTGGTAGGAGCGAGGGACATTGTCGGTGAGTAGGTGATAAGAGGGACACTGTGTGTGTGAGTGAGTGAATGTTCATGTTAAAGAGTATTTAAAATTTAAAGTGGGTTTAATTGATTGTTGAGTGTATTAGTTGATAAGTGTGTAGTGGCGGGACGCAGAGAGTTAGAATGTGAGCTGGATGGAGGGAGATAGGGAAGTTGAGTGTGTTATTGGGTGAATGAGTGAAACAACCCACTTATCACTCGGTATACAAATTAATTTCTGTATGATATTTTTCGCAATTACGTGAAATGACGAGCTAGAGACAAGATCGGTTTTATGATCGTCCTTTTGCTATGTAACAAGAATAAGATATGAAATATAGATGATATGAGCGCAAGTGATAAAACCGTTTTCATTTTTGATATGTTTCTCCGAAATGCTCGCCAGAAGCTGACATTATCGGCGGATCTTTCACCGCAAAATGGACGGGTTGTGTTCCAACTTTAAATTAATTAGCTAATGGGTGCTGAGCAATTTGGCGGGCCAGTCCAGACTTCATTGATCAAATTTTACCTCAATAATTAATGTATGGGAAAAAGGCAAAACACATCTAGAAATGTAAGTATGGCACGACAAAGCGCTATAAAAGACCCCCTGAAGTTTTCTGGCAGTCGGGAGATGGCAAAATGTCAAAGAAATTGAAACCAATCGATTAGATAAATCAGTTCGCAACACAATTTAACAATATTTTGATTAATTAAGATGTGTGGTGGTATTCAAGATATTTTTAGATTTGTAAAGGCGCCAACATTAATCAATCAAGTCTGAAATGGCGATCTGTTTAATTAAAGAATATATCAATAAACAGAAAACGGAGAGCTTTTCTTCTGCAAGAATTGCGCATTGCGCATTGAAAAGCCTATAATTATAAACATGCTTGCAAATGATACTGGAAAGTATTTACGAGTGATATCTAACTATTGAATTGCAAGTGTCTGCTGGTAAGAACATCCCATCAGATCTGCCCATCTGAGTAAGGACTTTTTATTTCTCCTAAAGACATATGTCATTTGCAGTTGCATCACATCGTCATTCATCCATTTGGAATTGAGTACTTCGGCTTAGCTCCTTTTTTTTCTATGGTATAATATGGAAACGAGAATATCAGCATCTCGTTATTCAAATGTGGATATGTGGACTTTGACCTAGTGCAATCTGGTAGCAACAATTCAACGAAGAATCACCTCACTTTGTCTCCACAGTTGAAATCAGGTATAACATTTTGTTTGCTCCATTTCAGGTGAAGGCACTTTTCCAAAGTCCCCATTTCCAAAGAAGACACTATTTCAAAGTTCCCATTTCCAAAGAAGGTGCTATTACAAAGTCCCCATTTCCAAAGAAGGCACTATTCCAAAGTTCCCATTTCCAAGGAAGGCACCATTACGAAGTTCCCATTTCCGAAGAAGGCACTATTTCAAAGTTCCCATTTCCAGAGACGGCACCATTCCAAAGTCCCCATTTCCTAAGTAGGCACTATTCCGAAGTCCCCATTTCTGAAAGAAGGAAAGTACTCCCCACCACAAGGAAGGCACACAAATCCCCATTGCCAATCATAAGACCAACAATTGAAATCCGCGGTTGCCAAGGTCATCATCGTAAGTTTCGAAGCAAGACAAGAATTGCACTTTCGCGTAACGAATTCCATTTCTCTAAAATAGAGCACAAATTACCCCATTTCCAGATGCATGCAGGCTACTGTACATAGTACCCATTTCAAAGAAGTGAACAGTGTGACAAAAGCTCCGACATTTCCAAAGAAGGCACTATTTCAAAGTATCCATTTCCAAAGAAGGCACCATTACGAAGTTCCCATTTCCGAAGAAGGCACTATTTCAAAGTTCCCATTTCCAGAGAAGGCACCATTCCAAAGTCCCCATTTCCTAAGTAGACACTATTCCGAAGTCCCCATTTCTGAAATCATGTAAGGAGAAAGTCTCCCCACCACAAGGAAGTGGTGTCGCAACTCCCCCCATTGCCGAGATCATAACTGACCAACAATTGAAATCGCGGGTGTGCCAAGTCATCATCGTAAAGTTCGAAGTCAAGACAAGTATTCGACTTTCGCCGGCAAAATAACGTAATATCCTCATTTCCCTATTACATTATATCAAAATGTCCTCATTTCCAGACTTGCATGTCTAGGTGATACTGCGTCAAAAGACCCATTTCAAAAGAAGTATGTATACACGGTGTGATGCGAGTATAAGCCTCTGCAGATTAAAGAAGTACGACTAAAGTCATTTTGTCTAGGTAACTTGCGAAGCTATTATGTGCGTTCCATCTGCTGACTGGATAAATAAATAAATAAATAAATGTCAGAGAATTTATAAAATGTGGTGAAACTACTTTGGCTTTGATAAATAAATTTTGTTGAAATAATGAGAATTTAAAAAAGTTGCCAGTTTCTGAGAGATCCACATAAAAGTCACACAGAGCAAGCAGGCAGTCAAGTCATTCAACAACCAAAAGTGGTAGAAGCCCATTGACTCGCTATAAAAATTTTATGACTTTGCTTGTAGCTACGTTTGTTCTGCAAAATGAAGTGCATTGCAAAATTGTATGAGAGTCAGGATGGTCACAGTGACCCATTACATTAACCCATACATTACAGTAAGTGTGTAAATATAATAATAGGACTGTAATCTGGTCCCTATATTTGAGTCGCATCCCACGCATAGCAAGCTGCAAACTCGTCAGTATTTTTTTTCTAAAGTCTACAGTCTCTTCCAGAATGAAATGGTAAGTATGCATCATTAAAGTTATCTTAAGGCAAATGACAAAAAGAAGCGAAATATTTCATTAAAGCCTTGATCTGAATTGTATCTCCGGTCAACAGACAGATTGTGCTGTTTGCCTATCAAATTATTATTTATTACACCTTAATCCCTGCCTTTCCAGGAGAATTTCTAAAAGCCTTACTTCTGATGGGTATCATTTTACCATGAATATGTAAATAATGTACGTAATTCACGATATTGATTGACATTTAATGTAGGACCTTCCGATAACTGTTTTTGTGGAAGAACTTTCTTGGCTGTAAAAGAAAAATATAACTTCTCGGATTCTATTTTACGTCTTTGGCAGTGCTTTTAGAGCGGTGTATCATTAAGTCAAATTGTATTAGGAATAAATAACATAACGTGCAATAGGCTCACAAAATTACAGAAGAGATGAAATTATATTCATGCCACTAAATTGACTAATGCGGTTTCCCTAAGAGAAATATTTAATGGCCGCTGTACAAACAAGTTTCTTTATCGGCCAAACTTTTTTTTCCGAATTTTTACGCCTTAATTTTCTTGACATCTTGCTTTAAGAATGACAAGTTGATTAGACAGTTTATAGTTATTGTGCCATAATCAGTAACGATTTGCCAAAATGTATAAAGGGGGGTTAAATTTCTACTGCGGAACTGATTTTCAAGCGTACCGCGAGAAATTGGTTATAGCCGGAAATGACGATAAGGGTTTTATTGACTTCAAGCAGAGTCTCTCCGGCATGTGAACTTGACTGTATGGCTTGGCCGCTAGCATGTACCCTACCATGGTGCTAAAGTTCATTTTGTGACCGAAGCGGGAACTTTGCCAGTGTGTCAGGTATTTTTATTGCAAACGAACAATCTAACTCGACACGATTTATTTCCATATTCAACATTATTTGTGTTATATCCACCATGATTATGTTATATTCCCCATGTTGTACTGAAAAATTGCCTGGTTGAAATAAAAGATATGAGCCGTGCCATGAGAAAACCAACATAGTGGGTATGACAGGCCAGACCAGCTCCATGAGTCGGCAGACCATGCGTTCGACGTCAATGTACTGCGACGCATGGCCGCAGGCTCGGGATGCCAGGCTGGTCTGGATCCTTGCTGGTCGCATACCCACTATGTTGGTTTTCTCATGGCGCGGCTCATATGTTCTGTTCTGTTCTTTTGTTCCACATTCAACAAAGAAGACTGAAACTGTGAGTTATTGTGCAACACAATCACAGTTTGTATGTATAGTGTCGTCAAAAGTTATAGCTGGAAAAGAAAACCACGCAGAAAAGACAAATATTTGACGGAGATTCTCTCTTTGATTAAAGAATTGTTTGGAATTAAAATAAGTATTGACACATTACTCGGACTGCGACCTGATGATATAATTCCTTCGCAACTGAACTCAAAACAATGATTTTATTCAACGACAATTCGCTGTTAGAGATACAGTCAAGCCTGTGTTAAGCAATCAGCCAAGGGAACATCATAATCTGGCTGCTAAAGGCAGGTGGCTGCTAAGGAGAGGTTATAATTAGAACAGAAAGTCAATTTTAGAAGTAAGCTGGCCGGCTGCTGAAGACAAGTGGCTGCTTAATAGAGGTGACCGCTCAGGCAGGTTCAACTGTATGCTATTTCTTAAATATAACGTGTTTGCAGTTATCTTTACAGTCCAACGTTAAGTGCCATTCTCGACCCAATATGAAAGTATTTCTAGGACTCTTAGAGTTTGTCTGGCCATACCTACACAACTGTAAGAATCGATCGTTATCCTAGCTCATACATTGTACATAGACAAACAAAACTTAACTAAGTACAATGATGTCAATTATCGCATTGCCTGTATTAAGAAGACACCATATGCCTCATATGAAAGAAACCAACTCCAAGTGAAGCAAAACAGCCATTGTATAGTGAAGGACATGTGATTTCAATAAGAAACTCGGCCATTGGATAATCCCCGTACTCCTTCTGGTGAACTGGCCACAAGGTCACATTAGTCTGCTGAATTTTAGAGTACAATCTCAAGTCACAGTATCGGATTGGTTAAAATTTGAGAATAATGTTTACGGTAGAGATGCATCATGAGAGTAATCGCCAAACCTTGGACTCTGGTGTCTTACATTAAGAATTCGAAAGGACCTGTGTTGGATTGGATTGGTCAAAGTGTTTGTCTAGCCTCTGACATAGGTGGCACCAGCTGTAGAGAAACCTGTTGACATTCTTTTAGCATCTTAACCGTATCCAAGAAACCAATGCAGTCACGTGTATTGTCACATGAACTTTAAACTTTTCAACAATAAATTTAAGCCGACCATTGAGCATTAATATTATGATTCCCGTCTGCTTCGATGTCAAAGCACGGTGACAGTGTAAAACGGTGAGCTGTCGTGAGAATCACTTAAATGTGAAAGTAAATTTTGAAAGCTCAATAATAAAACTCTAAAGTGTAACGTAAATTTAGACGTCTTTATTCGAAATTTTGCAGTGTTACTGCAACATGTTACATTATTCTACAGATGTTGTTTAGCTTGCGACAGAAGCTGTCAGTTTACAGACGATGAAATTTCATGTTTGTTACAAAAAACGCAAGTCTTCAAGTTTTAAGATTGTAAAATGTAAATCAAAGGACAGTTTTTTTTTTCTCATATTTTGATGAAAAAAAAGATACTTTGTGCAAGGATAATATCACCATTCCTTTCTCTGCCGTGACACTTACACATGGAGACTATTTCAGGTCTCCCTAAATGGGTAATGTCTGCTTAGTTTTCACGTAAATTTCTACTTAGGTACGTCCTAAAGTAGAGTGTCTGTTTAATTATTAAAAGTGGGCTGGAATAATTCGACATTTACGCCCTATTTATGTTCAAATTGTTACTCCTTTTGTGCCCATACGGTAGATAGAAAGGTCATGATAATTATAGAACGCGAAGATGTTTTGAAACTTGACTCTAGCAGTCATTATCATTAATCATTAATGTCCCCATCTGTCGTCTGCTTGTTGTGTATCAAAAAGCGGGAAGTTTTTTTTTCCTTCTTCTCTTTTTATTAGTGTTACCATCTGCACAATCGAACAGTCGTCGGACTCTGACGGACGTTGACGGAAACAACCGAATGTGACTGGTCTGCCTCCTGCCAAAGTCCAGACGACAAAAAGCTCATGACGTCATGGACAGGTGTGCTACTTGAATTAAATGATTATAAATGGGTTTTGTCAATTGCGGAACTTTAATTTTCCATAGTATTAAGAAATTACCATTGTTGCCTACTGTAATTACGTTTAACTTTACAGGTGAAATAATTTAATGATGCAGAAGTCCTTACGGACAAATTAGAAGGAAGAATTATGAGGAAGAATATGTTTATTGAACCAAAAAAATGAAAACATCTTAATGCCCCAGGCGTTTGTTGGGTTTTCTCAAGAAAAAATAGGTGGATTTGTTTTCTGGGAAAGTAAATTCAACATTCTCGACTAAGCTAAATAATTCTTGTCTGATTTTAAAAGTACAAATAAACTAGTTATGCCAGACGTGGATAGAAAATATGGTCGAAACCAGTCAGTGCTCAACTCGTCAAAGATACTTCGTCATTAGATAGTTCTATATAATAATAAATAATAAATAATAATAATAATAATAACAATAATAATAATGACTTTATTTAACGAGGCAATGGTTTCGCATGGTGGCTGAAAACTGAAAAAAAATGTTCAACGTTATGACCAAGTTTCAACGTTGATTGAAACGTTGATTTAACGTTGTGTGCCTGTTGAGAATAGTCATGAGGTGGTAGGTGCGTCCAAATTAGAAAAGAAAACGGTCTCCAGTTTCAAACGACAAACTTATCAACTGAGAAAAAGTTATTTCTGAAGAATTTGGCGCCCTGCTTACTCATCACTATTCCCGCCTTCAGTAAATTGCCTTCATAAAATAATCACGATTATTTACTCAATCCACCTGCACGCTGGACTCGCGCTGACCTTGTTTACAAAATCAAATTTTCATGCTAATCTCATTTGAAGTAATTCTTGATCAAACGCAGGGGCATGGTGGGCGGCTAGTTCAAAAAGCCAAAACTTTGATAAAGTCACCTGTTTTTCATGGTTCATTAGAATATTTGTTAGTTGTAAACAACATATGTATTTGCCATTTCTGGTATTGGCTCATATTTTATTGTTGTTGTTGCAAACGTTCATCTTGTTTTTGTTTAAAAATGATGATGATGATGATGATGATAGGGGAGATGATGGTTATGCATAAACAGACACCATGCCAATGATCATTCTTGTGGACCTGAAGGCCGCGGGCTCGAACCCCATGAGTATTGACTTTTTTCTGCGTTTTTGTCTGTAGCTACATGTTTGATAGCTCTTTTTAAAGAATTATTTGCACTGCTAATAAATAAGCAACAAAATGTATCCATATTCAGTACCAGGGTCATGGAGTTTACCTGAGACACACTACAAGCAAAAAAATGGCTTATCCTTCAGTACATTTAAAACCTCTGAAATGAAGCTAGAGAAGCCTTTTTAATCGAGGTGAAACTGAAACATTGTCGTACATCATCCAGGAGTGCTTCTTACGTCCAATCTGTTGGCAGGATTCAGAAATTGAAGGGTGTGTTCTAAGTGCAGTGTCTATCAAAATACCATCAAATCTTGTTTTCGAACATTCGCAATAAAACGAGGCTATAGAATGAATTAGTTTCCCATTAAAATGTCTGAGGTTGTTAAAACATGATAAGATCATAGTTTAATCATGAAGATGCGCGTGCGATGCAGGCACCGGTACCCGGCCCAGTAATTAGTGAATGTACATGTAATGCAGACACGGTATACGGTCCAGTAATTAATGACAGTGCAGATTGTGCAATGTAATTAAAAGAACTGTTTTGTAACACAACAAAAACATGAAATTCTGCAGTCGTTTGAATTGGAAAATAAAATGATAGAACAAAACATAACATCAGCAAGACATGTAAGAAATAATTAAAGAAATCGTCAATCTTCAAGATGGGGCTACTATTTTGAAAAAGGTAAATGTACATTGCGTGATTTTTTTTTACATAATAATAGGAATTTTGGTTTACTTAAAAAATAATTCATTTTTAAAGATCTAGATGTGCCTTTTTCAGTGTTATATATCCATAATACTGACACATATATCTTCTCAAAAAGCTAAGCATTTTATTTTCCGATTAGACTACTTTACTTTGGCACTTGGCGGGAAAATAAGGAGTTCTCACAGAATTGGATAATGGGTTTATTTTTCTCAGAAGT
The DNA here is from genome assembly GCF_021730395.1 of Mercenaria mercenaria. Lineage (NCBI taxonomy): Eukaryota > Metazoa > Mollusca > Bivalvia > Venerida > Veneridae > Mercenaria > Mercenaria mercenaria. The sequence continues at coordinate 14,353,374 of NC_069368.1, forward strand.
AAAATAACCAGCTTATCTCAGTGGTTATGTAGAACGGTCAGGTCAGGTAGGGGTTAATTGGCCCTTGCCGTGAACACTCAGGTGGTGTTATGTAACAACCATGTTATTGTCCATCAGTAATGATAACAATACTAGAGACGGGGCCCGCCAAAACTTTTACCATCTTGGTCAACGGTGATTAAAGTTTGTGTACAGAAAAAGATGTGATGAAATTTTCTTGATCGATACAAAATAGAATTTAGACTTAATTTGCGACTGTTATGTTTCATAATTCAGACTTGATTACATGTAAAGAATAATATAGCCAATTAGTTCAAAATTGGTTACTGGGTGTAAGTTCAGTGATTTTTGTTTTGCACTTTCACTTTTACTTAAATAACATACTTTTTAAAAAAAATGCATTTAAATCATGATATTGCGCGACTTATGCCATGTCCTAATTTCTGGTCTGGTCTGGTCTGGCCCAGCCTAACCCAGTCTAGTTGGTCTCATCAGATTTTATTGAAATTTTACAAAATTTAGTATTTTATTCCTCAAAAGGTGTTAAATGAAATAAATAATGATTGTAAAATAATTTGCACATTCAGTAACATACGTGATATTACAGGATAGCTGTACCATTTTGTTTGCATTTACAGCCTACATGTCAAACAGATAATGTTAGGTCATTCCTTGCCCCCAGTGCCTCAGGAGATAGATTACTTATTATATCATCATTTATCTTATTCCAGTGATCCGCCACTGACTTTAACGAAAATACTGTAGAAAAATATTATGTTTTCCCCATGCAATCCACAATTAAAAACGCAAAGTTATAAATCAACAATTAAAAAAAACCCTAAGAGTATCAGTTAATTCAGCTTTTGATGTTCAGTTAAAAGTGTCATGAAGCTGATGAAAGACTGCCGCTGCCTGAGAATCCTTCTGTGATCAACCTGGTTTAGTTACAATATACTCACCACCAAATCACTCACCTACATAATAACGGAATGTAAAGATCAAGGGTATACTTCGAGATCTTTAACCTCTACTCGATATAAAACAAGCTGAGACCCGACACAGATTTTTTTGTCCCAGTAAATCTGGGAGTATCCTGAAAATACCTGTCAAATAAACATGATTTCATCTAAATTAGCTTGATACATGGGATTATAAAAACCATAAAGCATTGAGCAAATTTGCTTTTATTTGAGAAATATTTGCCCATCTATTGATTCAACGGCTGATACAGGCGATCCTCCAGTTATTTGTTTGTTTTATAATATCTCATCTAATTATGGCCTTTATAGATCCCGGTATTAGTCGATAAAGTAAACATATCAAATATACGATTTGTCAATTTTCGCTATGTTCTCATTGTTCTAAGGCATGTAATGCAATGAATGTATTTACCATCAATGTAGAAAGGTGTATTGAAAGTGTCACAATTTTGGACAATCACTGTTTCATGTACGTTTTCGAAATCTTATGAAAACAAACCTGTCTCAACAATACAAAAACGTTTCCAGTATGATATTGTTGTGTCATTGGCATGATATGCATGGCAAAAATAAAAAGTAGGCGTATCGAAATGTAAAAAGAATAACAAAAAAATTTAAGTCCATAAACAAATTTTCTGTTAGCCAGAAACACCAATTCCTCCGTACTCGAGTGTTGCACTCGAATAGAAGTACTTTTTCGTCGTGGGTTCGAATCCTAGCCCCATATTGTTGTGTTATTGGCATGATATGCATGGCAAAAATAAAAAGTAGGCGTATCAAAATGTAAAAAGAATAACAAAAAAATTTAAGTCCATAAACAAATTTTCTGTTAGCCAGAAACACCAATTCCTCCGTACTCGAGTGATGCACTCGAACAGAAGTACTTTTTCGCCGTGGGTTCGAATCCTAGCCCCATATTTTTATCTCTTTTTTTAAGCTGTATTTAAATTATTGTTGTTTTTTTTTTTTTCAACTGCTACGAAGAAAACTCATAGGAGTTTATCTAATTCCAAATTAAAATATGACAGTGATTTTTACAGAAAGGAAAGGCGCGTCATTATTTTTAAATACATTCGCCTGTGATATTTTAAAGCATAAAGCAAATTTTATTATTGCCCTGTCACAGATTTCAGTACTGCTTGATTTACAGTTTACGAAAACAAATACAAAATAATGACAAAACGACCTTACAAAATATATGTAATGCATTATAAATATATTTTTCTTGACGGATGCAGGATTCGAACCGACACAGGGGTCACTACAAAAGGATTACAATTTCTACGTTAATAAGCCAATTATAGATCTAACTTCGTTTACATATTTTGTTGAAGCTAGAATGCTGCTGTTTGCTGATTTACATGTTGCTAAGATAAAAGTGTCTTAATTCTATACCTACATGTTCTTTAAACAAAATCTTTACGCAATCTAATGGCTAAGTTATTATAACAATTTGCATTTCGTCATATTTTGTATTTGTTTTTCAGTTTCAGTTTATTTTTAATACAAGGCCCATAAGGGCATCTGCATGGCATAATACCACAACAATTTCCACAAAACAGTTCCAAGACAGTTCAAACATATTCAAAATGATAATTCTATCTAAGTGTGACTAGACATGTGTAAAAATAATTGAATATAAAGTTACATTTAATGGAAGGTGGTAATATTACCTTACCTTTTGCATAACATTTTTAAGAAATATTGCAAGTTTTAATAAAACAGTCCTATCCGAGCTTTGAAACAATTTTTGAAAAGATACAATATTGCGTATTCTTAATTCTTTTGGAATGTATTTTTTCCTTTCTGAAATAAAGTGTACACAATCAAAAATATAATGGAATTCATCCCCTATAGAGTTATTATTACACAAATGACAAGTTCTCTGACTAAGATCAATATTATATCTTACACCCTTTTCTACTGGTAATTTATTGTTACGACATCTAAAATGACAAAATGACAAAGCCAAGTCTCTTGGAAGTAAATTAAAATAATTCTCAAAAGTGAAATCTGTTTTAAATATTCTGTAGTTAATACATTTGCTAAATGACTGTAACTGCTCATTCCATTTCTGCATAAACTGATCTTTGATTCTTTGCTAAATAACAGTACTAAAATATTTTGGGCTAGGAGCTGACTGATTAATCCAAAAATCTGCAAAACCTAATTGTTCTAATGACTTTTCACAAACTTTATCCAAGGACATGAATATACATTTTCAAAATCTAGTCTGTATAATAACCTATACATAATAACATTGATTTTTTCTGTTCTACTGTTCACAATTCTACTCCAGTAATTCAAAACCCTACTCTTAACAACTGAATCTAATGGTAAAACACCAAGCTCACCAAGTACCATATTATTAGGCGTAGATAATAGATTTCTTAACATTTAGTAATAATTTTTCGGAACAGTTGAGGGCAAGGGAAGTAATACTCTACAATTATGGTGAACTAAAGATGGAAAAGTTATGTCCCAGTTTAAAGGAACTAAATTTCAATATAACCAGCGATTGCCACACGATGGGACTATATTATAACTGGCGCGGTCATGTCGTGTAAAATTTATCTTACTGTTGCCTTAAAGCAGAAATTGTGTCACTATGGACGTGAAACCTCGGTGTAACGAAAGTAGATCTAGTTTTGAAGACCCCATCTAGGCATTAAACTAGATAGTGCTTACTTTTTCAACAAATCACATTTTTTAAAAATCCAGTACATTGTATTTATAATTTAATCGAATCAGAAACCGGAAGCAGGTGTTTACTGCGCGGACGAGAGCAAATATGCGCCGTTTTTAGGGTAGCAGACCACAACTGACTGGCATTTCACTAGGAACTACATCACGGGGGTGATACTCTGGGTATGCAGGGGTGCAAAATGGCGGCGGAATCTCTCGATTCAGGTAACATTTTTCATTATTACTGTCTTAATACTTAACCAATTTTAACGAAATAAAGACGAGTGCCCGCTCATAAGAATAATACACCCTCGGCTATAAAGTTTGGGCTCCTGAGTTTAGTAGTTTTTTGTGAAAAGTGCAACGGCGCATTCTCACGGAAAAAATGCAGCTGCTATGTAGGGGGGCGGGGGGGGGGTATTTTTATGAAAATGACTAAACCAGCTATCCCCGTGTGTTTCGAAAAACGGCTTGTAGGGCGGAACCGGGCTTGACATGTTCCAAAGCTGTTGTAGAACTTTAGCAAGTGAAATCGCCAGTTTTCGACAATTCCGGGCGATTGGAAGGAAATGCTATGTGGGGGAGGTGTTTTCATTATGTTATGTGGGGGTGTTTTTGACATGTGGGGGTGACTTAACTGGCTGCTAGAGACACGCAATAATACGGTCAAAAAAAGCCAGCGAAAAATACTTTTAACTGTTAAAGGCATATTATATGTCAATATATATTGTGATGATATCCGTCCGTTCGTTCTTGCATGTTTCTCCTCATACATCGTTGGCACTAGCGACTTAAAACTTGATCACGATTTGACATCTACTGTTTAAACGCTAAAACAGTTTGCTGTTATGTTTTTTATTACTTCACACAATTGACTCGTATTCACAAATACCAATTCTTGTGATAAGATGTTCACTTTAATATATTTAAGTATAACAATGTCCTTCATTTATTTTGATCTTTGCGTTTAAAAATCGGAAATAATTAAATTCCCCATTACCTACCAACTTGGCTGTAATGTAATCTGAACAATCAGTACGACAAAAAAAAGCGGCGTATATATACGCGATGGTATCATTTGACAAATTCTAGTGATTTATCGTAGTCTTCCTTTAACACGGTGGCGATACCTTTGGTATGCAGGGGTGCAAAATTTAACCTTTTTTCATGGTAAGTTTATTAATACTTAACTAGTTTAAATGAAATAAAAACGAGTGCCCAGCCATACGAAAACTACAGCCTCGGTTGTAGGGCTTGGTCATCTGGGTTTCATATTTTGTGTGAAAAGTGCAACGGTAAAATCCGACGATACAAGTCCAACCGTTTGCACTTTTCAAAAAAATAAAAATAAAATAAAAAAAAAAATATAAATAAAATAAAATTAAATAAAAATATGAAACACGTGTGCCCAAGCCTAAACATCGAGGCTGTAGTTTTCTTATGAGCGGGCACTCGTCCTTATTTCGTTTAAAATGGTTAAGTCTTAACAAAGTTATCATGAAAAAAATAAATTTTGCACTCCTGCATACCCAAAGTATCGCCACCGTGGATATGGCAGAGGTTGTCTGCATTGATTTTGTTTCTCTTAAGATTGGAATAAAGGCAATTTAAAAAGTTCAAATCTTTAAAACTGAAATTACCTGAAACATTTTCCCGCAGCAATTATGGAAGTTGAATAGCAAGACAGCGGGTCAAACTATTTTCGCGAAAATGTTTCCCGAATTCCTGGCACACGTGTCGGGTCATACTTGAAACAGAATTGCATTCATTTGGAAATGTGAAGTGATTACAACTTTTTAATATTATAATATTGAGTATGTAACATTACGATAAATGACATACTATTAGTGATTCTTTAGTTTTATTGACCTGCCTAAAAGTAATATGTGTTTTCGTCCGCTGCCACAATGTGTTTAAACACGGTAGCGATACCTTGGGTACCTTGATAACTTTGTTAATACTTCACCAATTTAAACGAAATAAGAACGAGTGCCCGCTCATAAGAAAACTACCGCCTCGGTGGTTAGGCTTGGGCACACGAGTTCGTATTTTTTTTGAAAAGTGCAAACAGTTGGATTTGATTCATGAGAATGCGCCGTTGCACTTTTCACACAAAATGTAAAACCCAGATGACCAAGCCCTACAACCGAGGCTGTAGTTTTAGTATGGGCGGACACTCGTTTTTATTTCATCATTTAAACTGGTTAAGCAATCTGACTAAAGTACATATCCTATTAGGCTACGCATAGGATCTGAGAACGACCTATTGATAGCCTCGTTCTGGTGGCCCTTCCGCTAGCCAATCAGAGCATAACTTACAACATTTTGCAAATCTCATTTAGCCTTGATTTTGACATTTACAATTCTTATGTCGTAATATGTCAGATAGCCGATTAGCTGAGTCGGTAGGCCACTTGCTCTGTAAGCGAGGGGTCCCGGGTTTGAGCCCTGGAATGACTGCACATTTTTCTTACTCTTTGACAGTCGAACAAGTCGTCTGATTGGTTCAAATAAAAATATAATTGCGAAAATAGACATAGCAATATTTGAAATCCAAAATATACAGAAGACGTATGTGAATGGGTCGTTCTCAGATCTTCGTTTAGAAGATCAAGTACTTTAGTCAGATTGACTGATTAAGTATTAATAAAGTTACCATGAAAAAACGTTAAATTTTGCATCCCTGCATACCTAAGGTATCGCCACCGTGTTAAAGGAAGACAACAATAAATCACTAGAATTTGTCAAATGATACCATCGCGTATCTATACGCCGCTTTTTGTCGCATGGATTGTTCAGTTTACATTATAGCCAAGTTGGTTATAAAATCTGACAAAGGTTATGGGGAATTTAATTATTTCCGATTTTAAATGCAACGATTATTATCATTATTATTATTATCATACCAGATTTATATAGCACCCTTTTCATGATCAATTTCACGTTCAAAGGCGCTTTACATAGTTCAAGTGCAGCCACACAGGGTGCATAATTCATCCTCTACTAGTACGTACACAGAGCGATCTGACCAGAGGGACAGAGTGAAACAAAGCCCCCACGACACAGAGATCAGAAATCAGATACAGGCTTGTCCGGCTAACTTAGCCTAGGTCGTTGCGAATAGACAGCCTGGTTCTTTAACGTGCCCAGTGTATAGCACTGATATACGCAAGGATTGCATGGATTCCTGACAAGTACACCTCTAGTTAGGTTGAAAACACTGAAGAGCGTTTCTGAAAATTCCCGAGTAGCTGCCGGGGATCAGGATTGGAAGACCAGTGTGCAAACCACTGAGCTATCCGTCCACCTTTTGATCAAAGATAAAATCAAAGTAAAATGAAGGACATTGCCATACTTAAATGCATCAAAGTGAACATCTTGTCACAAGAATTGGTATTAGTAAATACGAGTCAGATGTGTGAAGTAATAAAAAAACATTACAGCAAACTAACTGTTTTTAGCGTTTAAATATCAGATGGACATCAAAATGACTATGTTCCGACTTTTAAAAGTAAAGATGAAAAGTCAAATAAAGGTAAAGGTCAAAAATTAAAGAATATATTAATTGAACGTCTTGTCAACAAAGTTGTTATTTGCTTATTAGCCAAATCGGTCAAGTACTAATTTAGAACAAGTTACAGCAAAATTTAATATAATAGATCCACGCCCCTTATGACACCTACAGCTTTATATCTAGGTGTCGCATGGAAATACACTCTCCAAAGGCCATAGCAGTATCGTGATCAAGTTTCTAGTGCCAACGATGTATGAGAAGAAACATGTAAGAACGAACGGACGGACATCATCACAATATATTTTGACATATAATATGCCTTTAACATTTAAAAGTATTTTTCGCTGTTTTTTTTTTTTTGTGTCCGTATTATTGCGTGTCTCTAGCAGCCAGTTAAGTCACCCCCACATGTCAAAAACACTCCCACATAACATAATGAAAACACCTCCCCCACATAGCATTTCCTTTCAATCGCCCGGAATTGTCGAAAACTGGCGATTTCACTTGCTAAAGTTCTACAACAGCTTTGGAACATGTCAAGCCCGGTTCCGCCCTACAAGCCGTTTTTCGAAACACACGGGGATAGCTGGTTTAGTCATTTTCATAAAAATACCCCCCTACATAGCAGCTGCATTTTTTCCGTGAGAATGCGCCGTTGCACTTTTCACAAAAACTACTAAACTCAGGTGCCCAAACTTTATAGCCGAGGGTGTATTATTCGTATGAGCGGGCACTCGTCTTTATTTCGTTAAAATTGGTTAAGTATTAAGACAGTAATAATGAAAAATGTTACCTGAATCGAGAGATTCCGCCGCCATTTTGCACCCCTGCATACCCAGAGTATCACCCCCGTGATGTAGTTCCTAGTGAAATGCCAGTCAGTTGTGGTCTGCTACCCTAAAAACGGCGCATATTTGCTCTCGTCCGCGCAGTAAACACCTGCTTCCGGTTTCGATCTGCAAAACTTGCCATGTGGGGTATATGAACATGAAAACCGTCTCATTTTATGCAGAATGTATTCTAGTAGTGAAAAATGGTGATTAAAGCACTCGTTCTACACGAATTTGCGCAAAAAATGGGAAAATTATGATCTATTTATTATGGACTTCTTTCGATACACCACGGAAGCACATTTTCGACCGAATTACTGACCTTATTCCTATAGACGTTTTCTCACCCCCAAAAAAGTTATAAGAATAGCAGTCTTATGCTAGAATACATTAGTCATTTTCAAAATGACATCCCTGTTTAAATACTAACTTGATTAAGAAATCAGGGTTATGAATGACTGAAAAATAAGTTTCGTATAAAGTCAATTTAATAGTTAGGCTTGAAGACACTTACTAGTAATTATATTTAGAGCTGCATAGAAAAGCAAACTACAAAAAATAAGTCTGATCTATTTGTTTGCTTTGGGTGTATCGCCGTTTGTAACAGTTTTTCAGTAATGTAACAACGGTAAGTTAACCTAACCGGTGTTCCCGATCATACCAGTACTAAACAGAGCCCGCAAGTAACTGCCTATTTCTCGACATGATTCAGGGGTGAAGGACTAAATGACTTTAGTTACAGTGTCTTTTATCAACTCGTAACGGAAGACATCTGCCTCATCCGCGGATTGATGCAAAAACCTCGTAATCTATTGATCTGCGCTCTCCCTACTGCTGTACAGGTAATACTGTCACTTTGTGAAACGATGAACATAAGCTCTGTAGAGCTTTTGAGCGGCCCTATTTTAAGAACAGTTTAATCCAATTATATCTTACCCTCCAGTAATGTGCTAGTACCCATTTAGGTCTAAGCTGGGTCGACTGAGGCAATCGTGAATGATAAAGTGCCTTGCCTAAGAACACACCGCAATAAGAGTTGCCAGGAATTGAACCTGTAACCTTCACCTCCATAGAAAAGTATCTTACCCCTTGAGCTACATAGACGGGCTTCAAATGAAATCATCATCATCATCATCATCTTGAGTAATTGCCTCGTGCTCCGTATGGAGTATATTCACAACTGGATAAAACAATTTTACACAATGCGCAGCAGGCAGGGCTGACTTCTTCCAGATAAAAGTTCCTCTATATACAGTAGGATAATAGTTGATTAAAAACATCTCTAAGAGTTTAGTAGGTGTATTGGTTGGCCAGCATCAGTTGGAAACCTTCCACGTTTGTCTGGACAACAGCAGTTTGAGGCAACTTGTTCCATAGGATGATGGTGGCATTCAGCATTAAAAAAATGTGGTCTATAGCCATGTTCTCTAACTTCATGTTTTAAGTGCTGAAGATTTAAGTAAGGATCTACATCTACATTTACATCTACTTGGTGTACAGCCAAACAATCAATTTTGATTATAACTGCCGGAAGGCGCTTGTCTGGGACAGACTGTTAAAAGATGAACAAGCTCAGTCATTAGGTGCTAAGTTGAAAAGAATTACTATTACTAAGATTAAAAACATAGATATAGATTAGAAGGTTACAGTTGCCAGCCTCTCAGTGAATAGAATAAAACTGGGGCTGGACTGTATGCGTAGGGGAAGACATAGAATCCGTTATGACTGACGACATATCGAGGGCTTGGTGCAAAACTATTGTAAGTGTATATAAATAAAGAACAAGATACAATAGTTTTGCCCAAAGCCCTCGATATGCTGGATATGGCCAGAGATTTTTGTCACAATATGTATTTAACGCAATACTAAAGTTCTTTGAATTTAGTAATTACATTGCAAAACTTAGATATATACGCATTTTGATGTTAATTGATAATGAAATAAGGTATGTTTAAGCAAAGACGGATTCTACGTCAATTTATACGTATTTTGTTTTAGCAACTGGGACATCAGAATTGTGGGAATATAAAATTATGTAAACGTATCGAAGGATCAGGATATGCTCATGGAATTATTTTCCCACAATGGACGGTAGCTACTTTTCTTTTTTTAAATGTAAGGCCTACTAACAAAGCTCTGTGTTACATTTTTAAAACGTTTACGCATCAACAGTATTTAACTCGGTAAAATTTGAGAACATATTCAATTGCAAAGATATTACAATCAAGTAGATCTTAGCAGGTGTCCGTTCCGGTTTCCAAAGACGCTTTTTTAACAGTTGAAAGTCTTTGTTCTTTTGTTTAGTTTTATTCATACCTGCAATCATGTTGAAGCCTCCTATAGTATTACTTGTTTTTCTTGCATCATTTTTAGCTGCGCCGCTGATTTACTCACTTGATAAATTAGTTATGATGGAAAATTCGAAGTGGGTTTTCACAGCTGGGGTCATCACGCTTCCACTTTTCGGATTGCTGTGCACCATTTTCGTACAAGAACATCCCGGGAAGAAAGAGACCCTGTACTATGGTAAAATTTGTGATTGCAGAACTTCAATTTTTACATTTCCAAATAAAGTTTAAATACTTCATGTTCCGTAAGTCTTTGCCTTCAAGTATACTTGGGTAGATCAGTCTTACTAAACACTGCAACAGGTGATATCGATAGATGTATCGTATTGACCATATCAACATTATAGGATAAATCCCGTGATCCGGTATTTCCGTAAATAGGGTCAGGGGGGCTGGCAAGATAAACCGATATACGTGTACTAAGCAGGTCCCATAACTCTACTTTGTTTTTTTTTTTTTTTTTTTTCAAAATTATGCCCCTTTTTCGACTTAGCAGTCTTTGGTTTAAGTTTTTATATATGTTAGCTGGTATCTCACTATCCAGGGCCGTAGGAACAGGTGGTGGGGGTGCTGGCCCCCCATAATTTGACCAATTATCTTAGCAATTTCTTGACAGCGAGTCAATTTTAGCTGATTTTCAAAATGCAAAATGTGTGCCCCCCCCCGCCACCATCTGGAAATGCTTCCTGCGGTCCTGCTGTCCACTAATGGGAATGGATTGAAACTTCACACTTGTTCACTGTCATGATCTGACATGTACTCACTGTGCAGGTCAAATAACTCTACTTTGCATTTTTTCAAAATTATGCCCCTGTATCTCAGTATCCACTAATGAAAAAGGATTGAAACTTCACAAACTTGTTCACTCTCATGATATGACATGCAGTGCAAATTATTTTTATGCCCCCTTTAAAGAAGAAGGCGTTTATTGTTATGCTCATTCTTGGTCGGTTTGTCAGGCGGTAGATTTGGTTTTTGATTAAAATGGTCTCACTTCATAGGATGATTGCATGTGGCAAGTAGATGCCCCCTATTGTTTTCGGGGTCAGTAGGTCAGACCTCAAGGTCACAGTCACAATTTTCAATGTACCAGTTAAATTTGTGGAGCAAAATTTTCTCTTGCACATCTGAGGGAATAATTACAAAACTGTTTCATTGAAAACACATTTTCATTTTTCAAGATTAATTTTTACCGCCAACCTTTTTTTATTGTTTCAGTGTGGTGTATTTTCTCATTCACTGCTGTGGTAGATCTATTTATTGCACTGGAGCTTGATGGGTATGTGAAAGGTTTTATGGAGTTCTATTTGAGAGAAGGGGAACCGTATCTGCGAAGCTCATATGGCACTATGATCAACTGGTGGGATGGCATCGGACATTTTTCGATGTATCTTGGCATGATTTATCTACTGACTACAGGGTAAGACCTTTAATATATTGTACTCAAATGAGATGAATTTGAGATCCTGTAATACCATCTCATGGCTAACTTATAATGTAAGGCATAGCCTGCATAGGCCTATTTACCCAATTTGTGAGAAATGTTTTATGATCCTCATAGCAATGTTGCCATAAAAACTTTGTAACCAGTTTAAGGGCATGTGTACATGACATAAAATTAAGGTAGCATTTCAGTCACATTTCCATTAAATAACATGTCAAGTAAAAGAATGTTGCAAAGAGAAAAGATATTAGTATTTTTTGCTTTTGAATTCTGTTCACAAATAGCTATTGATAAAATTTGCAGTATTTGTGTACTCTTGAATGTTTCAACATTTGAAATGTTTGTTATTTCTTGTTTTTAGACAAGACTATCGGCTGCTTGGATTGTACTGGGTTGGATCGATCACTCATAGTATGATAGTGTTTATGCCTGGAAATGTAATTGGTGAGTTAATCCTTACGCTGCTAAATTTCTATAATGAAATTGTCCATCTTTCAATTTTCACAGTACCATTGACTGTTAAAAGGGGTGCTTATCAAAAAGATACTGACTGAATGGCAACCCGTGCAGATCTTGATCAGACTGCATGGATGTGCAGGCTGATCATGATCTACACTGGTCGCAAAGGCCGAATCAGTCGTGTCCAGCATGATAAGGGTTAAATACCTTTTTGCTCTTTCATTTCTTACAACAAGTTGTCCCAAAAGAGCCTTAAAAGCAATCTTAAGTACAATTGCGTGGTAATATTTTTATTAAGTAAGTGATATGATTAAAGAGTTTTGAATGGAACTGATTCTATGTGGATGAAATCTGAGAAATGGTAACACTGTCCAGTAATTTTTTTGTGTAGAAAATATTGTTAGAACTGAATAACGTTTCTGTCAGATGAACACTTAACATTATGTCATGTTAAATGATGAGCTCAGTTGATTACATACAAGGTGAAAATTTTGTTTGCGCTGGTCCACTAAATTAAATAACAAACAAATGAAATATATACGTTTATCTTCAAAATTTGAAACCCACAAATTCAAGTCAGCACGAAATCACTATTTCAAACCAAAACCATGAAAATCCATCCCCACAAAATTAAATAATTTCACAGTATTATTGAATAAGTAAGTTTTAGCTTTTTGACAATTTCAGGAAATAAGGGATTGAAGTGGTCATATTTCCTAAATGTGCCATATGTATTTTATCCAATATATGCTGGTGTACGATTCCTACGAGAGGGCATGAGAATCAAACAAAAACAGGTATGTTTACATCACAGATGAATTATTCATTTCATGTTTTCACTAAGTATTTCATTTACACAGATTATTAATCTCCCTTTAATAAAGCTGCTGTCTAAAGATAAGTTATGTTGATTTCTAGAGATGCAGATAATCTGGCATTGATGAAAGACTGAAGAAATGAAAATCGATATTAAGTAATATTGATTTTGTGGTTTACACTTTTCTATAAACAATGATGTTGTAATTTGTTGGGATACTTTGCAAGGAAGTACTCATTTTAAAACTCTGGTGAGTTACTCTGGAACTTTAAAAATATTGAAGTTCAGAGTTCATATTGGTTGTGTGACATCATTTATAACATTTTTAGCTCGACTATACGAAGTATAAGGAGAGCTATCCTACTCGCCCCGGTGTCGGCGTCTTTCCGCGTCCCCACCTTGGTTAAAGTTTTGGTGCACTTTCTCTTTTTAGCTCACCAGAGCCAAAGGCTTAGGGTGAGCTATTAGGATGGGCCGGCGTCCGTTGTCCGTAAACTTTTACTTCAAACGACATCTCCTCATAAACCGCTAGGCAAATTTCATCCAAACTTCACAGGAATGTTCCTTGGGTGAAGCTCTACAAAAATTATACAAAGAATTGAATTCCATGCAGAACTCTGGTTGCCATGGCAACCGAAAGGAAAAAACTTTAAAAATCTTCTTTTCAAAAACCAGAAGCCCTAGAGCTTAGATATTTGGTGTGAATTATTGCCTGGTGGACCTCTACCAATTTTTTTCAAATCATGACTCCGGGATCAAAATTGACTCCGCCCCAGGGGTCACTTGATTTTACATAGAAAAATCTTAAAAAATCTTCTTCTCAAAAACCAGAAGCCCTAGAGCTTAGATATTTGACGTCACATGTAGCATTGCATAGTGGACCTCTACTAAAGTTGTTCAAGTCATGACCCCGGGGTCAAAATTGACCCCGCCCCAGGGGTCACTTGATTTTACATACGAAAATCTTCAAAATTTTTCTAAAAATAAACCAGAAGGCCTAGAGCTTAGATATTTCACGTGTAGCATTGCCTAGTGGACCTCTACAAAATTTGTTCAAATCATGACCCCCGGGGTCAAAATTGACCCCGCCCCAGGGGTCACTTGATTTTACATAGGAAAATCTTCAAAAATTTTCTAAAAATAAACCAAAAGGCCTAGATCTTAGATATTTGACATGTAGCATTGCCTAGTAGACTTCTACAAAATTTGTTCAAATCTTGACCCCCCAGGGCCAAATTGACCTCGCCCCATGGGGTTACTTGATTGTACATAGAAAAATCTTCAAAATTTTCTAAAAATAAACCAGAAGGCCTAGAGCTTAGATATTTGACATGTAGCATTGCGTAGTGGACCTCTACAAAAGTTGTTCAAATCTTGACCCCCCAGGGTCAAATTGACCTAGCCCCAGGGGTTACTTGATTGTACATAGGGAAATCTTCATAAATTTTCTAAAAATAAACCAGAAGGTCTAGATCTTAGATATTTGATATGTAACATTTCCTAGTAGACTTCTACAAACTTTGTTCAAATCATGACCCCCGGGGTAAAATTGGCCCCGCCCCAGGGGTTACTTGATTGTACATCAGAAAATCTTCCAAAAAATTTCTAAAAATCATCAGTTTGACATTTGAAACATGTAGCTCATATTATTCTGGTGAGCGATCCAGGGTCATCATGACCCTCTTGTTTCAACTTATCTCTGTAATTACTTGATGGATTTGATTCAAACTTGAAATACTTATTCCTCATCATTATCCACATCATCTGACATAAGGGCCATAACTCTGGCACCAATATTTCATGAATTATCTCCCCTTATCACATAGATTTTCAGGTTAAAGTTTTGATGCACTTTCACTCTATCTCTGTTATTACTGAATGGATTTGATTCAAACTTAAAATACATGTAGTTGTTCAGCATCATCACCCACATCACATGACACAAGGTGCATAACTCTGGCACCATTTTTTCATGAATTATTCCCCCTTTTTACTTAGAATTTCAGGTTAAAATGTTGGTGCACTTTCATTCTACCTCTGTGTTACTGAATGGATTTGATTCAAACTTAAAATAGTTGTTCAGCATCATCACCCACATCATATGACACAAGATGCATAACTCTGGCACAATTTTTCATGAATTATTCCCCTTTTTACTTAGAATTTTCGGTTAACGTTTTATGCACTTCCACTCTATCTCTGTTATTAATGAATGGATCTGATTCAAACTTAAACAATTGTTCAACATCATTACCCTTATCATATGACACAAGGTGCATAACTCTGGGACCAATTTTTCATGAATTATTTCCCCTTTTTACTTAGAATTTTAGGTTAAAGTTTTGATGCACTTTCATTCTACCGCTGTTATTACTGAATGGATTTGATTCAAACTTAAAATAGTTGTTCAACATCATCACCCACACCATATGACGCAAGGTGCATAACTCTGGCACCAATTTTTCATTTATTATTCCCCCTTTTTACTTAGAATTTTAGGTTAAAGTTTTGATGCACTTTCACTCTGTCTTTGTTATTACTGAATGGATTTGATTCAAACTTAAAATAGTTGTTCAACATCATCACCCACACCATATGACACAAGGTGCATAACTCTGGCACCAATATTTAATGAATTATGCACCTTTTTGCTTAGGATATACTTATATAGTGTTTTGATACATTTTATCTTTACCTCTCTTATTACTTTAAGTTAATATTTTTGACATAGACTCAGGCTATTGTGCAATATCTTCATCCACAATTGGAGTCATTAAACACTCCAGTGACAGCTCTAGTTTCCTCAGATGTGCCCAGTTTCACTATCCAGCATCGAAATAGTCGAGCGCGCTGTCTCCTGTGACAGCTCTTGTCATGTGTGTCTTCACTTTAAAAAGTTCATTAACGATGATATGCTCTATTTTACATGGGCAAAGGAACAAATTTATATCATTTATAGATAATTGATAATGGAAGATGTGTCTGCTATGAAAAGTATTAACTTTTCATCAATAAATATGCACCTCTTCTCTTGTGGAATAATACTGTGCTTCTAAAGTTCATTTCGGCGTAGCACTGCAGAACTCATACAAATCTAATAACCTGTAAAATATATATGTGAAATTAACACAGTTAATAAGTTTGCACCAAAGTCCACTACATTACAGAATACAGTCCTTGAACATTTTTTACGGAGGGCTTCATTTTGGTAGAAATTCTAACACCAAATTAAGTGGTTTGTGGTAGTAAATGCATTGATTATTTACAGGTTGATAAAAAGAAGTCAAGTTGGGAACAAGCAGCTGAGTGGATGTTTGCTGTCTGGTTTCTCGCAGCTATCGTTATAGCAGCATTCAGATATATAGTAAGTTTTCTTAATCAGTGAGCTTACTGTTGTAACATATACTGGAGAATAAACTGTTAACTGAGGATTCTTTTGCGATAGTCTCTTACAGATGTGTAACTATTATGTAGGTCATTGATGTAAACCACAAGGTCATTCGTTAAGGTAAGGCACCCAAAATGCCCCTTCTGGCATTATTTCATCATGGGAAGGCACCTGCATAGAACCACTGATCTTAGAAAGCCAGCTTGATGGCTTCCCAACATGAAGAATTCACTTGATTGTGAAGGATCCGTATTGTATTATGGTTGAATAGGTCAAAAGTCAAGGTCACATTAACAGGAAAACTGAGAATTGTATCCAGATTCCAAGTCATAAAGTGTAGTAGCTACAGCTTTCAAAGTTTTCACAGTGATTAAGCCCCAATTGAGGAAGATCCCTTTTGATATGGGGTCAGTGGCTCTGAGGTCAATGACGCAGGGACCTGACTTAATTTTTAGCCCACCTGAGCCAAAGGCTCAGGCTGAGCTATTGTGATCGCTCACCGTCCGCCGTCCGGCCACACTTTCCTTTAAACAACATCTCCTCCTAAACCATTAGGCCAATTTTGATGAAACTTCACAGGGATGATCCTTTGATGGTCTTCTTAAAAAAATTGTTCAAAGAATTGAATTCCATACAGAACTCTGGTTGCCATGGCAACCGAAAGGTAAAACTTCAAGAATCTTCTTGTCCAAAACCACAAGGCCTAGGGCTTTGATATTTGGCATGTAGCATCATCTAGTGGGCCTCTACCAAGATTTTTCAAATTATCCCCCTAGGGTCAAATATGGCCCCACCCCGGGGGTCACATGGTTTATATAGACTTATATAGGGAAAAACTTTGAAAATCTACTTGTCCAAAGCCATATGGTCTAGGGCTTTGATATTTAGTATGTAACATCGTCTAGTGGGCCTCTACCAAGATTGTTCAAATTATCCCCCTAGGATATAATATGGCCTGCCCTGGGTGTCACATTGTTTCTATAGACTTATATAGAGAAAAACTTTAAAAAATTTCTTGTCAAAAACAAAAAGGCATAGAGCTTTGATATTTGGTATGTAGCATCATATAGTGGGCCTCTACCAAGATTGTTCAAATGATCCTCCTAGGGTGAAATATGGCCCCGCCCAGGGGGTCACATGGTTTTTATAGACTTATATAGGAAAAAAACATTAAAATCTTCTGGTTTGAGACTACAAGACCTAGGCTTTTGAAATTTGGTATGTAGCATTGCCTTGTGGTTCTCTACCAAGGTTGTTCAAATTATTACTCTGGGATGAAATGAGGCCCTGCTATGGGGGTCCCTAGTTTTACATAGACGTATATAGGAAAAAACTTTACAAACCTTCTTGTCTGAAACTGCAAGGCATAGGCTTTTGATATTTGGTATGTTGCATTGCCTAGTGGTCTACTACCAAAATTGTTCAAATTATGCCCCTGGGGTGAAAGAGGCCCTGCTCTGGTGGTCCCAAGTTTTACATAGACTTATATAGGAAAAACTTTAAAAATCTTCTTGTCTGAAAGTTCAAGGCCTATGCCTTTGATATTTTGTATGTATCATTGCCTAGTTGATCTCTAACAAGGTTGTTCGAATTATGCCCCTGGGGTGAAAAGAGGCCCCGCCCCAGGGGTCACTTGATATATGAGTTATATAGGCAGGTTTTTTTCTAGCTAATTTGGGAACATAGCCTATACCCCCAAAATTGGGAATTTTGACGCATAAATGTTTCGAATTGGGAAATATTTAATCCCATAGGATATAGTAAAGATGTGTTTAAGCACTTTCTCATACACTTGTTTCACATTGTACAACCTCTTTTAACATACTTCCATTACAAAATTGTCCATAATTTGGTCAATGTTTGTGCAGTTTTGATGAAATTTTTTTCAAAATGTAGATTGGGAATTTTTGCACTCATTTTGGGAAAAATACATACTTTTTGGCATTGGGAATATAGCCCAATAATGGCTATAAAAACGCCGATAAAAAACTCTGATAGGAAAAATACTTAAAAAATTATCAGATTATATTTCCTAGACTGTTTGATAATATTTACCAGATGACCCTAAGTGATAAGGTGTCACCCTACTGTGACCTTGACCTACTGAACTACTTTCTTGTTTTTTTAGATACAGCCTTGAAATTTGGATGACATGTACAGTTTTGCACACCATTCTTAAATCTGACTTTCAGTGACCATGAATATGACCTACTGACCTACTTTCTTGTTTTTAAAGCATTAACAAAGAAATCTGTTCAAGCAAGCAATTTAACTCAGGTGAGCGATATAGGGCCATCATGGCCCTCTTGTTAGTATTTTATTTTGATTTTAGGGCTCATAGAAAGAGTAATCAGTCTTTATTTGATGACTGAGCATCCCTTGAGGAGGATCCCTATTGCTTTTGGGGTTGGAAGGTCAAAGTCATATTGATACTCCCACCCACCACCCACATTTTTATACGCCAATCTCTGAAAGTGCAGGGCGTATTATGTGAACACAGTGGCGGCAGGTGGTCGGCGTCCAAAGCATGTCCGCTATCCTAGTCAAACAGTTTTCATCCGATCTTCACCAAACTTGCAGACAATGTTTGTGGGCATAATATCTCGGCCAAGTTCGATAACCAGCCAAATCGCCCCAGTCACTCCTGGATTATGGCCCTTTAATTACTTGAAAAGCTGCAAATTTAGCCTTGCCCGCTCTCTAAGTCAAAGAGTTTTCATCCGATCTTCACCAAACTTGCTGACAATGTTTGTGGGCATAATATCTCGGCCAAGTTTGATAACCACCCAAATCGCCCTAGGCACTCTTGGATTATGGCCCTTGAATTACTCGAAAAACTGAGAATTTAGCCTTGTCTGCTCTCTAAGTCGAACAGTTTTCATCCGATCTTCAACAAACTTGCTGACAATGTTTGTGGGCATAATATCTCGGCCAAGTTCGATAACCACCCAAATCGCCCAAGGCTTTCTTGGATTATGGCCCTTGAATTAGGCCAAGTTCGATGACGGGCGTATTTTGCGACAGTCTGGCACTTTTGTTTTACATTCAGTACATTTTCTTGTTATTGTATCTAAGTATCCCTAATCCACATCCTGCAGTCCCCACACATGCTCATACCCCCTACCCCTCTCCTCCCCTGTATATTCTTTTTTGTGGTCCCCAAAGGTTTTTGGGGGGTGGCACTTAAAGTTGCCCTAGCTTGTCTGTCCATCTGTCGTCCATCAGAATTTGTGTCGTGCATCTCAAAAAGTATTTGACCCAGAGTCATCAAACCTCACAGGATTGCTATTCAGCATATGAAGTTGTGCACCTGGTCTTTTAATCGGGATTTCACACAGCCAGACCAGAGTTATGGCCCTTGACTTGGTCAAAAATGTACATGAAAAGGGCCTAAAAGTTTTTGTCCCATGTATCTTAAAATGTATTTGACCTAGGATTGTGGAAAATAATAGGAGTACTATTCAGCTGTGAAGTTGTGCACCAGTCCTGTTATTTTGTTTGAGATTTTAGTCGGCCAGACCAGAGTTATGGCCCATTGACTTGGTTAAAAATATGCATAAAAGGGCATAAAAGTTTGTGTCACACATATGGTGACTTTGACCTTGACCTAGAAATCTGTTTCCATCTATAACTGAAGAATACTAGTGTTTGTATCGAAGCCTTTCTGTCTGACTGCCAACCATGGGTTTCCTATTCATAACTGAAGAATTCTTTGGCCTACAGTTGTCAAATTTCTTAGGATGATTTCCTGTGGTTAGTAGATAACCCTTTTTGTTTTTTGTGTCAGTTGGTCAAAGGACAAAGGTTATTGTGATCATGGGAGTCCAGCATGAGGGGTATGGATGTTTTACAAACACATTTTGTTTACATTCAAGACAATCACTTTTCCTCCACGGTTGGAATTTTATACAAGGTTTTAAAGAACAGTGAAATAATGCTCCATTTTTCAACCCTCACAAGAAATGGTTCAAATTACTCCATTTTTAACAGTTAAGTCATGAGAGTGTGTTACATGTATATGTTGTCCTAACTGATTTGTGCTTTTGTTTTCAGAGTTGCATGGGTTGTAAAGAAAAGATAACAGAATATTATTTAAAGGAAATAGAACCATACCTTAATGATCCTACACAGTATGGGCGTACTCAGGTAAAATGAGCTAAATTTAGATTGTTAACTACACTGCTTAGTGTTAATGTCATTTAAAATAAAATTTATATAAAGATCCTTTGGAAGCATAAAATGCAACCAAGCAAAATAATAGCAGACTCGGTTTGATCGAGTCTTCAGAAAAGGTAATAGAATGTGCAGCATCTCTCCTGCCCCCTAACACTTGCTTAAGCGGACAAGCGGAACACTATTACACTGATATTGAATGGACTCCATGATCACAAAGGACCAGAAAATATAACAACACTGAAAGACATGTTTAGTGTTGAAAATAAACTCCAATAAAAGTACTACAGGGATTTAAAGATTTATATGCATGTCTACCTCTAAAGATTGGATTTATGTGCACCTTACATTTTAGGGGTTTAATATTGTAGATAGGAAGGTATTTAAGATTTTATTTTCACTTATTTATGTGATTAGAGCAACTCATTAATTCATAACTCTTGAAATTTAAAACAATTATGTCAAATTAGTATAAACAACAATTAAGTGCAGTCATTTTCCTAATGCAAAAAAGTCTGTTGTCTACCAAATTGCAAAATAAAAATGATGCAAACTTTACCAGAAGTACAGAAATTTCAGTACCTTTTACTTTGATTGTCTCACTAACAACTAAATAGTTACCAAATATATAAAATAGACTTGATCACAGTTAAAGTGATTGTACCATTTCCTTTTCAGTTATGACAATAATTATCTCTTTCAGGCCTTATGCTATTTCTACTACTTCGTACCGTTCTACGTTGCTGCTTTTTGCTCACTGATCTACCCTGGTGAACGTTGGGTAAAGGACTGGTCACTTATTCATGCCGGTGCATCCATCCAGGCACAGCTTGTCTTCATTTGCAGCTCACTGAAGTGGCGTACACAGGCCGAGTTCCAGGTACCAGACACAACTGAAGCCAGGTCAATTTTCTGGACTGTGAACCTTAGTTTGGTAATTGTTCCACATCTTTTTGCATTGTATTGCCATAGATATGAGGTTAGAGAGTTTTTCTCAGGGAAGGTAATTCCAGCATGGAAGAGTATTCAAGGGGAGGTAAGGACCTCTCAGAAAACAACTAAGAAAATCGGTGTCCCAACAAGAAATGGACCAGTTACAAGACAGCAGAAGAAACTCATGTGAAACAAGAGGAACAGCTTCATCAGCATTTCACTGAAATTTGCAAATGAGATCTCAAAATTTTTCATTTAAAAAGAAAGTATTTTTTTAACCTTTACCCTGCCAAATTTCTAAAATGGACTGATTCATCATTCATTTTCGGCAGTACCACTTCCTATTCAAAGGGGTGTTCACTGAAATTTACTGACTGAATAGCGAACAGTGTAGACCATGATCAGCCTGCACAGATGTGCAGGCTGATCTTGGTCTGCACTGGTTGCATAGGCAGAATCACTCGCTTCCAGCAGGCTATAAGTTAAAAAGGACATTGATAGATTCTATTAGATAAATGTGTACATTCATACATTTATAACATGTTATCTATTTAAAAATCTGTCTTCACTAAGAAAGTGATAAAACCCTAAACTTAATCATAAAAAGTATTATTTCATGTCATTTTCCAGTAGACTGTTCTTTTTATATGGTAACATTTTATATTATTTTACAAATTTGCTTTTAGTTGTTGAAAATTGACGAAAATTGGGGGAAAAGTCAAAATACAAATGTAGATATATTCAACATTCCTTTTTATCTACCGGGTATTACTGTTAAATCATTTAATTTCGTGGGCATGAAATTTCGTGGTTTTGGTCAAAACGGCAATTACGTGGGGATATGAATTCGTGGATTTCAAGTTTTGAACATAAAATGAATGGGAATTTTACTTGTTCGTTTGGATTTAATTTCATGGATTGACTCAACCATGAAATCCACGAAAATTAGTCCCCCACGAATATTAATGATTTCACAGTATACAAAATAAGAGGAAATAATTATATTGTTCTACATTATTTTTTAACTGATGTAAGAAATAAAAGTAACAATGGTTTTTGATTGTTATGAACTGTTTTTAGCTCATCTGAGTTTTTGAAAAAAAGAAGATGAGATATTGTTATCACTTGATCGGCATTGGTGTTGCCTGGTTAAGTTTTGTGTTTAGGTCAGCTTTTCTACTAACTATCAAAGCTATTGCTGTAAAATTTGCAACACTTGTTCACCATCAATAGCTGACTCTGTACAGCAATAAACATAACTCAATCCTGCTTTTTGCAAGAATTATGGCCCCTTTTGGACTTAGAAAAGTATCAGATTTCTTGGTTAAGTTTTGTGTTTAGGGTCAACTTTTCTCATTAACTGTCAAAGCTATCGCTTTAAAACTTGGAGCAGTTATGTGCCATTTTAAGTTTACTCTGCTCAGCAAGTACCGTAACTCTACATTGCTTTTTGCAAGAATTATGACCCCTTTTTGGTTTTTAAAAGCTATTATACATTGGCAAAAAAATCAGGTGAGCATTTGCACCAGCAAGGCAGTACAATTGTTTTGAAATTAATTTGATCTGATTTTATACAAACAATCTTATCTTTTGTAGAAATTTTATCTATCATATACATGTTTGTGGATATTTTAATGATAAAAATCATTATAAAAGTGTTTTATATTCATCTTACATTGTTAAATTCTACTGGCAGCTATGTTAGTTAGATGACCTTTTGTAGATATTTTACGTATACCCCATTAACCCAAATAATTTTAAGTGAACTCACTATATTTATTTTTGGCATTTAAAATTATGTTGTGTTTGATAAAACTAGATATTGAAAATAATTCATATTTTGGTAGTAAACATGTCAAATGAAAGAAAAAGGAGATAGCATATCAACTTTTACTTGAAAAATACTTTAATATGGTAAAGATACAATATCAACCATGCATATCTATGTACATTGTATGCAAAACAATTACTGAATTACAATGAAACATACAGAGTACCCTCCCTTATGTTATAGATTAAAGAGTTAATTCCCTTTTTATATGCAGGGCTTTAATCACAAACAAGCTGAAATAAATTAGTGTAAACTAACTCTCAAATATTGTTTTTTTGTGTTATTGACATTGCTTGAGTTGTATTTTTTTATAGCTCACTTGTGCCAAAGGCTCAAGTAGAGCTTTTGTGACCACTCATGTTGTTGTCCGCCGTGCGTCATCCATCCAACCATCAATAATTTCTAAAAAAATCTTCTTCAAAACTACTGGGCAGATTTACACCAAACATCACAAGAATGAGCCTTGGATGGCCCCCTTTCCAACTTGCCCAAAGAATTCAAATTCATTCAGAACTTTGGTTGCCATGGCAACCGAATGGAAAATTTTTAAAAATCCCTGTTAGACACTGTAAGCCAGATTTCAAAAATATTTTGGGCTCCTGTGGCCGAGTGGTTAAGGTCGCTGACTTCAAATCTCTTGCTCCTCATCAATGTGTTTTTGAGCCTCAGAGGGGGCGTTGAATTCTTCATGTGAGGAAGTCATCCTTTCAGATTGCCTAAAGAATTAAAATCCATTCAAAACTGAGGTTGCCATGGCAACCAAAAGGAAAATCTTTAAAAATCTTTTTCTCAGAAACTTTTAGCCGGATTTCAAAAATATTTTGTAGAAAAGATCTCTAGGTGACTTTCTACCAAAATTGCTTTTCGATAAAAACATGGCTGCCAGGGGGCAGGACTAATTTTCCCTGTATGACTATATTGTAAATTTCAAAAACCTTCCTCTCTGATTCTGAAACCTAAAGACCTAGAGCTGTGGCATTATCTAGTGGACTCTCACCAAGATTGTTCCAGTTATGATTCCATGGTCAATATTGGTTCCGCCCCGTGGTCCCTTGAATTCACATGGATTTTTATATAAAAAAACCCATAAAAAATGTTTTCTGAAACTGAGAGGCACTTACATGTGGCATTGGCTAGTGGTCCTTTACTAAGATTGTTCATATCAATACCTTGGGTCCATTTAAAGCCCTGCACTGGGGTCACTTAGCTTTTATACGAGTTATATAGGAAAAAATACTTAAAAAATTATCCGATCATATTTCCTAGACTGCTAACTTATAATTACCCTATTAACCCAAGTAATTAGGGGTCTTTTGACTGTGACATTGACCTACTGACCTACTTTCTTGTTTTTCAAGATACTTAAAAAATCCTGGTTAAAGTTTTGCATGCAAGTTACTATCTCCAAAACTAATGCAGATGTTGAAATCTGTGCAGGCTGATCTTGGTTTGCACTGGTCACAAAGGCAGAATTAGTTGCCACCAGGCCCCAATTTCACGAAAAAAACTTAAGTAATTGCTTAGCTATTAAAGAGAATTCCTATAGTTTTTTTCCTTTCATAGAATTTTTTTAAATTCACATATATGATATGAAATTTTGTGCTGAAAACAATGAACAAATAAAAACAATAGGTCACCAGGCTCGTTTTTGTGAAAAATTGTTTTGAACACATCCACTGTTGCTGAAACTGCCAGTGATTTTTCAACATTTTCATAACCAAAATATACAATCAAGACAGCACAATAATTTTTTTTCTTTTTACAAATTTTATTATATGCTTATTTGATATTATAGCCATATTTGTAATACTCCATCCTAACAGTAATTGGTACAAATGAAAAAAAATATTGTTTCATATTTACTTTTGTGAACTTTTTCAATGAAAAATACCCATGATGAAGAATATCTTTTTAAATTTTGAAAAAACTCTTTCATAGATTTTTTCCCTGTTTTTCTTGTGTATCGATAATTGTATTGTGAACATAAAAATGGCTAAAAATGTATGGGTCACCAGGCTAAATTTTATGTTAAAACCGCTAGAATACAACACCTGTTAGGACGGAAAGTGGCGCGAACCTGGCCAAATTGATTACATGTATGTGCGCTAGAAGTTAAAAAAAGTTTTAAAAATTCTTAATTCTTTCTATAATTGAATACTAAATAATCTGAAAGGTGATATTGACTTATCAGTACTAAGTCAATTATCTTACATTATATGAACAACACTGTCTTTGTACTAAAATGCGATATGAAACACAACCACAACAAGAGGGCCATGATGGCCCTATATCGCTCACCTGTTATCATTGCACTTGAGGACAAGAAGGTCCTCAGAAAAAATATCTAAGTCCAAAGGACAGGAACAACAAAGGAAAGAAATTTAACCAAAAAGAAAAAAAAATTCTTACAAGGTACAGATATGTCAAAATACACCTAAAAATTGGAGGTACCATCCATGTTGTACCACAGAAAAATGGTCTTGGTTTTTCCCTACGGCCAATAATAAAAAAGTTACTAAAAATAAGCTATTTATAGAAATGTAAAAGGGAAGTAATTAAAAAGAAAGTTGTAAGTGAACAAAAGAAGGATCTGCCAAATAAATCTGTTGACATAAATGAAATTTCAGATCAGTATCTTCATTAGTTACGGAGATATGCCCATTTTAATTTGAAATAAAGGGAGGTAATTTGACATAAAATCAGTCCATAGTTATCTACTCTGATTGGCTCAGTCCAACTAATGACAATAATGAAATTTCAAATAAGTCCTAAAAGTACTTACTGATATAAATCCATTTTGACTACAATCAGGGGAGGTAATCAGATATAAAATAACTTACGATTGGATCTGATTTGTCATGGAATCCAAGATTTATTGTTGTTGAAGATATTTTGGAAGTTTGTATAAACAAGAGGACCATGATGGTCCTGAATCGCTCACCTCTTCCCACATGACCCAGTTTTGAGTATGACGTCGTTTTTTCTATTAATTGACATAGTGACCTAGTTTTGAACATGACCTAGGTATTATCGAGATAAAAATTCTGACCAATTTTCATGAAGATCCATTGAAAAATATGGTCTTTAGAGAGGTCACAAGGTTTTTCTATTATTTGACCTATTGACCTAGTTTTCGAAGGTACGTGACCCTGTTTTGAACATTACCTAGATATCATCAAGGTGAACATTCTCACTAATTTTCATGAAGATCTCATGAGAAATTGGCCTCTAGAGAGGTCACAAGGTTTTTCTATTTTTATACCTACTGGCCTAGTTTTTGACCACACGTGACCCAGTTTCGAAACTGACCTAGATATCATCAAGGTGAACATCAGATCAATTTTCATGAAGATCCATTGAAAAATATGGCCTCTAGAGAGGTCAAAAGATTTTAATAATTTTAGACCTACTGACCTAGTTTTTGACCGCAGTTGACCCAGTTTCAAATTTGACCTAGATATCATCAAGATGAACATTCAGACCAACTTTCATACAGATCCCATGAAAAGTATGGCCTTTAGAGAGGTCACAAGGTTTTTCTATTATCTGACCTACTGACCTAGTTTTTTAAGGCACGTGACCCAGTTTCAAAACTGACCTAGATATCATCAAGGTGAACATTCTGACCAATTTTCATGAAGATTCATTCACAAGTATGGCCTCTAGAGGGGTCATAAGGTTTTTCTATTTTTAAACCTACTGACCTAGTTTTTGACCGCAGTTGACTCAGTTTCGAACTTGACCTAGATATCATCAAGATGAACATTCAGACCAATTTTCATACAGATCCCATGAAAAATATGGCCTTTAGAGAGGTCACAAGGTTTTTCTATTATTTGACCTACTGACCTAGTTTTTGAAGGTATGTGACCCACTTCCAAACTCAAACTAGATATCATCAAGATGAACATTCAGACTAACTTTCATACAGATCCCATGAAAAATATGGCCTCTAGCGAGGTCACAAGGTTTTTCTATTATTTGACCTACTGACCTAGTTTTAGATGGCACGTGACCCACTTTCGAACTTGACCTAGATATCATCAAGATGAACATTTTGACCAATTTTCATGAAGATCTCATGAAATATATGGCCTCTAGAGAGGTCACAAGGTTTTTCTATTTTTAGGCCTACTGACCTAGTTTTTGACCGCACGTGACCCACTTTCGAACCTGACCTAGATATCATCAAGATGAACACTCGGACCAACTTTCATACAGATCCCATGAAAAATATGGCCTTTAGAGAGGTCACAAGGTTTTTCTATTATTTGACCTACTGACCTAGTTTTTGAAGGCACGTGACCCAGTTTCGAACTTGACCTAGATATCATCAAGGTGAACGTTCTGACAAATTTCATGAAGATCATGTGAAATATATGGCCTCTAGAGAGGTCACAAGGTTTTTCTATTTTTAGACTTACTGACCTAGTTTTTGACGGCACATGACCCAGTTTCGAACTTGACCTAGATATCATCAAGTTGAACATTCTGACCAACTTTCATAAAGATCCCATGAAAAATGTGACCTCTAGAGTGGTCACAAGCAAAAGTTTACGGACGCACGGACGGACGACGGACACCGCGCCATCACAAAAGCTCACCTTGTCACTTTGTGACAGGTGAGCTAAAAAAACTATAAATGAAATCTCTATATGGCTGCAAAAGCCAAAATAGCCAATTTTGGACATTTCAGGGGGCATAACTCTGGAACCCATGATGGAATCTGGCCAAGTCAAGAAAGGAACCAAAATCTTGTGGTGATACAAGTTGCGTGCAAGTTTGGTTAAAATCAAATCATAAATGAAGCTGCTGTTGTGCAGACAAGGTCAAAATAGCTAATTCTGGCCTTTTCAGGGGCCATAACTCTGGAACCCATTATGGGATCTGGCCGGTTCAATAAAGGAACTGAGATCTTATGGCAACACAAATTTTGTGCAAGTTTGATTAAATTCAAATCATAAATGAAGCTGCTATTGTGCAGACAAGGTCTAAAGAGCTAATTCTGGCCCTTTCAGGGGCCATAACTCTGGAACCCATAAAGGAATCTAGCCAGTTCAAGAAAGGAACCAAGATCTTATAGTGATACAAGTTGTGTGCAAGTCTGGTTAAAATCAAATCATAAATGAAGCTGCTATTGTGCAGACAAGGTCAAAATAGCTAATTCTGGCCCTTTCAGGGGCCATAACTCTGGAACCGATAATGGAATCTGGCCAATTCAAGAAAGGAACCAAGATCTTATGGTGATACAAGTTGTGTGCCAGTCTGGTTAAAATCAAATCATAAATGAAGCTGCTATTGTGCAGACAAGGTCAAAATAGCTGATTTTGGCCCTTTCAGGGGCCATAACTCTGGACCCCATAATGGGATCTGGCCAGTTCAAGAAAGGAACCGAGATCTTATGGTGATACAAGTTGTGTGCAAGTTTGGTTAAAATAAAACCATAAATGAAACCACTATCGTGCAGACAAGAAATTGTTGACGGACGGACGGACGGACGCACGGACGGACGTATTGACGACGGACGACGGGTGATCACAAAAGCTCACCTTGTCACTATGTGACAGGTGATCTAAAAATAGCAAGATATCTGTCAGGCATGACACTTGTCGTAACAACATAAACCAGTATCAACATTTGATTACTGATAAAACTTATCAAAAAATGTTATTTCATTCAAGAAACCTCATATCAAAGATTGTCTGTAACATGTTTCGACAAATGTTGACTTCAGTTCAGTTTTCCATAGAAAGTGTTGGCTGCGCAGAAAGATGCGCATAAAAAACTATAGGAATTCCCTTTAAGTCTGTTATTTCAGATGCTTGTTTTTGCCCTTTATGCGTCTTCAATGTTCACTTTTTCATCTATATCAGACCGGTATATTACTATTTCATAGATCAAAGCACAACAATTCTGAATTTTACAGAAAATAAAGTGTAAACAAGAGGACCATGATGGTCCTGAATCGCTCACCTATCTCCACATGACCCAGTGTTCAACTGAGTATGACGTCGTTATTTCTATTATTTGACATAGTGACCTAGTTTTTGAGCACATGTGACCTAGATATCATCAAGATAAAAAATTCTGACCAATTTTCATGAACATCCATTGAAAAATATGGCCTCTAGAGAGGTCACAAGGTTTTTCTATTATTTGACCTAATGACCTAGTTTTTGAAGGCACATGACCCACTTTTAAACTTGACCTAGATATCATCAAGGTGAACATTCTCACCAATTTTCATGAAGATCTCGTGAAAAATATGGCCTCTAGAGAGGTAACAAGGTTTTTCTATTTTTCGACCTACTGACCTAGTTTTTGACCGCACATGACCCAGTTACGAACTTGACCTAGATATCATCAAGCTGAACATTCTCACCAATTTTCATGAAGATCCATTGAGAAATATGGCCTCTTAGAGAGGTCACAAGGTTTTTCTATTTTTAAACCTACTGACCTAGTTTTTGACCCCACGTGACCCAGTTTCGAATTTGACTTAGATATCATCAAGATGAACATTTTGACCAATATTCATGAAGATCTCATGAAAAATATGGCCTCTAGAGAGGTCACAAGGTTTTTCTATTTTTAGATCTACTGACCTAGTTTTTAACCCCACGTGACCCAGTTTCGAACTTGACCTAGATATCATCAAGGTAAACATTCTGACCAATTTTCATGAAGATCCATTGAAAAATATCGCCTCTAGAGAGGTCACAAGGTTTTCCTATTTTTAGACCTACTGACCTAGTTTTTGACCGCACGTGACCCAGTTTCGAACTTGACCTAGATATCATCAAGGTGAACATTCTGACCAATTTTCATGAAGATCCATTGAGAAATATGGCCTCTAGAGAGGTCACAAGGTTTTTCTATTTTTAGATCTACTGACCTAGTTTTTAACCCCACGTGACCCAGTTTCGAACTTGACCTAGATATCATCAAGATGAACATTCTGACCAATTTTCATGAAGATCCATTGAGAAATATGGCCTCTAGAGAGGTCACAATGTTTTTCTATTTTTAGACCTAATGACCTAGTTTTTGACCCTACATGACCCAGTTTCGAACTTGACCTAGATATCATCAAGGTAAACATTCTGACCAATATTCATGAAGATTTCATGAAAAATATGGCCTCTAGAGAGGTCACAAGGTTTTTCTATTTTTAGATCAACTGACCTAGTTTTTAACCCCACGTGACCTAGTTTCGAACTTGACCTAGATATCATCAAGATAAACATTCTGACCAATTTTCATGAAGATCCATTGAGAAATATGGCCTCTAGAGAGGTCACAAGGTTTTTCTATTTTTAGACCTACTGACCTAGTTTTTGACCCCACGTGACCCAGTTTCGAACTTGACCTAGATATCATCAAGATTAACTTCTGACCAAGTTTCATGAAGATAATGGTCATAAATGTGATCTCTCGAGTGTTCAATAGCTTTTCCTTTGATTTGACCTGGTGACCTAGTTTTTGACCCTACATTACCCAGATTTGAACTTGACCTAAAGATTATCAAGGTTAACATTCTGACTGACCAAGTTTCATTAAGATATGTTCATGAATGTGGCCTCTAGAGTGTAACAAGCTTTTCCTTTGATTTGACCTGATGACCTTGTTTTTGACCCCATCTGACCTAGATTAACATTCTGACCAAGTTCGATTAGTATATGGTCATAAATGTGGCCTCTAGAGTGTTAACTAGCTTTTCCTTCAATTTGACCTGGTGACCTTGTTTTTGATCCACCTGACCCGATTTAAAGTTGACCTAAAGATCATCAAGATTATCATTCTGACCAAGTCTCATTAAGATATAGTCATAAATGTGGAATCTAGAGTGTTCACTAGCTTTTCCTTTGATTTGACCTGGTGACCTTGTTTTTGACGCCACCTGGCCCAGATTTAAAGTTGACCTGAAGATAATAAAGATTAACATTCTGACTAAGTTTCATGAAGATGAAGCATGTTTATACTTAAGTCATTTTTATCAGTACTTAACATTACATGATTGTATTAGTAATGGCCCTAAAGATTGGTAGATTCTTGAAGTTCTGTTACATTAGAGCCATATTATCAGTTCACACAACAAACCAGTCAGAGCACTTCTATACATTTTTTTTACTGTTTTTGGACCTGGGGAATATTGAATGATTTAATCAAGCCCATCAGTCTAAATATATATGTAAGTAATGTAAATTATAGCAGTATTTAACCCCATAACCGATTGGTTCGACAAAGTTTTATAGTAGACAAAATGTCACAGAAGTCTTCAGTATGCTTATATGCACATCATAACATTGTCTAACTGTATTTTAGTCATGTAACAGTGACAAGAAGCACAGTGCATAGACAAATTATTTCCGACTGCTGTCTATTAAGGGAGTCCTGGAGAATATTCACCTCGCCAAGGGATCAGATTTGTGAAGATCTCACATTTTCTGTCACCGCTGGACATCATTTGTATTTTGCTAATTGTCAGTAATGAAATCATATCTCTATTAATTCCTTTTCTATTGGAAAATCTTGTAAAGCTTAAACCAGTCGAATAGACTTATGACCTGCACACAATTTTCATCAGCTCACCTTCGCACAAAGTGCTCAAGGTGAGCTTTTGTGATCACCCTGTGTTTGTCCATTGTCGTCAACAATTTGACTGTTAACACTCTAAAGGTCACAATTTTAGCCCTATCTTAATGAAAATTGGTCAGAATATTACCCTCAATAAAATCTTGGCAGAGTTTGATATTGGGTCATCTGGGGTCAAAAACTAGGTCACCAGGTCAAATCAAATGAACAGCTTGTTTACACTCGAGAGATCACATTTATGACCATTATCTTCATGAAACTTGGTCAGAAGTTAATCTTGATGATCTAGGTAAAGTTCAAATCTGGGTCATGTGGGGTCAACAACTAGGTCATTAGGTCAAATTAAAGGAAAAACTAGTTAACACCCTAGAGGCCATATCTTAATGAAACTTGGGTCAGAATGTTAATATTGATGATCTTTAGGTCAATAGGTAAGATGAGCAATACAGGGCCTTCATGGGCCTCTTGTTCATGTGACCATTTTAAGATCTTACAGATACAAAACCTTTAAAATGTAGCTCCTTAATATTTAGCCTTTTTCCTAACACCTAAATTCACCGGACCTCTGAAATCTGTCAAGAAGCAGCTGGTAGCCAAATGATTAGCTTGTTTGATTACAATGCTAGTAGGCCAAGTTGTATTCCTGGTCATGGCTGATACCCTGCCTAGGGTTCTAGAAGATTTACTTAAATAAGCACTATTATCTTGCCTCCTACAAGTTTCTTGCATTTCTATTGGTCAACAGACGTCACGTGGAGACAGGATATATTCCATATCCTGCTTGTACATTTCATATGTGAATTTTGATTAAAACAAAATACAAAATACTAGATTATAACATGTGAGTAAAGGGTAGTCAGCAAGATAAAATTGTTACACAGCTTGTTGGTTACAGGAAACGGGATATACGCTGTCTCGAAAATCCATATCAGTCTCGAGCTTCGCTCTCTCCTGATATGGATTTCCTCGACAGCGTATATCCCGTATCCTGTCACCAGCAAGCAGTGTAACTAATATTACCAACAGTGTCCTACTCTGACCGTTGGAGAAGATAATGTGACCGATGCTTTGGGCTCAGTTCTGTGCCGACATCCAAATAAATAAACCTTTAAAGAACACACAACTTTCATTTAGACATGGACAAAAAATTTATTTCAATATTGTGACAGTTATGATATACATACATACAGTGCATAGTTAATGGTCATCACATTATCTTGATGAGCCTGCATCTTCTGCATCCTGATACACCAATTGGTACAATCAACACACCACAATTATTCTGTACATAACACATTCCGGTACATTCACACAGGTAGATACAAAATATATGTTTGTTTCCCACAGAAAATCAGAGATGTTTGATAGAATGGTAAAATCCTAATGGGCTGTTAGTTAGCAGACTGCTACAGATATACAGATTTTTTTTTTAGCTTTTAAAACATGAAATGCCTGAGCATACTGAAAATACTGAATCAATGGAATTTTCACAATGAGGTAATTAGCTATACTGTATGTTTTACAGAATAATAATGGAGTGTGATAGTGTTTAGCTGTTATTAATGATTCTGAATACATAACTGCACATGCATAAATCATTTTCAACTGCATGTAACCTTGCAGATGGACATCCAACATCAATGAGTCGAGGCACGTTAAATACAAGAAACAGCCTTGGGGTAAATATAGTGCTGTTAAAAAATGTAAGTTAAATAAGTTACAAAGTTACATTTTCTACTTCTGGAATTTCTGAATGGTTTCCCATAACAAAACATTCATTTTTTTTGGCTTGTGCTAAACAAGGCTTCTCCTTGGTTAGTATTCATGTTACAACATAAAACAGCATTCAAAATATATCTTGAGTATAAGACATGAAAATTAATTGTCAAAACACCCAAAAAACATAACAATTATAGAAGTCTGTAAGTACTCGGTCCCTGCACAATAAACAATAAGTATCATCATTTTCTCACCATACAGAATATACAACAATACATACATATACAAAAACTTTCATCCATTGAATAACAATTTTCCTTCAGAACATATAATAAAAATTTCTGTGTGGAAAAGCCATTACCTAAATGTAGAAAATGTTAAAGAAATTATGCTGTTTGACGCCCTTAAGAATAATTTCAGAAATTCTAAGTGTCCTTGTTAAAAATTTCCCATGATGACAACATTTTATTAAATATAAATTTTAAGAACCTGGAAAGAGCTGGATAGAGCTTGACATTTTACAAAACCATTCTTATTGCCTAATCTATTTTTAGACAGTACTCTATATATAAGGAACCAGTTCGTCATTGCATTTCCCAGTCTCTGATGATGGTATGCTCAACAAAAGGGCCTATATTCATCAATATTTGAAGTCTGAAACTGAAGACTTCAAAATGCTAATTATTATTTTTGCTGTGTTATTCTTAAATTTGCATATATAGCGATGAAACTTTGCACAAATGTGTATTGTGCAGTGTGCAGCTGTGTGTAGCTTTCAAAAATATAGATATGCAATAAAATTACAGCAAATTATTTGTCATTCTTCTCTAAGTTTCAGACTAAACATTGATGAAAAGGGACCCAATATAATAAAATTTAAAACATATGTAGTTTCTATTACATGTAAAGAGCAAAACATAAGAAAAACAAGTATATAAAATTATTAGCAAAATATTCACTAAAAATATTTTAAATATTAGAGTAATAAGAAAAGCATCTATTTTAATTTCTATCCTACGTACAAATGAAGTATGGAATTTTATAAAAGCAAAATAACTCCTACAGCTAATGCTCCAGCACTGTAATAGTGAATTTGTTATACATGTATCATTACATACCTTTCCAAAACAAACAAACAGTTTTTATAAAATAAAGAAATAAGGCATAAATGCTATGGATTCATCAATGATAAAAGGTAGCATTTTTGACAAGACATTCAGCAAAAGAATACAAAAAATATACACTTGGCACTAGTTAACTGCTAGCCTGGGAAAAAGTCATCACTGATCTATTAATTTTTCAAAAATTCCATAAATATACACATTAGATTCTTCTTAAATTTAATAGAATAATTGCCAATCCTACAAGCCGTTATTTCTATTGTCTACAAAATCTACTTTTTTCATTGTATCTGTGTACATCCACTATAGCAGCAGCACTTGCTGAAATAAAGTGACTGCAGACAGAGGTATTAATTTTTTTTAAGTAATAATTAGTTTTGACCAGTTTTTTATACTATCCATTTGCAAAATGAAATAGAGGTCCAAAGCTGAAAAACTGACAGAATCAGAAGCAAGAACACATAGAAGAAATTTTAATACAATTATATACATCTAGTTTATTCTTCTGATGCTTTCTTCAATACAGCAAATGGTTTATCTACAGGTAACGATCCACAATCTGCTATAACTACGTCTTTCTCTGGTTTATCTCCAGGTTTTGTTTTTGTACTCTCAATCTTTCGCACCACTTTCTGAAATGATATTTCAATAAAATTTTAACTCCATATTGTTTATAATGAAGTAAAGGTGACTAGTTAGGCTTATTAGGATTACTGCATACTACTGGTATTTCACAGAAAATGTGATTCTACTGGTATTACAGCAAATTATTGTGACAATTTTGCATTATTGGTATGTGAAATCTCTTAATACTGAAATGTACTTTTCATCACACATTTTACTCTCACTGGACTATCAGCTGGAAAAACTATAGGGTGAGGTTGTACTGTAATCATGCTTTTTCATTATAAAATAGCAGCCAATAAATGAATGGGTCACTTCTCACTTGACCTGAATCCAGCCATTTTCCCTGTGAGGTAGATACCAAGGAAGTCAGGTGAGTTGGCCACCCTGAAAATACGGCTTGAAAAAATGTAGAGGCAGATTGACTGACAGATGACTGGCTGATTGTTAGTGATCACAATAGCTCCTTTTGAGCAAATCTGCTCTGGTGAGCAAAAACAAACACAGTAGAGTTTATGTTTTTTGATTTGTTGTTTTTGGTTTAACGCCATTTTTCAACAGTATTTCAGTTATGTAACGGCAGGCAGTTAAGCTAACCAGTGGTCCTGATTCTGTACCAGTATAAACCTGTTCTCTGCAAGTAACTGCCAACTTCCCCACATGAATCAGAGGTGGAGGTAGAATGATTTCAGACACAGTCTTTTATCAAATCATCACGGAGAACATAGTCTGCCCGAAGATCAAACCCACGACCCCGCGATCCGTAGATAGGTGCTCTCTATTGAGCTAAGCAGGCGGGTGTCAGTGGAGTTTATGACAGATGAATAAACATTAAATAAAGCAACTGTAAATGGATAACAAGAGGGCCAAGATGGCCCTAGGTCGCTCACCTGAGTAACACACCATAACAGTGTAAACATGTTTTACCTACTGATTTCATGGAGACAAATATTCTGACCAATTTTCATTAAGATTGAAGCAAAAAACGTGGTCCCTTGAGTGTAAACAAGCATTTTCTTTGATTTGACCTAGTGACCTAGTTTTTTACTCCATATGACCCAGATTCGAACTTCTCCAAAATTTCATGAAAACAAACATTCTGACAAAGTTTCGGG
Source organism: Mercenaria mercenaria (assembly GCF_021730395.1). NCBI lineage: Eukaryota > Metazoa > Mollusca > Bivalvia > Venerida > Veneridae > Mercenaria > Mercenaria mercenaria. Next base: position 14,389,950 of record NC_069368.1, read on the forward strand.
AAGATTGGAGCAAAAAAGTAGCCTCTAGAGTGTATACAAGCTTTTCCTTTGATTTGACCTATTGACCTAGTTTTTGACCCTACTTGACCCAGATTTGAAATCAACCAAGACTTCATGATAACAAGAGCTCGTCGAACACAAAATGCCCCCCTTGATGCATTCAGTAATTGCACAAGGAACAGAAATTATATGCTCACTGTAAATTAAAGTTCTACCATTCTGGTTTAATCTGACCTTGACCTTTAACCTAATAACCTTACAAGAGATTACAGAGTGATCTTGGCGCCATCCACTGAGCCATTTTCGAATGTTCCAAATTTCAAGGCTAGCTCAAGGTCAAAATCAAGTTCAAATTTCTTTTCGGTACAAAACAATGTGTATGTGGTCCAAATTTGAAAGCTGTGGCTTGAGAAATGTGAAAGCAGGTCACTAGATCAATTTCAAGGTCAAAGTTCATTTCGGTAGACAGAACTATGCATGTGCTTCAAATTTGGAGGCTGTAGCTTGAGAAATGTGAAAGTAAGGTAACAGGTAAAAATCAATGTCAAATTTCAATTCAGAACATAAAAATATGCACGCGGTCCAAATTTGAAGGCTGCAGCTTGAGAAATGTGAAAGTAGGTCACTAGGTCAAAATCAAGGTCAGATTCTATTTCGGAACACAAAACTATGCAAGTGGTCCAAATTTGAAGCCTGTACCTTCAAAAATGTGAAAGTAGGTCACAAGGTCAATCTCAAGATCAAAGTTCATTTCAGTACACAAAACTATGCTTAGGGTTCAAATTTGAAGGCTGTAGCTTGAGAAATGTGAAAGTAGGTCACTAGGTCAAAATCAAGGTCAAATTTTATTTTGAAACAAAATACTATGCAAGTGGTCCAAATTTGAAGCCTGTACCTTCAAAAATGTGAAAGTAGGTCACTAGGTCAATAACAAGGTCAAAGTTTTTTTTGGTACACAAACCTGTGCATGTGGTCCAAATCTGAAGGCTGTAGCTACAAAAATGTGAAAGTAGGTCACTAGGCCAAGATCAAGGTCAACTCATGTCAAGGTTCATCTTGCTACTCAAAACTATACATGTGGTCAAAATCTGAATGATGTAAGTTATGGACATGAAGATTCTAGGTTTTTCCCTATATAAGTCTATATGAACCATATGACCCCTGGGGCGGGGCCATATTTGACCCTAGAGGGATACTTTGAACAAACTTCGTAGAGAACCACTAAATGATGCTACATTACAAAATATCAAAGCCATAGTCTTTGTGGTTTGGACAAGAAGTTTTTCCCTATATAAGTCTATGTAAACCATGTGACCCCCCAGGGCGGAGCCATATTTGACCCTAGAGGAAAAATTTGAACAATCTTAGTAGAGGACCACTAGATGATGTCATATACAAAATATCAAAGCCCTAGGCCCTGTGGTTTTGGACAAGAGGTTTTTCAAAGTTTTTTTCCTATATAAGTCTATATAAACCATGTGACCCCCAGGATGGGGCCATATTTGACCCCAGGGAAATAATCTGAACAATCTTGATAGAGGATCACTAGATTTTGCTACATACCTAATATCAAAGCCCTATGCCCTATGGTTTTGGAACAGAAGATCAGAAACCGTTTAACTGTTCCTGGCAAATGCGACCTTGACCTTTGACCTAATGACCTCAAAATCAATAGGGGTCATCTGCTGGTCATGGCCAACCAAACTATCAATTTTCCTGACACTAGGCCCAAGCGTTCTTGAGTTATTGCCTGGAAACCATTTTACTGTTCCTGGTCACTGCGACCTTGACCTTTGACATACTGACCTCAAAATCAATAGGGGTCATCTGCTGGTCATGACCAACCTCCCTATCACCTTTCGTGACCCTAATCCTAAGCATTCTTGAGTTATCATCCGGAAACAGTTTAACTGTTCAGGGTCACTTTGACCTTGACCTTTAACATACTGACCTCAAAATCAATAGGGGTCATCTGCTGGTCATTACCAACCTCCCTATCAACTTTCATGATCCTAGGCCCAAGTGTTCTTGAGTTATCATCCGGAAACCGTTTTACTATTCAGGGTCACTGTGACCTTGACCTTTGACATACAGACCTCAAAATCAATAGGGGTCATCTGCTGGTGATGACCAACCTCCCTATCAACTTTCATGATCCTAGGCCCAAGCGTTCTTGAGTTATCATCCGGAAACAGACTGGTCTACATTCCGACCGACCGACATCTGCAAAACAATATACCCCTCCTTCTTTGAAGGGGGGCATAACAAACATTCTGACCAAGTTTTATGAAGATAGAACATGAGTGTTAACAAGCTTTTCCTTTGACTTGAACGGGTGACCTAATTTTTGACCCCATTTGGCCCAGTTTTGAACTTGGCCTAGGAATCATCAAGATAAACATTCTGACCAAGTTTCATAAGATAGGTCATAAATGTGACCTCAAGAGTGTTAACAAGCTTTTCCTTAGATTTGACCGAGTGACCTAGTTTTTGACCCCAAGTGACCCAATTTCAAACTTGGCCTAGAAATCATCAAGATAAACATTCTGACCAAGTTCCATGAAGATAGGGTCATAAATGTGGCCTCTAGGTTGTTAACAAGATTTTCCTTTGATTTGACCTAATGACCTAGTTTTTGACCCAATATGACCCACTTTCAATCCAGGCCTAGAGATCATCAAGATAATTATTCTGTGCAAGTTTGTATCAAATCAAAGCATAAATGAAACCTCCATATGGCTGAAAGGGCCAAAAAAGAAAATTTTGCCCCTTTCAGGGACAGTAACTCTAGAACCCATGATGGAATCTACCCAGTTTTCAAAAGGAACCAAGATCTTATTGTGACTTAAGTTGTGTGTAAGTGTGGTTAAAATCAAATATAAAATGTCACTTCTATTGTGTTCACAAGGTAAAAATCAACAAATTTTGGCTCTTTCAGTGGTCAATCACGGGCCATAACTCAGGAACCTATGATTGGATCTGACAGATTCATTATGGAATCCAAGATTTATTGTTGTTAAAAATATTTTGCAAGTTTGTATCAAATCAAACCATAAATGTAGTCTCTATATGGCTGCAAAAGCCAAAGTAGAAAATTCTGGCCCTTTAAGGGGCCATAACTCTGGAACCCATGATGGGATATGGCCAGTTTTCGAAAAGAACCGAGATATTATGCCAATACAAGTTGTGTGCAAGTTTGATTAAAGTTGGTTGCAAAATGTGGTCTCTATCGTGTTCACAAGCCAAAAATAGCAAATTTTGGCCCTTTAAGGGGCCATAACTCTGGAACCCATGATGGGATATGGCCAGTTTTCAAAAGGAACCGAGATATTATGCCAATACACACTGTGTGCAAGTTTGATTAATTTAAGTTGATTGCAAAATGTGGTCTCTATCGTGTTCACAAGCCCAAAATAGCAAATTTTGGCCCTTTATAGGGACTGGCCTCCAGATCGTTCGACAACAAATTTTTTTTTAGATATCTGGAAATAAATGCTATATTTCTTAAGAAGGCTTTAAAACTTAATTACTGACAAACTATATGTTACAGAAACACATGAGAATTTGCTGTTTTTACTACTTTTTACGATGAAAATCAAAAAGCGTTTGTAACGCTTTTACTCCAGGTAAACTGTCTCGATTATAAATATTTATATTTTGAAGTCATAATTCACTACTTCCGCTATAGCGCTGTTGGTTACGACGACGGGGAAAATGTCTTTATTGCCGCGGTGGTCCGGGGTTTAATTCCCGACGCGGTCATCTTATTTTATTAATATGGAATTTTAAAAAAATTTTAGAAACAAGAGGGCCAAGATGGCCCTAGGTCGCTCACCTAAGAAACACTCCATAACAGTGTAAAACATGTTTGACCTAGTGATTTCATGGAAACAAATATTCTGACCAATTTTCATTAAGACTGGACCAAAAAATTGGTCTCTTGCGATGTAACAAGCATTTTCTTAGATATGACCTAGTTTTTGACCCTAGATGACCCATGTTCAAACTCGACGTAGATTTTATCAAGGCAATCATTCTGACCAAAATTCATGAAGATCAACTGAAAAATACAGCCTCTATCACATACAGAAGTTTTTTCTTTGATTTGACCAAGTGACGTAGTTTTTGACCTCAGATGACCCATATTCATGAAGATTAATTGAAAAAAACAGTCCCTTTCGCATACACAAGATTTTTCTTTAATTTGACCTAGTGACCTAGTTTTTGACCTCAGATAACCCATATTCAAAATCGACTTAGATTTCATCAAGGCAATCACTCTGACCAAATTTCATGAAGATCAATTGAAAAATACATCCTCTATTGCATACACAATGTTTTTCTTCGATCAGACCTAGTGACCTAGTTTTTGACCCCAGATGACCCATTTTCAAACTCGGCCTAGATTTTATCAAGGGAATCATTCTGGCTAAATTTCATGAAGATCAGTTGAAAAATACAGCCTCTATTGCATACACAAGGTTTTTCTTTGATTTGACCTAGTGACCTAGTTTTTGACCCCAGATGACCCATTTTCGAACTTGGTCTAAATTTCATCAAGGCAATCATTCTGACCAAAATTCATGAAGATCAATTGAAAAATACTGCCTCTATCACATACACAAGGTTTTTACGTGATATGACCTAGTGACCTAGTTTTTGACCCAAGATGACCCATTTTCGAACTCGGCCTAGATTTCATCAAGGTTATCATTCTGACAAAAATTCATGAAGATCAATTGAAAAATACCGCCTCTATCGCATACACAAGGTTTTTCTTTGATTTGACCTAGTGACCTAGTTTTTGATCCGAGATGACCCATTTTTGTACTCGGCCTTTATTTCATCAAGGCAATCATTCTGACCAAAATTCATGAAGATCAAGTGAAAAATACTGCCTCTATTGCATACACAAGGTTTTTCTTTGATTTGACCTAGTGACCTAGTTTTTGACCCCAGATGACCCATTTTCGAACTCGGCCTAGATTTCATCAAGGTTATCATTCTGACCAATATTCATGAAGAAGAATTGAAAAATACAGCCTCTATCGCATACACAAGGTTTTTCTTTGATTTGACCTAGTGACCTAGTTTTTGACCCGAGATGACCCATTTTCAAACTCGGCTTAGATTTCATCAAGGTTATCATTCTGACCAATACTCATGAAGATTAATTGAAAAATACTGCCTCTATCGCATACACAAGGTTTTTCTTTGATTTGACCTAGTGACCTAGTTTTTGACCCGAGATGACCCATTTTCGAACTCGGCTTAGATTTCATCAAGGTTATCATTCTGACCAATATTCATGAAGATTAAATGAAAAATACAGCCTCTATCGCATACACAAGGTTTTTCTTTGATTTGACCTAGTGACCTAGTTTTTGACCCGAGATGACCCATTTTCGAACTCGGCTTAGATTTCATCAAGGTTATCATTCTGACCAATATTCATGAAGATTAATTGAAAAATACAGCCTCTATCGCATACACAAGCTAAATGTTGACAGACGACGGACGACAAGACTACGGACGCCGGACATCGAGCGATCAGAAAAACTCACCTGAGCATTGCTCAGGTGAGCTAACAAAAACTCATTTCCTAATGTTCATAATATGACCAAACTCCAATTCGAAAGAAAGATTATTTTTTAACCAAATCTGGAGGTCAGTGCCTTTAAGGGGCCATAACTCAGGAACCCATGATGGGATCTTGCCAGTTTTCGAAAGGAACCGAGATATTATGCCAATACAAGTTGTGTGCAAGTTAGATTAAAGTTGATTGCAAAATGTGGTCTCTATCGTGTTCACAAGCCAAAATAGCAAATTTTGGTCCTTTAAGGGCCATAACTCTGGAACCCATGAAGGGATCTGGCCAGTTTTCGAAAGGAATCGAGATATTATACCAATACAAGTTATGTGCAAGTTTGATTAAAATCGGTTGCAAAATGTGGTCTCTATCATGTTCACAAGAAATTGTGGAAGAACGGACGAAGGGCGATCACAAAAGCTCACCTTGTCACCATGTGACAGGTGAGCTAATAAAACAAACAAAAATACTATAATACTGAAATAAACCTTTTTTTTTTTCAAATAAAAAGTGTTAGAGCAACATGAAAAATCTGGATCTCAGTGGGTATGATGTTCGTGCAATTCAGTTATTATGTCCTTAGGAGCATGATGAAACAAAATAACAAGAGGGTCATGATGGCCCTGGATCGTTCACCTGAGTAATATGAGCTACATGTTTCAAATGTCAAACTGATGCTAAAATATTAAGGAAGTAGGTCAGTAGGTCACATTCATGGTCACTGAAAGTCAGTTTTAAGTTCAGTGTGCAAAACTGTTTAGGTCATCCAAATTTCAAGGGTGTATCTTAAAAAACAAGGAAGTATGTCAGTAGGTCAAGGTCAAAGACAAGTGACCCCTAATTACTTGGGGTCATCAGGTAATTATAATTAAGCAGTCTAGGAAATATGATCAGATAATTTTTGAAGTATATTTTTCCTATATAACTCATATAAAAATTATTTGACCCCAGGGCGGGGCTTTAAATAGATCCCGGATCATGATTTGAACAATCTTAGTAAAGGACCATTGGACAATGCCACATGTAAAATATCTAAGCTCTGTGCCTCTCGGTTTCAGAGGAGAACATTTTTGTATGTTTTTCCTCTAGACCTCTATGTTAATTCAAGGGACCATGGGGAGGGACCAATATTGACCTTGGGATCATAACTTGAACAATATTGGTAAAAGTCCACTAGACAATGCCACATACCAAATATCCAAGCTCTAGTCTTCAGGTTTCAGAGAAGAAGATTTTTGAAATTTAAAATACAGCTATATATGGAAAATCGAAATAGAATGGCTGAAGCGATTTTGGTAGAAAGTCACCTAGAGATCATTTCTACAAAACGTTTTTGAAATCCATACAGGCAAATAAGCCCCGCCCCCTGACAGCCACATTTTTTACCGAAATAGAACAGCTTATGCAACTTTGGTAGAGGGTCACCTAGAGATCATTTCTACAAAATATTTTTGACATCCAGCTAACAATTTCGGAGAAGAAGATTTTTAAAGATTTTCCTTTCAGTTGCCATGGCAACCACAGTTCTGAATGGATTTTAATTGTTTGGGCAATTTTGAAAGGGGGCCTCTCTAGGATCAGTCCTGTGAAGTTTGGTGTAAATCTGACCAGTAGTTTTGAAGAAGATCTTTTTATAAATTGTTGACCGACGGAAGATGCATGACGGACATCAAGCGGTCACAGAAGCTTGAACCTTGAGTCTTTGGCTAAAGTGAGCTAAAAACAACTAACCATTCCTTCAAGAACTTTTCCAAAAACAACATGTCGACCATCCAGCCACTCAGTCTTCTTTGTAGTGATAAAGAACTGAGATCCATTTGTATCTTTACCAGCATTGGCCATACTCAGCCATCCAGAGCCATAGTGCTTCAGTTTGAAGTTCTCATCAGGGAACTTCTCACCAAAGATACTCTTCCCTGAAATTAGACAACAAAACCTTCATATGACGGAATCTTATTTAATTAGGGCATACCTGAAATGCATATCTAAGGACATACCTGAAACTATACCTGAAACTGTAGGCACTCCGAGCAGTTCAACTCTCATGTTTTGACTTTATGAGTAGGTTGGCATAGAAGCGGAGTAGTGGTCTAGAGATTAAGGTGCGCCCTGCTCAATGCAATGGCCGCTGGATCGTACAGTTCCCCCCCTCCCCCACCCCAGAAAACAGACTCAAGCATGATTCAAGTAAGGTCATACAATCAAGCTCAAAAATTGGTAAAAAACTCATTCGGTGTCTCATTTCTAGCATATAGTGTAGATGTCTCAATTTCGTTCAACAAAGAAAGTATATAGCTAATTGCATCTCAAAAGACTGCATAATTGGTGTTGATACTTTTGAAATATAAAACATAAATGATTTATAATATCTTTTAAAAAGATTTCTCCAAGTATAATAATGACATTCTGTTCTGTTAAATTATTTAATTAAGAAATAATATATCTCATTTAGTGATTTGTCGTTGATTAAAATCATTGTTTGGTGTTCAGATGCGAAAGAATTATATCACGAGGACACAGCCCGATTGATATATTTATATGCACCTGAACAACAACGATTTTATGCAAGAGCAAATCACTAAATGAGATATATTATTTCAATTCTAATATGTAATCAAGGATTATTTTTTACATCCTTTACGTCATTCACCAAATATTTCTGTTGGTTTCTTTTCCAGCGCACCGCTATGCTGTTTGACACTATGACGTCATAATTGTGACTTCAGTAAAATGAATTGTTGCGCCTAACACACGATTTTCAGCCTTCTTTGTTTAATAGGAAAACAAATCGGGTTGTGTTAGAATGTGTGTTGTTCTTTCATTTAGATCAGTTTTGTTCAGACTACTGAACAAATTTATAATATTTATATAATATTTATATATGTAGATACATATGTAATAAAAAATTTACAAGCTTTGCATACAGAAAAATGCACTCATTCTTTAGCGGCATAGTACTGCCATCTTATAGTTGCGCAATATTTCCATTGCAGAACTTTAGCATATTTTCTAATAGAAAGCTAATAGCCTAAATATGTGTTAGATAATTTAAATTAACGAAATTAATACAAACCTCCAGTGCCATCTCCTCTTGTAAAGTCACCACCTTGTATCATAAAATCTTTAATAACGCGATGAAATTTGCTTCCCTTGTACGTCAATGTTTTGTCCTGCAATTTTAAAAGAATCGTAACAGGATACCGAGATAACAGAAATCCAACAATTACATTAAAATAAATTTGACTCATTTAGTATGTATATATATACACAATAGTGAATCTTTGGTAGATTTCGTGGTTCATACAGAAAGTCAAAGCGAAAGTCTTTAAGTTAGTACTTTTACTTCCTTTTCTGGACTACTTGTTGGCATTGAAACAGCTTAAAAGACTTTTCTGCATACAGACAATATGTTGATACTGTGTTTGCATTTTACCCAATTTGTTAATATGAAGGCTAGTAAAAATTCATAACTAAAAGCAGAATTTACACTAGTTTCTAACTAATGGCTTTTTACAAAGACCTGATTTTTTTTTTCAAATTAAAGCACAGTTCAAGAACTGACATGAAATTCAAGGTTGCCAACACTGGGTGAAGGTTGCCAACACAGGATCATTTCGAAAACGAAAACTTACATCTGCACTTCCTTCAGCCAGTGTCTTAAAATTTTCCACTGTTTTAGGGACAGTTTTTCCAAACAATCCGATGACGATTCTCCCTTGTTTTTCGCCTCCTATTTCAATGTCAAAATAAACCTGAAAAAAGAAAATGCATTATCACTACACTGTGTCCCCTGTGCTTCTTGAAAATGCTTTAAACGTAGTGATTTTCCGAAGGATTCGGAGATACTGGCATCTAAACAAAACTTAAGTTGATTATTTAGATATTTTTGCATGCCTGTTGAAATGGAGCTAGCCAACTTTTCAGTTTTCCAGTTGTTTTTTTCCATTGATTTTGGAATGGGGCAAGGGCCTTAACATCTGGGAAAAATGCGTCGTAAAATGCTTAAATTGGGATTTGTTAAATGTCTTATTTTTTATTAAAATGTTACAATTAAAGTCATAAATGTATTAAGTTAGCAAACAGTCTTGTGTTTCAAATGAACAATGTTTAAATGGTGCAGTCTTGGTTGATTTTTTTAAAACTTTGAAATAGTGAAAAAACACATACTATTTGCATTTGGGATTGTGGCCGAATTTGGTCCCCAAATAAGCCTAAAAAATAAAACAAGAGCACCCCTTGTGGGTGCCATGGCTCATCTGCAGGTACTAATCAATATGTAAGAGAAGAGTTATGGTTCTTAGCCTTCTTACTCAAAGCTATAGTAAGTATTCATTTTATTTTGTTGGGTCTAACGTCACACCGACACAATTATAAGTCATATGGCGACTTTCCAGCTTTGATGGTGGAGGAAGACACCAGGTGCCCCTCCGTGCATTATTTCATCATGAGCGGGCACCTGGGTAGAACCATGGACCTTCCGTAAGCCAGCTGGACGGCTTCCTCACATGAAGAATTCAATGCCCCGAGGCTCTAAACTGACATCGATGAGGGGCAAGTGATTTGAAGTCAGCAACCTTAACCACTCGGCCATGAAGGCCCCAGTAAGTATTCAAGAAAAGTGAACTTCAACAAAAAAAACAACCAAGAAACACTAATTTTCGAAGTACAAAAAAAACCATAATTCTGACAAAATACAGGTTAAAGTAATATTTGGTCTATTTACTGACATCTAATGATGATAAATAAATGTGCAAAGTTTCAAAGCTGCAGCTCATAGTTTTTGGAAAGAAGTGGACATAAACAAAAATTTTAACCAAGAAAATGAAACTACTAAAGTATAAACTGGGCCAAATTTCTGACAAAATGTGTATTAAGAGTTATGGTTCTTGGTCTACCTAGTCACCATATGATGATAAACGCAGTTTAAAAGCTGTAGCTCTTATTGTTTTTGAGAAAAGGTGGACCTAAACAAAAATTTTAACCAATGCAATGATCAAGTGAAGACAATACCTCGTAGATATTCTTCAAATATCAGATGGGCTAAAAACACACTGCTTCTTAACAGAATTAAGACATAGAAAACATAAATTTGCATCAGGCCTTTTTCTGCCTATTTTTGGGGAAAAGTACCAATTTTGATTTGCAAAATTGGTCAAATTGGAAAAAATTTAAAAATTCATTGTTAAGGGAAATATTTTGAACTCTGATTATGTTAAAATAATGTATTTACCTATATAAAGTGCCATAAAGTGGTGGTTTATGCATTAAGAAATGTAAATATTTTGTTGTTGTCAGAACTTTGCATGGGGGATCTGACAGGCATGAAGTTTGTGACCGAGACTTAGGGTTAGAAGGTTCTGGGTGAACGAGACAGCTTTCAGTGTTAAAGTCAGGGGTCCGGGACATGCCCCCCTGGATTTCCTGCATTCTGGGGCATTTTGGGAGCATTTAAGAACACCTTTTCCACTGCAATTTTATATACAATACCGGTATGCCCCTTATTTTCACATTTTTATGAGTTAACCTGTTAAATTTGGGGGGAAAAATAATAAAATAAAGTTTTCTTAAGGTAAAATTCTTTGTTTCTTTGAGATAAATAACATAAACTAAACAGCTAATATCAGTTAACATCAGAGGGGCTGCAGTATCAGAAGGAATCACAGTCTGAATTGTGTGGTAGTGTTTGGTAGGTGAGGTGTGTAGGTATAAAAGCTAAAATGGTAGTGATAGTGTCAGTAAAGGATACATTACATGAATGGTAACATGAGTAGTCTTCTTTGATAATAAATGTAATGAAGAAAGTAGGTGATTGGTAATGACAAATTATCCAAATGAGTAGTCTTTCTCTAATGACCAAATTATTCGGAAATTGGGTGCGAAAAAATTGGCAAACGAAAAAAGCAATAAGGCTAGATTATTTATACAAAGTTGTCCGTAAAACAGCACGGCTGGCTTTCTCAGTGCTATACTCTGAAATAGGCTTTGCCAGTAAAAGGGCAAAAATCTGCAAATTAGTAGCATTATTTATCAAGGTTTGAGACAGAGTTTTCTTATGTGTTACCTTGATAGTTCAAAAGGCATAATCTTCAAATTCAATCAGAGTTATGGGTTTTCTTGTGTACTTGATAGTAATAACTATTTAAGTTTCAGTCAAAGCTTGATAGTAACAGAGATATTTGACTTTATCAAAAACTTTAACCAAAAAATTCCAAGTTAAAAAGGGGCATAAATCTGTCAAAATTCAAATCAGAGTTATGGGGATTGTTTCTTCTGGTGTATACTGTGATAGTAAATAACTGTCAAAAGCTTTGATAAAAAAGATTAAAATAGTAAATAATAGTCAAATTTCAATCATTTGATTTTTATATTTTTTTAGTAATTTCCTGTAGTTTTCAGAATTACCCCAATTTTTCATATATGGCCAGTTTCAGCTATCACTATTTTTGTGACCAGTAACAAACCTTCATTATTCTAGTAACAAAAAGTCGTAAAACTGGATTTTGAAAACTATCTGAGTATCGTATCACAAGAAAGCCACAGAACATCCATATCAAACGCTTCCTCTCAGCAATTAAGAAAAAACAAGAGCACCGCCTGCGGTTGACAAGCTTACTGTCGCTCAGTGGCTGCTTTTCAATGTCTGACTTTTGCAGCCACCACGACAAGCCAAAGTATGTCAAAAACCTGGGATCTGCTGCGAGCAGTATTGACCTTGTTTTTCAGCCATGATATTTCATGATGCATTGTTTTGATCCTTTTTCGACCAATCAGAAAACGCGCACTTTACAGCATTTACATTTCAATTATTGGAGAATCTGTGGAAACCTGTACGCTGAATTCTCATTTTTTACGTCATTGTGAATTTAAAAGAAATGAACGCGAAATATGATGTTAACTGTGTTGTTTATTATTTAAAGCGTAAGAACAATATACAGAAAAATATATCTACATAAAAACAGCCTAGAAAATATACAAAGTCACTTTGTCTACGAATGCAAACTTCATGGTATGTATTTAAAGTTACTGTACGTATATTTTTTCAGAACGGCCCTCCTTGAACAATTTTCAGATCCCGCGACTGTTTTCATGTCACTGTCAGTAAAAGAATCTAGTTAAGTAGGGACGATATGGGCGTATTTATTGAAAGGCTCAAAACCGGAGGAGCTTACACCCGTGTCATCCTGGGAAGAAGTAACATGGTTTCAGACTTGAGAAGCGATCACACGTTTAACCGTATTACACTTTTATTTTTTAACTAAGTTCTATAGTTTTGATGTTCTTTTTTGTTTTTTTTTGGAGAGAATTCAATTAAATACTTTCACAAATATATTAATTACGAGAAGAATATATAAAAAAAAAATGTTCGCGCAAAAATATTTTATACAAGATTGAAATTCGCCAAGCACGCGGGAAATTTCATTACCGTGTTTCCTTTGATATGTTGAAAGTGTTAACAATTTATGTCTCTAATCAACTTGATTTTATATTGTTGACTGCGTTATGTATGATGGTGACACGTGTTGCCAATGTACTAATTAAACTAACGGGCTCTAACAAACAAGCTCCTTTCTGTTGTCATGGGCACAGTAATATATATATTTTTTAGATAACAAAATCAAGTAACTATGCGTGGTTATATTTCTATATAAATATAATGACTTACAAATTATATATTTCGCGTAATATGCGTATCTTTTGTAAATCGGCATAGTGACTATATTTAAAGAAAACTTGCGACATTCAATAATCCGCCAAGAATGAGTTGTTAGAAGTCGGTTTTTTTATTATCATTTCAAAAAATAATTATTTTGTTGTCCGGAGAATCTAAGGGCATTTACTGTAAAGTAAAACTTAATGCAAACGAGATATCAATTAATTTGCAAACAACTTCAGCTTAAAAAGACTTACTTTATTAATTTGCACCCCTATTGCAATCATTGCAGGGCTCCGGAAATTTTGATAACTCAATCGGTCCGAAACAAAAATCCTGACATCGGCGCTACCCCACCCACCGCATTCCCAATATTACATATTTTGTAAAACGTGATAGAGTAAAGAAATAAGCATGTCATGCATTAAAACTGAGTTACCGGTCACCGCAAGTTACCATACAATGAAGACAGTTATTCAGTGTTATGTGTGATCGTTACTTTGTTTAAATTTCGATGTTTTTCCACGAAAATACTTGCAAGGATAAAATTGCCGAGGCATTGACAACGCGTACGTAACTAGTCTAAAAGCCAACGCACGTGACTTCGGTACCGTACACACGGCAGATACTTTGTGATGTTTCCTCATTCTTTGACGGAATTCTATAAAATACAATGCGTCAAAGTGAATTACACGATACATATTCTCTGCTAAACAGCCTCAGTATTTTAAGAATACTCTGCCGCGGACCGAATGTGTACGTTATGTGAATGCTGAGATCAAATTTCCCGCATGCATAGTACCAAAATGTCACGCGGGTTGGCCACTGATATTTCATTTCACTTACGTTGTACTTCAATAAGCAACTACATTTTATAAAGTTATGTTCTCTTCTGATGTAAACAAAATTTCATTTTGAAACGTTTTTTAAAAGACCGATTTGATAAACAGCGCCACTCCGGTTCTCTCTATCATTCGTGTTTGCCAGTCCATTGTTTTCATTTTCTTTTTTGTACAGTCGGGTTGCAAAGAAGATTTTCCACACTTGTTTCAACTGGCGCCCCAACAAATGAATCATGAAATTTTTTCAAATAAATTAATTATAAAAATTATTTTTATTGGTTTTCCGTGTGATGTCTCATTAAATCAAAGACCTATAATGCACAATTATAACTCCTTGATTAAATGCAGTGACCCTTTGTTTTTTACCGCGATCAAACATAGCCTTTTGAAATAAACCATCCATCGGATTCTAGATAAAAGAAGTGGATCCCCGTCGAAATGATTTGGATCCAGTCAGAAACATTTGGAAACCAGTCAAAAATGTTTAATGCATTGCAGTCGGCTGTCTGCAAACATTAAAGGATGTGCCGCGCGAGCACTGGTTGCGTCACATGCTGATTACGGACCGATTATCAAAGTGACAATCAGACCGTTTGACACGTTTATTGATTATCTGAGGGTGCGACCAACAATTTCCTGCTTGGCAGGTGATCGTGTATTGAGATATCAGACCGAAATTTATACTTTTCTCCATTTTTACGGACCGATTTTTTTCGTTTTTTCACTTCACGTATCAGTCTGAAAAGTCAAAAATCGGTCCGAAACCGACAAACCGGCAAATTTCCGAAGCCCTGAATTATTGTTAATCTATTTGATTGTGACAGACGATTAATTACAATTATCTATTAATATTCAAAACGTAATAAAAATTATTTAGAATAAAAAAAATCTATGCTTCGAACTTTCTAAAGAATCTGCCGATTCAGAATTGGTCTTGTAACCAGTATCAATCCATTACTTAACTAAAAAAGCATGTGACGAGTATCAAAAATCTTTCAAAATAAACCAGAGTAGTCAAGATGATGATCAGAAATAAACATTTATTTCTTGGAGATATCGACTCTTATGTCGCGAACACTATTTCTGTAAATCTCGTATACAGAAATAAATTATAATAAACTTCTCTCAATTATTTTTTTTTTCTGACTGAACAGCATTATAGAGCTTCAAAAAAAAAAAGCTAAACAAATTGTTTATGTAACAGAAGTTTAGGTAATTTGAGTTCATAATTCCCTTAGGCTCGCCGATTTTCAATGTGGTATAAAAACGTTTTGTGCGAATATATTTCATTTTTCTTTTGTATTACAATTATTCATGTTATATACAAATGAATTTTGTTATAAAGCCAACAAAAGCACAACTTACTTAAAAATACGGGTGCATTTCAGTTACGGAAATTTCCTGCCGCTCACCGAATTTCACTCTCGCGGAACATAATATCAAATATAATGCATGGATCCTTTGACTTTTCTTTTACATTTTGTTGTTTGGATCAATTATACATTCGTGAATTTAGAAGATTTATATTAATTTCATTGTAACAGATAAAAAAAAAAAACATACTGAAACTGCTCGCTAAAGTTCAACAAATTCAAAACATGTAACAGGTGAATTACGAGAAAAGAACGGGGGACGAAATTGACCAGTTCACCTGTCGGCGATTTTGACGCGGTACATACTTCACTGCAGTTGGGTGCTTGTTTACATAGGATTTCAGCTAACATGTTTCGTTTTGAAACTATCATATTTTTTAACGATTTACTGATAGAATCAAGCAAGATTATCAGGTATTCGTCTGTATTTATTATGTATTACAAGTAGAGTGCAGAAAAATGTCAAAATTTGGTGTTAAATGCAAACTTCATAAAACTCAATTTCTCTTGGTTTTTGGCACATTTTGGTCCGACGTTACAGTTTGACCGTCACAATATAAAACAAACTATACGTCGGATTAGTTCGACTACGCCTGCGGGTGCCATCGCTCGTCTGCAACTAGTGCAAGTGCTGGTCAGTATGTAAGAAAAGAGAAATACTTCAGAATTTCTAAGTACAAAAAGGTCCATAATTTTGACAAAATGCACATCAGAGTTATGGTTTTTGGCCTACGAAGTCAACTAATGATGACAAACAAGTGTGTAAAGTTTCAAAGCTGCAGCTCTTACCGTTTTTTAGAAAAGGTGGACCTAAACAAAAAATTTAACCAACGCCAACACTGACGAACAAGTGACGACAATACGGTAAATACCTCGTAGATTTTTTTCAAAAATCAGACGAGCTAAAACTGAAATATATAAAAATCAAAACTGACACGTGTAAATACGAGTGGGTGGGGTAGGACCCATTTACCTTATCCGTTACTTTGGGTCCTTTCGGCTTTTCGTCAGCTGCCCAAATTGCAAGTGGCAATACAACTAATAGAAAAATAGTTGCTGAAGCCATTGCTATATATATTCGTTTCTTCCTACTTCGAGGGATCAGAGAAAGAATGCGCTTCAGATTGCCGGTCTCACTGTCAACAATGGATCCGGTGTAGCTGTCGGAATCTGATTGGTCGATATCCGCAAGGTTGTGTTTGATTTCGCGCAGATTTGGAACTAAGAGTCGGATTAAAATGCAGGCCATTCTAAATGTTTTACAGAACTCTGACAAATAATAACAATAAGAATTTGTTCATAATAAACTTTTTTTCAGGATATCCGCCATTTTGAAAAAAAAAATGTTTCTCTGAATATCAAAATTTATGCCAAAAATAAATGCTAAATAATTAAAATATGGATAATGTACCATTTAAAAGCAATTTTTACAGCGAAAAAAGTTTTTCACCCTTAATTAGTTTTGGTCGGCATTTGCCTTGATTTGATGTAAGATGTACAATGTCAGCCGGTTCAGTTGAGTCATTCCATGCTCAAACTGTCCCGACTTTTTATCTAATTGTCTTTGTCCGTTTTAACTGCACTATACATACTTTCACACTTTTTACTCTTTTCTATCTCTTAATTAGTGCATTCCCTGGCAGTTACTTCAGTCAGTTGAAGATGGTCAGTAAACTGGAAGAAGAAGAAGACAACGTGGTAGAGGTCGGTAATTTTAAATAGGTAATTATGATAAGCTACAACTGAACTAAAAGTTTATAGCATATAGCACTTTATATTATATATTATCTATGAAGTATATATTAAAACAAAAAGAACTAAAAATAATTATCAAAGTTCACCAGTTTTAAAAGGTTTTGTTTTTCTAAATATATCTCTTAGATGCACGATGACCCCAACTTTTTTCTTTCCACTTTGAAGCAGTTTTGTGTGTTATTAATGCAGCAAAATATTTTCAAAATCTTAACAACAGATGTTTTTGTAGATGAAAATACGTTTTTTTTTCATTGAAAAATGAGGCTGGGGTAATTATGTCAACATGTAAACATGAAAGAGATTTGTTAGTGACATCAAAGTAAAATATAATTTATTTTTATAGCTCTTTGGTGACATTTATGCCTTTTATATTATAATACTGATATATACCGTACCTGATGATGATTTATTGTAACCTGTAAGACCTGAAATCCCGATAAAATTAAAAGAAATATCACACATTTTATGAAGTACCCCACTTTTTTTCAATTTTACTTAATTTCAGAAATGCATTTAAAAACAGTGGGTGAAGAAAATGCTCTAGAAAATGAAACGAGCGTGGTGCCTTTTCTGCTCTTATTTGTCTTAGAAACTAATTTTCTTCAAGCCCACAGAGTATGAAAACAATCTTATAGAAAAAATGATCCTACATCATCAGTCCTTAAAAACAAAGCAAAACTTAACGAAAGGGGACAAAAGAAGAACATCTCTGGTAAAAATGGTTAACAGGGTTGGATGCGATAGTAGATTCTGAAAGAACTTGAGTCAGCAAACATTAAAGCGAAGTATGCCAGTACAGCTGGCTCATACTTTTTAGACAATTGAAGTGTGTATTTTTGATGCCCGTCAAGAACATAACGTCCCTTTAAACTGAAAAAAAAAACAACAACTGTGAGTTGATGTACCATGTTTTGAAGCTAAATCAAAACTGAACCCCCAAAATTTGCCTGATCTGGTAGAAAAAAGTATTCTGAAATTAAATTGCTGGAGACAGTAATCAAAGGAGAATTGTACGGAAACGGGGACCATGAACTGATACATGCTGCATCCTCACTCAGAACATTGTTAGCTGCCTGGAAAACTAAAACTGAAATGCAAAAGGCATTTATTTGAAAAAATATAAGATTTGCTAATAGGCCAAAGGTACAATTTGTGACTTCAACAGACGGTTAATTAGTAATGCAAAAATAAGTACAACTGGCAGAAAACAGAATCAAAAACGAAGAATCAAATTTGCAAAGACATTTACGAGCAAATGGATGAGGCAGCAAAAAGCCTAGCTGTATTGAGAAAAGAACGATAGACCTCTGGCGAGGAGGCGTAATTGCCCCCAAAGAAATCATACTTTTTTATGTGCATGTTTATAGATAATTCACAATAGACATGTATACATATATATATATATATATATATATATATATATATATATATGAATGTTATGTGTGACCATATATGAATATTTTAAGATGTATATAAGAGAACGGTAGACCTCTGGTGCGGCTTAATCACCCCTGGGGGCCTCCGTGGCCAAGTGGTTAAGGTCGCTGACTTTGAGTCACTTACCCCTCACCAATGTGGTTCTGAGTCTCACTCAGGGCGTTGAATTCTTCATGTGAGGAAGCCAACCAGTTGGCTAACGGAAGATCCTTGGTTCAACCCAGGTGCTCGCCCGTGATCGTAATGCACAGAGGGACACCTGGGATCTTCCTCTACCATCAAAGTTGGAAAGTCGCCATATGGCCTATACTAGTAATTGAGTCGGTGCGACATTAAACCCAACAAAATGAAATAAATAATCGCCCCTTATTTTTAAGGTATTTGTTTTGATAGTTGTTTCTCTTATACGTGGTTTTGTGCAACACATGGTATGCATGTATGCAAATAACCGACATTTATATTCTCATTCTCCATTTACACATAAGTCTTTTAATTTGTAGTACTAGTATTCCAACCGAACTACTATTCCATTACTTTTATTCACTTACTGTTATTTTTTCTTTCATAGTACATTCTTTTTGCTGTTTATTTTCTTATTTTGTTGTTGTCAGGTGCACTTTATGGGCCTTGATTTTATCAATAAACTTGAAACATTCAATTTACTATAATAGACTTCCGGTTAAGCTGGTGCTGGGACATGGAGATATTGCTCGATCAAACTGGGTCTTCTGTTCTCTTTGCTTCAATAACTAAAGTATCTGCTATGTAAGTATTGAAAAGTTGCATACAATAATTTTAAACTACACGCATGGCGAAGGATTCATTGCTTGATATGCTGAATCTACTCTATGGTCACTTTTCATAAATACTGTCGCTTCCCATGCGGTGACCGGCTTGGATTTGGTAATAGACCTCTGTACAGTTAGTCGCTACGCTTTTCTCTTTGATTTTGCAACGACTAATAAAATGTAAGTCTCCGTCAGGATCCTACAAAAACTTTCCCTTTCGTATTATATCTTATGTATATTGTCATGTCATATCCCTTACTCCACTCGCCCTTCTCCCGCTTAGCTCAATAGGGAGAGCGCAGATTTACGGATCGCAGGGTCATGAGTTCGATCCTTGGGATAGGCGTATGTTCTCCGGGACGATTTGATAGAATACACTGTGCCTGAAATCATTTGTCCTCCACCTCTGATTCATGTGGGGGAAGTTGGCAGTTACATGCGGAGAACAGGTTTGTACTGGTACAGAATCCGGACACACTGGTTAGGTCAACTTCCCGCCGTTGCATAACTGAAATACTGTTGTAAAACGGCATTAAACCAAAAACAAACAAACAAACCCTCCTTTTACTATGAGTGAGGTTACGGGTACACACCATACATCGGCTGGTGCTCCTAGCTAGTGATTTTGCCACCGACTGTCCTTGAGCTGTGTCCCACTGTGTTCATTCGTTCTACTTGTCTGTTTTACTTTGTGTGTGTTTTTAGCCAGTGCTTTAGCAACTGGCTATAGCTCTAAATCAACTACCAAGTATCAACCTCGCGTCGTTTGAGTTTTCCTTCTATTCCTTATATATGACCACATCACACAAATATTCTGGACGTGTAAAAAATAGCCCCATATTTTTTTTTTATAATATTGGTATAGCGTGAGTGTGTGAGCAACTGAGGACTACTGTTTTAAACAGCAAAAAAAGCAGCAACGGATTCTAGAATAATTATGAACTTTATATTCACATTCGAAATATTCGAAATCACTCCTCTCCAGGGTTAGGTTTAGGGTTAGGGTTTTAGGGTTAGGATTAGGGTTAGGGTTGAAATTGGCCCCAACCTGGGGACAAACTTAGTTTTACATAGTTGTATAGAGAAAACCTTTAAAAATCTTCTTGTCTTGAACCACAATGCACAGAGCTTAGATATTTGGCATGTATCATTGTCTAGTGGACCTGTACCAACATTGTTCAAATCATGACCGGTCTATGCACAATGAAATGTTGATTCTTCAGGTGTATCGGTTGAAATATCACTCAATAAGCACTGGCTATCAGTCCTTTCAGGGCCTTGATTTGGTCTTGTGCGCGTCCGTGCTTACACAACTGTGGTTAACTGTGGTTAGTGGGCTAGGTAGTCTGCGTTTTCGGAACCTAGCTTTCCCTATTAAATATCCATCTTTCCTTTTTCCCTTTCCCCCCATCAGCCCTTTTCCATTTTTATCTTGTAAATAATTAACATTTAATTGATTTTTGAAGCAACCCGTCTGCTATATCTTTCCACTACAGTTTCTATTTATAGCAGACCTACTTTGCTCTGCATATATGGGTCTGTTTTTACTGTACTCTGTTTTTCTAGGAAATCTGCCCTTCCCTTTTAGTTTTCATAAGGCAGTACCCTGCACATGATGTTCCTTCTCAGTGGGTACTAATTAAACTCTCCCATGTGAAAAGTTGATGCCCAGTCCAATTACATCATAAATGATAACGTTTGACTATTTGACTTATTCCATATCGGTATGCTGCAGCTTTTCGTGTTCGGCGTATTCAATAAATATCCCAGGGCGGTGCCCCACTATGGGCATTCATCAATACTGATTTCATCTGAGTACTTATTATCCATTATGTAGAAAAATGGAGGTTGCTCAACACGACAAAAATGAAAATGTTGCAGGCTCGGTAGCGGATAAGTTACTTGAATGTACAACGAGATCATATATGAAATCTTGTTAAAAAAGGTAGTAAACCCATAACAAAGACTTCTTGCTGTGAAAAGCTTCTGCTTTAGATTATATTCATTTACTAGGTACAAATTTAAAATTATTCTATCAAGTATTTTCAGGGGGAATGTGTCACACACTGTTGTCGTTCTTATTCCCGTTGTTTTGCAATTTCGATTTACTGCAGTAGATAGTAACTTGACTGGTATATTTTGTTTGTTTTGGGTTTAGCATCCGTTTTTTCAACAGATTGGCGGGCAGTTAACTTAACCTGTGGTCCTGAATACTGTACTAGTACTAGCTGTCCTCAGCAAGTAACTACCATCTTCTACAAAGGTTGAGGAGGATAAAATGACTTCCAAGATAATGTCTTTTATCAAATCTTCACGGAGAACATACGACCTATAATTGAGTCGGCGTGACGTTCAACAAAACAAAAACCAAAGATAAACAGGTTCTTGCGATAGTTTTGCTTGTCGGTACATATGCGTTTACAACTATGTATACCACTTTACGCTAAACCCGTACACGCACGCACGCACACCGAAAATAGGAATACCTCTAATTCATTGTCAGGTAACAACTGCTTAACATGTTCAGACAAAAGCTGCAGACCTGAATTTGTCATTCAAATCACTTAGAAATAATGAAAGTAGTGCGGGTGATAATTTTTCACCTTGTCTAAAACCGATCTGACAAGGAAAAAATCTGAAAAAGTATTACATGTATTTGATTGTATTCATGACTTAGCTTTTTCATACATACTATTTATAATTTTGCAACATTTTTCATCTTAACTATAACTTATAATATCTTATGCCTTAAAGCTGTACGATTAACTGGCTCGAATGCTTTGCTATAATCAATAAAAGCTCAGAACAGTTTCTTATTGCAAGAGATACATTATCAGTTTAAGATTTCATTGAAAATATATGGTCAAAGTACTGTAATGCTCTTTAAGACCCACTTGCTCTTTAAATAATATGTTATTAATCTCTAAACAGAAGCTCCTTAAAGCGGGGCATTATACAAAGCCGAAGTTCTAGATCAGAGGAGGAAGTAAAATTTAAAGAAAAAACATATTTTGGGTGTTGGTGATGTAGAGGGGTGTGTGTAATGTGGGTGTGGCTTGATTGGGGATTTGTGCGGCGATGGTGACGAAATACCGAGGCACAACCAACTTTTTGCGGGATAGGGAAGTTATATCAATTGGTCAGAGACCACACATTCAAAAAAGTACAGGTAACTTACTGGGAATGAGGTAAGTGTATACCTGGGAATAAGGTAACGTCTGCACGTGCGTTCTGATTGGTCAGTCATGTAAACAAACCCAGGAAGTGATTATTTTTTCAAAATTGATCTTTTTTCACTGCATTTACAGTATTTTATTATACATTTTGACAAAATTTGCTACATTTTATGTGTATTGAAAAAAACTTTTATCAAACGAATTTCTCCCGCCATGTCAGTGATGTAAACAGGGGGTCATCTCTTTCACACGAAAATTACTTAAATAAAGTATCACTATTCATATGTTTTTCGTCCGATATTTTGGTAGAACTAAGATAGTTCTTGAAAAACTTGTAATAAGATATACATGTTTCGATGTATGGAAGGCCGTACACGCCATAATGTTACAATGCAAGTCTATGGGAAAACAATTGGTGGTCTCTAACCAATTGTTGCACTCCTAAAATTGTCTCATCATCACCAACATATTTTCCAATTTAAACTAGCTAAGTATTTGTCAGAATAACTCAGACTTTTGTAACGTTTCTCTTATTTTGAATAATAGCACCAAAACCAGTGTATTACAGGGATTTTTTAAAAGAACCGACGATAAGATTATGATATTATGATATTGGACTACATGTAAATGATATAGCTAGAAGATTACATTCACAACTTTGAAAATAATATATCATAGTTCTTTAAGCTAGTCGTTATTCTGTTCGCTGTGCCTATTTTTTCTAAAGAAAGTTAGATTTTAGATTGTTAAAAGTAACTAACAACAAACTGAAGTAGGATAAATGTATCAAACAAAAACAGCATCATTTATGACTGTCAACAATACATATTATACAGTGTCAAACAAGCAGGAAACGACTAACAATTGTATGAACATAAACTTTTATATCAATTAAAACTTATATCTGTTGGAACTATTAAAAGATATATTTTTGCTCCATCAGTAACTTATTTTTGTGTAAGTGTTTTGATGTAAGATATTTAATTTCCATTTTGTCTTAGGAGTTTTGGAGTACGGGCTCTGTATGTGAACCAATTTCATTGTTTAAATTACTAACATTCCCTCCCATTGTGACATATAACCTGTTTTGGTTTTGTTTTGGCCTTCCCTAAATAAATCATCAGCTCATAATACTTTCTCAGGTCTGCGTATCTTTGGGAGCAACTATATTTACATTATGTGTTTTACTTGACCTAGAAATTTGCTGATAAGCCCCATTCATACATAAGTAAATCGGAGCGGATCGTTGAAAGGTATTTATTTACTCTTCAAGTGATTTAAAGATAATTATGATCGATGGACGGAACTTGCTCAAGGTGTAAAACTAGCGTACACAATATTTCAAATTAAATGCGTATCTGCTGCAAATGTGTTTGTTAAATACTTGAAGCTATCTAGAACTGGTGATACTTATGTGTTTGATTTATTTCTGAAGGATTTAGAAACTGATAACAAGTCGCTAAATAAGATACGATTCATGTTATTGGCAGCGAACAACTTAATGAAATAAATATTCCGGCTTAAATTAATGCAATTGGGTTGTGTTTACACAAAACTGGATCAAGTTATTTTATCTGGTGCTGCAGATTTCATGTGGATTTATTCCAGATGGGCAAAGTTTTGGAGAAATTGCATATAAAAAATTCCCTTGTTCGAGAATGTCTAGCAGAATTCCTAGGAACGTTTATTTTATTGGTAAGTATAGTTAATCTACTCTTCATTTTATAAATCCAATTTTGATAAACAGTGGCTATCATCTATCAAAATGTAAAATATTATCTGATTTAACTAAATACGTGTAAACATATGTTTCATAACTGATATCGTAATTACATATAAATGAGACACCTTCAGTGAAAAGTCGCATTTATTTGTTTAAACGTGCATTAACGAGACCTAGTACATGTACAGCAAAATATTTCCAAGAAAGTTCAAGATTTAGCAAACAGTGAATTTTGTGGATCAGTTCCTAGAGCCGCAGTTGCTGCAGTCATGCATGTGGTTTGACAACAACTATTACTAGTTTCATGGTTTCTGATTTTAATAATGACAGAGTAGTCCTGCCGTATCGTTTTACAAATAAAAAAGATGTGATCGCCTTGTGCCTTAAGGTGGAATTGCTTAAAACAATGTATTCTTCCCATAGTCTGAAGAAACTGTAGGTATATTGCTGGACAACTAGGCTAGGAATTTAAATTAATTCCGGTGTAGCGGGTACAAACAGAACGCAAACCAATCGATTCGAAAACATCTACGTACATCTATTATAATCTATACCGAAATGTATGTTGTCGACTGACACCGTCACCAAAATAAAATCAACTGTCATTTCTCAGTAATTATGCTATTCAAAATCGCGATATTTTTCAGGTATTTGGCGATGGTTCCGTTGCCCAGAAAGTTCTTAGCAAAGGAGAACTAGGATCCGCCCTGTCTATACACTGGTCATGGGGCATAGGGGTCATGCTTGGTATCTATGTAGCTGGAGGTGTGTCAGGGGCACACCTTAATCCTTCTGTCACTGTGGCTCAAGCCTCTCTTGGTAGAGTTTCCTGGAAGAAAGTGATCCCGTATATGTTGGCTCAGTATTTTGGAGCGTTTGTTGCCTCGGCGTGTGTCTATCTGGTATATTATGGTAATGGGTTATTCTTCATTTTTAGATAAATATTTAGAATTAAGCGTGACTGTATTTTATATCGGCTGTTGATCAAACTTCTTGACCACATTCAAAATGTATCTACGTCCTCTCTCTTGAAACGTTTGGCACAGTATTGAGCAATAATTGGCATATTACGGGATCAGAGTACTATGTCATTCATTCGAGCCTCACTCGGGGCGTTGAATTTCATGTCAGGAAGCCATCCAGGTCGGTGGTTCTACCCAGGTGCCTGCCCGTGATGAAATAATGCACCGAGGGGCACCTGAGGTCTTCCTCCACCATCAGAGCTGGAATGTCGCCATATGACGTATAATTGTGTCGGCGCGACATTAAACCCAACAAAAACAAACAAACTACGTCGTTCACCTTATTTTCCTTACGGTCTTTGCAGAAGGAAGACAGCATTTTATGAACCCTGGCTTGAATTGCTATAAGCTAAATCCAGTGTGCTCCTGTGAGTTATATTTAATTCACGTCTGCTCTTTGACTAAACTTTAAACTGATCGGCGATATTTTCGAAACATTCATATTTTACTCGTTTCCGTTTAGTTATCAGTTCTCTTGCTACAGTTCTTCAAACTCCGACTTAGAACATAAAACGTGTCGCACTTTACCTTTACCTTATTCGCAGCAAGGTGATGGGGACACTTAATGAGCATTTGATTTTTCCCCCGGACAATCCAATCACTTTTGCAGATGCTTTGAACAACTTTGACGGAGGCGTACGCCACGTAGATGGAGAATTTGGCACAGCCGGCATATGGTCTACCTACCCACAAGCTTACGTGTCCACTTGGAACTGTTTTGGTGATCAGGTACAAAATGAGTTCAAAATCATAAATGAGCCGTGCCATGGGAAAACCAACATAGTGGGTGTGCGACCAGCATGGATCCAGACCAGCCTGCGCATCCGCGCAGTCTGGTCAGGATCCATGTTGTTCGCTAACAGTTTCTCCAATTCCAATAGGCTTTAAAAGCGAACAGCATGGATCCTGACCAGACTGCGCGGATGCGCAGGCTGGTCTGGATCCATGCTGGTCGCACACCCACTATGTTGGTTTTCCCATGGCACGGCTCAAATATTCTATTTACGTCGTAGGAAACATTTACGAGCGGTACGTATGCGACAGTATAGAACAGCTCAAGATTATTTGTTTTCAGAATGCAGCATTTATAATTTCGTACTTGTTGTCACATTTATTTATATTTTGATGATAACATTATGATTATCCGATAATAATTTACGAATGTATGTATCCTACTGACACGAAAAACGGATGTAAACTGGACGTGATAACACTTCAGTACACTTTCAGTGTTAACATTCTTTCGTGGAAATTACGCAAAATAGCAAAATATTCGAGGAACTCTTATATATAGGTTTTTACCTGAAAGTGATGATAAATACGATTTTAAACAGACTGCTATATAAAACATGCATTTGCATTAACATATGTTCGAATTATACTATATACATGTGTCACTGGGTGAGAAAAATGTGCAGTCAGTCCGGGGCTCGAACCCGGGACCCCTCGCTTACAGGGCGAGTGCTCTACCGCTGTCCCCTAACGTGACTAACGTGACCAGGTCCGTACCGTGACACATGTCTACGAACGAACAGGGGGAGTGCTCTACCGACTGAGCTAACCGGCTGCCTGATAAATCTTCTCCCCTTACGTGACCAAGTCCGTACCGTGACATGCACCCCCCCCCCCCCCCCCCAATTGGAAACTCGTCCTCGAGTTCCGGAGGTACAGACTATTGTATGCGTCGTAAGGCTGACCAAGCAAGCATGCCACGGTCCCAAGTTGGGCGCCAAATGTCACAGGGTGAGAAAAATGTGCAACCAGACCGGGATTTGAACCCGGGGCCTAGGAATACCGTTCCGATGCTCTACCGTCTGAGCTACCCGGCCGCCTACACATCTTCTACCCGTTTTAATATTGAAGTTCTATACCGTGACATATTTCTCCACCATTTTGAAATTCGTCCTCGAATTTCAGTGGGTACTTCATATATAAGCAGTTACAGGCGTCGGAGACTAACCAGTGTTATGCCATCACGGTCCCATGCTGGGGGCGCCAAATGTCACAGGGTGAGAAAAAATGTACAGTCAGTACGGGGCTCGAACCTGGGACCTCTCGCTTACAGGGCGAGTGCTCTACCGCTGTCCCCTAACGTGACCAAGTCCGTACCGTGATACATGTCTGCGAACGAAATTTATTTTTCGCATTACGTTAACGTTGTTCGGCTACTTATAAGATTTCAAAATTCAGATCATTTTAGCTAAATTTAGTCGTACATTTTATGCTAACAATTATTTCAGCGGAACATTTTGTTAGCACACACTACTTATAATGGTAAATGCCTATTATACACGTATTGAGCACATCTACAACCTTGCGTGTAATTCATGAGATTTTCTTTTGTTAATGACATACAATATTTCATCAGGTGTTTGGTACAGCGTTATTGCTGATATGTATTCTGGCAGTCACTGACCCCAGGAACATGCAGCCAACAAAAGGTGTAACAGCACTAAGCATAGGACTTGTTGTTGTCGTCATAGGGATGACCTTTGGCCTTAACTGTGGCTATGCTATTAATCCTGCAAGAGACTTGGGACCAAGAATTTTCACTGCCGTAGCAGGTTGGGGATCAGACCCATTCACGTTAGTATAAACATATATGTTAGTCATCTCGTATTCAATGGTGTATTATTTGTATAATACCACATTTTAAGTGTTAAAAAACAACGTTAGTTACTCTCTGTGTAGTAATTTACTGACTTAGTCCTGCAGGTAACAACTAGAGCTATCACTAAAGGTGATGAATGTACGCACCCCCCCACCCCCCGCATGCACTGACACAGTACATTGCAATTTGACGCACACAAGATTGCATAATTATGTGGACTGTATGTATATAGACTGTATGTATACAGTATAGTAACAAAGAACAAAGTCCCATAACTATGCAGAATATTTATCTAAAAGAACGTAACATGCACCATGCACAACTAGGGTTGGTACTGATCACTTGTGTGAAGTTTCATTAAATTGTGTGCAAGGGTTCGGAAGATTAGGCACGCACAAGATTGCATTTGCAGACTGTATGTACATAGTATGTTAACAAGAAACAAAGTCCCATAACTCTGCAATTTTTGTCGTTGAAAGAACCTAACATGCCCCATGCACAACTACTGTTGTTACTGATCACTTTTGTGAAGTTTCATTAAATTGTGTCAAGGGGATGAGGAGAGATGGTGCGCACAAGATTGTGTCTATGTATATAGTATAGTAACAAAAAACAGTCCCGAAACTCTGCAATTGTTTTTCTGAAAGAACCTAACATGCCCCATGCACAACTGCTGTTGTTACTGATCACTTGTGTGAAATTTCATTAAATTGTGTCAAGGGGATGAGGAGAGATGGTGCGCACAAGATTGTGTCTATGTATATAGTATAGTAACAAAAAACAAAGTCCCGTAACTCTGCATTTTTTTTTCTGAAAGAACCTAACATGTCCCATGCACAATTACTGTTGTTACTGATCACTTGTGTGAAGTTTCATTAAATTGTGTCAAGGGGATGAGGAGAGATGGTGCGCACAAGATTGTGTCTACGGACAGACAGACGGAAGGACGGACGGACGGACAGACAGACAGACAACCTGAAACCAGTATACCCCCCTTACAACTTTGTTGTCGGGGGGTACAAAAAGTGTATCTCCGTAAAACAACAAAACATCGTAATGTACAAACAGCTGAATTAATTGTTTGATGCGAGCTTTTTTTCTGTGCGATCATGCATCTTTCAGCGATAGTTGGTTTAGTATATAGCAGAACAGATATCAGAACAGATATGTTTCAATAACACTCATACATCAAGAGATCTGTTACCCTCCTTTTTTGGTATGAATGTCACTAACCTGATAGCGAAGTCCAATGCGTATTTGCATGCTCATAATTTTTCGGCGACGCCGTCTAAATTGGTTTTCGTTACCTATGCCACGTGACTTCAGTTTGCAAATCAAACTACTTGATAACGCATTATAGATAATTTATCAAAATGGAAGATTTATGCAACAGTCTGCCTGATTGGACGAGAGTGTCAATTTCTTTCACTCTGTTGATTGTGCTACGCTGAGTGAAATGTAGACAAAGCGTTTATCCTAAACGACGCTGTTCACAGTTTTAAAGCTAACTTTGGCTCAGTATATTTAGCAAGAATATTGATATATCTCAAAATGATAAGTAAGTTTAATAAATATGATAAAAACCTGTTCAAATATCAACATATATCAAATTAAAGAAAGAGCTGAATACGGTGTGCGTATCACATGAATAAGGGTGTGATAAGAGTCTTTTATGTAGAGAAGTGCTTTTTAAAAGATTATCCTTGTTACAATTGTCGTCTGTATATGAAAAGGTTTCTTGCTTTTGTGACTTATTCAGATTGCATATTAAAATGAGTACTTGTTTGCTTTGATATATTTGTTATGAATTATTTAACTGATTTATTATATATGAATATCTTTCTTTAGTATGGTATGCAAATATTGAACTCAGTTGAAATCTGTTTCATTATATATATGCTATATAATGACTGAATCTCATTACACTGAAATGAAGGTACGCTGCATACAGTTTATCAATGTGTTATGACAATGATCGAACTTTGCTTATGAAACAGAAATATTGAAATAATTATATTTGTATGTTTTGCTTGACCTTCACTTTTTATAGGTGTGACGTCATTGTCCAAAGATTCATGAATAGCGAATATGCATTTGTTAAAGCGGGATCAGAAGGCCTATTTTAGAAATAAATAAAAATAATAAATAAAAAAATCCTTTAATTGATTTTTCTCATGTATTCTAATCAAACTTGATTTGTAGCATCTTTATTAGGCCCGCAGCCAACTTTGTTCAGCTGGGACATTTGACCCCTTTTAGGGGCTGCTAGAGCTGAAACTAGAAATGCCTTTATACAGCGTCTCATGAACAGCTTGGTGGATCTTTGTCATACTTGGTCTGGAGCATCATTATAAGGTCCTCTTCCAAATTTATTTATATAGGAACTTGGGCCCTATTAGGTACCACTATCGCTAAAAGTAGATATGCCTTTCTTTGCATTAAGCACTAAAATGTAATGGATTTTTATCAAACTCGATGTGTAACAATATCGTAAGGTCTCCTGCTATTTTGTTACAAATAGGGATAGGGACCAATTTAGCTAAAATATAAACACGTTTAATGACCTCTTCTCATGAACCGCTTCATGAATCTTCATCATACTACTGCTGTAATTATTCGTCTAAGCATAAACGAAACAAAATTGCAACCTTAGAAACCTTTGCGAAAAATTAAAAGAGAACCATTTAAATTGTTAAAGTGCGGTGTTTAGTTTTGCAATTTGAAAAATGTTAGATGAAAGATGAATGTTAGATGAAAAATTCATAAACTTCTTTCCTTATTACAATTCGCCGACCATCATTTTTAAAGATATTTCTTGTTTTGGGCTATATTCGGCGTGCGTTTCACCACCGTGGTGATACAGTCGTGTCATATTACCTCATCCCTCACATTTAGATATTTCGACTGAAAGAATAATGAGTCTTAAATTTTATATGCATAAAAACTAGTATTGCTTGATAGATCGGTGCGTAAAATGCAAATTAAAAAGCGATACATATTCTGTAGCTCTCTCTGATTATACATAAAATGGAGGCATTTTTCATCGTTTCATAATTATTATTTGTTAGCCGTATGAATAATTTGCCCGATTATTTATTTTTTCTGTCTCTGCTATATATAAGACAAAAGCCAAAAGTTACAGGTAAACTGATCCGTACTGATCTAAAGACTGGACTGTCGTTATTGCAAATCACACACCCCTCTACTAAGAGCCTTAACAACGGGACACGTGTGTAAAGAAGACGAATCGAGTTACTTTAACTGGCTTTGCATTAAAGGTTTCATTGACATAAGATACTACCAAATATTATACTGTTTAAAAACCAACATAAGTCTTTTTCAAGACTTTTGATATAGCATAGAATGCGCTATTTAAATCAAAACTAGAGCGGTTTGTACACATGTGTCAGCGAGTCCAGCATGCTTTAACCTCGACCTTATGACCTTAAAAGCAGCAATGCGGAATGACCTATATCGGCCACCGGACTTCATCTTATAACGTTTGTCCACGTTGTTTATTAGAAACTGTTTGTCTAGCAGCCAGTGTGACCTTGACCCCAAAACATTAGGATCCACTTAAACGCCTCTAAAGACTGCCAGTCATTATATCCATTAGTTCTGGAGAGATACAGATCTGAAACAATTTCAGTCCCAAGATCAATGTGACGCTGACCTTTAACATCTCTTAAATGATACTGTGATCTAACGACCAAAGATCTTCATTCTATCAAGTTCGAGGGTTTAAGTATGATACTTTGATTGAATTAAAGTAAGATTGTACAATTTTGTATCTGGTATCTACGGCCAAATGTTCTTCATTTTCAGTCTAAAGTCATCGTCAACTTTGCTTATAATACTTTTTATGCTTGTTCTTTATTCAAAGTTCCTTTGTTTCAGATACCGCGAGCACAACTATTTCTGGGTACCTGTGTTGGGGCCTCACTTGGGCGGTGTGATTGGTGCCTTCACCTATCAGTTGTGTGTGGGATTACACTGGCCGTCACAGGACCAGGATTCACACCCAGTACCTATTACTGAAAAGCATGAATATAATGGACCTTGTGCATCTAATACTCATATGTGAAACCCTGATCAACATACTTTCTGGAAAAATCTACATTCTATATACACGTGTGTTTTGAATATATAACAAAAGTGTATTGATACTGTATGTACCTAAAAGTGTTTGTTCTAGTTCAACTACTTGGGGCAAGTGAGGGGTTCAGGTAATAGTACCACACACATCATGCAGATGTAAAATAAAATTGTCTGACATATTATGTTGTCAAATGTTGGAAGATACACCTAATCTGCTACCTCATGTTCATTTCTTGTGACAACTCGGGCTGGAAATGCAGACATTACTGAAAGTTCAAATACTCTTAGAGTTTGAGCAGTTCAGCAAAATATTGTTTATTCATTGTATTCAAGGCATGCAACCTTTCATTTCAAAGTAAACATACAAGACATTTTTCTATTTTTAATTGTTTCTTCGGTGTATGTCTGAATAAGTAAATTTCATACTCAGAACTTTCATTTGGTTGAATATGCTGTTTATTTTTAAATGAGCCGTGCCATGGGAAAACCAACATAGTGGGTATGCGACCAGCATGGATCCAGACCAGTCTGCGCATCTGCGCAGTCTGGTCAGGATCCATGCTGTTCGCTTTTAAAGCCTATTGGAATTGGAGAAACTGTTAGCGAACAGCATGGATCCTGACCAGACTGCGCAGGCTGGTCTGGATCCATGCTGGTCGCATACCCACTATGGCATGGCTCAAATATAATTGATGAAATGCAAGCCCTTAATAATGGCGTTCTGTAAATAATAATCTACATTAGGTAATATCCATAATTCTGCACGGACAGGATACATGGAGATCTGTCATTAAGATGTTGCAAAAAATTTTGACCACATCCATCTGCTTATATATCAATTTGTTTGAAAATAAATGCAAACTACTATATGAACGATAAAAGGTTTTTCAAAGTACTTTCACGTTTATATCGACAGGATATTTTTCAGTTACAAAATTTCAACAGGACATTCTGAAACGAAATTCTCATTCTTTTACATCATTATGTCTAACTGTGAATACCGCATACAGGCCTGATGGAATCTTCAAATATTATCATCAAGGAAAGACGAATGCAAGATTTAATCTGGTAATATTAGGAGGGGGTTTATTATTATATTCAACACGATATCAAGTTACAAAATTTCAGAGAAAACTACAGTAAAGACAAAATCCTTTAGCATGTGCAAAAATAATTTAATGTAAAATTCTTCAACACAATATCAATTATAGCACTGTTAATGAAATTCTTCAACACATGTACTTCAGTTAATAAAATTGATTGCGTGGTTAATCAAATTAAACACAACATATGACTAAAACTGGAAACAGATGCGACATATGAAAGTATCATACTTATTAAAATAAAGAATAAATCTACTGTAGTAAGTGGACTCTACTAATGATTACTATTTAAAGGGGAAAGTGACAATGTTTGAACTTGTGACCTCTATGAACAAATAAGAGAACAGATACTGTCAATTTTCACAATTTTTAATAAATCAAAGGCAGTAACTCCAGGGCCGCTGGAACAATCTGCATGGTTATCAAACTTTGTCCATATATTATGCTCATATACACCGAGAACAAGTTTGGTGAAAATGAAGCAATTTTAAGTCATTCAATGCCAAAAATACGAGACAGACTTCGAAAATCCTGCTGACTACTGAACTTCGCCTATAAAAATTGTTTGCACATTTGGTGAACAATGGAAAGGAACTTCTCAATATAAAGAGCGAACATTGTCAATACTTGCGATTTGAGGAATTCAAAGGGCTGTTGAGAGATGCTGAAGATATTATGCCTATAAACATTGTGACTAGTTTAGTGAACATGTGCTAATAATGCTCAAGTTAGACTGGGAACAAATTTGTGGATGCCAATAGCCACTTCAGGTGATCACATTATATATCTAGTACCATGGGCATATAATAGGAAAATAATTTGAAAAATATTTGACAAGATGGTTGAGGCTCCGATACACAGCACTCCCTTTTACTGATATCTACCTATATTTTAATTATTTAAATGTCTTTTGCATTTTAGAAACTATGTTCCAGACAGGAAAAGCCAAGAACATAAAGCGAGATTATTTGAAAAATATTATTAAAGTTTTATTGTTGTGTATATTCTCTTCCTCATTGAAATCTATCTATTTAACAAGTTTCATTGAAATCTTTTCAGTCACTTTGGAGTTATACATAAATAAAGGGAGGTAATTTGAAAACAAATATTAATAAAGATTAACTCTCTCTGATCCTATATATACTTAACTTTCAATGGAATCTCTTCAGCATTTCAGGAGATGTAATCAGAACAAGGAAAATCTTAGGTAAAAAAG
The DNA here is from genome assembly GCF_021730395.1 of Mercenaria mercenaria. Taxonomy (NCBI): domain Eukaryota; kingdom Metazoa; phylum Mollusca; class Bivalvia; order Venerida; family Veneridae; genus Mercenaria; species Mercenaria mercenaria. The sequence goes on from NC_069368.1 coordinate 14,424,335, forward strand.
GGGGAGATAATTTGAAAAGTATTATAAAGAGATTATGGTTCTTACACACAGCACTCCCTTTCATCTTCATCCATATTTAAAGTTCCAAATAAATCAGAGTTATGCTAGACAAGAAAAACAAAGTACAAAAGGGAGGTAATTTCAAAACTATTCAATACAAGTTATAGTTTCTCTCTCCTAAGAGTTACACTCCCGACATGGACAATGTTTTAAATGGACACACGGACAGATATGACTGATGGACAAAGCAACAGCTCAGAAGCGCTATAATGGACTATGAATTACTGAAAAACAACATTAAATAGAGGTAGCAATGTGTACACGAAGCTGTAAGTTACATGGGTGAAAGTTGTGAATTCTGGTTTCTGAATGGTGTTAGAAGTCATTTTAGCAGATAGTGTTAATCCGTTGAGAAACTGAGGTGGTGGTGCTGGCAGGGTGTGGGTGTGTGTGGGTGGGAGGGAGGGGGTTGTAGGGCCATAACCGTCCTTCAAGCTTTGAGTGGAACTTCATTGTACTGCATGCATTAAACTAAAAGTTTTTCCATTAAATTAAACCAAAATGGATGAAATACCATGTAGAAAATCAGCTACAAAAAATGTAAGGAGAAATAGATGTCCCCAGAGATGCTACTCTGTCTCTGTGAAAAGCATTTATTATTTATTTATTTATTTGGGTTTTATGGCGCACCAACACAGGATAGGTTATATGGCGCCAAACAGGACTACAAATGCGTTTATTAAAAAAAAATGAAGCAAACAACATTTCTAAATGCTTATTTAGATACTCTGAGTTAGAGACAGATGATACAAATCGAGACTGAAATGGGTAAATGAAAAGGAATTTCCATTACAAATGAATCAGGCAAATGGTTGAAGAAACTAGACCTGCTGAAAACATGATCAGCGTTAAATTCTTGGAGGAAAATGCAAAACAAACAGCATTCCAATGACAAAAAAACAACATATACCGGTACAGAACGGGACCTCCTATCATGGCTTTGGCCTACTACTACATGACCCTACTCAGGTCGCACGTTTTCCTATTTTTCCAGTAACTTTCACCCATGAACCTGATAGCAAACATTGGCAACAACTTAATGCAAAATTTACACACAAAAAATTATCATAACATTTCAGCAAAATTATAAAATATCTGAACATGCTTATATATTGCCAGTTTGATGCACAAGATGAAGATTGAAAAAGGGTATTTGCTTGTGTGATATATGTCCTCTGGTAAATGGTTTCTATTTACATTATAAACATTCATAACCACATTAGCATGAAGAAAATATCCATTTAATAGATACAGTAACAATAATTAAGTCAAATCTATATATAATTGTACAGACTTTGGCATCAGCTAAATGGATGTAAGACATGAGAGAAACTGAAGTAAACTCTTTATTATTAAGGAACCAACACGGTAGTTTTGCAAGTCTGGATCAAAATTTTTTCTACAATGTAGAATTTGATTAAACCTTGATTTTTCAAAACTTCAGAATACACTGAGAAAATTCCGTAAATAAAAAGATTGGGTTGTGTGCTTGATTTTTTTCTATACAGATTTGATTAATTTGACCTCACACAACTTTTCATAATGGAAAATCTCAATTTTGATAACATTTTCACTAAGAGAAATTTTTCTACAACATAACTCTAAAAGTCCTTAATAAACACATGGCATATAATGGGGTCAAATAAATTGTATAGGTCTTTGTGCTTATATCTGAGATATATATTTGACCATTTCAAACTGATTTTAAGTAATTTTTTTTAAACTATTTAGGATGTCACGTTTTAACATCGTAACTTCAGAAAGATAGGAAAGTCGCAGATATGAGCCATGCCATGAGCAAACCAACATAGTGGCTTTGCGACCAGCATGGTTCCAGACCAGCCTGCGTATCCGTGCAGTCTGGTCAGGATCCATGCTGTTCGCTAAAGGTTTCTCAAATTGCTATAGACTTTGAAAGCAAACAGCATGGATCCTGACCAGACTGTGCGGATGCGCAGGCTAGTCTGGATCCATGCTGGTCGCAAACCCACTATGTTGGTTTTCTCATGGCACGGCTCATATATTACAATTTGTACACTCTTCATTAACATTAGACAATTTGTTGGATGTGATTGGTAGAAAAAGCTGTGTAAACATTTTTCTTATTTAGTGCAAGGTAATCATAGCAAGGCATATCAAGACCAATGCAACATAAAATCTTAATACAATCTTAGAACCTGTGAAGTCTTGTTATACTAATGGTTTCCAGAGAAACATCAAATCTTATGAGCATAGTAACCTTAACATATCAGAAGAAAAGATACCATAACTTATCAAATCTTCTGACAATGGTAACCTTGACATAACATGTCAAATTAGAATTAAAAGTTACCATGGCTACATCAAATCAAATGGAGCCATGGTAACCTCGATATAAAATGCCGTATCAGAATAAAGTTTACAATAGCTACATCAAATTTAATGAACATGGAAACCTTGATATATCACATTGTATTAGAAAAGTGGTTATCATGACTGCATCTTATATTGATCACAGTAACAATGGAAACATTTCCATTTACTAAAATGATCATAAAATCCAATGTCATATTTTATCACTAACAAGGCTCCATCATATTTATTAGGATGATGTTATAGAAACTACTGCATCATCTTATCTTGTCATTATCATAGACACCATGGTTTTATTAGATTTACCATGATCATGGTAACCACAGTGACATCATATTTTATCAGTTACCGTATCAAAGTAACTTTGGCTCTATCAGCTTTATCATGATCAAATACATGGTAACATCAAATTTTATCACAATCAAAGTAACCATGGTTTTATCAGGTTTATCATGATAATGGTAACCATGGTGGCATAATATTTTATCACTACATTGTACAAGAGTAACAATGGCTTTAACAGGTTTATCATGATTATGGTAACCATGGTGACATAATATTTTGAAATATCAAAGCAACCACGACTTTTTCAGGTTTATCATGATTATGGTAACATTATTTTTTATCACTATCAAAGCAATCATGGCTCTAGTAGGTTCACTATGAACATGGTAACCATGGTTACATCATATCTTATTACTATCAAAGTAATCATGGTTCTATCAGGTCCATCACGGTCACTGTAACTGTGGAAGCCTCACGTCTTTGTAAACTGTTGCAGCTGTAAATAAACATCTGGATCAATCAGATGTGTGAGTTCATCAAACACTTTATCACCATGGATATTATGACATTGTCTCAATTGTTGGAACACATAGTCTTTCAGTGGTATAGTGTGAACTGGGTCTTGTTTGGTTAACTGCAAAGGAGAGTTGTAAGTGAGGTAACTACATGTCTAAAATTTGCATGAAAGCAACCGCATAATGCTGTGAAACTTTAACATTTAGCCTCCTCACAGGTGGCAAGTGATTCTGCTTTTGCGACCAGTGCAGACCAAGATCAGGCTAGGCTGATCATGGTCTGCACTGTTGGCTGTTCAGTCAGTAAATTTTCAGTGAACACCCCATCAAATAATAAATGATAATACCCACAATGAATGATTGACCAGTCTATTTTAGAAATTTAGCTGGGTAATAGTTAATATCAACAAAAGAATCTGAAAGAATTCTTTCTTAAAATTAATCATTATCATTACTTTTTCAGCCATTTCAAGACAAGATAACTGACTGTCTGTTGTAAATGAAAAGTTACATCTGTTGTTTATGAAAAGCTATTTCTACTGTCTAAGAAAAGCTGCTTCAGCTGTCAAGAAAAGCTGCATCTGTTTTCAATGACAAGAAGGCCATGATGGCCCTATATCGCTCATCTGAGCTTAGTTGCTTGCTTGAACAAATTTCTTTGCTATAGGTTCAAAAACTAGTTGAGTAGGTCATGGTAAAAATTATTCAAAATAACTTCTGAAATCTGTTAAAAAAATATACATAGGAAATGCTACAGACCAAATATCAAAGGCCTAGGCCTTGAACTTTCAGACAAGAAGATTTAAAAAAAAATCCTATATAAGTCTATGTAAAACTTGGGACCCCCAGGGCAGGGCCTCTTTTCACCCTAGGGGCATAATTTGAACAATTTTGGTAGAGGACCACTAGGCAATGTAACATACCACATATCAAAAGTCTAGGCCTTGCAGTTTCTGGCAAGAATATTTTTAAAGTTTTTTCCTATATATTAAGTCTATGTAAAAATTGAGACGCCCCAGGGCAGGGCCTCTTCACCCCAGGGTTATAATTTGAACAATCTTGGTAGAGGACCACAAGGAAATGCTACATACCAAATATCAAAGGCCTAGGTCTTGTGGTTTCAGACAAGAAGATTTTTAAAGTTTTTTCTTATACAAGTCTATGTTAAATTTGAGACTCCCGGGTGGGGCCTCTTTTCACCCCAGGGGCATAATCTGAACAAACTTCATAGAGGACCATTAGATGATGTTACATGCCAAATATCCAGGCTCTACGCCTTGCAGATTTGGACAAATGGCAACCAGAGATCTGTGTAGAATTCAATTGTTTGAACAATTTTGACAGGGGGCCATCCAAGGATCATTTCTGTGAAGTTTCATCGAAATTAAACTGGTGGTTTAGGAGGAGATGTTGTTTAAAGGAAAGTGTAGCTGGATGCCGGACAAACGCCGAACGGTGAGCGATCTCAATAGCTCACCCAGAGCCTTTGGCTCAGGTGAGCTACAATGCTACTACTGCTTTTAATGAAAACCAGCTTTTATTAAGCTGTTATTTAACACTTATTTATTTAATAGTACAAGAAAGATAATTCAATCTCATTTATCAGACAAAGTTTATTATCTTACAGATCTTTTCCTCTTCTCATGTTCTGTTTCATGTTCCTCTTCCCCTCTCTCATCTCCATCAGATATCACAAGGGCACTGAAATAACACATATCAGATATCACAAGGGCACTGAAATAACACATCAGATATCACAAGGGCACTGAAATAACATATAATGTCAGATATCACAAGAGCCCTGAAATAATACATCATGTAAAATATCACAAGAGCACCGAAATAACACATCATATCAGATATCACAAGAGCACTGAAATAATGTATGTATGTCTGACACCACAAGGGAACTAATCTCATAAAAAACAAGAGCTGTCCATAAGACAGCCAAGCTCGACTTTTCGAAATATTGTCACAGAAGCTGGAAATTATTACCCAAAATGTTAAATATCAAAAGAGTTTTAAGTTCAAAAGGGGACATATCAGAGTTATGGGACTTGATGCTATCAACTAGTTTTATAACCCCGAAGAAACATGTTAAGTTTCAATTCAATATCTGCATTAGTTTTGGGGATAGTAACTTGCATGTAAAACTTTAACCAGAATTTTCTAAGTCCAAAAGGGGGCATAATTTGCTCAAAATACATGTTAAGAGTTATGGAACTTGACCCAGTGAGGTAGGTAATTGATCTAGAAAAAGAATAAATAAGTTCCAAATCTATATGCCTTTTAGTAATAGCTGTATGTACTTGCACGCAAAACTTTAACCAGAATTTTCTAAGTCCAAAAGGGGGCATAATTTGGCCAAAATACATGCCAGAGTTATGGGACTTGACCCAGTGAGGTAGGTAATTGATCTAGAAAAAGAAAAAATAAGTTTCAAATCTATATGCCTTTTAGTAATAGCTGTATGTACTTGCACGCAAAACTTTAACCAGAATTTTCTAAGTCCAAAAGGGGGCATAATTTGGCCAAAATACATGCCAGAGTTATGGGACTTGACCCAGTGAGGTAGGTAATTGATCTAGAAAAAGAAAAAATAAGTTTCAAATCTATATGCCTTTTAGTAATAGCTGTATCTACTTGCACGCAAAACTTTAACCAGAATTTTCTAAGTCCAAAAGGGGGCATAATTTGGCCAAAATGAAGGTCAGAGTTATGGGACTTGGTGCTATCAACTAGTTTTATAACCCCGAAGACACATGTGAAGTTTCAATTCAATATCTGCATTAGTTTTGGAGATAGTAACTTGCATGTAAAACTTTAACCAGAATTTTCTAAGTCCAAAAGGGGGCATAATTTGCTCAAAATACATGTTAGAGTTATGGAACTTGACCCAGTGAGGTTGGTAATTGACCTAGAAAAAGAATAAATAAGTTTCAAAGCTATATGCCTTTAAATGATAGCTGTATGTACTTGCATGCAAAAACTTAACCAAGGTGTGACGCCGACGCCGACGCCGACGCCGACGCCAGGGTGAGTAGAATAGCTAGACTATTCTTCGAATAGTCGAGCTAAAAACTTACTCAAATTGTATCACAGTTTCTTCATCGACAGGTACTCTGCACACATCATGTAAAACTTGAACACATACACATAGAATACCACCAAACATTTCTAGCACCACACTGCAATATTAAAATATCTTGTTAAAACACAGGTTCCTTATCAAAAAGAACACAGTTTAATTCAAATCTTGAAAATCAATACTATCACCTCTAGTTTTTTCTCCTGCTTATTATATAATTATAATTATAATACCAGATTTATATAGTGCCCTTTCCATGATCAATTTCACATTCAAAGGCGCTTTACATAGTTCAAATTGTAGTTGTTTACAGTAATTTCAACATTCCTTATCAGTTCTTGGACATTCCAATGAAAATCCTAACATATTTGCAATTATTTGACTAGCTAAAGCAAAGATCCAACCGTCTCTGCTTAACTATTATTTACAGTAAACAGATTCGCTAATGCAAAGGGTCAACAGTCTCTACTTTTCTATTGTTTAAAGTATTTTTTGTTGTACAAACATAATTACAGGTCATATGGTGACTTTCCAGCTTTGATGGTAGAGGAAGACCAGGCATTATTTCATCATGGGCGGGCTCCTGGGTAGAACCACCGACCTTGCATAAGCCAGCAGGATGGCTTCCTCACATGAAGAATTCAATGCTCCAAGTAAGGCTCAAACCCACACAAGTAAGGGGTAAGTGATTCAAAATCATCAACCTTAACCCCTCTGCCATGGAGGCCCCTGTTTATAGTAATCAGACTTCCTAAAGCAAAGGTCCAACTGTCTCTGCCTACCTATTATTTACAGTTATCAGACTAACTAAAGCAAGTGCTGACAATTTTCTTCTTTCTGGCTGTGTCATACTGTCTATTGTTTCCATCCAAGCTGCTAAAAAGGACTTCATTAATCCAGAGCTCTGAAAATACAATGAGATGCTATGCTGCAGTGACAGAAATTTTTCATGAACAGATCCACTGAGAAATACTGATTATACAATTAAATATCAATATACTCAAACTTATACAAAACTAGAGCTGCTTTTGAGAAAAGCGCATGTCTCCCACAACTTCCTAATCATCTAAATAGAAAGTCAGTCTTTATATACTGTTTACTCACTACAAATATACCTTTGAAGAGTAAAAAGGCTGATTTTGGGTAATTCAAGGGCCATAATTCTGAAGTGTCTGGGCTGGTTTGGCTAGTTATCAAACTTGGCTGAGGACTTATGGTCAAACATATTTTGTTAAGTTTGGTGAAGATCGGATGAGAAATGTTCGACTTACAGCACGGATAAGTGTAAAAAGGCGGATTTTCAGTAACTTAAGGGCCATAATTCCTAAGTGCCTGGGCCGATTTGGCTAATTATCGAACTTGGCCAAGGACTCATGGTCAAACACATTTTGTTCAAGTTTGGTGAAGATCGGATGAGAAATGTTTGACTTAAGAGTGCGGACAAGATTTGTGACAGACACACAGACAGGAGTAAATCAATATGATTGTCTCCCACACCACTGTGTGGTGGGAGACATAATTATAGAAGTTATCAATGACAATTTTTTTGTCCCCATATCTTATCAAATGAATTTAAGAAAACACAATTATTTTAAAGACACACAATCAAGATATTAAATTTTACTTTTAACCAAAGTTAAAACCTACCCTTTCAAAATGATTTGATTTCTGACAAATGATAAAAATTTGCAGTGTAACTGTGTTTTCCTAATATAAAACTATATACAATGATTAAATTCATCTTCTTGAACAAAAGGAGAGATTTTCCGCAGAAACAGCATCTGATAAACAGAACTTGTTTATCAGTGCCTACATGTATATAGGAAATACAGAGAAACCTCTCTAAACCGGAACCCCAAAAGCCAAACTCCATGAAGCCACCCCTTCCCCCCAAACTGAACTAATCTTGCAGTACTGAAATTTGGCCTTCTTATTTCATTTAGAAAGTACCCCTGTACGTCAGAACCCTTCTATTCCGGAGAGAGAACAAATCTTCATTTATCAACACAAAATTACCCCTGAAAATCAAACAATTTTAAAGGTAATCAGAATTTTGGTACTTATCTTTTATCATCATTATCAGAGATTACTCTACATGGTTGCCCATGTCCATAAAAACATTATTGGTGTTGTCTCATACAGTTACCAAACAAGATCAGGATTTAAAATGAATCAAGTTGCTTGGTAATTGTATTATTATTTTAGTATTGTAAGCTCATATTCCACTGGCAAAGCCCCTCTACCTGTAAATCGAAAATCCATCCAAACCGAACTTTTTCTCTGGTCCAGAGGCCGTTCGGTTTAGAGGGGTTCCACTGTATTTACACATTTTTTACCTTTTCTTGGCTGATAAAAGAATCTTTGTGATCATGTGGTGACAAATTGCACTGTACCCTGACCCAATAATCTCTATTAGTATATAAATTTGTTCATCAGTTTATCTTAAGTTTCAACACAGAATTAAATTCAGATAATGAAAATGAGAGAAAATAAAACTGTAAATTAATACTGTGTTTTTGTCACAAAAACGTATGTCTCACCCCTATGTAAACCTTAAGCTCTAGTGGCCATTTTGTGCAATGAAGCAGAATATGTTGATGATATGCACAACTAGGCTTGGTACTGATCACTCCTGAGAAGTTTCGTCAAAATCTGTCCGCCAGTTTGGCCTGTGAAAGCCTGACAAGATTTTTTGATTTTTAGCTTTGGTAGCCATTTTGTGCAGCGAAGCAGAAAGTGCTAGCGATATGCACAACTAGGGTTGGTACTGATCACTCCTGAGAAGTTTCGACGAAATCCAGTCAGCAGTTTGACCTGTGAAAGCCGGACAAGATTTTTCTATGTTTAGCTCTGTCGACCATTTTGTGCAGCGAAGCGGGATGTGTCAGCGAAATGCACAACTAGGCTTGGTACTGATCACTCCTGTGAAGTTTCGACGCAATCCGGCCAGCAGTTTGACCTGTGAAAGCCGGACAGGATTTTTCTATTTTTAGCTCTTGCAGCCATTTTGTGCAGCGAAGCAAAACTAGGCAGTTTGACCTGTGAAAGCCAGACAAGCTTAATGCGGATGGACGGACGGACAAACGGTGAAGGCAAAAACAATATGTCTCCTCCACCTATGGGGGAGACGTAATAAGATCTGAATCGCAGCTTGAGTAATTTTCCTTCCATGGTCATGGTAAAACCAATTTATTTCATACCAAATGAGAACTACAAAACTGCTTTTCATTATTTTTAAATGAGTTAAAAGCTCTTACTTGAGTATGAGATTCTGCAGCAATCTTCTCAAGAAATGTCCAGAAATACTCCTGGTTTTGTAAGATGATGCGTGCAAACAATGTCACATAAATTGACATAACCATTGGATGTTCCTGAAATTCAGTTGTATAATTATAATAAATAGGTACAATTGTAGAAATACTCACAAAAAGGACTTTTTTGTTGTTGTTGTTGTATGGTTTGATGTCACACCAACACGATTATAGGTCATATGGCGACTTTCCAGCTTGATGGTGGAGGAAGACTCCAGGTTCCCCTCTGTGCATTATTTTCTCACGAGGGGGCATCTGGGTAGAACCACTGACCTTCCGTATGCCACATCGATTTGGGGCAAGTGATTTGAAGTCTGGAATCCACATTGATGAAGGGCCAGTGATTTGAAAAGTCAGCAACCTTAAACCACTTGGTCACAGAGTTATATTAACCTTATTTTAAGGAGTAAATTTCATATTCCATTTTAATCAAAACCAAATCTGAACCGACAGGGAAATAGAAAATGATATTAAATTTAACACACTTATAAAACAACATTATCTTTCGTTACAGCATTGCCTTTTTCTGACATTTTCTTTCTGATGGCATCTACATCTATGAAAACTATACCGGAGTTAGACAGCAAAGATATTATTAGCAAATGTAGTACCAGTATTTATCAAGCAGAAATTACTCTTAAAGAATGCAGTTTTTTTTTTTTTTTACAAAGAAACAACACAAGCATGAAACAAATTTTAAAGTGACTAAATGTATAGTGTTTTGAAGATGAACTTAATCACTTCCAAGAAAAAAGATGAGAATTTTAAGCTGTTTTCCACACTGCAACTTTCTCTTGTAGTTATATAATTTTCATGACAAAAGGCATGCACAGAAAAAAACCTAGACACACTTCTAGCAACTGGGATAAATACCATTGGTGAAAATCATGAGACAGATTACTGGACAACAATAATCAAAGCCTTGAGATGTCTGGTGGTTGCGGGTTTTGCTATGTTTATTTTATTTTAAATGCCAATCTATAAATATACATGTATAAGAAACAAATACTAATATGCCTTTATCTAAGATAAACTCTGCCTGACCTTACATGAACAGCTGGAAGTCAGTGATGTAACCATGGGCTGGAATACCTAATCATTGACAAATCTTATATAATCTAAATGGCCAGTGTGAATGGATAGAGGATGAATAAGAAATGCTTGATCATTGATAATATTCATCCGCATTGTTCATGAATGGGACTCCTTTGTGTAGCACATGAACAAATTCCTTTAGTTGTGATTTGGAATCAAATAAAGAAGCTACATGATTGTCAGAAATACACTTAACTTTGTTTGCGGTATAAACCCGCAACCAAAAACTAGACTAAAAGCTTTAACTGTTAGGAATTAATACACCAATATGCCACTCTGAGAAGGTAAGAGCTCTGTATATTATCTTGGTGAAGTAAACAACTCATGCTAGTTTTATACAAAATAACATTTGTGGTTAAGAAAATATGGCTCTAAAATGAAAGTGATGAATTTGACCTTTGACCTCCTAGTGTGACCTTGACCTTGCATCTAGTGACCTTGCACAAGCTCTCTGCATATGATCATGATGAGGTAACAATAGATATCACTTGTATGAAAATTTTTTTCCAGTAGTATACAAGATATGAAGCAACAAACTCTTTTTACCCTTGCCTAGTGACCTAGGTCATGCCTGTATCTTGTTTTATCATGATAGTATGTGTTTATACATAGTTACTTGTTAACATAACAGATGGGAATACAATAAATTCCTTCCAGATTGCATTTATTAATATGTTATGTCTGAAAACATGATCACCAAACAGCCAAGGGATTAGTGCAGATTAACTAGCCCAGATAGCAATTTATATACTGGTAAACTGACATGTTGTCTGTTTTAGCAACCACTTTTATCACCTCTCTAACTCTGGTATGACATATTTAAATCACTTCACTGATCACAGGGGAGATGTGTCAGCAGTTTAATTCAACATGTAGCAACTTGGTTTGTAGATTTTACTACCAGTTGGAAATTCATGCAATAAGGTGAACTGTTTGTATTTAATAAAGTTTTTCTATCTCTTAAATCAAGTGATCAATACAGATAAACACTCAATCCCATATGTTGACAGTTTAGTGTGTAAAAATAAAATATATGTGAATACACTAACATGTGAATGTCAAAGTTTAAAGTATCAGTCCTGCTTATCTTATTGACTTGACAGTTTACTGATTCAAGAATTTTAAGCTTAGTTTTTTTTAAATGATTTACAGAAACAGTCATTTCCTTTTGTCAGGTAAGAATCGAGTGGTATCAGTTTGAAGAAAACGGTATTTTATTATGTTGAAATCTGATAAACAACATTTAAGAGGTACTTTATTTCTTGTATACTTTATTACTGTTAACCTTTATCATGCTGGACACGACTGATTCTGCCTCTGTGACCTGTGTAGATCATGTGCAACCTGTACATCCATGCAGTCTGATCATGATCTGCACTGTTCGCCATTCAGTTAGTAATTTTTTGGTAAGCACCCCTTTTTAAAAGTTAATGGTACTGTCCATTTTGAAAGATGGACAAGTTCATTATAGAAATTTAGCAGGGTAAGGGTTAAAATGTCTAGATTCTAAGATTATCCCTGATTTTTTTTTTTTTTTTTTTCATATTGTGCATATCTGTTTCAATAACTTCATGACACAATATCAACAATGTACTGTTTTCTTAATTAATTTTGACCTTATACTTTATAGCAAACCATCTTGATAATCTATAGATAGCCTCATATCAATTAACATGAACTTATTTGCACTTCCAATGATAGATATACATGCAGATAGTATAACCAGTTAATATTATGTGTATTTTCCAGTGAAATTAGAGTGAAATTTCAGGCTTTTAAAAATGGATCAAGCTTTATGTATGTTAACACTTTTGATTAGAATTCAACAATTATTCAATCTTAATAATTGGGAAAAGTTAAAAACTGAAACACAGAACACTGTTTGAGATAAAATTTTGACATTTAAGTTCTCAATCACCAAGGTATGACAATCTTCTTTTATCAGAATAGAAAATGTATAAAAAAATCTTGTCTACAATTTGCTGATTGTTTTAAAACTAGTGCTATCATAGGATTGACAAATTATACCCCCACAATAAAGCCTTGTCACAGAAGTAAGCCAATGTCAAAGCCGAACCTCAAAATCAATAGGTGTCATCTGCTGGTCATGACCAACAGGGATTTTTTAAGGCTGATTTTGGGGCCGAATATGGGCCCCATCCCAATTCCAAAAATTTGCTTATTTTCCCAATTCTGAGGTATAAATTTCCCAAAAATCTGCCAAAAAATACCAATTTTTAGCTAGTCTCAATTTTCAGGTTTTCAACACTTTCAAGACAAAAAAAAAGGAAATAAAAGACTTTTGATGTGACTTAAAACAAAAACAAAAATTAAACAGTTCTGAAATAAAGGTTGTATGATGGTAAAACTTATTTTATGAATTTCCCAATTTATAGGTTTTATGCGCCATTTTCCCCAACTGAATGGGCCCCGGGCCCCAGGTTTGAAACGGTAAAAAAATCCCTGACCAACCTCCCTATCAACTTTAATGATCCTAGGCCCAAGTGTTCTCAAGTTATCATCCGGAAACCGTTTAACTGTTCCAGGTAATTGTAACCTTGACCCTTGACCTACTGACCTCAAAGTCGAACTTGACTTGTATTTTATGATGTTACACCAGTGTACCAAAATATATTATCCTAGGCCAAATCATTCTCAAGTTATCATCCAGGAAAACCGTTTAACTGTTCCGGGTTATTGTGACCATGACTTTGACCTACTGATGTAAAAATGAAACTTGACCTGTATTTTATAATGTTACACCTGTGTACCAAAATTTATGATCCTTGACCCAAGCGTTCTCAAGTTATCATCCAGAAACCGTTTAAACCGTTCTGGGTCATTGTGACCTTGACCTTTTACCTACTGACCTCGAAGTCGAACTTGACCTGTATATTATAATGTTACACCTGTGTACCAAAAATTAATTAAATCTGTGAAGCCCTTCGCGAGTTATTGTCTGGAAAACATGAAAACCAACAGACGACTGACAAGCTCACTCCTATATACACCCCCCTCCCCCACTCCAAACTTCGTTTTGTGGGGGTATCATTATCCTGATCATGAAAACCAAAATCACAATTATGCAAAATTCTGACTGAACTTAATTTTCATGCAAACATGCCTTGAAAATGATAAAAATAATGCAAAGCTTCTGTTTAAATACTCATCCCTCTTATAGAACGTTATAAAACTTATAACTAAGCAAAACTGTTGTATTTGGGAAGTCAGGGAAATACCAAGGGAAACAAAAAAATTGCCATATTTACAAAAAAACTTTTATATTGTTAATCCAAAATTCAATGGTCAACAAATTATCGCTTTATCACAAGCTATCACTTAAATCCAAAACAAGACATAACTAGAAAATGCTTTTGTAAAAAAGCGCATGACTCCCTAAATGCAAAGTCCTATAGGCAAGAAGTCAATAGGGGTCAGGAGCGAAAGTCAAAGAGACACTGATGGTTGGCTGCAATAGGGATCATCTACTTGGCATGTCCAGTCATACCGCTAAATTTCAACACTCTTGGCCTAGTGGTTCTCAAGTCACTGTTCAGGCTCCTGTGACCTTGACCTTTGATCAAGTGACCTCAAAATAAATAGGTGTCATCTACTCTGCATGTCCAATCATCCTATTAAGTTTCAACATTGTAGGTCAAGTGGTTCTCAAGTTATTTCCAAAAAATGATTTTACATCAACAGGCCACTGTGACCTTGACCTTTAATTGACTGACTCCAAAATCAATAGGGGTCATCTACTCTGCATGTTCAATCATCCTATGAAGTTTCAACATTCTGGGTCAAGTGGTTCTCAAGTTATTGATCGGAACTGGTTATCAATGTTCAGGCCCCTGTGACCTTGATCTTTAACGGAGTGACCCCAAAAACAATAGGGGTCATTTACTCTGTATGAACAATCATCCTATGAAGTTTCAACATTCTGGGTCGAGAGATTCTCAAGTTATTGATTGGAAATGGTTTTCAATGTTCAGGCCCCTGTGGCCTTGACCTTTAACAGAGTGACCCCAAAATCTTTAGGGGTCATCTACTCTGCATGACCAATCATCCTATAAAGTTTCATCATTCTGGGTCAAGTGGTTCTCAAGTTACTGACCGGAAATGGTTTTCAATGTTCAGGCCCCTGTGGCCTTGACCTTTCACAGAGTGACCCCAAAATCGTTAGGGGTCATCTACTCTTCATGACCAATCATCCTATGAAGTTTCAACATTCTGGGTCAAGTGGTTCTCAAGTTACTGACCGGAAATGGTTTTCAATGTTCAGGCCCCTGTGACCTTGACCTTTAATGGAGTGACCCCAAAATCGATAGGGGTCATCTTCTTTGCATGTACAATCATCGTATGAAGTTTCAACATTCTGGGTGAAGTGGTTCTCCAGTTATTGATCGGAAATGGTTTTCCATGTTCAAGCCCCTGTGACCTTGACCTTTGATGCAGTGACCCCAAAATCAATAGGGGTCATCTACTCTTCATGATCAATCATCCTATGAAGTTTCAACATTCTGGGTCAAGTGGTTCTCTAGTTATTGATCGGAAAAGGTTTTCAATGTTCAGGCCCCTGTGACCTTGACCTTTGACGGAGTGACCCCAAAATCGATAGGGGTCATCTACTCTTCATGACCAATCATTCTATGAAGTTTCAACATTCTGGGTCAAGTGGTTCTCTAGTTATTGATCGGAAATGGTTTTCAATGTTCAGGCCCCTGTGACCTTGACCTTTGACGGAGTGACCCCAAGATCAATAGGGGTCATCTACTCTTCATGACCAATCATCCTATGAAGTTTCAACATTCTGGGTCAAGTGGTTCTCTAGTTATTGACCGGAAATGGTTTTCAATGTTCAGGCCCCTGTGACCTTGACCTTTGACGGAGTGACCCCAAAATCAATAGGGGTCATCTACTCTTCATGACCAATCATCCTATGAAGTTTCAACATTCTGGGTCAAGTGGTTCTCTAGTTATTGATCGGAAATGGTTTTCAATGTTCAGGCCCATGTGACCTTGACCTTTGACGGAGTGACCCCAAAAACAATAGGGGTTGTCTACTCCAGCAGCCCTACAACTCTATAAAGTTTGAAGGTTCTAGGTCAAATGGTTCTCCAGTTATTGCTCGGAAATGAAGTGTGACGTACGGACGGACGGACGGACAGGGCAAAAACAATATGTCTCCTGGGGGAGACATAAATATGCTGCCAGAAAGGAATGACAGACAGACAAATGTGTGTAACTTCAATATATCCCATCTTTCAAAGTTGAAATACTTACATCTGAATTGAGAACAGACTGGAGAAATCCAGGTAACATGGAAGAGAAGACTTCCGGACCTTCTGATGGGAACGAGCGGAACACAAGCTCTATTAATTTCAGCACCAGAATCACTCCCTCTGTTCGTAAGTCTGTCACGAGTGAAGACAATGACTTTACCAGATCTCTTGCATATCGCTGAAATGAAACAAGCCAAAACACATTGTGATAGATAATTATAAAGGACACACATATTCAACTAACTTCTACAGGACAGAACTTTTAGGAACAAATACTAACAAATATTTGAATAAAAACAATTCTGTCTGCAATTGATCTATAGAGAGAGCTCAGAATTTGGCTACCCATATTGGATCTCAGTCAGCAAATGGCAGCATGTCAATACATACGGCCACCTGTTTAGATGGAACAGAAGCTATGACTATGTCTGAAAATCTGCTTACATTTTTACTTCCCTTGCCAGAACACTATTAACTACCAATTAAAGCACTGACTGCCCATTTCAGTCCAAGATCAATCAAGCTACTGCACAAAATTGTATATTTTCATTATGCTATGGCAATGAAGTTAACTTACTTGACTTCAAATAATAATTCCTTAACCTTCAGCCTGCTGGCAGCAAGTGATTCTGCCTTTGTGACCAGTGCAGATCAAGATCACCCTGCACATCCATGCAGTCTGGTCATAGTCTGCACAGTTTGCTATTCAGTCAGTAAATTTTCAGTGAACATCCCTTTGAATAGTACCAAACTGAATGATGGAGCAGTCCATTTAAGAAATTTAGCAGGGTAAAGGTTAAGACAGATTTCTGTATACACACCTCCATAAACACTCTAGGACCTAGCAATATATATTCTTCCATTACTTTCAAACATAGCCTCAAGTTCTCTGTGCTCCCTTCTGCAAGTTAGAAGAAAAATCCAGTTTGAATATGAGTGTACACACCATGGCCTGTGACGTGCAAACCATTTAATGACAATGAGCAATTGTTATAAAAAGTTCATGCCTTTCTTGTGTTACTGTTCTGAAGTGAGGATTTTGCCCTAGGATTCCAAACTGCAGTTTTATCCAACAACAACAAGAAAAACAAACCTCCAAGATCAGTAAGAGTAATATGAGATCGAAGCATTTATCCTATGTTGATTTGTGTTTATTCCTAAGATTTCTTCAGTTCAGGACTGAGTAACACTTTCAAGGCAAAGGTGTGACTTTGACCTTTAACCCTTATCATGCTGGACATAATTGATTCTGCCTTTGCGACCAGTGAAGATCATGATCAGCCTGCACATCCGTGCAGTCTGATCATAATCTGCACTGTTTGCCATTCAGTCAGTATCTTTTTAGCAAATACCCCTTTTAACAGTTAATGGTACTGTCCAAATTGAAAGATGGACAAGTTCATTATGGAAATTTAGCAGGTTAAGGGTTAAATCATCTACTGACAGCAGCAATCATGTATTGGGTACATGCTATGAAGAAAACTCTTCAGAATTAAGAAACCCAAAGGGACGTAACAGAAGCCTAAACCTGACTTACTGTTTCTACTATTTTTACTGTGCAGGTCTAAAAAGATCAGCCTTTTGATAACACACTACCTAATAAAGAGGCTAATATACTATCACACCTGAATGAATATTGGAAAATTCTGGAAATGTCTTGCATGTGATAAGTTAAACTAGATGTGTGTCCATAGGACACTGCAGCCTCTACTCCTGTCACTGTATCCATATTTTTGACTAAGTCAAGGGCCATAATTCTGATCTGTCTGTGTGAAATCCCACTAAAAACACCAGGTGAACAACTTCACAGACTCACAAATCTTGTGAGGTCTGATCATTCTAGGACAAAAACTTTTGAGATATGCGTAAAACAAATTCGAGCTGACATACGGACAGACGTGTGCACCCTCCCAAAAATTTTGAAGGGCACAAAAAATAGGGTAAACACTAAATGTCAGATGGCAATTTGCAAAAATTCTTTATCCAGCTAATATGGTTTTCAGTTTAAAGGTCATTTGAGTTTTTTCTTATGACCTTCTAGCCTCTAAGGCAACAACGTGCAACTACTCATAAAGGCAATTATCCTATAAAATGTTACAGTTGTATACTAACAGGTTTTAATCCTTAGAATGTTAATTCTGTTTTTCAACAGTATTTCAGTTTTGTAACGATGGGCAGTTAAACTAATCAGTGTTCCTGGATTCTGTACCAGTACAAACCTATTCTCCGCATGTGGAAATTAATTTGCCCACTTGAGACAGAGATGGTGCACAAACAATTTTACACACAAATGTATTTTATCAAATCGTCATGGAGAACATGCGCCTCATCCGAGGATCTAATTCAGGACCCGAAGATCTGTAGATCTGCGCTCTCCCTACTGAGTGGGCGGACCTACTGTATGAGGCAATTCACATGTACTTGCTCTTTTATCAAACTTGCATAATAATTTACACTAAGGTGATTAAAAATTGATAAAAATCTATCTATGACAATACATACCCAGTAAATCTGCCATATTTTTATACAAGTTAAGAAGTTCTGGAGTAACTTTCTCTGCATTACTCAATGTAATATGCCAGAGTTCTAGACCGTCATCCATCAGGTACACGTGCTCAGGTTGCTTAGTGTCAGTGCTCAGCTCTATCACAGGAAGCAAGAATTCATACATTGTAGAACTTAATGTTCCGAAGCCCTGGAAATGTAGACAAATGTTTATTATCACACGACAAAACACTGACAATCTTTCCTGTACTGTAACAGTACATTTCTGGCATACAATGAATCATGAAGAGAGTAATGATTGACAAGATTATTCAAGTGAAACATTCAGATTTTTTGTTAACAATTAGCCTCACCACCTCATCTGATCAGACTACAATTTTGTTCCTTTAGAGTACCTGCTGGAAACACTAAGACTGATAAACAAGATCAGCATTTTGCATGAGTTATACAGATATTTTATTCATGGTTTCATTTGCTTGCAGATAATGTCTGGGCTATTTTTGATTCAAATACAGCCTTCTTTAACCCTTATCAAGCTAAACACGACTGATCCTATGGACGTGCAGGCTGATCTTGGTCTGTACTGGTCACAAAGGCAGAATCACTTGATGCCAGCAGGCTGAAGGTTAAGAATATCAGTCCTTAAAATAACTTATTGGGCCATTTTTGGAGAAAAAATTCTGACCCATTCCTCTTTCAAGTGTTCCCCCCCCCCCTACTTTGACAAAAATTCCCCTCAATTTTTTAAAGTAGTGGACCTGTAATGACACTAGGCAATTTTCAAGCAGTTAATCCTTACCCTGCTAAATTTCTATAAATGAACTTATCCATCTTTCAATTTGGACAGTACCATCAACAGTTAAAAGGGGTGCTTTAAAACCAATAAGATACTGGCTGAATAGCGAACAGTGCAGATCTTGATTAGACTGCAATGATCTACACTGGTCGCAAAGGCAGTGTCAATCGTGTCCAGCATGATAAGGGTTGAATATTCTTCATATGCTGTTTCAGCATCCTTCGGCCATAACAGTAAATTGCCTCTCTATTAATCCCCGAAGGATGCCTAAATCACATACAAAGAATAATGCTGAGTGTCATTACAGGTCCTCTTTCTTAAGTATTCCAATCAAAACTTGTAGTAGATCCATATTACTATTTAAAAATATCATTTAAAGTACAAGACAATGTGCTTTTAAGTCTTTTTCTTTTCAAGTGTAATGTACTAATGAAAAATACTGTTTATCACATGTTTGATGTTCAATGCGGGAGTTAAATAAAGCCATTATTCCTGATCATGATGGACATGATTGATTCTGTCTTTGTGACCAGTGTTGATCATGTTCAGTCTGCACATCCATGCAGTCTGACCATGATCTGCACTGTTCATCATTCAGTCAGTATCATTTTGGTAAGCATCCCTTTGAACAGTTAATGGTATTGTCCAAAGTGAAAGATGGACAAGCTCATTATAGAAATTTAGCAGGGTAAGGGTTAAGTATCAAGGTGGTAAATATTGCATCCCTACCTGTACAAGATGTATCAGTGTTGTAAGTATTGCACATTTTAACATGTTATGATCCTTCGACTCCTCCCATAATGAGGGTAGGTATGACACTAGGGATGTGGCATGTGGTCGGATCTGTACTCCCACACGCTCCACCACAAATGATATCACATGTAACACTTGCATCTGAAACATAAAATGTTTCTCCATTTTATCTCTTTAATACCATCAGGTTACTGTAAAATAATTAACATTAATTGGGGCTACCATTTCTTTAGATTTTGTGTTGCAACAAAAAGAAATTAATCACAATTAATTCGCAATAATTTTATATTTTACTCCATGTGTTTGCATAGGACACTGGTGCCCCCATTCCTATCACTGTATGCATATTCTAACTAAGTCAAGGGCTATAACTCTGGCCTGGCTGTATGTGATCCCAATTAAAATGCCAGATGCACAACTTCACATCACATGCTGAATAACAATCCTGTGAGGTTTGATGACTATAGGTCAAAAACTTTTCCGGAGATACGCACAACACAAATTTGGACAGATGGATGAAAGGACCCATGGACTAACAAGGGCAAATTTGAGTGACCCCCACTTCTCCCAAAACATTCCGGGGTGCACATAAATGTGAAATTGCAATATTCATGTCAAAACAAACTAAGCACTATCTGAATATTTGATCAAATACTCAAAGCTGGCAGTCTTAGAAATAGAAGTAAGTCCATACTAACAGTTAGAGGGGAGTGATGTGAAATGGGTGACCTTGACCTCCTGAAAATTCAAGGCAAAAGTCTATTTCAATCAACACTATATGAAACTATAACTGTACTTGCAAAAGGTAATTTGGTTAATTTCGAAAGAAATTCAGTTGATAATTTGTTCAATTTTGAACGAGTAAGTTGATGGTCAGTTTCAAATGAGTCAGCTGATATATTGGTCAATTCTGAAACTGTACTAAAGACAGTCTGTCACTTGCTTGAATTCTAAAACTCAAACTTACGCTATTGCCTTGCACCTAGTACTTACCTTAGTATCACACTCTTTCACTTCCTTCAACAGTTGGAATAACAGAGAAAATACCACTTCCAAAAACTGAAAATATGAAAACATGGTTAGATCAAACATGAACCCATAGTACAGTTATAATATTTAGTTTCCACAATTAAGGTCATGTGCTAAACAAGGCAAATAGCACATATAAATACCAAATTTAAGAGAAACCATAAAGCTCCATACCTTAACAAATACAAACTGGGAGATTCTTATGAATTATTTAGAGGTATTATATATATACTTACAGGGAGAAACTGGTCAACTTTGAATTCAAAATCATCTACAGGTAAGAAAAAGTTAAGGAATAATGAACATTGGAATATCAACGAGGATCCTCTGCCAACTAATTTTGAAAAAAAAAAAAAAAAAAAAAAAAAAAACAGTCAAGGTGAAAGCTATTATTCATTATATCATAAAGTACTTAATGGGGCTAGGATATACATACCTGTAAATTATTACATCATACTAAATAAACTTTTGAAATTTCTTTAAATAAAAGTAACTGCAAAATTACATAAAGTTTATGGCTATTGAAAATTTCTTGCTGGATTAACATAATTATGTAGTCAATGCTATGCATACCTGGCCAAAAACAAGCAACCCTTGCAAAACATATGTAGCCATAAGTATGCTACAAAGCCAAAAATTTGTATCAGTATCAAACATTTGTAGCCTGAAGTATGTATATGTAGTAAAAACTATGCAAATGTTAAAAACTATGCATATGTAGACAAAACCAAGCATACCTAGTACTGGTACCTATAAGTGCACATATTCAACCAAAAATATACATCCACAGTTAATGTATGCATCAGTAATCAATATTACATTGTATGTCTACATAGCCAAAACTATGCATTAGTAGACAAAACTATTTGCAGATGTAGCAAAAAGGATATCAAGTTTTAGAGTGTTTGCTGCCTCCAGTCTAACAACCAGATCCTCTGTGTGTTGAAGCAGGGGACAGATGGCCTGGTATAGAGCTGGACGTAAAGAGGAAGACAATTTTACACCCACCCACTGACCACAAAGCCATATCACTCTTCGTCGTATTATTCTATAACTGAATAAGAAAATTATACCAGAAAATTATACACAATGAACTTTTTTACCAAAACTGCACATGTACTTAAAATGAAAAAATTTTTTTTTACTTATTTTTTTAAAAGAAATTGCTGAATTTTGTACAAGTGAGCAGAGTCAAAGGCAAAAAATTCATAATGAAAAGAAAAGCATAATTATTTGAATTGTAAGTTAATGATAAAATATGACATGTACCAGATTAGGTAATAATAAAATGACATATTATAGATTAGGTAATAGTAAAATGACATGTAACAGTTTAGGTAATCATAAAATGACATGCGACAGCATAGGTAATAATAAAATGACATGTGACAGTTTAGGTAATAATAAAATAACATGTAACAGTTTAGGTAATAATAAAATGACATGAAACAGATTAGGTAATAATAAAATGACATGTAACAGTTTAGGTAATAATAAAATGACATGTAACAGTTTCAGCAATAACAAGAGCTGTCAGTGGACAGCGCGCTCGACTATTCTCAGTGCTTGATAGTATAATATAAGCAATGAGTAAAACTATTAACATTACAATAAGCATATTCTAAGTCGAAAAGGGGCCATAATTCAGTCAAAATGCTTGATAGAGTTGCCTCCTCCTTTTTACAGACTGGGGTCATGATGGTAAACAAGTATGCAAAATATCAAAGCAATATCTCAATGGACTTTGAAAATATTTGGGGTGGTACGCAAACTTTAACATTTATTCTAAGTCGAAACGGGGCCATAATTCAGTCAAAATGCTTGATAGAGTTGCCTCCTCCTTTTTACAGACTGGGGTCATGATGGTAAACAAGTACCGGTATGCAAAATATGAAAGCAATACCTCAATGGACTTTGAAAATATTTGGGGTGGTACGCAAACCTTAACATTTATTCTAAGTCGAAAAGGGGCCATAATTCAGTTAAAATGCTTGATAGAGTTGCCTCCTCCTTTTTACAGACTGGGGTCATGACGGTAAACAAGTATGCACAATATCAAAGCAATATCTCAATGGACTTGGAAAATATTTGGGGTGGTACGCAAACTTTAACATTTATTCTAAGTCGAAAAGGGGCCAGAATTCAGTCAAAATGCTTGATAGAGTTGCCTCCTCCTTTTTACAGACTGGGGTCATGATGGTAAACAAGTATGCAAAGTATCAAAGCAATATCTCAATGGACTTTGAAAATATTTGGGGTGGTACGCAAACTTTAACATTTGTGTGATGCTCAAGCTAACGCTAACGCTCACGCTAACGCTGACGCCGGGGCGAGTAGGATAGCTCCCCTATTCTTCGAATAGTCGAGCTAATAAAATGACATGTAACAGATTAAAATATCAGAATTAAAAATGGGAAACTAGGAGAACATTTACCCTTGTTAAACAAGCAGCATTTTAAAGCAACTGTCTCTCCTCAAGACAAATTCAACAGGCTCTAACAGATCAAGATATCAACACCCTTACAACTAGGAAAACACTAGCTCTTACTTTATATGTGATATTTTCAGCTCTTCCAGCAAATGTGTTGTGAACCATTGATCAAAATCTATATCATCAAACAGATCAAATGCTGCCAGTCCCACTGCATTGTACACTGAAATTCACATATAGATTCAAAATCTTTTGTGTGTGAAAAAAAAAATAGAGGGTCATGATGACCCTGAATCGCTCACCTGAGTAGTATGAGCCAAATGTTTCAAATGGCAAACTGACGCTAAAGTATTAGAAAGTAGATCAGTAGGTCACATTCATGGTCACTGAAAGAATTTGATTGGAATGCAAAACTGTACACATCATCCAAATTTCAAGGCTGTATCTTAAAAAACAAGAAAGTAGGTCAGTAGGTCAAGGTCACAGTCAAGTGACTCCTAATCGCTTGGGGTCATCAGGTAATTGTAATGAAACAGTCTAGGAAATATGATCTGATAATTTTTGAAATATTTATTCCTATATTACTCATATAACAAGTGACCCCAAGGGCGGTGCCTCTTTTCAACCCAGGGGCATAATTTGAATAATCTTGTTAGAGATCCACTAGGCAATGCTACATACCAAAAATATCAAAGGCCTAGGCCTTGAACTTTCAGAAATTTAAAGAAGATTTTTAATTTTTTCCCTATATAAGTCTATGTAAAATTTGGGACCACTAGGGCAGGGCCTCCTTTCACCCCTGGGGCATAATTTGAATAATTTTGGTAGAGGACCACAAGGCAAAGAAACATACCAAATATCAAAAGCCTAGGCCTTGCAGTTTCAGGCAAGAAGATTTTTAAAGTTTTTTCCTATGTAAGTCTATGTAAAACTTGAGACCCCCAGGGCAGGGCCTCTTTTACACCCCAGGGGCATAATTTGAATAACTTTGGTAGAGGACCACAAGGCAATGAAACATACTAAATATCAAAAGCCTAGGCCTTGCAGTTTCAGGCAAGAAGATTTTCAGTTTTTTCCTATACAAGTCTATGTAAAACTTGGGACCCCCCGGGGCGGGTCCTCTTTTCACCCCAGGGGCATAATTTGAATAATTTTGGTAGAGGACCACAAGGCAATGAAACATACTAAATATCAAAAGCCTAGGCCTTGCAGTTTCAGGCAAGAAGATTTTCAAAGTTTTTTCCTATACAAGTCTATGTAAAACCAGGGCAGGGCCTCTTTTCACCCCAGGGGCACAATTTGAACAATCATCACATGCCAAATATCAAGGCTCTATGCCTTGCAGTTTTGGACAAGAAGATGTTTAAAGTTTTTCATTTTGGTTGCCATGGCATCCCGAGTTCTGCATGGAATTCAATTCTTTGAACAATTTTGAAAGGGGGCCTCCCAAGGATCATTCCTGTGAAGTTTAATGTAATTCTGCCCGGTGGTTTTCAAGAAGATTTTTTTAGAAAATGTTGACGGACCCACGACGGATGACTGACAACGGACATTGAGCAGTCACAAAAGCCCACCATGAGTCTTTGGCTCAGGTGAGCTAAAAACAAATATGTCAAAAACATGACAAAACTCAATGAAGCAGGGTTGATGCTTTATACATTTTTATGTTTGTTTGCTGGTTTTGGGTTTAATGCCGTTTTTCAGCAGTTGTAGTTATGTAACTGCAGGCAGTTAATCTAACCAGTGTTCCTGGATTCTGTACCAGTACAAATCTGTTCCTGCAAGTAACTGCCAACTTCCCCACATGAATCAGAGGTGGAGAACAAATGACTTCAGACAAACTGTCTTTAATCAATTCGTCACGGAGAATATACGCCTCACCTGGAAACTGAATCAAGATCCCGCATTGCACTCCCCCTACTGAGCTACGTGGGTAGGCTTATATACTTCTTTAAAGGTTTAAATATAGTTAGTTTCAGTAAGACATCAGGTGTTTCTCAAATCTGACACCTTCCACTTCCCAGCTGGATAGCTTCCTCAAATGAAAACATTCTACGCACTGAGCCAGTTTTGAACCTACATGGTGACAGACAAATTATTTGACCTCAGGGACATTAACCGATTGGCCATGAAGACTGACAGCAATTTCTGAAAACTGACTGTTATACATACCTGCATCTTTTCTCAGTATTGGCAACATATTCTCCACATCACATGGTCCTTGTGTTTCACGTACCATCTTTATCAACACTGAACTCAGAGATAACCGATACTCTTTAAACAGGCTTAAAAACAATGTTTCTGTACATGGCTGAAATAAGAGCAGGAAAAATCTGGTATGTTACTTCGGATAGAACACATATTCACCATATATACAAATTCGCAATCAAGTTTTACCCATATTAACCTATTCAAAGTGCAGCAATTTAACCAAAAACGTTATTTAGTAAATAAGGCTCTTAAGGAGGTAGGTTACCTTAATATATGTATGTGCGCATGCCCAACCGGAAGCTACCGTGACGATTTACGACGAATTTTACGACAAACTAAATGTGTTTGTATATCCATTCTTCTAAAAACAAATCCTGAACCTGTCTCCAATCTGATGCTTAACGGTTTAATAAGGCAGAAAAAATGAATAAATTGCCGCAGAAACACTTCAAAACATTGTTGCCTTAAAATGACGTCACTGACGTCATGACATTACCGGTCAGTTACCGCGCAAAAATTGATAGTTTTTATTTTGAAAGTACGTAATTTTATGTATATTCTTTATTTGAAATAGTTTTAAACAGCCATTATTTGCTGAAATATTTTTATGAGTCTTTCACTCTGAATAATGATCAATAGTTTGCTTCTTTTATGTAGCTATATTGAAATGTTATGCAGAATGTAAGAAAATGGATGATGGTAATTAATGTTATTTAGAATATAGTTGGGTGAAAGGTTAATTATTATGGCCATTTTCAAATAAAAATTGGGCAGTTTGATTTGTAATACATATTTTTCAGCTTCCCTTTGTAATTTCTTACTTATATACTAAAACTAAGGTCTGAAGTTGTTCAAATTTCAGTAGAAAATTGTGGTTTCTTGAGTTAAATAGATGTTACCATGGAAACTAAGCCCGTGACCTATAAATCCAAATGTAAAATTCAAAAGTGTTGACACTGGTTTATGTAAGGAACACAGCTTCGGCTTTTTATTTGCATTTCAACAATATCCATGAGAAGAATAGCAGCATGCAGAACGATTTTTTCATAAAAAATGTCAGACGAGGGGTAAAGTATTTTAAGCTGTGAAATTTGTTTAAATAAATGCAAATAACACGAAAATATTACTTACGTTAGAAATAAGATGTTTTAAAGCTACATTAACAAGAAATATAATTTTATTTCATATTTTTTTTTATAAGAAATTCAATAAAAAGCAAGATATAAGCTATTTTAAACATCGCTGTTGCCATGGTTACTTTAACCTTTAAGAAAAATAGGGTATCATGTAAAGTGCTTGGCATTTTGCTAATAATATTACCCAAATATTCCATGTTGGCCATTAACAGAATGGCACTGAAGCCGTCGAAAAACACGTTTCCATACATAGTTGTTCAAAAATGAGAGAAAAATACGTTACCATGGAAACACAAGCCCCGCGACATATACATTTTAAGCTTATATTAGAAAGCTAACACGCATACTAGTAAAATTATCAATTATACAGACTTCTACGGATAACTATGAAACCAAAGTACACTAAAGAGTGTTAAATATCCGTATTTTCCTTCTTCGTTTAATATGAAATACCTTTTGAGGGTCATGTACTTCAAACCTGGATAAAAAATGTACTTGAAGGGACAGAGATAAACGAAATTGAGATTCTATCAGTTAAAACATTAAATTACACAAAATACAAAAAATTGCTGCGGTTCAACTAATCTGAATTTACCCTGGTAACAAGGTAAAACCTACCTCCTTAAGATGCAACCCGCTGACTTAAACGCAAGAATTCTTTGAAATTTGGCCAAAAGTTAAAGATAAGAAACTATTTTCAAGACAATGATTGCTGTGACCTAAACCTGACCTTTTCTGTGTGTATGTGTGGGGGGATGGGCTAAGATTACACTGACATAATTATGGTCACAAAATAATTTTTCCAGCCTTCTGATGTTGGAAGAAGACAGGAGGAGCCCATCAGGGCACTGTTGCATGCACCGGGCATGAGCGGGCAAGTAGGTAGAACCACTCATATTTCATAAGCCTGCTGGAAGACATCCTCCCTTGAATTCTACATCCAACAAGCAAATTCGATGAATTGGTATCCCCCGTCGAAAGGGTTTGTGGTGAGGAATGGCAAAAAGATATATCCGGCAAATAGTTAAGGATGTTAATAAGAAGCAAATAATTTCATTAGTCAAAATCAATTTAACAGAAAACAAATGTTTAACTAGAAAATGCTTTTGTAAAAAAGTGCATGTCTCCCCCAATGCAAAGTCCTATAGGCAAGAAGTCAATAGGGGTCAGGAGCGAAAGTCAAAGAGACACTGATGGTTGGCTGCAATAGGGATCATCTACATGTCCAATCATCCCGCAAAATTTCAACACTCTTGGCCTAGTGGTTCTCAAGTCACTGTTGAGGCTTCTGTGACCTTGACCTTTGATCAAGTGACCTCAAAATAAATAGGGGTCATCTACTCTGCATGTCCAATCATCCTATTAAGTTTCGACATTGTAGGTCAAGTGGTTCTCAAGTTATTTCCAAAAAATGATTTTACATGAACAGGCCACTGTGACCTTGACCTTTAATAGACTGACCCCAAAATCAATAGGGGTCATCTACTCTGCATGTTCAATCATCTTATGAAGTTTCAACATTCTGGGTCAAGTGGTTCTCAAGTTATTGATCGGAACTGGTTATCAATGTTCAGGCCCCTGTGACCTTGACCTTTAACGGAGTGACCCAAAAAACAATAGGGGTCATTTACTCTGCATGAACAATCATCCTATGAAGTTTCAACATTCTGGGTCGAGAGGTTCTCAAGTTATTGATTGGAAATGGTTTTCCATGTTCAGGCCCCTGTGGCCTTCACCTTTAACAGAGTGACCCTAAAATCGTTAGGGAACATCTACTCTGCATGACCAATCATCCTATGAAGTTTCATCATTCTGGGTCAAGTGGTTCTCAAGTTACTGACCGGAAATGGTTTTCAATGTTCAGGCCCCTGTGACCTTGACCTTTCATAAAGTGACCCCAAAATTGTTAGGGGGTCATCTACTCTGCATGACCAATCATCCTATTAAGTTTCAACATTCTGGGTCAAGTGGTTCTCAAGTTACTGACCGGAAATGGTTTTCAATGTTCAGGCCCCTGTGACCTTGATCTTTAATGGAGTGACCCAAAAATCGATAGGGGTCATCTACTTTGCATGTACAATCATCCTATGAAGTTTCAACATTCTGGGTCAAGTGGTTCTCTAGTTATTAATCAGAAATAGTTTTCCATGTTCAGGCCCCTGTGACCTTGACCTTTGACAGAGTGACCCCAAAATCAATAGGGGTCATCTACTCTTCATGACCAATCATCCTATGAAGTTTCAACATTCTGGGTCAAGTGGTTCTCAAGTTACTGACCGGAAATGGTTTTCATTGTTCGGGCCCTTGTGACCTTGACCTTTAATGGAGTGACCCCAAAATCGAAAGGGGTCATCTACTTTGCATGTACAATCATCTTATGAAGTTTCAACATTCTGGGTCAAGTGGTTCTCTAGTTATTGATCGGAAATGGTTTTCCATGTTCAGGCCCCTGTGACCTTGACCTTTGACAGAGTGACCCCAAATTCAATAGGGGTCATCTACTCTTCATGACCAATCATCCTATGAAGTTTCAACATTCTGGGTCAAGTGGTTCTCAAGTTACTGACCGGAAATGGTTTTCAATGTTCGGGCCCCTGTGACCTTGACCTTTAACGGAGTGACCCCAAAATCAATAGGGGTCATCTACTCTTTATGACCAATCATCCTATGAAGTTTCAACATTCTGGGTCAAGTGGTTCTCTAGTTATTGATCGGAAATGGTTTTCAATGTTCGGGCCCCTGTGACCTTGACCTTTGACGGAGTGACCCCAAAAACAATAGGGGTCGTCTACTCCAGCAGCCCTACAACCCTATGAAGTTTGAAGGTTCTAGGTCAAATGGTTCTCCAGTTATTGCTCGGAAATGAAGTGTGACGTACGGACGGACGGACGGACAGGGCAAAAACAATATGTCTCCTGGGGGAGACATAATTAAAGAGTACATAATAAATGCATGATACTTTGATCCTGACTAAAGAATTTATTTTAAATGGGATATGCTTATTGTAATAAGCTTAGCTTTTAAAATTAAATGCAGTTAATTGAAATGTGAGCTTGAAGTTTAACTGGAACGAAATGTTGTCTTTGAGTGGTTTGGCACCAGGTGTTGCTGTTTAACATATACATTTGAACTTAAAAGAGCAGATGTCCTTGAGAGAACACAGGTAAGATATCTTGAACATGGCTGAGGGCAAGGTTTGTGCAGTCACAACTTAACATGTAATGTTGAAGGTTTGAACATTTAAAAAAAAAGAAAAAAAAAAAAGGAATGGAAATATATATATATGTATATAATGTATATATATAGATATATGTATATATATTTTTTTTAGGGGGTGGGGGTGCAGGGGAATGGGAGAGGAAACAAAAGTTCACATGCGGATTATAAATATTGATTGAAAATTAAAAATGAAAAATGAAAAAAAAAAAAAAAAAAAAAAGTTGAAGTTGGGTGGGGGGGGGGGGGGGGGGAGGATACATGACATGATCAGTTGATCAGTGGTTGGAGAAGTGAGGTGGGGGAATGGTACAACTTGGAAGGTTTGAAAAAAATCTAAAATAAGAAAGGTTGGGAGGGGGAGGGGGTGTAACCAAGGCAAGTGGGTGACCAGGTGTGGGTGCGCAACTTCACATGTTTATAATAAATGTTCACAGAAAAGAATGAAAGAAATTTAATGAAATTCTGCCAAATGGTAAGTTTGTTATGTACAAATATGTGGATTTTTAGACAATTAAACGGCAATAACTCTGAAGTTACAAAAGAAAGCCGTACAAAATTGTCTGTGCACAACCACATTATAGTGCTCTAAATTCTGTTAACGTTTCATAGTTCTAGGTCAAATGTATCAAAAGTTATGATGCAGAAATTACCATATCTATAGATCTATAGTACCCTATATAGTTAACACTAGAAACTTCTAAGGGCCATAACTCTGGTGTTACTTGGGCAATCTGTGTGAAACTTGATGGGCCCCATAACCTCACAGTGGTAAACATGTATATGAAGTTTGTTTGAAAAAAAATCTAAAATAAGGAATGATTTTTTTTTTTTTTTGGTGGGAGGGGGGGAGGGGTCAGGGGATGGGGAGGAGGTGTGTGATCAAGGTAAGGGGGTGACCAGGTGTGAGTACACAACTTCACATGTTTACAATAAATGTTCATGGAAAAGAATGAAAGAAATTTAATGAAATTCTACCAAATGTTAAGTTTGTTATGTACAAATATGTGGATTTTTAGACAATTAAAGGGCAATAACTCTGAAGTTACAAAAGAAAGCCGTACAAAATTGTGTGTACACAACCACATTATAGCGCTCTAAATTCTGTTAAAGTTTCATAGTTCTAGGTCAAATGTATCAAAAGTTATGATGCAGAAATTGCCATATCTATAGATCTATAGTACCCTATATAGTTAACACTAGAAACTTCTAAGGGCCATAACTCTGGTGTTACTTGGGCAATCTGTGTGAAACTTGATGGGCCCCATAACCTCACAGTGGTAAACATGTATATGAAGTTTGTTTGAAAAAAAAATCTAAAATAAGGAATGATTTTTTTTTTTTTTTGGTGGGGGGGGGGGGGGGGGGGGGGGGGGGGGGGGGGGGGGGAGGTGTGTGATCAAGGTAAGGGGGTGACCAGGTGTGGGTACACAACTTCACATGTTTACAATAAATGTTCATGGAAAAGAATGAAAGAAATTTAATGAAATTCTACCAAATGGTAAGTTTGTTATGTACAAATATGTGGATTTTTATACAATTAAAGGGCAATAACTCTTAATTAACAAATAAATCCGAATGAAATTGTGTGTACACAATCACATTATGGTGATCTAAATTCTGTTTAAGTTTCATAGTTCTAGGTCAAATATATCAAAAGTTATGATGCAGAAATTGCCATATTTATAGTACCCTATATAGTTAACACTAGAAAGTTCTAAGGGCCATAACTTTGGTGTTACTTGGGCAATCTGACTGAAACTTGACGGGCCGCAAGAACTCATAGTGGTGAACATGTATATGAAGTTTTAAATAAATATTCCCAACCATTTCCTAGATATGGCTCCGGATGGACGGATGGACGGAAAGACGGACGGATGGAAAGACGGACGGAGGGACAACGCCAAAACTATATGCCTCAGACTTTCGTCGGGGGATAAAAAGAGGTTTTGAACTCATATTCATGAGAGGAAAGTGATTCAAGGTCAACAACATTAACCCTTACCCTGCTAAATTTCTATAATCAACTTGTCCATCTTTCAATTTGGACAGTACCATTAACTGTTAAAAGGGGTGCTTACCAAACAAGAGGACCATGATGGTCCTGAATCGCTCACCTGTTCCCACATGACCCAGTTTCGAGTATGACGTCGTTTTTTCTATTATTTATCATAGTGACCTAGTTTTTGATGGCATGTGGCCCAGTTTCAAACCTGACCTAGATATCATCAAGGTGAACATTCTGACCAATTTTCATGAAGATCCATTCAAGGGTATGGCCTCTAGAGAGGTCACAAGGTTTTTCTATTTTAAGACCTACTGACCTAGTTTTTGATTGCAGTTGACCCAGTTTCAAACTTGACCTATATATCATCAAGATAAACATTCAGACCAACTTTCATACAGATCCCATGAAAAATATGGCCTCTAAAGAGGTTACAAGGTTTTTTCATTATTTGACCTACTGACCTACTTTTTGAAAGCACTTGACCCACTTTCTAACTTGACCTAGATATCATCAAAATGAACATTCTGACAACTTTTTATGAAGATCCATTCACAAGTATGGCCTCTAGAGACGTCACAAGGTTTTTCTATTTTTAGACCTATTGACCTAGTTTTTGACTGCAAATGACCCAGTTTCGAACCTGACCTAGATATCATCAATATGAACATTCAGACCAACTTTCATACAGATCCCATGAAAAATATGGCCTTTAGAGAGGTCACAAGGTTTTTCTATTATTTGACCTCCTGACCTAGTTTTTGACCGCACATGACCCAGTTTCGAACTTGACCTAGATATCATCAAGGTGAACATTCTCACTAATTTTCATGAAGATCTTGTGAAATATATGGCCTCTAGAGAGGTCACAAGGTTTTTCTATTTTTAGACCTACTGACCTAGTTTTTGACCACACATGACCCAGTTTCAAACCTGACCTAGATATCATCAAGGTGAACATTCTGACCAATTTTCATGAAGATCTTGTGAAATATATGGCCTTTAGAGAGGTCACAAGGTTTTTCTATTATTTGACCTCCTGACCTAGTTTTTGATGGCACATGACCCAGTTTCAAACTTGACCTAGATATCATCAAGGTGAACATTCTGACCAATTTTCATGAAGATCTTATGAAATATATGGCCTCTAGAGAGGTCACAAGGTTTTTCTATTTTTAGACCTACTGACCTAGTTTTTGACCACACATGACCCAGTTTCAAACCTGACCTAGATATCATCAAGGTGAACATTCTGATCAATTTTCATGAAGATCTTGTTAAAAATATGGCCTTTAGAGAGGTCACAAAGTTTTTCTATTTTTAGACCTACTGACCTAGTTTTTGACCGCACGTGACCCAGTTTCGAACTTGACCTAGATATCATCAAGGTGAACATTCTGACCAACTTTCATAAAGATCCCATGAAAAATGTGACCTCTAGAGTGGTCACAAGCAAAAATTTACGCACGTACACACGCACGGACGACGGACGCTGCGCGATCACAAAAGCTCACCTTGTCACTTTGTGACAGGTGAGCTAAAAAAGATACAGACTGAATGGCGAACAGTGCAGATCTTGATCAGACTGCATGGATGTGCAGGCTGACCATGACCTACACTGGTTGCAAAGGCAGAATCAGTCATGTCCAGCATAATAAGGGTTAACCATTTGGCCACAGCGGCCCTAATTTACCTAACAGACCCCAAATCATTTGGTTTCATCACCAACTGACCTTTAAATGAGAGGTTATCTACTGAATATGCAAAATAAAAATATATTTTGACTTATGTAAAAACATTTATCTTACACAGATTGAAGGACCTGCAGTTACTAAGCAAGTCAAGTGGTTTGCAGTCACGGACTTGTCCAAAGTAACAATGGTGTGGGTATATAACATCCTAAGACAATTGAAAAACTAACCTTATTAAATACAACTAAGAAAAATGATGACTATGGTAATGTATTTTCAGTTAACTAAATAAATCAGTTTGGCTTCATTTCATGTATAAACGTGTCTTTTGGTACCATGGAACCTATTCCGTATTTCAGTACAATAGTTCAGATTACACTGGTGATTAGGGAAATTTGGGGTACTACACTTTGCATATTCTACTATGAATAGGCTCTATCACATACAGATATTATTCTGCTTGGTTAAGTTCTTTGCTTCAAATGGATTTTCTAACAAATTTGTTTCTCTAAGGTGTGATATGCTCCTTACCCTAAAAGCATATTTATACTGATTCTTACCCAAAGTGCATTTATACTGCTACTTATCCTCAAAGCATATTTATACTGATCCTTACCCAAAGTGCATTTATACTGCTACTTATCCTCAAAGCATATTTATACTGATCCTTACCCAAAGTGCATTTATACTGCTACTTACCCTCAAAGCATATTTATACTGATCCTTACCCAAAGTGCATTTATACTGCTACTTATCCTCAAAGCATATTTATACTGATCCTTACCCAAAGTGTATTTATACTGCTACTTACCCTTAAAGCATATTTATACTAATCCTTACCCAAAGTGCATTTATACTGCTACTTATCCTCAAAGCATATTTATATTGATCCTTACCCAAAGTGTATTTATACTGCTACTTATCCTCAAAGCATATTTATACTGATCCTTACCCAAAGTGTATTTATACTGCACTCAGAGCATATTTATAGTGATCCTCACCCAAAGTGTATATATACTGCTCCTTACAAAGTGTATTTATACTGATCCTTACCCAAAGTGTATTTATACTGCTACTTATCCTCAAAGCATATTTATACTGATCCTTACCCAAAGTGTATTTATACTGCACTCAAAGCATATTTATACTGATCCTCACACAAAGTGTATATATACTGCTCCTTACAAAGTGTATTTATATTGATCCTTACCCGAAGTGTATTTATACTGCTACTTACCCTCAAAGCATATTTATAGGTATCTCCTGCCTCCTCTTGACCTAAATTGAAAGAAAAACACATTAATTAAATGGGCAGACAAAAGTCAAGATTTCAAAAACATTCAAACTGAGAGAGAGAGTAGTTCAGAACATACATTTCAAAAATTGTGAATGAGTTTATTTCAGCTGATGTCTTTGGAAATATTAGGTAAAGTACATGTATATCTAAATTTTACATCACAGTTCTATTGTGCAACTAAAAATTAAGGTAGTGGACCAGTTATGACAATCAACAGTTTCTGTGACAATTCATATTCTCTCGTCTGATATTTCGTCACTCTTTGGCAACAAATGTAACTAATACAAGAAATGGTTTTGATAGCAATCGGAGAATACCAAAAATGCAAATGAAGAAATTGAAATCGAACAGAAATTACTGATTTTCATTACAGATCCACTACCTTAAAAGATCTCTTCTTCCTATTTCAGGTGATCAACACTTTTTCTTATGCATACTTATAAAATACAATACTGGTAAATACTTTTCAGATCTTATTAGCCTTGCAGTCTTGTTAACAGAGCTAATACCATAAAAACCATAAGTTATTAATGCTATACAAAAGTAGAATTTGATTAGTCCTAATATACAAATCTTTTCTTAACCAAGCATAACTCGCATTGAGTAATACAGATAATATTCATGTGATATTCCAGAAAAAACGCAGATCAAAATCAAACAAAAGTAAAAAAAAATAATCAAATTTTAGATGTATTTGTCCAACTTAGCCTTGGAACTTACAGAATTCCTCAGGATCAGTATCCCAGGTAGACAAGTCTTCGTGATTGAGAAGGAAATACTGGGAAATCAGTCGATGACAAACCTCGGTCAACATATCAAATGTGAAGAAAGCTCCTTTTATCTTATGGGCTTGCACCTTGATACTGTCCGATTCTGAAATATCAATATTTTGTGATACAAGATGTCAAGATATCGCAACTGGACGAAGTACAATAAAAGGTTATGTACAGACACAATTGTGCATAAAAATGAAGTTTTTTCTTGATATATATATATACTTTAGATATACTGTAAAAGCACATATTTTGGCTGGGTCAAAGTTTTGAGTATGTTCATGTGGTTTTTGTGAAATTTGCGAAATTGTAAAAATGGTATCATACTTGAATTTGAATTATACTAATGGTGAATATCTACGTGAGGATTATTTTTTCACCAGATGTAGGGCCTCGCAAATATAGCGAAAATTAAACCCTTTTGAAAATTTCTGCTTTTACATACGTCATTTCAGAAGTCTGCATATATACTAATGCTCGGAAATGTATACAAAGTTAAGAATGGAACAGATCTGATATTAAATCCAGTTATTTTTCACGTATGTGAATCGCATAGACTCATTCAAAGCATTTCAAGGTTTTGAGTTATGTAATGAATTACTTCAAATTGTCAAGTTACCTGAATGTCACAAATTTCTCGAAATGCAACTGGTACAGAAAATGAGTGACTGCATAGTTTAAAGTCAAATTTCTACTACAGACCACCTCCGCAAATAAAGATCACAACCTTTCATTTTTCTTGGTTGAAGGTGGTGGTGATTGTGGTGGGGTAGGTTTAAATGGCACACATTTTTTATGTCACTTGGCTACTCTGATGCTTTTCATGACAGTCCGGTGCCCTTCCAGGCATAATTTCAGGCACAAAGGCCAAATACATGCGCACACACACACACGGACAGTGCGATTTTAATATCGAGGGGTGAATGCGAAAGAGTTCTAAGTGCATATAAATAAAGAAGCACTAAGAACTCTTTCGCATTCACCCCTCGATATGCCCACCTTCGGGGTCATAAAAAGATTTATTACTCTGTAATATTAAAAAAAAATAACAAATGCAACACAAATTTTGACCCACATCTTTTCATTGAGTATGTATGGCGAGTGAGGTTGGGTGGACGCGCAACAAAAATTCTTCATTTTAAGCTAGATTTCAAACCCAAAGTGGTGATGGGCAAGTCATTTGAAGCCAGGGACCGTAATCACTTGCAAGGCTACCTCCTAAAATGTCACCATTTCTTCTCTGTAACCTATAAACATTGCTAATTTACCTGTTGTGACAGACGACCCGTTTACAAAGATTACTTGTTTTCATATTATAAACAGATGACTATATACATTATCTTACCTATTTCATGTTTGCCAGGTCTGTAGGTATCACATAACAGTATGTTTTTCATCAGGTTGAAACTATTCACAGTAAATCTCTCGTACAACAATCCTGGCAAAATAACAAAAGAAAAAAATTATACTTACAGTCAAATGTTCATTAAATTGAGTGATTAAACTTTTTGCAGTAAATATTGCTTCAACTGATAAACCGGCAAACCACATATATTAGTCAACAATAAATATCAACTTGTGTATAGAGCATTATCAACTGTTATCCTGTTGGTGGCAAGTGATTCTGCTTTTGCGACCAATGCAGTCTGATCTTGGTCTGCACTGTTCGTTATGAAGTCAGTAAATTTTCAGTGAACACCCCTTCCAATAATAAATGGTACTGCCCAAATTCAATGATAGTGTAGTCCATTTTAGAAATTTAGCAGGGTAAAGGTTAACTACCTGCTTGTGAGAAGTTATATCTGACAACAAACTGCAGTGTTCTCTGTATAAACTGCATATAGCAGACTGGGTGGTGTTCCAGAGAGTCCAGTAACTGCAAAAATACAACATTTATTCTGCTTCATCATAAATCAAAATATAAGAAATTAAAACAAAAACTCTGAAATGTTTCACAAAGGCCTTATTTATAATAGAATACATTGCATTCAAATACATGAACAATAATGTAGGGCAAGTAAGTCAGCCATTTAAATTGTTTTTAATTTACAGATATGTACTGGCATCCAGGCTCGAAAGATTGAAACTACTTGCCCTTTGCCACTGTAGGTTTTGAAACCCCACTCGAGGAGTAGAATTCTGTTATGTAAAGAATGCACCCAGCTGGCTTATCGAAGGTCAGTGGTTCTACTCAGGTGCCTGTTTGTGCCTGAAAGAACACTAGGATGGACACCTTAGGTCTTCTTTAACCATCTCAAGCTGGAAAGATGGCAGATGGTCGAAAATTGTCTTAGTGTGGCTTAAAACTCAATAAAAATAAAATTATATTGTTATAATATTCGCATTTTTGTAGTTAAAATTATGACAATAAAAGCCATGGTTTTTCCATCTGTCAGTGAAAATTCATAATAATGTTGTTAACAAGAACATTGCTAACTAAGGAAAAGTAAAACAAGAGTGACTGTCACAAAATACGCCCCTCATCGAACTTGATCTAATTCAAGGGGCATAATCCAAGAATGTCAGGGGCGATTTGGGTGGTTATCATACTTGGCCAAGATATTATGCCCACAAACATTGTCAGCAAGTTTGGTGAAGATCGGATGAAAATTGTTCGACAGAGAACAGACAAGGCTAAATCTGCAGGTTTTTGAGTAATTCAAGGACAACTTGGCTGAGATATTATGCCCACAAACAATGTCAGAGAAAGTTTGGTGAAGATTGGATGAAAATTGTTCGACAGAGAACAGACAAGGCTAAATTTGCAGTTTTTTCGAGTAATTCAAGGGTCATAATCCAAGAATGCCTGGGGCAATTTGGCTGGTTATCGAATTTGGCTGAGATATTATGCCCACAAACATTGTCAGCAAGTTTAGTGAAAATCGGATGAATACTGTTGGACTTGGAGAGCGGACAAGGCTCAATTCGCTGTTTTTCAAGTAATTCAAGGGCCATAATCCAAACGTGCCTAGTGCGATTTGACTGGTAATCGAAACTGGCCAAGATATTATGCCCACAAACATTGTCAGCAAGTTTGGTGAAAATTGGATGAAAACTGTTGGACTTAGAGAGCGGACAAGGCTAAATTCGCTGTTTTTCAAGGAATTCAAGGGCCATAACCCACGAGTGCCTAGGACAATTTGGCTGGATATCGAAATTGGCCGAGATATTATACCCACAAACATTGCCAGCAAGTTTGGTGAAGATCGGATGAAAACTGTTTGACTGAGTGGACATGCTTTGGATGCTGACCGCCTTAATTAGAAACAAGTGGGCCCTGAAGGCTCTAACCACTCACCAAACTTTTTTCCAACATACAATTGTAAGAAACAAGTCGAAAGATTTCCTGCGGCCAGAAGTTATACAGACCAGATATTGTTGATAGTAACTTATGGGTGAATAACGTACTTGTTTTGTTTTTATTATACCATTACGCTTTAATGTAAGAAATATTACTCCATTCTACATGATTTACAAGTAGATATATGAACTATGTATTTCTTAATTCTCAAAGTTATTGTTTTGAGCAATTTCCCTTTCATGTATAACATAACTTTAAGCACAACTGGTTGCATTCCTTGACTATTGGAATACTTTACTAGAGCTTTCACAAATGTGATTCATGTCTTCACCTGGACTTGCTTGACAACAGAGGACCATAATCTAGGAAACTGAAGAGCAATTAACATAAAAACCCTTATGCACAATAAGGTATCAATATTGATCATTGCTGTAAGTTTGAATAAATTATATGAAATAATGAGTGAGGAATTCAGGTCACAAACATTTCTCTATATATCATATAGAGTGCTAGCTATATTGCAAAAACGGCGTTCCATAAATGTGATAAGCCACTCGCATATCGGTAAAAAGTCACATGAAATCACCCAGTCTCCATGTGCTATACTACTTGTTGCATTCCAATAGGCCGCAGGTAATGATAAATTTTTGAGACAATGCCAATCCTAAATCCCAGATCACTCTTGGAAGTTTTTTACAATTGGTAATTTTAGATCTTTTCCTATCCCTAGGTAAGACTTTAAAATCTTGTAAGACCTTAAAATAAACTTTATACGGTTTGAAATGATATAAGTACTTACGACTTTGGTCAAGATGTTGATCATCTTTTCACATTTTTCAAGCATTCTGTGATCACCCCATAAACTTTGCCCTGTAAATGATATCACATTTCAATATTGCATGCATTGTTTCATACAGAAGATTTTTGTTTTTAAATACATAAAGTACATTGACACTTTCTTATAATTTTCATTGTCTCTTGTTTCCAAGTAGTGACACTAACCTTACTTGACAAGATCAATAATTTCAATTGGTAAACTTATTTATCCCAAGAAGAATCGAAGTATGGATGCTTATGAAAAAGCACCTTGGCCTCCGTGGCCGAGTGGTTAAGGTCTCCGACTTAGAATCACTTGCCTCTCACCGATGTGGGTTCGAGCCTCAGTCGGAGCGTCGATTCTTCATATGAGGAAGTCATCCAGCTTGAATATGGAAGGTTGGTGGTTCTACCCTGGTGCCTGCCAATGACGAAATAATGCACGGAGGGGGGCCTGTGATCTTCCTCCACCATCAACGCTATCAAAGCCCCCACATGACCTAATGTTGTGTTGGTACGATGTTAAACCCAACAAAACAAACAAACCTTGCACTCAAGTATAGTGCATGGCCAACAAAAGCCCTGATAAAAATTAGTGCTGCTATAGTGTCATAATTCCAGGGCACATTCTCTTTGGGGAATTTTTTGCAATATTTTTTCAGGCTTACTTCCAACAATAGTTTAGAAATTCTACTACATATTATCTAACCCTAATAATTAAGACAATTACTTCCGTGGTTTTGTAAGTTTGCAATTACATACTCTGTAATGGACCTACACAGAAGAGACATGTTTAGATCTGTGGACAACACTAAAGACTGTTAAAGAAATATCTGCCATGGTTTCTGAGTGCTCCTATTCTTAGTGTGTTTTTATTCTAAGAAATGTTAAATTGACCGAACTAATGTATGTGCAAAAAGGGCATGTGACTTTATAGTGACATTATGAAAATACTTGACAATGTTGTATACAAGTTGTATACATAATACCTGTTTCATCTTATTCCTTTTAGTATAGAAATATGTTTCTGAAAATTTCATACAAATGTTCATGAACCTTATTCTTTCTGTCTAGCATTTTTCCTTAATCGTACTTTTTCTGTCAAACAATTTTTTTTACTGATAAAAAAGAATGTCATTGAGAAAATAATATTACTGCAAGAGAACATACATTCTTGCATAAAAACTACTTTTTTCACTGGATCTGCCCATGTATAAACGGGAGAAAAATCGTGTGCAAACAAGGCAATTCACATGCTGTTAATACATGATTTTTATTTTTGAAATGCTTTGCCAGGGACGTATGTATGTATTTCTGCGCAGACTGATATTTGGCATCTGAATCTTGTTTCTTCCATAATAACCTCTTCTTGTAGCATTATAGACACAATGTAATCCATAGTATGTTTAGCTGTATCAGTTTCTAACCCCAAACGTACTGCCCCCATCAATGTACGCACTAGCTTCTCTTAGAGTTTACTCCCTTTACAAAGCGTCTGTTCAGTTATTGTAAATAACTGTGAATAAATAAGTATCGCGTGTAACTTGTGCTATTGCCCGTTTTTAGGTATTATATTAATGACTTTTGTTAGTATCAGTCTGTTTGTTTTTACCTGATTGTTCGCAGAATTCATATAATAAACCTCGAAAGCTAGTCACTAGCTTCGTACTCATCCATACTCTGTTTGTTCGTACTCAAATTAATTCGAATGTAAAGTTGTTATTCTTAAAATAATTGTGTTCCTGTTTATCAAATTTTTAAGTTGTATGCAAAATTATGTGTAATGTAACGTTTGTAATAACTAAAAATAAAAATAAGATGCTCAAAAACTTTCAAATCACGCTTTTAGTAGTGTTGTTGTTATGTGTGCCCCGGTTATGGATATTTAAAACATGTTTACCGTTTCCAAGAACAACAAGAATGGTAAATAAAAAATGTACCAGAATCGTCAAGTCATCACATATGAAAATGTCATAGGGTGTATATCCATTAATAAGTAATAAATCATATTTAAAATTAAATAGTATCAGTGTTCACTTATTTTCTTATTCCCCATACATTGCAATTATTCCGTGTCTACTTTAGTCTAGTTTAGCTGTCTATCAGTAGTATTTGAAGTAGTTTGATCGTAAGTCATTCTAAGTTAGAAGTTCAGTCCAGTACTCCGTAGTTTAGAGATATTATTGCACGGTTACCTTTCTTTACTAACTCTAACACGTGACTGTCATAACCAATCGATTACTTACTTTCACTTTACAGCCATTATTCAAATACAAATAAACAAACGCCATTTTCTGTGCATCAAATGAAAATGCCATTTTTGTAGTTATACATTCATATATCTACAGGTAAATGATTGTCCTATATTGTTGTATATTTTTGCCATATATGTAATAATTATCTTAGTTGGTTATTCAATATTTGTTGAGATATTCGGTTTGAAATGTCGGGTCATTGTTTGCTTTGTCCGTAATTCATTCGTCACACCACCGTTCATAATGTCAATAACCACATATATATACATATATGAGATTATATATTTATGTTGTTTCATTATTTGTTACAGGTCATCTAAATTATATAGAATACATCTTCTGAGTAATCGAACCTGCGTTTGTTAGATATTGATACAGACAAATAGACAAACAAATATCTTGTCCCAGCTCTGCCTTCCCCATCAAAGGGCGTAGCGCGGCCGTCGGCGACAAAAACAATGCATTTAGTCGTCGTGTAATGTTTTTTATGCAAGAATAGCGACAATACACGTTTGTTTTGTGTATTAACGCCTGCAGAAGCCCTTGGGATATGTTTGTGACCGAGACCTTCGGTCTCGGTCACAATCCCGCGGGCTTCTGCAGACATTAATACACAAAAAAACGTGTATTATCCCTACACTGTTGTTATAACTGAACTTAATTTCCATTTCAGACAACGATTTTCTTAAATAACAAACAGCAAGATTAAGAAACAGGTATCAAGTGCTTTTCAAAATTATAGCTATCACTTCCTACTACTGAAAAAACATTGCCAGGTACTTACGGCATTCCAGCATAGAATCTAGTTTTACAAATACATCATTCAGAAAGCTCATGGCTTCCTGGTTACTAGCAGGGTCTCGAAAACCAAACACAACCAACCGTCGTAAAACTGAAACAGAGCATTAACAAAGCCATCAGAGAAAAGAAATTTATACGCCTGAAATAAACCTATAAATAAAACAGATTGTTTTTCAGGAAAAACATACGTTTCTCACCACTTACCATGCGGATATTGTAAAATGCCAAAAATTAAGGGTCATAACTAGGGAAAACCACTGAACCATAACATTCCAACTAAATACATTTGTTAATGACTTTATACATTCAAAGTTAATCTGATGATAAAATGTTTTAGTGAAAACTGTGCAGAGTGCTTCTTTAAAGCTCTCCATCGCCATTAATTTTAGTTTAGTGGCAGTGGGTTGTGACGTCACAACCCTCGACTTTTGGTGATAATGTTACAACTCTTGACTTTTGATGAAAATATTACAGCCCTTGACATTTATCTTCTAGTAAGGAAGCCTGTGTGGGCAGTGGAGAACCATCATTAAGGATTTTGGTTTAAAGATATGGTAACATTTTCAAGCATGGAAGCTAACAGTTTTGAACTAGACACAGCTTTACTTTAAAGTACATGTTCCCCACTCTTCCTTCTGTCATTGAAA
Source organism: Mercenaria mercenaria (assembly GCF_021730395.1). NCBI lineage: Eukaryota > Metazoa > Mollusca > Bivalvia > Venerida > Veneridae > Mercenaria > Mercenaria mercenaria. The sequence goes on from NC_069368.1 coordinate 14,467,986, forward strand.
TAAAGAGGTACAGAGATGCCTTTGCTCGGTAACAACATACAAATATTTCTAACGCTGGCATCTCTAATAAAATAAAATTTACTGTAAAAGTACGTATTTTCGCTAGGTCCAAATTTTGCAAATTTGAAATTTTGAGTATGTTCGCAAGTTTAATATTCAAGAAATTATAAAAAGGGTATCCTATCTGAACTAGACTTATACTAATGGTGCATATTTATGTTAGGATTAATTTTCGCTAGATGTAGGGCCTTGGAAATATAGTGAAAATTAAACCCTCACGAAAACTTCTGCTTTTAATGTAGTATCTTACTTCTCAAAGACAAGGTAGTTCTGTCAATGATGGTGTTCATCTCCTCACTGTGCATCGACGCTAACTGAAGAAATTCTGCCAACTGATCTGTCCATAAGCCATATATATAGCCAAATATTTCATTGGTTAACTGAAAAAATTAGAAAAAATGCATATTAATTTACATTTTATTTTCACAATAATCATAAAACTGGGTGAAATCTAAGCAGACACTAAGCAGTATTTGTTTCTCCCTTAAACTGGGGACAGGGCTCATGCCCTGCAGGTAAAGTGATGTGTCTTCTCCAAATTTCCAAATTCAAATGAAACAACTGCTATTAATTAAACCAACTTGTCCCCTATGAGGACTTATCCGAGAAAAGTAGGTCTGAAATATACTGAGTCATTGACTTTAAACTAATGACCCCTATACCATCTTCAGACCAAATGTTATCATCCAGTGAAGATTGACTGCTAAAGTGTTCTTTAATTATTGGGCAGAAACCATTTCAGTGTGGTCACTATGATCTTGATCTTTGACCTACTGACCCAAAAACAATTCTACAGACTACAAGCAATCATCCTATGAAAGTTGACGATTGTACGCCAAAGCGTTTTCTAGTTGTTCAGTGTAACTTTTTTCAGCCTATATCACTGCAACCTTTACCTTTGACCTAATTCCCCCAAAACAATTGGGGTCATTTATTGACAACAAGCAATCATCCTATGTATTTTGATGGCTGCAGGCTTAAGTGTTAATTAGTTACAGAGCTGAAACCATTCTCCGTCTTGTGATCACTGTGACCTTGACCTTTGCCTTCTGACCCCAAAAACAATATAGGTTGTCTACAGCCTACAAGCAATCATCCTTTTTCTACTGTGCAGAATCAGTTTTCAGTTTCAGGGTCACTGTGTCCTTGATCTATGACCTACTGACCCCAAATACAATAGGTATTGTGTACTGACCACATGAAATCATCCTATGAAGTTTGACCATGGTGAGCCCAAACATTCTCCAGGTATTGATTGGAAACTAATTGGTCTCAACACATAGGCCCATCGATCACCCGACTGACTATAAGCAAAACAATTTACCCCCCACCCCCTCCCCCCCCCTCCGCCTGCCCCCTACTCTTCAATACAGACCACAGTATCATAATATATACAATAAAGTAAACTGGTCTGTTTTTCTTTTGCTTACATGTATGAAACTACCTTTATAATAATTCCAAAACAGATACTGAATTTACAAGCTGCATGCTAAAATTTCTACAATGATGCAGCTGTAAGACAGAGCATTGTTTGAATTCAAATTCAACTGCATTTTACCTTGGTGCATTCTATTCAAAAGGAGAAAAAAATTAATGAAGTGGAAAAACTGTTTTTTCTTGTATAGTTTCCATTAATCCTAAATCTACTTGCAGGCCATTTTATTCTTCTAGACTTTGGTCAGACAACACTAAATAACAAAACATAATGTATTACATCTTCAAATAGCTTCCGATCAGATACAAGTCGTTTAGATGCTAGTGTTTTCACTACATGATGCAGTATAAGCAGTGAGCGTTCTTGCAGGAGTAAATTATCACAGCGCACAGTCTGGAGTAAGGTTGGTAACAACGTAGGCCAAAATCGTGGACAGTCTAATCTAGCTATCTTTGCAACCAAAACTGCCATCTGTGTACATATCTACAAAATGAAATGTAGAAAGACATTGTTAATAAAACATTACATGTTCAGAAGCTTTCTGTATCAAACACCTCTTGTCTTTACATGTAAATTGCTACTGCATTCACAAAGCTTATATGACCTGCTTGTGTACAATTCCCAATAAACTCCCATGGCTATGACACCATGTCAAGACCGATCGTTCAAATGGCCACAAAGCTGGAAAAGCTACCTTCCATTACATGTATATGTTACATTGCCATATGAGATGTGTGCATTTTACCATTGAGACATTTCCCATGGAAAGCATGCTTCACATATGTGCTAGTTAGAATGTTTCCTATTCCAGCAGCCATTGTTAGGTGATCTGTGGTTTCAGAGAACTAATTTCAAACTAAACTAAATACAAGATACAAGTCACTGTTCAGTAACTTCTTTTGGGTATGTAATAGACCTTCACACATTTATTCTAAACACACCCATTTATTTCATATCGGAATGTAACAAACTAAACCATGTTAAATTTCTTAATTTTAAATCCAAATAAACAAATTTTAGGGCTGTCTGAAAAAGTTTGTACATTACATGTATATCAACAAAAACAACTAAAACTGTTGCCTATTTGGCAGACTAAATAATAGCCCCATGACCACCACCTTCTTGTAAGGAAAGCAAGACTTGTTTTACAAATTTGAAGTCAAAAAGGGGCTATAACTGCATCAAAATTTGGTGGAGTGTAGCTGAAGTCAAACATGTCCTTTTATTCATTTTATAATCATATACCTGTGTACAAAAACTGGATTCAAATCCATTCATTTTTTTAAAAGGTTTGCACAATTTTATGTAAGAAAGGGGCTATACTTCTGCCAATTCAGGACCATGACTGGCCAAAATTGGTGGATTGTAACTAAAATTGACCTTTATCTTATGGTGATATACCTGTCGTGATATACCTTTCTACTTAAAATGAAAATTTACTCAATGGACAACAAAATTTTAAGACAGAAAGGAGCCTAACTCCATCAAAATTGGTAGACTGAACCTGACCTGTATTTTCTAATTTCGTAACTAATAATTATATGTGCACCAAAAATGAATTCAATTCAATCATTCTTTAAAAAGTTACCACATGGACATTGATATTTCGTTGAATTTAAAGGAAGATAAGAGGCAATAACTTTTGGAACAAGAGCTGTCGGAGGACAGCAATGCTCGACTATTCAAAAGCTCTGTCAACTGAAAAAATACAAGCTGAAAAAGGGGCATAATTTGGAAAAACAAGGAGCTGCTTTCAATAAACGCTTGATGCCCCCGGTGGCATCCTTGTCGATACAAAGCAACCTAAGTCCAAAATGAGGTCAAGGTCAAACTGAGGTCAGGTGATGTTTGAATATGAGGAATGGTCACAGGTTACATCTGTATTAGTATCAATTCATTCTTGTAAGCGGTATTGATGCTAGACGAAACAGTCCCATTTGGTTAACCAAGAGATGGCCCATATAAAACAACCTAAGTCCAAAATGAGGTCAAAGTCAAACTGAGGTCAGGTGATGTCTGAAGATGAGGAATGGTCACAGGTTACATCTGTATTAGTATCAATTCATTCTTGTAAGCAGAATTGATGCTAGACGAAACGGTCCCATTTGGTTAACCAAGAGATGGCCCATATAAAGCAACCTAAGTCCAAAATGAAGTCAAGGTCAAACTGAGGTCAGGTGATGTCTGAAGATGAGGAATAGTCACAGGTTACATCTGCATTAGTATCAAGTCATTCTAGTAAGGGGTATTGATGCTAGACGAAACGGTTCCATTTGGTTAACCTCGTATGGACGGACGAACGGACGGACGGACAACCACTATATGCCTCCAACATCAGTAGATGCCGGGGGCATAAAAACAACAATAGAGTTATGGAACCTGTGCAATGTAAGTCAATTCTTCACAGTGAATAAGAGTGTGAAGTTTCAATCCATTGCCATAAGTGGTTACTGAGATGCCAGCTTACATACAAAAGCTTAACCAAATTGGGATGCGGGTGAGTCCAATAGCTCCACCTATTCTTTGAATAGCTGAGCTAAAAGTTAGTGGATTGTAATGAAAATCCTCCCCAACCTGTATCTTATGATTATATACCTATTATCAAAAATGAACTCAATTCAACTATCCATTCAAGTATAACCTTAGGTGCACGGATGGACAGATGGAAGCACAAACATGGTTACTCCAGTTTACCCCTCATAACCTTTGTTTATGGTTGTTTGTATGTCAGATCACAACAAGTGTGTGAAGTTCCAATCCATTCCCAATAGCAGTTACTATGATACCCGGATACCAGCTTACATACAAAATCTCAACTGACTAGGCAACCAGGTAAAGGGTATGTGCAATAACTTTATCTGTTCTCCCAACAATAAAGCTTAAAATTTCCGAAACATCAACAGTATACCTGTGCCGATGGCTCATTGAAGTTCACCAGAAGCCTTTGTCGTATTATCTCTTTTTCTTCTTCTTTCATTGCACTGAAAAAATGTGTAACTAAACAATAATACCCGGTAGAAGTAGAGACTGTATTATGAAAATGTCCATGATTTCCATTTTTTTACTGTTGAGTTTAACATCACACAAACTCAGCTGTAAGTCATATGGCGACTTTCCGGCTTTCCATGTAGGAAAAGACACCTGGTGCCCCTCCTACTATTTCATCAAGGGCAGGTACCTGGGTAGAACCACAAACTTTCCATAAGCCAACTGGATGACTTCCTAAAATACTGGGGTCATACGGGCAAAATTCAGGTCATACGTGACCTTTCCAGCTTTTGGTGGTAAAGGGAAGGCCAAAGGTGCCCCTCTGGGAATTGTTTCAAGCATGGCTGGGAATCTGTATAGAGCCATAGACTTTCTAGAGAGCATTCTCAATTCTAAATTCTCAGCACACAGTAAGGAGAGGCAATTGAATCCAACTCAGCGGCCTTAACCACATGACCACTGATTACCCTGACTTCTGTCCAAATGACTTACCCCTACACATAATGGGTTCAAATCTTATTAAACTGTAGAAATTTGACATATGAGCAAGCTATGTGCAAGATTTATGGAAGTGTCTGCCTATATTTGACAAAATGCCATGTGGGTGAACTAGTCATATGTGTTCTTCCTCAACCATTAAATGCAAAACACCACCTCCCCACTACATCCACCATCACCCCTCCCAAATATCCCATTTGAAAACAGAATGTTCATCTGGTTAGTCCAAATGAGCAGGATTCCTTTTCATATGAAATATTTATATACATAATTTAAACATCAAAATTTTGACTACTAGACCACAATGTACACTAATTAATATTTACAATTTAGTACTGCCACTATCAATAAGTTTACTGTGAGTAATGTAAGACAACATACTTTGGTGCAGTTCTCCTCCAGTATCTGTCCACTCCATTCTTGATGTACATTACTGCTAACCATCTCACATTTACTGCTATCTCATGATTACAGAAAATGCTCTGAAAAATAAGTCCCTATATATCGCTCACCTGTTAAAATTGGCCTTGAAATCATCAAGATAAACATTCTGACCAAGTTTCATGAAGATAGGGTCATAAATGTGGCCTCTACAGTATTAACAAGCTTTTCCTTTGATTTGAGTGGTGATCTAGTTTTTAAACCCACATGACCCAGTTTCAAACTGGGCCTAGGAATCATCAAGATAAACATTCTTACTAAGTTTCATAAAGATAGGGTCATAAATATGGCCTCAAGAGTGGTAACAAGCTTTTCCTTTGATTTGAGTGGGTGACCTAGTTTTTGACCCCATAAATAATTATGACCCAGATTCAAATTTTACCTAGAGGTCATCAAGACAAACATTCTGACCAAGTTTCATGAAGATAGGGTCATAAATGTGGCCTCAAGAGTGTTAACAAGCTTTTCCTTTGATTTGAGCTGGTGACCTAGTTTTTGGCCCTAGATGACTCAGTTTTGAACATGGCAAAGGAATCATCAAGATAAACATTCTGACCAAGTTTCATGAAGATAGGTTTTAAATGTGGCCTCTCGGGTATTAACAAGCTTTTCCTTTGATTTGACCTGGTGACCTAGTTTTTGACCCCACATGACCCAGTTTCAAACCTGGCCAAGAGATCATCAAGATAAACATTCTGTGCAAGTTTGTAGCAAATCAAAGCATAAATGAAACCTCTATATGGCTGAAAGGTCCAGAATAGAAAATTTTGCGGCTTTCAGGGGCAATAACTCTAGAACCCATGAAGGAATCTAGCCGGTTTTCCCAAGGAAATAAACTCTAATTGTGACTTAAGTTGTGTGTAAGTGTGGTTAAAATGGAATCCTAACGTGTTCACAAGGTAAAAATTAACAAATTTTGGCTCTTTCAGGGGTCAATCAGGGGCCATAATTCCAGAACCTATGATTGGATCTGACGGATTCATCACGAAATCCAAGATCTATTGTTTATAAAGATATTTTGCAAGTTTGTATCAAATCAAACCTTAAATGAAGTCTTCATATGGCTGCAAAAGCCAAAATAGCAAATTTTGGTCCTTTACGGGGCCATAACTATGAAACCCATAAAGGGATCTGGCCAGTTTTCGAAAGGAACAGAGATATTATGCCAATACAAGTTGTATGCAAGTTTGATTAAAGTTATTGCAAAATGTGGTCTCTATCGTGTTCATAAGCCAAAACAACAAATTTTGGCCCTTTAAGGGGCCATAACTCTAGAACGAATGATGGGATCTGGCCAGTTTTCAAAAGGAGCCGAGATATTATGCCAATACAAGTTGTGTGCAAGACTGATTAAAATTGGTTGCAAAATGTGGTCAATTTGTACACAAATCCGTTGTATATTCTATTTTTAGAACTGATAAGACCAAGATCGGGTGGGCAGACGCCGAGCGACCATGTTTTTTGTTAATAGTGATGTTTTTTCTAACTGCTTAAATTTTCTTAAAACATAAATAATATCTATAATTTTTTTGATCAATGGAAAGGATATAAAACAAGCTATTTATTGATAACTTTTAATTATCATTTCGAAATAAAATGGATTAATTATGAACGCTTAACTTAGTGTTTTTTCTAAAAGTTATGGGACATCACTACGCCGCTATTAAAATCATATGTCGTTTAAAACGGTAAAAAGATATTTGAATAAGAAAATATGAAAATCGTAAGCATTTCAAAACTTTTTGAATTATTAAAATCCATAAATGAACGAAAAAGTAATTAAAAAATAAAAATTCCGATCCCATACACAAACGATGAAAAAATATTTTGTTTTGCCCACCACCAGATAAACAGGTGTTCATGCGTGACGTCAGGGCGATCTCTCCTATTGTGTTCACAAGAAATTGTAAACGGACGAAGGACGGATAACGGATGAAGGGTGATCACAAAAGCTCACCTTGTCACTATGTGACAGGTGAGCTAATTAAAACAGAAAGACTGTTCTAAACTCACTTTTTACTAAGTTATTTGATATGGTTCAGGGGTCTAGCTAGGTCCAATTTTTTGGGAGAAATCACTTCTCCCTCAAGCAGATTTAGGGAGAAGTGGGGAGACTTTAGGGAGAAGTGGGAAGACTTTTCCTACCGCAATGATGTGGAGTGATTCGAAAGGTGGCTGTAATTTTCTTGTTTCTTGATTAAAAGTATTGATGTGACCATTCATTTTCTTAGTTAGATCATTTCCCATACAGTGGTTATTGTTTCGTTAAAAAAATTCTGGAAAAAAATCGTTTTCAAAATTCTAGCCGATTCTGTAAATGTAACCCGCCAAATTTTGGTTATATCTTGTATGAAGTGTTTATTATTAACACCGAGTCATTCACCCAGGAATGTCAGAATCTCACTCGAATGAAACTGAAAGTAAACTGTGTAATCTAGAAATACATATTCAAATAAATTCATCGATGGAAGTCAATTTAAACATTGTTAATACATTACATGTCGTTCTTTTATCATAGATAACAAATAATTGTGTACCAAATTCCAATTAATCGCATGGTTAATCAGTAGTTTCTTAAAAAAAAAAACACTTTGCTTTTCGCACTCGAACATGTTGACAAAATTAAAAACGAAGTGTCAAAGACGTAAACGCGACGCTAATTGGCTGAACACAATCAACGAGGTGTATCTGATAATTTGATTCGCTTTCACACTTCTCGGGAAAATCTCGCAAGTACCTGAAGTAGGAGGAGCTTAAATTATGCTACCGGCGTGTGTTTGTGTATTCTGCACTCATTATGACACCGTGCAAATTGTCAACAGTCCGGGTAGCACTAATTAGCGAGTGCGGAAATCAAAGAAAATCGGGCGACTTGCATTTCGCTTTGAGGTTAGATTTGAGCGAAGTTTGAAGTTCTAGAGCGCCTGTTTCGCTCAAGTCGCCCACTCGCGAGAGCCCTGTGGTTTTACATTTGAAATACTATGGAATCAGTAAATTTGGTGGGTATATAATTTCATGGTTTGCAAAACTGACATTTCATGAGGATATCAATTCATGGATTTTAACTTCTAAACTTGGCAGCTGTAAAAAGTCTCCCTTTACTTGGATTCAGTGTTGTTGTATTTTCTGATCCTTTGTGATCATGGAGTTCATTTAATGTATGTATAGTAGAGTTCCACATAAGCCAGAGCTAGGTGGCGTGAGAGGTGTTGCGCATTTCATAACCTGTAACAGATTCAATCAAACCGAGTCTGCTATTATTGTTCTTTGTTGCATTCTATGCTTCCAAAATATCTTTTTTTTACAGATTTTAATGTTCATTTGGGATTTAATTTAATGGATTGACTCAACAGATGAAATCCCAAAAAATTAGTACCCTATGAATATCAGTGATTTCACAGTATGTGTTAACTATCAGAGATATGGATTAAAATTTGAATAGAAGGGAGACTACCGAGAGTACTGTATAAAATCCTGGCTGTGTTTGCCATTGCATCAGCTGGTGCTCTGCAGGGGTTAGAACATTTGGATCCTGGCTGCATGCTTTCGTAAGGACATCCAAGACCAATGATCCTGCTGTGTCCATATCCATTCTTTTTTCTGTAAATAAATTTATGCAAATAAATGAACTATTTCAACAATTAACCAATATTCAACTAAAACTTGAATCTCAATTGTTCCCTGATACCAGCATTTGCCAGTGTTAACATTTGCTTTCAAACATAAATAACCAAGGAACACCAAAAAAATGACAAGGAATCGAACTGACACAAAACAGATTTTGACAAAATGATCTTTAATTATGTTGTGACAAACCACTGATTATATTAATTAGGGCAATAATTATACTTTCCGTATGTTTGGTGATCATTACGATATACAGTTTATTGATTATAAAATAAACTGTTCTGTGTCAATTATTTACCATTTACTAACAACATAAATGGGTGCATATACTTTTTCATATCGTAAAGTTTGTTTTATCAGTTTATTTTTTTCTGCTGTATTTCAAATTGAAATATTATTCATTAAAGGGTTCAATACGCTTATTAATGTCTTATCAACAGTTTAGTTTACAATAAATTAATCGGCACTGAACAGTGTATACATGTAATGCATCTGGAGTTCTTTGATTATTAACGTTTCGAAATAAAATGTTACAGATCAGGTGAATGCTGGTATCTATAAGTCACTTAGATTCAAGTTTTAGTTGAATATTTATCAAATCTTATTTGAAATTTTATTTTCTACCAAATTAGGATGTAAATAACCCAAAACATCTGGAAAAAGGAGGCCTGTACTCCCCAACAGACTTGTCTAGAGGTACGGATCTTTACCACTTGAATCAGATTCTAATAATCTGCTAATAATACTCGAATGGGGAGTTAAGCAGTATACGAAGATAGATAGATAGAGGTACAGATCTAGGTACCTCCTTATTTAAGATTAAAGGAAGATGAAAATTGTTGAGACACCTGCACTTTACCACTTTGCTCTTGCACTGTAACTGTTTTATTGTGACATCAGCAAATGGTTTCAGCGATGTTTGAAAATCTCTGATAACTGCCGGAAATGTTTGATTACTCTCGTAAAGTGTAACAGATTCAACGACTGTCGAGCTGGGTAGGTGTATTTTGGTGTTTTTCATCGAGCATGCTTGCTAGATTGCGATCACCGTGTTCTGATCGTATTTTCAGATGACCCTGGATTTTTGCGTTTCATTCCTGGTTTTTATTTCATATATAGGTTGTTTCATTTTTTTAAAATAGACATCTGCAAGCTAATTGATACAATATTTCATAGGACTTCCTAAGGAGTATACTGGTCGGGGGTATTACCAGTGTATTTAAACTTTGAATGGAAAATACATTGAACAAAAAGAAAACTTAACTGATCAAATATATCTTTCCTCAAAGAGCTATAAAAATAAATAGATTGGTAACTTGAAAGGCATATAGAGCAGATCTCGCCAAAAAAAACGTGACAACTGGATGAGATCTTGTTTACCGGAAGTGACGTATTCTCCACGCGCCATGTTGTATGCGAAAGCAATTATTCATTGGTAAATTAATTATCACCGTATGACCACGCTTCTTTTGATGGTAACAAACATGCACTTTGTGTCTTAAGACTATTTCACGTTAAACTACTGTTGTTTTAGAAGCTAACATGTATATTAAATGTAGTTTTAAAGGTACAAATTGTAACTCCATGCTTGCCGATGTTTGTTTTTACTAAGATAACGCCAATTCACGCTCTGACACAAGATCACGCGAGATTACAGCCAGTTGCCATTCTATGTATTTTATAGTCTTCTTTGCTTTCCTTTATTAGTTGACTTTAATCAATAAACAGGGTGGAAGAAAATCATTTGAATTATCTTTCTTCAAGGTAAATCTGTGACAAATGGAAACACTATCGAGTCTACTTTTAGAAACAACTTTGGTGGGTATTACCGGTGCATCTGATCATTTGTCTCTTATTACGTCATAGGTCAAACACAACTAAAAGTTTTGAGTCTCTGTCTCATTATTGGGGTCACTTTGTCAGTTTTATCAAGTTTGCACATTCTTCCATACCAAATAACAAACATAAACATTATTTTAACTGGTCAGGTACTAAAATATTTCTTCAAAGTTCTGTAAAATTAAACTTGCCAACATAGGAAGTTGAACTTATATACAGGTTAAACATTTCATTTGTTTATAAAACTGTTGAAGCCAATGAAGGATCACATCCTTGACATTTTAAGTCACTGCCTAAGACACCGCATGGTATGCAGATTCTATTAGGCTGGGGCCATACTGCATTTTCTTTTTCTTCAGCTAAGTTGAAAGCTGCAAAATATAACTATTAACATTACTGACTCCAACATATGGTTCAACAAAATTGAAATTTTAACTTACTTAGGTGTGTTTGACCTATAATTAAAATTTTCACAGTGTGTTATTCTTACGATTCAACCAGCGTTCTGGGGCAATCTTATGCTGTAGAGGATTTATTTAGTATAAATAATAAAATAATAGCAGGAACTTTTAGGAGTTTATAGAGCTTTAAAAAAAAAAAAAAAAAAGGTAAGTTTCATTTACCGTCACTTTGTGAAACAATTAACATAAGCTCTATAGAGCTTTTCTGCGACCCTATATTAAGAACAGTTAAAACTAATTATACCTCACCTCCAGCAATTTGCTGGTACCCATTTACAGCTGGGTCGACTGAGGTAATCGTGATAAAGTGCCTTGCCCAAGGACACACCGCAATGGGAGTAGCCAGGATTCAAACCAGGGGCCTTCACCTCCGTAGGAAAGTGTATTAGCCCTCTCGACCAATGGTCCACTTTTAATGATATTTTGGTAAAATATAAAATTCTTTCCTGCAGGCAACTCATTTTAGGGCTTCAAAGTATTTAGACAGACCGGCATGAAGTCTGTGTTTACATAGATATGCAAATTTTTTGATGACTTCATTCATGCGAACGAGATTTCACCGGTACTACCCTTCCACCGGTAGAACCCTGCACGATTGATCAGGTCGGATATCCGGGCACTTCAGCGTATCGCGTTGCGTAGCAACAAGCGGAGGTGACAGCAAACGCTAAATTGTAATTGAAAAGCGTTTCATGTTTCACTAGTGCTGGTTGTTTTTCTTTGCTTAAAGAAATATTAAAAAGTCAGTGAATTTATAATGTAGCATGATGTTCCAGAAACCACTCCCGAGAAAGAAACCTTTCTTTTTTAGGTTTCAGACGTGATATTCATCATTGATCCGTGTAAGCTGCAAGGTCTCATATTTGTGACGGACTGGATGAAAATTATAATTTAAAAAATCGGAGGTCTTCTTAAAGTAAATAAAACAGAAAATCTATTTCATCTAATTAAGTTTCTCCATTCGTTTCACTTTTCTCGTTCTATTTAGTAGCCTGCCATTAAAATAGTTCTGAAAGCCAGATAGCTTATACTGTGGTGTCAAAAGTGATTCAGTCACTCCAAATTTAATCAAATCAACATCTCTTACCTAAATTCTCATTCGTATGAAATTTAATGAGAGGTGTCATAATTTAAAGCTTAATAGCACATTATGCGTAAATACTGGAGAAGGGATTTTTTTTCTCCCTCGAAGGGTATCAGGATCACAAAAGCATTTATAACACAAAGCGGTTTTTTATATGTTACAATTGTTTTAAATGTAATATGACATCTAGAGCTACCGTGTTACACGCGGAGATAAAATGATATATATAATAACTGCATGCTAGTTTCTTTTTTACGAAAAGCCAGGACGTATCAATAAATTGATGACTTCCAATTACGAAAATACTAAAAAAAAATACTGATCTCTGTTTTGTCAATTATTTAAAACTGAGAACGATGATTTGCACGCTTTGTCTAGAATAATGTTAGTCATATCTTGTAGTTTTCAATATCCATTTTTTTTGTTAATTGTTAGACTGTCACAATTGACTGCTTCCACATACCACAAAATTAAAGCATTCATTCCAGTCATAAATCACTATGGAAACCAATCAGTATGTGGTATATTGATGAAAATCAGTTTTGACCAGTTCCTAATGACTATCACTTATTAATAGATTGATTTCCTGTTTGTTTTATCCCTCTGATGTACCCCTTCGGGGCCTTATGGTAATTTCCTGTCTTATCCGTTTGATGTATGCCTTCAGGGTCTTATGATATTTGGAAGATGCACATTATTGTTATTTGCGTGTCAGTTGACAAAGGAATTAATAGAGCTACTACATAAAAAAAAACTTTAACCAATACACATGCCCGAACATTTAGTTCATTTGAAACTTTAAAATTAATTCACCAAACTATTTTTTGGCTGGAAGGACATTTCTTCAAAAAAAAAAATGTCTGCAATAAGATTACATATAGAATAAAGTATAAGTTTTCAACTTTATTTAAATGACTTTCATACTTAATGTACTTCGACATTATAGCATTTTACATTAACTAAATAAAATATATCGCACAAAATACATTTCAGAAAATGGCAACAATATAATTATTTCAGAGCATTAAAACATTTAGAAAATCAGCTTATTTAAAAAAGACATAAAAATATCAGAAAATTAATTTACTATTTATTTGATCTGTTCTTTCTTAAAAAGAAAAAAAAAATCAAGACACTTGAAAGAGATGAAAGAAACAACTGCTACGATTTCAAGCAAAGAAGTTGAATAAAAAAAATGTTTTGTTCTCAGATATTTAGTTTGGATTAATATATATATAGCAAACTGAGAAAATGTTGAATAAGCTTGGGAACTTGTTTTAATTATATCTGATCCGTAGCGCCGAAGAGCAGACAATACATAATCTGTCACTTTTTCCAGACCGTTTTAAAATGCCACAAAATCAATTATCACAAAAACCCTACTTTTTTGAAAAATATATAGATTGTACCATAGCGTAAGGACTGCAGATGATAAAAAAGATGACTCTTGATTTGTTTTATTTGAGAATTAAAACATCACAACCCACACCGCTAGTTAATTCGCTACGAATTGCGAGGTCCTGCTTTCACCTCCAAGGTAATTTGCATAATCGATTGCTCCGGATGTGACGTCACGCCGACCTGATCAATATTTGTGCCCATCCGAACCATTTTTTTGCCTACCATATGTTATCAGACTTGTTAGTAATAATAAACAATTTGATATGCCATTGAAAACTTTTTCAAATTCAATTCCCTTGAAATATTCGATTGTTACATATATATGAATTTGATAATCAAGAACGAGAGGTCGAACATTACAACGTACGAATATTCGCACCCGCTAGAAAAAAGCTGTATAAATTTGTCATGTAATGTTGATGAAATATATTTTCATATTCTATTCAGAGATGTTTATCTACTGATCTGAAATAAGTTATTCACGATTACGAAAACAATTTAATTAACATAATTACCACAAATTTGTATGAAATTTCATTTTTCCCTTTACTTTGAAGTAAGTACTGTTTCCGGTACCGCACGTGAACAAAAACCCAACGTTTCTATTGTAGCGGCAACGGCAACTATGGAATGTAAAAAAAGTGCAAAAGGAACCAATCTCCATTTAGTAAAAATGTTGGGAAAACGCATTTTTGTAAAATTTCGGTGAAATATGATATTTCCCAAAATAATTGCAGCTGTACATTGTATACTATTTAAACAGTCATATTGCAAAGTTTCGTGTATTTTGCAATATTTATATCATTTTTATAACAAAAAATCTTGTTTTTGTCGATTATGTTTATGCAACAAGAGTTCTAAGTCCATGGAGTTATACAACAAAGGTTCTAAGTCCATGGAGTTAGGACCACTGTTGCATTTAAACCATGATTTGCGAATCATTTTTGCCTAAATTTATCAATGCAATATATTAATTTCACATACCTGATGACTTTTAAAATTATTGGTATACACTATTTAAATTAGGCTTGTGTTCTTTTTCATTAATCAAAACAGTCATCAAAGCCCTGAACTCCTTCATGTCAACTCATTGTGGAGTTAAACCCAATGTTGCATACGTGAAATACCATTTTTTCCACTCTTAAACAGCAGAATACACTGCTGGGGGAGTTAATCAGGCGCGGAATGTTCTTTTTTTTATGCCACAAATGCCCTAATTCCATTTTGACCAAAAATGGAGATAGGTACCTTTTTGCACGGACCCCTTCAATTGACCAATAGATAGTGCAAAATACTATTTGCTAAATGCTTATTGTTTAATATTGACTGTATTATGGTAATTGTCAAACGATAAATGCTAATTTTTAATTGCTAAATGAAAAACAATAAATGCCAAATTCTTATTTCTAAGTGCTCTTTCTAAAATTATGCTTCCTTTATTTATAATCATTGGCCTTTGTTTCATAACTTTTGTCCCTATTAACCTTTTGCCTGCTGTCGCAAGTGATTCTGCCTTTGCGACCAGTGCAGACCAAGATCAGCCTGCACAGTCTGATCGTGGTCTGCACTAGCTGTTCGCCATTCAGTCAGTATCTTTTTGGTAAGCATCCCTTTTGACAGTCAATGAAACTGTCCAAATTGAAAGATGGATACATTCATTATAGGAATTTAGCAGGTAAGGGTTACAAACGTTTTCCTAAACATTTTAGAGTAAACAGTTTTAGTTCCACATTTCTATGTGCCACCGTGGGCATAAATGACCCCAACTTTTATGATATAATAAAATAAATAAAAATAGTAAAATTATAAAAATAATAAAATAAAATATCTTTCTGTAAATAACAATAATATGATAAAGTTTGTAAGTGAGTGTGTATGTTGATTTAATATAATGTTTTTTAAATTGATATGCTTATTTTCAGATGTAATGTTATTGTTATAAGTTTTTAAGTAATCTAGAAATTACAGTATTTTTTCACTTTAGGCAATTTTTGAAAGGTATCAAGTTTTACAGGAAAACATTTTCTGGTTCTCAAATAATTATGACACATAGGAATTAAGCTTTCAGAAAGATTGTAAATTTTACAGCTTGGATACTATCTTTGTTTGGTTAAATCTTTTGATTATCTGATTGATAGGTATGAAGCCATAAGGCAATTTTCCTGTCCAGCTTTCTTAAGTCATTAATTTTGTATTGACATTTTTATTGGTCAGTTTTTATCTTTATATTCAAAATTTCATTGGTTGTTATGTTCAAGTTAGAATTTTGTTTGGTAACAGAACTTCAGTCTTGGGAAAACGCTCGATAAGAAAACATTGCAATTTTATTCTTTATCTTCATCAAAAGGAAAACTTGGAAAAATATTGAATAAGAATTTATTTAATTTAAATAGAAACAGTAAACAAACATTTTGTGGAGCATTTGTGATATCAGATATAATTCTTGTTGGACATTTACATATTGTTACAAAAATAAATTAAGTTGGAATCGAGAGACGTTTCACAGTTTTCACTTGAGGTTTTACATTCTGCTTCTACACTCTACACACTGGAAGTAGAGTGGACCCCGTGACCTGAGCTGCTCATTGGATGAACTGAAAATACAGTGGGACTCCCAATAGGACCATAGTTAATTCCCCCCAGAAAGTACCGGTACCGCTTAGCTCTACCACAGGTCCCAGTCCCTGCTGCCAGCGCTTTGAGGGTTACACGTTGAACCCCTCTTAAGCCGTTATACAAAACAGACATTATAGAAAATATACAGCAACCAGAGCGGCCCGGTCGCAGTTGGTGTTGAATGGCCGGGTACTCAGCAGACTGCTGAGAGGATGGAAAATACGATGAACAATTGAAGCAGGGTGGCGAAACGTTTAAATTGTGGACTAATCAAGGGACAGGTTTTGATGAAACTGAAGCCAGAAATAAATGGGCCAGATGATCAATCTGTTGGTATAGAAAGTAAATGTTGTGTCACACAAGACGACAGGATCAGACGAAGGAGCAAGCCGCAGAAGACCACTTGAGGACATCATTTAGTCACTGATGCTGGGTGAGTGCAATCTTTTGTGTGCATACCTCTCATATACCTGTTTATTTGTGACCAATATTGAATCTATGGCCAAATTTGAAACATGGGTGCAAGAGATAGAGATTTTTATGAATAAATCACATTTGTATTAAGGTTTACGCCAATCATTGCTAAAATATTGTAAAAAGGTGCAAAATAGGGCATAAAAGAAATATTTTTGGGATATGTGCTATATGAATTTGTTATTATAACATAAATTAAACTATATTATTTTATATTTATTTTTTTGTTCTTTGTCACTTGCTATTGTTAAAATGATACAATATACATTTTCAATTTTGAAACCAATTACAACTTTAAACATTTAAAATGGAAAAATGGTGTTGCTCGAAAACAAATTGTAAAGTAAATAGTGCTCAAAGTAAACAGCTGATTATGGATGTAGGATTCAAGCCAAAGATGGAGAAAAATTACATGACAATCAAAATAGGTGAACAAAATACACCTTGCCTAGTTGATTCAGGTCCTGATATAAGTGCTATAAGCAAATACTTGTTGGACATTGTTGCGCCAAATATAAATCTTAGAAAAAGTCATTTACAGCAAATTATTGGTGTGTGTGGTGAAAGACATCATGTCTTAGGTCAGGCAGATATTACGCTTGAATGTGAAGGTGTGACTTTTACACATAATTTCCATGTTTTCAAACAATTACATTCTAAAATTCTTGTGGGAATAGACTTTTTGAAGAAATATAATGTTCAAATTAACTTTGGTGAATTGGAAATGTTAGTGCCAAATTCAACAACAGTTACAACAATGAAAATACCAACCAGGACCAAGACACCTCCGCAAACATCATGGGCAACAACAACTAAAGAAGTCATTGTTCCACCTCACAGTGAGATAATTATTCCTGTTCATATTTCAAGAATACCGTCTGAAACAACAGTGCTATTAGAACCTAGGTTAAACTTACATGATTTAGACATAGCAGGTGGGAAAACTGTAGTTATTGTACAAAATTCTAAAGGTGCTTATAGGCTGATTAACCCAACAAGTGTACCAGTATTTTTATCAGCAAAACAAAGGATTGCAAAGGTTAGTGTAATAGAGAATCCATCATCAATATCAGTGCTAAAAGAACAAAGTTCATCAAACATTTCTCATCTAAGTGCTTCTGACTCTGAACAAAGTCCAAATTATGAAACTATTGTGAAAGATTTAGGAATAGACCTTGATAAAAGAGAAATAAGTGCTGAACAAAGACAAAAATTATATAAATTTCTTGGATAAAATCGTGACATATTCGCAAAGGACTTATCAGAACTGGGTGAAACAAATCTACATCAGCATGTTATTGAGACTGGCGATGCAAAACCAGTCAGTTCAGGACCATACAGACAGACACCCGAGAAACGCAGAATACTACATCAGCTCATCAAAGAAATGGAGGAATCAGGCATTGTTGAAGAAAGCATTTCACCATGGCACAGTCCTGTGGTACTAGTCAAGAAACCGAACAACGATTGGCGTTTTGCCGTGGACTACAGGAAGGTCAATGCCGTAACAGAACCGATGTCGTTCCCCATTCCACACATGACAGACGTGTTTGATACGCTAGCTGATGCCAAAGCTTCTGTATATTCAACGCTGGATCTTCGCTCTGGATTTTGGCAGGTACCACTACATGAGTCGACGAAACATAAAAGTGCATTCATTACAGACCAGGGAATTTACCAGTTCAAGCGTCTCAGCTTCGGACTTGTCAATGCGCCAATGACATTCCAGAGTCTCATGACAAAAGTGCTCAGAAACCTGAACTTTAAAATCGCGTTAGTTTTTATCGATGATTTCCTTGTGTTTTCAAAAGACTTTGATGAACATTTACACCATTTAGACCTAGTTTTTTTTTCAAATCTCAGAGAAGCAAATTTAAAATTACACCCGAAAAAGAGCAAATTCGCAACTCAATCAGTGAAATATTTAGGCCATATTGTGACAAAAGATGGAATGAAAGTCCAACCAGAAAACACCGATAAGATAAAAAATGCAGAAAGACCTAAAAATGCCAAGCAAGTGAAACAGACTTTAGGAATGTTTGGGTACTACAGAAAATTTGTGTTAAACTATGCCAAAATTGCAAAACCACTTACTAATTTATTAAAGAAAGATGTGAAATTTAATTGGACAGAAGAATGTGTTAATGCCTTTCAGCTATTGAAGAAAAAGTTAATAACCGCGCCTATATTAAGATACCCAGATTTCAACAAGGAATTTATCCTCGCAGTAGATTCTTCTGATTATTCGATTGGTTATGTTTTATCACAAAGGCATGAAGGACGAGAACATCCAATCTGTTTCGGAGGAAGAGCACTGCACGAAAACGAACTACGGTGGCATATTACGGATAAGGAAGGTCTCGCACTGGTGGAAGGAATACAACATTTCAGACACTACCTTGCTGGAAGGAAATTTACAGTATACACTGACAGTGTCTCTGTTAAATATCTCCAGAAAATCAAGGACTGTCAAGGTCGCCTAGGCCGATGGAGTATCCTTCTACAAGCATACCAATTCGACATCCAGCACCGTTCAGGTTCATCAAATTGCAATGCAGACTTCTTGTCAAGACAACGTTACCAGGACTCAACACCGTCAGCCTCTAGTGAGTTAGCAGACCACATTGGCTCCGTACAAGAAGACAACAAGGAATACGCACAGGTGACACTTGTGTATCCTGGTGAAGATAAAGAAACTATAATGGCAGCTCTAACAACAGACAATGCCAGTGATCCTGAAGAAGGTACATTCACAGACTTGGCCAAGCATCAGCGAGAATGTCCCGACTTCAGAGATATCTACAACTATCTTGCTTATCATGAAGTCCCTGAAGATCCGCATAAAGCCAGGACAGTAGTTGCAGAATCCTACAACTATGAGCTGGTTGACAATGTTCTACATCACTTCTACTCCAGACGTGGAAAACAAGTGCCACTAGAGGAACGTCTTGTCATGCAGATCGCGATTCCAAGAATCCTAAGGGATGATGTACTGAAGCAATATCACGACTGTATCGCAGGTGGTGGACATCAAGGATTTGAAAGGACCTACGCATCACTTCGAAACAAATACTACTGGCCATCTATGTATGAAAACATAAGGCAGTATGTTAAGACTTGTGAAGTATGCCAGCAGTCCAAAAGAGCATTTAATTCCAAACCTCCTCCACTACAACCGCAGCCAGTTGATGATGTCTTCAGCAGATGGCATATGGACATCCTGAGTGGACTACCAACCACAAAGGACAAGTACAAACACATCTTGCTAGTAGTTGACAGCTACTCCAAATGGGCAGAATGCTTTCCACTCCGGACACAAACTTGTGAGGAAGTTGCAAGCGTGCTGTTTCGAGAAATCATTACAAGATATGGTGCCCCAAGAGTACTTCTGAGTGACAGAGGTAAGAACTTTATGTCTAACTTGGTAAAAGCTTTGTCAGAACTCTTCAGTATCAAGCAAACCTTTACAAGTGCATATCATCCGATGACAAATGGATTGGTAGAATCGAAGAATTCTTACATTCTACAAGCCTTCAGAGCATACTGTAAAGGACAACAAGATGACTGGCCTGAGCTTTTACCTGGTGCGATGATGGCATATAGATCTACACCAGCCACACAGTCGACCGACTTCAGCCCCTTCTTTCTTCTATATGGTAGAGAGATGCGGTTGCCTATCGACACAGTGCTACAACCAAAAGACCATCTACCCCAGAGTTACAAGTTGCATCTTGGAAGAATACTGCAAAATCTTGAGAACTGCAGAAAAATCGCAAATGAAAATATTCAGCATGCTCAAGAGAAATATAAGCACCAGCACGATAAGTACTCCAAACCACCAGAATACAGACCAGCCCAGAGAGTCTGGCTATACTGCACCAAAGTTCCACATGGGAAAGCACCAAAACTACATCGGAAGTGGGTTGGCCCATACTACATCACAATGATGGGATCAAACTATACATACAAGCTACGCCACGCCAGAACAAACAAGGAGGTCAAGTCGTTGGTAAATGCGATGAGGCAAAAACCCTACTTTGATCCAGAGAGTCGACCTACAAATCCGCCAGCAGAGCCACAGGATGAGCAAGATGAGCTGGATCCTGATGAGATTCATGACAGAAATACTCCAACAGAAAACCAGAATGAAAACAGAAATTCTGAAAGAAGAAATGAGAATGTCCAGAGAGACAGACAAAATAACAGAAAATCAGAAGTTAAAAATAATGAACATAAAAGGCCAGGAACCAATGATAATAAAAGAAGTGAAAAACAGGAGAATAGAAATACAGATCAACGGCAGCAAAATGCCCAAAATAGTAGAAATTATGGTCAGCGAAACCATAGAAATGAGCAACAGGCGCCAAAAAGAGAAAAATGGAAAAATAAAGATAATAGTAATGTTGAAATGCAAAGGCCAAGAGCCAAAAATGACAGTAATGAGAGACGTCAACAAGACAATAATAGAAAATATGAAGATAAGACAAATAGAGCTCAGCAGAAAAATTTCCAGAAAAGAACAAATGAAGAAAGTAAAAATGAACCAAGAAGGGAAAGAGAAGATAGATATTTAAGCAAAAATCAAGCACAGAAACAACACACAAGGACTGAAGCAACAGAAAAACAGAAGTCACCCCAGTCACCAAATCAACAGCTCATGAAAGCTAAATCAAAGATAACACCAAAGTGCAAAGACTGTAAAAGCGGCACATGTAAACCCTTCAGAGCAGAAGACATCAAATCCATACAAGCGTCCAGTCGCAGCAATGGAGCTTTGTACTACAAGGTCAAATGGCAAGACAACCATACAGAATGGCACTTTGACTGCAAAATTCCAGGGCAGTTAATCCGAGAGTTCCACGCAAATAGAACAATGTCAGGGAAAAAGAGAAAGAAACCTCTACAAGGTCACAAATTCTTTGAAGAAGTAAAATCTACAAACATCAACTCAGCATCTGTGAAAAGTAACAATGAATACAGGCAAAGACTAGTAGGAATTAAATTTATAAGTGGAAAACCCTATTTTCTTATTCAAACTGGCAACCAAACCCCTGAAATTAGAACAATTACAGCTGCATATGACTTTGCTAGGGAAATTTTATTTAAACTTGAAGAGTGGAAACAAAAGATTGAAACAGAAGAGAAAATAAAGTACATTCAACACAAACAAAACAGAACTTTACATCACCTGAACCAAGAGAAATTCAAAGATTATTACATGTGTCTTACAATAAACAATATTCATGAAATATCTATTGACCAAAATGACCAGATACAGTGTTTTGTAGATTACAAGAACCCAAATATTTCACCAGAATGGATTGATCTTGATGACACTCCACCTGGATGTTACAATGAGCTAATCAACACTTTGAAAGCAAACTACAGAAGATTTGTTAATAAATGGAATTAATTTTATAAACAGTTTATAACAAAATGTTGTTTTTTTTTCGTAGTACACAAATTTTCAATTTTTCTATTAAATTTTAATAAGTCTACATATGGTGGACTGATCTTGGATACTTTAAAGGTATTTTTACAACCTATTCGTAGGTTTCTTATAGTGCTATGATTTGATATGGTCGCGACATATTTAATCAACCCCAACCTTTATTGTATCTGATATAAGCAAAAACAATTTTTTTTATAAATATTATCACTATTCTTTTGTAGTCATGTAAAAATATTTTTCAAATGTGTTACGTGTTAATGAATTTTAATTGTTTCATTACTTTGGACAACTCCACCTATGTATTATGTTTCATTGTAAAATTTTTACTCATCCTAGAGTTAGAGCACTTGTGAGTTATACAGCGGCCGGGCTTGACCCTTAAACTGCTGCTTGAACAGTGCAACTTGATGGATGGACTTGATCTTAAGGTTAAGATTTTTTTTTTCTGTAAGGTTGTGGAGTGAATGTCCTTTGTGGAGTGAATGTCCTTCACTCTATCTCTGTAAGCCAATGCCACTTAAAGGGTATATAACTGGTCACATTTAATCAGGTGTATGTTTGTTGTGTACTAATAAATTTTGCACTCAGATAACCTAACTCTAAAACATTCAATTTGGAACTAATTGGTCTGCATGTGTTTATTATATAAGAGTGAAAAATATATTCATTGGACCAGTAGAACATTAAACTGTGCTGGAAGGAACTGGTGACAACACAACAGTAGATTGTGTGTCTAAATACTAATATAATTATGTGCTTAAAAGAAAACATTCATGCATGATCTGTATATATTTGTAAATAACTCCCGGGAATCAATGAATGAACAGTGAATATTTTTAATATTTGTATATAGAAGTCGACTTCATCAATTAATAGTATATTGTTATAATGTAATTATAAAGAATGCTATGTTCGAGGACGAACTAAATTAAGGAGGGGGGTACTGCCACCGTGGGCATAAATGACCCCAACTTTTATGATATAATAAAATAAATAAAAATAGTAAAATTATAAAAATAATAAAATAAAATATCTTTCTGTAAATAACAATAATATGATAAAGTTTGTAAGTGAGTGTGTATGTTGATTTAATATAATGTTTTTAATTGATATGCTTATTTTCAGATGTAATGTTATTGTTATACGTTTTTAAGTAATCTAGAAATTACAGTATTTTTTCACTTTAGGCAATTTTTGAAAGGTATCAAGTTTTGACAGGAAAACATTTTTTGGTTCTCAAATAATTATGACACATAGGAATTAAGCTTTCAGAAAGATTGTAAATTTTACAGCTTGCATACTATCTTTGTTTGGTTAAATCTTTTGATTATCTAATTGATAGGTATGAAGCCATAAGGCAATTTTCCTGTCCAGTTTTCTTAAGTCATTAATTTTGTATTGACATTTTTATTGGTCAGTTTTTATCTTTATATTCAAAATTTCATTGGTTGTTATGTTCAAGTTAGAATTTTGTTTGGTAACAGAACTTCAGTCTTGGGAAAACGCTCGATAAGAAAACATTGCAATTTTATTCTTTATCTTCATCAAAAGGAAAACTTGGAAAAATATTGAATAAGAATTTATTTAATTTAAATAGAAACAATAAACAAACATTTTGTGGAGCATTTGTGATATCAGATATAATTCTTGTTGGACATTTACATATTGTTACAAAAATAAATTAAGTTGGAATCGAGAGACGTTTCACAGTTTTCTCTTGAGGTTTTACATTCTGCTTCTACTCTCTACACACTGGAAGTAGAGTGGACCCCGTGACCTGAGCTGCTCATTGGATGAACTGAAAATACAGTGGGACTCCCAATAGGACCATAGTTAATTCCCCCCAGAAACTACCGGTACCGCTTAGCTCTACCACAGGTCCCAGTCCCTGCTGCCAGCGCTTTGAGGGTTACACGTTGAACCCCTCTTAAGCCGTTATACAAAACAGACATTATAGAAAATATACAGCAACCAGAGCGGCCCGGTCGCATATGACTGACAGAACATGTTATTGCTTCGAACCAGACTGATAGAACATTGTAGATGTTTTCAGATTTTTAAAAGTAACACATTTGTTAGTGTAAAGATACAGATCATTGACTCATTAACTTAAGAATTTTAACGATTAACATTTATCATTTAGCAATTTGATATTGAGCATTTGCAGTCTGGCATTTAGCATTTGGCATCTAGCGTTAAATATGTTATAGCATTTGGTATGTGGCATTTATTATTAAGTAATTGGCATTTAGCATCAATTAACTGGCATTTAACATTAAGTAATTGGCATTTAGCATTTGGCAATTAGCATATTGGCTGATCGACAGCAAAGTACATAATTCTCAACTAACAGTCAATTACGAAGCAAAATATTCTCTTTTGAATATTTTAAGAAAGTTTTGCGCATTTAAAACGAACACTGTTTTACAGCCTAGAATTTTTCCTAATCATTTTTTTTCAATGGATTAGGGACAACCAGGGCCAGACAACTTGGACTATATTAGGGACAATTTGGACCATCTGACGAGCCAGACCGTATTTCTATTCAAATGATTTAGACAACTATTTATTTCAAAATGTGTGTTATTTTGATGTTTTGACATCGCTACTTGACATATTTAAGTAACTTTCATTGAATCTGCACAGAACAACGATGCAGGTAAGGAAAATCTGCAAGTATAGATTCAATAACACCAGACGTTAAGGTAGTTCTGCATGTTTGAAAAAAAAACTATATGTTTTTTACAATGTAGAATTTTATTAAATCATTTTGTTAAAAATATCACTGTATCCAAATGATGTTCAGCCAATAAAATGACGAAAATGATATGGTCCTGGGGTTGATATTTGAAAATATGTCTACCTAATCTAAAACAAAAAGAAAATTGATAGGTCACCATATTAGATTTCGCTTCAATCAAATTACAACGAGGGGGGTAGTGGCGGGCATTTATACAACGCATGTTGGCACGAAATACTCTTTCAGTGTTTGAGCAAATGACTTAGAAATGTATATATAAAATTATCAAACGGCAGATTTCTTAATAATCGGATTTTAAGGTGTTTCTGAAGCATTTTGATGGCATAGAACGATGAAAGTTTCCGCCTTTTTTTCAACAAAACCTATAGTTTACGAATGTACGGTACGGGTACGGTACGTGATTAGAAACAGCTGTGACTCAATGTTGGTATAAATAACAGACTCCAGTATATGTCGGATTGAAGCAATTTGAACTAAAAGTACTTTAAATGTATATATTTTGTAACCATGGTGATACTTACCCTAACCTTTAGTCAGTATATTATACCTTTTATACATTAAATGCATGCGAACATACAATAATTTGCGAATTTTTGCCGTACGCGACATTAGATAATCACTTCCGGACATGCGCAGAAGACCGCACCAACACTGCAGTGAGCTACATCGAAACCAAATTGGCACGGTGTTGGGGTAAATATCGACTCGTCCGGAAAAACTGTAGCGAGTGCCTTTAAAATCGATGTCTCCGAGTGTTCTAGACATATTTGCCTTTCGCCATCTAATCGGATTTTTCAAACTCTTTTCAACATTAATGTCAAAGACGGTGATAAAAGTGATCATTTTAGCTATGACCCATTGTGTGGGAAAATGTATAACATTCTAGTATACAAGATTATACATATCATGCGAATTTCGTAAAATCATACATACTGGAGACAGGTCATAGAACGTAAATATTTCTTTTGTAATTTTCTCAAATTTGACCACCGATTCAGAAAAGTAATACCTTGATTTTCGATTACTATGACATCCTCTTTTCAAAAATTATATCGTGTATGTGTAATAGAACGACCCATTGAAAGTTTTGGCCCTTAACCTTCACCATATTAAACATTGTCACGATTGTGTATTTAATAATGTGAGGTAATATGTAAGATACTGTTAAAGTATTTTTATAAACAACTTTCAAATAATTATTTATTATAGTAAGCAAAAAAAAAAAAAAAAAAAAAAAATAATAATAAAAAAGAAAAATAATAATACAAGAGTAAGTGGAAATGGATTTTATTTTATGTAGGGTATTTAAATCTCTTTGTTTTAACGTTTACCCGATTCCTATATATAGCCATTTATAAATGTTTGCATAGGAACAGTATAAATTTTCGTTTCTGGTGCAAAGGTTTTGTGACAATTGTGCACTGATATGTTTCCTCTTCAGTATCCCCACAAGTTTTGCTCAGCTCGATGTGGTTAAGCATAGTACACTTCCGTCCGAGAAGTCGCCAAGAACATACAATGCTTTGTGAAGCGTGGGGATGTGGGAGGAAGGCGGAGGACTGGGCTTAGACATAGGAGTAACTGCATGCAGATGGTACAGAATACGTAGCATTTACGGAACGAGTCACCAAAAACGAGGAATGGGTCAGAAAGTGGTTGCACAGCCAGGTAAATTGAATATAATATATGCCTCAGACGCTATGTTTTAGCAGACAATTGGAAAATATCTTTTCATCAAACAATTTAAAAATAACAATGTATTATATGTAACAGGAAACTTATGGTCCACAGCGATTGGTAAAAATAAGTTTGGATGTATTGCGAAGGTTATGAGAACTTTCATTCCAGTCACTGCAATCACTCAGGCAAAAAAAAAAACAAACACAAAAACCCGGCTATTTCCAGCATCCCAAATGCTGACTGCTATCCTAACGAAGGGACTCGGTTATTGGGACATACATATCTCGTGTTACTAAATCAGTATCATAGTGTTTCAACCGTTAAACAACAAAAGCACGAGTGATGTACCTTCTATATTAACGGTACGTTCTCTGCAAGAGGGCCAACAACATTCTGCTGACATTAAACTGGATGGAGAGAACACTGTCAGACGATGAGTTAATTGCAGCATCACAAGGTATTGAAAATGCATTGTCAGCAATTCACAACCATGAATAATGCAGAAACCGTGTTTAATCTTCCTCTTATGCAGGGTCCTGGTGGTAATGTTCACATGAAATATCAAAAATTCAACCCAATGTTGTTGATTTTCCGGAGGATGCACATTTAATGGTGTTGTAAGCATAATTTAGCACTACAGAAAAAGCTGTAATGTCTCTCTAAAACGCTTACGTGAACATGCTATTCTAATTTTTGCATATGTGTTCGTTGTTGATATATGATACTGTGATATTGATTGAAAATTAAAAAAAAAAAGAAGCTAGTTAAAAAGTTGTTAAAATGATTCTGGTATAAGAAATAATATGCTTTAGTTTCATAAAAACGGGATTTTGAACTATAAATAAATGAAATATAATAAAAATGAAAATACTACATTACAAAAGTCTTACTTGTCTTACTATGTTATAGGTACTCATGTAATAAACAGGCGAATAAATGGTAGAGCATGGCTTTGCGTGGAATATGGTAAGGGTCATTATCACTCAAAAGCACCGCTTTCCCATTTATCAGCCTATATACCTAGTGTAAACTCATTTTGACGTTGACGTCATTTGTAATATAGATATAGGGGAAGTTTGTCTAATAACGTTGTCTGTAACAAATAAATAAAGAAAGAGGAAGTTTTGTTGTCCCAGCAGGGAACATGTGATATACAGATTTAGTTGAATAAAATTGATAAAATTCTCAGCAGAGCCGCATATTTTGTTATTTTATTCAATGAGGTTTAATAAAATTCAGTACGAAAAGACACTCAATTTGACATGTAATATTCTGCATGTACCATTACAACCAGAAGGGACTTACCAGACGTTTATTTAACAAATAATCAAGGCCTTCGAGTGCGTAGGAGTTGAACCTCGAGGGCGTTAGCCCGAGTGGTTCAACACTGAAGCATCTGAACGATGAACCGTGGTATTAGACGATAAATCACAAAAAGGCCTTGATTGTTTTCATTCTGACATGCTCACTGACATATTTTAATAAATATTATGCAAGACTTAATTTGCTCGAGGAGTAATGCGACATACGGCAATTTGACGTCATATTGACGTCATAATGCTCTCTTACCGGTCCGCGCGTCAACCATTGTTTATCGCAGAATATACAGAGCTCGATTTCCTTGTTTGTTTAACTGGAAATCAAATCGAGTTATGTTAGAATGATATTATTATTTTATATATGCTATATAACGTCGACATCAGAACGATTGTGGACGTTCCTCGAGGGACGTTATTGTCATGTTTTAACAAAATTAATGCATGGAATTTTTCATATAAGAAATACACATAACTATATATTGTATTGAATTTATATTTCTGCAATACAGTTTTTGTATTAACAATATAGATATATAAAGTAGAATCTAATCGCTAGATGTCATGTGCTTCAATTTATTCCTAGATTCCTAGACATCATAACCGCAAGTAGGTGTTATTGGACTTGTTTTGTTTTGCAAGCTGCAGATGCGTTTGTAATGTTTTGTTATTTATCTACCTAATCACTAGTATATTAAGAGGGAAAATTCGAGACTTGTCGGTCTTAATCATTTTGATTCTTACATTAAAGCAATGTACGTTAAAAGGCACTGACCTCCAGATCGTAGACAACAAAAATAAAAGCTTTTTATTTGACGACTATGTTAAGTAGGTATTCCTCTATGGTGTATTGGTTAAGTCCGCAGGAATATGTTAAGAGCGGTCGCAGCGACCCGGGTTCAATTCCCAACACGTGCATGTTTTTGTTCTTGATGGCATTTTTAAGATAGAGTAGACACAAAAAATTATGCCCGAATGACTAAACTTCAGTTTTAAAACAAATCATTTTTAGCCAAAATCTGGAGATGATTGCCTTTGAAATACATTTAGTGTTTTATTACGCATCTAATCTTACTAATGTGACACAATTTAGATAGCAGAAGCTTAGAAAAAGAATAACTGTCTTGCTGACCAGTATTTGTAGGCAAACCAACTTGTTCTGGTCATATTTTGAAATAGTTTATCAGCTACTGAGAAAAACGGTCAATTTTACATGAGAAAGGAACTGTTTTGCTTGAATGTAATTTAGTTTTAGTATTTACTGAAGATAAGAACATTGATCAAGATATCTTGGCCATTAATTGATGACTGATATATACATTTATCGCATAGTGCGGCAATTTTCCTTTGATCTTTGCAGCATGTTATACATAGTAACACACATTATTACTACAAAACTGTGCTGATATATTACAAAACTGTTGCGATATATATCAACACGGAAATCTCTATGGAGTTTCATAAGAAAAAAAATGTTCCGATATATATCAGCACAGTAAAACTGTTCCGATATATATCGGAACACTTTTTCTCTATTGAGGTCCTATCAAGGGAGTATAATTTTTTCCTTTCAAAGAAAAGATTATTTAGCTCCAATTTACAGTTCACAGAGAAAGAATTGTCACAAACACCTACATTTATAAAGTAAAAGAATAAATAAACTAGAATATTTCAAAAACTTGATAGTTATTGCCAAATTCAGAAATACATGAAATATATGAAATTCTGAGATTTCTCAAATGTTTCTTTTTCTTTGATTTTTTTACAAACAAAACAACAAGTTTTACAATATGTCTGGCCAATGAAATGCAAAGATTTAAAACCAATGCAGAAATTTGTTGGGTACTTTTATCTGGGGAACACATTTTCTAAAACAGAAGTTTTAGTGTTTCAGTCAGCGAGGCGCAGAAAGGGAATCAAAATAGTAAAAATAATAATAAACAAATTTAAATGAAAATAATATATAAATTTTAATGATAAACTATGCGATAAAACAGTTATAATATGTAGTGCTCGTGTGTTACCAGGATATATCAGAGCTAGGGGTACATCTCGTTATTTTTCTCTTCACATATCTGTCTCGGCCTACCGGCCTCGACGATATGTGCAGAGAAAAATACCCTCGATGTACCCCTAGCTCTGATATATCCTGGTAACACACTCTCACACATACTATAACTATTACTTACCACGTTGTTCAGTTGTAACTTTCAGGATTAGAACTCTATTTTTATATGTCTTCGTACAAATCGATCAACAGAGCTAGCGATTATTGAATGATATGCAAGAAGCCAAAGTGTGGTTTATGCTAGTTTAAACGTACACAAAGTTTTACAGTTGCTCGCTACTAACGTAAGTTTATTTCTCTTTCAATGAGTATCAGACAATCAAAATAAATGACTGGCTATCGATCTTATCTAAGTAGAACAATCCAAGTTGAATTATATTTCGCCTTCAGATAAAAATAC
Source organism: Mercenaria mercenaria (assembly GCF_021730395.1). NCBI lineage: Eukaryota > Metazoa > Mollusca > Bivalvia > Venerida > Veneridae > Mercenaria > Mercenaria mercenaria. Next base: position 14,498,587 of record NC_069368.1, read on the forward strand.
AGTGCCTGATTGTTACTTACAATATTTGTTAATGAAGTGAAAAATCACATAGTCGCCCGGCCGCGTCATACCAAAGACGTAAAAAATGGTACTAGTAGCTTCCTCGCTTGGTGCTCAGCATTAAGAGGATAGTGCTAGGACTGGTCTGCTTGATGTCAGTATAATGTGACTGGGTGGGCTATCATGCCACGTGTCTACGACGTGATATTCCAGTGAGGCAGCACTATAAAGTTGGGCATTGTGCTCACTGCTACAAGTAGACACCGTCATTTATATGACTGAAAAATTGTTGAAAAAGACGTTAAACCCGAACACACACACACAAACAGAGTCGCAGTGATTCTGTATTGAACTTCACTGTGAGAAGAATAACTTTTAGTTATTTTTGAAATGTTTGTGTTCTACGGTGGTATGTTTAGGACATATGTTATTTTTTTTAAGATTAAATTATCTCGTGCGCACGACATCTTATCTTGAGCGATCAACATCTTATCTCGTGCGCACGACATCTTACCTCGAGCGATCAACATATTATCTCGTGCGCACAACATCTTATCTTGAGCGATCAACATCTTATCTCGATCGATCAACATATTTTCTTGAGCGATCAACATCTTATCTCGAGCGATCAACATCTTATCTTGAGCGATCAACATCTTATCTTGAGCGATCAACATATTATCTTGAGCGATCAACATCTTATCTCGTGCGCACGACATCTTATCTCGAGCGATCAACATATCATCTTGAGCGATCAACATATTATCTTGAGCGATCAACATATTATCTTGAGCGATCAACATATTATCTTGAGCGATCAACATATTATTTTGAGCGATCAACATATTATCTCGAGCGATCAACATCTTATCTCGAGCGATCAACATATTATCTTGAGCGATCAACATCTTATCTCGAGCGATCAACATCTTATTTCGTGCGCACGACATCTTATCTTGAGCGATCAACATCTTATCTCGAGCGATCAACATATTATCTTGAGCGATCAACATCTTATCTCGAGCGATCAACATATTGTCTTGAGCGATCAACATCTTATCTTGTGCGATCAACATCTTATCTCGAGCGTACGACATCTTATTTATATATATTAAGGCCCTTTGTGTGTGCATTTAGGTCATCAGTAAAACATACGGACAAGTTGTTAATTAGGGTCCCGCCTATTCTGCTGTTATTTAAACTTCCCACAAGTACATGTACAAGTTTATCACATCAATTGGGAAAGCAATGCATATAATTGGTCATCCTATCTTCAAAATCAAATGAACATAATCAATGATGCATACTGCATGTTAGAACAGCAACAAATTTCAGTTCGACTGATAAATTCGCACAGAAAAGTTGCATGTACGAATTAAGGGAAAACAAGGAAAATCGTTTAATATATGGGCGAAGTATGGAAGCCCTGGAGGGACAATTGATTTCTGACTTCTAACTTTTGCACTTCTCACTTCCAACTTCTTGACTTCCTACATCCTACTTCTTACTTCCGCACTTCTGACTTCTAACTTCCACACTTCTGACTTCCAACTTTCGACTTTCGACTTCTGATTTCAAACTTCCACACTTCTTACTTCCGATTTATTGACTTCTTACTTCCTTCTTGAAACGTCCGCACTTCTGACTTCTAACTTCCGCACTTCTAACTTCTTGCCTTTCGACTTCTGATTTCCAACTTCCACACTTCTTAACTTCCGACTTCTTGACTTCTTGCTTTCCTCTTCTAACTATCGCACTTCTGACTTCCACACTTCTGACTTCTAACTTCCTGACTTCCGACTTCCAACTTCCGCACTTCTGACTGCCAACTTTCTTTTTTTGTTAAATATATTCATATTTCATCACTCACACTGTGAAAATATGAAATCTATATTTTCACACTGTGAGAGATATAGCTCCGCCCTCTCATTACATTGTGTATGAATTTTAAATTATTTGCTTAAAACAGGATGAAAATTGTAGCCGCACTTTGTTCTTTATAGTATATTTCTCGATTCAAATTATTTCACATAAAGAGAATTTCATACCGTTATGCAGCAAAAAATAAAACAAAATGGAACTTTATGTTGCATGCGTCTTTATAACGTCACAGCACGTCTGACGTCAAGTCTGTTTACGCGCGTCTGTTTCCCGCGCTGAGATTAAAATAGTTGCCTTTTTTTTATCAGTTTCCATATTTAAATGTCTAACCCTGCAAACATGTAAAACGGTTATAAGTATAATCTAAATAAAAACAAAAACGGTGGCAGCCGTTTGTTTTTACTAATGATCTGAATTCACACAAAGGTCCTTAATAGATATTGATAAGATGACCGAGGAAAGATGTTGATCGCTCAAGATAATATGTTAATCGCTCAAGATAATATGTTGATCGCTCGAAATAAGATGTTGATCGCTCAAGATAATATGTTGATCGCTCAAGATAAGATCGTGATCGCTCATGATAAGATGTCGTGCGCACGAGATAAGATGTTGATCGCTCAAGATAATATGTTGATCGCTCAAGATAATATGTTGATCGCTCGAGATAAGATGTTGATCGCTCAAGATAATATGTTGATCGCTCGAGATAAGATGTTGATCGCTCAAGATAATATGTTGATCGCTCGAGATAAGATGTTGATCGCTCAAGATAAGATGTCGTGCGCACTAAATAAGATGTTGATCGCTCAAGATAAGATGTTGATCGCTCAAGATAATATGTTGATCGCTCGAGATAAGATGTTGATCGCTCAAGATAAGATGTCGTGCGCACGAAATAAGATGTTGATCGCTCAAGATAATATGTTGATCGCTCAAGAAAAGATGTCGTGCGCACGAGATAAGATGTTGATCGCTCAAGATAAGATGTTGATCGCTCAAGATAATATGTTGATCGCTCAAGATAAGATGTCGTGCGCACGAGATAAGATGTTGATCGCTCAAGATAAGATGTTGTGCGCACGAAATAAGATGTTGATCGCTCAAGATAAGATGTTGATCGCTCAAGATAATATGTTGATCGGTCGAGATTAGATGTTGATCGCTCAAGATAAGATGTCGTGCGCACGAGATAAGATGTTGATCGCTCAAGATAATTTAATCCTAAAGAAATAATGGCATGTCCTAAACATACCACCGTAGTGTTCTGTGTTCGATTGTGAAATTTTGTTTTGAGCTACACCATTTTGTTCATGGTCTTTCTTTAAATGACATCGAATCATGGAACGGAATTGGACATTTGATAATATTGCATCAATGTAGTTTATACGAAAATATATATTTGTTTTCTTTCTACACAAAATTAAAAGTTAATGTAAATATGAATAAATACTAGAAAAGCTGTTCAAAGTCAAAAGAACTTTATCTTCCAAGAAAACAGCAGTAACGGTTGTCAAACCTTGTAAAATATTAAACTAATAAATAATAATATTTTGTTGATTTGGGAAGTAGGATATATAATCCCTTGGCACAGGTTCGCTGATGACAAAATGCACGTTACCAACCATTTCTCTAATTTGCACGCTAATAATTTGTATAGTCGTAACACGATTCGTCGATTTGCTAGTTAATTCGGTCAATCTTTCTACATTGTGTGGATCCCCTTAAAAAGATGTATATGAATATCTCCGTTATAGGTTGTAACCAGCGTCTGTTGGAACAATTCACAACAGTTTCATTTGAAAAAACTTGCTTTTGTTTAGCATGTTTCAACCTAAAATGTACGTGAATACCTACATAAAAAGATGCATGTGAATATCTCCGTTATAGGTTGTAACCAGCGTCTGTTGGAACAATTCACAACAGTTTCATTTGTAAAGCTTGCTTTTGTTTAGCATGTTTCAACCTAAAATGTACGTGAATACCTACATAAAAAGATGCATGTGAATATCTCCGTTATAGGTTGTAACCAGCGTCTGTTAGAACAATTCACAACAGTTTCATTTGTAAAGCTGGCTTTTGTTTAGCATGTTTCAACCTAAAATGTACGTGAATACCTACATAAAAAGATGCATGTGAATACCTCCGTTATAGATTGTATCCAGCGTCTGTTGGAACAATTCACAACAGTTTCATTTGTAAAGCTTGCTTTTATAATGTTTAGCATGTTTCAACCTAAAATTTACAGCTTCTTTGTGCAGGCAAGTTTTCTTCTCTTTAGGTATACTATACAGTCAACCTTTTCAGCATTTTCCAGCAAAGCCTTTTGGTTATATCACTGCCACACGATTGCACAACGATGTACTTTATCTAATATATTGGCAATAATCATGTTCTGTAGAAACATTTTATATATAATACGAGGGCGGGTCAATATATATCCAGCCTAGACCACTGCCGGTCTTATCTCAACTTCTTTATGCATACTCAGTATGAAGGAATAAATATTTTGTGCAATCATAATATTTTACAGAGATATAATATTCATTTACCCTCCATTTATCGAAAATTTAAAAGGGAAAGGTCTCACTTAAATGTTGCATTCCGTCAAGGAAATAATATGTGTCAACATACTACCTATTTAAAAGTATGTGTTGGTGCATTGTACGTCTTCTAAAGAATAATTGGTATTCTAAAATCATGAATGTCCCGAGGTAAGGGGAGATAATTCAAGCTCATGCATCTTTGGAAGCTGTATAAAATATACATGTATGTGAGTGCCATAAGAGGTCAAAGAAATAAAACATATTTTCATGGCTCTTCAACACAATCCTTTGGCAATATACAGCAGGTATCTTCACAACTTAACACCATTTTGTTGGAAAGATAATTGCATCCAAAGATAGACGGCGTAATCCCGAAAATGGCGAACATTGGATTTTCCTATTCCCCGCATGGATTCAAACCTTAATAAAATACCCAGTTCTTAACGAAACATTATATTATTATGAAATTCAGTTCATTTATGTAAATAGGATATGTTGCTGTATCTCATTTTGTATTTTGAAATTTTCTGTAATACTTTTATCCTGAAGCAGAATGTTTCGGCGAAAATGAGATTTTGGAGGATAGATGTATACAAGTGACCGTATTAAAAGAAAACTGATTAATATTTATAAATTCTGTCATAAAATGTTCCTGATAAACACTACTCTACGCATTGAAGCCACTATTGCCAAAATATTTTGTTGTTTAGTAACTGAGGCCGGTTACTTACTGGCCCGCCCCCGTAATAATCATAACGTATACTTTGTGACCTGTTTCCTGCGGATATGCATGCTGATGTCACCAGAATATAATGATGTTTATGCATACTACAAATATCTGGAAGACATTATTAGTGGATGATTTATATCCCTGTTTAATATAGTTAATATGTTTTTAATTGGGCATGGCAGTGTTTGTAGAGTAAAACAACTCGTTGCAATAAAGAATAAAACTGATATGACTGCTGAGAAATATGTAAATCTAAAAAAAATATTGCTGTAAACGCAACATGATTTTTAAGGACATACAATGTTGCAAAAAGTATCGGTTTATGTGTGTTTATGAACTCTTCACATTATAGAAAATACAGGGTAATATACGCGATAATTATACGTATTCTAACGTTATGAATTTCTACATCAAGTGTTATTTATACGTATCCAAATTTGGGTTATAAAGTTGCGTTGCTGTCACATATTTTATTTGATCAACCCTTGGTCTAATTACCGCTACAACTTTCTATATAGAATTATTCGACTACAGCTTGAACTTTATGTACGATAGGTACTAGCAATTAACAAAGAATTTCTAACTTTGAAAACAGTAGACATTATAGTATTCTAAATTTTGTAATTTTACATTGGTAAAAACCTGGTTCGAAACATTGTAACTGTTTAGTTTCAAAGAAAACAAGATTTTAGGTATTGCGTATCGCTGCCTATGATGGGCCATAGAGATTAGGTTAGCCGTATTTTGGATACTAACCAAAATTTCTGTGCATTTTTATCAGCGACTATATCATATCACTAGAAATCTCAGAAGTAGGTCCAAATTAGTACTTTTATCAGACTCGGTCCTACTTCATGTCATACAGTAGGGAATTAACTACATTGTGCCGTCCCGGTTGCTTAAGGTTGATATGTCAATGTATCATACTGCCTAATATCAGGTGCGAAACTTGACTCAACTACGTGTTCACATTGCAGTCATATTAATTCATAATTGCACCCAGAATTGTTGTTGGGGTTCCGAACGTGAAATCATCATTGGTACCTGGCAGACTTGTATATGGTACAAAACATGTACAACTTTATTTGAACGGAAATAAAGACAAGATGTATATTGCTTTCATATCTTCAACAGAAAAAAAGAAACTACTTGAGAATAACTCGGTTTCTTAGTAAGTAATTCATTTTTTAAAATTCATTTGAAACTTTGGAGTAGCAGACAGGTATTTAAATCTACAGAATAATTCTCTTGAAAAAAAAAAAACTGTGGGGTTAACCCAACAAATATGTAAAATAAAAGTAAATGTTATACAAATATTTTATTAAAGGAAACAAATTAAAAAATAAGATTTATGTGGTATGTATTTTTGAAACCAGACGTGGGAGTTAATCGAATATGCTTTTGTAAATTGCAGATGGGAATCCTAACTTGTTTTGCAATTAATCTAAGAGGAGTTTACTTCCTTTAATGAAAGAAGGAACGTGGGCAAAACCTCATTATTTCTAATGCTATTTTGAAATCCCTCTTTTCGTTTCCTTTCAAATATTTTTTGCAACCTTGTCACGTATGATATATCCACAAGTTCATGACAAATGTATCAGGGATGATCGTATTTTCATTACTCAAAATTTATTTTTGCAATACCAGACTGTTAGATCTGATGTCCTTTTCTGTTCTTTTTCATGCTTCATGCTTCATTCTTATGTGTTGCTTGTTCGTTTTTCTATGTTATTCAGTTGATCGTGGTTGTATGTTTATCTTTGGTACATGAGTGTCTGCGCTATTGTGGTTTACCTATTAGTGCGACTGTTTTTAAAGAACATGGCATCCCCTTGTATATTCGTCCTTGTTCAACTTTCCTCTTCGGGTTCCTCGCCCCGCCCCCCCCCCCCCCCCTCCCCCACGACCCCATTTCGCCCTTTACCATTTCCTTCCCCTCCATCAATATTTAGCATAAATCAGTATGTACTTGTTGGATGTTTGAAGTAACCCGTCTGAAATATTTTTCCATTACAGGTTAGAGACCACCAATTGTTTTCCCATTGACTTACATTGTAACATTATGGCGTGTACGGCCTTCCATACATCGAAACATGTATATCTAATTACAAGTTTTTCAAGAACTATCTTAGTTCTACCAAAATATCGGACGAAAAACATATGAATAGTGATACTTTATTTAAGTAATTTTCGTGTGAATGAGATGACCCCCTGTTTACATCATTGACATGGCGGGAGAAATTCGTTTGATAATACACATAAAATGTAGCAAATTTTGTCAAAATGTATAATAAAATACTGTAAATGCAGTGAAAAAATATCAATTTTGAAAAAACAATAACTTCCAGGGTTTGTTTACATGACTGACCAATCAGAACGCACAGGTGTACCTTATTCCCAGGTATACACTTACCTCATTCCCAGTAAGTTACCTGTACTTTTTTGAATTGGTGGTCTCTGACCTACAGCTTCTTTTTGTTGTGGGCCTACTATGCAAATGTCTGGCTTTGGGGCTGTGTTTTTGCTGCTCTGTGCTTCCGAGAAATCTACCCTTACCTAATATCTTTGGTAATGTTAGGTTGGTAATATTCCAGAAGTATTGTGGGCAGTTCAAGTGGTAATGGTATTTTATGACTACTAGTATAACGACACATTATAGTCATCCTGGCTGGTCTATGGGCTCAGCAAAATTAGCCGGCACCAGCACCCTAACTTTTGTGGCAGGTTTACCCCTTGTTTGGAAGGCATCATATTGACTTCTACACAGCTAATCGGTACATTTGCAGTAAGTGTGCTACACGGCACATAGGGACTTTGGTCAAAATGTACGATAGTATCTTTACATGCCGTAATTTACTTAATTTGACATGACCATTGGATCTAGTCAACGTACCCTATCTTATCTTGGTCGTAGACTGCAGCAAGGACCTATACTTACACATATATATTGTATGGGTATATGCTTCAGTCAATAATGCTTGATCCATATTGCAAACTTTACCTTATGGTCAAAATAGTAACTTTTAGGTTCGAATACTATCCGGTCATCTTCTATAATCTGCCTCCATGGCTACTCAACTACCACAACTTCATCTCGTACTGTAGCCATAATATACAGACTAGGTGTTTATTTCCTGGACATCAGGGTTCAAACCAATCCATAAACTTCTCGGACGTGGTGGAAATAGTGATGTATTAACTCTACAGCCCGAACATATCCTTTCCTCAACCCATAAGTGTACCCCATCCATGTCGCAGTCGAAAAAGCTAGGAGCAGGTCGGAAACCTGTACGTGCAAAAATTGCCTTGTCCACAATCCATATACCAGAAACACATATTGACATACGGGTACTGGCCATTTCTATCGTTTGAAATCTCAGATGGAAGAAAGAGCACAGGAAAGCTGTATGTTATTTTGTGTTAAATAGTCTAAAGTGTATGGAATATTCTACAATAATTTTAGTATTGAGGACTATTTCCGTGTAAAAAATCAACAAACACAGTTTTTATCTTATAAATCTCATAAACGGACGCAGATTTCGAAAACGTTTAGATATTATCATTTTCTATCAAGATAAGTTATGTTAAGACCAGTTTTCCTTGATAACTTTTAAGGCAAGCTTATAAAAGTTCGGAAAAGAACTGCCATAGGTAAAAAAAGTATTTTTTCATATAAGCTGTTACAACTGTTAACCATTAAAGCACTGAAGCTTGATTTATTTTTAGTATTCCTTACACTTGCTATAATCAATTGACGTAATGAAATTTCTGAGAGTAAAATTGCCTAAAATAACCGTTATATGGTCCGTACAGCAAATCTCTTGTCACGATATATAATATTTTATTTACAAAATTATGTGTAATGCACTGGTGTTCATTGTATGTGTGAAGTTATAATCGTTTTGAAATCGAAATTGAAATTAACATCGTTCTGCCAGTATATATGCTTTAATTAAAACCATCTGTGGTGACTATGGTACCATATTTATGCATTATTTTGATCCTAGTAGCTAATGTATTTGTGAAATTAGATTTGTTTACCGGCTATGGTGACTGTGGAACAATGTTAGTGCATAATTTTAACACCGGCTATTGTGACTGTTGTACCGTGCTTATGCATTATTCTAATACCAGCTGTTATGTCTGTGATATTTAGTGAATATTCCATTTTATTATCGGCTAGGGTGAGTGTGGTACCATGCACATGTTTATGCATTATTCTAATACCAGCTGTGATGTCTGTGATATTTAGTTTATATTTCATTTTATTACCGGCTAGGGTGACTGTTGTACCATGTTTATGCATTATTGTAATACCAGCTTTGGTGTATGTGATATTAAGTTTATGTTTGACGTTATTATCCGTAAGGATGACTTTATTTAAACACCAGCTTTGGTGTATGTGATATTAAGTTTATGTTTGACGTTATTATCCGTAAGGATGACTTTATTTAAACACCAGCTTTGGTATATGTGATATTAAGTTTAAGTTTTACTTTATTACCCGCAAGGATGACTTTATTTAAACACCAGCTATGGTGTATGTGATATTAAGTTTATGTTTTACTTTATTACCCGCAAGGATGACTTTATTTAAACACCAGCTATGGTGTCTGTGATATTATGCTACTTTTTACCGGCTAAGTAATCTATGTTTTACTTTATTACCGGCTAGGGTGACTGTGTTACTAAGTTTATGCATTATTTTAATACCAGTTATGATTTATGTGATACTTAGTTTGTGTTTTACTTTATTACTGGCTAGGGTGACCTTGGTACCATAGAAAAGATAATAGATCAGGGTAGATTTCTCGGAAGCACAGAGCACCACAAACAAAACCTCAGAACCACGCATTTGCAAAGTAGGCCAACAACAAATGAAGCTGTAACGGAAACATATTATAGACGGGTTGCTTCAAAAATGTAAAACATTTATGCAAAATATAGAAAAAAGGGTGGGGGTAGGGGGGGGGGGGGGGGGGGGGGGGCAGGAGTGGATAGGGGGTAGAAAAAGGGTGGGTGAAGGGGAAAGTGGAATAAGGATGAAAGTTCGAAAGGGAATGCTACGTTCCTTAATCCCAGTTACCCTACAACGTAAAGCACAGCAGCGAAGACACTCATGCACAAAAGACAAACACACACACGCACGCACGCACGCACGCATGCACGCACGCACGCACGCACACACATAACTTACAAAGACAAACAGACAAGTAAAATATAACAACACTGTAGGCCACCGCCCAAGACACACAAGCACGCAGGAAAAAACAACAATCGGGCACCGCCGTAGGATTCCGGCAGCCAAACTTATGGTAGACATGATGACTTACTCATAGTAAAAGGGGAGGAGATGCCAAAGCAAGGGGGCGCAAATGCAAGGAATAAGGATGGGGGCGATAGGGGGAGTAGGGAGAAAAAGGAAAGAAACGCTAACAATAACCTAGACAACCTACGCAACACAAAATACAAGACAGACAGAAAACAAGTTGAAAATAGGGTCATTAACTTATATAAAGGAAACGGGGGGTTTAAACTCGTTTAGGGCATGCCAACCTCGCACTTACCCTATTTTAAACCAGATAGACAACACAATGTAAACAAGTGAATGAAGTATTGCCATGCAATACAAAGTCCCCTACTGGAAGGCACCTTATTTTCTCTACTGCAGTATAACATAATGAACTGATATCTGCCAATGATGTATAAACCATATTGTACTATATATACAATATAATATATTCTAACACGATCCGCAGCAGTTGCTATATAAACATATAGCGAAATCGCCTATACATGAATCTACGATAAAATATAGCTCTTCCATTCCACCCTACGATTATCACACGACTGCGAGATTCTACTCTGCTTCTGTTATATACCGACTAAATACTCGACTTTTTCAGTGATATGTAGATCTAGTAGACTAGTAATAAAAAGTACATCAAATTTTCTGAAACAAACAATTTGTAACTGATGAATTTATTTGTTTTTAATTTTACCGTAAGTAAATGTTTCAGCCCGGTAAGTTTCAACTTCAACACCAGTGCATCTATGTCTGGTCGTGTCTGTAGTTTACAATTTCTGCGCTGTATGCACCACAAATGTCAACTAGATTCTACTTTGACAGTAAGTAAATTGTAATTCATGTTCCAATCTTCCAGACTAAAGTGTTTACGTGTTTATATACCGCCGCAATGTTCTGGCGTGTATGTTTCAGTGCCATCATGTAGGTGACGTGCACTATTTTTAGAAACTCCATATATAAACATTGAACGAAGTATTTACTTCTGATTTCTATATCCGACCTTAGATGTTATTGAAAATAACATTTTAACCGAGGTAACTACTTAATACTTTAATTAAAATTTGTTGAATATCGGAAAATTCCGTTTTATGCAACGCTTTCCATTCGTGGGGAGGTTTTTTATAATAGCATATGGCCAGCCGAATGACATATCGAGCTAAAATGTAGTGCTGTAAAATGCGAAGAATTTACGTGGTTAGAATCGAAATAATAAATATGTTCCAATAATTTTATCAGTTAATAAAATATGGGCAGTCGTTCGGATGCGAATATTTAATCACTCGTGCTACGCACTCGTGATTTAATTATTACGCATCCGAACTCCTGCCCATATTTTATTAACTGATAAAATATAGGCACATATTTATTATTTCTTAAACAAAGCACTTGGATTAAAATTTGCATATATAAAACCATACAGTTGTTTTCATTTGGACTTTTTGGCCGATTATACAAAAAGTTATCATAAAAGTATAGTAACAACAAAGTGGAGGTAACCCTAAAAAAATATATAAAATATAAGTCTAAAAGAAACTCTTTACCAGGTAGAGATAGATCAAAATACACCTTAAATTTGGATGTACCGTGCATGTTGTACCACAGAAAAGTGGTCTCAATTTTTCCCTACGGCCAGTAATAAAAAAGTTATAATAATTATAATCTATTTATAGTAACAACAAGGGGACATAATTCTAAAAAAAATGTGTGCCTCATAGTGGTGATGATTTCTGCCAAGTTACATCAAAATCCCTCCATGCATGAAGAAGAAAAGCTCCAGACAAAGTCAATGCTGAATTTGACCTTTAACCTTCAAGTATGACCTTGAACTTAGACCTAGGGACCTGGATCTGGCGCGCGACAATTCGTCTCATGGTGGTGAACATTTGAGCCAAGCTACATTAAAATCCCTACATGCATAAAGAAGAAATGCTCCCGACAAAGTCATTCTTGAATTTGACCTTTGACCTCTAAGTATGACCTTGACCTTAGACCTAGAGCCGGGGCTTTGCGCACAACCTGTTGTCTCATCCAGGGAAATGTTTGTGCCAACTGATATCTAAATCCTGTTTTGCATGACAAAGTTATAGACCGGACAGGAAAAATATCCTTTTGACCTTTGATCTCAAAGTGTGACCTTGACCTTTAAGCTACGGTTCTGGGTTTGCGCATGACACGTCGTCTCATCATGGGAAACATTTATGCCAAGTAATATTGTAATCCCTTCATGGATGACTAAGTTCTTGACCGGACAGGAAAAAACCCTATGGACATTTGGCCTCCAATTGTGACATTGACCTTTGAGCTAGGGGTTCGGGTTTTGCGCGTGACATGTTGCCTCGTCATGGGGAACATTTGTGCAAAGTAATATCAAAATCCCTTCATGGATGGCAGAGTTATGGACTGGACAGGAAAAAAGCCCTATTGACATTTGACACCAATGGTGACCTTGACCTTTGAGCAAGGGCTCCGGGATTTGCGCATGACATGTTGTCTCATCATGGGGAACATTGTGCTGAGTAATATTGAAATCCCTTAATGAATGACAGAGTTATGGACCGGACACGAAACAGACCCTGTTCATGCCATGTTAACATTTGACTACTAAGTGTGACCTTGACCTTTGAGCCAGGGGTCTGAAAGCTGTGCACGACACATCGTCTTATTATGAGGTACAATTGTGCCAATTGATATTAAAATCCCTTCATAGATGGGAGAGTTATGGACCGGATAGGAAAAAAGCCCTATTGACATTTGACCTCAAATTGTGACCTTGAGCTTTGAGCTAGCGGTGCGGGTTTTGCGCATGACACGTCGTCTCATCATGGGGAACATTTGTGCCAAGTAATATTAAAATCCGTTCATAGATAAAAGAGTTATGGACCGGACACGAAACAGACGCTGTTCATGCCATGTTAACATTTGACTGCTAAGTGTGACCTTGACCTTTGAGCTAGGGGTCTAAAAGTTGTGCATGACACATCATCTTATTATGAGGTACAATTTTGCCAAGTGATATTAAAATCCTTTCATGGATTGGAGAGTTATGGACCGGATAGGAAAAAAGCCCTGTTGACCTTTTACCTCCTATTGTGACCTTGACCTTTAAGGTAGGGGTCTGGGTTTTGCGCATGACACGTCGTCTCATCATGGGGAACATTTGTGCCAAGTAATATTAAAACCCCTTCATGGATAAAAGAGTTATGGACCGGACACGAAATTGCGGACGGACGGAATGACGGAATGACAGAATAACGGAAAAGCGCATTCCTATAGTCCCCGAAACTGGTTTTCAACCAGTAGGGGACTAATAAAAACATTCCCCGCTGAGTAAGGCTCTAATATGAATGTAAAAATACTAGATAATATTAAGTAAAACATAAAATTATATTAATCTAAGGTATAATTGCACTAATGTACTCAACAACTTGTCTGAAGTCAGAACACCTTTAAGGGTGCGACTAAGAAAGCTGCAAGTCAAAAATCCACTCCCTCCGTCCGTTTTATGTAGGATTTAGGAGAAAAGCATCAAGGAGTCTTACCCTTTATTAGTCATCGCACCATCAAATAGGAAAGCGTATCGATTAACTGTAGAGGGGCCAATCAACAAACATGCACTGTGCTTCACGATTTTTGCATCGTATCCTCTTTTGATAAACTTTTTAACACATTTTACAAATATTTGATTAAAAAAGGGACTATGTTTAATTTTCCGAATTTTATAAACTACATCTCCATAGTATTCCGGGTGTGTAAGACCAATTTTTAAAAGTGTTTTAAGGTTAGTATTATATTTCTTTAACAGTTCCGACGATCTGTAGGAAAAATTACTGAAAGCTTTCCGTAGCTTATGATAACAGTAACCCTGTTGTATTAATGTTTTGGTGATATGAATATTTCTATCATTAAAATCCTCTAACTTTGAGCAAGCTCTTGCAAAATGAATAAGCTGTGAAATATAAACACCGTATGATGTTGCTCTCCCCACGTTCATGCATTATTTTAATACCAATTATGGTGTCTGTGATATTTAGTTTCTAGTTTACTTTATTACCGGCTAGGGTGACTGTGGCACCATCCTGTACGAAAAGTCCAGACAGAATCCGTCAGGAAAAGGTACGTCATTAGGCAGGAATTGAGCAGAAATTGCAATATTCCATGTGAAAATGACATGGAAACGGATTTGTTTCGAAGTCCGTATGGACAGTTTCATTTTTCCGTGCGGATAAATTCATTTTTCCGTGCGAACTTTCATTATTTTCCTGCTGCAACCCACACGTCATTTTGGTAGACACAGACTGTTTCGACTTAATCAAATTTTGCAGACGGAATTTAGCACTTATAGGCATTTTTACAACATGGAGTTTTTCCAATTAGAAATATGTACACTCCTACAATCCCCAGTATTTACCAAAGGGTCCATAGAATTTCGCTTGAGCCATTAATTCATCTACATTTTGTAGGTTATCATTGAATAATCACAGGCCTTAGGCTTATGTAGATTTCTTAATGAACCTCACAGAAATATATAACAATTTCTTATTTTGTTGAATTTTTGTTATAAATTTATTATGTAAATTTCAGACAGTAAGCTCCATTGTAATTAAGCAGTTATAATTAAGAAGTTGGTAATATTGACAAAAAACATGTTTCATTCTGTAATGCAATTAAATCTTTACAGCAATTGTTACAAACATTTAACAGCATGTTTAATAAACAAACTTTAACAGTAATTTGTTACATTCAGCTAAAACAACCAAAGTTTTTAATTTTTAGTATATTTTTATTCAGATGTGCTCATTTTGTATGTCTGAGCAGGAATGTTAAAGATCTACAGAATAAAGTACTTGCAAAGATCAGTGCACTTTCTTTAATGTTACATAATTTAACCATTTCAAGTTCATTAGACATGGTCTAAAAGCTAATTAATGTATTGTTAGCCTGTGGTATATCTACTGTAATGTACACTGTGAGGAACATGAGAGGGGAAATATAAATGATAACAAAGGGACTGTGATTAGTTAATTTACCAAAAGACTTATCTGTGTTGACATGACCCAGCTGGTGCCCCTTTATTGCAGCCACAGATGTTCTTTGTCCAGTAATCTTATGTACAAGCAGGATGTGTATGTAAAGCTAGCTGCATCGACTATAATTCTAGATGTTTTAGTTAAAAGTTGGATATTTGGAATTTAAAAATGTATTGCATTGCATCAGTTTATTCTCAAGAGGATGCTACTTTAAGTGTTGTGAACAAAAATGATAAAGATTTGTCTGTCGCTGGAGATTTTCACAGCATGGAAGTGCTGAGATGCTCTGGGATACAAAACCTGCTGGAAAACCGAAATCTCTGTATCGGTTGGCACAATTATTAGAATTGGTGGTAAGTTTTTTCGATTCAAATTGTTTATCTGTTAAGGATATGTAAGTGTTTTTGTTATTTTTTGTCTTAAGTCTGTGTTTATATTAACAGTGTTAATGATGTCAGAACATTTTTAATGTTCAGTAGATCTATACCGTATGATGAAAACACATGTGTAAATTCTTCCTAAAAGCTGCTCAGATAATCCTTTCAATATCAGATGGACATAATAAATATTGTGATTGTGTTGGTTAATCCATTGGTCTGGTTTTGTTTCCACGCAGTAACCTCAGAATGCTCAATACTTTTAACTATAACAGCCTGATAGGTAGATTTACATTGCTTAGAGCATATTTTCTCTGCAAAACAGTGATCTTGCAGATTTTAAATGACATGCTTTTATGACTGTTTAAACATTAAAAATTTTACTGCAGTAAAGAAAAAAACAAACAAAATAAAACCCCAATACATGTATTTAAACACGTAAGATGTGACTTAATTTCTTGAAATGTCTTTTATATTTAAGTTGTAATTGTTTAACATATAACATCAGTTACTAATTCCTCTTTTCAGTCAATACACTATCATCTGGTGTGCCGAAAATGGAATGTCAAAGCCATCAGATACAACCATGAACCATGGCAAATTACAGAGATGGTGTCATATGCCAGAAAAAAAAAAACGGAAAAAGAAGATGTAAAATGAAACTTTAGAACTTTTAATCTAAAGGTTGCTGAAATTCTAAGAACGACAGTGTCATCATCATGGCTGTTAGTTGTTTGCAAAGTTTTTATTCAGACATTATCTTTTAATAAAGGTATTCTAATATTTACCTTTTTGTTTAATTCAGGGCAATGAAGGTCAAAAATGTTCCATCATTCATAATTAGCAAGAAATCTTTCATCTTTACTAGGAAACTGATGTACAGTGGATCTCTTCATAATGATCATTTTATTTCAGTACAACGGTCACTACCCATTGTCCACCCAATAAACATATGGGCCATGCCAATTATCCAGATAAATGACGTGCGTAAAATAATTCCGCATGGAATCCACACGGGTTTTTGTTCTGAGTTCTGCCTCATTTACATATTCCATGCCTATATTCCTGCCCAATGACGTGAGTTAAGCTGCTCCACACGGAATCCGCACGGACATTTTTCCAGGTGGATTTTTAAAATCCCAGTTCCTGCTAATTTATGTATTCCGTGTCTCTTTTCCTGACCGATGAGGTACAGAATCTCTGTTTTATATTGATACTTAAAAACTGAATTCCGCCTGGAAAAATGGAGCATTTTCCGTCTCTAATCCGTGCCAGTGACGTGCGTAAAATTTCATACAGGATGTTTATGCATAACTTTAATACCAGATATGGTGTCTATTGTACCATTTTATGTTACACTGTAATACCTGTTTTAACATATTTACGTTTTACGACACCTTTCGCTATGGTAACAGTGTTATCATGTTTATACATTAATTCAATAGCGGCTATGGTAAAAGTCGCACCATATTTATATTTCTCATTTTCATCTACTTTGGTGACTGTCGTATCATATTTATGCATTACTGTAATACCCGCTATAGCGACTGGGCTACCATGTTTTTATTTCTCATTGACACCGGCTATGGTGACTTTGGTATCATATTTATGCATTCTGATATACATGCTATGGTGTCTGTAGTACCAGGACTATGCATTATTTAAATACTGGCTTTGATATCTATGGTATAATATTTATGCATTACCGTTATACCGGCTTTTGTGTCTGTGGTACCATGTTTATGTGTTACTTAAATACCGGCTACGGGGACTGTGGTACCATATTTATGCGTTACTTAAATACCGGCTTTTGTGTCTGTGGTACCATATTTATGCGTTACTTAAATACCGGCTACGGGGACTGTGGTACCATATTAGTTCTTTACTTTAATTTTATTAATTATGACATTTATGCTTCATTACGCCTTTTATTCATTATTCACTTTACCTTTGTTAGAGTTTACTTTCGGTAATGTTTAATTGAGAAAGGAATATGTTATCGTTCAAAAGGAAACATCATTGATTTATGAGAGTATAAACACAGGAAAGTAAATTGACGGCTCATTTATATTTTTTTCTGCCTGTCAGATCATCGCTCTATTTGCAGGCACGTTATAATGGCTGAATGCTAATATTTTCTTACAACATTAGCATTTCCTTTGATCATCGTATTGAATACTAACAGTGAGTGTAAGCAAGCGTGATGTCAAACTACAGCAGTTGTGTTTGTTTGTGTTATTGAATACCAGATTAATTGCAACAGATACGGGTATGCCTGATTTTCTAGTTTGCAAAGAACATCCATACTGCTTAAACTCGGTATTTAGAATTCGAAGGGAACTTTTATCTTCGAGATAACCACAATCCTACTTAAAATGATATTTTAAGCACATGTTTTCGGGACGCGACATGAAAAATTGAGCCGTGCCATGAGAAAATCAACATAGTGGCTTTGCGACCAGCACGGATCCAGACCAGCCTGCGCATCTGCGCAGTCTAGTCAGGATCCATGCTGTTCGCTTTCAAAGCCTATTGGAACTAGAGAAACTGTTAGCGAACAGTATGGATCCTGACCAGACTGCGCGGATGCGCAGGCTGGTCTGGATCCATGTTGGTCGCAAAGCCACTATGTTGATTTTCTCATGACACGGCTCAAATGTCTACGATATAGCCGGAATTTTGAAGATAAGCGAGTTGAGATATCGAGTTTTAACTGTAAAGGACTTTATGTTCGTAACACAGTAAGTACTCCGGAAACAGGTTTATATTTTGACAAAACAATTACGTTGTTGTGTTTCTGTTGCATTTCCGGAATATCTTCTGACTCCAACAGGGCTTCTGACCATCCAATACGCAATTATGACATGACGCCGATGTCTACATTAACATAATGGTAAGAAAATTGGATTAATGTACCAAAAAAATCTTACAGTCTTAAAGTTTTGTTTATTCCCTTATTGTATTCTAGATTCATTTCCATGATTGCTGTGTTCAGACTGGCTATTATAGCGATACCAGACACCAGGATTACATAACCTGCAGTCGGAATGCGGTGTTCATGAAATTTTGTGGCTTTTTATTATTACTTTCTAGAAGCATTAGTTTGTGACCAATTTAGACACAATATCCAATTATGCTAAGTGCAGGATGAGAGATGGTTTTCACCTTTCAAATCGTAATGTATTTTATGTAATACATGTTTTGTTTGTATACTTCTTTGCTTTTTACAAACAGTCTCTTTGATAAATGGCTTCTTTCGTACTTCTTAGTTCCATATTCAGCATAAGAAAGACGAAAGAATCTTCTATAAATAAATGTAAAACCACGATAGATGGGCTTTGGCAATCAAGGTGTATCTAAAGGTTTCTGTTGTAAAAATGAGATACTGAAGACAGACTTAAAAGAATCAAACATATATCAATACCTTTAAAGGAGAAAATCACCACAACTGCGTGCGTACGTGCGTGTGTTGAATGTACCATTCCGATGGTCTGTTTTATGTCTTATATGTGTATACAGTATATCATGTCAATATTGTAA
Organism: Mercenaria mercenaria; assembly: GCF_021730395.1. Lineage (NCBI taxonomy): Eukaryota > Metazoa > Mollusca > Bivalvia > Venerida > Veneridae > Mercenaria > Mercenaria mercenaria. Next base: position 14,517,996 of record NC_069368.1, read on the forward strand.
TACTTGTAGCACTGGCTAAAAGCGGGTTTGTCTGGAGAAAGTGCTAATGGCCACTTCCAAAGCTTCCTGATGCGGCGTCCATCCTCGAGCTATTAAAAAGAGCCCGAGTTTACCACCGCACTGTAAAGTAACGGTAAGCTTAATACAATGCTTCTGTGGCACCAGTAAAGTATTTAGTAACATATGTAAACTCTTTATATACTGAGTGGCAAGAAAGGAGGCTACCACTACCATGTGTTTGGAATGAAGCGGCCAGAGACCGAACCCCCGGCATCCCAAACTCAGATCGGACATCCTACTATTCAGCTATTAGTTCAGTATCATTGTTAAAAGTTCTTTTATTTGTTAGCGCTTTACGTTTACATTTTACAACGTGCCTCCGTGGCCGAGTGAGTAAGTTAACTGACTTCGAATCACTTGCTCCTAACCGATGTGTTTCCGAAGCCTCGTATGAGCTGTAGAATTTATGATATGAAGAAGTCATCCAGCTGGCTTTCGGAGTGTCAGTGATGCCAAGAAGGTGTAATTTTTCTACGTCACCAAAATATGTACACTGTAATTTCTTTAAAGTAGAAGTTCAGTTTTATTAGAAAAAATATTTTTTTTCGAAAGTTTTTTGTACAAGAAAATTTTAGCAGATGTCTGCCAGTTGGTGAGCAAGTCATTTCACAGAAACCTAAATACGTTACCTTTTTATATTTGTTAAAAGCAGTTGTAATGAATTGTATTTATTTATGAACAATATTGAATGGAAAAGTTCCTGTAACGCAATATTGATGGAAAATCAGTTAGTTACATACCTTACACTTGTAACGTTAACATGTCACTAGTTTTGTGTTTATTTCAAAAAAGAATATTACAAACAAATTACAAGTTATTAAGTACTGTGAAATAAAATGTATATACATGTTTTCCAAGCAATGAGTATTCCCAAACATTTGAAACAAGCATTATATAATTAGTATTTCCGTTTCAATTTAAATTAGATGAACTTTAGTTAAAATATCAACTGGGTACACAATAGTTTCGATTTGTTAATTCTTGTAATGACAAAATGTATCTATGCAGTATTTCGTTGAGGCAAAATAGCTTTTAATACATAACTGTCTTTGAATTTCAGAATATATACAACACAGGAAGGTATTCATGGTACTATATATATATTTCTTGTGTTTTTGTTGGATTTCGAGTTACATCGACACAATCTAGGTCAACTGACAATTCCCTTAGCTTTTGATGATGGATTAAGACTCTAGATATCCTTCTGAACACTGTTTCATTCATGGGCGAGGGCTCCTGGTGGAAACCATCGGCCTTTCGTAAGCAAGTAGATAGCTTTCTACTACGATGAATTCCACATCCGAATCGAGGTTTCGGATACACATCGGTGAGGGACAGCTTAATCGTCAGCGGTTCACTTTGCCTAAGAGGCACTGAAGTCACTTTGAACATTTGAAAATGTAAAAAATATACTAAGAACCTTGTAATATTTTGTATAACATGCAGTCACTGGCAACATTATACAGCGATTTACGTGTACTGAAATATTGCTAGATATCCTGAACATTCTGATACACACTGAGAGATTGTTTCTTAAAACATACTTAATATGTATTATTATTACCAAAATGCATTCTAAATAAATTTTAGATAATTATAATCGTTCGAAATTATAATAGAAAGAAATATGAAGAAGATTGTTTAGAACTTTCATGATTATATTGATATTGTACGTTCTAAACGATATTGAAGCTTACTGAAGCCATTTGAAATCATAATAACGGGTTGACTTTAAGCTGAAACTGAAACTGAAAACATCGAATATTCATGATATAATATATCTACGTTTTGGGTAAGTTTTCATGAATTATACGTGCTTTTTAATATAGCATTTATTAAAAAGATAAAATAACTGACGAAAGCGGTATTACGGATACGCTACGAAATGGCGCATCATTTCATTGTCACACTTTATTAGTTTAGCATTTATCATAAATACAGAATGTTTCAAAATTAAGTTCAAAGTAAATGGATCGTTAAAATCTGTCAAAACTGACAGGATGTTTTTTTTGTGTGGATTATCATGCATTTATACACTTTTAGTTTGAGACAATGTACATAAATGACTTTGTTGATAACTATACATATTGCTAATGCAGGATGGAACTTCAGAAAAATGTAGGTATGTTGCTTACAAAACTGTATTCAATGAATTTGAAAAGTAAAGGTACTTTCTTGTTTAACGTGGGTAGTCAACGAAAGTCCCCACCTGGAATGGATGGAACAACTTATTTCCAGCCGAGCCCAAGGCAGGTGTCGTATTTACCTCCCCAGCACCCAGTCTGGGCTGATACTGCTGGAAAAGTACCAATTCAAGTAAATCATCAAGCACTGAACACTAGCCGGGATATCAGCCGCGGCTGGGAATCGAACGCGGAACGCTAGCGTTGTAGTCCAACCTGCTAACCACTGCGCCAGTGAGAAAATTGTACAAAATAACAATTATCTTTGGAAGCTTGTACACAACCTAGGAAAATATAAGCATACTTGGTGTGATTTTATTGATGAGATGAAATGAAATATGAAACACAACTTAAAATTGCTTAAACTCATCCAATGACATTCCTACTTACAAAAAAGCTTGAATAAAGCTCATATCTGTCATAATAATGACTTTTATCAGGTGGCAAATGGCATTATAAATTATAATGATATGGACTACAATCGAGGTGGATCTCGGAGGCACATCCGGTGAGTAAGTCAGTATGAAAACGCAACCGTATTGTATACAATGGCGTACCTACATAATCGTCCGAAGAATGGTGAGGCGTACGCCATACAATAACATGCTTTAGACTCCAATAACGTTTTCAGTTACGATTTTGGCACTTTCAGGCTTCCGTAGAAACAACATATAATGCCCAGTAAATGTTTTATGCTATGTTGTGAATAAGGCTTAACCATTTTTCCGTGCTCACGCGCTATCATTGACATAAATATAAACTTGGCCAATCTTGAAAAATAATGAAAATAGCTTTGTACACAAAACTATCCCTTTTATATACGAGTTTTGGAAGTTCAGTAATAGTGAAAACTTTAACTAGTTTTAAAGTTCATGCTCAATATAAACTGTGGATCAACAAGCGTATATATGAGACTACGCGTGAATTATTTTCAAACCAGTGTAAACAGAAAGCGTAAAAGGGAGCTTGAAATGACTTTGAAATCGCTTTATTTGCGCATATGTTGAAAATCAATATTTGAAGATAACTACGTGATGTTCAGTCTTGATTCATTCCATCCTAGTTGCAATTTTAGTCACTTTATTTAGTCAGATGTCATCAGAATAAATAATGTTGAAGATTAACTTCTATACCTTTATGATAACAGCATTTTTACAATCCACGTCTCGAATTATATTTGACTTCTACATGCTACACAGGATCACAGCATAATTTAAACACCCTTAAATTCCTCAGAATTCAAAAGGCCCGTAGGTGTTTCTAGATAGTAGCTACAGATGTGGTGCGCTATAATTTTTTATTAATCTTAATTAAACCGCATTTCAAATTTGACTATAAACGCTTTGATGTTACTTTTATATGTGTTTCTATTCACTACAATATGCCTTTTAAACCTTCCCTTACCTGTAACAGAGATTGCCAGTTCCAAAATAGTGTGAGAATACAGTTTATATTTTGTTTTCCTCCTGTAAATCTAAAATGTTAGTATTCAATGTGTCTGTTATTACTCGATCTTCCGCTTAAATGCCAGCTGTGTCTAATATTCAAAAGTTCTTTTATATTATTGTAGTACATTTGTACGTGCTCAAAATAAAAATTTGTTGGACCCAACGATATTCTGAAGCGCTTTATATTTGTTTGATATCTCATTGATTGGTTGAATTTCTTTTATTGATTATCGGTACAGTGAAGATACAAGAAGAGTACATAAAAATATAATGTGATTATAAACAAGTTTTTCGAAATCTAAAACCTTTGTTAGTAGACTGGCAATGCTGTTGGTCGCCATTAAGTTTTCCCATGTTCGTTCAGTCTGGGTTGAGATATTAAAATGAGACTTTATCCGTGACTATTTGATAAACGACATTGTGTCAGCGATTCACTCTGCTTAAGAGCCCGTCCACTTAGCTCAATAGGGACAGCGCAGATCTACGGATCTCCCGGTCACGAGTTCGATCCCCAGGCGGGGCATATGTTCTCCGTGACGATTTGATAAAAGACATTGAGTCTGAAATCATTAGTCCTCCACCTCTGATTCATGTGGGGAAGTTGGCACTTACTTGCGGAGAACAGGATTGTACTGGTACAGAATGCAGGAACACTGGTTAGGTTAACTGCCCGCTGTTACATGACTGAAGTACTGTTGAAAAATGAATGGCGTTAAACCCAAAACAAAACAAAAATTAAATACCTATGAGTACTTACCATTAGTCCAGGATGGGTATCGTATATGGGGACGATGGAGTCAAGGTTAACTTCAGTGTTATGAAAACAAAATCTGCTCAAGAACTTTAGTTAAAATGAATGCTTTGAAAATAAACTGGGCCTATATAGAACACTAAGACTGACAGCACAACTGAATTCATCTGTAACTTTTAAAGTTCCACAGTGGCGTAGTGGGGATAGGCGTTGGACTATTGAGGAAATCTTGCAGGCCAGCGGAAGGATAATAGTTCTAATCACTGTACGGGCTTGAAAGATCCATTTAGATGCCATAGGGTCAAGTTCACAGTTTCTAAAATAGGTATTTTGCTTTCGCATTACTCTATTTAGGAATGATATATTGCAATGGAACTTGTTACGTAGGTAGCTGAGTAGGGGATTCTACTGTAGCCGCTAGGATCAAGATTTCCGTAATGTAAAAGTTACTCTTGCTGAAAGTAGAAACTGTTTGGAAAAACTTGGTTGTCTTGTTATTTCTACGTCACTTTATTTCCTTGAAGTCTTAAGAACAGTATACCTTATATTTGCATAATGCTATTATCTGTATTTGACTGGGTTATATTGTTCCTTTGTGGATTATTACCTTTCATTGATTATTGCAGTAAGTTCCTTTATACAGCCACTTCATTTTCTAAATCTAATTAGTTTGGCATAAAACATAAGAGATCCATCTGATCCCAAGAACTAGAAATTTGATTTATAACACTAAGTATGTTACTTTGGTATTACCTAATAAAATAAAATAAAATATTTGTGGACAATCCTAGCTAAGGTAAATCGGCTTTGTCAGAATGTCAGAACGCAAAACTATAACTTCCCAATCCTATGATTAAAGCGCAAGTCTTAGTATGAAAATTCAAAAGGTAAAACCACGTTCCAAATATTCGCAGCCTCCCAAAAGCGCAACCCACAAGTTTGCATTACAATCTAATATCATTTTATCCGTAAAGTAAATTAGCAGCATTTCAATATGAAAATAACAATTGATATTTATATGTGTGAGAAAACCCATAGAGTATATGGCAACTTTTAGATTTACCAATGACCGTATCACACAACTGTATCCATCTCATTCTAGAAGTAAACTATTTTGGAATGTCGCTAAACAAAAATAATTAATTTAGGACTAAAACAAAATAATATACGTAAATATGAAAGGTAATAAGAAATATGTGACGGTTATCCTCTGGAAAGACCGCCTTTGGGTCAATGTTTAACTAGTTTTAAACAGTTAACTTGCTTTCTATTGCCGTGAAATAAATGTAACAAAACAATGATCCGTATATGTATCCTAATTGTGTCCGCACATATTTAAATTGATACCCATTTAGAAAATTGTTTCACTTACTTTCTTATGTTAATACCATTGAAGAAAGAATGCAGGTCTAATTGTGTGCAACCTACACGCAACCATTAGTTTGGTTGCAATGTACACAGTAGTGCAATCAAATGGCATCAAAGGTGTTCTTCATCGAAAGTTTGATTATCAGCACAGGTGAATACTCATATTCTGATCAAGCAAAAGATGTGTTTGAAATTTTATAATCTGATCATTTACACTTATTGTTGTTCAAATGGCGTTGAACATAAGTTCTACGTTTGTAGGAGGTATTTTCAAAACTATTTTCATTTGCTTCTTGCCCAACCAAGAGAGATTTTAGAATAAGTATTAATCCTACAAATATGTCTATATTTTGCCTCGGAATTGATGTTAATGTAAGACCGGATTTATATAGTTAACGATTTGTATTAATATACTATGATTATATAAATTAAAATAAAAAATAAAGACTGGTCAATAAAATCTATATGAAGGTCCTTTGGAAGAATAGAATGCTACCAAGCAATATAATTACTTATATAATAATCAAACCGAATCTGCTTTTATTCTGCTTGGTTACAATTTACGCTTCTGGTCACAACATTAATAACAGTTTTGTATCGTCACTATTAGTAACGCATCTGAAACATCTAAAACTCTCCCAGGTTGTGAGTTGATATCATTGTAGATTATCATTTTACACCATAAATATCATTAAACCCTGCCTTTTCGATTCATATGTCATTGACCTTTTTGATAGAAATTTTAGTTATCCTTAGAGCATCATTTCACAACAGTCATTTGTGGCACTGAGCAGATCTTTAATTCCTTTAATACATTATATATAAGCAATATATTCTTACAGTTATACAGCTTCGTTTCGTGCTTAGAAGAACTACAGAGTCTATCTTTGTTACATGTGTTTCAGTCAAAAGATATTTTAGCAAAACAGTAGAACTTTCAAGACTTCTTTTACGATTTAAAAGATGCAATCATTTACTGTAAATATCTTGCAAGTATCAATACAGACAATCGATAAAAGACGATTTGTTATATAGCTGAGACAAACAGTACATGTCATTGACCATTATACTTAGCGCAATGTGACAAATTGTCCTTTTGATTAGAAAAGAAATTCAAGGATAGCAAACATTTTAAAGAATATATAAAATCAATCCTTTTTTCGAAAACGATTGAGAATTTCAATGCATAAAGTTACTGAATGAATAAATTATGCACGTGAAATCTCTTTTCAGAGGTACCATGATTCAACCATCTGTGAAATATATTTAACAATATTTAATTAATATATTGACAGACGTAATTATATGGTAAACAAGACTATTAAATTTATTACTTGTTGCAAAGTAATTACTATGTGTTTGAAATTGATTTACATCAAAGGCCGAAAAGCTTATACATATAGTTTAACTTAAAGTTTAATTGATGCTGTAGCTGCTTTGTTTGTTTTCCAAAGTTTTGCAGATATAATTGTTGTAAGGCCGCCAACTTTGAAAAATGGAAAAGCATAGATTTTATAAAAAGAGAAAAGATTACAAAAAAAGAGAAAAGATTACAAAAAGAGAAGAGATTAATGTTTTTAGAAAGCTATCATACTTGTAACTTGTATGACATGTTGATGACAAGTGCTAGCGAAAATGTGGGGTGAGGATTTGTGCGTAAGTTGTGTTGCAATTTCCATTACCATTTATTTTGCTTGGTTACAATCTACACTGAATCAGGTTAAATGATGCTGAAGATTTACTTCTATACTTTATGATAGCAGCATTATTTTACAACCCGTGTCTCCAGTTATGACGATTAAATTAGAATATATATAAAATATAGTTTACAGCTACATACTACAAGGGAGTGGCAAAGACTTTTTAAAGATTTGAATAGGTACATCATGATTAAAACGCCGTTTATTTTCCTCAGCATTCGAAAAGCAAGTAGGTGTTTCTGAATACTAGATACAGATATGCCCTATAACTTTTTATCAATCTTAATTAAACCGCATTATACATTTGACTTTAAACACTTTGATGTTATTTTTATTTATGTTTCTATTCACTACAATCCATTTTTTACCTTCCCATACCTTTAACAGAGACATAACCAGTTCGGAAATAGTATAAGAATGCAATTTATGTTTTGTTTACCTCTTGTAAATTTAAACTGATACTATTGATCTACAATTAATTTTACATTTGACGTGTCTGTTATTACTCGAACTTCCGTTTTACTGCCGGCTTTGTCAAATATTCAAAAGTACTAGTGCATTATTGTAGTGCATTTTAAATGCTCGAAATAAAAGTAATTTGTTGAACACATCGATATTCTGTAGCGCCTTATATTTGTTTAACCCTTACAATGCTGAATTTATATTATGAACTTGTTCATCTTTCAGCTTGGACATTAACTGTTAAAATGGGTGTATACCAAACAAGAGCTGTCCGTAAGACAGCGCCCTCGACTTTTCTCAGTGCTTGACTCTGAATTAGAGCTTTGCCAGTAAAAAGGTTATAAAACTTTAACCAAAAATTCTAAGTTAAAAAGGGGCATAACTCTGTCAAAATTCAAATCAGAGTTATGTAGGGTTGATTCTCCTAGTGTAGACTTTGATAGTAAATAAATATTTCAAGTTTCAGGTCAATAGCTTTGATAGTAACAGAGATATTTAACTTAATAAAAAACTTTTACCAAAAATTATAAGTTACAAAGGGGCATAACTCTGTCAAAATTCAAATCAGAGTTATGGGGTTTGTTTCTGCTGGTGTAGACTTTGATAGTAAATAACTGTTTTAAGTTTCAAGTCATAAGCTTTGATAGTAACAAAGATATTTGATGTTATCAAAAAGTTTAACCAAAAATTCTAAGTTTAAAAGGGCATAACTCTGTCAAAATTCAAATCAGAGTTATGTGGTTTGTTTCTCCTGGTGTAGACTTTGATAGTAAATAACTATTTTAAGTTTCAAGTCAATAGCTTTGATAGTAACAGAGATATATGACTTTATCAAAAACTTTAACCAACGGCGACGCCGACGCCGGGGCGAGTGCAATAGCTCTACTTTTTCTTCGAAAAGTCGAGCTAAAAATTACTGTATGGCTAACAGTGCAGATCGTGATCAGACAGGTGATCATGACCTGCACTGGTCGCAAACTTAAGGCAGAAGCAATTTAGTTCAGCGTGATAATGGTTAAATGTTAAAATGCATAATTATTCTCTTAAAGGTGATCATATTTGAACAGCATTTTATTTTCATATATTCTGTAACAGATTTATTTTAGGATTAAAAATAATCATTACATAGAGTTAGACCCCTATTTGAAACGTGTTTTGGTTACTTTGTATGCAAGTTTGCAATTGCGTCCATTTGATATAAAAGTATTTAAAAAACGGACTGTTTCTTTTGATTTTAATGTAAATTCTAGTTTTGCCGTTTTTTTTGGTACTAACCAAAACTTCTGTGCATTTTTATCAACGACTGTTTCAAATCACTAGAAATCTCAGAAATAGTTCCAAATTAGTACTTTTATCAGACTCGGTCCTCCTTCATGTCAAACAGTAGAGAATTAACTACTAGTATTTTATGCCGTCCCGAGAACAAAACTTGCATTCGGTTCCTTATTGTTGATGTGTCAATGTATCATATTGCCTAATATCAGGTGCGAAACTTGGCTTAACTACGTGGTCACATTGCAGTCATATTAATTTCTTTTGTTTTATGTACCAACACCATGGAACCGAGCTCACTTTTAAGAACGTCAAATCATCGTTGGTACCTGGCAGATTTGTATACAGTAAAAAACATGTACAACTTAATTAAAACGCAAATAAATAAGTCAATGTGTATATTGCTTCCATACCTTCAACATAAAAAAGACACTACTTGAGAATAATTAGGTTTACTTTAGCACTGCGGGGAATCACATGATCAAAATAATCTCTAATCCAAAATAAATATATGAATAATATGGGATAATACTGAAACATCTTTTGCTATAAATCTAAAATATAGCCTATCATATGGCAAAATATATGTATGATAAAACTACATAGATTTCAATCACAATCACCTTCTGATTATCTGGAACACTTCAAGAAACTGATACTTCGTATTTTCCTTAGTGTTTGTAATTACAGGATATCTATCATTATTGTCAACTACATGATAATTTAACAATTTTCATTAGTCATATGCTAGGCTATGTTTAAATTTCATATCTAATCATGATAGGAAATTTATTCATGTTCTTCAAAATATAACTTTGGCTAAGAGATTATTTTGATCATGTGATTCCCCACAGTGTTAGTAAGTAATTAATTTTTTTAATTCATTTGAAGCTTTGGAATAGCAAACAGTTATTTGAATTCTATAGAATAATTCTCTAGGAAAAACTGTGGGGGTTAACCTAACAAAAAAGTGAAATAAAAGTAAATGTTATAGCAATTTTTATTAAAAAGAACTAAAATTAAAAAATAAGATATATGTGGTATGTCTATAGACGGGGTCAGTTTGCATTTCCATCATTTTCAAAGACGTTCGAACCACACGTGGGAGTTAATTGAATGTTATTTTGTAAATTGCAGATGGGAATCATAATTTGTTTTGCTATTAATCTAAGAGGATTTCACTTCCTTTAGTGAAAAAGGAGAAATATGGGCAAAACTTAATTATTTCTAATTGATTGGGCTATTTTGAAATCCCTCTTTTCGTTTCCTCTCAATTATTTTTGCATCCTTGTCGCGTATGATAATTATACCCACCAGTTAATGACAAATGTATCACGGTTTATCGTGTTTATAGTACTCAAAATTTATTTGTTTTGCAATACAAGACAGTTAACTCTTATATCCTTTTCTGTTCTTTTTCATGTTTGGTAAAATTAGGTTGGAAAAGACCCGCGCCTTAAGGAAATAATAGTTCGGTAATATTCCAAAAGTATTGTGGGCAGTTCAAGTGGTAATGGTATTTTATGACTACTAGGATAACGACAAATTGGAGTCATCCTGACTGGTCTACGGGCTGAGCAAGATTAGCTGGAACCTGCACCCGGCAATTTGTAGCAGGTCTACCCCTCCCTTGTTTTTGAAGGCATCATATTGACTTCTACTGAATTAAGCGGTACATTTGAAGTAAGTGTGGTTACCCGGCACGTAGGGACTTTGATTAAATGTATGATAGTATCTTTACATGCCGTAATTTACTTAACCTGACATGACCCCTAGATCTAGTCAGCGTACCCGTTTTTGGTCTCAGACTGCAGCAAGAACCTATACTAACACATATATATTGTTTGGGTATATTCTTCAGTCATTAATACTCGATCATCTTGCTAACTTTAGCATATGGTGAAAATAGTGACTTTTTAATTTGAATACTATCCGGTCACCTTCTATGATCTGCCTCCATGGCTACTCTAGGTACCACATCTTCATCTCGTACTGTAGTCAGAATATATAGAATGGGTGTATATTTCCTGGTAATTGGGGCTCAAACCAAGCCATAAACGTCTCGGACGTGATGAAAATAGTGATGTCTTGATTCTACTGCCCGAACATATGCCTTCCTCAACCCATAAGTGTAAATAAAATCTGGAAAGTAGATCCCTCGGAAGCACCGAGAACAAGGCAAATAGTGAAAATTGCAGACTCGGTTTGATTGAGTCTGTTCATGGGCAGTAATGGAAAAAGCAACACTGCCCACGTAAGTCATCTATAAAACACTATGTCGCAGTCAAAGAAGCTAGAAACAGGTCGGAAGCCAATACGTGCAAACATTGCCTGGTCCATAATCCATATACCAGAAACATACGGGTACTGGTCATTTCTATCGTTTGAAATTTCGTAGGGACGAAAGAGCTCAGGAAAGCCGTATGATATTTTTATTGAATAGTTTTACTAAACGTGTATCGAACATTTTACAATAAATTTAAATATTGAGGACAATTTCCGTGTAAAAAAATCAGCAAGCACAGTTTGTATATAAAATAATTATAAATCTCATAAACGGACATAGAAGCCGTTTATTTCATTCCGAAAACGTTTAGATATTTTCATTTTCTATCAAGATAAATTATCTTAAGACCATTTTATGAGTTTTCCTCATTTTATGCTACCTTAAAAGGCAAACCTATAAAATACGGAAAAGAAAAGCCATAGGAAAAGAAAGTAATATTTAGAACTGATAACCATTAAAGCAATGAAGCTTGATGTATTACTAGTATTCCTTACACTTGCTATAATCAATTGACGTAATGAAATTTCTGAGAGTAAAATTGCCTAAAATTACCGTTATATGGTCCGTACAGCAAATCTCTTATATATCGATACATAATGGCATTTATTGCGTTAAGCGTAATGCACCGATGTTTCCCTGTATATGCGAAGTTAATATCGTTTTTAAATTGAAATTGAAATTAACATCGTTCATTTAATAAGTCAATATGCAGTTATCATTAAGCACTAAGCATATACTAACCTTACAAACATACATCAAAAGCAGCACAGAGTCACATGAAAGTGAGCCAACTATAATGAGCCATTATCTCCAATTGCCTTAGTATAGGTTGCTTGCATTGGCGGATATCCCCTTCCATAGTACTAGCACATTGGTTAAATCCTAAACATTGAGCGGATTAAAAACTTTTCATCTGACAGAGATTTTATCTATAACACGGATCGTGTGCAAGTATTGCTTCAATACCGGTTATGGTGACTCTAGTCTATACTTATGCATAAATTGAAAACCTTCTATAGTGACTATGGTACCATGTTTATGCAATATTTTAATGTATTTGTGAAATTAGCTTTGTTTACTACCGGCTATGGGCACTGTGGAACAGTGTTAATGTATAGTTTTAACGCCGGCTATTGTGACTGCTGTACCACATTTATTCAATATTCTAATACCAACTATGAAGTCTGTGATATTTAGTTTATGTTTCACTTTATTACCGGCTAAGGGCCCTCCATGGCCGATTGGTTTAGGGCATTAACTTCAAATCACTTGCTTCTCATCGATGTTCGAGCCTCTCTCGGGGCGTTGAATTCTTTGTGTGAGAAGCCATCCAGCTGGCTTACGGAAGGTCTGTTGTTCTACCCAGGTGCCCGCTCGTGATGAAATAATGCATGGCTGGAGGGGCACCTGGGGTCTTCCTCTTCCATCAAAGCTGGAAAGTCGCCATATGACCTATAATTGTGTCGGTGCGACGTTAAAACAAACAAAATAAAATGAAATAAATTATTACCGGCTAGATGTTTATGCATTACTTAAATACCAGCTATGGTGTATGTGATATAACTTTTTTATGTTTTACTTTATTACCGGTATGAATGTGATATCATGTTTATGCATTATTTTAATACCCGTTATGATTTATGTGATATTAAGTTTGCGTTTTACTTTATTACCTGCTAGGGTGAATGTGGTACTATCTTTATGCATGATTTAGATATCAGCTATGGTGTATGTGATGTAAAATAGAAAAAGTGGAAACTCCACAAGTCGCTCAACACGACAAAAACGAAAATGTTGCAGGCTCCGTTTGATTGAGCCTGTTCATGGACGGTAGTGGAAATCGATGCTACCGTCCACGCCCTCTAGCCCCGGGTTGAGAGCTATAAGTACAAAAATAATTTAGAGATATCCGCAAATATGTTCATATGGCGGTACACATGGAGCCTTCAATGATACACTTGCATGTAATTCCATGAAAAGCGGAGTATGGTCCCCAGTTAAAATAATGGGTTTGCCCTAAACGAGAAAACAATGAGCAGAACTAAACAAACTGGAATTTAGAAACGGGATCTGAGGTTATGGAGCCTGCATATCACAGACAATGCCAAAAGACAAAATTAAAAAGCAGGCACCGTATCAAATGGGTGATTATACAATACCCAAAGATATGAAAGCGGGATTATTGCAACCACCCAGGCCGAAATATTCAAGCTGAGAAACTAAACATTACCAATAACACGACATAAAAGTCGTGCTGAACGATCTGAGAAGATCGAAATATTTATTACTGGCTAGGGTGACTGTGGCATCATGTTTATGCATTACTTAAATACCAGCTATGGTGGATGTGATATAAAGTTTGTGTTTTACTTTATTACTGGCTAGGTTGAATGTGGTACCATGTTTATGCAGTATTTAGATACCAGCTATGGTGTATGTGCTATAAATTTTATGGTTTAGTTTATTACTGGCTATGGTGATTATGGTACCATGTTTATGCATTATTTAGATACCAGCTATGGTGCATATGATATAAATTTTATGTTTTTCTTTATTACCGGCTACCATGTTTATGCATTATTTAGTGGTGTATGTGATATAAAGTTTGTGTATTACTTTATTACAGGTAAGGTGACTGTGGCATCATGTTTAGGCATTATTTTAATACCAGATATGATATATTTGATATTTAAATTATGTAACGTTATTACCGGCTAAGTATTACTAACATACGTTTTATTTTATTACCGGCTTGGGTGACCGTGGTAGCATGTTTATGCAATATTTTAATCTCTGCAATGATGCCTGTGATATTAAATTTATATTTACTGTTTTACCTGCTAGGGTGACTGTGGTATCATGTTTAGGCATTATTTTAATACCAGTTACGATTTATGTGATACTTAGTTTGTGCTTTACTTTATTACCGGCTAGGGAGACGGTGGTACCATGTTTATAGTTCTTATTTACAGCAGCTATGGCGACTGTGGTATAAAATTTATGTATTACTCTTATACGTGCTTAGTACCATGACTATACATTACTTAAATACCGGCTTTGATGTCTGTAGTATAATTTCTATGCATTACTGTTATACCGGCTATGATGTCTGTGGTACCATGTTTATGCATAACTTAAATAACGGCTACGGTGACTGTGGTACCATATTTACTTTTTACTTTAATTTTATTAATAATGAAATTTATGCTCTATTACGTCTCTTATTCATTATTCACTTTACCTGTGTTAGATTTTTCTTTCGTTAATGGTTAATTCAGAAAGGAAAAATGTCATCGTTCAAAAGGAAGCAGCTTTGATTTATGTGGATATAAACACAGGAAAGTAATTTTATGGTTCATTTATATATTTTTCTGCCTGGTTACAGTTCAACAACATACATTTGGCAGATCATCGCTCTATCTGTAGGCACGTTAAATGGCTGAATGCTGATATTTGATTGTGACATCAGCACTTCCTTTGATCATAGTATTAAATACTAACAGAGTAAGCAGGCGTGATGTCAAGCTACATCAATTATGTGTGTTTGTGTTATTGAATATCAGATTAATTGCAAAAGATACGGGCATGCCTGATATTCTAATCACAAAATCCGAGTTTGCAAAGAATTTTGATTCAAACGATATCCATACAGCTGAAGCTCGGTATTTCGAATTCCAATGGATCTTTTTACTTCGAGATAACCGAAATTCTACTTCAATGATACTTTAAACAAGTGTTTTTGGGAAGGAACCTGAAAATGTGTACGGAATTTTGAGATAACAAACTAGAGATATGAAGTTTTAACGGTATATGACTTTATGTTCGTAATACAGTAAGCAAACAGGAAACAGGTTTATATTTTGAGAAACCAAGTATGTAATTGTGTCTCTGTTGCATTTCTGGAATATCTCCAGACTCCTACAGGGCGCCGGACCAATATGCAATTATGACATGACGTCTAAAACAACATAATGGTAAGAAAATTGGATTAATGTACCAAAAATACAGAGTCTTAAAGTTTATCCCCTTATTCTATTCTAGATTCATTTCCATGACTGATGTGGTCGGAATAGCTATTATAGCGATACCAGACACCATGATCACATAACCTGCTGTCGGAATGTGGGATTGGTGTGGCTTTTTATTGAAGTTACTTTCTAGACAAAGCATTAGTTGGTGACCAATTTTAGACACAATATTCAATTATGCTAAGAGCGGAATGGGAGAAGCTTTTGACCTTTCAAATCGTAATGTATTTTATGTAATATTTTGTTTGTATACTTCTTTGCTTTTAAGAAACATTCTCTTTGATAACTGGCACCTTTTCATACGTTTCAGTTCTATGTTCAGCATAAGAAAGACGAAAGAATCTTCTATTAGTAAATGTAATTGTGCTTTGGCAATTAAGGATTCACTGATGTATGAAATGCTACGTTTAATAGTTTCTGTTATAAAAATGAGACACTGAAGACAGACTTTAAAGAATTAAACACATATCAATACTTTTGAAGGAGAAAATCGCTGCAACTGCGTGCGAACATGCGTGTGTTGAATGTACCATTCCTATGGTCCGTTTTATATCTTATATGTGTGTACTGTATCATGCCAATATTATAAGGTTTTAATTGCCACTTTCCAAAGCATCCTGCCGTGGCGCCCATCATGGAGGTATTAAAGAGAGTGTTTACCGCCACACTGTAAAATAAAGGTAAGCTTAATAACAGACACGAGATACAATGCTTTTGTGTGACCAGCAAAGTATTCAGTAACATAATTTTGCCTTCCTGTGATTATTTACCTCCTAGTAAACTCTTTATATACTGAGTGTCAAGAAAGGAAGCTACCACTACCAAGTGTTTGGAATAAAGCGGCCAGAGATCGAACCCCCGGAATCCCAAACTCAGATCGGACATCCTATATTGAACTATTAGGTCAGTATCAGTGTTAAAGGTTCTTTTATTTGTTAGAGCTTCAAGTTTTCCTTTTACAACGTGCCCCCGTGGCCAAGTGATTAAGTTAACTGACTTCAAATCACTTGCCCCTAACCGATGTGTTTTTAAAGCCTCGTATGGGCTGTAGAATGTATGATATAAGGAAGTCATCCAGCTGGCTTTCGGTGTAATTTACCCAGAGGGTAGGTCACCAAAAAGTATTCTACTCAATAACAAACTCCATTTTTCTCCAGGACAGCTTCCTGTTTTATAAGACCTGGACATTGTGGCGTTTGTCCGTAAAAGCCATTTTCTATGTCATCAAAATATGTACACCGTATTTTCTTTAAAGAAGAAAAATTTATTTAGTTTTTAATATTTATTTTCGAAAGCTCTTTGTACAAGAAGATTTTAGCAGATGTCTGTCAGTTGGTGAGGAAGTAATTTCTCCGTAACAGAAATTTAAATACGTTATCATTTCATATTTGTTAAAAGCAGTTAATTAATTGTATTTATTGATGAACAATACTGTACGGAAAAGTCCAGTTAACGCAATATTGATGGAAATTCAGTTAGTTACATACCTTACACTTGTAACGCTACCATGTCACTAGTTTCCTGTTTATTAATCTATTTAACTTATTTATAGCTTAAGTCAAGAAAATCCTAGGTTTGAACCCCTACACGGTATTTATGTAGTTTTGTAAGTACAATTTTAAATATTCAGGATACTTTACTTTGAATACAGAAATTGTTTTGAATTTAGACCAGAAAATAATGATAAAATATACTAACGACTTCCCTTTGAGACTGGCATCACCACCTAACCCACTCAGATATAATTGAAAAATTAACTCATATACAAGAACTTGTGAATAGGAAATCTCAATTCTCAGACAAAAATCATAAAATAAATTATGAATAATTCCACTGGCATTTACAGAGAATATACATCAAACCTCACATGTTGTTCAGTGTTCTTATAAATGTGCAAAAATGCATATTTATCATATATGGTTTAAAGACCTCCTAGTTTTATTGAATGTTTGTAAAGTGAATGCTCTAATGTATACATTGTGCACATTGGTAAACATACATTGATTTAAGACGTGAAGTGTTGTAGTGAGTGCTGTAAAATATCAGCAGGTAATCGCTTATCTTGTTCAAATGATTTCTTTCCTTATTTTATGGTTTTAATTTATATCGTTTTTGTGCGTTAGAAAGATAATTTAGTTCTATGATGAACTATTTTCGGCTTGATAGTATGCAAGATGTATATTTAGAATGAAGTGTTAGGTATACCTCCATTGCAAATTAAACTTTATATGATTCCTTCCAGTTAATATCAGATTATGTAAAATGCATCTGTTTGGATATGTAGTCAGCAAAATATCAAATGTTTCAAAACAAATGTCCATTTTAGAATTATAATTTGTTGTCATTTATTGTCATTATTTACGGTATAGTATGACTCGAGACAACTTAATTCTGATTTTATTTACACTGTCTTGTGTAACTTGTTGAAAATAGGGTAAGTGCGAGGTTGGCATGCCCTAAACGCGTCTAATACCCCGGTTTCCTTTATATAGGTTACTGACCGTTCCAAGGCTGTGTCCCTTTATTCAACTTGTTTTCTGTCTGTCTCGTACTTTGTGTTGTATATGTTGTCCTGTTTGTTATAAGCGTTTATTTCCTCTTTTTCTTCTGCTTTTACTATGAGTAAGTTATCATGCCATTCATAATTTTGTCCACCGGCAGTCCTTACGCGCTGCCCGACTGTTGTTTTTTCCTGCTTACATGCGTGCGTATGTATATTTGTACGTGTTTGTCATGGGCAGTGCCCCACAGTATTGTTTTTTCTTATGGTTTGTTTATCTGTGTATGTTAATTGTGTGTGTGTGTCTTTTGAACGTGCGTGTCTGCGACGTTGTAGGAATACTGCATTTAAGGAACGTTGCTTTCCCTGTTGAATATTCATCCTTGCTCCTTCTTCAACATCAGAGCCTTTTATTTAACTCTACCACCCACACCCATTTTTCTGTAATTTTGCATATATTTATTATGTACTTGTTGTTGGATTTTTAAAAATATTTTTCCGTTACAGCATTTTTTGTTGTGGGCCTACTTTGCGGTGCAAGGCTCTATGGCTGCGTTTGGGGTGTTCTGTTCTTCCGGCAAATCTACTCTTACCTTTTATCATTTGAAATATTAAACATATTGAAACAAACATGTACCACTTGCACAAGCGTTATAAAATGATTTCAGTTTGAACAAGTGTGGCACTGAGCAAATCTTTAATTCATTTAATACATTATATATAAACAATATATTCTTACAGTTATTAGGCTTCGTTTCGTGCTTAGAACGCATACAGAATCTATCTGTGTTTACATGTGTTGCAGTAAAATAATAGTTTAGCAATAAGGTAACACTTTTGAGAATTCTTATGCGATTAAGATGCAATTATTTCATGTAAAAATTTTCTAGCAAGTCTCAATACAGACAATCGATAAAAGACGATTTCGAAAATAGCTGAGACAAACATTGACCAATACACTAGTAATTAGCGCATTTGATTTGAAGAGAAATTCAAGGATAGCAAACATTTAAAAAATATACAAAATCAATCTTTTCTTCAAAAAACGTTGTTACTAACTGCCAGATTCCAGGAGAATTTTCATGCATATAGATCAATAAACTTTCATGAAAGTGCGAGGGGAACAAAGTACAATTCAGCGCAAGGTACAGCTGGTAGATCAAGGAAAGATATAACCAAATTAATTTAAAATAGACGATAAAATATCATAACGTAACTGTTTTATTGTGATTTATTTCGTAAGAGAGCACATATGCTCTGAAATAATATGAGTTATAAAATAAAATAATCTTATCAAGGTTTAAAACAAAACAAATCCTACAATATTATCTGAAAACGTATGCTTCTACGTACTAAAACTTATCTGTATAAATGAATAAGTTGTTTCTGAAAGTTAATCAAGGGCAAATATAAATAAACTCAAATTATCTAAAATTATTTATAAGGGGTTTTCAGCATTGTTAAAATTACAGGTACATATAGACTTTATATATGTATTTATAAAACTTTTCTACATTATGCTATTTACCAGTTTATAGTTTAAATCTTGAATCAAATCTTGAAGAAAAATGTATATAAATTTATTACTGATAACATGCAATGAATCATTTAATGAATGGATTGCATGATTATGGTCAGAACTATTGGCTACTGGTTCTTCGGACCTAGTAATTAGTTTTGTCCACTGACGGTAAGTTACAGTAAGGGTTTAACATATATAATATATAACATTAATCATAACCTCAAATGTTAATAAATGTATATGTTATGAAACTCCAAACTAATGGAATTATTTTGCAATTTGGAAACGTTGCCAGATATTTTTGATTGAATATGTAAGGTAGTTATTGTCTATTTCAAGCTCAAGCTTTTTTTCATATCCCTGTCTTAAATCTTTAAAGCAGGTTTACTCAATAAAGGTTACTTCTACAAACCTTACTACACGCAGTTTAGAGTTTACAAAATTATTTTTCTGTTTGCCGATAATCATCCGTGTGATATGTAATGATGAAATATATATTGATATAAATAAAAAACACAGACTTGTCAAATATCAAATATCTTTTGCTTTTATAAGCTTCCCCGGTTGACACTATTTCTTAAATTTAAACATAACAAACAAGGAAATTCAATGTAATGTATCATGTAAGACATGCTGTAACGGGTGAAAAGGCAAATAATGTGACTCCACACCCTACGGTGTACTCAAAAGACGATTGTAAATGGTTACAAGTACAATATAGAACATATAGAATATCAAATCTAGAAAATACCTCAGAATATTAGTAAAATTAATATTGATAAACAATTTATTTCCTGTTCAACTTGTATTTGACTTTTTCGATCGAAATTTTAATTTTCCTTATAGCATCATATCATAACAGTCATTGTAAGTTCCCGAGGGACTGCGGTACTCGTTTAGATTTAAACGGGTTTGGAGTGGTGTTAGTGTAAGAAGATTTTAAAATACTTTGTAAATAAATGAGTCTAGTATTAATTTAAATATAATCACATATCATAATTTGAGCTTAGATTGCAAGTGTTTCGTTAGGTATATGATCATTTAGTTCTGAAGAAGACCGGTGTTTCATTAATGGCATGGTGACCATACAATGACCACAAATGTAAACCCGGGAATACGTTTATGTCCGATTTTGGCTTTTCGGTTGCAATCGGGTAATGTGATTTGTTATAACATTACACACATACTTCAGATTATAATAGAACAATTAAAAAGTTGGTTTGTATTATTGCATGCAATTCTTCTTTCTTGGAATATCTCAACATCAATGCAAACAAAAGTATGGACTTTCTTGTAATTTTGAGCTAAAGCTTGAGTCATTAGTATTTGACTTGTGTTCAACAGCTTAAAATATCAGTCACATGTAATACACATAATGTTCTGATCAAATAGAGATGACTTTATATGGAATATGTATATTGAAACTATGGCAACAAAATGGAATTATGTACAGTTTGTCGAATTATTCCTTTATTCGTCTATTCTAAACTAGTCTGATGGGTAATTCTATTGACAAACATGTTATTTATGAACAGATTTACCATGACACTGTGTTTACGAACTTCCTCAGATCTATTTCCTTAATGGCAAATGCATTTAAGAAATATGCTTTGAAGCATGCTATAAATATTGAAATAACTATAACCCTTAACATTGCATCCTAGTTAATGTCACCATTCTAGTAGCCATTGAAACATGTATCTTTCTTTTTGTATTTAAGAGAACTTCAAAACAAAGTTTTCTTTTCTATCATTCTGTATTTAGTTTAGGTTTGTAACATAATTTGCGTTTCTTCATTAAAACACATTTCAAAGATCACAGTAGCACTCACTACTCATTTGTTCTTGGTATCTGTGAAATGTTATGTTTGTATATATTCTTTTAAAACACTTAATGTAGCAATAGCGTGATCTCTTACAAAATGACTTGTTTCTGATGCAGCATACAAAGGAAAGGAACAAAGTTAAGGCATGGAAGTACTTTTGTGGTTGTTTGGTTTTCTGTGAAATATTGAGATGCATCATTTCATCAAACGGTCGTTCCCGCCTAGCAAGGTGACTATGTATTCTGCAGCATAAAGCTATAACAAATTCAGCTAGTATCAATTTTAGAATATATAAAGATTGTTTCTGCACATTTTACTATAACTTACATTACCGAACAAAACAGCATGAATGTCAGTTTTGATCAGGTTTCTTTTTCATAAAGTTTTGACGCTAATCTTGTCATGGATAGATGATACACTAATAAACGAAGACAGATTAAGATAAAATACTGTCTACATAAATGAGCGCTGCTAAATGATAACTAACGTTAGGGCTTTACGACCAGAAAGGATACAGCTCAATGTCCTTACTGTCCGTTTATCCCCACATCTATACTATTGTCTTCACAACTTCAGCACTTGTATGCAACCTGTTGCAACACTGTGGATTTAGATCAGATTGCACGAATGAGCAGGCTGATATGGGACCATACAGGTCGCAAAGCCCTAACGTTAGTTTTCGCACAGTGGTGCTCAATTAAAAATGAAATTAAATTATTTTTCATTTCCGCCTACAACTTGCAAAATTGATTAAATGTGTGCGGAATTAGATATTGTCATGAGGAGAAGTTACTGCGATATTAATATAACATTGTTAGCGCGACGGCTTACGAAAAATTAAGTTTCCTTTGAAAATAAGATGACGATACTCCATCTGGTTGTTCTTCTGTCAAGCAGTCTGTAATGAACAGCTATTGATCGTTAAGTGATCGAACTTTGCTTTTGTAAAAAATAACCATATTTACCAAGTTGAAGAGGACGAGCATTGCATATTGAAATTATATCCCCTTCTGAATAGGTTGTTTTGTGAATGAGGGGTCTATATTTTGAAGGATATTTGATTCACAAATATATACAACCCGCCCACTTAGCTCAATAGCCAGAGCGCATATCTAAGGATCGCGGGATTGTGAGTTCGACTCTAAACAAGTGTCTAAAAGACGTCGATTTAGACTATACGTTCTTGTTTACATATTTTTGTTACATATAAGATACTGCTCCTTTCACGAGTCCCTGCAGCTGTAGGCAGTTTTCACGGCATAGTTAACACTTGATTACAGAACCCTTGTCAGTTGTAGGCAGTTTGCCAAATGCGTTCAATTGACGACTCGTAGCAGTAGTGAAGACTTGATTATACACTCAATAGAGAAACGGCTCTGACGAAGTTCTTTTTAATTTGAAATTTTCCGCATCTTGATACAAACATTCCTCAGGTAAATCAAGTAAATGAACACCCTTAGTTTTACGGTAAGTAATTGTTTTTGTACCTTTATTTAGTTACTTGATGTCCAGGGCAGAGTAATTATGTAAAAAATGTTCTGGTAATATTTTGGGACGAAAGAAGATCTATAGGTAAACTTAGATAGTAGCAATATTAACAAGGTTCATTGAAATAATTTCATGCTTATGGAACAAGCATCGACATGTTCAGCTATTATATAACCCTACAAATCCATTTACCAACTAAATCCCGGAGAGTATTTCGTAGATGAATAACGTCATGCCATTGAGGGCCTGTATTGATAACAACAATGAATACAATAATACTGGAAAATGCGTGCACAGCCTTGTTGTGAATATTATTCTTGCCAGAGCCTTTAAAGAAACAGGTATCCAAAAGCCAACATCCCCTAGCAATTGCAAACGAAACCACTTCATTGGATGCGTTTTTAGCCAGAGCCCTTGACTAATATATGTTGTGCCAATTGTAGGGTAAATCCACTATAAGCGATGAAAGTATCAGGGCCTTCTGGAAGCACTTGTGTTTCATACATATTTGGCAATGCACTTTAATTCTTTTAGGAACACTGAGATTGATGCTTTATTTTCCAGTATATCTAATTTTTGATAGGATAATTTTCTATGCTACAAAGCAAAAAGTACATGAACTTGTATGGTCATTTTATATGTGAATATCGAATTGGTTAATGCTTCACCAATGTTTATTGGAAAGTCTTAAAGAAAAACAAAGCCATGGGCATTTAGAACACTGCACTTTTACATCCCGTAATGTTATTTATATTTGCGTTTTGAAATAAATTGTAATTGTTAAACATATATTTCTCATATATATTTTTCCATTTTAAATCATTGTCAAGAGGTCACAACAGACTGTTAAGCTATTGCAAAGCATTGTCAAAGAGATTGTAACGAATCATAAACGTATTGTCAAGACATCCCATCGTATTGTCAAGCGATTGCATTGCTTAGAAATCAATTAAATAATTTCAAGCAAAGGATTTCTTCTATCTTCCTCTTTTCATAATATGGCGACCTACTATCATAAAAGGATCTACGCAATGCAGGAAACCAATTAAAAGTTGAACGACTAAATCCCAATCCAAATCATGACAATTGGAGACATTGAACAGAAAGCTGATGCATAGCGCACTACTGCCAAAGATTAATCTTCGCCACTCCTGCTGCCGCTCAACTACACACTTTAAAACCACATTCCAGAGCATCGTGCCGCGGCGTCCATCTTGGAGGTATTCAATGTGGGTTGACGCTGTACTAAAATCACCACACTGTAAAGATAAATGTACAGACAACATAAGATTGAATGCTCTTGTGTGACCAACAAGGTATATAGTAACACAAACTTACCTGGGACTATTAACCTTTATATATTGAGTGTCAATCAAAAATGCTACCACTACCACGTCTTTGGAATACCAAAGCCAGGGATTGAACCCCAGTTCTCCCTCAATCAGATCGGACAACATACCATTGAGCTACTGAGCCAGTAAAAGTGTTGAATGTTGAATGTTTTATTCTTTTATTTGTTAGCGTTTTACGTTTCCGTCGTGGCGATTACTTGCATAGGGTGTAAAATTCTTGATGTGAGGAAGTCATCAAGTTGGCTTGCGGAAGGACGCTGGTTCTAAGAAGGTGTCATTTCTATGATGGGATACTGGGGTCTTCCCATTCCAACAAAAGCTGGAAAAGTCGCCGTATGACCTAAGTTTTGTCGGCATCACCCTAAATCAAAAGAAACATCACTTCACATTCCCCAAATGTACAATGCGTCAGAATGGTATCTGCATATTATGGGGAGTAGGAGATTGTTGTCCGGAATGAATATCTATCAGTTGGAATACATCCTTTCGTTAATGCTTGCAAGTATATTCATTACGCTAGTAAGTCAAAATAAATTGCTTGTTATCGGCTATCTAGTGTTCATATTTATAAACGCAACAGTTGTCATTTAAAATAGCAAAGAAACCCATGTATGCCACTTTTATGTAACACAATACACATAGTTGAAAAATATGAGCATTAATCGCAAAATGGTGAACTTTCTGGCTTTAATAAAAGTGTTTCTGGCTTATACTATTGTATTGATTAAATAAATTTCAAGGATAGTTCAATATACACTTCATACACTACATAATGATTTCCAAGGGATCCGCCGTCAGAATATTGTTACTGTCATAACAAATTAATACTTCTTATATATACATATGATTCGAGTTGATGTGTACAAAGGTGGATAAAATCTAACTCTATTGAAAGTAGTGGACCGGTATTATTAATCGACAATTTCCATTCGATTCTCTGCTCTTTGTACGTGATTCGGCATTTTCTGATATGAAAGGAAAGTCACCTACTCATATGAACAACAAATTAGACAGTACTGAATCAGTTTATACAGTTTATATCTTTTTATCAACCTTTCTAGCCTTGCACTTCTTGCGTGACAACCTCACGGCTGCTAAACCCTATCTCCACAACCAAAAAGTGGTGATAAGTAAAGGAGCTGTAAATAAATATGCCAGCGTGTTTTAAAGTGGTGGCGTTTTCACATTAGTGAACATGGCGTTATACAGTAGTTGTGGCGCTGTGGCAGACGGTAAGCTATAGAATGTCTGACTGTAAATAAGTAGTTTTATTCAATGAGAAATAAGGTATGCTTACAGGGATGTCATTAACCTTTTTCAGTTTATTGTTTTTAAGTTATTTTAGAATCAAGAGAAGCATGTGTGTGAATAATTAGTGGACGACTTTTTTTTAAATCACATTAGAAACCTTCTATAAATTTAAGTATCATGCAGACATAGTTTATCTATTGCAGATTATGAGTTTCAAGCGAAAAGAAAAAAGTGCACCTCTAGTAACAACTTAAAAGAAGAAGAATATCTTACCAAGCCTTGTACACTGAATGCATTAATTCAAATGAACAAGTATCCCACTGAAGGCAAGTTCTACAACCAGAAAACATACTCCTCCAAAATATCGTCATTTCATTTAAAAAGGGCTCAGTTTGTTCACCGATCAAAAAAACAGGTCATAAAACAGAAAAAAACCTTCCAAATGAAACAAGACTTTTGACAAGTCATTCACTTTCAAATCAAGAAACACTAAGTTATGAGATGTTCCTATAACAATGGATAAAGAGAAGTACTTTAAAATGTTAGCGAAATGTTCAGATCTTAAAGGCGTATGCTAGATAAAATTTTCACGAGGCAGAAATCGCATGACGCACCGATTACGACACCGTTTCCGGTAAAGTTGATTTTCAACGCTTGGTCAAAACTAGTTGAAATGATAGTGTGTACGTTTCAGGACGGCATGATAACTTTTGACTATCACTGTCCCGTTACGTCCATGCTTATTCTGAGTATTTCTGTAAGGAAATCCGCAATCAAAACGTACGCAAGATAAAATTTTCACTGGGCAGAAATCGCATGGCTCACCGTTTCCGGTAAAGTTGCATGGTTTTGGATATTCGGACAATCGCTGTGTTTATTTCTAATGCGTGATCAAAACAAATCCAAATAATAGGATGTATGTTTCGGGACAGCGTAATAACGTTTGACTGTCACAGTCCCGTCACGTCCGAGCTTGTTGTGCGTATTTATGTAAGGACACCTCCGATGAAGTTTGTTGGGAACGTTTTCTGGTACATGTACATATGAATGTATTTGTAAAGATAACAGGTCTGATAATGAATCTATGTTGACATTAAAGCATACAATTGTCTCGCTGATACTATGCCCCAACGATAACTTGATATTTACAAACATGACTATAAATAGATTAAAATGGAACATAGGGAATTCAACATTTTTCTAACATGTTACAATCTAAATATTTCTAGATTTTGTACCATTGAAAAATTTGCTCAGTGGTAAAGCATACTGTCCATGTTTAACAGATCTTTTGCCGTGCGGGTTCGAAACTCAGCATCGACAGTTAATTTTTATTTCACTTTTGCATACTATGAAAATTAAATTCCATCATGAGCTCTGTGACAACACGACAGAGAGGTATATAAAGGCGATATGGCAGATCAGAAAAGTTTAGTATATATAAAAAGATGATATTGATTAAATGCATGCATTTTAGCCATGCAAAAAATGAACATACTTAATGTGTTATATAAAGACATATATACGAAAACAAACCATCAAAGAAAGAAACAAAAGCAAAAATGAAAACGAATAGGAAAACAAACAAAAAATCTGAAAAAGAAACCTCATGAGGATTCGAACACACACAAAGATTCGCTTATATCCAATTATTGTCTGCATTTTACCCAACTGAGCTATGTTGCCATATATAGTGGACGCAACTTGACCCCGATGGTTGACCTTTGCATTATAATACGTAATGAGGCAAAACCTATTGTTAAAATGGAGTGTACGTAAAACACGAGCAGCACGAGAAAAAGGAAATATTAATTTGTGTAAATATAAATTAGTGTATTGGAAGTTTTAACTGATCAAATGTAAGTATATATACTTTGATACTGCACAGTATACAAACTAATTCCATGTAAATATGTACACGGCTACCCTAAGCACCCTTGATTTTTATAATGAAATAATCGAAATGAATAACCAGCCTAAGGTCAACCATCGCGGTCAAGTTGCGACTACTATACTAAGTGGATATTTAAAATGGGAGAAATACTAATATTTGCTTGTCAAGTAATGTGAAAGCATTATGAATTGTTATTTCATCAGTTATCAGGAATTAGACTCGTCCTCCCGTTTCGGCGGGAATCACGTTATCATTGGGGATTAGTATTTTTGAACGTAAGTTTTGTGTTTTTGTTTCTCTCATTTCAGTGTTAACGACTGAAACCGGTGTCGAGGTAGATATCTCCTCGCACTTTTTCACATATTTCAAAAGATTTTAGTCTCTAATTTAAAATTATGAGTTACATTTGACCCATTTGACGTTTCTTTATGAATATTTATTTGTAATCGTTTGGAGTCTGACCAGTATTTATGACTACTATTTATAATGTTTTTTTTTTATTTCTCTGCATGAAGATCACAAACCAGCATCATAAAGGGGCAATAATTCAAACTGAAAATGTGAAAAATCTAATTCGGTGACTACCCTTTTTCTTTTTATAATCAAAAGTAAACATTATATTCTGCTATTCTTGCAAGTTTAATCAAATTCCTTTATGTAGATTTGGAACTGCTAAAGGAAATATACAATATTTCATAATTATGATGCTTTTTTGACTTAGAAAACAACAACAACACACAAGTGTCATGCAACTATTTCTTGAATTTCATTAAAATTTCTTTTTGTTTTGAAGGGATATAATCATGTCTTATGAGATTTGACTAGCAGTTATACTTCATGAATCATTTATTTGATTCCTTGATCTTATATGTTATGGCAGACACGCTCTAGATTTCAACATACACTTGTACCATGGTCATGCATTATAATCTGAAATAAAATGAAAACGAAGTCGGTGACCCCCGAATTTCTTTTTATTTTTAAGTTACTTATAGAATGAACTAACAATATATGAAATATGAACAAAATCTGTTGTTGGGAAAAAAATGGTGAAACTCTAGCATACGCCTTTAAACAATGGCATATTTCTTTTAAGGGAAATTTCATTACTTCTAATGTTTACCTGTGTAAGTATCAT
Source organism: Mercenaria mercenaria (assembly GCF_021730395.1). Lineage (NCBI taxonomy): Eukaryota > Metazoa > Mollusca > Bivalvia > Venerida > Veneridae > Mercenaria > Mercenaria mercenaria. The sequence goes on from NC_069368.1 coordinate 14,546,525, forward strand.
ACATATTTGGACCATTTGCATGTGCGTTTATGATCTTATAATGTGTCTATGCATCGTAATATAGCTCGAATACAGACAGATATCAAAATTTACAAATGTGCGAATCGGGAGAAACCTCTTGACACCACAAGTTTTAAAATATTTTAATGGAATTACAGTCATCCTGTAGTCAAAGTGTTGTTACACGGAACTACATTCTCCGATTTTAGGACCAAATTTTATCAATAAAAAAATAAGTTAAAGTGTAAATATTTACAATTTGAAACCCGTGATAGCGGGACCATGGAAATGTCGATAGCTCTTTTCCTTATCATCACTTTTTGGTGGTGGCGCTAGGGTTTAATAGCCGTGAACCTGTTCGTATGTCCATTGACAATCAAAAATCATACAAACAATATTGAGCTGACCAAGATGCCAGGTAGCTATCGTCACGTGACTGAGAATCGCGATAAAAATGCTAATTGTGCGTGGGAAGACATACATGTGGAAATACCTTCTTTCACGTAAGTTGTTAAAAATACCCCGAAATCATTCCTATTTAAAATCAAGCAACAATGCAACAGGATATTATGTAGCAGTATAGCACTGTATACATATATGGACAAGTGGTTCCGACAAATTACTACCACTGTACATATATTATCGTAGATTGCTGAGACGCCATACAATAACATGTAATAAATGAAAATAGCCGATTTTCATTTAGAATCCAGGACCTTAATCATAACTATACTCCATGGCATACGGGAAAATTCTACGTTTGTAATAACCTTACGAGCGTGCTTTAAAATATGTATCACCGAATACGACTTAACTCCTAATTACTATTTCTGATGAAAGTATATATTTTCTCGTAAGAATAGGATAAAAATTATTATTGGTTTATACCACTGGCACCAGACCAGAAAGAAAATGCCTCTGTACAGTGTACATGTTATACCCTACCCACTAGGTATTCTATAGAATATGAAAATGAACCAGGGGTAGGGTATAACATGTATAGAGGCATTTTATTTTCTTTCTGGTGGTTTAAAAATGTGTCTAAGACATAATACTGCTGAACATATCATGATTTACTTTGTGATGGCTTAAATTCAAAATATATCTAACGTCTATCATTATATATCAAACGACTTTTCAATTCGCATCATTATTATACTAACTCTTTGCTACAACATAATGGTAAGTTTAAATTTCGTTCTATGAAAAATAAAAGTAGAAATTAAGTTGCATAGCTGTAACTAAGATTTTTTCCTTTTTTTAAGGCACATGTAACTTACGCTTTTAGCACTTTCACCTTCCGTTAGAAAAACATTAATTACCCAGACAACCATTCATCCCATCCTCATTGCAAATTCACTTTTTAGGTGGCCGGGAGTTGGAAGGATAAATGATGTTGAAGGTTTACTTCTATGATGAAACGCTTAATGTACTCTTTTAAAGATTTACGTCTCAAATTAAAATGATTAAATTAGAAAATATAAAATGATGTTTACTGCCACATGCTACACAGGAGCGGCAAAAGACTTTTCGAAAATTTCAATAGGTACAGCATAATTAAAAAGCAATTTATTTTCCTCAGCATTCTAAACGCAAGTAGGAGTCTCTAGATACTAGCTGCAGATGTGCCCAACAAGTTTTATTAATATTTCAAATTTGACTATAAACGCTTTGATGTTGCGTTTATTTATTTTTCTATTCAATAAAATATGCTTTTTAAACATTCCCTTGCTTGTAACAGAAATCGTCAGTTCCAAATTAGTGTGAGAATGCAGTTTATGTTTTGTTTACCTCTTGTAAATTTAAACTGATTTGATGTGTCTGTTATTACTCGAACTTCAGCTTAACTGCCAGCTGTGTAATATTCAGAAGTACTATCTTATTGTAGTACATTTGTATCTGCTCAAATTAATTGTGATAATAGTGATTTGTTGAACCCATCAATATTCTGTAGCGCTTTATATTTGTTTCATGTTAAAATACATATTCTACATAGTAAACCAATGTTTTCAAAACACATTGTTACCGTTCATGAGAGTCTGATACTTTTGATATAATTGCAGTTTGTAATATTATTTTGATGTTGAAGTCATTTCAAGTATAGAAAACGTTTGTTAACTCTTTCTTTGTAATATGTATTTTGACTGATCTGCGAAGAAAGCTATAATATTATAAAAAAGGAGATTGCGCAGTACAATTAATATTAAATGAAGCATACACGCAAATAAAATCGACATTTAGTTAATTTAATATCTTTTGATTGTATTGTTTAGGAACACAGAGAAGATACAAGACTAGTATTTAACATGCGATTATATACAAGGTGTTTCAAATCTAAAATACTTGTTATTAGACTGGCAATGCTGTTGGAAGAAATGGCGGATTAATGAATTCATCTGTGGGTTGCGCCGTAATGTGTTCCCGTTCAGTTTGGTTTGTGATATTGTAATGAAACTTGGCCTATAGGTAGCTTTAAGTAAGACCATGAATGGGATCGTATATCGGGATGGTAGAGTCAAAGTTAACTTCGGTGTTACGAAAACAAAAAACAAAAAAAAAAAAAACAACAAAATCTGCTAAATAACAATAGTTTGGATTAAAGTTTTGAAATCACATTTGACATTTATAAAGCAAAGTCAAGATTGGGATTGCATTTTGGTTCAGTGTGTCAAGTTCAGCACAGCACAACTGAATTCATCTGTATATTTTGAAAGTTCCACCGTGGTGTAGTGGTCTTAGGCATAGTATTATTGTACCTTTTCTAATGTAGAAATTTTGGAGACCAGCAGAAGGGTGATAGTTCAAATCCCTGTACGGGTTTGAAAGATCCATTTAGATGCCCAAGGGTCAAGGTCAATGCCACAGTTACTAACATAATATTTTGCTTTCACTGGGATCGTCATAAAGGCGGTTTTACGTTTATATCTTTAGTTGGGATTGGCATACTGTTGACATCTTTGTGTACTGCAAGCTTCTTTGGACTGTAACTGGGGGTCACTGTTACTTACATCGAAAAATAAATTCCGATCAATTACTGTATTTAGGAATTAACAAATAAGAAGAATCAACAAAAACACGTGTAGCGTTTGTTCATAGATAATTATTAACTTCCAACGTTTCGGCGTTAAGCCTTCCTCATGGAAGAATAACAATAAAAAACGGACGTGACGTCGTTAAACAACGTCGCGTAAAATGTATACAATGTTTAGATCTACATTATTTATAATGTTAAATAAATTAAAAATAACGTTCCTTTAAACGGATTTAACAAACATACCGAGTAAATTGTCGGATAGTGTTTATACAAAATTTCCTATACTTATGTATATAAAAAACAGAAATAGGAAAAAACAACGATATACTCGGCATTACATATCTATATATGTAGATCAATACAATTAGTTAATTGGTCAATTAATATCAAATAAAACTTAAGAATTTAAACCATCTGGATAGAGCGTTTTCAGTTTATGTATCCACACTGTTTCTTTGCAGAGACGATCAATGTCATTTCTTACAACATCAAAAGGCATAAAAGAAAAGTCCTTTAAGCAATGATCTCGTAAATTGAAATGTGATGCAACCATTGAGGAAAAAGTAGGGTCAGTAAAACTATTAATATCAAATCGGTGACTGTTCATGCGTTTTGATACAGGTTGCTTAGTTTGTCCCACAGACTGTTTGTCACATTTTTTGCAAGTAATCAAATAAATTACACAGTTACTTTTACAGTTTACGTTATGATGTAAACTGTATGATTGACCAGTCATTTGACTGGTAAATTCTGAACATGTTTCGATATTGGTACAATGCGAACATCGGCTACCATTACATGTCTGTGAGAGATAAAGTTTATCACTTTGCTTATTGAACTCTGAACTTATCAAATAGTTTTGTAAATTTTTCGGACGTCTATAGGCAACAACAGGTTTACAGTTCTCATAAACGGATTTAGTTGTAAAGCTTTTTGATAGGTTCAAAATACTCCAGTATTTATTAATAGTGTTACCAATACGTGGAAGCGCTGGATCATACACAATAGTAAAAGGAATTACACTATTTTTGTCCCCAACTTGAGTCTGTAAAGCATCTTGCTGAGATATATTGACTACTTTTTGGAAGCACGGTCTAACACATCATGTGGGTAACCTCTGTCAACGAAGAATTCACGAAGCTGTGATAATGAATGTTTGAACTTGTCATCATCTGATATCATACGTCTATAGCGTTTTGCGTGACTATACGGAATACCGTTCTTACATTGTTTGGGATAACATGATGTATAGTCCAAGTACTGGTGGTTATTAGTTTCTTTCACATATATGTTAGTTTCGACACATAAATTCTCTCTCTTGGATATATTAACATCTAGAAACGAGAGCGAATCTTGTGAAATAGTATACGTAAACTTTATGTCAGGATGAAAACTGTTTAACTCTCTGATGAAAAGTTCTAGTTCTTCCAAGGAATGATCCCACACCATAAAAATGTCATCAAGGAAACGCAGCCAAAGTGTCGGTTGTAGATCTCGATTTCTAAGGAAGTCTTGTTCAAATTTTCCTATAAATAACGATGCGTATGATGGTGCCATTGAGCTGCCCATCGCAGTACCCATTTTTTGGAGATAAAAATCTTCATCAAATTTGAAATAATTATTTTGCAGAACAAGTTTAATGAGTTTTGCGATATCGTCACTTTTCAATCTTCCATGGCAATGCTCGTCCAAAAAATATTTACATGCGTCTATTCCGTCGCTATGCGGTATGTTTGTGTATAGAGAAGAAACATCTAGTGTCACTAAATAAGTACCCTTACTCTTGAATTTGAAACTTTTAATCTTTTCAATAAAGTCAGTTGTGTCTTTAATATAAGACGGTAAGTTTATCATGTGCGGCTTGAGTATATGATCAAGATATTTTGAAATGTTCTCCGTGGGCGAGCTGCATGCCGACACAATGGGTCGCCCGGGATAATTTAGCGGTAGATTGCTGTCGGGAGTCTTGTGTATTTTCGGCAGCACGTAAAATACCGGAGTTCTAACAGACTCTGGAAACATGTCAAATTCCTTAGTTACATTACTATTTGTCTCTTCCATACTTTCAATACATGTAGATATATTCTTAAGAACATTCTCTTTAGGATCTTGTTTAAGTTTTTCATAATATTTACCATCACTAAGTTGCCTCAGAATCTCTTTCTTGTAATCCTCCGTATTCATTATAACAATTGTATTAGATTTGTCAGCTTTCTTGATAACAATCGATTCATCTTGAGATAATTTTCTGAGCGAATCTAGTTCAGTTTTTGAAATATTACTATATCGTCTTTTCCTGTTACATTTCTGTAATATTTCTTCAGTAACAGCTGTTATATAAAAGTCTAAGTACATATCGCGACCAGCTGGAGGAGTAAAAGATGACTGAGACTTATTGTAGAATGGAAGACCATGATAATTATCTGTATCTGCAGTGTTATCATCGCTCTCGCATTCGCTGTCATTTATTATTTTTGAAGCAAAATACTCCTTTAGACGAAGCCTGCGATTGAATTTAAAAATGTTTTCTGCTAATTTAAGCTTATCATGCGAGTTAGATTTCGGGCAAAATTTTAACCACTTACCTAGAAGTATGTAGTCATCGTCTGTAAGGTTTTTACTCGATATGTTTAATACTCTCTCCTTTCCTTTCCGTATTTTCTGTAACCGCCGTTGCGTTTTTCTCCAGGATTTTTTGTCCGGGGCCCGGATGAAGCGCCTTTGTCGTTTTCTGCCGTGTCGGCCCTTCCCTCCAGCAGTGCTGCCACACTCGTAACTGCCTTCACTAGGTTCTGCACTGTCTCCTGCAGTGTTGTCCCGGTCTTCACGTCCCCCTGCAGTGTTGCCCCGGTTTTCACGGCCTCTGCGTAGGTTTTCTGTGGGCCCGGGGTTTTCATGTTTTTTGACATTTGAAGAGTAGATTCATCGTAAGCTTTCGAAATCTGGTTGCTAGTTCTTCTGCCGAAAGTATTTTTGTTGGTTTTGGTTGATTTTGTTTCAGTCTTCTTTCCATTGCGTCTCCGTTTTGATGTGCTATTAGATTGTAGCTCAACACGAATCTCATCTTTATCGTTATTAGACGTGCGATTTTTTTTTCTATTGTCAATCAAATGAGACAGCTTCTTTTCATGTTGACTGACGATAACGTCTTTTTTCTGTTCTATCCAGTGGTGGATTTTTTCATCAACGTTAAAAAGTTTATCATCGCTCATCTTATTTTTTAACTCACTTCTCAGAGTTTCCATCTGCCTGCCAATCTCCTGAGCTCGCTGCTGTTGACAGTCACGTACCCTGTCACAAATTTCTCCGCTTAGCTTCACCAAGAGGCTGTTAATTGCTTCTTGAAGCTTGGCACAATATCTATCGTTTCCCACATTCACTTTCAGCTTCAGGCGTAGACCTTTAGGTATGACACTCTCCGCCCTGCAGTTTTCCAAAAAGCGTGCGTGTAAAACGCTCTTCATTTGCTTTTCCGCCAGTTGTTCTATCTGTTGTACACGTGGATCTCCAGATGCCATGTTGTTGTATGTAGAAAGTTATTAACAAATAAGAAAAATCAACAACAACACGTGTAGCGTTTGTTCATAGATAATTATTAACTTCCAACGTTTCGGCGTTAAGCTTTCCTCATGGAAGAATAACAATAAAATCAACGGACGTTTTCTTTTTTTTTTTTTTTTTATTTAGGAATGAAATATTGAAGTGGAACTTAATAAGTAGGTAGCTGTGTAGGGGATTCTCTGTAGCAACTAGGATCAAGGTTTCTATTATGTCAAAGTTGTTTTTGCTGAAGGTAGAAAATGTTTCGAAAAACCTGGTTGTCTTGTAATTTCCACGTCACTTTATTTCCTTATAATCTGAAGAACAAGAAGTCTACATTATATTTGCATAATGCTATTTTCTGTATTTGACTGAATTATATTGTTCCTTTGTGGATTATTACATTTCATTGATTATTGCAGTATATTCCTTTAAACAACCACTTCATTTTCTAAATCTAATTAGTTTGGCATAAAACATAGGAGATCCATCTGATCCCAAGAACGTGAAATTTGATTTATAACACTAAGCATGGCACTTTGGTATTACCTAATAGAATTAAATATTTTTGTCAGAACGCAAAACTACAAGTTCTAAATCCTATTAGTAAAAGGCAAGTATGAATATCCAAAGCGTAAAGTCACGTTCCAAATATTCGCAGCATCCCAAAAGTGCATACTAACAATGAAGAAAGATCGCAGGTCTAATTGTGTGCAACCCTACACACAACCATTAATTTTGTTGCAATGTACACAGTGGTGCAGCCAAATGGTATCAAAGGTGTTCTTCACTGAAAGTTTGATTAAAGGTGAATAATCAGATTCTGATCAAGCAAAAGATGTGTTTGAAATTTTATAATCTGATCACTACACTTATTTTTGTTCAAATGGCGCTTCACATTAGATAGATGGGGGTATTTTCAAAACTTGATTTAGTGTTGCACTTTCCATTACTGCTCATGAACAGACTCAATCAAACCGAGTCTGCAATTTTCACTGTTTGCCTTGTTCTCGGTGCTCCCGAGGGATCTACTTTCCAGATTTTATTCCTTTGCTTTTTGCCCAACCAAGAGAGATATTTTATAATATTAAGTATTACAAATATATCTATATTTTGCCTCAGGTTTGATGTTAATATAGGACCGGATTTATACAGTTAACGATTTGTATTAACTATTGTATACTAATACACTAGCTGAAATTGTTTCGTATTTCAAGTTTGAAAAATTGTTATTTCCTCCTTTGGCAACGAAAACAGGTTGGAATTGAATATATTTACAAGTTTGTCTCAGATTGTTGAACTATCACGATTTCTATCACATACAAATGACATGGAATTAAAAAGAAGTACATCTTTTTTTTTTCAAGTGATAATTTGTTATAAACCACTGGACCAGGTACATACATCAAAACCACTATATGTAGGGCAGACCATATTGATGGCTTTACAGATATATAGATTACATTGTAAGAAAAAAATCGAGCTGATTTTATGACATTATTTATTTCACGTTCCACAATTTTCCTGCTTTACTAATTCGTTATCTTTTATTTTGTTGCAATTTATTTTTATCTAGAATAACGATCACCTATTCCATGTTTATATTCTAGAAAATACGGATAAACGACGTCGCACATGTCCGGTTTACAAAACACTTGTGGCTGTTGGAAAAGAAATAAATTAAGGAACTAAAAGTCACTGGTCTGTGAAGTCATTTCTGTGTGTCCAAATCTACCAGTTGAAACATATCATAACAAATTATGAATGAAAAACTTGTTACTAAGTATTATGTTTCCGAAGTTACTTTTTGTGTTCATTTAATTAACCATCTTCTATACTCTATTCTATATTGTTAAGTTTTGTAATAACTTGTTGAATGTACTGCAATACACAGAATACATAAAATAGATCTAGAATTTGTGTTAAATATTTTTTTCCTCAGACTTTGTGATATTATTTTTTCTTACCTTAATTCTAAAAAGCTATCACTTCATCAAATGAGGTTCATTACTGCTCTCCGCGCTCTTTTCTGTCTAAATTCCTCTGTGGTTTTACGTTTATATAAGTTAAATTATCTAAGGAGTACATAATATTCACAGATAACTACATTCATATCTTATATTACGAAAAAATGTTATGTAGAGTTTCATTTATTTAATATATTTTAATGCATTTTTCTGGAAACTAATTCCACTATGTATTTCAAATATATCTGGATTAGTTAAAACTGGCGTTGTGATGTGTTTGGAAAAGACTTTTAGTTGAATACGAGTAGTCGAGAGATTTAGAAAAGGAGGCAAGAGAAATGAATGAGTGGTGTTGTAGCATAGCCAATTCAAGTCTGGTAGTCTTTGTTTATACAGAGTTTGGTTAACAAAACAAATAACGAAATCTCTAATGAGCTTTTAAGACCCTTTAAATGCATTTAGACATGTACTTAAAAGGAAATGCATTGATGATTATAAGAAGTTAATACACATTAGTACAAGCATATTTAAAGTTTAATCCTTGCATTAAATTAGAAAGTCCATGAAAAAAACACACGGACAAGGAAAGACCTCACAAAAGAAAAAGAAGTAAATTGTCCATTACGTTAAATAACTAAAAGGTTCTATGTAGAATATAAGTAAGTCTTTAAGTTATCCCAAATTATTATTTAAAACTTCAAATTGAATGTACAAAATTTATCTCTTGAATGATTTGAAAGTGCACTCCACAGCCGATAGCAGAATATTTGAAAGAGAATATACAGTATCATCATTATTACTCTATCTTTAAAAGTCTTAAAACGTTAATATGATGAAAACCTAGGTATAAAATAGTATAAAAGGGGTAACTATTTTGAGTGACAAATATGATATGTTCACTTTTGACGATTGATGAGGTTGTCTTTGGAACATGGTGGGGGTAAGAGTGAGGTTGGGTGCGCACCATAAACCGGTTTAAGTTCCCCAGTGGTGTTTTTGCCACTGACCGTTCCAAAGCGGTGCCCCAATGTGTTCCTTTGTTTGTTCGTTTTGTCCTTGTGTGTTGACTTTGTGTACGCGCGTGTGTGTATGCTTATTCTCGTCTTGTCCTTATGTGTTAGCTTTGGGTGTGTGTGTGTGTGTGTGTGTGTGTGTGTTGTTCGATTTGTCCTGATGTGTAAGCTTTGTGTGTGTGTGTGGTGCACGCGTTTGCGTGCTGTGGGGTTCGTTTTGAGGAGGCTGCGTTTTTGGTGCGTGGCACTCCCTGTTTGATATTTTTCTTTGTTTTTTTTACAGATTGTGCACCAAAAATATTACTGAGTTTATAAAGGGATATAAATTTGTGTAACAGCGAATAAGAGATAAATATTGCTGAGTTCAAAAGGGGACATAACTGTTTGGTTTGTAAAAGCAAACCAAAGATATGGGAATTGTGTGTTATATACCTAAATTAAACAATGTTAACAAGAGTGTGAAGTCTCATTCCATTCCAGTTAGCGGAGTTTCGAAACTAAACCACAATTTTCTAGTCGTAAAGAAGGCATAAAGTTGTAAAAATGCAAAAAAAGAAATTTATAATTTAAAAACAAACATGGAAAACCTCAGGTCGTCCGACAAGACATAAACGAAAATGTTGCAGGCCCAATATGATTGAGCCTGTTTGTGGACAGTAATTGGGATGCAAGCTACCGTTCACGCCATCTAGGCCCGGGTTGAGCAGAACTCAATATTTACAGATGTTATAAGTACTAGGATATAATTTTGAGACATCCGCAGATGTATTCATACGGCGGTGCACATGGAACCTTTCAATGATGCACAGAGTGCAATTCCGTGTATAACCCATGCATTGCATGTCAGATCATCACAATGTTAAAGTTGTGTGAATTTTTATAAGTTCCCCTTAATGGCCACTGAAAAGCCGGCTTACAAACAAAATAAAACCGGTTCAGGACAGTGAATATGTGAGTGCATTAGCTCTATCTGTTTTCCAAATATTCTAGCTAAAAACATCTTTACTGTTATTAAATCATAATAATGCGTTGGACCTTGTTTATTTAAAATTTTCAGTCTTTTAAGACAACATTTCTCTATCGCTAAACTGTATGAGTTGGGAGTTCAAATTTAGATAAAATCTTTTGATATGAGCTAATATGACCTTTTCAAACGAAATGCTCTCTCTTGAATTTCCTCTACGGCATATACGATATCTCAAGATGTCGACCCGAAAACTGATTACTCTTCGTCTTAACAAAGTTGATAAAATAATACTTACTGTTGTCGTTTATAAAATATTATTTGACACAACTTTTCACATAGACTTACACGATTGACATATCTGACAATATTTGAGACATTGGACTTAAAGCAGACTTAAATGTAGCTTAGGTCAAGAAAATCCTAGGTTTTAACACCTACACGATATTTATGTAGTTTTGCAAATACAATTTTAAATAGTCGGGATAATTTACTTTGAATATAGAAATTGTTTTAAACTTAAACCAGAAAATAACAAAATATATACTAACGACTTCCCTTTGAGACTGGCATCACCACCTACCCGCTCAGATATAATTGAAAAATTAACTCATATAGATCTACAAGAACTTGTGAAAGGAAATCTGAATTCTCAGACACAAATCATCAAATAAATTATGAATAATTCCACCGCCATTTTCAGAGAAATATACATCAAATCCCACATGTTGTTCTAACAAATGTGTAAACATGCGTATTGATCATATATAATTTAAAGACCTCCAAGTGTTTTTGATTTTTGTAAAGTGTATGTATAAATTGTACCCATTGGTAATCAAACATTGATTTAAGATGTTGAAGTTTTGTAGCGAGTGCTGTAAAATATCAGCAGGTAATCGCTTATCTTGTTTAAATGATTTCTTTCCTAATTTTTATGGTTTTAATTTATAACGTTTTTTGTCCGTTAGGAAGATAATTTAGTTTTATGATGAACTATTTTCGGCTTTGTAGCATGCAATATGTATATTTAGAATGAAGTGTTAGGTATAATTCCATTCAAAATTAAACTTTACATGATAGCTTCCAAACAATATCAAATTACGTGAAATGCCTCTGTATGGATATGCAGTCAGCATATATCAAATGTTTCAAAACAAATGTTAAGCTTTTCATAATTGTGTTTAGAATAGTAATTTATTGTCATTTATTGTCATTATTTACGGAATAGTATGACTCGAGACAACTTTATTCTGTCTGAAATATTAAACCTATTCAATTAAACATTTATGTACCACTGGCACAATCGTTCTAAAATTATTTCAGTTTTAACGTTTGTGGCACTGAGCAGATCTTCAATTCATTTAACACATTATATATAAACAATATATTCTTACAGTTCTTAGGCGTACTTTCGTGCTTAGAAGACATACAGAATCTATTTGTGTTACATGTGTTACAGTAAAGTAATTTTTTAGCAATACGGCAACACTTTTGAGAATTCTTATGCGATTAAGAGGCAATTATTTCGTGCAAAAAATGTCTGGCATGTCTCAATACAGATAATCGATAAAAGACGATTTCTAAAATAGTTGAGACAAACAGTACATGCCATTAACCAGTGTACTAGTAATTAGCGCAATGTGACAAAATTGTCTCTTTGATTTGAAGAGAAATTCAAGGATAGCAAACATTAAAAAAAATATACTAAATCAATCCTTTCTTCAAAAAACGTTGATACTAAATGCCAAATTCCAAGAGCATTGAGAATTTTCATGCATATAGTTCAATAAACTTTCATGAAAGTGCGAGGGGAACAAAGTACAATTCAATGCTAGGTACAGCTGGTAGATCAAGGAAAGATAAAGCCAAATTAATTTAAAATAGACGATAAAACATCTTAACGTAACTGTTTCATTGTGATTTATTTCGTAAGAGAGCACATATGCTCTGAAATCATATGAGTTATAAAATAAAATAATCTTATCAAGGTTTAAAACAAAACAAATCCTACAATATTATCTGAAAACGTATGCTTCTACGTACTGTATAAATGTATAAGTTGTTTCTGAAAGTTAATCAAGTGCAAATATAAACAAACTTTCAAATTACGTAAAATTATTTATTAGGGGGTTTCAGCTTTGTTAAAATGCAGTTCAGGTAATGGTACTTGTAGACTTTACATATGTATCTATAAAACTTTTCTGCAATGTGCTGTTTACCAGTTTATAGTTTAAATCTAAATTTTGCTGGATTGAATTGAATCAAATCTTGAAGAAAAATGTATCTAAATTTATTACTGATAACATGCAATAAATCATTAATGAATGGATTGCATGACTATAGTCAGAACTATTGGCCCCTGGTTCTTCGGGCCTAGGTCATTAATTTTGTCCACTGACCGGTAAGCTATAGTAAGGATTTAACATTATATAACATTAACCATAACCTCAAATGTTAAAACATGTATATGTTATGCAACTCTTAACTAATGAAATTAGGTTTCAGTTTGAGAACGCTGCCAGATAATTTTTTATTGAAAATGTAAAGTAGTTATTGTTTATTTCAATTTTTTTTATTTCCCTGTCTTAAAATCTGTAACGCAGATTTACGATTATAATTTATAAACATTTACGTTCTTGTAGAATTGGTCTAAGAGCACGTAAAATCGAGAACGATGAAATGCTCCACGTATTGACTTTCTTTATCGTCACAATAATTGTTGGGCGACGAACGGATGCTTATCTTTGCCACAGTTCAAAATTTGCAGACGCTTTCTTTGTTCAAAGTGTGGTACGGCGACGGTACCTTCAACGTCTCCCCACCACATTTTTTCAGCAATTCTACACGATACATTGTGACAATATGGACAGAGTTCTCCCCCACGTCTTCTGTTTGCTGCCTCGGAAGTCGAGGGAAACATATGAGACTATGTTTCTGGCCATTAGGGACAAAATGAATCGTTTCCTGCCAGGGTTTGAACTATGTGGTGCGGTGTTCCTTGTGGATTTCGAGACGTCGGCACACCTGGCTACACGGGCCGTTTTTCCTGCAATCAAGTTCGAATGTTGCTTCTTTCATTTTTCTCAGGCCAACTGGAGGAACCTTGTCATTTGCGGACTCAGACAGCTGTTTGTCGGCGACACAGACTTCGCTCTACAGGTACTTTCTTTACGACACAAATTTCGCTTAAAATATAAATATATATTTATATGAGACATAATTATGGAGATGGCATTCTTACCTGCAGAGCGAATTAGAGCGGCGTATGAAGAGCTGAAAGTGTGGAAGGAACCCTTGTATCTACCGGCAAAGTGGTCAGTCTTCGACCGTGTCATGAACGATGATCCGCGGACGACAAATTTCCTTGAGGCTTGGCATCGCCGTTTCTCGACCGTGGTCGGCGAGTCTCACCCGATTATTTACAAATTTATCGAGGTACTCTTATCCGAGCAGTCGGCAACAGAGACGCGCAAAAACTCTTTGTTGCGCGGAGAAACACCTCCACCGCCAAAAAAGAAGGACCTTTCGCGCAATAAACGAATCAAACTTATCGTTGAGCAGGTGGACGAGCGAGCCACTTTGGACTTCCTAGCTGGAATTGCACACAATGTGCATTACGTACGTTAGAAGTTAAACTATGGTGATTAACTATGGTAAACTATGTGATTAACTATGGTGCTGTGTCGTTGCTGCTTCTTTCAACAGATTCATGATTTGAACCGACCGAACCTTTCAGATATATGTAAAAACCTCATTGTGAGTTGCTAAATACACAACACTTCCCTTATATAACATTTCACCATTTATATGATATTATTTACACAATGTAGTATAAGGTATTTCTAAGGTAATTTAACCCCTGAAAATGAAGAAATGTGTAAATAAATTATGTTTCGATGTTTTGTCGATGTTTGTCGATGTTTGTGTCGATGTTTTTTGTCGAGCTTTTGTCGCGTCGGCGTTTTGTCGTGTCGATGTTTTGTCGCGCTCCCGATTTACTCAATAAAGGTTACTTCTACAAACCTTACTACACGTAGTTTAGAATAGTTTAGAAACAGTTTAAAAAATATTTGCCGATAATCATCCGTGTGATATGTAATAATGAAATAAATATTAATATAAATAAAAAGCACAGATTTGTCAAATATCGTTTGCTTTTATAAGCTGCCCCGGTTGACACTATTTCTTAAATTGAAACAATAACAAACAAGGAAATTCAATGTAATGTATCATGTAAGACACGCTGTAACGGGTAATAAAGGCAAATACTGTGACTCCGCACTCTACGATATACTCAAAAGACGATTGTAAATGGTTGCAAGTACAATATAGAACATATAGAATATCAAATCAAGAAAATACCTCGGCATATTAGTGAAATTAATATCGATAAACAATTGTTTACCTTTTCAACATAAAGTATTTGACCTTTTCGATCGAAATTGTAAATTTCCTTAAAGTATCATATCAAAACAGTCATTGTAAGTTCCTGAGGGACTTCAACGGTACCCGTTCAGATTTAAACGGTTTTGGAGGTAAGACGTTTTTTTTAAAAAAACACTTTGTAAATGAATGAGCTAGTACTAATTTAAATATAATCACATATTATAATTTGAGCTTAGATTGCAAGTGTTTCGTTAGATAAATGATCTTTAGTTCTGATGAAGACCGGTGTTGCAGTAATAGCATGGTGACCATACAGTTACCACATATGTAAACACGGGTATACGTTTATGTCCGATTTTGACTTTTCAGATGCAATAGGGTAATGTAGTCTGTTATAACGTTACACACATACCTCAGATTATAATAGAACAAAAATAAAGTTCGTTTGTGTTATTGCACGCAATTGTTCCTTCTTGGAATTTCTCAACATCAATGCAAACAAAAATGTGGACTTTCTTGTATTTTTGAGCTAATTCTGAGTTAGTAGTATTCATCTTGTGTTCCACAGCTTAAAATATCAGTTACATGTAATACACATAGTGTCCTGATCAAATAGAGATGTCTTTCTATGGAATATGTTTATTAAAACTACGGCAATAAAATGGACTTATGTACAGTTTGTCAAATTATTCCTTTATTCGCCTATTCTAAACTAGTCTCATGGGTAATTCTATTGAAAAATATATTATTTGTGAACCGATTTACCATGCATGGCTATGTGTTTTCCAACTTCCTCAGATCCATTTCCTTAAAGGCAAATGCATTTAAGAAATATGCTATGAAGCACGCAATAAATATTGAAATAACTAAAGCCCTTAACATTGCACTCTATAGCTAGTTAATGTCAACATTCTAGTAGCCAACATAAGTGTTAAAAATATATCTTTCTTTTTATATTTAAGAGAACTTCATAACAAAGTTTTCTTTTCCATCATTCTATATTTAGTTTAGTTTTGTAACATTGTTTGCGTTTCTTCATTAAAACACATATCAAAGATCAGAGTACTCACAGCAGCACTTATCATTTGTTCATTGTATCTGTGAAATGGTATATGTTTGTATATATTGTTTTAAAAAACTTACAGTATAGCAATATCTTTCGATCAGTCAACATTTATGCAAATGTAGCAATAGCGTGATCTCTTACAAAATGACTTGTTTCTGATGCAGCATACAAAGGAAAGGAACAAAGTTAAGGCATGGAAGTACTTTTGTGGTTGTTTGGTTTTCTGTGAAATATTGAGATGCATCATCTCATCAAACGGTCGTTCCCGCCTAGCAAGGTGACTATGTATTCTGCAGCATAACGCAATAACAAATTCAGCTAGTATCAATTTTCGATTACATAAAAATTGTTTCTGCACATTTTACTAAAACTTACATTACCGAACAAAACAGCATGAATGTCAGTTTTGATCAGGTTTCTTTTTGATAAAGTTTTGACACTAATCATGTCATAGATAGATGATACACTAGTACACGAAGACAGATTAAGATAAAATAAAACAAATTCTTACAACCTTCCGGGGAATATTGTTAGCAGATAAGAAGTAAATCTCAAGAATGTTTCTATTTATTTCATGCAGTGCGATTATTCCTTCTTTATAAAATCCTGTATTGTTATCGTATTATTTATCAGTCCTTTATATTCATTTTGTAAACCTCAGACAACAAATTCTTCAGGAAAAACTTTTAGATGACTGTGGAACTAAATTTGCTGAAGGTAGCTCGGGTTTTTATTCTATATTCGTAAATTTAGTTGTAGTTTTATTGTATAAAATTGTAATTTTACATTATAGTAACCAATTATAAAGCTGAATGAAAAGAGGATGTTTCACTTTGGGAAGACGTACGTGACAGTAATAAGTCTACTTGGTTAATAAAACTACATCTACTCTTTCTACATAAATAAGCGCTGCTAAGCGGTAGCCAACGTTAGGGTTTACGACCAGAAAGGATACAGATCAATGTTTTTCCCCACATCCGTACTGTTCAGCACTTGTATGCAACTTGTTTCAACACTGTGGATCAAGATCAAACTGCACGAATGAGCAGGCTGATATGGATCCATACAGGTTGCAAAGCCCTAACGTTAGTTTTCACACAGTGGTGCTCATTTAAAAATGAAATTAAAGTTTTATTTCCGCCTACAACTTGCAAAATTGATTAAATGTGTGCGGAATTAGATATTGTAATGAGGAGAAGTTACTGCCATATTTATTTAACATTGTTGGTGCGACGGCCTATGAAAATTAAGTTTCCTTTGAAAATAAAGTGACCATATTCTATCTGGTCGTTCTTCTGTCAACAGTCTGTAATGAAGAGCCATTGATCATTAAGTGACCGATCTTTGCTTTTGTAAAACATAACCATGTTTACCAAGTTGAAGAGGAGGAGCATTGCATATTGAAATTATATCCCCTTCTGAATAGGTTGTTTTGTGAATGTGGGGTCTATATTTTGAAAGATGTTTAATTCACAGATATATACAACCCGCCTGCTTAGCTCAATAACCAGAGCGCAGATCTAAGGATCGCGGAATTGTGAGTTCGATCCCTGGGCGTTCTCCGTAACGATTTGATAAAAGACATTGTGTCTGAAATCATTCGTCCCCCACCTCTGATTCAAGTGGGGAAGTTGGCAATTACTTGCGGAGAACATGTTTGTACTGGTACAGAATCCGGGAACACTGTTTAGGTTAATTGCCCGCCGTTACATAACTGAAATACTGTTGAAAAACGGAGTTAAACCCAAAACAAACAAACAAACAAACAAACAAATATACACACGCTATGCGCAATAAAATCGTAAGACTGTACCATGGTTTATTGGGTCACTGAATGGTTCTAGTATAGTGTGATTTATCTATTTAGAAATATAGATTTGCTTTAGGTATTAGAAAACAAGGGCAATATCGCTAAAGTTAGTTAAGGTATCTTGATAAATGTTGCATGTGCCTAACTGCCCTACGATGATCTATTTATATCAGATTTCGTCAAGATTCATCAATGGGTTACATTGTTATGACGGATTTATTTAATTTTAAAATAATGAAAGGGCAATAACTATGCAGTTACTAAAGAGATCTTTTCGAAGGTTACGCGTGCACAATTACCCTATTGCGATCTATATTTGTATTAGGTTTCATGAAGATCCATCAATAGGCTTCTGAGATAAGACAAATCTCTATTTTTAACAAATTTAATGAAAACGCTGTTTTTACTGGGTCCACAGGGATAATATTATATGTGAGCATAGGCAATCATTTTCAGTGCAAAGTTGGAAGCATTTAAAGTTGCTTAAAATCATCAAAAGACATTTCTCTTAAAAACAAACAACAATAAATCTTATATCTTTCATATAAATGGTCTTTATTAAGTAACAAACTAGCACAACATACTGATATGGACCACTTCCGAGTGGACCATGGAGGTATATCCGAGGAAATACAACCATCCTGCATATATTATCATAGAATGCTGAGACGTCATACAAAAATATGTAATCAAATGGAAATTAGCCATTTAGGGTCCAGGGCCTAAATCATAACTTTACTCCATGACTTACGAAAAAATCTATTTTTGTTTAAACCGTATACTATTGTGCTTTTGAGATATATTTCACCGAATACGAATGTACTCCTAACTACTATTTCTGATGGAAGTATGTAATGTCGCTTTGAAAAAGACAACATTTCTATTGGTTTATACATCTGTTTGAGATAGAGATATAATACTACTGAACGTGTCATAATTTACTTTGTGATGGCTTTATTTTTAAAATGTATGTAACTTCCATCTGTCTCCACGTATATAACTATCAAATGACTTTTCAGTTCGCATCAGCAATGTCATTGTACTAGCACTTTGCTACAACATAATGGTAAGACACGTGTATTACGCAGACAACTATTCACACAATCCTCTTTGCAAATTCAGTTTCTCTTGTGATTTGCTCCTATCATTAATAATATCTTCTTTTAATTTTCACGTTTCCAAATATAATGATTTAATTAGAAAAAAATGTGCTGCATGCTACACAGGAGCGGCAAAGACGTTTCGTAGATTTGGATAGATACGGCGTAATTAAAACGCTCTTTATTTTCCTTAGCATTGTAAAAGCATGTAGGTGTTTCTTGACAGTAGTTGCAGATGTGTCGTATGATTTTTGATGTAGTCTTGATTAAACCGCATTACATATTTGACTATAACGCTTTGATGTTCACTACAATATGCTTTTTAAACCTTCCCATACTGGTAACAGAGAAATAGCCAGTTCCAAGATAGTGTAAGAATGTAGTTTATGTTTTGTTTCTCTTGTAAATTTAACTGATAATATTTATCTACAATTAATTTAACATTTGATGTGTCTGTTATTACTCGAACTTCCGCTTCATCTGCCTGCCATGTTTAATATTCCAAAGTGTAGTACATTTAACCTGCTCGAAATAAAATTGTGTTATTATTATGGTAGCTTGATCTGGGATCCTGCATTTGGCTCGAGTGGATTTTGCCAGATTGGATCTCAAGAAGCGCGGAAGTGCCGAGTGTGATCCGTCTTTGTAAAATCCACGGGAGCTGAATACAAAATCCCAGATCTAGCTACTGTTGTAATGACCCTGTATTTATATATCTCCACCTTTTTGTTTGTTGTTTTGTTATCGGACGTTTGTCGATGTTAAAATAGAAATGAGTGACGTTTTTGTGTGAACTATTTATACAACTTTGTCAGGTCATGCATATTAATTGAAAGTATTCCAGCAACATACAATACAAAAGGTACAATACGGATTTTTTTCTGCCTGTTCGCATTTACTTGTGAAATACAATCTGTCGTTTTGACAGAAATTATAAAGGTATATAATAAAAATTATTTATTGAATCAGCGCTTTATGTTTCTTTAATTTCAAAATACATATTCTACATATTAAACAAATGTTTTTCAAAACAACAAAACAAATTTGTACCGTTCACAAGAGTCTGACATCACTTGAAATATTGTATGATGGGTTTGATATAATTTGCACTTTATTTTAATCATTTTGACATTTAAGTATATATATATGTGATTGGTCGTGTCAAGGTAAACTTCAGTGTTATGAAACGACGAAAAGAAAATCCGCTCAGTAACTTTAAATTAGACTAATGCTGTGAAATTAAACTTGTCAAAGATTGAAATTGCAGTGGGGTCAAGAACAGCAAAACTGAATTCATCTGTATACTTTGAAAGTTCCATCCTGGGTGTTGGATTATTGTACATTTTTCTATTGTAGAAATTTTGGAGGGCAACATAAGGGTAACGGTTGTACGAGTTAGAAAGATCTATTTGGATGGCAAAGGCCAAGGTCACAGTTACTAAAATAGATATTCTGCTTTGGCTGGGATCATCAAAAAGGGTGTTTTTATGGTTAAAACTTTAGTTGAGATTGAAATACTGTTGACATCTTGGTGTATAGCAAAAATTATATGGACTGTATTTAGGGGTCACTATTACTTATTATTATTAAAGAAAAATTCCCCTCAGTTGCTCTATTTAGAAATGAGATATTGCTTTGGAAGTTGGTATGTAGGTAGCTGAGTAGGGGATTCTTTTTCAGCCACTAGAATCAAAGTTTCTACTAATATGTCAAAGTTACTTTTGCTTAAGATAGAAAATGTCTTAGAAAACCTACTTTTCTTGGAATTTTCACGTCACTTTATTTCTTTGTAAATTGGTGATACAAGGAGTCTACCTAATATTTGTGTAATGCTGTTATCTGTTTTGACTGGGTTATATTATTCCTTTGGGGATTATAACTTTTCATTGATGATTGCAGTATATTGCTTTATATAGTCACTACATCTTCTAATTCTAATTAGTTTGGCATAAAACATTAGGGATCGGTCTGATCCCAAGAACTAGAAATTTGATTTATAACATATGTATTACCTAATAAAATTAAATATTTGTGGGCAATGCTATTTAAAGTAAATCGGCTTTGTCAGAAAGCAAAACTATAAATCTTTCAATCTTATCATTGGAAAGCAAGTATGAATATCCAACAGGTAAAGCCACGTTAACCCGGTTACCCTCTTAAAAGATTGCCTTTGGGGTCAATGCTTAAGTAGTTAAAACTTTTAACTTTGTTGTTATTGACGAAAATTGAATAATATGTAGGCACCTAGGTAAACAGAGGTCCGTATGAGTTTGTATCTAAATGGTGTCAGCACATAATATTTAAAGGCAATATATTGAAACTTAATTAGAAAATTTGTCTGCTTATTTTCTTATCTTAATACAGCTGAAGAAAGATCGCAGTTCTAAATGTGTGCAACAAAACACGCAATCATTAGAGTAGTTGCTGTGTACACAGTGATGTCATAAAGAGGAACCAAAGATGTTCTTAAAGGAAAGTTTGACTAAAGGTGAATAATCAGATTTTGATAAAAGTAAAAACATGTGTTTGAAACTTTATTAAAAAAATACTATCTTGCAGAACCATGTTTTAACATATCGAAACAAAACGATGAGGGTGTTTGCTTGCGAAATAATTTCACCAGGGTGCAGCCCAAGTGAATTATACAAGCGGCTTCCATTACTGCTCATGAACAGACTCAATCAAACCGAGTCTGCAATTTTCACTGTTTGCATTGTTCTCGGTGCTTCCGAGGGATCTACTTTTCAGATTATAACCAATTCGTATTGTTTAGGTATGTTAAAACATGGTTTCGCTAAATATTATTTCAATTCTAACATGTCTTTAATGTAAAAGGGGGGCGCTATTTCATGGGGCATGTATGACACCTATATAGTAGGTAAACGTGACGTCGACGTGTAACTGTATTACAACACCGTAAAAAAGAGAAGTAATACGTCACGCGGAATAACTTAGGAGTGCGTAGATGTCTATAACGATTTATTTTTCCGCACCTAATAAACTATAGAATTTGTTTGATTAAACTTTAACACCACACCATTATATCATTTCGATTCTGAAACGTCTTTTTATATAAAAGAGTAGATCAAATATAGTAGCACTATTTCTCGGCGCCTGTATGGCAAAAAATAATCCGTCAACGTAACGTCAGATTTCCATGTTTTTTTACGGAAATGTACCTGGATTGTTCATAAAAACAATTTGATCATTTACATATATCTGTGTTCCAAAGGCACTTAAAACAAGATAGATATTTGAAGGAGGTATTTCTAACATTAAATTTTCCTACCTTTGTTTTCCAACCAAAATTTAGTTTAGAAAAATGTATTAATTTTATAGAATTTAATATATTATATTTTGCCTCAGAAATGATGTGAATATAACTTATATATTTTCAACGATTTGTATTAACAATATACTTATGTACTAGCTGAAATTCATTAGAAATGCAATTACCTATTTTGGCAACAAAGATAGTTTAGAAATAAATGACTTTAGGAGCTTTCTAAATCCTTTCCTATTAAAGGAGAAAATTACAAAATTTAATCAGAATAGAAAAAACGTATAATTTTGATAGTGACCTTATTATGTGTAAACGAACTTTGTGATAGTTATATATAAACCTAACAGAATTAAAAAAAAGTGAAAGATGTCATAAAATGTTGTTTCAGGGTGACTGGCGACCTTTAAGGTCACCAAACGCTTATGCAATGCAGTAAATGTGTACTGAAGGAAAGCCTAGAATATGAATTAGATTAAAGTTTGAGCTGCATGCACTGTTTCTTAATTGATGTAAAGTAAATTTTAAACAAAATCGTTTGGTCTATATGTTTACTTCTGAATAGTAGTGAACCATATATTTAAACTACACGTACAACACTTAAAGTACTAATCACAATCATAACAAATATGAGCCGTGCCATGAGAAAACCAACATAATGGGTTTGCGACCAGCATGGATCCAGACCAGCCTGCGCATCCGCGCAGTCTGGTCAGGATCCATGCTGTTCGCTTTTAAAGACTCTTGTAATTAGAGAAACCATTAGCGAACAGCATGGATCCTGACCAGACTGCGCGGATGCGCAGGCTTGTCTGGATCCATGCTGGTCGCAAACCCACTATGTTGGTTTTCTCATGGCACGGCTCAAATATATTTGTGTAATCACAATATGTAAAACATTCTACCGCAGTATTGTATGTCTGGTATTTTCCCCTTTAACCAACGTATATATTTTGTTACAGTTGCAGCGTGCTTTGAAGAAAACCTTCGGTTTAGATATACTTGCAATATTGAAAGTGGCATGTGAATAGTCTTGCTGTAGCATGAAATGAAATTAGAACTGTAAATATTGGTCTTTGTCTTTCAAGAATATTTCATATATCACAACGGTTGTTGAAATTGCCTTAATGCGTTTAGTTCAAATCCGAAGCGATGATATTAGAAATCCAAAATGGCGTTTCCCTTTTCAAAGATGTGTATCATCCGACGCGTTATGCCAGCAGTGTGTATGAATGTACCAAATATGGTGTCTTTATTTACTTCTTATGACAACTCTGCCAACATTTACTCAATAGTACGATTTTTGGTTTGAAGGTTTATTTCAATGTTTAAGAAAAACACTTTAATCTGTGTTACTTTCTTCTGAAATGAATGTATGTTTGTTCGACACCGCGCTTGGGAATCAGAAATCTTCATGTGAGGAAACCATCCAGCTGGCGTTCGGACGATCGGTGGTTCTAATTTTTGGGATATCCGATAATTCGACTAGTAAGTAAATATATTTGTTGAAAGGTAAAATCCAGTAAAGTATGGTCTTCAAAATTATGCTAAAGGCAGAATATAGTGAATAACATTTTCAAAACCGTGTTGTTTCTAAAATTATAAGTTGTTTTTGAAGACTTGCAAGATACAGAAGCCTGCTGAGACCAATGAGTGTATCGGTTAGATAGATATCTCCAACGACGAATAAATGTCAGTTTCTATTCCTTTGTTGCGGAAACACAATAAATGAAGTGTAGAAAGTGATTTGTAAGTCATTCAAATAACGAAAAATTATTATACAAATGCACATGTCATAAAAGTTTTATTTATATCAATAACTGAAGATCAGATATTTAGTTATATATGTGTTCGCAAAGAATGACATGACAAGGTTTGTCCTTAACTCTAAGTTTTAGGTTCACAGAAAACCATAATTTTGATGGCGTATTTAAAATACGACAACTTTGATTATTGAAATTACTCACAGTAGTCTATCCATTTATTGTCTATCATATGGACATATATAATAAAAGATTAAATGAGCCTATTGTGATGTTTTCAAAATATCAATAATTTTGAGCTGATTTTGTGACATTATTTATTTGACGTTTCAAAAATTTCCCTTTTTTTACTTAAGAAATAATATATCTCATTTAGTGATTTGCCGCTGAATAAATCATGGTTTGGAGTTCAGATGCGAAGGAATTATATCACGAGGGCGCAGCCCAGGTGATATAATAATACGCCTCTGAACGACAATGATTTTATTCAAGAGCAAATCACTAAACGAGATATATTATTTCGATTCTAACATGTTTCCAAGGACTTTAAAGTATACTCTTGACGGCATTCATTTGATATTTGCCCGTATTCAATCGGTTTCTTTTCCAGCGCGCCGTTATGCCGTTTGACGCTATGACGTAATAATTGTGACGTCAGAACAGTGAATTGTTGTATAATATTTCACTGTTTTCAGCCTTCTTTGTTTAATACGAAAATGAACCGGATCGTGTTAGAATAAATAGTTAACTTCATTTGGGTTGCAACTTATTTATAGCTAGAAGTACGTGTCCTTATTCCGATTCCGGGCTAACGCGAAACTTGTGACTGTTGGAAAAAAATAAAAAGAGTGACTTAACGTATCACTGGTCCATGAGGTCATTTACTTGTTTCCAAATCCACAAGATGAAACATATCATAATGAATGAACACTAGTTATTATATTTCCGAACTTCCTGTTTGTGTTCATTTGATTTAAACGTCTTCTATATTCTTTGCAAAAAATATTGTTCAAAAGTGTGCAAAATAGATAACTCTGTTCCATTCGTAGGTCACGAGTTTGACTCCTTTTTGGTGTAAACTTTGGACATGGATGCTATCATCCAGAAAAAAGCTCACCTAGAAGCAATAGAATGACAATGACTGTAAGTAAGTATCTAAGCAATCGACGTAATGTAAAACAGTAAAATCATTAATATTTGTACATTTTGCAGTTAAGATATGCCGTGTAATTATGACGGTGTGCAAATTAAATCATCTGTATTATAAATATATATATCCTTTTACAATTTTTGTTCATTTTTGCAATTACTTGTTCGATGAAATTCAATACACAGAAGAAATAAAATAGGATTTTTGGGAAATGTTACGCAGTACCATATTTTGGATTATATATCGTGGGAGAGTTGTTGCAAATAATTCAATGAATTTCATATTAATTTTTCTCAGACTTTATAACATTATCATTTCTTAGGTTAATGCGAAAAACCAATGTCTTCACTAAATGAGGTACGCTCTTCGCTGTTTATTTTCCTCTGTGATTTGACGTTTATATAAGCTGAATTATCTACGGAGTACACAATATTCATAAAAACTACATTCATTTCCAATATAACAAAGACTGTAATATACAGTTTCATGTATTTGTGTAGTTTTAGATGCATTTTTCTGATAAAGTGAATTCCTCAATGCATTATAAATATATCTGGATTATATAAAACTGGCGTTGTAATTTGTTTGGATAAGACTTTTTGTTCTATATGAGTAGGAAAGAAAAGAAAAGGAGTGAAACATAGCCTGAGCACAGTCAATTCAAGTCTAGCAGTCGCTTTGTTTATGCAGAGTACAAAACAAATAACGAACGCACTTATGAGCTTTTAAGAGTCTTTAAATGCATTTAGGCATGTACTTTAACATGAAAGCAAATCTAATGAAAAATGATAAGAAGTTAATACACATTATTACAAGCTTGTTTATACTTTAATCACTACATTAAAGTAGATTAAATTTAAGAAAAAATATCAATAACAGCGGTATTGTAAGTACATCTTTATAAAAACTTAAAAAATACAAAAATTATTAATTTTGAACAAAGCTTAATGCTCTCTTGAATTTTCTCTATCTTATCCACGACATTTCTATGTTGACACGGAAAATATTTCTCTTTGTTTTACCAAAGTTGATAAAATATATACTTACAGTTGTTTTATATAAAAAGTTCTTATTTGACACAACGTCTGATCATGTTTGAGACATCGTACTTTAAGCAGATTCATAAGTATCTTAGGCAAGAAAATCCAAGTTTTTTTATCCATTAATGGTATATATGAGCCGCGCCATGGGAAAACCAACATAGTGGGTTTGCATCCGCGCAGACTGGTCAGGATCCATACTGTTCGCTTTTAAAGCCTACTGGAATTGGAGAAACTGTTAGCGAACCCACTATGTTGATTTTCTCATGACACGGCTCATATGTAGTTTTGCAATCACGTTTTTCTCAGTTTTCGGGATACTTTACTTTGAAGACAGACACTGTTTTTGATTTAGACAGCAGTTATTATTCAAGAAAATAATGATTACAGTATATTAATGACTTTCCTCTGAGACTTGTTTTTGTAAAATGATGCTCTTATGTATACATTGTACCCACTGATAATTCTATGTGAATTTAAGATGTCGAAATTTTGTTCTTATTTTGTAATAAGTGTTATAATATATCAGCAGGTCATAGCTTATTTTGTTCAACCATTTTCTCCCCTAAGTTTGTGGACTTAAATTATAGTTTCGCACACCATGTAATAGCAGTGTTTAATATACATGTGCGCTAGAAAGATTATTTAGCTCTATGATAAACTCTTCCGGCTTGGTAGCATACAAGATGTATATTATAAACTTTTAAAACTAAATTATATACAATATATTCAAGTTATATTAATTGAAAATGCATCTATATGGGTATTTAGTCAGCATGATATCTAATGTTTCACTTCTCATATTTGAGTCAAGAATAGTAATTAAATGTCATTTATTGTCATTTTTTTTGGAATATTACGACTCGAGACAACTTAATTCTAATGGAAACATTAAACATATTCAATTATATATTTATGCACCACTTGTACAAACGATATAAAATTCGTTCAGTTTGAACATTTTTGGCACTTAGCAGATTTTTATTTCACTTAATACATTATGTTATAATTTATATATAAACAATTAAATTCTTACAGTTATCCAGTTTCGTTTCGTGATTAGAAGACATACAAAGTCTTTGTTACATGTCTTTGTTTATGATATTTTAGCAATGAAGTCGGACTTTCAGGAATTCTTATGCGATTAAGATGCAATTATTTAGTGTAAAAATATATCTTGCAAGTCTCAATGTAGACAATCGATAAAAGACGATTTCTTGAACAGTTGAGACAGGCAGTACATGTTATTGACCACTTAAATCATAAAAAGAAGTCTGTTCTTCCAAAATGTTGATAGTAACTGCCACATTCCTGGAACATTGAGAATTTCCATGCATAAAGTTCAATACACTTCAATGGGAGTGCGAAGGGCTGCTAAGTACAACTCAATGCTAGGTACAGCTGGCAGATCAAGGAAACGATATTACACAAATTAATTGAAACTGTATGATAAAGTATCATAACGTACAAGTTACTGTTTCATTGAGGCAATGTTTTCGTAAGTGGGCACATATGCTTTGAAATTATATGAGTTCTAAAATAAGATAATCTTATCGAAGTTTATACAAAAACAAATCACATAATATTACCTGTAAATGTATGTTTCCACGTTTTATGTTAGGTTTTTAATCATAATCAATAAAATTTGTAAAAAGATCCTTTGAAGAATAGTATAGTAGCAGACTCGGGTTGATTTAGTCAGTTCATGAGAGGTAATGAAATGTACATCGCCTCTCACGCCCCCATAGCACCGGTTTAAGCGGAACTCAATTATACATCTATTGAATGGATTCCATGATTCCAAAGGACCAGAAAATATAACAAAACTGAATCCAAGTACGAGAAAACCTTTTACAGCTGCCACGCGGCACTTAAAGATTGCTGTTGTGATAGTTAATAAAATCTGTAAAAAGATCCTTTGGAAGCATAGAATGCAACCAATAAGGATAATAGCAGACACGGTTTGATTGAGTCAATTCATGAAAGGTAATGAAATGTGCAACACCTCTCACGCCCACTAGCACTGGATTAAATGAAACTCTATTAAACATCTATTGAATGCATTCCATGATTCCAAAGGAACAGAAAAATAACAACTCTGAATCTACTGACAACATAAAAAAGATAATATCCAAAACTTTCTCTGTATAAATTAACGTTGTTACTGAAAAGTTTATGTGCAACAAATGTAAACTTTTATGTTGCCTATCAATATTATTAGGGGTCTTCAGCATTGTTCAAAGGCAGAACAAGTACCGGTACGTTTGGAATGTACATGACATTTTGTGTAATTCTAAATTTTTCTGTATATTGTGCTATTGATCAGTCTATAGCTGGGCTTGAGTCAAATCTTGGAGAAATATATATCGAAATTTATTACTGATGTCACGTAAAACGTTTAATGAATTTTGTGCCTGTCTATAGTCAGAGCTATGGACCCTTGGTCCCTGCGACCTATATCACTAGTTTTGACCATTGCCAAGCAAACCATTCAGTTAGTGTATAACATTATATAATATTTTTCATAACCTCAAATTTTACAACAAAGGTGTATATGGTATGAAACTCAAAATTACTATTTTAAAGCCATGCATAGCATCTTCATACTTCGAACGCTTTTATAATTCGGGTAACGGTGCGTATAGGACCTAATTGTGAAATACATACATGTTTAAACTGTTGACTGAAATAAATTGAGCGAGACAAAACATTAATGATCCATGAAATCATTTCTTTGTATTTATATAATTAAAACATTATGTTACCGATTGAACAAAACATTTTAAGTTATTAATTCGTGTGAAATCTGTTTTCATGGTTACCTTGATTCAACCATCTGGGAAATTTGATAAACAATATTTAATGGACGTATCAACATACGCAATTATGTGGGAAGAAAGACTATTAAATTTATGACTTGTTGTAAAGTAATAACTAAGTGTTTGAAATTGATTTACATCAAAGGCCATATAGATTATACATCTATTTTAACTTAATTTTTGATTGGTTCTGTAGCTGCTTTGTCTGTTTTCCAAACCTTTGCAGATGTAATTGTTGTAAAGCCGCCAACATTGAAACCTGGAAAAGCATTGTTGAGAAAAGAATTAATGTGAGAAAGCTGTCATACTTGTAACGTGTCGTAGAGGGGCATGGTTCATAAATCAAACACTTCAGTGTCATAAAGGTTATAACAGTTTATATCCTCACCAAAGGTCACACATTTTGATCTTTAAAATAATACTTGAGATGTGAGCTGGCACCATGGTAGGTTATCATCTCTTGCCTTAATTTTTGTACCATTAATATCAATTACCAATTTTCCGACTTCTTCACTCAAAGTATTTGACCTTTCTGATAACAATTCTAATGATCCATAGGGCATCATACCACAACAGTCATCGAAAGATCCGAAACCAATTTGGATTCAAACGTCTGTGTGAGAAGTTCGTTAAATTACTTTGTAAATAAATGTTCTAGTACTATTTTCAAAGGACTGAACTCAATGTTGTTGGCAATTTTGTAATTTTGAACTGTAAATTTACTCAGCAGTTTTTAACTGATGTTCCTCAGCTCCAAATACATGCCACTTGTAATACAAATGGTGTCCCGGTAAAATAGATGACTATCTGATGAATTTGTATACTGTAACTACGCGAACAAAATGAACAAAATTGCACAGTTTGTAAAATATTATTCCTATTTTCCTGTTCCGAAGAAGTATGTTGGTAATTTTATTGAGCAGTGTGTTATTTGCGAACAAATATACACTTGCAATGTGTTTTCCGTCATCATCCGAAACATTTCTTTAATGGCAAATGCATTTATGACATATGCTTGGAAGCAGGATATAAATATTGAAAAAAAAAACTCTAAAGATTGATCCATAGTTAAGGTCAACATTTAGTTACCATGGAAACATATGTTCTTAAAGATATGTCTTGCGTTTAATATTGAGAGAACTTCATAACAAAGCTTTCTTTTTTATTTATACTTATGTCACGGGGCTATTTGTTTATGCGGGTTCTTGTACATATGAGATGGGTGCTGTCAATATATATAATAATATATTTTGACAATGTATATTTATTGTTCATACAATAATAATAATGGCGGATGACATGACAAAGGATTCATTACACATATGTCAACGGTGTTCAATAAATGTCATCAAATGTACTTTAAAACAATATATCACGGTTACATTTAAAAGCCTTAGTTATTTAGAACACATATTTATGTAACTAACAATATATATTAGGACACCAGAACATGCCTGTAAATATATATAATTGATCGCGGCCGATGAGGCCGCGATCATATTGAATAGGTCAAGTATTTGCACGCTGGGGAAAATATTTCATGATGGACCTGTCAGTTCTTTACTTTATGGGTGAAACAGGTCTTATAAGCGTAAATAAGACTAGCTTCTACTGATTATAAAAACATACCGTACGATTTGTTGTGAATTAACTGTTGTTGTACTTTTAGTAGTTCAACCGCCACCCTTGTTTAAGAGCAACATTTAAAAAACACGTTTTTTCATCCTCAAGTAATAAGTAAGTAGACTCGCCCAGTTTAATCAATCTAGACGCATAATCTAACTATACGAGCGTCTATTTCACCCGATTTACATTCGGAACATTTTCACGCGTTTCGGGCTTTATCGTATGTTTAACATGGGATTTTTGAACCGTCCAAGATGTTGGAAATGTTTGTCTCATTGTTTATTTTTTTTTAATAAAACTGTTACTGCTTTCATTGTTTACCACCTTTTTTCCACCCTTGCCCGAAAAAACAGTAATGAGTTTGTACACTGTTCAGACAATTGTGCTCTGTTGAAAGTTAACCAAACACAAGTTTACCTGCATAAACAGAAAGCATGATATGTCACCATGCGCGGATCCAGAGTGGGGGTACCGGGGGTCCGGACACCCTCTGGAAAATCTTTAAAAATGGAAAGAAGACAAGAAGGAAAGAAAATGTTTTTCGAAAAAGGCAACATTAGGACTGCATGTAAAGTATATGCGGCTGCTGCTACATACGACCCCGACATAATTCATATTATTTATCTAAAAGAAACTAAGAATTTTACCTTCAAGAAAGCTTGATTTTATCATTTTTCCAAATTTAACAGGTTAGTCCATAAAACTGTCCCAGAATGCAAAAAATGAACTGCTAAATTTCAAAATGTCCAGGGGCGGGGGGGGGGGGGCAAGGGGATCGGCCCACCCTCTGAGTAAATTGGCTGTGTCCGTGCATGGTCACTATACCTGTCCAGTACTGGACATTACGGTAAACGCTTCTTTCCTGCACAAATGACAATTTCGCAACTTCTGTCCGGTTTGTACAAATTTCTGGCCGCGATAAACCATTTGACTTGTAATATATTTGGACAATGTATATTTATTGTACAAACAACAACAGTGATGGCGGATGACATAACAAAAGGTTCATGGGAAGGGCCAAGGGAGATAATTAGTATAACTCTGGATTAGTGTAAGTGATACGAACTACGATAGTAGTGTTACGACTTACGAATTGACTAATGACTACTACTGACTGCTAACTACGTGACAACAAATAGATTCTAATACAATACATTCCTGAAAGTATAAAATAGGAAAATAATGGTATTGAGACATGTTTCATGTGTTAAAATTATTTGTGTCTTATGACATTTAACTTCGTAACATATTTGCTTCATTTCAAAGATTAAAGTACCCATAGCAGCACTATTAATATGTTGTGTGTACAATAAAATGATAAATTTTAAACTTTTGAATCTCGATGCATGTCTATAGATCAAAATTGTCTCCTTTGCACCTTTTCAGTTGACAGGTATCAATTTTTCCGTTATATTTTCCAGGTAATGTATACACAAAATTTAGGTGTCACTTGTTTATTAAGAATTGTATTGAAAGCACTGGACAATTTAAAATTCAGTGTTTGCATTTTGCCGGAGCCAATGTTGTAGTTCAAAAGTTGAAAACAACAAATTGAATGTTATTGCTTATCAAGCGCTAAAATTTACCTACTTGTGTTAATGTTTACTTATTTATAGTTGAAAGAAGTTTACTTATTACGAACTTATAGAAATGTATTTTTTTTCTGCAATTTGTCCCAAGTGTACCTTTTCAGTAGCATTAAAAAGTATGTGTGAATTTTATTATTTAATTTTACCATTCATCAGATTGTCATATTTGTACTTTGAATGAAGCATTGCTATGTGGTTACAATGTATTAGTTATGCTTTAAATCACTTATATTTTATTTTAAGCTTTACATGCTGTTGAATCTTTAATATGTCTTATGTTAAACCCTGAATGAATGAATATGTGTCACTTTTGCACCTGTGAAATAAATCTTTTTGGAGTGGAAAATTTTGGCAATTAATATTTCTGGACATTATTGAAATTTGGCATTGGGTTTATATATGTAGAATGGGGGAAAACAATTGGTTTTATAGTAACTTGTTTGTTACTTTTCATAAGCAAAATCATAGTTAGGTAATATTTTATTCTTATGTCAAACTTGTGCAGAAAGTGTGATTACAAAAAGCAAGGTCCAGGGAAGAATTAACTAAGTTACTTATCATAAATAAAAAATATTCCTGTACATACTTCCTTGTCATAAAATACTATAGTCTTTTTGTCTATCGATCAAGAGGTCAGTGCTTTGGAGGTTTTTGATATTATTTAGTATAGATACGTTATATGTAATTTAAATGTAAGCCGTCCTGAAAAATAATTATTGATACAAAACAGCAAACCACACCAAGGTATATTCAATAAACTTATACATATTCGTTTACGGAATTATTTATGTTTATGTACAAAAAATACCTTGATACAGTATGATTTATCAAGCAGTCCCATCTGCTATTTTATAAAAACAATCTATTAACTTCTATTTCTGGTTATCAGTAACAATTGCTTGCAGACGTACATTTCTCTGATCACGGTATAAAGCACTCTTTTGCTATAAATTATTTCTTAAATAAAAAAACCCTCGGTAACTTATTTGCAAAACATTACCACATTTGAACAGCTTCATTACAGTCAATACATTTGTTTTCAAAACAAATGCTATTCATTTCTTTTTAATCTTTGAAAAATTTAATGTAGGTAGGACTAACGAAATAATGTCTTTCTAAAACAGCCTATTTCCGTACATCAGCATGTATTTAATACGTCCACAGATTACATATATTTATACTTAGGGTTTACTTGTCATATGTTCAAAGTTATGTTATTAAGAAGATTTGTACTCAAAACTTAAGCTGAATACTTACCACTGAAACTTGAATGTTAGTCTCTTTTATTATACACTAGTATTAAAAAACCACAGAAAGACAGGAAAAAGTTAAAACAACTATCAAATACATTAAAATAAGGCACTAAGTTTAATAATTATTTTAAGGTGCTTCAAACGTTCAGACTTAACACTCCGTGCAAAAATATGTTAAGACATGGGTTTATAGAGTGAAATAAATAAATAAATTGTTTTAATGTAACGGCTTCAACATGTTACTTGTTGACTTTCTTTTATTAAAAGTAAAAAGTAAGTGTAGATTTCATGGAAGCATCGAAGAGAAGACCGGCTACAAATGTAAAATATAGTGGAAAGATATAGCATTGTGTGGCTTCAAATGCCAATCAACAAGTCCATTTTAAGTATAAATGGGATGGAGAAAAGAAAGTTGGTTTCAGGGGAAGGGGAAAAACAAGGACAAATATTCAGCTGGGGAAGCCATATCATAGCGGAAATAAAATCTGCAAAAATATTCTTTGGTAGCATATCCATATTAAAAAAATGAAGCCTCCAAAAAACCACAAACCACAACAGTACAGGCATAACATACACACGTACGCATAGACAAACAGACAGCCAGACAAACATACAGACAGACAGAGAAATAAAAACAAATAGCCAGCATGCGCAAATAGAAACACCGCCAAGGCAAATACTTGTTTTCTGAAGAACAGCTTTAAGAATAGCTTTAACACAGACATAGAGAGCAAATTCACTTATGGTTATGGACCCGTAATAGGGTACTTCCTTTTGAAGAGTATTCAATTTCTATCATGAACCTACTTTGACTAAATTTTCAGGAGGGATTATAAGTTCAACCCGCATTAGAACCAAACCTTTTTTTGTCTGTATATCTCTTTTTTTTCTAGTAAGTTAAACTGTTGTTTTTTCCAAGACTTAATATTGAGTTATTGTAAAAATGCGGAATTGTTTTTTGATGAGCCATTTCTTGCTGTTTAAAGTGAATTTTACCTCTGATACAGAAGGGTGCAGGGTTGGACATCTTTGAAAATACCAAGCTACATGCGGAAGAAGTTCTTTATTTCGCCTTTACTCTTTAGTTTACATACTCTGGAAGACAAGTAAGTAGGTTTACCTTCTGCCCCATGGCCATAATGTTTCTGTGTTGGGGCTAAATTTCTGTCCGATTAAATCTTTTTACTTGAGGCTCCTATGAAAAAATGTTATCGACATTTTTATTTTGTGTTTTATAATTGTTTACCAATACTTTGAGGTTTCTTTAATCAAAATGTTTGCTTTTGGGATTATAATAATGAATTCTCTACGTTTTATACAGTGGTTATCACTTTGAAATTTGTCCCTATTTGAGCTTGAGGAAATATCAAAAATTATACAAAATTAAAAACAACAAAAAAAAATAAACAACAAAAAACGACACGGTAAAGGTTGCTTAAATATTGCAACACAGTGTGAAACAATGTTAATATTAAGACTGTATTAAGTTAATGTATTTTTTTTTAAATATTACTATTACGGGTCCACTACATAAAGTCGAATGTATAGTGATGGCTTATAGTGTTAGCTAGTTTCATATGGGATTCTAAACTTGTCTGTTCAATGCATCAATTGTCCTCTAAATATTTTTATACTAAATATAGATTGTCCAGTTTCATCAGTCATCAGATGAAGTGCACTATGCATAGTCGGAGCATTTCCACGCCTTTTTAATAGGCATTTTGGTCTATCCTGATGACGAATTGTGCACAGGATTAGGGACGCATCCAGCCCTCAAATTATCCAATTTATGATCATGTCAGCTTGTGTCAGATTAAATATAAATGGTTTATATTAATTGACATAGTCTGAAAAATAACTCAAACAGCTTGGTACCATGGCTTTATTTTTTACATCGGTCATGAAGGCTTATAGCATTTTTTATCATTTTTAAAACAAAATCATCATGTTCACCCAAGATATACATTTGATGGACTTTAAAAAATATTAAATTCTTGTTTAAATGAAAACAAAAGAGAAACAAATGAAAAAAGTAATTGAAGATACAGATTATTTATTGGCCTTTAGAAGTACTTGTATAAATATTCTGCAGGTAAAACAAAAACCATCGCCCTCAGAAGGACTATTTTTAACACACTAGCCTCCCTTCCAAATTACGAGTAAAGTTTAGTTAATATTGAAAACTGCAATTTTCGAAAATTTCCATTATTAAGCATTGAAATGATAAATAAATAATCCGCAAAGTAATTTTGTCTGTTAACCCAATGACATGAAATCGTTACCATTATTATGGATATTCTTACGATTCCACTTATTGAAATAAAATGGAACTATACTTAATATTCTCTAAACGAAAGATAACTATGTCCTCTGAGATATGTAAGTGACTTATGATAACAATCTGCAGTTTACTATTTCAATGTATCTACTCCAGAATCTAGCACTTTATATCCTTATGTAATATTAGCGGTTATGCAATTTCTGAAATTGATAATGTGTCTCTAAAGGACACGTTATTTAGTTCTTGTAAAGAGAGCTTTAGTTTAATTGCAAATGTGCTGTAACATTTGATTCTGTTTAAAAGAAAACAAAGTTATGATTTTTATTGAATTGCTATTGCTTGAATTGCTGAATTAAAATATACTTCATTGTTGGTGCTGAACTTTTAAACTGAACATAAACAAAACAGCAGCAGCAACAACAACGGCAAAAACATCAGGATATTTATCATTTCCCATACTAAAACGAAAGAGGACAAGTTGCTGCACCGCTGAACATTGTTATTTATACAGACGGTTTTTTTTATATTGCAGACAAATTAAACGTTTAATTTGCTTTAGTTATAACGTATGTTGGCTTAGCAGGATAAATAAATATTCATAATAATATAAAGTTTATATATCTGTATTAATTTAATAATATTTCCATTCCGATAGCTCCTTGAACGCTTGAACTGTAAAATTTCATTCTAAAATGCCAAGATGCGCTACTTCCCGTTGTAACCAGAATGAAAATGTTGATTGAATACAGTGGAATAACTTTGAAGTGTTAACGGGTTCAAAAGAGAAATAAAGGGAAGCTTGAAACAGTAATCTGCACTACATCTTGCAAGTTATTGGAAGGTTAAGTAATTACAGACACATTAAATATGAGATTAATTGAAAGGAGATTAGGAAATTAAATCCCGTATATTAAAATGAGTTTAAAGTTATTGTTCTTTCAGAACGTTTGGAATTCAACTGAATCCAATGTGATAATCTTGGAATTTACTTAGTGAAATGTAAGATATATAAGATATGCATTACATTTGTTACCTCGGACATTTTTTTTTACAATACGGCTCTTATTCTAATCTGTTTATATCGGTATAGAATTTTAAATGAGGAGGGATGTTGTCTACAACTCTTTTAAGACTCAAAACATTTATCTTACGTGATTCTCGAGTGAAGAAATTCATTAAAAGTGTTAAACGAAGAAAACTAAAATAAACGTGTTAGTAACTATCAAACTCATAAATTTCATAGGGAATAAAACATTTATGGTGAAATCAAACTATTGATATGACCCAACTGAACTGCCATGTTACGAAAATTACCCTTCCGTCGTAACAGTCACTATAAAATGTCAAATACTGTAAGGAACGTCCTGTAAGGTTCTGCCAGATTGCCCGAGAAAGAAAAAAATCATCGCCCAAAGTACTTGTGCGGGTGTATATTGTACTTATTACATACTCAATTATACATTCCGTTAAGTTACAGTGGAACCTGAAACGTCAATATTTTTTCCATATTGACGCTCACTTTTCATATTGGGTGCGTGTCGTCATTTTTGACGTCAGTTTCATGCATGTCGTCACGTTTAAAATTTCTTTAACGACGATATTTTCATTGTTACTCCAACTAAAGAAAAAATTATATCATTTATTTGATAATTACAAGTGTAGTATGTGTATGTAATAAAACGATTGTTATATTTGCATCGAGAAATATGCAATTGTTCTTTCGTGGAATAACACTGCACTCCTGAAGTCGAGCAGTATTTCCGTTGTGCATATTTCTCAATTCAAATCTAATAACCTATAAATATAGAGTGTTTATTCGAGTTTCAGTTCCTCCGGAACAAAACCACATCTTGGACATGGTTTGAATTTCTTCTGTTCAACAGGGTAGGGTTGATAACTGCAATAGTTGAAAGAAAATTAAAATTGATGACCCTTAGTATTTGTATATTTGGTACATGATACATTTTTCCATCGACAATCCATCCTGTGCCATATCGTATACGTAGTTTGGAATATTTTAGTAAAACATGGTAGAAATGTCAACTGCAACAAGGAATTACGTCCCAGTAAAATTTAGCCTGATCAAGGCAATAATTAGGTTCTTGTATATAGTTTCATATAGTGTTTTAGTCCGTCTTTCCGTCCGTCCAGATTCATATCTAAGACGTATGGTGTTAAATGGAAATGCGGCTCTACAAGTTTAAATGATACTGCTTGAGGAATACAACAGTTCTGTCCCTAAGTACAGTATTCGTTTGTTACATTACTATGTGGTTTATGTCTTTGTCAACAGCATAAATGTTGCGACCAATGTTAATACATATATAACGTTTTTTAGTCTGAGATATGCCTTTAGGTCGCTGGGGTCAAAGTCAATATTGCTGTGACTGTTGCTAAAAATGGAAAAAATGATTTTTGCTCAAATTAGTAGTTTGACATTAACAATATTAAAAATTATTTCAAATTTATTTTGACGTGATCATAATTTTGACTTTATTACTTTCAAACGTTAAGTTATAAATACTTACCTGGTTCAAGATGTGTAACAGGTTTCAGTCTACGTTTCAATTTTAATCTTTTGAGTCGGTTCGTGAGAGGTAATGAAATGTGTGTAACTAATAATATAAATATCTTCTTATGCAGACTGGTGCTGTTCATGTAGGTTCTTCGAAGTCAGGTGGCACTCAATGCGTTTATCTACTACTTTTCCCAGCTCTTCTGAGACAAAAGGTAGGTTTGATACAGGCTTGTAGTTCTTTAGTTCATTGGAATCAAGGTCTATTTTTTTTTCAAAAGGGGTCTCACATGAAACTTTTTGTATTGTTTTGGAACATATGCAATTTCCAATGATGTGTTGATATTTTTTTGTCAAAGCTGGAAGGAGCTCATCAAGGCATGTCTTTTAGAGCCAAGCTGGTATTGGGTCTAATTCACACGACTTACAAGGGGATGCCTGAACAATATTCTTCATTTCCACTGGTGTAACTGTTTAGGCATTTGTGGCTGTGTTTCAGTGTCATCAGAAATTTCAGATACAGAACAGGATGCTATGTCTGTCCGTATTTTGTCTATTTTGTTTATAAAAAGGCACTAAAGACTTGTGTGAGTTGTTTGGAAGATGCAGCTTTTGGCAAAGTGATGTCATTTCTAGCACATTTCTAGATGCTTTGTGATTTTGAAAAGACTCTTTGAATCTTTACCTTATCCGAGTAGAAATGTTTATTTTGCCTTTTTTGATAACCTATTTACTGTTGCACACGGTTCTCTGTACAGCTGGTGGTCTATTGTCAGATTTGATTTGCGCCATTTCTGTTCCAACTTGCGCCATAAATGTTTAGCATCATGAAGTTCCTGTGTATACCAGGGACAAGTTGGTCTCTAAATGATGGTTTTTGTGCGCAATGGTGCATGTTTATCAATAATAGATGCAAGTTCGTGTGTGTATATGTTAACTAACTAATCAAAATCTGTCATTTGCATGATTGCCTTCAAAGACTCTGAGTTCAGAAGATCCCCTTTGAATGAGTCAACATCAGTTGCTCTAAGTTTTAGAAAGGAAAAAGTTTTTCTCACTGGTGGAGGTCTGGCAGCCTTTGCTTTGCAAGTCACTATAAAATGATTGCGAGAGACCTTACCGCTTTTGTCAGACAGACCTGGATCAGTGACTTCAATTAATGAGAGAAATCCCTACATATTTTTACCTTTTATGTAGCAAAATAAATCTCATATATTTCATTTTAAAAATATAATTGCATAATAATCATTGATTTGTGAATATAGGATTTTTCTGTTTTGACAATAAGAAAATTAAGCAAAATGAACTTTTAAGATCTGCTAAGTCAACGCAATTTAACTGAGCTTTACAAATTAACCTAAACACTTACAAGCTATCAATCACATCTCATATTCATAGTGCATTTGTTCTTTCCCTGAGTGGTTAAACATGTAAAGAAACAATTAAAACATTTTGTCAAACAAACTACATAAATGATTTTAATTATTTTTTTGTATGATAGAACGATATAACATTTTTAAATGTTTTCATTTTACTTTGGTGTAACATTGGTTGTTTTTAGACAAAACATGAAAATGAGTACTTTTACCGTCGAAATTTATTGTACAGTTACCTGATTTAGAATGGGATTGATATAATTCAGTACATTCTATGTTAATTTGTCATATGGGAGCTTTCATCCGCACATGTAGGAAACAGCATTAACATCACTCACGCTTTCGGGTGGTGTTAATCCTAATCCCCAGTCAATGCATATGTAAAGAAGAAACGGAGACCAGTTGGCTGAATAAGTCCATAGTAGATGGACGAAAGCTCCCAAGGTTAACTTTCAATACATTTTTGTGTGAGAAAGTAAAAAGCTATAAACAGTTTAATAACTAGTAAACTTATTCATACGCAAAACAAGAAGTGCAGGGACACGTCCTTATTTTAACGTAATAAGATCAAAATAAACACGTTTCTTGATAAATATATGTATTAGCCAAACTGAACCTCAAAACAAATAAAACATATTTATTACAAATTCAGTTATCCATACTGACGTTCAAATTTCATATCGGGTGCGTGACGTCATTTGTGACGCCAGTTTCATTGTTTTGTAAAAGTTCTGTGACGGCGATATTTTCAGTTTACTCAAGCTAAAGAAATAATTGATATCATTTATATAATAGTTATAAGTTTAAAATGTGTATTTAACAAAAAGCCTGGTAGATTTGCATCAAGAAATATGCACTCAATCCTCCGCGGAATAATATTGCGCTTCTAAATTCGCGCAATACATTAGCTGCAGAACGTGTGCATATTTCCCGATAAAAAACTGATAACATATAAATATTTTTTATCAGAACTTTAAACTTTCGCTACACAAGGATCTCACCTTAAACGTTTTAACCCACATCTCATAAGGCCAGTAGTTTTAATTTTAATGTCATAACATCAGTGTAATTTCAGTTTTTGAACATATATTCAATGCAGCTTGATGTTACACAATTTTAATTTGATGCAACAGAAGCCTGTTTTGGTATAGTATCTGAAGAAAACTTCTTCATCAGTATAAAGAATGGTTTAAAGTGTATTCATCGCGCGACTG
The DNA here is from genome assembly GCF_021730395.1 of Mercenaria mercenaria. Classification (NCBI taxonomy): domain Eukaryota; kingdom Metazoa; phylum Mollusca; class Bivalvia; order Venerida; family Veneridae; genus Mercenaria; species Mercenaria mercenaria. The sequence continues at coordinate 14,587,311 of NC_069368.1, forward strand.
TCTGCCAACATAAAAGGCTAAAATGCTTTGATGTAAGCTGCATTGGAAGAGAAATACAGCAGTTGAATGTCATTTATTATGCAACTTGTGATTACTTGATGGACGTAAATGCATTGCTTTGCCTTATTAACATGCTTTTCATTGTAATATAAGGTATGTCTACATCATGTCAGATAAGTATAGAGTATAGAAAGCATGTGTTAATTCTAAGAGTTTAGTTTATACTACATGTAATTTATTTTAGCTCGATTGTGATGAAATTTCAAGCGTATTTGAACCACTCTCGAGTCCGCTTCCTGGAAAACCTATACTGGTGTCATATGACAATGCGTGGTCGTGACCCCAGTTGGGCTCGAACCCACGACCCCTGGATTGAGTTTAAGTTTAAATGTAAGATTACATTCAATCAGAGCTGTTATATTTCGAACTTTTCAGATTGGTCGGCACGACTTTTATAATGTGTTATTGGTACTGTTAAATTTTTCAGCTTGAACATTTCGGCTTGAGTAGTTCTAATACTCCCGCTTTCATAGCTTTGTGTATTGTTTAATCATCCCTTGGGTATGGTGTCTGTCTTTTATTTTTGTCATTCGGCAGTTTCTGTGATATGCAGACTCCAAAAACTCAGAGCCGCCTCCTTAATTCCAGTTTGCTCAGTTATGCTCATTGTTTTCTCGTTTAGAGCAAGCCCAGTATTTTAACTTGGACCCACACGCCGCTTTACATGGAATTAGACACTAGTGTATCATTGACGGTTCTATGTGCACCGCCGTACACTTGCGGATCACTCTATATATTGTTTTTGGTACTTTTAACATGTGTAAATGTTGAGTCTCGCTCAATCCGGGGCTAGAGGTCGTGGACAGAAGCATGCATTTCCTCTACCGTCCTTGAACACGCTCTATCAAACCGAGCCTGCAACATTTTCATTTTTGTTGCGTTGAGCGACCTGTGGAGTTTCCACTTTTTTCTATTTTGTTTATTATTCTATCATCCTATCCGTTTTAAATATTTTGCACGTGCTCGTATATGCAAATAAGATGTTTAAAATGATTCAAATTTCCAGAACTGAGAAACGATTTAAAAATAGAATAACTCTTCGTTATAATGAAAATAGATTTCTTGAATGTCGAACTGAAAAAAAAATACAACAAAGTGTTAAGAACTATATCGTCGAGAAACAAAGTTTTGTTGTAGCCTATACGACAAACAGAAAAAAAACATTACACCACCACAATTTCTAAAATATTTCATTATACACAAAAAGAGAAAACATAAAAAATGTGCATACAATGCAATATGAAGGATTTTCCAGAAGGAACCATCCATCATGTAATCATGCGTAAAACAGCAATTGCTTCTAACAGCTGTTGAGCAGAACACCTACGATCTATAAGATTATTTATATCATCTGTATTTTATGGTATTCATATAACATAAATGTTTATTAATTCTTTTTGCTTAATTATCAAAAGAACGTAAACAAGCAAATATTTTAGCGATGACAAAGCACACAATCGTAATAGGCTTCAAAATAGTTTACTTTGGGGATGGTACAGAACAAACTGTTTCTTAAATGTAATAATAACTTTGTTTATTTTGTGATGCACATGTTTTGTTACAAATTATAGATAATGTTATTTTTTGTTTAAATTGTTTCGGTAATTGTTTTCTCATATATTAGTCAAAAGTCACTGTTAAGCTCTGAATGCACTAATCTAAATCCACATTTCAAGAATTCATCTTAGGTAAAGAGATAACAGTCTCATTCTCATGAGATATACATTGTATGCTATACCAGGCATCGTGACGAATTTGATAACATGCGTAATAACATGCGTAATAACTATTGTCTCATCCGCATTTTACGCACCAGCATTTCATGAAATACTTGATCAAACTGGGCTCGAGATGCGGCAAAATGAACAAACTATTTTGCTTTTGAATTTCCTAAATGTCTTGATACAATTGAAAATGGAAGAACAACTTCAAACTGGTTTTTAATTTATTTCTAACTAGTTTCGGCTTTTAATGCCTTCATCAGGGGTATAATGTTTACAAGCAATAACGTTGATGACGTCATGTGGAACATGACGTCATAACAACGACGTCAAAACGTATGCATAGCATGGCGTAATTTAACATTCAAAAACATTATACATATTATACAGAAATGCACAATGTAAAGGATCTATGAAGATACATTATTATACATAAATGTCTTGAATAATTCTAAAGTTAATCATATAAATTCTAATTTACTAGGATGTTTTTGTTATTTACTTAGTAGAACTAAAACAATCCAACTTTGTCTCGCTAGTTTTATCAGAAAAATAGTTTAATATCAATATAATTTTACTGTTCTGATTTGATAATATGCCGCGATATTATAGGAATAGCATAATTATGACATGAATTTAAAATAAATCATTCTACTAATTTATTGCATTTTTTAAAAATGATTTCAATAATCTTAATTAAGCATTGGCGTAGGAGTGATCTCAATATTGGGGGTGGGGTGGGGGTGGTAGGGATGCGTGGAAATGCGGGATCGGCCAGCTAAACCTATCCAATTTTTCCCTGATTTTTTTTTGACAACCAAAAAAACCCCCAGGTTTTTCCTCTTATTGACAATACATATCATACCAAATCTTTATCAGTACATACCAAAAGTCAAAAGTTGGGGATGGGGGGTGGGGGATATGCTGCCCCAATTCCCGCTCCTTTTACGCCTGTGTTAAGATACTGGACCGTATTCCACCTGATCAGTTTTAACTTAATTATTATTTAGAACGTCACATATGATTCTTTTTATATATTTAGTTATTAAACTTAATTTGAAAGCTGCTTAATGTATATATAGTCACGAAAAGAACGATTATTTTTTACTTTGACTTCGCGCAGTGTTCAAGATTTTGCTTACCCGACTTACATATGGTAGGTTAGGATTAACACCTGAAAATGATAGAAAACATCCATTTTCTTTTCAACTTTACTAATTTTTATAATCGACAAAACAGGATAATTAGAGTTTAATGAGTGGTTCTCGAATTGTCAATTTGTAACATGTTTTCGTGACTTCACATTTAGTCATAGGGCTAACATGAAATTAAACACAAGAAAAATGGGAATGTCGGTCTTTGTAAGTTAGAATTTTAGAGGTCATTAGCAAACTACAAATAAAATGGATAAGGCTATACATGTTTGTTTTGTACAACGACATGACGTCGAATACAGTTGAACATAATGACGTCAAAAGTGTGTTTGGGTACACGTAATAAAAGTGTGGAAAAATTGACAAACATACAAAGAGATAATTAAAGTAATAAAACATGAATAAGAACATATTTATGCTTGATTTACCTGTTTATCAAATATTTTTTGAAGTTAGGCCGATTTTGACTACTTCTGAATTTACCCCTTTAAGATAACACACTTGTCACGGTGCGTTGGGCAAAATACTGCTGCAGAAATGTACTTATTTTCAATGGTATTAAATGGTATGGTTAGTTTCTTGAATGTAACAAACCATGTTCTTGAATGTGTTTTCAATATGAAAGAGCCAGTGTTTAGCTTTTTGCAGAACTATGATCTGCATCTTTTCTTGGCACCAAATATTTATACAAGTGCCGGCTAAAATTGTTTTGAATATTTTTATTTAGTATGATAATTACTTTTCCAAGTAATGACAATCGAATTCTTCCAAGCTCTCAATAAAGTGCTGCTTAATTGTTTGATAATTTACAACTAACATTTACAACATATGTCGTAAAATGCGGACTGGTTAGAACAGTGTTAACATAAGGCGCATAATCAGAGTGTCCATTAAAGTCTAAAATAGAAAAATGATATTAACGTCCTTTTAAAGTTTTTCTAACTTTATCTTCCGGATTTTTTTGTTCATAGCAAAACTCTTTTATTCCAGAGTTAATATCTTTTACCTGAGAGCCAAGTTCATGGAACTAAGGGTGATTAACAATAACCAGATCAAAACTCTAAGAATTCCTGATGAGATACATTACGTTTCAGTTCATTACCGTTCCAAAATAGTACCTTTAATTATAGCTTTACACGACTGTCTAAATGTTCCGGATCTTGTTGATATTCTTTATCATCATGTACAACTTTTCCAAGGTTTTAGTTTCATTGTTTGCATTTTTCCACTGCTTTTTCACCTCCAAGAGATTCCAGGAAGTGAAGCCCTATTCTTTCTTTGCGGTTTTCAGCGCGTCTGTCTTACCAAGTGATGACAATCGATCAATCCCGCGTTCTGTTGGGTACACTTTACCAGTATAGGATGGATCTAATTCTAATTTTCTATCCGCCTTTTAAAACCATATATCATCACCTGTCTCAGCTTTCAGCGTATGTCTGCATAAGTCCCTCATTACATTTGCACCATTATATCTCTCGCTACACTCTGGTATCTCATAAAACAATAAATTGTCTGTCTTATATCGTGTTTCCATTAGTTTTTCATATAATTGGTCCTGTTGCCGAGGTTGCGATTTCGGATTTTGCTTTACATTTTGAAAAGACTTTTTCAGCTGTTCAACCTTTAGCCTGCCTGCTGCCAGCTAGTGGCCTTGCTTTTGCGAACAGTGCAGACCAAGACCAGCCTGCACATCCATGCAGGCTCGTCTTGGTCTGCAACTGTTTGCTTTTTGGTCAGTAAATTTTCAGTGAGAATCTCTTCGAATGATAAATGTTTCTGCCCAAATTGAATGAAAGACCAGTCCATTTTAGAAATTTAGCAGGGTAAGGTTGAGTTCTTGTTTTGCAAACCTTATCTAATTTTACTGCACTCATTGTCAGAAGCGGCGAAGCCACAGATGTGTTCTGCCTCTAGTACTCTCCTGTCGTATGATCCACATTCCCATTTTTATCAGTTTATTCAATTTTGTTAATGAACTGTACATTGTATTTTTACTTGTTTTGTTCCATCTAGTAACTCTGTTACCGACCATAGCGGCAGAGATTTAAGGTTACATAGACCTTTGTTATACTAATTAGCTGAGGGTTGATTTGCAAGTGGACTTTGCACATGAACGACTGCTGTGACATGGCGAATGGCTACTGTTGCTACTGCTGTTGTTGTTGATAGGTCATATATAATGCACGTAAGTTATCTTCTTTTCCTTTTCGGACAACAGTGTGACCATTTATGCTCTAATATATGATCTAGTCCATTTAGTTTACACAGTTTTACCGATTTATACAAAGCTCAAGAACCAGTCTGCTATTGATGTAGTTTATGTCAATTTTTTTTTATGATACTGAATAACAATTTGTTTCAAAATTATCTGTTAACAATTGATACAAAATGTTGCATTAACGTGAACTAACATCGACTTAAGAATAATTTGCGGAGTATAATGAGCAATGTCTGATTAAAATCGCATTAACGCCCCACAATTTCCTAAACTTTATTGGTGGTTTAACAAGGAAGAATATCAAAATATTTTTTTTCATTACAATTGGTTATTCGTGTCCAAATTACTGTGATATTTTATTTGAAAAAAAAGTTTTTAGGCAATTTACTTTTAAGCTACTGCTTTTTTATGATACTTTCACCAGATAACAAATCAGATTTAAAGTCACGTCTGACGGTTTCTATTGCACATCTTTTTGCAGTAGCTTGCAAAAAATGATTTGGGCAGCTTTTTAAAGAAAAAAAGACTGACGGCAAACCTAGTGTAACAAAGATAAAAATATTTAATTACGATAATTATGTTAAATCATAGAGTTCTACCAAACGCTCACCCAGAGGCTATGAGACTATTTGTTTCTTCCTTTTCAGAGCCGCGAATAAACAAGTAAACTACAAAAAAGGTAAAATTGATACAGTATATTGCAGCGCCCTAAGCAATATATAGCATTTAGCTATAAATTGTTTTGAACTTTCATACAGCCGGAAAACTCAGGAATATTTTTGATACATAATAACATTTTGACAAATAGTGAACAAATAGCGCCACAAGAAGTAGAATTGTTGTCCCGTTTGATAGATATTTTGTATAACTAGTTACAAACAAAAAAAGGAAAGTCCTTTATCTAATCAATTTTGCCGAAAAAAAGAATAAAACAGAATTTATTTGTCAGATGTCAAAACTTTGAATGTAAGAGGAGGCACCTTGAAAGCAATGAGTAGGCCTATCACGAACAGAAACTGTAGTGGAAAAATAGGATAATGGGGGATAGATAAGGAGGAAGGGTAAAAAGGGAAGAAGGGTATTAAATGGAGAGCATAAAAAGGAGTAATAAAGGGAGATAACACAATCAACAATCAAGACAGTATACATAACATGTAAAACGAAACAGACAAAAAACAAGTGAAAATGGGGTCATCACGTGATAAAAGTCAGTAACCTATATAAAAAGAATTGGCTGTCTAAACATGATTCCTTCATATGCATTTCCCTGTCAAATTTCGTTCAGATATTGTATCGTCAGCCGACACAACAACAAAAACACATATTCTTACTTCATGTTTTGTGTTTTGTAAGCTTTGATGGTGAAGTGTTAACCTCTCTATTTTTACAGAAAGTCATCTCCTTCGAATGTTTGTTTCTGAAAAGTTTTCACCGCAACTTATAGTTTTAACTGTTGACACCTGATTCTTACTTGTAGTTTTAGCATTTAGAAAAATTATAAAAACACATGTCCAGGAACTTCTAGATATGCTTTCACAATATTACCGCTACAGTGTAGTTTTCGAATTGATCAAATATAATTATGAAAAATATGTCATATTTCTTTCTCCGAGACAATGAACGATCACTCAACTAAAAAACAACAAAGGCAACATATGGAACTCTTCAACATTGTTTTCAGTTTATACAAACTTAACGCTATGCGCCCTCGAGGTCAGCTGGAGGAGGTCAAAGCTGGCACCAAATTTGTGATTTCAATATTTCACCCAAATAAATTAACATCGTTACGTTACATGTTCGTGCTCGACTTCATTGCGGTTAATTCGTACAATTATTATTTTAAGATAACGTTACCGTACTTGAAATTAAATATATACTAAAACTTGACGAAAAATCCAAATTTACAAAATGGGCACATAGACCTGTTGAATTGTGTATAAATTTATAAAATGTAGCTACATGTGTGTTACGTAATACACTGATGAGCAGAAGATAGATGAAACTAGTTATATCTTTGTAATTTATTCCTGTTTAAAAGGCATGTGAAATCATTTTTATTTGAAAAAAAAAAATATATATATATATATATATATATATATATATATATATATATATATATATATATATATATACCGGTGTATCATTCTTTGCAATAATAATATTGGTATTACAAATGCAAAACACATTGCAATGTGTATGACTTCCCTAATTATATCCTTTAATCATGCGATAAAGTGCACCTGCTACCTAACTGGATTTACGAGATGATTGTTTTTCTGATTATCAATATGTCATACAATAACAAATAAGTTAGACATTTTTCTCATAAATCTTTTAGTTTAGAGGTTGACGAACAAAAGACAGTTTTATTAATTTAGTGTGCAGACAAAAGATTTCCGCAAGCATAACACTTACTGGCTGCAAAAAAGGACATCGGTGTTAACTTAAATTGAATCTGTAGTTCGAAGCTTTTAATCAGCACAGTAATGTATGACTTTAATCTGCAGATAGACATCAGCTATGAAACAAAACATGAAACGATATTCGACTGATCATAAAGTTCTTTCAATTTTACGTAATGTGTTCTTATTGTACTGGCAAGTCTTAAATGAATATTTTGCTTTAATGGGAAAATAAGCAAAGCGAAACTGAAACTGGTTTGAAATTGATGTGTAGATTGGTTTAGTATTTATATATTTAACATTGAAAATAATGTAGCATTTAGCAATTCGTTCAAACAAGCAAAAAAAGAAAAAGACTATAATTCCTTTCTGATACATCATCTTTAACTATCTCTATCTTATCATTTTTAAATAACCGCACAGATCTTCGAATGATCTGCCGTCAGATACTCTACCTGTCAGGGATTCTGTTACTTTCTCTTTAAGACTTTGCAGGTTACTAGGACAAAGAACCCTTATAAATTTATTATTACATTCTACGTGGCACTGAACTAAAATCACTCATGTCACTAAGTATATTAGAATGAGAATTACTCAAGACCTTTCCGTATATATCAACAAAGGACCGACCATTTGAACATCTTGTGTTGTTTTGTATGAAAACCAAAATATATTTTTCAAATCTTGAAGGAAAGAACTTGTACTGAGTAAACCAAAGACGTTTTCATTTTTTAAATTCATAATAAAAATAACGATAAAGATTCTGTATTGAGCAGTCTGCTTGACTACATGAAATAGCTAAATGCAAACTCTTCGTGTTTTTTTTTAAAAATATTATTACATTTATGCCTGTGAAAATTATGTACAGACCCTGGCCTCGGTCCTAACACATACAGCTATGCTAATATACAGATCTGTATGACTAATCTGTCATGAAAGCATATTTGATTTAACTTCACCTAGCATTTTTCAAAAACAATTGCTTTTAGGAACCATAATCATTATAACCTGCATCTGCATAGATATATCTTGCCTCAATGCAAGTTACAAATAGTCATTTCTAAGATCAGTGATTGATGAAGAAAGAGAGAAGAAGCAAACTATTCTAGTAGAATTCATACAGTTTTATCAGTTCAACCGTACTTGTAAATATATTCAAAGTTCAAATCTGTAACCAAACAATTGATAAATTGATGAATCTATTAAAAATTTATCAAGTGTGTGGTTACAGATTTGTAAAGTGACGACAGACAATACAAATTTGAATTTTGGCATGCGTTAAGAAACATATGCTGTATCTAAGATCAAATACTCGGAATCATATCATTTTAATCAGTTTAAAATCTCCACCCAGTTTATAAAAGTAATAAAAATAGGCATTCATTTTTCGCGGTTTTTAGACTGGGTGATATTCGTAAATTCTAAATACTCTACCACTCGTAATAATATTGATTACAATGTGCCGAAAATGGTATATCTAGTATGTTCGACTTGAGCCGCGAGAACAATTAGCAGCACGATTCACAATTTGAGTCCTTCCTGAAAATAAAGACGAATCAATAATTTTGTATTTTCGTATGTAAATTCTAAATGTCTTTTTAAAAATCCTAAAATGTACGAATGTGGTTGAAATTTTGAATATGAAACGTATACAAAAAGAAAGAAACAAACAACAACAATTAATGTGTGAATGAGTCAAGGGGATGACGACTACGCAACCCGAAAATAAATGATAAATATCTTAATCGATTTTTGTTGATAGTAAATATATTTTTAAAAATTATAGATTCATATTCAGCCAGCGAGTTGATCATATTTCATACCAAAATGTTTATATTGACGGGCCGTCTGGCTTTTGTTTTCCGTGCGAGATAAGGGAAACATTACTAATGTATAGATAAAATACAATAATCTGATTTCATCCCGTTATGATGTAAAACCAATTTCACTGACATTTCATTATTCATCATTATGAAATTTGTAGATATTGGTTATCAATAAAAACCAAATGTTCCAGACACTACACCCCAAGTGTAATAAAGATACATAATGACTGAATCTAGCCTTATGTACCCGTGTCAAAACGTGGTGAATATCTCCAAAATATACAGATCAATCAATCAAAGTTTCCTCACTTTAGACAGAATTGAAATATTTTATAAACATAACTCTGACGTATACAGCAATATAATCATAAATGCTATAAGATAATCCGTTGGAAGCAGAGAACGCAACCACGCAATATAATAGCCGACTCGATCTGATTGACTCTGTCCGTGATAGGTTATGAAACATGCAACAACCCTTATGCCTCCCCCTTGCAACGGTTAAAGCTGAACCGAAGGTACTCCTTCGTCACAAAAGAACAGCATATATAAAAACTGAGTACAAGCATAGAGAAATTTTTACAGCAGCCAATAATCCTAAGTCATGAATGCGTATTGATATTTAGAAATATTATTTCAATGATCGCATCATCAAGGTAATAAGTAGTTTTATCATAAGCTCTTTATGCTTGCAATGTACTGCAAATACACTGGCTAAAACCATTGACACACCCTTGATATCTTTAAAAATATCTTTCGTATAAGTTATGGTGAATCTTTGATTTTCTTACACATTTAGAAAAATGATATTGTTGTAAATAACATATCAAAATGTAATCAAAATTGAGTGATACTATGGTATTATTTTACCGCCTCTACCAAAATTTAAAAACTCAAAAAAAAAAAAAAAAAAAAAAAAAAAAATGCACGTATATTACTATAATTGAAAAAGGAGGGACCTTAATTTTAAGGTAGGAAGATCAAGACAAATATGGTCTCAATATCTTGTCATACCTTGGAAACAAATTGAAAATTAGTTCTATATTTGACTATATAATTATGGTGAAAAGCGAATATTTCTCCACACAAACGGAAAGTTATTAGTTGGATCCAAGTATCAATTAGAGTTAGAATGTAATATATGTAAGCGTAAGCAGCATGCTACCCGTCTTGCATAACATATCTTCTAAAAAAAACATTCAAACATACTTTTTGCAGAAATGCAGAATAAGTTTCTAAAATAAACATCGTTGCTTACCGGTGTATTTTACGTTTACAATTGATGTTGATTTCACATGTATTTGGCCTTACATGCTTTTGATATTTAATCTCTAGGTAAAACATATTGATATGACATGTAAGACGAAGGAGCTTATGGAAACCTTTTGACATACTCTCAGGTATCACCCTACACGTATTTTTCAGGAGTAATCTGTTAAACTATAGACAAATCTGTGATAATGGAATGCTGAAGGGCGAAGACATATGATATTGAAGAGATAATGTGCATTTCATTACGAGAGAACTTTATTCATCTGGGAGTCTAACTGTACATATTCTCTCCCGAGAGATATCATATCCAAATTTATGATAATGACTGACTTTAGTTTCCAAAGGACTGGTGTTGTATCATCTTTGTATCTCTTAAGAATTTTCTTGCGAGAACAATACATTTTCCTCAAATACTCAGGTGACAGATCTGTTTGGTAGGCTCCATATTTACCATTGTTATTTTTCGGCGAACGCCGTCTAAGAACGAATTCATGACCTGGACTGACCGAAGTTTGCAAATCAGACTACTTGATAACGCATTATAGATAATTTATCAAAATGATTTATGCAACACTCTGTCTGATTGGACGAGGGTGTCTTTTATTTTCACTCTGCTGATTGTGCAACGCTGAGTGAAATGACAGACGAAGCGTTTGTCTTTAATGACGCTGTTTATAGTTTTAAAGCTACGTTTCGCTCCGTATATTTAGAACATTGATATATCTACAAAATGATAAGCAAGTTTAATGGATATGATAAAAACCTGTTCAAATACCAACATATATCAATTTACAGAAATAGCTGAATACGGTCTACGTATCACATTAGTAAGGGTGTGATTAGCAGATCGATTAAGGTCTTCTAGGTAGAGCAGTGTCTTCCAGACCACTGCCGTAATTTTTCGTCGTAGGAAAAACGAAACAAAAGTGTACCCCTACGAAACCTTTGTGAACAATTAAAAGAGAACCATTTAAATTGTTAAAGTGTGGTGTTTAGTTTTGCCATTTGAAATATGTTAGGTAGATGATACAATAACACAAATGATATGAAACCCTCATAAACTTCTTGTCTTATTTCAATTCCCCGACCATCGTTTTTAAAGAAATTTCTTGTTTTTATTAGATTTGACTTGCAATGTATGCGGGTGAAAGGCAGGAGAGAGAAACCATAGTGGCAAAATTGTTTAAAATGCATCCGTATTCTTCTGTAACTAGGATATCTGGAAAATCGTTATTAATATTTAGTCTTCACACGATTAATAATTCTTTGAATTCTTGATTTTCTTTGGCGTTGATTATTTCTTATCTGTATTGTATTAATATCAACCAAGTGCGAACAAAACTGTATTCCTAATTTGTTATGTAAGCCACGACCCGAATGATTTCAATTTCATCCAGATACGATCCTGTGTGTTTTCCCTCTCATAATTATACGTTTACAACAAAACAGTAAAGTCATTACAATTTCCTTTTTTTTTCTTTATTGCTTAAGTCTCAGTCACACTACACCGTACAGCGTTAAAGGACGTCCAACGTAAAACAAAATTTTTAATTCGTTCGTGTCCGTTCGCATGCGTTTCTTTTCCGTTTCTCATGCGGCGCCTGCGCTCCTTGTCCGGCGTTGTTCGTTCCATCCGTTGGAAGGTTTTGAGCATGTTCAAAATTTAGAACGTACACCACCGGACAAAGTTTTCTGTTAGATGAACGGTAGCAATGCGCTGATATGCGTTTTGTTCTTTACTCGTGCGTTCCCTATTCTGTACTTGTCCGGTTTGTATCCGTTCTTGTTCTGTGGACCTGATTCACGATCGGACTACTACCGGACATGCAACGGATGTAACGTATGTTCAACGGACGATACCAGACAAGAACGTTTTGTCAGTTTCTCATGCCTTGCGCTTACGTTTTACGCGATACAAGTCTGTCACTAGTACGGTGATATCCGTTAATTGAACTTTGTTCGTCCTATATATGTGCGTTAATCTTGCGGTCATTGTGCGTTTTATGCGCCCCATACACCGATCGCGAGAGCACCGAGCAGCAGCGGGGGATGCCTTTCGTCACCGGATAACTTTCTGCCGCAATTTTTCTATACGTTTGGCGTCCGTTAACGCTATACGGTGTAGTGTGACTGACACATTAGCTGCATCATTAATTTAACACTTATTTTCCTTATTTCCTTATTTTTTCATTACCTTGCTGGTTTCTTAAACAGTCGTGTCATGAATGATGTTTTGTATATACCATTGTTCAGGGAGAGGACAACCGTAAGCTAATTAGCTTTCTGTCCAAGTTCCTTATTACTGTTATTGTAAATTATACACGAAGTAAAATGTATTTAAACCTGCTAAGTGTGATAGTTAAACCACTTCTATCAGCAGCACTGATTTATCACAGAGACAAAACGCAATATCGTCGATTTATTTCCATCAATTTTAATGAAAGATGTTAATATCGTTTGCCATGTCATGTCAGCTCAACATATCCATAACTGGATAAATAAATTGTCTTAATGAAACCGTTTGTAAAGAGTTAAAGTGCATGTTAGTTTCTAACATGCAATTTTTTAATTTAATAACGCTGTGATATACGATCAGGTGTCTAGTGATAATGTCTATGAATATATGTACCCCAAAACGCCAACAGAAAGGTCTGTATATACATCTATATCCCATAAATACGAAATTAAGTTAATCTAGCTATATATTTTCAAAATTACAGCTTTTACATTCGTCTAAGAAATTTGATAAGATCCCAGTCTTGACTCGCATAAAGTAATTCATGCTAAACTGAAAAGCAAGCATAACGGTAAAACTTACCAGAACCATTTTCAACGAGGTGATGCGAACATACAAACTAATAACATTAAGTAAAAATAGACCAGAAAAAGGACAGATCATCAAACTTGTAACTTGTCTGTGCGAAATACCTTCGTCATGATCCGAGTAATATTCATAAATTATATGTTGTCATCAATAACAGCAAAAGGGATCATAAAGCAACTACAACTGTAGAAAGGAAACATTAATTTACAAACGGTAAACAACTATTAAGTTTATCTTTTATTGTAGATTTTAAAAAGTAACAAAAGTGTTTAGACTTTAAAAAAGAAATGCAACACTGTCTGGGCTATCAATATCTCACTAAATAATGACAATTTTGACGGAAAAACTACCAGTAAGAAAAGAAACATTGTATTAATCATTATCATATATAACCCTAGATTAACATCTATTGAATAAGTAACATAATTAAGATTGTACTTACGAAACCAATATATCTCACTTACAAAGATTCTCTCGGATGTAGCAAGCGTCAAATAAAATGATGTTAATAGTAAAAATAATAAGATTATGAAGCTTTCATCAAAGATAAAAATCTAACGTGCCTGTAAAAAGCAAATATTTCAACCGTGGGTGTATATCTTTATCAGCGTCACAGGAGAAACTGGTTTTATTTGCAAAACACGGAAAATCCTGCCTGGCATGCAAGAGGTTTCGTTCATATTTTATCTGTTTAAATGCAGAAAGTAAAAGCATGCTTGTTTTATTTGGGCGGCAAAACATAAAAGTAATTCGATTAAACAACAGTATAATGATAAAACCTAATGGAATATGCACAGACAGGAGTGTTCTGAGTGACATATATGCTCATTGGAACTTAAATTGCACACCAGTCAAAATCATTGCTTTACATACATGTAGCACTAAAACGTTTCTGTCGAGATGCAGCAGGGTTTCATTTGCAGTCAGTTTTTTCACTTTTGACAAAACATTTATGTTAACTGGAATGAAAAATAATGCATTATTTTGCTTGAAATTTAGTTGTGATTAAATAATTGCAAATGTGTCATCTTTTTATTATTGTCATGACTCAACAAACTTCACTTTCTACAAACCGGATCAGTCAATACAAATGTTTTTTAATGACAATGCGAAGATTTTATGTGTCCACATAAAAAGGAAAAACAACCTTTCATGTAGACAAAATGAGTCTTTATCTGTTTTTTTCCAAATAAACAAACGACAATGGCAAAAGATGCTATTACAAAGAAATATAAGCTAACTATCTAATTTAGAAAGCTTTGTAAAACGTCTGTTTTAAGCGTGAATAAAAACGCATTTATTTCATATATATTTGTACATGAATGGAGAAAGATCACCCATGGGGTATGGGCGGAACATTCTAATAAAATAGTTTGTACAGCTTGACAGATTTATGCCTCGGAATCAACGTAAATTTGTACCATTCGACTGTTACCAATATTAAGCACTCTATGTTATGACTACTTTCTGAGCAAAAACTAAACTAAGTTATAAGCATAATAAACAGATGAATATACACGTCCATTAAAATCTGCATACAACGCGGCAACCTGTCTTTTTCAAATATGTGCATGTTTTTTATCAGTTGAACTGAAATGAAAAAAAAGAAACATATATACAAATATTATATACGGCGTATCCCCTACGATTAATAAAGTACAAGAGTTATAAATGCTCATCCGTTGTCAATAAAAACGAAGGCTTATGTTTTTAATTTGCAGTTCATGTGTGCTATCCCATAACATTAGTAGTTATTCAAGAATCATTTAACTTCCTTGGGACACTAGCTATGAACCTATCACAATCGAACATAGCTGATATTAATTTATAATCTGTAATTCTTATGCGTAAAGAAGGCGTATGATCCCAAAATGGGTAGGATTTGCGCTTCAAGAATTTCACTAAAACGACTATTTATGAGCACAATAATCAAGCTTCTCTTGCAGCAATAATGTATTATTTAATTTGACCTGTTACGTAATCCAGGATAAGCCACAAAAATGCCTTCGGATGCTATCGGTTATAACGATATATTTTCTAGTAATAATGTGTTTGAATAGACAGGAAATCCTAGACAAAATGGAGTGCCTGTAGGCGTAACTATACCACACAGATACTCGATATTTCATAACTCTATACTTTATCTAATTATGTCGTTTTGAGCTGCCGAAAGAAGCACAGTACAATAAAGTGAAATGTGAATGAAATACGACTTAATACAACAACGTTATTTTAATCTTAGTCTGGCTGCCGAGTAGGTAATATTTTTTGCATTGGTATGTACGTTGGAATATCGTAGCTTGTATTTCTTTGTGCGTTCGACTTGCTATCTCGAGAACTCGACATTTATTGAACACTCGAAATAAGATGAGTGCGTTCGAGAAAGTAAGTCGAGTTTTCAAGATATATATCAAGCATTCCATATCACCCACCTTAAGATTACATCATCTTTATCCTTACCCTGCTAATTTTTTGTAATGAACTTGTCCATCTTTCAATTTGGACAGTACCATTAACTGTTGAAAGGGGCGCCTTACAAAAAGATACTGACTGAATATATTTATCCGAATGCATGGATGTGCAGACTGAGCATGACCTAATCTGGTCGCAAGGGCAGAATCAATCGTGTCCAGAATGATAAGGGTTAAACAACCGCCGTAACATTACGAGCGCATTACATAATATCTAGCATTCTTCATGTTTTCAACTTTCTACCAGGAACGCTCTATTATCCTCACTATTCAACATCATGGTTTTTTTTTGTTAAAAGCGCACGTCATATAATGACGAACCTCGGCCTACAGTTTTTCCACATCCAGACAATGAGTAAAATCATCAAACAAAATATATCAAATACTCGAGATGGTAAGTTCTTTTATAGAAACAAAGAAATATCTTTAAGAATTATGGTCAGCGCATTAAATAATCAACAACTTCGTGAATTTCGAAGTTGAAACAATGTTTGAGACGGTGCTTTATTTTGTTTTATTTAAATTTTTTTATTATGGTACACCGCTTCAAACTAGCCCTGCGAAGTTTGAACTTAGAGACTCGTAAACTCCATATGTATTATTTCGTCAAATTCAACTGCAGATCTTAATTTTAGACATATCTGAATAGTGTAAGGAGTGTTTTAAATTGAATGTTTTTTTCAGTCAGATGTTACCTAATATCACAACTGAAATATCGGAGTAATAATAAATGCCATATTCTTTTACGATGGCACGCTATTTACTTTTTGAGTTACACACAAAACACCCAATGGATTACAGCTGTGAAATTAATTTCTTATCAAGATAAAATGTCTACAAATTATAAAAATACTTATACGGGTATGCATTTTGTCTACAGCACGTTTTGTTTTATACTGACAAACTAACCTAAATGCTGAATTGTTAACGCAATATTAATATTGAATCGTTAAATGATATTATCATGTATACTTTCAATTAAGACATGTGGCTTTCGCCTTTACATTATTAGAAACATACTGATAAGTGTGTGTTATTGTTAATCAATAGAATTTAATTTAGGGGCTCTTACCCTTGCATAGGTAGACAATAGGATCTTTGTATTAATATTATTATCAGTATTAATTACTATAATCATTGTTATTGTATAAAAAGATGCACCACAGTCAGTTTGCGAGATATTGTATAAAGACACGAGTTTTAACAGTCCTTTGAGAACAACTCTCGGATCAGCATGAGGAGCGCAACGCTTGTTGGGCAGTGAATAAAAATCGCCGATTGCCGGACATCAAGGTTTTAGTCTATATAGCAGAACTGAGGACAACGTGTCTTGTGACCGGTCTCCTTAATATAGGCTGGGTACTAGCTTTATATGTGTCTATCAGAACTGTGGAATTCAACGTGTATTTCTTTGGTAAATAACGGAGCAACTTCAGTACAGATGAACTATGACTGTGGCGAGACGTCTTGTCTAATATCACTCGATAATTACAATACATGCTGTAGTCTAATCCTGAGGTAATCAGGCGTATCGAGTCCCACACAGCTGATGTTTTGTTCCATATCTCCATAAAAACTTTATTACACAGTTTATTGCCAACAGAGAGTATCAGAGAAACACTATCACATTAATTCCAATAATAGTTACAACAAAAGTGCATTTAAAACTGCTTAATTAAATAAATCCCTTAATTATACAGAATGCATTTTAATTTAAACAAACATATGAATAATTTCTATTAATTTTAGAGCATGTTCCCTAGACATTGCCACCCTCAGAAAACATTTTAAATTTTTTTTCTCTAAGAAGTTGAATTTTATTGTTGAACTTGTATTTCATTCACACATGTTACAAATGTTATTGCCAAAGAACTGTTTGTTAATTTGTGATATAAACCCCAGAGGAAATGTTTTCCTGTGAATGTCATGAATAATTTGTTGCAGCAGATAATACTTTTAAGATTCGCGATAAAGTGACTATCAATACAAATGTACATAGTAAAATTCAACTAAACTTCAAATGAAAAATTCTGTAAAGTCAGGAATTAGATCCTAGCAGTCAGACAGTAAATGCCATATGTCAAAGGAGACAATTTTATGATATCTAACGGAAGATAATATACCTTTCATTTTGTTCTGTTAATGTATTTGTGTGTAAAAGTAAAGTTAAACGTTCATAGTGCATATTCTTCCACAAACATCACGAATCATACTGCCATGTATTGTTTTATTATATATACTGTACCACATAATATAACTTTATCCTTTATCCTTTATTCTTTCAGTATTGTTATATTTTCTGGTCCTTTGGGCCATGGAGTCCACACAATGTTCATGGGTAATAGAGTTCCGCGTAAGCCGGTGCTGGGGGCGTGAGGGATGTTGTACTTTCCACTACTCATGAACAGACTCAATAAAACCAAATCTGCTATTATTTTGCTTGGTTGCATTCTATGCTTTGAAAAGATCTTCTTACAAATTTTATTATCCTTAAAAACATTATTATAACTTTCCCACGAACTCTTGTTTTCATTCTATATTTAAGTATGTTTATGCATTTCACTTGTTGTGAAGAAAAACCAGTTCTTGTCCCTGGTCTAATGCAAGCGTAGCATATTCATTGACCAAATTCTCCAAGAATTAAATATTATTTTGTCCATTTATACGGAGATAAACCACAGTGGGACTTCAGAAAAATTCTTGAATCGTGCCAGCGATTCTTTGATGATGTGCAAGAAGTCCCAATATGATATATATATCCGTATAAACAAACGCACAAAAATAACATTCAGTTTTTCGGCGTAAGCTGTATAACGTGGATTTTTACCTATATTCTATGGTAATCGGGTAATGGAAAAGGTGAGCGCTGAAAAGAAAAAAAACATTTATTACTAAGTCTGAAATGACATTGAATATCAGAAGAAACATAATTATTAGATAAAGGATATTTAGTAGTTTTTTACCCAATACTAAAATGATTCGGAATAGCCAGTCTTAAGTCTGCAACCTTCCCTAAGCAAAACACTACTGTAGCGAATGTATGGATGTGTAAACAGCAGGCATGAACACAAAAAAATATCTTATTACTTATACGTAGAAATGAAGTTTGAAATGTTACGTATTTGATAATGTTTTCTGTCGCAACTTCTGCATTTCTGTCCGTTTTATTATTACCGACGAAAATGTCATGACATTAAAACTCCAGATGTCAAGGCCCCCAAAAATAGACATATCTTAGATCCGAATAATAAATCAGTGCTTCAGAATTAAGACGCAGTTCAATGAAATACAAATTAATCTTGAATGACAAACTGCAAAGATATTTTAGATGAAAGTGTAAAATGAAATTCAGGTTTTTATGTTGCAAGACGCTGTAAGGGCAAACAGAAAATTAAAATGTTGACGTAAAGTGTGACCTTTTGAAATTATAAAAAAAATCATTTAATTCGTTAAGGATAACTTTGACTTCTCTGGGGAATCAAATTCAATAGCCGTATGCATTATATTCTTAAGCAAGGGTAAACACTAATTGTTGCAAGACAGTAAGTTCAGTTTAGAAAAAACAACCTGTTGTATGGTGAATGTTATAACCTACTACTAGTAGGATGTTCCAGGCATATCTCGTCAAATCTCAACCACGAAATTATCTTGTGGTTGAACGTTTAATTTTACGAACTCGTTTTACTTGTTTTCAGTCACATTTAATAGTTAATAACATTTTTCACTCTTATATTTTAAGAGATATCTTTTTAGGAATAAATAACATATGACATAGAGTTAGGTCAATATTAGTATGTACATGCACGTTTTATTGTTTTCTATACCTTTTTAGTAATTTACACCTCCACCTTTTATATGTGAACATATAAAAAACCCAAATATTCCTTTTTATATCAATATAGTTTCTAGCTTTACACTTGCAGATATAAGAATTACAAGGGTCATTTCTGTGGCTACAATTTCATACTCGATGTTTTTCCGACTTCATCATACTTAATCCAAACAAACAGAACACGAAGTCTAGTCTAATAAGTTTCACAGAAGTGCTTTTGTTCGCTGGTGCTCCTTTATAGTTGAATGCTCTCGGATTCAACTGATTTCATAATTTAGGTTATTTAACTTAAATATTTTTCAGTTTCACGACAAACTATAACTCTGAAGCCGCGTATCCTGTTCCCGTCGACAGACAGAGAAAAGTGCTTTCTGCTACAAAATTCAACATGATTGATATTTCTTCTGGTTAAGGCATGGTTCTTCGAACAGAAATAGTATGTTTTGTATGAACAAATTAACGCTTTTCCCGTTCTTCTCAGGCTTTGGCAGGACAATTCTTCACAATATTCTGAAGTAATAATTAGCAAATGCAAATGAAGATCCAGCAATTTTTTTAATTATAATAGTAATAAATGATATCGGTTTCAGGAGAAGATCCGGATATGGTTAGTTTGTCACCATTGTTACAACTGGTATTATGAATCAGTATGTTTCTAATATTGTAAAGGCGAAAGGCACATGTCTTAACTGAAAGTATTCATGATAATATTATTTAATGATTCAATATCAATACCTCGTTAAAAATGCAGGATTTAGGTTAGTTTGTCAGTATAAAACAAACCATGTTATAGACAAAATGATTATCCGTATACGTATTTATATAGCTTGTAGACATTTGATCTTGATACGAAATTAATTTTACAGCTGTAATCCACTGGGGGTTTTGTGTGTAAATCGAAAAGTAAATAGTGGGCCATCGTAAAAGAATATGGCACTTATTCATTGCTATATTTTGATTTTATTTGTTATACTTAATCAGGGTGACCACACTTTCGATCTTTCGAAAACGTACGCGGAGAGAGAGTGTTCGATTGAATTAAATGTAACATCTTTGCTTATTATTATCTTATTACTTGACGAACTTATCCGCCCAAATCCGTATCCTACACATTTGCTCTATGAAAAACAGGACAAAGTCTCTGAGAAAAATACTTAGTAAGTCTGGTATAAACTTCATAACCTGAAAAATAACGGTTTCCTTTCTTCGGCGCTTTTATGTTATTAAGATCTGTCAAGTTATTAGGAAAATGTAATCAAAATGTTTATTTTCCCCGGAAAAGTCAAATGGATTGCCCAACCTGAATATATTTGCTCACATATAAATTGCATTTTTACATACATAGTTTAGTTTTAAACATAACAATAAATATATTTAAAACATTTGAGTAACATTATAATGCATATCATATTCAGAAGTTTTTTTTAGCCTTTACTACGTAAAACTAATGCACAAACGTACACAATAAGGTCAATAATATGACATAAAGCTAAATGGACCTGGATAATATAGTGTTGCATGTTCCGAAACAAAATGTTGTTGTTTCAAATACACATTGGAATAATTGACGATTTCATCAGCATGATTACATATAGTTATAAAGTAATAAACGGATTAAAAAATGTACAATTGTTCTAATAAATACTATGGTAAACTCATGGCATATTTTCCAAAGAAAAATTCTAGATCTATACCGGCATTATATTCAGTTAGAAAAATACCTTATTACCCAAAATATTCTTTCGTATATGTTTCAATTTTACTATAGGCACATATTTGAAATGTCAGGTACTATGTTTTCATAAGCCAGTATATCATTCATGACAAAGACAAGTCTGTTGTTGAGAAAGCGCGGTCGCTTCTACATGCTGATGATTCAAAAAATTTTGTGTCTTCCAAAACCAGTATGATAAAGAACTATCATTTGCTTATGGACAATAAACTGTACAGGAACATTGTGAAGACACAATCCATTTTATTGACAAACCAAGTAAGATTTTGACATAGATTGCAATGGTTAACTTTTCAATTCAATATTTTAAAACCCTTGATCAACAACCGTCTTTTGAATAATTAAGAAATCAAATGCACGGTACCGTAAAAGTAAGTTTCTCACTTCTCAGATTAAAATGATTTGATTACTTTAACTGTATAAAAATATTTTGACTATCCTTCATTTTGGAGTTATGACACAAAATAAAGGGAATACAAAATAAAGTTATACATTTTGTAAATTCACATCATATACCACAGACTGAGAAAGGGCTGTTTAAAGTGAAAAATAATTAACAATTGCAAATATACTTTTGTCGTGTGTATAAA
The DNA here is from genome assembly GCF_021730395.1 of Mercenaria mercenaria. Classification (NCBI taxonomy): domain Eukaryota; kingdom Metazoa; phylum Mollusca; class Bivalvia; order Venerida; family Veneridae; genus Mercenaria; species Mercenaria mercenaria. Next base: position 14,609,413 of record NC_069368.1, read on the forward strand.
ATAAAGTCAAATCTTTGAGAAATGTTACTCCTATATGTTCATAAGTACATAGCCAAATTAATTGCAAAGACAGATCTAATCTTTGATTTTACATGAGTTTAATATCGGATAGCTGGAAACACGCTATCCCAAACGTCAAGCGTTTAGGAAGATTTTTTTTTGCTCACAGTGGAAGCTACTAACATAAGATGCGAAAGATGCCAGTACTGTTTCTTCTTTTAAACGAAAGGTGAAGGGAAAAAATCAGTTTAAATTTTATAAGCATATCCTTTCAAATAGTAAGAGTTTATTTGCTATATTCAATTATTTTACTTAAACAGATAGATCTTTGTTAATTGTCTGTATATTTCATTTAAACTCCATTGTATTTAATTTCTAAGATGTCATATTTATAAACTATCTATCCAACATTTAGATGACATAGTAATACTACACAATTGTACATTTGCCTTAAGGTATTGGACCCGTAATAGAATACCTCCTTTTTGAAGAGTATTCAATTCCTGCCATAAACCTACTTTGACTGCAATTTTCAGGGGGGCGTAGGTTCAAGCCCCACTGGGACCAAATTTGTTTTCCTTATTTTCTTTTTTTTTCTAGTAAGTTTTTACTTCTTTCAAGACTTGTTATTGATTTATTGTACAAAAGTGGAAAATTTTCATTTTATAAGCGATTTCTTGCTGTTCAAAGTGAATTTACCTCTGAAACAGAAGGGGTGGAGTTAGACATCTTTAAAAATACTGAGTTACATGCGGTAAAAGTTCTCTATTTTGCATTCACTCTTCAGATTACATATTGTGGAAGAAATGTAGGTAGGTTTTACTTCTGCCCCAAGGTTATTTTTGAATGAAGTGAGCAACATTCAAAACAGACCTGCAGGATTCGACCTTTTTTTCAATGTTGGAGTTAGGATTCTGTCTCATTAAATCCGTTTACTTAAGACAACACAGACAAAATTATATTAACAGTTTTATTTTGTGTTTTATAATTGTTTACCAATAGTTTGATGTTTCTTTTATCAAAATTAATGGTAAAATGAATTCTCTGCGAACGTTTTGGTTAGTAACCAACATTTTGAAATTTGTCTCTACTTGAGCTTGAGGAAATATCATGAATTATACAAAATTTACAAAAAACGGCACGGTAAAAGTTGTTTAAAAATTGCAACACAGTGCGAAACACGGTCAACTTTAAGAATATACCAAGCAAATGCCATTCTTTAAACATTACTATTAGGGGTCCAATACCTTAATGCATTCACTGTGATTAGTAGCAAGATTGAGCAGGAAATTGTATTTTATCGGTTCTTAAGATTTTGCTCATGGTAAAATATTCTCTTAACAAGGAGAAAGTAAATTTTTGCAGGAAAACATTTTAAACGATTACATCGCGAAGTATAACTCGTATTTATAAGAATAAACATAACATTTACTGAAAAATGCATAAAGTAAGTCCTGTATTTAAATTGCTCAGTAACGTTACAACAGTAAGAAGTTTTGGCTTTAAGTTTAAACTTCTGCTTTAGCTATCTTTTTAGTAACAAGTTATTTCCTATATTTTCCTTTAAATATCAGGCACACTCATTCATATTATACATCTAAATATAGAACTCCAAAATTTATAAAGATATATTTAAATTTCAAGAAATTTCTACTACTATTTGGATAACTGGGTCAATGCAAACTATGCCTGGAATAGACACGTTAAAATCTTGTTACGGATTTGACAAATGAAATCGTAGTGGTTTCAGGCAGAGGCCGGTAGAAGTTAATTGGTAAGAAAACCTTACATAGCCATTTATATAGGCTACTAAATGTTTTTTGTTATGGTTATTTACCTAAAGGTATATGTCTTGAATAATAATGCGTTTGCATATTTAATAAACAGTTGGATAGAACTTTTCTGTTGGATGGATTTAGACGCCATTATTTTCTTACGAATGCAATGCTCGTTTCATTTTTGTTTTACAAGAAATATATATGAAAAAATATTTATAAGCTATATTTAATGTGTAGTACAATGTAGTACTCATGTTTTCGATCATGAAAGATGATCTATTATATGCTTTTTGCGATTGCATGATATAAATTTCAACAGAAATGTTTAATAACGTGTAAATATGACACCACTGTAACGGTCTGTGATGTCCAAGCTCGCTAGAGTCTCGTTTTTGGACAACACCCCATCTTTCTTGATGTGTTCTATATCAATAATTCAAAGGAGTGGTAGGTTTATCTAATCGTTTTTGATCTGGTGACAATTGATTTTTTAAACATATTCAATTGGACCCCTAATAGTAATGTTTAAAAAATAGCGTTTGCTTGGTATATTCTTAAAGTTGACCATGTTTCGCACTGTGTTGCAAATCTTAAACAACATTTACCGTGCCGTTTTTTTGTAAATTTTATATAATTTATGGTATTTCCTCAAGCTCAAGCAGAGACAAATTTCATTGTGATGGCCACTATCTAAAACGTTTGCAGAGAATTCATTTTACCATTAATTTTGATAAAAGAAACATCAAACTATTGTTAAACAATTATAAAACACAAAATAAAACTGTAAATATCATTTTCTCTAGGATGCCTCAAGTAAACAGATTTATGAGACAGAATTCTAACTCCAACATTGAAAAATTAAGGTCGAATCCTGTGAACCTGTTTTGAATGTTGCTCACTTCATTCAAAAAAATCTTGGGGCAGAAGTAAAACCTACCTGCATTTATGTAATCTAAAGAATGAAGGCAAATTAGAGAACTTTTACCGCATGTAACTCAGTATTTTTTAAAGATGTCTAACTCTACCCTTCCTGATTCAGAGGTAAATTCACTTTGAACAGTAAGAAATCGCTTATAAAATGAAATTTTTCAACTTTTGTACAATGCATCCATAGTAAGTCTTGAAAGAAGTAAAAACTTACTAGAAAAAAGGAAAATATGGAGAAAAATATTTTGGTCCCAGTTGGGCTTGAACCTACGCCCCCCTGAAAATTGCAGTCAAAGTAGGTTTATGGCAGGAATTGAATACTCTTCAAAAAGGAGGTACTCTATTACGGTCCAATACCTTAAACAGTGCATTGTCTTATCTTATCTAATTATGCTTCAATGTTGAATTTGATCGATTCGATCGAATTGTTTTCCTTCATTATTTTTCTATTGGAACACCTCTGAAAATAGAATAGATGGAGTGGTGATAGTGATTCAAAACTACATGCCCGCAGTTTGAGTGAACGTTTTCAATAAGTTCATTTCCAACAAGTTTTGCATAGAATGTGTTCATAATACTGAGCATAATATATGAGTGAAAATAAGTGTTAGATACTGGTCAAGAATAACATGAATGTTGATGTCCTCAAAATTTCAAAAGCATTATTTACTCTCTTCTGAACAATATGTTTTGGTATCTTTAAAACTACAGCTTTTCGTGTAGGGTTAGAGCATTTCTTTTATATAAATACCTAAATACCTGTATAACGGTGAGACAGGCAAAATAATAGAGCAAAAAGTAAAACATGCTTCATCTGTAGACAAGTAAAGCCATATTCCAATTTCGACAATAAAGATTTATAATCATAGGTTTGTTTATTTCCTTGTAAATTGTTGTAATTGCAATTTGTACGTAATACTAGGTGTACAGAGAATAAAAGTAATTTATTTCAGTCAGTTGATTATGAAAAATAATTGATATTGAAAGAAAATTGAACAATAAACAGCATCGTGTTAATTGAAATGCTGAAGGCAAGAGATACATCATAGATACACGTAATGATACAACATCTGTAGCCAATCCCTAGATTAATCTACGAATTATACTTAACTGAGCATGAAAAATTGGCTAACTGTTAGCAATTAATCATTTAAAGGGAACAATTTAGCTAATACGAAGTATACATGTAAATATGACACAAAACACATTATTCTAATAACATATACTTCTTGGGAATAAACCAGGTGACCTTTGCCTTTAATCAGCAGCCTTATATAATATGAGCCGCGCCATGAGAAAACCAACATAGTGGGTTTGCGACCTGCATGGATCCAGACCAGCCTGCGCATCCGCGCAGTCTGGTCAGGATCCACGCTGTTCGCTTTCAAAGACTATTGCAATTATAGTAACCGTTAGCGAACAGCATGGATCCTGACCAGACTGCGCGGATGCGCAGGCTGGTCTGGATCCATGCTGGTCGCAAACCCACTATGTTTGGTTTCTCATGGCACGGCTCAATTATGATCTTTTGTTTCGAGAGTTATCAACATAATGCACTTAATATTAGACTGATACACGTGCACAAGATCAGATAGAAAATGTGTTTTACATGTTATTACCAACCATTAGAAATACTATAATAACCATGGTCATAAACGGGAAACTATACTTACCCATTTCAATTGCGCATTTCACACATAAAACGTACAATTCGGTAAATGGGTACTACATATTGAACAAGTGACAGTGCATCTTCCATCGAATACCAGTCACACTGTCTCAATATTTCGTCTTAAAACAGAGTCACACCGTGTATTTTATGTATTCATATTTGTTACGTTTACAATATTGAAAAGAAGGATAACTTGAATGTTTGGTGATCAGTAAAATATTATGTATGCCTCATTTGCATTTTCTTTATGACACGTTCAGTGAAATTCTATTATCTACCAGAACATATTTATCAGTACAGCGCAAGGCTGTCTAGGCCCTAAATTAATATATATTCAATCGCCGGTTTACGTAAGAAAAATGGAGAATATACGAAATGGAATAGAGTTACCTAGAATCACTATTATGTGATTTTGTTAGTCTATAAGAAACGTAATAACATGTAAAATTTGTACAAGTGTAATTACCCGACCGAGTGGGATATATCAATATTTTTAAATCGAAGGGGTTTCTTTCTTCATATCGCCGTCATCAGCTGAAAGTCCTATATAACAAGAGCTTGTAGAACACAAAATACCCCCCTCCCCCTTGATGCATTCAGTAACTGCACACAAAACAGAAATTATTTGGTCACTGTGCACTAGACGTTTGACGTACTGACATCAAACCGATAATTCTGGGTCATTTACCAGTCATAAGTGACCTCTGTATAAAATGTGATCTTAGACCAAAGCATTCTCTCTTTCTCTGGCAAAGAAGTTCTACTGTTCTGGGTCAACATGACCTTGAAATTTGACCTATTGACCTCAAATCAAAAAGGGTCATTTGGTGGTTCTGTAAAGTTTCGTGATCCTAGGCCGAAGTGTTCTCAAGTTACCGTCCGGAAAATGTTTAACTGTTACTGTTACTGTGACTTTGACCTAATGATCTCAAAATCAAAAAGGGTCATTTGCTGGTCATTATCAACCTCCCTATTAAGTTTCGTATCCTAGGCCCAGGCGTTTTCAAGTTATCGTCCGGAAACGGTTTAACTGTTCCGGGTCTCTGTGACTTTGACCTTTAATCTACTGATCTTAAAATCAATAGGAGTCATCTGCTGGTTATGATCAACCTTCCCATTAACGTTCATGATCCTATGCTCAAGCGTTCTTCAGCTATTCTCCGGAAACGGTTTTACTGTTCCGGGTTACTGTGACTTTGACCTTTGACCTACAGATCTCAAAATCAATAATGGCCGTCTGCTGGTCATGACCAACCGCCCTATCAACTTTTATAATCCTAGAACTAAGCGTTCTTGCGTTATTATCTCGAAACCGATTGGCCTACGGACCGACAGACAAACCGTCCGACCGACCGACATCTGCCAAACAATATACCCCTCCTTCTTCGTATACAAGGTATTAATTAGAGGTAATAACACCTGATTTTTTCACGCCATACTGTTTAAAGCTGAGTAGGTAGTTTTATGGTAATGACAAAAGTTATAATGGCGAATACGCGACAGTAAAAATGAATATAGTGAAATTGTTTGATATAACAGCAATAATAACGTCCTTAACACCATAACAAATACTAACCCCTAGTAGATATTTGATTTTGACTTTCGTTGAGAAACAATGAACTCTGTCAGTCTTCCCGCAGTTTATCATTTATTTTTCTTGTTTAAGCTTTCGTCGCCGTGCTTTATGTAAAGCTTCGATTAAATAAGACCAGTGACTTTTAAAGTTTAATGGAAATAATATATCAACGTAAAACAAATTCATATCTCGAAAAAATATCCTTGAGCCTTAACACATGAGTAAATATGTAAGGAGTCTTAATTTACGCTTTTCGTTTTATATTTTTGATTTTTAAGATTTTTTAAAATCCTTTAATGAAGGATCACCTTTACACCAAATACCCCTGGTAATAGTGTTGAAGTTTCTGTACCAACTCCCACACTAAGGGATCATTTAACAGTCTGTTTCACAATAAAATTAAATTCAAAGACTGAAACACCATTCAGGACATGATTTTTACAGGTTTTTAAAACACTTCGATGAAACATATTTCATTGAATCGCTAGAAATATTTTCCATGGACAGTTATTGATTCTTTTGATGATCCAGAGGATGCACTTAGTATGTTCATTGGTATGTTCACAAAAGTATTAAATGAACCTGTAAAGAGTAAACATGTAAAAATCAAAATCAACCAGACTGGTTTACGCAGGATACTTTAGAAGCTATAAAGTCAGGAAATCATGCCAAGAAAATTAACGACAATACATTATTTAAACACTGGAGATATAAAGTGAAAAGTCTATCATCAAACGCAAAAAAGTCCTTTTATGTTCAGGCCATAAATAATAATGATAGAAATCTAAACGCCTGTAGAAAAATCTCAAAGATCTTTTAGGTAAGAATTCAAAATTATCAAAGCAGCTATATAGATAATGAAGAAGGAAATCCCATTACAGATCCCAGTAAAACTGCTAAAAACTTCAACAGCTTCTTCACTAACATTTTCAAAAAAGCACTAACTCATAAATCACACGTGGCAGAACAGAACAAATCAGTCATAAAAGACTTGTAAATGCAAATGAGTTTGAAATTCCAGTCAATCCTGAGGAATTTATAAAACAGGTCTTAATGGAGTAGGGCCCAAATTTCTAAATATTAGTTCAAATGTAATATCAAAACCGTTATTAAAAATATTTAACCTAAGTATTCCTACTGGGAAATTTCCACATCAACCCGAACTCGAAAAAGTAACTCCTTATTTAAAAAGAGAAACAAATCAGATAGAAACAATTTTATACCTATTTCCATCCTACCAATCCTTTAAAAAATTATCGAACGACAAATCTCAAACAGTATGAAAAACTTTCAACTATTACAAAAGTCAGTGTTTTGAAAATTCCACTCCTGTGAAAAAGCACTTACAGAAATTTTAGATGATTGGATTTCAGCAATAAATGGTAACAATTTGGTAGAAGCCATTTTTTCTTAGATTTGACTAAGTCGTTTGATTTAATAAAGCTACTCATTGAAAAGCTTAAATGCTACAAGTTCAGCTCCAATTGTATTAAATGGTTTTCGTCGTACTTTTCAGAGCACATCCAGTAGTTGCAGGTGTCTCACAAGGTTCTGTCCTAGGCCCTATTATTTTTATAAATGACTTACCCCTACATAGCAGAAATTCTTATTTAAACTGTTTCAAATGTACAAATTGTCCCCCAAGAAGATCTTACTATTGTAGAAAACTGATGCAAAGACAATGCCATGATACCAAATGCTTAGAAGACAAGAGCAACGTTTCTTTCAGCCTCAAATACTTTTGGAAGTAACAACTCCATTGAATTTACAATAAACCAACAGACGCTTGAAACAGTTCACGAAGAAATACTTCTTGTAATACAAGTTGACCAAAAATTGAATTGGAAAAATCAGATTGACAAAATACTAAAACAAATTGCAATTCATTACTTTATCTATTGCTTAGAATGAAATTTTGTCTGAACTTACACTCCCTCAAATGATTCTACAATGCCTATATTATACCCCATCTGGATTACTTATTTCCAGAAAGAGTTTATTATAAAAAAACCTGTAACAGTCTATAAAGCATTGCAAACAGAATCTCAAAATTGTCCAGACTAGTTAAATAATAAATTCAAATTTGTTACACCTCTTTTTATTCCAAAACCAAATTAAGAATTTTTCAGGAAATCACAAAATTATTCAGGACCAAAACTATGGAATGACATTCCTTTACATGTAAGATCTTTTGCATCTAATGCAGAATTCAAAAGAAAACATATCCAAAGGAAGTTTCCTTGTTGGACAAACTGAAAATTAAAATAAATCGTAATTATATTGTATAATGCACAAACACATCACAATATAGCAACATGATCAGTTGAAATGTTTGAAGGAGGGGGTGGGGGTAGGTCTAGTGGTTAAGGTTACAGTCGCTCATTACAGGGGCCGGGGGTCCGAGTCCCTTTCGGGTCGCAACCTAGCCTTTTCATGTGACACTAGTACATGTTTTTCAAATATACTATATGATAACTGATAATATATGATGACTGCGCACACCGTTTGCTGTATGTTTCCACTACAGTGTGAATATGATATTGGTCTACTTTGCTGTTTACTGTGTCCATTGCTTCCAGCAATTCCTTTTTATTTTTATTATAAATTTACTCATTTTGCCTGCGCGACGTTAGGCATCAGCGCCATTACTACATTGAGGTACCAGGTTTATATTATTAAACTATACTTTTAAACATTTAGTGTATTTATAAAAATAATCGCAAAATCGAAAAATACTGATGTAGAACGATTTAATACAAAGATCGAATATGACTTGTGTTCTACTCTCCCTTTTATTCTCATGGAAATGCCCTTCTAAAATTAGTTTCATTCTTATACGAAATTGTATTATTGGTGCAAATTTCATATGTGAATCATTTATTCAAATATTCTCTGTTGTTTTACGTTTGCAATATATACTAATTTATGTGAATATTGTAAATTTATTGTTAAGAAATGCAAAACTCTTACATATTTCTATGGAAAGGATACCTATTCTTGATGTGTTTTTTTTTTTCATTCAAAGTCTGGTTTGTGTTTGTTATGTGTTAGCCAATATACGATAACTCTCTCACAAATAATCACCCATACCTTTCCCCAAACACTTATAGCACTAACAGTGTGTACCCAAGGCAAAATGTGATGACAATTGTATGTGTTAAATGGCTTTCTATGCACCATTTTTATTATTCCTCATAGATGACAGCTGAAATGCCATAGGTGTACTCAAATTATCAATAAAATCTATATAACGTTCATTTAGAATGCAACCAAGTAAAATAATAGCAGACTCGGTTTGAATAAGTCTGTTTATAACAGGTAAAAGAAAATTGTTACTATATTTAGTAACATATGCAATAATTTTACATGAATAAGTGTATGTTTAGTACTATTACGTTTTCCTATTTATGTTTTTTTTTTATATATACTGCTATAGGAAATTCAGTATTCTTATATCCGTATCGTAATAAACTTATTATCTTTTATTCACATTAATTTATGGAATACTTAAAAACGTTTTTCCGCCATTCAACGTAACGTTAACTTCATGACGTCATGTCCGTTGTTTTATTATGTATTTATCCTGATGAAGGCGTAAGCGCCGAAACGTTGATAAAAGATAAATATTCACGTGTTGTTGGTGAATTTTACCATCGCATGACAGGTAATGAATTGTGCAACACCTCTAACGCTCGCTAGCACCGGCCGGCTGAAGCGGAATTCTGGTTGAGTGAAAATGGCTGTACTCTACCCTAGAAAATATAACAAAACTGAGTCCAAGTACGCTTAAAATTTTGACAGTCGCCACACGGCACTTTAAGACATCTGTTTTGGTGTTTAATAAAATGTGTAACATTATCCTTTGGAAGCGTAGAACGCAATCGAAAAACATAATAGGAAACTCGGCTTGACTGAATTTTTTCATGAGATGTTGTGAAGTGTGCAACACCCATCACACCCCGTTTTACCGTCTAATTAAAGTAGAAATACGTTATAGTGAAAATAAATGTACTTCATAATCCAAAAGAACGAACAAAAAACCATATCACCACTTAGTCCAAGTACGGGGATACCTTTTATAGCCGACATTCGACTGTTGTGATGAATAAATAATAAATAATAAAAATTGAAAATATCCTTTGGAAACATAGACGACCAAACAACATAATAGCAGACTCTGTTTTACTTAGTTTGTTCGTGACAGGTAATGAAATGTGCAACACCCCTCATGCTCCTAGCACCAGCTCAAGCTGAATTTTGTGATGAATTAGAGACAGACCCTAAAATTTTCAATGATAGTAATACATTAAAAAAGTCTAGAAATTGATTTCCAAGTCCTTGAAATAACCAAAAATGATTTCACAAAATGTGAAATTTATGATAGTTTTGTTAATATCAATAACAGAAGTTTTAATTTTTAATTTAAAGTTGTGATCCACAAAGAATGACAACTCTTGCCTTGGGCTAGTACTTATAAGCAGAGATATCTATTAGTTTATGTCCCTTGCAATTATACAATTGAGTGGAAAATGAAAACTGTTTTAGACACAATGTCATACTTTTTTGCACAACAGAAACACTTAGGATTTATTTATTTGTGTTTGATTTCCCCCCCCCCCCCCCCAAAAAAAAAAAAAAAAAAAAAAAAAAAAAAAAATACTGATCTCTATTTCCTATGCCTAGATGAATGCAATCTTGCGGAAAGTCAATCTTTCCCGTTGAACAGATTTACTGTTAAACTCATATTATATAAATAAACTATTAATATTATTGAAATTATAACATACTGGCACTATAACGTGACTAAATTCCTCTCAGAGAAACTCAATGTTTGTTTGATATTCTTTCATTCGTTTATATATGTGAACCGTGTCATACTGAAAACGTTTCACAGATGGATTAGATGACTATCGATACAAGTTCCTCCTAAGTGACCGGAAACATAATTTTAGCATTGCTAGAAATGCCGTTCCTGCTTTAAGAGTGAGAATTGTTTTTAATTCTAAAATTATTTATATTTTTCGTATTAGGCTTAAGTAATAATTTCTTCATTTACGACATAGTGTTTTTTTTTATGTATCATTCTACCTTTTCTATCAGGTTCGAGCTTTGCGAAGGTCGTCTTGTGAGGATGCCATTCAGCTGGCATCGAAACAGTCAGTGGTTTCATCCAGATGCGTATGTGTCTAAATTGTATTTTTGTACTTTTAACATGTATAAATGTTAAGATATGCTCAACTAGTTTTAGTGCATATATATCTAAATAAGACTTCTGATCTGTGTAGAAATACTTTCATTATACTCAGACCCATTGTAAATATGTTTGGATTATTTTTGTATTTCTTACAGGTAATTTGACAAAATTAATGAAAAATACTGTTCATAATCATACACGCAGTTCTGATATAAAAACTTCTTTGGCATCATTTTAGTTGTTTATGAAAGCGAAACATATTTATTTAATTCAATTTCTGTATTTCTGGTATCAAACGCTATATTTCAACCACTTTCCTCAACAGTTTATTTTAAACTATTAATCACAATATCAATAATCTATACAAAGCTTGTTACACATTGTTCCTTTTAAAGGAAGTTTTATTATGAGAAAATGCTGTCATAATATGTAGCTTCATGTCAAAAGGACAGATTCTTCTTAATGAAATCAAACGTTTAAACTGAATAATATCTTAACAATGTACTTGCAATATAGGCGCTGATAAACTAAGCTCATAACAGGTTGTTGAAGATCTAATACTCGAGAAAATTCATTTGTTTTAATTACATCGATTCCTGTGGTTATTTTCAACAACATGTTTCCCGTCACAAAATATTTTAAGTGTCTACATAGGTCTCTTAGCTACTTTCAAAGCTAAGTGCAAATTTATGTACTTAGACACAAACCACCTGACATACGTTAACGCTGTAATTGCGGAAACTAGAAATATATGCCTTCAGTTTTAATATGACTTGAGAAATTTTTGGGAGAAAAAAATGAATGGCATCATTTGACTAGAAGAAACAATATTTAAACTAAGTTTAACAGTCGTCACAAGCATTTGTTGCACTTATACCCTATACATAAGATACCTTACAGCATGATTCAAAACGAGAAAAATTTCTTTGCCAATGATTTCTGTGTTTATGATAATGTGATAGGAATTTCTACATTATATGTTAATATTATTTTACAGGTAATATTTAATCCTACTTATTAATCTACGGTGGTATGTTTAGGACATGTAATTATTTTTTTAGGATTCAATTATCTTGAGCGATCAACATCTTATCTCGTGCGCACGACATCTTATCTTGAGCGATCAACATCTTATTTTGAGCGATCAACATATTATCTTGAGCGATCAACATCTTATCTTGAGCGATCAACATCTTATTTCGTGCGCACGACATCTTATCTTGAGCGATAAACATCTTATCTCGTCCGCACGACATCTCATCTTGAGCGATCAACATCTTATCTCGAGCGATCAACATATTATCTTGAGCGATCAACATCTTATTTCGTGCTAACGACATCTTATCTTGAGCGATCAACATCTTATCTCGAGCGATCAACATATTATCTTGAGCGATCAGCATATTATCTTGAGCGATCAACATATTATCTTGAGCGATCAACATCTTATCTTGAGCGATCAACTAGCGATCAACATTATCTGACGATCACATATTATCTTGAGCGATCACATATTATCTTGAGCGATCAACATATTATCTTGAGCGATCAACATCTTATCTTGAAGCGATCAACATCTTATCTGTGCGCACGACATATATCTTGAGCGATCAACATATTATCTTGAGCGATCAACATCTTATCTTATCGTGCGCACAACATCATTATCTTGAGCGATTCCAACATCTTATCTCGAGCGATCAACATATTATCTCGAGCGATCAACATATTATCTCGAGCGATCAACATCTTATCTTGAGCGATCAAAATATTATCTTGAGCGATCAACATCTTATCTTGAGCGATCAACAGCTTATCTCGTGCGCACGACATCTTATCTTGAGCGATCAACATATTATTTTGAGCAATCAACAACATATTTCGTGTGCACGACATCTTATCTAGAGCGATCGACATCTTTTCTCGAGCGATCAACATATTATCTTGAGCGATCAACATATTATCTTGAGCGATCAACATATTATCTCGAGCGATCAACATATTATCTTGAGCGATCAACATATTATCTTGAGCGATCAACATCTTATCTCCTGCGCACGACATCTTATCTTGAGCGATCAACATCTTATCTTGAGCTATCAACATATTATCTTGAGCGATCAACATCTTATTTCGAGCGATCAGCATATTACCTTGAGCGATCAACATATTATCTCGAGCGATCAATATCTTTTCTCGGTCATCTTATCAATATCTGTTAAGGACTTTTGTGTGAATTCAGATCATAAAACATACGGCTGCCACAGTTTTTGTTTTTATTTAGATTATACTTATAACCGTTTCACATGTTTGCAGGGTTAGATATTTAAATATGGAAACTGATAAAAAAGGCAGCAAAAATTCAGTGATGAGGCAAAGAAATAAATTTAAGTCCTTGACAAGAAATATAGTATGTAGGCTTCGCTATGGAAGCCCTGGAGGGACAATTGATTTCCGTACTTCCCACTTCTGACTTCTAACTTTTGCACTTCTCACTTCCATCTTCTTGACTTCCTACTTCCTAATTCTAACTTCCACACTTCTGACTTCTAACTTCCGCACTTCTGACTTCCAGCTTCCCGACTTTCGACTTCTGATTTCCAACTTCCACACTTCTTACTTCTGACTTTTGACTTCTTACTTCTTTCTTCTAACTTTCGCACTTTTGACTTCTAACTTCAGCACTTCTGACTTCCAGCTTCCTGACTTAATACTTCCGACTTCCAACTTCCACACTTCTTACTTCCGACTTCCAAACAAGGAAAGTTGGCAGTCAGAAGTGCGGAAGTATGAAGTCAGGAAGTTAGAAGTCAGAAGTGTGGAAGTTAGAAGTCAGAAGTGCGGAAGTTAGAAGAGGGAAGTAAGAAGTCAAGAAGTCGGAAGTAAGAAGTGTGGAAGTTGAAAATCAGAAGTCGAAAGGCAGGTAGTTAGAAGTCAGAAGTGCGGAAGTTAGAAGGCAGAAATGCGGGTTAGAAGAGGGAAGTAAGAAGTCAAAAGGTCGGAAGTAAGAAGTGTGGAAGTTGGAAATCAGAAGTCGAAAGTCTGGAAGTTAGAAGTGCGAAGGTTAGAAGTCAGAACTGCGGAAGTTAGAAGAAGGAAGTAAGAAGTCAAGAAGTCGGAAGTAAGAAGTATGGAAGTTTGAAATCAGAAGTCGAAAGTCAGGAAGTTGGAAGTCAGAAGTGTGGAAGTTAGAAGTCAGAAGTGCGGAAGTTAGAAGTAGGAAGTCAAGAAGTTGGAAATAAGAAGTGCAAAAGTTAGAAGTCAGAAGTGGGAACTACGGAAATCAATTGTCCCTCCAGGGCTTCCATACTTCGCCCATATATTAAACGATTTTTCTTGTTTTCCTTTAATTCATAAATGCAACTTTTCTGCGCGAATTTATCAGTCGAACTGAAATTTGTTGCTGTTCTAACATGCAGTATGCATCATTGGTTATGTTCATTTGATTTTGAAGATAGGATGACCAATTATATGCATTGCTTTCCCAATTGATGTGATAAACATGTACATGTACTTGTGGGAAGTTTAAATAACAGCGGAATAGGCGGGACCCTAATTAACAACTTGTCCGTATGTTTTACTGATGACCTAAATGCACACACAAAGGGCCTTAATGTATATAAATAAGATGTCGTGCACTCGAGATAAGATGTTGATCGCTCAAGATAAGATGTTAATCGCTCAAGATAATATGTTGATCGCTCAAGATAATATGTTGATCGCTCGATATAATATGTTGATCGTTCAAGATAAGATGTTGATCGCTCAAGATAATATGTTGATCGCTCGAGATAAGATGTTGATCGCTCGAGATAAGATGTTGATCGCTCGAGATAAGATGTTGATCGCTCAAGATCAGATGTTGATCGCTCAAAGGGCCTTAATATATATAAATAAGATGTCGTACGCACGAGATAAGACGTTGATCGCACAAGATAAGATGTTGATCGCTCAAGATAATCTGTTGATCGCTCGAGATAAGATGTTGATCGCTCGAGATAAGATGTTGATCGCATAAGATAAGATGTTGATCGCTCAAGATGATCTATTGATCGCTCTAGATAAGATGTTGATCGCTCAAGATAAGATGCTGATCGCTCAAGATAATATGTTGATCGCTCGAGATAAGATGTTGATCGCTCGAGATAAGATCTTGATCGCTCAAGATAATATGTTGATCGCTCGAGATAAGATGTTGATCGCTCAAGATAAGATGTCGTGCGCACGAATAAGATGTTGATCGCTCGAAAATAAGATTGATCGCTCAAGATAATATGTTGATCGCTCAAGATAATATGTTGATCGCTCGAATAAGATGTTGATCGCTCAAGATAAGATGTTGATCGCTCAAGATAAGATGTTGATCGCTCGTATAATATGTTGATCGCTCGAGATATATGTTGATCGCTCGAGATAAGATGTCGATCGCTCGAGATAAGACGTTGATCGCTCGAGATAATATGTGATCGCTCAAGATAAGAGTTGATCGCTCAGACAAATGTTGATCGCTCGAGATAATATGTTGATCGCTCGAGATAATATGTTGATCGCTCAAGATAAGATGTTGTGCGCACGAATAATATGTTGATCGCTCAGATAAGATGTCGTGCCAGAAAAAGATGTTGATCGCTCAAAATAAGATGTTGATCGCTCAAGATAATATGTTGATCGCTCAAGATAAGATGTTGATCGCTCAAGATAATATGTTGATCGCTCAAGATGATATGTTGATCGCTCGAGATAAGATGTCGTGCGCACGAGATAAGATGTTGATCGCTCAAGATAATATGTTGATCGCTCAAGACAAGATGTTGATCGCTCGAAATAATATGTTGATCGCTCGAGATAAGATGTTGATCGCTCAAGATAAGATGTTGTGCGCACGAGATAATATGTTGATCGCTCGAGATAAGATGTCGTGCGTACTAGATAAGATGTTGATCGCTCAAGATAAGATGTCGTGCGCACGAGATAATTTAATTTTAAAAGAAATAACATATTTCCTAAACATACCACCGTATTAATCAAACTAAGACGTGCAATTGATTTTTCTTAACATGTATAACCTCATTATTTACTTTTATGCCTAGAATATATTTATTTACATAATTTGTCTATATATTTATTTCATCGAATTGAATGACTGACTGAATATATCTTTATCAATTGTTCGTAAAGGATATTATTGCATAAGGAACAGCCTATTAAAAGTTTCAATTTTGCAGAAATAAATGAGAGAGAGAGAGAGAGAGAGAGAGAGAGAGAGAGAGAGAGAGAGAGAGAGAGAGAGGGTGGGTGGGGGAGGGGTGTGCACAAATACGATGAACATATACACACCAGAGTTTACATTTTTGAATTGGACACATACATCTAGCTCATCTTAACGCTTTCATTAACTGGAAATATTTTGGATCAAGGAAACATGTTTATTTTTTCAGCTCATTTTGGTATCTAATTCTTTTGAATTCTATAATGCTCCACAAATAGTTCATTTAGTTTACAGCTGATGTTCCATAAAAACATTGATGTAAACATCTATCTGATTAGGGAACTTTATTTCATCAGTAAATTGTATCCCACATTATCAATATTGCGCTTGTTCTGATGATAACAGAAGCTAACTTAGGCATGTCATTCCGTATAATATGTAAAACAACTGATGAAAAGCAGCTGATATTTCAATTTTGTTTTTAGTACATATCCAATGAATTTTAGTTGCATGTAGCTATTGTTTTCATAATGATAGTATAAACAAAAGCAGCAGTAGATACATATAGGTATATTTGTTCACAAACTATCGCCGATCTAATATAAAGATGATATACTACATTTGTATATGTAAAGAAACTGGACGGGCTAATAACCTGGATTTGCGCTATTTATATAAAAATTGAATAATTTCAGTCTCTCTTAACTGCATACGTATATATCCATAAATGCATCCTTACAATTATATTGCCGTAATAACGTCGACATTATGGTCAATATGAAGCTATTACAACTGTTTAAATTTTATAAACACAATATTAAAGCGAGTTTGATTCATGTGAGGTCTAGTAAATTGAACTAAAAACGAAACAAAGCTTGTATGTGGCATACATAAAGCTGGTCCGCTTTAAAGATAGCGTTGAATGATCATTATAACAAAGTATGGAAAAAGCAAAATTAGGATCAAAGCAAATATTGAAATAAGCAAACGTATGTACTCTTTGACGAATTAGGGTCTATTTATTAACACAAATTTCATTCCAAACAGTTAAAATTCAGTTCATATATTGTGCTTATTTTTTATCATTTGTTTCTTCAGGGCTACACAAGCGCTGACATTTCGTAAACTCTTTGACTCACAGTCACTCTACGCTCAGTATCTTTAACTTCATCAGTTTCAATATGATTGAATCCATTTGCTCTGTTTCTAAAATAATTATTATGTTCCTTCGTTTTACTGTAAAACATAGTATCTTTAGTTGACATTATTATAAATGAAAAATGTAACAGTATGAAATTAGGAGAATGAACTTATAATCTATTAGTTTGTGTAACCAACGGCTAATTTATTTATTGATACTTTAGTGGCGATTATAAAACATCTATGATTAATCACTGACAGTTGTATAGAAGTAACACCTGCGTTTTCCAAACTTACGCGGATATCTCTAAATTGCTTTTATACTTTTAGCATGTGTAAATGTTGAGTTCTGCTCAACCCGGGGCTAGAAGGCGTGGACGGTAGCTTGCATTTCCACTACCGTCCATGAACAGGCTCAATCAAACCGAGCCTGCAACATTTTCGTTTTTGTCGTGTTGAGCGACATGTGAAGTTTCCTTGATTTTCTATTTTATACTTTATTTATGATATTAGCGGCTGTGTTCTACGGAACTGACATTTTCCTCTTAGGCTTTTGTCCTTGTTTATATATATAATGTGGCAAAATTATGATGAATTATTGCACAGATGTTAATGCCAGTAACCTCTTTGTTATCTTAATGTCTCCGTCATATGTTTTAATCCAGTTCTTGTACGAAGCAATTTGTAATAAGAGACAAAACATGGGACGTCTGAAATGGCCAGTACATGAAACTGTCTCTATAAACATGACCAAATTCGAATACCGAAAATCTTATAAACTTGCATAAGTTTAACTCCTTAAAGGTCCAATACTAAGGAAAGTGAACATTTTAATTTCTTTTAAAAAGCACAGAAACTATTTCGTTTTATTGGAAAATGAAAGTTGGTATGTAGAAATTCGAAATAAATCGCAGTATATGTACAATTATTTTTCTATGAAGTATGAAGAAAGTTAAAAAGACCTGGGGGGTCATTCTGTCGATTCATTGAAATTTCAACATAATACACATACATTTCTTTGAGTTCCAAAGACCTTCTGTAAATTTTGACCTGCCAATCTTCATTATTTAGTGTCTTGCAGAAGTCTATGCACTGGCTATGAAAAAAATTGCCAACTCACTTTCCCTTAGTAATGGACCTTTAAACTGAAATAGTATTTATTAACAAAGATACGATATTTTTATATCACAATTTAGTATTTTAGGTCAAATTAAATGCAGTTTCAGTATGTTTGATAAATTTTACCCATGTACTTAATCTTATGTCTGTGTAACAAACATAGGATGCACCTCGATCTGAAAGTAATCCATTTTTAATTAGTCAAAAAGAACAAGTGTGCGCGGCTAAAAACTCGCAAAACGGAAATGAAAATACGGACTCCCTTGTTCTTTACACGAATTGATAATTAAGACAACAAGCGAATTATAGGAAGACAAGTATTAACAATTTAATATTATTATCACAGAAACAATCAGTAGCAATAACTTTGAATTATTGGAGATGTACTACAACAGCTTCAAATGAAATCAATAATAACATCCTGTCATGTTTGATATTGACTGAATGTAATGACAATATTAAGTTTATAACCAATTCCATCAATGAACTGAGACGGTGCAAGTCGAGTCATAAGTACAGATCAACGTTCACAAAATTTATTAATTCCAAAACTATAGTCATTCAAATATTTTCTGCGATGGGTATATGCTTAATGTGATGATTGCTGCGTATTAAGATCACTATTTTTCATGGTGGAATTACAAATAATTATAATCGTAATGCATATATGTTTTGATATTAAGGCAAAGTTGTAATTTTACTGGTCATAAAAATGTGTATATTTTAAATTCCATTCATTTAATGAGATTAAATGATAACGCTTGTGCACTGAAGATTTTTTTTCTTCTTTAGAACTTTCTTATTGTCTGTTACAAAAACAAAGTGAAACACAAAGAAACCATTTAACCACAGGGCTTTTTAAAATATAGTCTTTGCCTATCGTCTAAAAAGCAAAACGCGATCGTATGATGGCAGAATGGCACGATAGTAGGGTAGCGATTGTGGACAGAAGAATGGTGATGGTAAGACGGTGATGATAGTATAGTAGAATATTGGAAACGTAAGATAAGATGACATACGGCTATCCTACCATTCTAACATCGTTTTCCTTTAAAATTCTACTATACCACCATCATACCATCATTACTATCCTAACACCGCTATACTACGATCCTGCTATCCTACCACCGGGGTTTAATTATTAGGCGTTAAGTATACTAATAACGTTTTAGTACCAACAACATAAATAATATAGAAAAAAATACTAGCAGGAATCAATTAATAAAAGTAGGGATATATAAATCTAAGTTTAGTTTAAATTTGTTGATTCTTACGGAAAGCTGTTTTGTACATAATCTGATAATTGCCTAACTATCAAAGCACGATGGTAAGATGACAGGATAATAAGATTGTAGAATGGCGATAGTAAGATAGATAGTTATGGGGAAAAGGGTCTCAGAGATATTTGACATGAATACACATTTTTATTTTGATACTTTTGTTTTCCGACTATATGCAGAATACGTGATATGTGTTATAGCTGTCGGTATTTCCAAAACATGATCTACAAAAGAATTTTTCTTTCTTTCCTCTTAGGGACCACGAGCCAAAATATAGAAAAAAATTTAAACGACTTCTTCGTAGAAACCGCTTGATAAATCTTCAATCATCATTAAAAAGGATCTAAGGTTACTAAAGGCAAGAATTAATATAATTATTTGTGCCAGTTATTCAATAAAATGTGCACAGAAATAAAAATGAAGGAACATTTGTTATTCAATTTAATTTGTCATGGTATTTATTTCATAGTTTTAGTTCTTGTTTTTCATATTTGTATACTGATTTAAAAACGGTCATTTGCATTTACTGTACATGCCCATTATATAAATAAACGTTTTTATGTATTTTTAATTATGGTTTTTATTTTATTTAACGTCACGCCCATATAATAATAGGTCATTCAGCTTTTGGCGGCGCAGGAAGACTACAGTAGACCCTATGAGAGCACTATTTTGCGCAAGAGCGGACACTTGAGTTTCCGATCCAAAGCGGTAATTGGTAAGTGATTCGAAGTAAGTCAGCAATCTTAACCATTCTGCCAGTAAAGCCCGGCAAGCGCATGGTTTCTTTTTGTTTTTGGTTTATTTGACTTCATTCTCATTTAAATGCATTCATAATGTGTTAATGATTCTTAACTTATTGATAAAAAACTACCATACTCAATAAAATGCATAACATTAATACATTAAGAGTTTTTTTTTTATATATACAATTACTTCTCCCTCTCCCCCCGCCCATGATGAGTTGTCAAATATGAAGTCCCGTAATCACTTTGACCTTTACCTTTGACTTACTTACCTCCAAAACAATAGGGGTCATCTATTTCATAAGTCAAATCACGCTATCAAGTTTGAAGATACTGGGTCAAGTGGTTTTCAAGTTATTGAGCGAAAACGGTTTTCAAGGTTCAGTTCCCTGTGACCTTCACCTTTGACTTACTTACCCCAAACACAATAGTGGTCAGAAACAAACCACTTGAATGCTTGATTATTTGTTTCATTGTAAAATGAATATAATTCTGCAATATTAGTACTCTTTTAAGTTCAGTCTAAATAAACTGAAATCACAAATGCATTATGATGCTCTCTCTCAGTAAAAATGTTTAATTGTGTAAATGCAGTGAACAGAAAATACATTCTTTGTAAAAATCAATCTTTCTCGTTGAATTGGTTTACTGCTAGACCCAAATGTAATATATAAACTATTTGTATTTCTGAAATGATAACATACTGGCATAATAACTTAACTAAATCCCAATAATATTCTTTTATTGTCTCATTTATCTGACAGTATCTTCGCATATTGCAAAAAGGTCTATTAAGATTTTTAACATTTTTCTCGTCACAGCCTAGTTTTCCACAGGTATTAAAGATGTTAGAGAAGTTGTTCTTTTGGTAAATGTGAAGTTTCGATTTTTCATCCACTTATACGGGACCAGGTGGTTTAGGTCACTGACTTCAAAATAACTTGCGCCTTACCGATGTGAGTTCGTGCCTTGCTCGGAACGTAGAATTCTTCATGTGAGTGAACCATCCAGTTCCCTTACGGAAGATCGGTTTTACTACCAAGGTACAAACCCTTAATGAAATAACCCCGTGATGGCCACCAGGGGTCTTCCTCCACCATTAAAAGCTGGAATGTTGACATATGACCTATAATTGTATCGACGTTAAACAAACAGAAGAAAAACACCCCTCACACGATGATAATTAATAGATACCGACCGTGATAGGAATACTAAGAAATATTTGTCTTTATCGACAACTAACCGCGGTATTAAAATTGCATACAAAAACTGTATAATTTGACGAGTTGTATGTAAACAAAAGCGACATATTTAGCATAGGGACTACGAAGATTGTCCCTGTTTGGGGTCAATGGAAATCATTCGAAATCAAAATCGATGGCATTATATAGTTCAAAATACTTGCATCCCGGCTGTAAATATTTAAGAAATAAATGATAATAGAAGGCACAAATATTGATTAAGGCACTGGATATATATCCGTGTCAACTGTTCCTCTTTTAGTTCTGATGTTTGATGTTTGACAATAGAAAACTATTTTTGTTGGAACACATAACTGTCAAAATGATAATATTTTGAGGTTGCATATATTTATCAGACAATGTACTCGTATAGTACTCAAATGCCTCTCCCCATCTCTCTCAAAAAATATACGCTCGACCATTAATCACAGCATTAAACATGTTAAAGTGTTCAAAGAAACTCTTGCAATATTTCGTCATAAGATATATGTTTAGATAAGACGTCTAACATGTGTAGAAACCGACTTACATTATTCACATACCCATTATAAATATGTGTGGATTATATTTTATTTCTTAAAGGGTATTTGATAGAACTGATGAGATTAAAATGCGTAACAATACTGTTCTCACTCATATAGATAGTACTGATACGAAAAATGCGATCCTTTGGCATCGTTTCAGCTGTTAAGTTTTGAATGCGAAACGTTTCACCTTCTGGATTCCTGGTATCAAATATTAAATTTCAACCACTTTCATTAACAGTTTAAACTGTTAGTCACAATATTGATAATTTATACACAGCTTGTTACACATTGCACCTTTTAAAACAAATGTTCTCTCTAAGAATACAGCTGTCATACAGTGTAGCTTTAAAATCTTTGTTGAGCATGTTTTCATATTCTGGACAGAATGTAAGTAAAAATGTCTAAACAATGTACTTGCAATATAAACGTTGTTAATAATATTTAACTTTGCTAAAAACGAGTGCATCATTCACATATGTTAAAGATCTACACCTTTACTTTTCATTACATTTATTATTGTGCTGATCTTAAAAAGCACGTTTTCCCGTCAGGAAATATTTTAAGATGTATTAGTAAATCTCTTATATAGCACATGAGCAAATGATATAACTGTGACAACTACTAACAGAGTTATCCTATTTACTTACCTACTTCTACGACAGGAGATCGTGGCAAAATCGAATAATGCATATATTCACATGAAAATGTACTATAATTTTCGTCAAAAATGCTCAAGGTTTAAATAAGATTTGAGAAATTTGTAGACTTTGTCTCTAGCTATTATATACTTTAATGAAGCAAAAGAAGAAACACACCATCGTGATTCACAGTCTTTCTACTACTTTCACTGCAATATGACATGATTATGGTCAAACAGTCAGAAGTTACGCATCCTCAGAAACAGTCGCTTACACGACGTCGTGACTTCATCGAGATGCTTTCATTAAGTTTCCATTAATTTATATATTTGAAATTCTTTTAGTAAATATTGATAACCAATACCCAAGTCATAATAATTTGTCTGGTTAGAATACTGAAAACAGTATGAAGACTTACTGAAACTGAAACGAATTGATTTGATTAAATGCCTATTTCTACACAATGACATATTCATATGGCGTTGTAAACCTTAAAATATAAATGATAAAATGTAAAAACTAACAACCTGCTGTTATCGCTTATAAAACAATTATTAAAATATTTAAAACAATGCCATGAAGTTTGTCTCTAAAATACAGTGGCTTAAGCATTTTTTAATGTATCAAGTGATTTACTTTCGCGTTATGATAACGGCAGTTTATTCCATAGTTTTGGACAAATACTACAGAAACTTCTATCATTAAATATTTGCACTTGCTGTATAGAACAACATAACGACATTCAGAATTTTCTGACGATCTCAAACCTTGTCTTCTAGGAACATACTCTGTAAGCAGTTCTGTTAAATACTAAGGTGCTCTGCCACACGAAAGAACGTATCTTAAAATCAATCCTTGCTTTCACCGGCAACCAATGTAAGTCATACAACGCTTGTTTGGAAATGTTAAATTTCCTCCTGTTGCAGACAAGTTTTGCACACATTGCATCCAATGCATCTCACTGTTAGCTACACCTTACAGTATGACATTGCAGTAATCCAAATGTGAAATAACATTTCATTTCCGCAGAAATAAATCTCTCGCGCACGCACGCACGCACGCCAGAATCTATGTAAAACACAGTTAATTTTAATGTCCAATACGCAAATCTTGTGTTTGACAAACAACCCTATATCAGTGTTTTACGTACGTAATAATTTGCAATACATAGACAAAGAAGAAATGAACGAACTAAGTTTAACACCGCTTTGTAATGGACAGTGATATAAACGCCATTTTGTGTTTACATTGGTTATTTGCACACATACATTTAGCTCATCTTAGCGCTTTTATTAAATAGAATAATTTTTGGCCAAGGAAACATGTTTATTTTTCAGCTCTTTGGTATCTTATTCTTTCGGTTTCTACAATGCTCTACAAATAGTTCATTTAATTTATATCTAATGTTCCATAAAAACGTTGATGTAAGTATCTATCAGATTAGGGAAATTTATTTCAACAGTAAATTGTATCCCGTATTATCAATATTGCATTTCTTCTGATGATAACAGAAGCTAACTGAGGCTTGTCATTCCGTTTTTTTTAAAAACAGCTGATATTTCGATTTTGATATTGTTACAATATCCAATAAATTTTAGTTGCATATACCTATTATTTTCATAATGATACTTTAAACGAAAGCAGCAAAATTTACATATAGGTATATTTGTTCACAGACTATCGCCGTTCTTATATAAATATCGCGCGAGTTTGTTAAAATGTTATGAGATACTATCTGTTTGAACTGTATAATTTGTTTAAAACGGGCTAATAACTTGAATTTCCGCTAATTTATACAAAGAATGAATATTGTTTGCTCATGCATTTTCATTCAGTCTCTTTTAAACTACATGCGTATTAATCCATAATGCAGCCTTACAATTACAAAGTGAACGGAAAACGAAACAAAGAACATAAAGCTGGATCGCTTAAATGATAACAGTGAATGATCATTATGAAAACTGAAGAAAAAGTAAAATTGAGGTAAAAGCAAATATTGAGCTAAGAAACGTATGTACTATTTAACCGATTAGTGTCTGTTATTGATAAACATTTTTATTCCAATTAGTTTAAATTCAGTACAAAACTTGTGATTATTATTTAGTACGTGTTCCTTAGGGCATCACAAGCGCTGACCTATCGTAAACTCTTTGACTCACAGTCACTCTAGGCTCAGTATCTTTAACATAATAATTTTCAATATGATTGAATCAATTTGCTCTGTTTTTTAACAACATATTACTTCGTTTTACTGCAAAAAAATAATATATTTAATTGACATTATGAGATATGAAAAAATTGTTAAAGTACAAATTTAGGAGAATGTAGTTATAATTGATTAGTTTCCTGAAGCTACAGGCTTTATCATTAAATTTTGATAATTAGAGTGGCGATGGTTAATCGCTGAGAATTGTATAAATAGAAGTAACATATGCTTTTTCTTAATTTGGTAAAATCATAATCAATTACTTTTAGAGGCGTTAATGAAAATAACCTCTTCTCCTCTAAGTGTGCCGTGACATTTAGCCTAAGATATGTCTCGATCCAGTTTTTGTACAGAGGAACTTGTATTAGGAGCAGCCCAATTAAAGTACTTCTCAAACGGCCGGTTAATGGAGCCGTATCTTAATAAAAATACCGAAAATGTGTTTAGGCATTTAACCTCTATAATCTGACGTAACTGTTGATAACATAATTTTATTATATTTTTCAAGTCAAATTAAATGCAGTCTTAACAATTCGGATACTGATGCTTCATTTTTAGATTTAAATCTCTCTATTTATGACAATATTATACATACCAAAATTTATGACAAGAGAGATGATTTTAATTTTAGTATTGTAAATTTACCCCATTTGGATGGAGATGTACCTCAGGCTACATCTTATGGGGTATATATTTCTCAATTAATTCGGTTTGCCAGAGCGTGTAGTCATGTCAAGCATTTCAATGAACGTAATCAATATATTACAAATAAACTTCTTCAGCAAGGCTACCGTTATTACAAATTGCGTAAATATTTTGCTAAATTTTACTATCGTAATTCTGATTTAGTTTTAAAATTCAATAGTAATTTAAACACACTTCTGTGAGAAGGTATTTCTAAACCCGTTTTTATGGGGATGTGGTTTACAAACTTCGTAAGATATTGGGTCATGGTAATTTTCCAAATGTATTTGGTAAAATTATAAAACGTTTTATTAAAAGAGGTTACGACCCAACTGTTTTGAGACATACCGCATGTTTAGTGTTCAACCCGTTTACAGTTGGACACTACGCTTCCCTCTTTGATTGTGTCTGACGGAAGAGGGGGAGGACTCTATGATAAGCAGTTTATAAATCCTACCAGGACTGAATTGTTTTGATATTTGTCTTCTGGCCTATTTCGTCGGGCCCTTAAGGGTGTTTCTCTTGTTGCTCTGTCTTCTGAAAAGGCATTGAGTACATACGTTTTTGGTTCTTAAGGTTTGCTTTTTATATATTTATACACGAGCATTTTTGTGTTTTACATGCCGACATGCCTTTTTGTTTCCATTACGTGTGTAAGAGATTCACCTGGAGGGGATTACTTTTATTTACACTGTCCCGTGTCTTTGGAACATGGTGGGGGTAAGAGTGAGGTTGGGTGCGCACCATAAACCGGTTTAAGCTCCCCAGTGGTGTTTTTGCCACTGACCGTTCCAAGGCGGTGCCCCACTGTGTTCCTTTGTTTGTTCGTTTTGTCCTGATGTGTTGGCTTTGTGTGTGTGTGTGTGTTCCTTTGTTCGTTTTGTCCTAATGTGTTGGCTGTGTGTGTGTGTGTGTGTGTGTGTGTATGTGTGTGTGGTGCATGCATCTGCGTGTTGTGGGTTTCGTTTTGAGGAGGCTGCGTTTGTGGTGCGTGGCATTCCCTGTTTGATATTTGTCTTTGTTTTTAGTATATTAAATAGATAGTATCCGTGAAATGAGTCAAAGACATAGGATGCACACTCAAAGTAAGCCATTTTTCAATTAGACAAAAGAAACATTTTGCGCGACGTAAAGCTACCAAGCCGAAAATGAAAAAAAAAAACGGACTCTCTTGTTCTTTACACGAATTAATTATTAAGATAACAAGCGAATTGTAGAAAACAAGTATTAATGATTTAACATTATTGTCAGAGAAATAATCAGTAGCAATAACTTTGCAATATGGGAGATGTACTACAATGTACAACAGCTTCGGATGAAACAGTAATAACATCCTGTCTTGTCTGATATTGATTTAATTCTATGAATATACTCTTGCAAAATAAATCGATTCCATCACTGAGTAAGTATCTCTTGTTGATTCTTTGTTCTGTATATTTACCTCTTATAAAACAATTGTTACTTAAGATTCAGAGGTTACTAGTACCTCAATTAAAAATGGGATATATTGTATCGTATGTTCCCATATTATCGCTCGCGGAGTGTTTACATTTTGCAAAGGAGGAGTGGCTTAATTAAATAAAGTAACTATAAATCTAACTTATAAAGAATGAATTTTTAAAATTATAGCAGTACCACAGTGTTGGTATTTACTTATGATCTAAATTTATTTATAAAAAATGTTTGGAACATTTACGGGGCGTTTAATAGGGTAGGGGGGGGGGGGGGGATTATGGAATATACGGTATATCTTGAAGTACTAGATCTAACGAAAGCAGAGATAATCAGAATCTTCCATTTCATTTATGATTACCCGATTCTTAATCGTTATTTTTATGAAATCATGAGCGAACTGCTTTTTGAATTTTTCATTTGTCTGTGTACAAATGAAGCTATTAGCAATAAGCCTTTTAATTGTGTAATAATCATCATTGTTCGAAGCTTCTAAACTATCTCATTACATCAAAAGTTATATACTATTTTTTTTCACGGGAATACCGGGAATACATGGAACTTTTTCAGATAGGCTATAACTGAACACAGGCTGAATGTGTCATCTTTTACTTGGATTTTCCTTCACGATATTGGTAGTTTTGAAATGTTTATTTAAACTAAATGACTGACATATTGTCAAATCAAACATGAATGTATGATAAAAATTACTTACTGATTTTTAATAATATTCATATTTATTTATATCATATATAAAACAATTTTCAGGAATAACATTAATTTTAATTTAAGTTTTATGAACAGGCTCAATCAAACCCAGCCTGCAACATTTTCGTTTTTGTCGTGTTGAGCGAGTTTCCACTTTTTCTATTTTATTCTTGTTTGAAATTAACAGATGATACATTTCACATTTATTATCAAAATATTTATATAAAACGCTGATTTCAAAGTAAAAGTTAAAGGGTAAGGTTATATTTACCGGAAGTACAGAACACCCAAAACAAAGCCATAGAGCCATGCATCGCCAAGTTGTCCCGCAACAGAAAGAAGCTGCAACAGAAAATGTAGTAGACAGATTGATTAAACAATTCAACAACAATTACATTTTTTAAAATTATATGCAAAATACAAGAAAGCGGGTAAGAGGTAGATACAAAGATCGGGGTGTTGGGGGAAAGTGGGAAAAAGCAAGGATGAATATTCAACAGAGAAAGCCACATTCATGAAACGCAGTCTCCCGTCACCGTAAACCACAGCAGCGCAAACACGCACGTACACATGACAAACACAACCGCACACACGCACGCACGCACACACACACACACACGCACACAACTGACATAAAACTTCAATACACCCAAATATTTTAGACATATATAAGCTAACTGTTTTGCATTTTACGATCAGAAACTATTCTGAAGATTATCGGAAATTATACTGAAGGATAAAAAAGTATTTGAACCAAAAAGAAAACCCTTAGGCTAGCAAACCATTTTGGAAGGATATAGACAACTCAGCCAAAGCTTGGCAAACATAGAGTAACTGGTCTTCATTTCTTGCAAACCATGCATTTTATTACCTCCGAGCATGAAGAAAACATGATAGGTTCGTGCAGAGCCTGCAACTGGTCAAAGATCAGTGATTGAAACAGAAAGAACTTGGTAGTCAAATCATCAAGAAATACCTCGGGTAAATTATTTCTATGCTGAAATTTCTCAAGAAAGACACGATATTTTTCCAGATTTTCACAAGAAGAAATATATGTTGATAAAAAACGGATTGAAAACAGGAAAGTCCCTTTTCCTTTATATGCACATATATCGTGAAGTAAACAACAAATGTCTAGAACTATGAAAAATAAAACAAACAGAATGATGCAATTCTGTGATATAACGTGGATTACTTCTCCGCAGTTTTGCCAATAACAAATTACATTCTATACAAAAATGTGAAAAGTATTTGTTCCGCTTGAGTAAACAGAGTTTAGGTCAAGTCTCCTAATAGAAGTGGAAAAGACTTCATGATTATATTCTTTGACCATTAGATCACTAAGAAATTGCCTTTGTGTGCGTTTCTGAAAGAGAAAAAGACTATTTACAATACTTTAAATTAACGATGTGTTTCAGTCTGTTGAGTATCATATTTTCCTATTATGTAACATTGAGATCTCGTAGCTATTTTCGAAATTTCTCATAATAGAGACAAGCCCCTTTTCAACACCGTCCCCTACAATCCTACATATCCATTACATATATAAACGTTTTAATGTATTTGTCATTATGTTTTTTTATTTTAATTAACGTCACACCCACATAATCATAGTTCATTTATTTAGCTTTTGGCAGCGCGTGAAGACTCCAATAGGCGCACTAGCTTAGGCAAGAGCGGACACTTTGGTTTCGGACCCAAAGCGGTAATTGGCAAGTGATTCGAAGTAAGTCAGCAATGCAATCTTAACCATTCTGCCAGTAAAACCCGGCAAGTGCATAGTTTCTTTTTGTTTTTGGCTTATTTGACTTCATTCTTATTTAAATGAATTCATAATGTGTTAATGATTCCTTATTTATTGATGAAAAACTTACCACTCTCAATACAATACATACCATTAAAACAACAAGAGATTTTTGTAATACAGGTATGCCCCCCCACCCCTCCCAACGCCCATGATGAGTTGTCCCATTTTTAGTTCCGTAATCACTTTGAACATGACCTTACTTACTTACCCCAAATCAATAGGGGTCATCTACTTCATATGTCCAATCATGTAATCAAGTTTGAAGATTCTGGGTCAAGCGGTTCTCAAGCTATTAAGCGGAAACGGTTTTCAAGGTTCAGTTACTTGTGACCTTCACCTTTGACTTACTTATCCCAAACACAATAGTGGTCAGAAACAAACCACTTGAATGCTTGATTATTTTTTAACCAAAATTCGTTTAATTGTAAAATGAATATAATTAAGCGATATTAGAACTCTTTTGTGTTCAGTCTAAATGTTTAAACTCAAATTAGTTATGATGCTCACTATCAGTAAAAATATTTAATTGTATAAATGCAGTGAACAGAAAATGAATTCTTAGTAAAAATCAATCTTTCTCGTTGAATATGTTTACTGCTAAACCCATATGTAATAAATAAACTATTAATAACATACTGGCATAATAACTTAACTAAATCCCAATAATACTCTTTTTATTGGCTCATTTATCTGGCAGTATCTTCGCATATTGCAAAAATGGCTATTAAGACTTTATGTTCCTCGTCACAATCTAGTTTTTCATAGGTACTAAAGATGTTAGAGTATTTGTTATTTTGGTGAATGTGAAGTTTCGAATTTACATCCACTAGTACTGGGGACCAAGTGGTTAAGGTCACCGGCATCAAATAACTTCCCCCTCACCGATGTGGGTTCGTGCCTTGCTAGGAACTTAGATTTCTTCATGTAAGTGAACCATCCAATTGGCTTACGGAAGATCGGTTCTATCACCCAGGTACACGTCTTAAATAAAATAATGCCGAGATGGCTACCAGGGATCCTCCACCATTAAAAGCTGGAGTGTCGACATATGACCTATAATTGTATTGACGTTAAACTCAACAGAACAGTCTCTCACAAGATGATAATCAATAAGATGATGATCAATATATACCGATCGTGATAGGAATACAAAGAAATATTTGTCTTTATCGGCAACTAACCGCTGTTGGCGAGTTGTATGTAAACAAAATAATTTAAGATCTATTCACGTTTATTTTCATTATGTTCATACATTTTAAAAAGTTTAGTTTGACAGCTGTTTCTGCTATCCGTGTCTACTGTTCCTCTTTTAGGTCTTATGTTTGACAAACACATAACTGCCGAAATGATAATATTTTGAGGTTGCATATATTTATCAGATTATGTTTAGTACTCAAATACCCCTCCCAGCCTCTCAACATAAATTTTTAATATAAGCTGAACCACAGCATAAAGCATTTTTAAGTGTCCAAAGAAACCCTTTCAATGGAAAATGTCATAAGATAGTTGTTTAAATAAGACTTCTAATACGTGTAGAAACAGACTTACATTATTCACAGACTTACTGTATATATTTGTGTATTACATTGTATTTCTTACAGGGTATTGATAGAAATGATGAAATAAAGATGCGTAACAATACTGTTCTCAATCATATAGATAAAGTACTGATACGAAAACCGCAATCCTTTGGCATCGTTTAGCTGTTAATTTTTGAATGCGAAACATATATTTACATTTCAGTTTCTGGATTTCTAGTATCAAATGCTAAATGTCAACCACTTTCATTAACAGAATAAATTATAAGTCCAAATACTGATAATTTATACGCAACTTGTTACACATGGCACCTTTTTAAATACATGTTCTCTCTAGTGCGAACATTAGCGGTCGAATTCAAATCATGACAAATAAAAAAGCCACTGTGCCGGTTATGCGTAGCTGTTGTAATTTAAATGATCTACACGCTTCCTATCAGCTAAAATTTTACACGAATTGCGAATTAGAATCATACACTTCACATTGCGCGGCTTTTGACAACGAAAGTCTACGTTTTTTTTAAATCACAACATTTATTGACAAACTGCATCTGTTTTTATCAGTTATTCGTACGTAAATATTACATAAGGAACAGCCTGTTAAAGTTTCAGTTCCATAGAAATAAATCTCTCTCACACACGCACGCGCGCACGCACGCACGCACGCACACACACACAGATCTATGTAAAATCACATATAGAATAAATGTCCAGTACACAAATCTGTTTTCCACAAAAAAACCTATATCATTGTTTTACGTACGTAATGCATTTGAAATACATTTTATAGACAAAGAAGAAATAATGGAACTAAATTTGACACGCCATTGTAGTGCTCACATTGTTTATGTAGCAGGGTACACTTCGGATTTTGGCCCTCGTCAATATTTGTTATAATTAGAACTTCGTGATTTTGGATGTCTGTAAATTAATACGAGAGATAATGATTGTTAATTCTTTAGAAAATTTAAACAGCTGATACATGTAAAATTCTGATGTCAGTTGTAATACTAACTGCTGCTAGCTTTGTATGAATCAATGAGTCACCTTGGCGCGGGAAATTCAAATCGTAGAAGGGTTACATGTTGATTGATACTCAGGAACATTTTTGCTATTTTGTGAAAAAACGATATGGATGGGCCCCCGTTCCATTAATATCATGTAGTTCAGGAGGGACTATTAATTTGAGAAATGCAATACAATTGGACATTGTTCCTGCAACGGGATTATTGCAGCCTGTTCAAAAAGTGCAAAATTAATGATTTTGGCATGTTATTTTTAATGGATGATGTAAAACTTTCGTTTTGATAACTTTCTGTACTCTTGTATGAGAGTCCTGAACTTGTAATTAATTAAAAGCACAAAACATGCACACAATTTATAAAATGGCCACCCTGATTCTGCTCATAAGGAAAGTGCAATATTACGACTGGCTACATGTAAGCCTGGCCGTGCCCAAAAGTTTCGAATCTAAGTGTACTCTTTCTACCTTAATATCATACACACATCTAGCTCATCTTAACGCTTACATTAAATGGACATATTAATGGCCAAGGAAACATGTTTATTTTTCAGCTCTTTGGTATCTTATTCTCTTGAATTCTATAATGCTCCACAAATAGTTTATTTAATTTATATCTGATGTTCCATAAAATACTTTTATGTAAGTATCTATCAGATTGGGGAACTTTATTTCATCAGTAAATTGTATCTCACATTATCAACATTGCACTTGTTTTGATGATAACAGAAGCTACCTGAGGCATGTAGCTCCGTATAACACGTTTTTGAAACAACTGATATTTCGATTATGTTATTATTACTTATCCAACGAATTGTAGTTGCATGTACCTATTATTTTCATAATGATACTATAAACAAAAGCAGCAAAATTTACATATAGGTATATTTGTTCACAGACTATCGCCGGTCTTATATAAATATTGCGCGAGTTTGTTAAAAAGTTATGAGATACTATCTGTTGAGAAACTGTATAATTTGCTTAAGACGGGCTAATAACCTTAGTTTGTGCTAATGTATACAAAGACTGAATGTTTTTTTGCTCGTGCATTTTCATCCCGTCTCTAAACTGCATACATATTTATCCATAATGCATCCTTACAATTACACTACCATAATAACGTTGATTTCATGGTCAATGTTATGAAACTGCTTGAATTTTGTAAAAAAAAAGGTAACGAAGCAAATTTGATTCATGTGAGTTCTTGTAAACTGAACTGAAAACGAAACAAAGAACATAAAGCTGGATCGCTAAAATGATAACAGTGAATTATCATTATGACAAATGAGGAAAAAGTGAAATTAGGGTAAAGGCAAATTGTTTAAATTCCGTACAAAACTTGTGGTTATTATTTAGTATGCGTTTCATCAGGGCATCACAAGCGCTAACATTTCGTAAACTCTTTGATTGACAGTCACTCTACGCTCAGTATCTTTGACCTAATAAGTCTCAATATGATTGAATCCATTTAATTTGTTTCTTAACTACATGTTCCTTCGTTTTAGCTTAAAAATAGTATAATTAATTGACATTATGACACATGAATAAACTGTAAAAGTACGAAGTAAGGAGAATTAAGTTATAATTGATTAGTTTGCTGAAGCCACGAGCTGTGTCATTTGATAATTGAGCGGCGATTGTAAAACAACTACGATTAATCATTGATAATTGTATAAATAGAAGTAACATCTGCTTTTCTAACTTTGGCAAAATTGTAATCAGTTACTTTTACATTCGTTAATGAAAATAACCTCTTTGTCCTCTTAGTGTTTCCGTTATATTTAGCCTTGTACAGAAGGGACTTCTGAAACGGTCGGTTAATGGAGCCCTCTTTTAAAACAAAATGACTGGGTCTGAATACCGAAAATGTGTTTAGGCTTGTATAGGTTCAACGTCTATAATCTGACCTAGTATGAGAATTGTTGATAACATAATCTAATATTTTAAGGCGAATTAAATGCAGTCTCAGTATGTTAAATAGACAGTACCTGTGAAATTAGTTTTATTTCTCGTAGACATCGGATGCACACTCAAAGGTCAAAAGAAACATTTTGTGCGAATTAAAGCTCCCGAACCGGAAATGAAAAAACGGACTCTCTTGTTCTTTACACGAATTGATAATTAAAATAACAAGCGAATTATAGAAAACAAGTATTAACGATTTAACATTATTGTCACAGAAACCATCATTAGCAATATTTTTGAAATATCGGAGATGTATTTTCAGATGAAACAATAATAATATCCTGTCATGTTTAATATTGATTTAAATTATTGAATGTTTTCAGTTAATACTGCTGGAAAACAAATTGATTCCATCACTGAGGTGCCAGTAGTCCTCACGAAAACGGTGTTTGTCGAGTAATAATGTTCACAAAAGGTATCCGTTCCAAAACTACAGCGAAGCATTCAAGGTGAAGGAATTGCTGCGTGTGTTGATCGCTATTGTTAATGGTTAAAATTACAAATGATAATAATCGTAGTGTATATATGTTAAGTTGTAAATTTAAAAAAATCGCCCGATCATAACATTTTGTATGTGTTAGATAACTTTTATTTAACAAGTTTAACAAGATTACACTTATGAACTGAAGTATTCTGTGCTTCCAAAGCATCCTCTTATAAAATATTACAATAACAAAGAAATGCATTAACAAACCAGTAAACCATAAGATTAGTTTTAAATAAAATCGGAGAAAGTAGAAAATTCTGAAACAACTTCAGATATTTAATAATATTTTTCATTGTACTCCAGTGGGTGAAAATAATTTCTTTAAACTAGTTCCCCGTGGTCTTTGAATGGAAGTATCTGTAATATATACGTGTAATTTAAAGATTGAAGTTTGCAATCATTGCATGTATATGAAGCATTGTTTTGTTTATCCTGCCATCGCTCGTCGCATAATTATCAAAGCGCCATAGGAGAATAGCAGGCAGTGGGATGGAGTGGTAGGACAGAATGCAGAAATCCAGTAATAAAGGCAAAGTTAAAATAATTTGAATTTAGCTACAGTCTTTTTATTCTTACGAAATATTGTTTTGTTTATATCCTACATGTACCATCAAACATCAACTTATGATCAAAGTGCGATTGGTTGAATGGCAAGATAGTAAGGTGGTAGAATGGCGATAGTAGTATAAAAACTGTAAGATGGCAATATATCGTCCTACTATTCTACATTGTCATCCAGCCATCCTAATTTCGCTATTCTACTATCCTACTATCGCCGATTCTATCATCCTGTCATCATATTGTAGATTTATAAAACAAATCATGACCTACATCATTAAAATGGATCTGCTTGACCCAAATTAGGAGACACCAGGACTAAATGTAAAACAAGAGCTCGTAGAACACGAAATGTTCCCCTTGATGCATTCAGTAATTGCACAGGGAACAGAAATTCTTTGGTCACTGTACACAAAGGTTCTAATTCTCCGGGTCAATGTGACCTTAACCTTTTGCCTGTTGACCTCAAAGTCAATAGGGGGTCATCTGCTGCTCATGACCAACCTCCCTATCAACTTTCATGATCCTAGGCACAAGCGTTCTTGAGTTATCATCCGGAAACTGTTTAAATGTTCAGGGCCACTTTGACCTTGACCTTTGACCTACTGACCTCAACATCAATAGGGATCATCTGCTGATCATAATAAACTTTCCTATGAAGTTTCGTGACCATAGGCCCAAGCGTTCGTAAGTTATCGTCCGGAAACGTTTTAACTGTTCCGGGTCAACTTTCATGATCCTAGGCCCAAGCGTTCTTGAGTTATCATCCGGAAACTGTTTAACTGTTCAGGGCCACTGTGACATTGACCTCTGACCTACTGACCTCAAAAGTCAAAATCAATAGAGGTTATCTGCTGGTCATGATAAACCTCCCTATAAACATTCATGCTCCTAGACCTAAGCGTTCTTGAATTATCATTCGGAAACCGATTAACTGTTCCGGGTCACTGTGACCTTGACCTTTGACCTACTGTTCTCAAAATCAATTGGGTCATCTGCTGGTCATGACCAACCTCCCTATCAACTTTCATGATCTTAGGCCAAAGCGTTCTTTGGTTATCATTCGGAAACAGATTGGTCTACATACCACCCGACCGACCGTCCGATAGACAGACCGATATACCGACCGACACCAGAACAGTTTGTTCTAATTATAAAGCATGCTTAGGCCGTCGTAGCAAAATATAAAACAAATGAATAACTTTTAATGATCTGCTAAAAGGGTATTCAACATACTTGTGTAGAAGCGAGGTCCTCTTTAGGTGAGCGACTAAGGTCCATTTGGGCCTCTTGTGTTTGTTTGAAATACGAAACACTTGAACGCCAGAATTTAGATTGGACTTGAGAATATGCCAGTCGGTGATGTGTTGTATCTGGTGTTTACTGGATAAAATAGAATGCGATATAACCATGAAACAAATAACAATCCCCAACAAATACGCTTAGCACCAGTCTGATGAACATTATCCTGCTAATACAGATGCAATAAACTGTAGCTTAATGACACAAGGCATGTCTTATTTCAACAAATTAAACACATTTTCTTCGTATCATCAAAACAAGTATAATTACCTACTGTGAAAAGAAGTCGTGAGAATTTGACATAAAACTTCAATACGCCAAAATATTTTAGACATATGTACCGCTAACTGTTTCAGATTTCACGATCAGAAAATATTCTGAAGGATAAAAAGTTATTTGAACCGAAAAACAAAATCCTAGAAAACAATAATTGGAAACATAGAGGCAACTCAGCCACTACAGCTTGGAAAACATAGAGGACTAAATCTCGTTAACTTTCTAAATTTCTTGCAAACTATGCATTTTATTACCCTCAAGCATAAAAAATGATGGTTTGTGCAGAGCCTATCAGTGCTTCAAAAAGAAAGAACCGTGACAGTCAAATAGAGAAATACAACGGGGAAAGTATGACGTTTTCTATATTGAAATTTCTCAAGATAGAGACGATTGTTTTTCTAGAATTTCACAAGACGAAATATGTTGATTAAATAATGGCTGGGAAACAGAGAAGTCCCGTTTCCTTAATATACACATATATCACGAGGTAAACAGGAAATGTCTAGAAGTATGAAATAAAAAGAAAACAAGCAGAATGATGCAACTGTTATATTACGTAGATTACTTTTCCGTAGTACTGGAAATAAAAAAGTGTGAAATTAGCAAATTGAATACTATACATTAATATAAAAAGATATTGTTTCCTTTGAGCAAGTAGAGTTTATGTCAAAACTCTTAAAAGAAGTGCAAAAGACTTCATGATTTTATTCTTTGACCACCAGATCACTACAAATTGCTCTTGTGTGCGTTTCTGATCTAGAGAAAGAGGCTATTTTCAATAATTTAAATTTAACGATGTGTTTCTGTTAAGTATCATATTTTCCTGTCATTGTAACATTGAGATCTCGTATCTATTTCAAACATTTCTCAATAATTCATTGTAATAAAAAGATAAAAGCCAATTTTCAACGCTGTCTCCTACAAGTATCGCAAATCTAGTGCAGTGTATGTATGTCTGAGTATATGACTACCATATATACAACACATAGACAAAGCAAAACATACAGACATAACAAACAAAAAGGAACAATGTGGGTCACAACCTAGAAGAGGCCAGAGAGAAAAGTAGTTACGAAGAGCCTTGACAAACCCTTCCACTGTTGTATGGTGTAATACGGTAGTTTATGTAACTAAAGCAATTAAAACAACAACTGAAGTGTCTTATCAATAAGATACTATTCCATGTTCCTAACTATAAACGTTCTATCATAATACAACATCTGACCTTTCAACAGGATCCGTTACAAGGTAAATTCAAGTTGATTTCAGGGAACTGTGATGAGAGTATCGGGCGTATAAGAAAGCTGTGTTAATTTAACAAATGACAATCCTATTATATTGCGTAAAAGTATCATGATCTATTTAATTGTTGATTAATTTTATTCTCGTGGCGTGATCGATCTTCTGGCGGCTGTTTTCCTTACCATTTCATTTATTCAATTAGTCATAACACAAACAGCATAGCAAAATTGTCATAAACTTACTAGTAAAACTGGATCGTGTGTAGCTATCTAATTCTAATAAATGAGCTATGGGAAATAATATAACCTGTCATTCGACTTATTCTTGACCGAAAACACTAATTCTGAAAGGAATGCAAAATATAGTGTTTTTTTTTTTAGTTAAGTAATTTGATCTGCAAACTATTAGTACAATGTACTCTTTAAATCTTTATACGACACTTGTCCCTATCTCTTCCTATTTCCTTTTAAATACATTATCTGAAAGAGAATGAAATAAAATAGGAAAACTAATTAAAAGAAAAACTGATGAGGCAATTAAGAGAATATAAGGGTAATAATAGAAGACATTATTCTTAATTTTAAAGTCTTAATCAGTAAATTGCTATAGCGATTGAAAGAAAAGTGCCACATTTATAATCATGATGATTTAAGACTTTACTAACAGAAAAATAGAACTGGTCACAAATAATAAGGAAAATCAGTTTAATACATCAGATATAATTATATCTATATTTATGTTCTTTTCCATTGGTGGAAATGCAATCATATAATAAATGATAAGAAGTCGTTTTGCCTCTGGGAAAAATGACCTACCGCTGCAAATGTTTGCATCTGATATCTCTGTATCTAATTACCTTCAAGTTGAAAGATTTGATAATAAAAACTATTTGGTCAGTATGAGTATTTTCCGACCTTGAAAAAGTGATTTTTACCTAGGGCTTCTAAAAGATAATAATTGTATAATAATTTTGGAATTTATATAGTAATTTTTCCTATTATTTGATTAAATTTGCACAGAAATAAACACTGGAGAACATTTGTCTTTTTGGCGATAATTCATAGTTTGCTTCAGTTCTTGGTTCTCACTTATTTCAAATCTGGCATTCGTTTATCCTGCCCATACCTTGAAAATACGGGCACGGTGACATACCGATTATATATATAAACATGTTATGTATTTGTAATTATGCTTTTGTTCTATTTAACTTATTTAATCCCAAAACAACGGGGATCATCTACTCCATAAGTGCAATCAGGCTATCAACATTGAAGATACAAGGACAAGCGATTCTCAAGTACTGTTAATGAGCGGAGACGGTTTTCAAGGTTCAAGACTCCAAGGAGCCATCCACTTCATTAAGCCTAGGCATTAATGCTATCAAGGTGGAAAGTTCTTGTTCAAGTGGTTCTCAAGTTACCGTGCAGAAATTGTTTTCAAGGTTCAGGTCCCTGTGACCGTGACCTTTGACATATGAACCATCAAAACGAAACTGGTCATCTACTTTATAACGAATATACTACTGATAAGTTTGAAGGTTCTGGATCAAGTCGTTCTCAAGTTTTTGAGCGGAAACCATTTTTCAAGGTTCAGGCTCCTTGATCATTGACTTTCTAAAACACAAACGCAATTGTGGTCATCTACTTTGAAAGCCCAGTTATCAGGTTTGAAAGTTCTGGTTCAAGTGGTTCTCACGTTACCGTCATGAATAACCTTTTCAATTTTCAGGTCCCTGTGACCTTGACTTTTGACCTATTAACCATAAAATAATAATAATAGAGTTTATTAACTTAAAAGGCACACTCATGCTATAAAATTGAAGATTGGTTAAATGGTTGTCAAGTTACTATTCCCACACAATAGGGGTCGTATACTTTGTAAACCTAATCATGCTACCAAGGTTGAATAATCTGGATTAAGTGTTTCTCAAATTATTGGGCAGAAAACGCTTTCAATGTTCAGGGGCCTGTGACTTTGACCTATAATCCCCTTAAACAGCAGGGGTTGCTTCTTTATATGCCCAATCATGTTACCAAGTTTGAAGGTGCTTTTTTAAGTTATTGGACGGACAGACGGATGGATTGAAATGTACAAAGCAATATAACCCCGCTTCTTCGAATAGGGTGTAGGGGGCCATTAAAAGCCTTTAACCTGGGATGCCTTACATCACGAAATGC
Source organism: Mercenaria mercenaria (assembly GCF_021730395.1). Lineage (NCBI taxonomy): Eukaryota > Metazoa > Mollusca > Bivalvia > Venerida > Veneridae > Mercenaria > Mercenaria mercenaria. The sequence continues at coordinate 14,649,883 of NC_069368.1, forward strand.
GTCGCACCTTACAACGTAGTAAAAGCAATAGACTGCGTCTCCTGTATTTGAAAAAAAATTTAAACATTTTTACTTTTGTCCAGTGCCATTTAATTGGTGTCATATGTCATAACATCAGGATTAAATTTCAGTCAGTAACTTTTCTAAGTTTTGACATTATCCCAACAAAAGATGACATTGGGAGCTCAAGTAATTGATCTATTCACTTTGTCTTTGTGCCTTTATTGAAAAATAAACCTTTAGCTTAATGGAAAAAGTGTCGGCAATGCTCACTCTGAAAGGGTATTACCAATCTTTCACTTGATATAACTTAATTCCTGAACAGTTGTTGTCAGAATATTAGGAATTAAGATTTTGTAACAATCAAGACACTATAAGAAATCACTAACTTTTAGGGAGGGAAGATTTGGTTTGAACTATAAAATGGTTATAAAACATCTTTGAGTATAGTGGCAGAATGACTTGACCAGTTCGTAGAACTGCATTACTGCATCACAAACAAATCAACAATTCATTATGACGATTACAGGAAGAATAGAAAGAAATTATCATTTGAACTAATCTCATTAAAGGGAAAGACAAGGTAGTTTCAATGTTAATTCCACCTGAACCGTATGCTTGAATTACTGAAAGCAGTAAAAGAAAGTTATGAATATTTCATTAATCTATCAAAGAATGAGCCTTTATGCCTACATGGTACCATAAAGCGAAATGGAAGATTTAATTTACTTTTTTAATATACATTGTATTTGTTTTAACTGTCTTTAATACTGTAAATAAATTTTCAATTTTTTCAGACTACAGCGAAATACGTTAGCATGATTTACATCAAAAATAAAATCAAGAAACAAAGAAATTAATCTAATTCAAAGGTATTTGATAGAACAATTCAGCATAAAAATGACGACGTCATAAATACAATAGAATGAATTCTGTATCTTCAAATTTTGGCAGATTAAAATATATTTCAGTGTTGTGAATTTTTGGGCGATTTTCTTTTACAAGTATAAAGAAGTTAATTTTAAAAAAGTATATTTTCTGGTCCTTTGGGTTCATGGAGTCCATTCAACATGTGTGTAATAGAGTTCCGCTTAAGCCGTTGTTTAGGGACGTGAGAGATGTTGCACATTTTATAACCTCTCATGAACAAACTCAATCCAACCCAGTCAGCTATTATTCTTTTTGGTTGCATTCTTTGCTTCCAAAGGATCTTTTTACAAATTTTATAAAAATATCCGACGCGTACCTTTCACTTAAATATTTTATTATTACCTAGTTTAAATATTTCAAATTTCATTAAATGAACTTAAGTTGACAAAATATATAAACTAATTGTATTTGTAGAGCTACATTCACACTTTTCTTGCTGTGCTTAGCTATGTTATATTTTGAAACTTAACACACAGTCCTGCGTATATACTCAAGCATGTAAATTTCATCTTTACATTGACACTATGAGGTAACTGTAATGGCGTGGTCACACTACACGTAGTTAATCGTAGTAAGGAATGATCGTAGTTGATCGTAGTTGATCGAACTAAGCGTAGTTACACGTAGATAATCGTAGTCAAACGTAGTAATGATCGTAGTTCGAACTTATGATTTGTCTGTAGTAAGCAAATAATTTTTCGACATGTTCAAAATCTGACTACGATTAACTACGATGTTTTGACCCTACTGTGCCCGTAGTTTGAACGTAGTTGATCTTAGTTAAACGTACTTGATCGTACTTAACAGTAGTGTGTATCGTTTTTTATCGTAGTACAAGAAAAACGCATCGACAGTACGGTTCCACTACGATCAACTAGGGCTCCACTACGGCTAAACTAAACTAGGGCTCCACTACGGCTAAACGCTTTTCCGTAGCTCAGCGTAGTTGATCGTAATTTGTCGCAGTTGTTCGTACTTCGTTCGTAGTATATACGTAGTGTAACGTAGTAACTCGTGGTAAGGCGTAGTGATACCCTAGTTAACCCTACCCTATTTACTCGTAGTTGAACGTTGTTGTTCGTACTTACACGTACTTCAAAGTACGACAAACTACGTTTAAAATTAACTACGACCAACTACGTGCGTGAACGTAAATGTGACCATTGCTTTAACATTTTCTAATATGAACTTGGGTCTAATATATCTTGAAACCAAAAAAAATACTGGTGTCAGTGTCAATGTATTTACATTCTAGCATAACTACCGTGCCAATTTCCTGATCTTACAAAGTTGTCAGTAAGCAACGACTTAACGTTTGTACTTTGGCATGTTTCCTAACGTATTATTTACAATTATTGAATGCATTGTCGACCACCAAAAGTAAAAACCATTTCCCGGATGGCGAAGTACCAAGGGTCAATAGTTTTGACTATAGTCGAGTGCCACTTATTAAGTTTTTTATATCATGACTCTAGAACAACAAAATATTTTGGACAGGTCATGTAGCTAAAACTGTAATTTATAAAAACAATATATAAAAGTTATGTAATAATGTACATGTATACTGTTGAATATATTGCAAAAACAAAAATTCTATGATACACTTCTTCATGGAAAAACCTTATTGATGTTTGCGGCAAATGTCATTTTCATATCAGGACTGTAACTCACAATATCAGTCTTACTCCGAAGAGAACATTATATTTCATTTATCTCATATTTGTTGTTCCGTAAAAACTAGTTTGGTATATATTTGTTTGATTCGGGAAGGTCGATGTTATCAGGAAATTGTATTCCAAATCATCAATAAGAACTTCCGCTCTTGTATATTGATAACCGAAGCTAATTGGGACATGTAAATCTCAAGAAAATGTTTACATAACTGCAGGTGTTCTGAACTCGTTTTAAAATCCTCAGGTAAAATTGTTTCAAATAAAACTATAAAAATGAAGATGACTGTTTATTTCAAGGTCATTGTACTCCATGTTTAAAGTCCGACAAAATTTGTAAAATTAAACTACCTGTAGAAACCATTCTTATTCTATTCCCAGATCAGGACACTTAATTCAGGTTTTAGAAGAGTAGAGTATTCAGACAAATTTTATTTAGACGTTTTAAACACATGGCAGTATCTGCAACTGAAAACGATATGCATCGTTCAGCATGACATGTATGTTGTATTAATATACTGTTAAAATTTTCAGCTTGAATAGTTCGGCCTAAGTGGTCCCAGTACCTCCGCTTTACTAGCCTTAGGTATTGTTTAATCGACCCTGCTTTTTAATTTTTTCTTTTGGCAGTTTCTGTGATATGCAGACTGCATAACCTTACATCCCCTCTCTAAATTGTAGTTTGTTTAGTTCCGCTCATTGTTTTCTTGGGACGATACGCCGCTTTTCATGGAACTGCACATATTGTACCAATGAAGGTTCCACGTACAACGCCTAATGAATTCATCTGCGGATGTCTTTAATTTGTGTCATGTGTTAATGTTGAGTACTTCTCAACCCGAAGCTAGACGATAGCTTGCACTTCCACTACCGTCCATGAATAGGCTCAATCAAACCGAGCCTGCAACATTTCGATTTGGTCGTGTGGGGCGACTTGTGGTTTTCCATTTTTTTTATACTTTATAAAAATGAAAAAAACAACAAAAAAAAAACAATAACTCTTGCGCTGATTGTCGGCTATCGTTTAAACAATTTGCCGCTAACCTCAAAGATAATGTTGTATATGTATGATTAAAAAAGCAATCAGTGTAAAAATGAATAAGCTTTATATGTTTATAAACACACAATTTAGAAATACTTTGACTAATTGATTATTGCCTTTTACTTATTCAAAAGTCCACAAGAGAATATAAATGTGTGTCCATTCTGAAACAGATCCACACCTAAATTAAGCATATAAGAACGTGCCCCATTACTTAATTATTGTAATTTTGTGTAATTTTTCAATGTGTAAAGAAAGCAAATAACTTTTATAATTATCGAGACTTCTAACGCACACCCCTGAACATTTCTGCAATATCTTCCACCATTCTCTTAGATCATTTATGATATTTTCTGCAGATTCAGTTGTAATAAAAATTCTTTAATATTGCAAAGGAGTAAGTTGTAGATTTTGATAGGATTGCTCTAAATTGGCTAGCGGAACATTATCATTTGTTCATTATTTTAGTAGAATGTTTTTCGCATATTACACCATCGATTTTGTGTTAGAAATGCAAACGCGGTCATCATCCAGTTTATCATTAGAGGAAAACGGCAAAAACAGAATTTAGATAAGCATGAAATTATATAAAGTTAATTTGTGTTGCGGTTCTGTGCAATGATAATGATTTTTGCTCATTCTGTGTAAGCAAATCTAAGATGCATTAAGATGCTTGAAGCAAAAACATAGTGATCAATCTTTTATCACGATTAACCATATTACACAAAGTATTTTTCTTTTTTTTTTTCGCTTGCACTACAGAAAATATGTAAATTGAAATTGTTTTAACACGTCATTATTTCTTTAATTAACCCTTACCCTGCTAAATTTCTATAATGAACTTGTCCATCTTCCAATTCGGTCAGAACCATTAACTGTTAAAAGGGGTGAATATCAAAAAGGTACTGACTGAATGGCAAACAGTGAAGATCATGATCAGACTGCACGGATATGCAGGCTGATCATGATCTACACTGGTCGCAAAGGCAGAATCAGTCGTGTTCAGCATGATATGGGTTAATAACTATTTCTTACCTGAATATAGAGAATATATTTTACGGCATTACTGAATTATGTTAACATCTCTAGAGTGCTTATTTTAGGAATCCTAACAATGCAGCAACTTATGTGACGTTGTCTTAACTAGAATTTTCATATATTAGATAATTGCTTGTGTAGTTTATTACATTACGTATGTTTTATTTGATATTTGAAGCTAACGGTGACGTCATAAGTGACTCAAATTTGTGTTGAAGTAACTTATTCTAAAGCTCCTGCATTAATTCCAAGTACTTACGTACATAACGGCAGTATAAACTTTCTGTAAGTTATCAGTAAACTGTAATTGGATGTCTTTTTCAAATTTAATGGAAACTGAATTCATTCAAAAGTTACACCATGTTACTAGTAAAGTAAATGAAACAGGAAAATGTCTTTTATCCTCAAAGAATTACTTGCTGAAAACTATTTAATGTCAAAAAAATAATAATTGGTAACCAAACATCTCTCAGTGATAATAATGTTGATAAAATGAGCAAAATGTAAAAGTAGTTAGAAGTTATGTTGTTCTAATATAGAGTAGAAGTGGGTTGGGGAAATAATATCATTTCTGAGCAATGTCAAAGCCGTTTAAAAAACCTATTCTGGACAATATGACAATAAGTTAGAACAGCGAGGTTATGAATTCTTAATTTTATTGAAAGACTAGTTAAAAACGTTTAACTTTAAAGTCATCAGTATTTTTGTTTCGCCATTTCGGTGAATGTTTTCTGTATCATGAGACATACATGTGAAAAAGTAATAAACTTTGATATACATAATGAAGCTGAATTATCCTTGCAAATGAGCTGAGTGCTATTTTTCTAATTACATTTATTATTTGTCGTGAAAGTACAGTGCCCAAGTGTCAACAAATTTTCCATTTTGTGCTTATTCTTTTATATACAAATAAGTCCAAATATAGATATGGAGTGCGAGAAGGGTCTGTCCGCTTCTGTAGAGCGCACTTACACTGATTATACTGCTCAGATAAATATATACTAAACACATCTGATACATAATTCTACAAAAAAAATGTAAAAGGAACGTCTACGTTGTGCAGCAAAATAGGTAGCAGCATTAATTTTGAAATCTTTATTTACAAGCATATCATGATATAACAACGCCTGATTTGTCTGCAAATAGAAATGCATATTGTGTGTTGTTACATTTTCTGGTCCTTTGGGATCATGGAGTCGATTCAATTGATATGTAATAGAGTTCCGCGTAAGCCGGTGCTAGAGGGCGTGAGAGGTGTTACATATTTACATATTCCATTACCTCTCATGAAAAAACTGAATCAAACCGAGTCTGCTATTATTCTGCTTAGTTGCATTCTTTGCTTCCAAAAGATCCTTTTACAGATCTTATTAGCTATCACAACAGCAATATTTAAGCGCCTTGTGGCGGCTGTAAAAGATCTCCCCGTAACTGGATTCAGTGTTGTTATATTTTCTTGTCCTTTGGGATCATGGAGTCCATTGAATTGATATGTAATAGAGTTCCGCTTAAGCCGGTGCTAGGGGGCGTGAGAGGTGTAACATATTTACATATTTTATTACCTCTCATGAACAGACTGAATCAAACCGAGTCTGCTATTATTCTGCTTAGTTGTATTCTTTGCTTCCAAAAGATCTTTTTACACATTTTATTAATCTTACATCGGGGATTCCAATTGACCAATCAGAGAGTTGCATTTTGAAGTGCCTACCATTTTCCACTTTCGTTTAACAGAATTTTTGCAATAAACTTATAATAGTGAATTTTTAGCATGTGTAAATGTAGAGTTCTGCTCAACCCGGGGCTAGAGGGCGTGGACGGTAGCATGCATATACACTACCGTCCATGAACAGGCTCAATCAAACCGAGCCTGCAACATTTTTGTATTTGTCGTGTTGAGCGACCTGTGAAGTTTCCACTTTTTCTAATTTAAATGATACGAATACATTGATTCACTGAATTGAGCCTCGTGAAGCAAGGACACTATTATCACATCCGAGTACAATGTAAACGATAATAAAGTGTGAAATGGTACCAGTTCACAGCGTTTAGGACATGTTAGAACGATTGAAACAAACTATTTGACATGCTTGATTACATACCATGCACACTTAATTCCACACATACATATATAAAATGTAGTAGCATTAAGACTAAACTAGCATCGGTTCATAAATAGAGCGTTCTTATTTTTTTTTAATCGAAGAAGTGAAATATATATTACTGGAAATTTCACAGGAAACCTTTGCGTGTCACATAGACATTTTATTGAAAAAGTTGTATAAATATAAGCGGCGTATTGAACCAAATACTTGTACCGAACATTTTTATGCGTTTTCATATACACGATTGTTTTGTGTTCCATTGACTTTACAACTTACTTAGAGGGATCGTTCAAAGTTCTTAATTTCTTTTTGATCCCAGCTAATTGCTCCTGTTGTTTCAAAGATATCAGAATTACGTTGGAATTTCACTTTGTGAAAATGCCTCAGCCCTAAATAGTAGATACGTTATTTTTTATTAATGTTCTACCATAATATGACCTTAAGACGCGCCACTTTTGTATTTCCATGATGGTAATTATACATGCTTTGCATGAAGAAAATGAGAAATAACAAGTGTCTAGTTACAAATTGACAGTGACATATATAAGGCCAAGACAATATGTTGAATGTCTAAATATATTATTTAATTAATGAAGTAGTATGCACAATACTTGATGTATTAAGGTGAGTTTAGACCACAGTTTGTTTCTACAGTGTAAAATAGTTATTATTCTATGTTTATAAAACTATACTGAAAAAGGAAAGACAGAGTAAGTGTAAAGATGAAATGTAAAAACATATTAATTCATAGAACGCCTAAATTGTCCAGAATAGCTGTATTATACCAGTATTATCATAATGATTTGCACGAAGTTCATGTGGGTGGAAAAGGTAGGTCACTAGGCCGTGATGGGTCTTTAAATAAAATTACCCAAGTCATAAAAGTTACGCAGATGTAAATAGGGGAACTTAAGCTAAGCATGACTTATGCGTCCAATGATAACTCCGCCAACTTCTAGTCAATTACAGACGTACCAGAATGGAAGTTCATTATAAGAAGACCAAATGCAATTATATGAGATTTACTTTCTAATATATCTTAGTCCTGCAATAGAAACGACTAACCCACAACCGGGAAATATTTTTCACAGCAGTGCTGTTATAACAGATGCAAATGATGCAACACGGTTTGGATTAGAGAAGCCGATTATGCTATTGGTAAATTATTGTGCTCGCTTCAAATAAGAAGCGCTGAGAACAACCGTTGTTATAAAGGCAGCAACACTGATAAACGTGATAAGTGGCTTTTGCAAGGAGGGAATTGATGCATTGCAATTGATATTGGATTGATCAGTCACCTGTTATAATTAGAGAAATTATTAGTTTGTGCTCGCAGTATTAATGATTTATTAAAGGTTAGTAAATATATTATTTATTGAAATGTAAATGACAGTAGATAATTACTTGAAAGTTATAACAATAATTTTGACAAGTATTTGTTAATTGTTTGTAGTAGGTGAATACAGCAATATGTCTAGCTCGAAGAATTAAGATATTGCTCTATAAATATTCATTTTAAAACATCCACATATTGTCAGTACAGTTACATTTTATTGGAAAGCTTAATGTAACATTATGGTTGATATTTAATGAGCAACAGTTACTTGTAAAATATTTCTTTTTTATTTTGAGCTTTAGTTTTTTGACTTAGAAACGAAACACATATTATTCCTTTGGAATTTGAAGTTTCTGGAAAACTATATGCAATATTACAGTAACTGTCGTAAAGCTTATAATCTCTATACAAAGCTTGTTACTCAAAAGTACTGATTTAATTGATTTCACCTCTAGAATAAGACAGTAATATTTTTCAGCTTCAGGGCAATAGACAAGTTTCATATCTACTTACTGTGGATATGTTCGTGCTCATGGTGTAAAAATATTTCTTTTGTATTTTTATTTAAAAGTATTAAATGCAGAACTACCGTAATAATACCAAATTTGCTAAATTAACACAACTCTTTGAATAAAAGAGCTTGCGCAATTTACTACCTGTAAACAAAATTACTACGGAAATAATAAGGTCTTTTTCATATATGTAGAAAAAAATATTAAAATAGAAGTTATATTTACTTTAAATAAATAAGTCAACATACCGACCAAAGGTACGCTATTCTCACTGGACCTTTAACTAAATTAGGTTGGTAAAAGAATTGTACATACTGACCATAAGTTCGCTAGACTTCCTGGAATTTTAGCCAGTTTTAAAAAGTAAAAGAAATAGTAGCCAAATTGGTGCGCATAGTTACCATAGGAATCTTAGGACTTTAATCAGAAATCTGAAAGAACACTTACTGATTACTTACTTCTTTTAGTGAAGTTGCTAAAGCAATTTTAGCTCACCTCAGTTCTACTAAGTTTTTTTCTTGTAAATTGATTAAATACTAGTTGCTGATAACAAATTATTAACTAAGGTTGCTGACTTCTCATCACTTGCTCTTTACAACCCTCATTTTGCTCTGTAGAGCCTTTTCATGTGAGAAAGTTTTCCGGCTCGCTTATGGAAGGTCATCAGTTCTACCCAGGTGCCCGTCCGCGCTTTAAATAATGTTTGGAAGGGCACCTGAAGTCTTCCACCATACTAAGCTAGAAAGTCGCCAGCCATATAATATAGTTAAGCCCGTGTAATGTAAGACTCAATAAAATTGAAAAAACAGATGTATGATAAACTAGTTATTTAAGGTCTGATTAGTTAATCTAATTATTTCGTTAAGTGTCCAGGGACCAGTTTCTAATTCACAAGTTCGCTAGACTTCCTGGAACTTTAGCTATTTTTAAAAAGTAAAAGAAATAGTAGCCAAATTGGTGCGCATAGTTACCATAGGAATCTTAGGACTTTAAACAGAAATCTGAAAGAACACTTACTGATAACTTACTTCTTTTAGTGAAGTTGTTAAAGCAATTTTAGCTCACCTTGTCAGTTCTACTAAGTTTTTCTTGTAAATTGATTAAATACTAGTTGCTGATAACAAATTATTAACTAAGGTTGCTGACTTCTCATCACTTGCTCTTTACAACTTTGAGTTTAGAAACCTAATTTTGCTCTGTAGAGCCTTTTCATGTGAGAAAGTTTTCCGGCTCGCTTATGGAAGGTCGTTTGTTCTACCCAGGTGCCCGTCCGCGCTTTAAATAATGTTGGGAAGGACACCTGAAGTCTTCCACCATGCTAAGCTAGAAAGTCGCCAGCCATATAATATAGTTAGGCCTGTGTAATGTAAGACTCAATAAAATTGAAAAAACAAATGTATAATAAACTAGTTATTTAAGGTCTGATTAGTTAATCTAATTATTTCGTTAAGTGTCCAGGGACCAGTTTCTAATTCACAATATTGACATAACGTAAAGTGTTGAGATTATGGCTATTACGGCACGGCGGACCATACTTTAGTTAACATTCAGGAAAGCTTTCTTTTTCATTTGAAATACCTGTCTGCATTTTGATGGTTATTATTTTTTTGTACTTTCTATGGAAATAAAACTTTATCTCGTGACTTCTGATCCCATTATTAAATTAAGTATTAGCGTACCAAAACAAAAAAACCCAAGATAGTACAAAATGCCATTATCTTACAAAATAAAATGAGCCGTGCCATGAGAAAACCAACATAGTGGGTTTGCGACCAGCATGGATCCAGACCAGCCTGCGCATCCGCGCAGTCTGGTCAGGATCCATGCTGTTCGCTTTCAAAGCCTATGTAATTAGAGAAACCGTTAGCGAACAACATGGATCCTGACCAGACTGCGCGGATGCGCAGGCTGGTCTGGATCCATGCTGGTCGCAAAGCCACTATGTTGGTTTTCCCATGGCACGGCTCAAATGGTGTACAATACATTTTGAAGATGTACTACATAAAAAAAAGAAACAAATAAAACCATGGATAACGAGAGTCCAAAATTCTCTTGCACTTTTCGGAATACATGTATTCCATTACCAATTTCTTTTGAAATACTATAACTTGTTGTTTCACAACAACTACGTTGCGTACAAACTCATTTAAAGAATAGTTTGACGTTTTGCAGCATCAATGAAATTTGATCAGATACACGGGTTATAACTAAGCACAAATAAATATCTAATTATAGGGATTTCCAAATCAGTTTCCAGCGTGACTGTTCGACTGTTTGTTTTCTTCTAATATTATATTTTACGCATGCATAGTTTCCAACAATATCATATTAAGTCACTCAATGAAGAAATGTAAACAAAAATCTGAAAAATAATGGCAAAGCTCTGAATAAAGAAAACATTTCATAGGAAACAATATTTTTCTAAGGTTGGATACAAATAGACATCGTACGTGATTTCAGAAAATGTTATTTTGAGGTTCAGTGAAAATAACACTTGTCTGATTCGAACACCAACACATTATTAAGGTGTTGAAAGACAGATACTGAGGTGTTAATGTTTTATACGTGTGTAGCTTTGCTAATAAGAAATTTGCTTTGAATTCCATGTCTTCTGGAGATTTAATATTTCTTTTTTTTCAAACTATCGTTTTGTAAACGTTCTAACAGCTGGTTGTAATTTTTTTATTTTTTAAAATTCATATTTAATTTATAAAAATGTGTACATTAAAGAAATATTTTAAAAATGTAAAGGGTTGAAATATTAAAACTGTGTCCGCCTTTACAGTCTTAATTTCGTAGTTTCACGTGTGCTGTTGTACATAATCCTTAAATATATACATACAGAACTTGGTTGAATCTTCATCACAGAGTGCATTTAAAATTGAACTTAAATAAGTAATTCGATATACAGAATTAAAATTATATAAACAGATATATAGCGTACTGTATACATTATACCAAATAGTAAAACCAAAGGTAAATCTGGAAGCACTGACTACAACAAACACAGCCAGAAAACACGAGGAAAATAGTTAAGGCGCACGAATAGAAAATATCGGGGAAAGATGTAGCAGACAAGTTTCTTCGAAGCAACAAATACATTTAAGCTATATGACGGGTATAAACAATCGGGATAGGGTGAAAGTGGGGAGTCTGATACACCGGAAATGACTGCCTATCAGTATAAAGTTATACACTTGAGTTCCCCAGATATTGAATAGTTTTGTACTGCAATAATTTACTAAATACATGCAGTTCTTAAAACTTATCAAACATGTTTTCAGATTACAATTATATCCGTTTACTTCATCTGTAAAATAACTGTGCATAATTTGTTAAAGCTTGTTCAATATTTTGTTGGAAAACCTGTGTGCTTTTAATTGTAAAATAAATTCATGTTTCTCAGTTAATGTAAATAAACAAAATAACTATTTATTAAAGAAACATTTGCTTCAGATACTGTAACTGGCAAAGTGTAATGTGATGAAAGTAAACAATGGGTTGAGGAAAACTGATCGTTTGTCGTAGTTTTCTCTGATGCGTGGCAGAATTATTAAAAGCAGTTTATTTCATTTGTTACAAAGCTTCATGTAGATATTATACCAAATTCTAAATAACGCCAAGTTACATAAAAATGGAAGAAACACAAAAAAAGACTCTTCAGATCTGCTTGATCTTTGAATTCAGCGGTATTTCGATAAAATGCTTGTTTTTTAATAGTTCTTTAGAGTAACGAATGCTCAAGAATAGGAGTTCATTAAAAATGGCTTTATGTATGACCCATATAATAGTGTACCTCCTTTCAAAGAGTTTTTAATTCCTACAATAAACCTACTTTGACTGAAATTTTTCAGGGGTCTTAGGTTCAAGCCCCACTGGGACCATTTTCCTCCGATATATTCCTTTTTTTCTAGTAAGTTTTTAATTTTTTTTCAAGACTTATTATAATTGATTTATTGTACAAAAAGTGAAAATTTTTCATTTGATAAGTGATTTCTTGCTGTTCAAAGTGAATTTACCTCTGAAACAGAAGGGGGACAGAGTTAGACATCTTTAAAAAATCTGAGTTACATGCGGTAAATGTTCTCTATTTTGCCTTTACTCTTTCGATTACATATTGTGGAAGAAATGTAGGTAGGTTTTACTTCTGCCCCAAGGTTATTTTTGAATGAAGTGAGCAAACTTTAAAACAGTCCCACCTTAGTTTTTAAGTATTGGAGTTAGAATTATATCTCATTAAATCCGTTTACTTGAGGCACCCTAGAAAAAATGACATTCACAGTTTTATTTTGTGTTTTATAATTGTTTACCAATAGTTTGGCATTTCTTTTATCAAAATTAAAGGTATAATGAATTCTCTGCAAACGTTTTGGACAGTGGCCATCACTTTGAAATTTATTTCTACCTGGGCTTGAGGAAATATCATTAATTATACAAAATTTATAAAAAAAAAACGGCACGAGAAAACTTGTTTAAATTTTGCATTTAAGTCTCTCATTGGATAAAATATATTGCTGTAACATTGTTTTGAATATAAGGTGGGTCATATCTTAATGCAATTAAGCGTGGTTTATTTTCTAAGTAATAGAATCAACGAGGCGAAGATCGGGAGAATTATTTACATTACTGAGGCAAATGACAAAATACCTTACGGATTTGAGAAGCCTACTGTGCTATTGGTAAATATTAATACTCTGCTCTGAGAGGAAGCTCTTAGACTTTCCGTTGTTAGAAACACAGCAACACTGATATACATGATAACTTGCTTTTAGGAGACAGGACTTGATGCATCAGTTAATTTTGAATCGTTCTGAGGGAAATTATGAAATCTGTGATGAGGTGTTTATGATACTTTCATAAGAGATATTACAGGTTAGTAAATAAGCTATTAATTTGTTAAACGAATAATTTCTTACTGTGGCAAGATTCTCTCAAAAATTAATTACTTATCAAATATACCACTTCATTTCATGACTGATTTTCAGTGAATTATCGAAACATTTTAGGGAAATATATCTGGTATTTACACAGTGAACAAAATCAGATATAGATTTTTCACCGGTAAGAAACTATAAAATGGGTAAATCTAGTCAAAACATGAAATAAAAAGAAAATTTGTTTGTTTTACACGTAAGATCGAAATACCTATCATTCATGAACACCATTTTTTTGTATTTTCACTCATGGCAATGCCACTCGTGAAAATAATGCATCTGGTGTTCTTTCGTGAACGATATATTTAAATCTTACGCTGACACAAACCAATATCCTCCATATTGTTGTCACATTCAACATTTATCGCCATAATACTCGCATCAAATACATTTTCTCACGATTTATCATAGGCCAATGTTTTAAAATTTTGCTAATAACTAAAAATGCAGGTTAAAATGACACAATGGACGTATTTGTCATTATTTTATTGTGGACATGCTTACCAGTTTTGAACTAAAGATAATAATTTAATTTTAAGTGAACAAGTCTTAAAACATTACAAATTTAATACTTATCAATTTTGAGTGCTAAAATGAAGTCAAATGATTGTTATTCATTACATAACATGTAACTTTCAGTATTTTGCTAACGTATTTCTGTAGACATTCTTAAATATTTTATGCTAGGAAAACGTCATCAATATATGAACTGTGATTACATTAGGCTGTATATTAAGCCTTTTTGAAGTATAGAATGCAAGAAAGCAAAAACAGTGCGGACTCGGTTGGAATGAGTTTCTTTATTAAAGTCCTCACGTCTCATATGAGAAGCTTTAGCGAAACCTGTTGGCCAGAAGATATAACAATACTTAATTGAAGTACAAGAAGACAATTTTCAGCGGCTTCTCGAAAGTTAAATACTATATGTACTTATTGCTTATAAGACATGTTAGCAACACTTCGTATAGCTCATACCTTGTTTCTGTCCTTGATAGTATAGTTTCCTGTCAAGAAATAATTTATCTATTTTTCTTGAATGGACATGACTATTATTCTTTACTGTTGAAGTAACGTGATGATCAGTTATTAATTTTATATTATCCTTACTTCAATTATAGATATCACAATTTCATTTAATGATACTACTATTTCTATACTATTTAATGAATGCAGAGATATTGATAACTCGATTATTTGATAAACTATACATCAATGTTGTGTTATGATAAATTCAGTTAAATGCTATGTCTTGAATTAATTTGTTCATATACTCAATGACAGTTTTTGAATATCATAAAATGAATTTAAGATATCATTTAGAAGAATTAAGGGACATTACCAGAAAGATTACTTTTATGATATCACAAACCCGATTAATTTATAGCTAAAAGTCGTAAAATATATCATTAATTATGAACAATTGATAATAATGAATAGAATTTATAACGTCATTAAATCAAACTTATTTGGAGAATTCCCTGTTTTTGGAGATATACGCTCAAATCATTAGATATAATGCGATATTGAATAAAAAGATGGCAATTGGCAATATCTACACAGGCGAAATCATATTTACAAAATGACAATACAAATATAAAAGTTATATCGTGTCCCTTCAAAAGAAAAATAATAAAAGTGTAATTTCAATGCTGTATAAAAAATATCTGATTAAAATATTGTTTAAAATTATGTACACTTCTTAAAATCGAAATAAAACTTCAAACAAAAAAGTAAAACAAAAAAAGCACAGAAGACGTTCTTGTTAATTTCTTGAAACTAGTATTATGTAGCACTGCTATTTCTTACTGTAAGCTTTTAGTTAAATAGAATGTAATTTCTTTATATAAATTCGCCGTTTGTGTTGAACATAATATTGCCTAGATCAAGGTTTGCCGAATTTAGGTTTCCTTTATTACTGAATTTTCTTTCATTTCAAAGATGACGCACACTTATTGTTGTTACGGTATTACTTATAATAATTCACTATTTTGTATAAATGGGACTCACTTTTAGTAATTTTATTAAAACTATACCTAATAAATAACCTCCTTTTATTAAATAACATTTAAAAAAAAAACAGTCTAATTGGTGCATTTTATAATGTTGACAAACAAAATTATTTAACATGTTTATGACTAATTGATGATTAATGTGTTGCTATATTTACGGTTCTTTGGGATCATGGAGAGCATTCGGTTTACTATTATAGTAAAATTCCACAAAACGGGTGCTAGGAGACGTAAGGAGTGTTGCACATTTCATGACCTCTCATTATAAACAGAGTCTGCTATCATTTTGCTTGGCTGCGCTATGCTGTGCTTCCAAAGGCTCTTTCTATATAAACACCAACCATATATCTTATCAAGATAGATATTTACGGCTATTGTACCAAAGAGCAATAAAAATAAATATTAGTATTTTATACTTCCTTGATTGTACACAACTCTTCTATTTACGACTGTTACTCTAATTCTCTACCTCAGCTAGTTAGTTCAATGTATTTATATGTGTGAATTTGTTTAGCAATTTATTAGCTCAACCAATCAGTACAATTGGATATTTCTGGTAATAAGATGGTTTAACTGGCTCAATAAGTGTCTTAATTAGGAATTTTTTAAAAAAAAAATTTAGGGTTTGAGGGTGGTGGTGGAGGTGGGGGGGGGGGGGGGGGGTTTATGGGAAGGGTTAGGGGAGGGGAAGTAGCGCCGTTTTCCATACGTTTTTTAGGCATGTCACGAAAGGCAGTTAACCTAACCAATATTCCTGGATTCTGTATCAATACAAACCTGTTTTCTTCAAGTAGATCCCGCCTGAACCAGAGGTGGAGTATAAATGATTTCACCCGAGGATCGAACTCAAGACTGCAGGATCTGAAGATCTGCGCTCTCAGTATTGAGCTAAGCTAAGGACTTACTAGGTATTTCGAATTATCTGATAGAACACTAGCTGTAATAAGCGATTTACTAGCTCAGCAAGTATGTTCAGTCATTTATGTCTTTGTAGTTTTATCCGAAATGAAAATATGTATGATATTGCCGAAAGGAAACGCGGTAATTCTCTGAAAGTGGTTTTTTATTACAAGAATCATGATAGAGCGGACCAAAATGTTAGTTAAACATTAGAAACAATCGTTGATACAAATAAAACTTGGCCTGACTGGCAGTTCTCCATAATGATGATAATTATTCTTTGTCTTTTCTATTATCGTGTTGCTTTTGACCTTTTAATTATAAATTTTCAACGCAGTATTAGCATGTCAAAGCAGGAACTGCCTTTTCAATGAAATATATATTGCGTAGCATAAAACAGAGAATATTCACACCGTTTCAATCATGAAAATAAGAAATACAAAACGGAAACTGTTATAAGCAAAGCAGAAATACCGAAAAAAGATATTTTGAACGAATGTAGGCGTCTGCTTAATGGAACTAACTCACACATTTTAGGCGAAAATATTTTCTCTAAAAAATCCATAAAAAGTGAGTACCCTGAAAGTGACTAGTGGTACAAACTTATTGACATAAAATTTTTTTTGCAATATATATTGTTATAAATAACCAAAAATGTTGTGCAAATGGTAGTAAACTGTTGCAACGCTTTTGAAATAATGTAGAAAAGTTACATTCTCCTTGCATTTTTACCAGTATCTAACTTTTATTTTCATCCATTTTAACATTTTTAAGTGACATATATACATTCTATGCCAATCCTAGCGGAAATGAGTATGTTGAAAAACTATGGGCGAGTAGCTTTAAAACTATGATTTTCTAACATATTAGGTACAATTTTCTATAATTTATTTTTCAATTTTATTTTGTCAAGTTATTTAAGAACACCATTTTCACTGGTCATCTGGGGTCAAAAGCAAACTTGGAACAAGGTAAAACTTTGATTGCACGTTATTCGTAAGACAAATCTAATCTTTCTGTCTGCCAAGCACTATTCGTTAAACGTTCTAATAGAAAAGCCTTTTCAAGGTTCAAAGAATATACAATGCGTTTCTGATACGAACACCAATACAAAGTTTTAAGCTGTTGAAAAGCGGAACCTGTTAGAGGCTAGCAATGATTAATACATGTGCTTCGTTATGAGTGCTTTATATTAAAGTAGAACAATTTCATAAAAGCTCTTTGCCCACACTTTTTGTATGAATCGTGTCTCATAGTCATGTTTCGAATTTACTTTGTCAGTAACTTCTAAGCCACATTTAAATGTATGTACGTACTAGTCTAGTGAAATATTAAAACTAAAGCCTTACATGATTGTAAGTGCTATGAATATAATCAGTTGGTACAAAATCTGGAAAGTAGATCCCTCGGAAGCACCGAGAACAAAGCAAATAGTGAAAATTGCAGACTCGGTTTGATTGAGTCTGTTCATGGGCAGTAATGGAAAAAGCAACACTGCCCACGCCCCCTAGCACCGGCTTAATCAGTATTCAATCTTCAAGTCTAAATGAGTTGAAATCAATGATCCCGAAGGACCAGAAAATATAACAACACTGAGATGAAGTCGGGGCGACCTTTACAAGCACTATTGGCCGTAATTTAAATATCTTCACAGTGTTAAGTGTTCTACTGGATATTACATATTAATGCTTCACAACGTTAATACAGAAACAAAAATACAAATAAAAATACATGGCATTTATACAGCGCAAAAAATATAAAATATTCCATTGCGCTTTACAACTACTTAACACATATTTAAAACATATACATTCAAAATATGAACATGATTCTAGAACTTAGATTTAGACATATATGAATACTATGTTATACCACTACTGATATTTTGTAATTAACAAGAGTATACTCATTGTTCATGAAACTGACAGAACAAATTTGTTTTCAGTTTTGATCTGATACTGAAGTCAGACTGAATGTCTTTCCGATAGCAAGGTAGATCGTTCCACCAGTTGGGACCAACGACGGCCATAGATCTGTCTGCTAATTTTGTTCGCCGTCTAGGGATGTAAAAGTTAGTGTCACTTTGTGCTCGTAGTCTGTACCGTTGTCGAATAGGCACACACATTTCTCTCAGATATACTGGAGCTGTACCATTTGTGACACGGAAGAAAATTACTAGGATTTTGAACATGACTCTAGCCTTAACTGGAAGCTAAAGTAATTCTTTCAGAAGTTAAGCACTTGGTTGCTCATAGGAAGCATTCATGACTACTCTAACGGCATGATTTTGGACTCGCTGTAGTTTGCTGATTTGGTAGGCTGGAATTTCGGTAAATAAACCGTTGCAGAAGTAATGTTGGAATGAACCAATCCATGCACTAATGATTCAGCTGACTTTTGTTTGAGATGTAAAACAAGAAAATATAAATCACATTTGAATCTTCCCTTCCAATTCACATACCTCTGTTCAAAACGTTCTAAATTGGTGTGTATCATTAAGGGTGTGAGTTCATTTGTTTTTGCAACTATTCTACAAGAAATACAAAAGCTAACATAATGTGAATATGTCATTTATTTTTCCAAATTACGAATAACTAAATAGAACAATTATAATCCTTCTAAATTGACCAGATTACCAATTACAGCAAAATTATTTACCATTTAAAATTGTTAACCAGTTTTTAAAACATAGGTGGGCTACATAATCCGCCACAAGCAATAATAATTGCGTACCCATCCGAACACCACAAATGATAAAATTCTAGCAGGGGTCATCTCAAATTAACTTTAGATAAAATTATCAGGGGTCGATTCAAATAGTTTTATCTGCGCTAAATACCATTTTGGAATGAACTCCATTACAAGATATCGTCTTCTCGTTCAGTTTTGACGAAAATTGAATGCGCTAAATTATACAATGCAGATCTGTGACGAAGATTTCACAGCCTTTTTATTGAACAACATTTACGTCAGGTATTGGAATGCATTTTTCCGACAACTGATTGGTATTCCCGTTGGAATAAATTGTTCACACATATTAGCAGATTTGTTTTTAGTTGTCATAGAAGGGACTTTATGTTGCCCCTTTCTCCATTATTACTGTATTATACAATACAACACGCTGGACAATATTGTAAATGTGAATATTTTTGCTCAACTGGCGGATACTATTTTTCCCGGGAGCTGCATGTAAATAAACTAAATGCTTCATGTTTAGATTAACAACTCACTGTTTTTATCGCAGTACTAAACATACCAAATGTATGACAAAAGGGATGCTTTTTTTCCATTTTCCAAGTTAAATCTGTTTTCCACAGCCTGTACTCATGTTCAGGATTTCAGTGAATTAACTTCACCTAGGGTATTGTTTTTTCAAATAACGTAAATATTTTACTAAATTTTTCTTCCGTTATTCAGACTCGGTTTTAGAATTAAGTAGTCACTAAAAGATCTTTTAACGAGAAGGTATTTTAAACCGGATTTTCATTGTTAGGGTGCGGTTTTGGTGGTGTTTGTTTACAAACATTGTAACATTTTTGGTCATGAAAGTTTCCAAGTGTATTTGGGTAAGTAATAAAAAAAATTATAATGGCCCGACCGTCTTGAGACATACTGCATGTTTAGTGTTTAACCATTTACAGTTGAACGCAACTTTTTCCTCTATGATTGTTTCTGGCGGGACAGGCGGAGGACACTATGATAGGCATTTTTTAAAATCCTACCGGAACTGAGCCGCTTTGATCTATGTCTTCTGGTCTGTTTCGACAGACGCTTAAGGGTATTTCTCTACAAATGCAATAGATATATGCATACCTTGGTTCTTAAGGTTTGCATTTTATATAAATTTAAATAGTACTTAAGTGTTTTACATGTCATGCCTTCAGCTATTGATTCGCCTGACTGGGATAACTTTTATTTATCTTTTTGTTTATACTGTTCCCTAACTTTGGAAGATAATGCTGGTTAGAGTGAGGTTAAGTGCGCATCATAAACCCGTTTAAAACAGTTATAAATATGTGTGCCTAATTTGGTAATGATTCTCACGTTATTGTCTTTTGGATCATGTAAACCCTTTGAGAAATTACACTTTACAGACCCTTAATATTCATAACATATTATACAGAATTGTTCAGAAGGGGTAGACAATACTTTCTGTAAAGGTCACCTTGTTCGATAACATGTATTTTGCTTTACAACACATGTACTTCGACTTTCCATATTATATTTTGTAGAAAATATTAAACTTCTTTTACAAACATGTTTTTTTCTCTAAATTTGTTTTTGTTGTATTTCTAACATATTTACATAGGTACTCCGGGAAATGAAAACTGATTAAATTATATATACTTTTCAATATTGCAGTTTTTGTGTCATTTTGACAGCTCTACTTTCACTTTCATTTTGCAATTTTTGCATATTTTTAAAATGTTCATTGTTAGTAACACTTTCAACTCCCGGAGTACCAGAAGAAATATGTTAGACACACAATAATCATAAAAGTAATGACAAAATACTTTTGAAAAAGATGCTTGATATCTTCTACAAAATAGAACATGAACAGCCAAAGTACATGTGATATAGGACAACATGTGCTGTTCAATAAAGAATAATCTGTTTTGAAAGTTTCTTTTATTATGAACAGTTTGGTGTATTCTGTATGATAAAGCAAGGTATATGTGTCGTAGAAAACTAAAAACAAAAAATTCAACCGAGGGTGGTTTCAGATGGCTTTAACTGGAGTTTTTTCTGTTGTTTGTGTGAAAAAATGAGTTTTTGTTTATAAAAAAAGTACCTGTACATTTCATGTGATAGCAATAGTAATGCTAATTCTATTCCGTAAATTGACCTACATTAAAATAATGCAGTAAGAGAACATACTACTGCATACTATGATATTTGTATTATATTTATGATTTGCTCATGTGATAAGTAGCTTTTTAGAAGGACGCAGTTAATATTGGATTGATCGGAAGGAAAATATCGCTTTGTGTATGTTTATATGGCTTTATCATCAGGGATATAAAAAGCCGCTAATGGAAAACAAATGAAACATTTATGATGTTTGAAAATTGGATGCAGGTACGACTAAGACCTTGATTTAAGGTTGCAGTATACCGTGTGAGCTGGATAGATTCGTAGCAGTTCATTGTACTTCGCAATAAGTAAATGTTGTATTGGCTAAATTGCCATGACTTTTTACACACTTTCATTTTTCGTGTCATATTTAAATTATGTGCCAAACTTGGTTGAAATAAACATTCTAACGAAGTTCTTACCAACTGTTAGCGAGTAGTTCTAAATAGTACAGTTATTTTATCTTTAAACATTTGTTTTGGCTTTATAACTGAAAATTATTTATTTTTGTATGTGATAACTATTCATGCTATATTAAGATGTGTTCATTTAGTAAAACAATCATAAGCTATCGTATTGAAATACCTATGTGCAGTCGTGTCCTACGTTATACCAACTTAGAGCTATTTCTCGGTACAATTACTTGTAGCGTTTAGTCGTACTTAAGATCGATCACTACAGTCATTTTAAATTCATTTTTAAACGATAAAAACATTCATATAATGATATTTAAGTCCAGGTAGATTACTGTTCTCTTTAATATCTATGTCCCCAAAATGGAGATAGCATCTCTGCTTGCTCAAAGCGTAATTTTGTGGTTACTAAACAATATTCACATTTCAATTTCAGAGATCTATATAGATCTTATCTTGTATTAGTGGAATAAATATTGGAATTTACACCATTTAACTTCAATATTCTGCAGTCGGAAATCATTTATTGCAAGCAGTGCACTTTTAGATTCAATGTATCTCGCACCAGTATTGTAAATTGCGTAATCTTATGTACCCATGCTTAGAATATATTAAAAAAATCACATTCTATACAAGTTGATAACATGAAACGTTACTGTTTTATTGCTATGAAGCTATGCAAAGCTTTATTATCAATATCATCAGATATTCTTAGAAGGCTTGTATGTCTATGTACATGTGTATAAAGGATATTAATACTTTAATATGCATGCCTGTACTGATCTGCGTTAGATATACATTCATAATATCGATAGATCTTACACTATATCGTTATATCAAGCTACTGTTTTGAATTGTTAAACACTAAGTTAATAAATTATAATATCATCGAAGTGCCAATGTGTACAGTCAGTAAGTTCACAGAAATATCTGCGCCAGTGACGTAAAGTAGTTCATTACATAATGCATATATTCCCTTTGAACAAGCATATAAATATCAAACGCAGATTTCATTTTTGTGAATGGTGAAAACAGTTTGACAGTTTATAAATGCCAGGCAAAAGCCAGAGCGAAAGGACGCTGAATCAGTTTCAGATCGATTGTCAAATAATGGCGGCATTGTTGATAACAAAAGCAATGCAAATAATGCATTTAAGGTTTTGGTAAATATGTGAAATAAAAATACCAAGAAAATATGAAGCAATGATATATAATATAAAGGTCAAACGGCTGGTTGTGCCTTCTAGTCATAGTGGCACACCTAGTTTCATAATGGCCCTCTAGCAATTATGATACTGGGTGTGCCATTAAGGAAAGAAGGCACAACCCAGTCGTGTATTAACCTCTTAATAAAAAGCAACAGGTATTTTCTTTTAAAAAACGTTTGTGTTCTCATTGACAGCTAACATTTATGTTACTAAAGGCAATTTGCTTAAATCACAGCAAACTCTCTAGAAATCCTCTTTTTCTTTTTCTTCATAAAAATGTAATAACAATATATGCGAAGACCGATATTCCTTAATAAAATCTCTCTTCATGTTGATAAAGCATCGAATTGCGTGATCAAGAATCTAATTTCTATTTTGAATTTGAAATTATGTATGAATGAAACGGGAGCAATAGTTTCATGAACTGTGAGAATATTCCTATTCAGCTCTTTTTTTTTCTGAATATTTCAAACCAGAGCGACACGCCTTTTACAATTTATAGTACAATATGGCGAATGGAGAAAATTTAGAATTAAATGAAAATATTTGTCTGATTGAGAGAATAGTAAAACTCAGCTCAAGGCATTATAGTTATTACAATAAAAGGTAAATCTAGACCTGGACAAAAGATAATTTACCGGCCATACATTAAGCAAAACGTCAATGATAAAATGCACTATTTAAACCCCCTTTTTTAAACGTAAAGAATGGTAATGTTTTGTTTCAAAACGTGTATACTTTAGGAACCTGATATCTTGTCAAGTAACACTACCATTTACATCAATTGTTACACACAGATTGTCACTATTCCTTGCCACGGGTCACTTGCCTTGGTGTGGTTTTCCTTTTCATTATTCTTGGTCTATTGTTTTAACTCGTTTCCTCGTTTTTTTTCTCAGTAAATATTAACAGCAATTTTATGCAATAAGTCATCAGAAATATGAGTCAAAAACTATTCTGGTTTGACTCAGGAATGACAGATATGAATTTAATTGCCGGTAATTATTCATAGTGTTGTTATGTATAACCGCACATGTCTATTACTCCTCAGGGATAGTCACATATGTTCCACAAACACACATTTCTATACGCTGTATCTCTCGGTTTCATATTATTTTAAACAGCCTAGTTATGGTTTGATAAATTATAATCGAGGCAAGTAAAAACAGCGGCAAGTGGGCCTTTGTAATATTTAAATGTCGAAGGCATTCACTATGGCACTTGGCCCGATGAGGGTTGGAGTGTATGTTCCCAGCACAAAAGAGAGGGGTTGCGGAGGGAGGCTGTCCCAGAAAAGTTAAGGAAATGTAAAGAAATACCGTTTATCTTTGTTTATACTATGAGCGATTCATCTGCATGTGCTAAAATAGACTTTCAACAGTATGCACATTGATCTCATTATGATACCCTTTATCTTTTTTGCCTATATTTAAACGTAATTTCATCTGAAATTAAAGCAAAACTGGATGATTACGTTATTGGGTTTATTGTTAATTTAGTTGACAAAGTTGCATTCGAAGTTTCCGAATCGTGCTAAAAAAATCAGTTACGATTTAGACAAAATAATGAAAATAGTATTGGGTTTTAAATTGGGTTAACGTTTGCAACATTTTGATAACACTACATGAAAAGGTAATTATTTTAGATTTATGTAAGTACAGTAAAATACGTACAGGTTGGGGGGGGGGGGGGGGGGGGCTGAGGGGGGCACTAGCAGCATAACGGTAGCATATTATCTGCAAGTCTGAATGAACTTCTTGTGTTGTTTCGACCCATTAATCATAATCGCATAATTTACATGCCTTATTCCACATGGAGTTTTTTCTAGTCTTTTTGAGCGCTTGTAATGATTTAAATTGTATTCAGCATAGGCAAGAGCACAGGATCCCTACGATGTTAAGAAAGCTGAGTGTTTATTTGATATTAAAAGTTTGCTTATTTATTTTATTTATTGAAAACAAGGTTATGTAAAAAAATTCAACGCTTTGATAATTAATTAGGCTTTTAGTTGAAACCTTTAAAAACCTAAAAACCATTGAAGCCATGCATGCTTCGACGCCACCAGGTTCTCCAAAAAGGAAACAAGCATGTTTCTGTAATTTAATTACAAATCTATGGAACTACGTTTTGCTGCTAGGAGTACGGATTCCAAAATGTAGTTTATAAAATATACATGTGTTGAGTTTGATATTCGTCGCACTTTTTAACAATTTTGTATCTGTTTAGGAGACAAGCAATTTGACTATTTGCTGACAGCGTGTGGTACAAGCCGACTTACGCTGATGTTTATGTCTTGACACCGGTCTTGAGACTCACCAATATGAAGAGTTGCTTCTGTTGGCAATTAGGATATCATTCGCAAATGTTACATTACTTTCTATGGAAGGCGGCAAACATTGTTTTATGTCAGTAGCTTGAACAAATCACAGTTTAATACTTTTGGATGCTTGAACAAAACAAAGCTTTATAAACATTAATTTTTTGGCACCATTTTAATTACATGAAGGCGACATTGGACTGTTAAGCGGTAATTGTATTAGAACAATGGTAGTAAAATTCCAGCTTCAGTTTCTTTAATCTATATTTTAGAAAGAATGAAATGTTTTCTCAGTTGGGAAAAGGCTCATCTTTGTGATAACTTCAATCTTCATTTTAGTGTTACGGGGCCAATTTTATTGCCTTTCTAAATTAAAATGCAGCTTAACATCATCATAAATCATTTCAACGCAGACATAAACTTGTTAATAGCATAAGCCCTTCCTTTTCTTGGTGATATAAAGTTTCAAGTATTTAGTTCCTTTAAACAAGAAATTTTGCAAAAATATTTTGATATACATTTATTATGATTTTAGATAAAGCTCCTTCCAATTTTCTTGTCACAGAAACGAATCGTTCAAGTACGTTCTTATTTTCAGAACGACGGAAAATCACATGAAAATTATTTGCGTTAAAATAATTATCAGTGTTTGTATGGCGAAGACGTTTGGATGACTACCTAGCTTGTGACTTTATCTTATTCCCAGGAAAAATGCGCAATAATCTTTTGTTCTGAATGACCTGAGAAGGTACCTGGATTTTGTCCCATTTCTTACTTATTCATTTAGACTGTTCAGTCAAGCGTATCTGTTCCGTAATAATTGTTAGAAACAGCTTGACAACATACATTTATATGGATACTGATTTTTGGTACTTATCATGATTTCACTGGTATATACAACATGTTTATACATTACGAAATACTTTAACACTTCTATTTAACAGTTATGTTGAAAGAGAAAGGCTTGTATATACCGTTCTCATTTACATGAGACGAAATCCGGAATAAGCCTTCTTAAGTGACGTGAATATCGAATGGCAACATAATTATTGCTTTAAGACTGACTATTTTCTTGGATTTGCATAATTTTACCCAGCGCCGTTCCGAATCTGCTGTCAACTGATATCGGTCATTTCGTTGGTGTCAGACAACAAGTGCTATGCAAATGTTGTAAAAGTCTGTTTCATCTAATCATGTGAAAGGTATTTGTTATCTGTTTAATTGTATATTTATGACAAGTGCTAGATAAATAATGCACAATCATGCTTGAAATACACCAAACTTACAATGACCCGTTTTTTAATCAAAACATTAGGTCAATTAGAAGTCAAGGGGGTTTGAAATGTCATGCGCACAATTGTATTCATTGCATCGGCTATGAATAAATAGGACAAATGTCAATCATTTCATCGTAGGAAATCAAAATTAACTTATTTTCTGTTTCATTTTCATTTTTCATTTTCATTTACGATATACCATAGTATTGTCAGCTGAATGCAATAATATATTTCACTGATGGCAGTCAAGAAAAGCATGCATGCGTTGTTTTAATGATATCAACAAAAGGTCATAGTGTCAGAATTAAGAAACAATATGGTATAAATTGTAAACGTCTTTTATTTGGTTTCCCTGCTGTCTGCTGAAAAATAAGAATAAATAATAAGAAAAACAGTAATAATGAATTTATTTAGTAAGTAGACAACAACTTTCGGAACTGTAGAACATGTTTGAGGAAAATTGCTATTTTCTGAGTTAATATAAACTTCAATATCAAATATCTGTCCATGTTTCAAAATGTAATCATCCAATTTGGTATAACGTTAATTACAAGAAAAAACTACTGTAACAGATATTGATTATTTGCATAAAGGAACCTTCGAGTTATCACACACATATTGCAAAAAGTGTAACATTCACCATATATGACTGTTGCGTTTTAAAGTCTATAAAGTAGATAGAAAAACAAATGTTTTTGTTCTTTTTGTTTTGTTTTGCGTCCGAGAAGCTCCGAGTGTGTTTGGTAAATAACGTTTCAGTAGCACTTGCGAGTATACGAATGTCACAAGGAAATAAATTTAATTGCACTTACCACATTGGAAGCCAACTATGTTATCTTGTCATTTATATTTTAATTCAACAACGGATCAATACCAGTATTTAGTTGTAGTTTGTACATACTTCATCGAAACCACTACATCGAAATTCTTTTTAATGGATTTTTCTTTGAATTCTAAAGTAGCTGATTCAAATATCGCTCAATTCGTTCAATTTGTGCCTTGCAGCGTAGCGAGGAGTTACTCAACAAATTTGCACACTCATGTCTCAGTAGACTTAAATTTCAAAATCATGTCGGTTGTTTTGTAGCAAATGTACCAGTTTGATGAAGCAATTCTACTATGCTACGAACTTTCAATCGTTTCCTCATAACTGAGCTTATTTTACGACTATTCAAGATCTAGATAAATATTATATTACAATCTAATTACTACTACCACTTTTTGACAGATATTGCTACTTAAATAAATTCATGTTACAAATTGAAACGCCAAAAATAAATTACCACCATGATGATGTTACAAACCATTGATTATTCCCATGCACTGTCTAAAAGGAATGGACAAAACCTTTTCGAAACAATCTTTCAGCTAGCTCCACAAACTATACTGAAATCTAAAATCTGTATAGCTGTGACCATACGAAGAGAACGTTCTATTACTTAAACGAAGCCATAATTGTGAGCTTCTTCGAACGGTAAGGTTGAAAGCTTTTTGGCGCAAACACGAAGGGCGGCGTCTTTTATGGAGTTTTTTTTTATTGAGTTAGGAAATGAGGTTCTATCAGGAAAGAGAAGATATTACATAAATAAAAGTGTTTAAAATAATCAGCCGCAAATGGCTGTTGGTGTATGAAACATCTTTCTATAGTCAAACTACATAATTATGCAAACTATTGGCAGCTCGTGTTTATGTTGTTTTGTAGAAGTAAACAGTCTTGTAGACTATGAAAGGTAATTAAAGTTTAACCTGGTATTTAAATATTTATGTTAAGTAAATGCATCGTACGTTTCATTAACGAAACTTCTGATTGGATTAATCCTATTAAAACAAGGTCGGTAAAAATCGATAATTGGATATGGACATACGGGTATTTGATAGATAGTGTTATTAAAGGTATTGCAAAGTGTCCTTTTACATTTTTTAAATGTGTGAAATTTTCGTTTCAAACACAGTTAGTTTTTTGCCTATAAAATACACCTGCTATTGAATGTAAGGAAAAGCATTTGACTTGAAATTTCAGTATCATTTTCGATAGTTCTTAAAACGTTTGAAAGACTTTACAACTTTAACATGAAATGTTTAAATTTTAGAAAATGTTAGCATTGCAGATTAAAAGTAAAATTCTAGATGATCATATCTAAAGAGTCCTTCTTCTTCAAAATATGCAATGATTTCTCACAACTTTAACAAAATAGTGCCTTGTATAATCTTTCTGTTTAAAAAATGTTACATTTTATTTTTTATACTTGTTCAGTCACTTTTTATGATAAAGGAGCACTTTAAAGTTTACATCAATGTTTTCCTTGTACATATATAGTGCTTAGAACCAGTATAGAACGAAATGCATTGTCTTATATCTATCAAAAAACAGAACAAAAACACGAGAAATATTCATGTTTGAGCTGTAAAGCATTGTATGTACACTTTATGTCTGGCTTTTACGGATTAATGCCACTTCTAAATTAATGGATTAGAGGTACATTCTAGTGTCGTTTATTATCACAGAATTCTTGCCAGAGTTTTAACGACATGAGGGTTACCACATGTTGTGAACAATATAAAACAGTGTGAATGCAACCTTTTATTATATGGAAATTATTTTGTGTTGAAATTGCTTATTCTGTTGATCTGTTTATGATCTCTTTCACTATTCATAGCCAACTTGTGCCAGTTCAACGTTTTGCAGTCACCTAAAACCGCTTTATACATGATTTCACTTAGCATCGCTATGGCATTTTGAACTGTATATATTTGGCAAATGTCCTATTCGCAGAAAATAAATGAGACACGTGCCAAATTTTATTAGTTTTAGGCGGCATGAGTCATGCATGTACAAAGGTGTTAGATGATAATAAATTGAATTAATCAGAAAACCAAAAGAAAAAGAAATAAAAATGAAAAATACTAATCAGTCGGAACATACCGTGCTATTATAAACGAAGAACGTGAACAAGAAGAAACGACTATCTTTGGTTTGTGCTTCCGGGAAATCTGCTCTAACCCTTTTTCAGAGCCCGCCCGCTTAGCTCAATAGGGAGAGCGCAGACTTATGGATCTCGAGGTCGCGAGTTCGAGCCCTGGGTGAGGCGTATGTTCTCCGTGACGATTTGATAAAAGACATTGTGTCTGAAATCATTCGTTCTCCACCTCTGATTCATGTGTGAAAGTTGGCAATTACTTGCGGAGAACAGGTTTGTACTGGCACAGAATCCAGGAACACCTGTTAGGTTAACTGCCCGCCATTATATAACTGAAATACTGTTGAAAAACGGCGTTAAACCCAAAACAAACAAACAAACAAACAAACAAACAAACCCTTTTTCAGAGCCTATGCGGGAAAGGTATCATAAGCTTTAATATTTCATTATGATAATTAATGAGACAAATATTGGTAAAAACTTTTATGCAATCGCAAGGATTTAAAAGTTCACAAAACATCAATTTAAGCATGTTTTTATATTATAATCACTAATTTGTAATTAGCTGTAGTCGCTTTATACACTGAAAAGTGAAAAAAGAAGTTAAATCGAGCGTTATATTAGACATAATTATTATATTAGATTTTATCGAATACATTACTATAGTCGGCGTCGCAGTTGAGGCAGCACACTAGATAATGGGATATATGTGTATAATGTTTATCCTGATTTTGATATAACCTCGCTTGCTTGTCTTTCATCTCATTTATATTGTGGAGCTGAATTCAATGTACGTAATTGCCTAGGCTGTATGGAACATTAGCTAGAAATATTTCTCAATTTATAGAATTAGAGATCGAGAGTACGAAGCAATATATAACGCTGACGGGAAAACTGGCAATTAATTGCCAATTAATTACAGATGTTAATATTCCGAACCGGTTTATATTGGTCATGCAAGCTAAAAGAAATGCTATTTGAATTCCGCTTAAACTGGTGATTTAGAGGGGCGTGAGGGATGCTGTACATTTCATTACCTCTCATGAATAGATTTAATCAAACCGAGTTTGCTATCATTTTGCTTCGTTCTATGTAATGATGATGATGATGATGATGATGATAAAATAATTATAACAACAAAATGATAATGATGATGATAATAATAATAATGATAATAATAATGATATATAAGGAGTACTACATAAGCTACATACAATAAATTTCCAATATAACATTCTTTACAAATGCAGTTACACAGCATCTACGACAATAGCAGCAGCGATCTTCTTATGTAGACTTAATTATTTATTGTCCACTATTTTTTGTAACTTTCTTCCTAGAAGGTTTTAAAAAAAGAGATAAAAAATTTCAAGCAGTACAGTTGAGCTTCTTTTTTACAGTAAATAAATTTACCATTTTAGAACTACCAACACACACAACTGATTGAAAATTAGCACACGTTCGACACACTATGTTGTATAGATTAATTCAATATTTAGTAATTTACCTTCTTGCATACTATACAATACAGTTCATATCAACTAAAAATGCAGTTCTTTGCGATGTAAAACCGACATATACATTACTATCTACTTTGGTTATATTTGTAACAACAGGCAAATATTATGTATTGTTACTACAAAAGACTTGTATCACTGCAAAATAATTACAGAAATACTATAAAACACGCGCAGTGAAAACATAAGAAATAACGTTAATAAGAGTATTCGGAATGTATGAATTGACGAGCAAGATGGTTCGAAGGTAGTAAAGTCTGAAAAAACGTCAAAGCGGAATTTAGCTTACTATCCATCACAGGGTGAAGGCAGAAAACTTTAGAAATACAAGGAGCGAAAATATCATACTGTTCTTATTAATTGGGACATGTTATTAGCGTGAAATTCCCATCCGTACTAAAGCAAAACCGCATCAACAATATTTTATAAACGAATACATGTACTTCCCTCGGGTACTAGTATACCGAATTCGAATTACCTGTTCATAACTCTTATCACTATATTTTAATTGACATATATCCATATATTTGTCGCTTCGGATTTGTTAAAACTCTCAGTTATTTAGCTAATTAGTTAAGTTCTGTGTTTAAACTATTCATTCATGACAGTGTGTGGCAAACTCGCATTGCGTTAACAATTCAAACATGACGCTGTGTTATTACGTTTAGAAACAAATGTAGGTACGGAATGATATGAGCCGTGCCATGGGAAAACCAACATAGTGGCTTTGTGACCAGCATGGATCCAGACCAGCCTGCGCATCCGCGCAGTCTGGTCAGGATCCATGCTGGTCACTTTTAAAACCTACTACAATCAGAGAAACCGTTAGCGAACAGCATGGATCCTGACCAGACTGCGCGGAAGCGCAGGCTGGTCTGGATCCATGCTGGTCGCAAAGCCACTATGTTGGTTTTCTCATGGCGCGGCTCATATTACGTTCTTCCTGTAACTTCGGCATGCATGAAGTTTTAGCAGAAATGGTTGTCCTGTAAAGACGGTATGACGCACGTAAGAACATGGTTGATATCTCGAAGGTCATGATCACGTCTTGTCAGACATGATCAGGACCGGTACTTTGGCATAAAATAATATCTTAATTAATTGACATATAAATTTGCATCAGTGAAGCAATGTGTCGCTTGAAAGACCGGCGTCCCTATATAAAGTTCCAGATCGCACTTGTTAGTCATGTCATTTTTTTCTGTGTTGTAATTTACATATACCTGGAGCAGTCTAGTTTTTATTTGCCTAATGCCATTGTGTGTAGCGCCCAAGACTTGTGCCCCCGTCTTAAAGATCAAAGATGCTAGTGAAGTGTCATAGTTCATGTCATATTGTGTCCGAGTCGGAAAGTAAACATACATAGACCCATTGTATTTTCCTCTTGAAAATACACTCGTGCCATTAAAGTAAGACCATGACTTCGATCTAAAATACAATTGCTCATATTATCTTGACTGTGTCTCTGACATGGATGAAGCAATATAGTTCTGAATTAATATACATGTTTGTCTAAATAAAAGGTTGTGTCAAAAAGTTCAGGCTTACAGTTTTGGTTCATTAATCGTGTAAAATACAGCAAGAAACATTAACGGACTTGACTGTTTTGCTCCTTTTCATTATCATTCTTACATGCATCTTAAGCTGCAATGAAAGACATGTCATCTTGCTGTGATTAGCTGTGATCTGATATATTGGGTATACCGAATTCAATTTGTCGCCAGTCTGCATTCAATGCAATTAATGTTCAATTGTGTTGTATATAATTATCAAAACAACTTTAAGACACTCGAGCTATCAATATACTTGATGAAATGTGGCAGCACTTCCCTTACTTATCTGAAGTATTTCAGAGATAGATATATACACAATGCGGTCGTTTATTTATATCTATATTAGACACGAAGCAGATAATACATTTCAATATTAATGTACACTATATGTATATAACCATTTATAATGTGCGATTGAAACTGGTTAATTATCAGAGTTTAAGTTATTATTGTTCCTTCTCTTGAGAAGGAACACTTTGTTTCGGTATGTCATACTTGACTGAGCAACTGACCTCGAAAGCTGTTGTCATTACAAACTGGCCAATCAAACTCTGTGACCTTAACAATAACCTCTGACGTTAAAATTATTCTTTCCTAATTGAGGCGACTCTCTGACTGAACGCGCTCCTCAGATTACATATTACTAAACCCGAGGATGTTTGATTTATTCCTTTATTTCCTCCATTATTGAAGAGCATAACATATGTACAAACAGATAGACATACATCACCAAATTTACATGTAAACACCTAAATATTATCGTTACCTTTGAAGGCATGGTTAATATGTGAAAACAAACCCCTTTGCGACCCTCTAATTATGCGCAACATATTCACGAATCGAATAGAATCGTACACTACATGTGGAAATGGATTGACCGGGTCAATGTCTTATTGCCGTATTTACTCAACTGAAAGTGGTAACTGATTTACTTTGTTGTTGGATTAAACAATTTATGTTGAATAACTAGCGTAAATACTTACTTGACATTTTTTTGGCAGTATGAAACAGCATAGTTCTTTTTCAAAATTTTAGTTTTTTTTGTATTTTGGTACAGAAATAAACGCACCTTTGTGCAAAATGTAACGCCACCAGGGGCGTTATCTAACATAGGTAGTCGACGAAAGTCCTCACCTGGAATGGATGGAACAACTTATTTCCAGCCGAGCCCATGGCAGGCGTCATATTTACCTCCCAAGCATCCAGTCCAGACCGATACTGCTGGAAACAGTACCAAGTAAAGTAAATCACACAGCACTGAACACTAGTCAGAATTTTAGCCGCAAGTGGGAATCGATCCGGGTCCGGGAATCGAACCCGGATCGCTGTCGTTGTAGTCCAAACTGCTAACCACTCAGCCACTGACTTCCTGATTAAACAGGGGGATACAGAATGTCAATAAGGTAGAATGGTCTTGTCCTTGTGTCCGATCCTGGGGTTCCATACACTGATGACCAACAGACATTGCAACAAAAAGATATTCATTATATATTTATATAGATGTGCCCTAGAAGGAACTTTTGCTATGCTTTAACTTGTTATTACTTATTATTAAATGTAATATGTTTATCGACTTCTGCTTAAGTTCTGATTCAGCTGCATCACCATTTCCGTTAAGTCTCATATATCTATTCTGCAGAAATAAGATATGTTTACCGACTCCTACTTATACGCACTGTTTCCGTCATATCATAGTTGTACGTATATGTTTACAAGCATTGTGTTTTATATGAAATGCCGCCGCTAACTGACTTCTCTATATTTATTTTAGACGCACTTCGGAACTAATACTCTGCCTTTTAAAACTTACTCGAAATAGGCAGTATATGATACAGGTTACAATTACCTTAAATCTATACAATTTTCTGATCACATTTGTCAGGTAAGATCACTCTAACAGCGCAATAAAATCAATTTTGTTGTCTGTAAGTCACACTTATAAACATTAACAACCTACTTATAGTGTTGACATCCTTTATGTAACAGAAAAAAAAACATAACGTAGAGATATCACACATTAGACATTTTTGAGTTTAACACTGTTTTTGAACAGTATTTCAGTAATTTAACGGTAGGCAGTTAAGCACAAATCTAATCTCCGCAAGTAACTACCAACTTCCACTCTTGAACAAGAAGTGGAGGCGAATAACACACAAACACAATGTCTTTTATCAAAACTTCAAGGAGAACATGCACCTCAGCAAGAGATCAAACTCACAACACCGCGATCTGGGGATCTGCGGTCTTCCTGTTGAGCTCTGCGGGCGGGGTGTTTTAAGTAGAAACCACATACGCTTCAAGTAAAATACGTATTATATTGAAAATATAGAAACGAACCTAAGCACTCAAAAAGTCTCTCATTTTTGTTTTATAGTTCATAATGTCCGTGTAATGACTGAAGTAGTAAAGACATCTGAAATCAACAAAAACATCTATCAAAAACAGTTTATTACAAATGCATTTTGATATATGAGCCGCACCATGAGAAAACGAACATAGTGGCTTTGCGACCAGCATGGATCCAGACCAGCCTACGCATCCGCACAGTCTGGTCAGGATCCATGCTGTTCGCTAATGGTTTCTCAAATTGCAATAGGCTTTGAAAGGGAACAGCATGGATCCTGACCAGACTGCGCGGGTGCGCTGGCTGGTCTGGATCCATGCTGGTCGCAAAGCCACTATGTTGATTTTCTCAAGGCGCGGCTCATATATGTAAAATATTGATATACTTAAAGAATCCATTATATATTTCACTAGCTGACTACAAAAATGGAAGATTTAAACTATTATTTCAGTTAAAAAATAATCCAACATATTTTAATATTTTCATAAATGTCACTAATGGACGGCAAAAACGTAAATCACAATTTCTTGCACATACACTCGTGCATAACAAGCGCCAAAACTACTAAAGTAATCCTTAATATCATTACCTATTGCCATATTAGGAAAGATATGGTGTAAGCACCGCCACAAGATATAATTCAATTATTCATATTAAAATAGGAATTAACCAAATGATATTAGACCCTTTTAAAGTATTCTATAATTAGCTTTTTTCATAAACGTCTGGATCTTTTAACAAAATTGGGAAAGCCGTTGCCTGTATTGAAAAGGAAAGTAATATATGTGAATGGCCGCAGCTTTGAAATCTGTACATCTTTTTAATCCAATGAATTAGCGTCATAAATCAACCTGTATTAGAATCACGGAAAGCAAAACGTAAGAAGATTGCAATTTCTCTTTTCTTAATTTCTGCAAAATACGCTTTATAACAAAGGCTCTATAAATTATCCTTTTTTTTTTTGTAAAGATGACATTTTCCGGTTTTCATGCCGTATTGTGACTGGTTAATTTTACTGATACTTAAGTAAAATCGTATGAAACCACTGATTCATTAGATTTCCAAGAATATGAAAAACATAAATTGGTTTTAAATTAAAGTCCTTTTCATGAAAACCGAAATGGCATACTGATCTTTTTTTCGAGTTATATTTTATTAATCCATATCTAATTTAATTGAACATTCTATATAAATAAATAAATCACAATTGCAGTGTAAATTGAAAAAAAATCTTGTATGTTTTGGGTAGAAGGTCGGTGCGCCATTTTAATTGCTTAGTATTTTATACTGAATGCTAAATGTTAATGTCAAATTATTAAAACGAAATAAAAAAAAACATTAGCTTTTATTTGGGTGTATACATTTAGTTTTTCAAAATACTATCTTTTGTTTTTAACAAAATTGTGCATCAGGAAAACCGATGGCCTGGTTCATATTTACTTATAGTGCTGGTGAAGTAAAATTATTAAAAATCACTTAGAATTTCAAGAATAAAGGGACATATACGCTTTTAAATTTGAAATTTGAAATAGATAAATAAATAGAAAGATATTTAATTACAAAATGTAATCAGTTTAGTGCAAAATTGCAATTAATTTCCTGTAATGTATGTTTCAGCATTTAACGTTGTTGCGAAATGTTAATTGACAGTACTAAACGGCAAATTCTTCACACTAATTGCTTTATATTTCTTGCAAAATGCCAAAATTGCTAAATGCCAACTCATAAATGCCTTACTTTTAATGCCGAATGGGTCAAATTATCTAACTTTATTAACAAAAGTGCTATTGTTATCAAATCTAAACTTTTGACAAATACAATACAATAGACATTCCTTAGACAATTTATGTAAATTGATAAGTTTCAACAAAATCCATTTTTTAACCAAACTGATAAATTCTAAATTTGTAAGTAGTATTTTGCATTCGGCATTTGTCAGTTTACATAGGACATTTAGCAATTAGCATCGGTAATTAGCATGGCGCTATACGGCTTTCTCAGGTGGCAAGTTTGTTGTGTCTCAAATTCTCTTTTAACTTGCAGTCCGCTGTTAGGATTGTATGGAAGGTCGTGCGTCATGCTAAGTGTTTAATGCAGATTTAAGAAAGCTAGATCACAAATGCGAAAAGAAGACTTGCATTTCAACATCTAGCAATTAGGAAAAACGTACCAATCATTCATTTAATTACCTCTGTATCGGAATTATCTTTCTTCGTAATCAATCATTTTTAGTTTAATGTTTCTCAAAAATTCTTTTTTTTTTAAATGGCTTTCGGTATACATTTTAATATTTGATATTGACATAGTTTTGCCAACTATCAATGTAAGATATAAAATAACATTTATTTAAAGGTAAATGTCTGAGACACTTTAAAAAAAGACTAACAGAATAAAAATTAACATTGTCTCATATTAATTTTATTGTTCCTCACTTTATACATAGTTTTGTCTTCCTGTCAGTGATTCGAATTTGTTTCGTGCGACCGTCCATTATATTTCTGTATTAACTTTAAAAAGATGGAGTCATGTCACTCTACTTCTTTAACCCTTTTGACCAAAAACAATAAGCGTAGAATAGAAGGCAATCTGACTAAAGTACTTGACCTTCTAAACGAAGATCTGAGAACGACCCATTCACATTCGTCTTCTGTATATTTTGGATTTCCAAGATTGCTATTTTTGTTTTCGCAAATCTATTTTTGTTTGAACCAATCAGACAACTTGTTCGAATGTTAAAGAGTAAGAAAAAATTGCAGTTAATCCAGGGCTCGAACCCGGGACCTCTCGCTTACAGAGCAAGTGCGCTACCGACTGAGGTAAACGGCTATCTGACATTTTCCTCTATAAAAATTGTTAATATCAAATACCAAGGCATTTTAAAGCTTGCAGAATGTTGTAAGTTAACTTTTGATTGGCTAGCGGAAGGGTTGTCAGAACGAGGCCATCAATAGGTCGTTGTCAGATCCTATGCGTAGCGTAACAGGAGATGTACTTTAGTCAGATTGGAATAGAAGGTTACCTATAATTATCTGGTATAGTACGGATATATCCATCCGAAAAATATACTGGGCTCGTCAAAAGGCTCGTCCAATCTGTTTAATAGAAGGGGTACTCGTCAAAATATATCGCGGTATTGCACAGAACAATGCTAACATAGAGTTTAATATTCATAGTGTTATATCAGTAAGCCCCTTATTCATTAAATCGTCCTATCATATATTCCGATATTTATTTAATTTCTCAATTCTAAGTAAATGAAGATATTCATGGTTCTTAAAGCATGGTTGTGACGTAATGCTTTGTTAGGTTTGTCAGTTATACTGGTTATTATACAGATACCGCTCTATACACACGATTATTTTCATATAACTATCAATTATTAATCTGTAAATGTCCATTCTTATAATACAGGATACTTAAAGGAAAGACAATTAGCAGTTAATGGATTAATATCAGCACTGAATACCATCAATTAATGTAATTATTCTTGTAATAGAGATGACAATAACTCCGCATTTTTCTATAACATCATAAATCTTGACTTTTTCATGAAGACAACGTTTGAAGTTTTCAGCTTTTTTTCCTTTACTTATCCCAACACATTAATATGCTTGATTTAACCTTATGCTTAAATCCTCAATTAACATGAATAAATACCTCATCACAGTAAAGAGTGAAAACATCTTCGTGTGAATGGTATCAAAGTGTAATAGACTGAGTACATGTATATCACATCCATTAGACCGGTATATTGAAAACCTTTTACAAATTTTCAATGTAAACGCAAAACGAAATTTAAAACTGTTATAGTTAACACACAGCAAAATATACTTGTTAATATACTTAAATGATTGGGAAAAAAAATGGTTTACAGTTAGAACAGTTTCCATTTCCGCAGAAATAATACTCAGTCTTATTTACAAAATATGAGGAAACTAAGATCAATTACAGGAGCTGTTCAAGCGCACAGTATTTTCGACATATTGTTGCTGTTTTAATTAACTAGCGTCTCAAATGGGAAGAGAAACATCCAATTGATCAACAACTTTATAGATTGTTTTCAGAGAACCTGCAACACAGCAGTTTTTTTTTTAATGGAGTGGTTTTGTAGCGATTGAAAATAATTATTAAGGAAAAGTTTTTTCAGTTAAGAATGCAAGAGAATTTGCTGCTAGCCTAAACCGATCCAAAATATGATTTAACCACCTTTAATTGAGGGGAACAAGAATTCCTACGTAACTCATTTGGGTGTATCTTGTGGTAGCTCAGTCATGTTGGCACTGGAATAGTGTTTTTCATAGACTGAATATCATAACTAAAAGCACTGTTGTTGGTTTTGGCTATTTTTATTTTGTTTTAACTATGTCGTGTTTCAACCAATGTTATCCTCATAACAGGAATACATGCAAAACGTAATTTTATTCGATTGTGTACAAATCCTTTACTTAGACTTTCTTTCTTAGACTATTACGCATTTAGAAGATGGTGTTTTATACAAAAATCTTTGTCGATAGATGTACAAAACTATACGTCTTCCATTCTCGGGTATCTCGTCAAACTGGTGTGTCATAAAAGTACATTTGTAAAAATACATGTACCTTAACTAGTAAAACATCTGCAATTAAGTTACACAACTTTAAATGTGTATTATATATACTTGTCATTTCGGGGACATGATTCGTATATAATCGCAGAACTATGAATCAAGAGCGTTTGCTTTTTCCCTTCCTATAATAACGTGAAGTAGCAACATGATTTTCAAAATGTAACACACTTCGGCCGCCCACAAGAACAATGTAAATTGGGCATAACTGAGTATGCTTGATTGAATTCGTCATTAGGAACGCCGGAAAACTCATTACCGGACGGATAAAAAGCCTATTGATGTATTGGGTTGTCAAAACTTGGAATTGTAAGAGCGATCATTCTGTTCTCTGTTTGTTGGAAATAAGAACGTTTACCTGCTTTATATGTTTTTTGCAGAAATAACAGATTACATATGAGCCGCACCAGGAGAAAACCAACATAATGCATTTGCGAACAGTATGGATCCATACCAGCCTGCGCATCCGCGCAGTGTGGTCAGGATCCATGCTGTTCGCTAACGGTTTCTCTAATTGCAATAGGCTTTGAAAGCGAACAGCATGGATCCTGACCAGACTGCGCGGATGCGCAGGCTGGTTTGGATCCATGCTGGTCGCAAATGCACTATGTTGGTTTTCTCATAGTGCGGCTTATATTACTTTCTTATGTTAATTACAAATATGCAGATTTTAACTCGGAACCGAAACAAAATGACGTCAACAAAGCTGTAGTTATTTATGGGGTCGAAGTTATTCCATCCACTTGTCAGAATTAGGTTCGTTATACAACACATTGATAACTCATGCATACACAAGTATGCCTATTTTCCATAGCTTCCGTTGATTGCAAAAGACGCGTGTGTTGAGGAGACGCTAAAAAGGGTCGTCACAAATGTTCTAGTTCCAGCGTAAATATTTTCCTGAATAAACTAATCTAAAAAGTATTTACATAGTTTTTCTTATTAAATCAAAGCCTGAATATTCAATGCAGAACGTTCTATCGCAAAACATTTCGTAGAGACATCTCGATTCCTTTAAGATGTACATAAAACCCTAAAACACTAACCATAAAGCACGTAAGGGTATACATTGTATTTTACAAATGATGTTTTGTCTCTAATTATTTTGCTCTTATGCATGATTAAAAACGGCTGAAGCATTGTTACATAGCATCGGTAAAATGTTCTTTCAAACATCACTTTGTAAATAATTTAAGCTTTTTCGTGCATTTTTTTTTATATCTGCCACAGTTTTAAATGACACAATTCCACTTTTTCTATTTCATCATTTCTATCGTAAAGCATTTTAAAATCTTTCCGGTAAAAATGCAGATGTTTTGATCTGAAGGCTGAATCTTGTACAGTATTTACATAATCTTAAACTCTTGGTCATATTTTATATCGTTGCTGTATTTATTTCTAACCACTTTTCAGTGTGATAAAGCAATTAGTGCACGAGAAGTGCTCATTTCACTATATTAACAAATAGATCTATACCTTGCATAACAATAATTTGATTTCATGTTTGTCTGAAAGCACCTTTTTACAGTTGAAACCCATGTATAAGAACACAACACCATCCTAGCGCACTGCCTTTGAACTGTCGATGGCAAAAACACAACTGCGGAGTCAACACCAGGTAATTGTGTACACATTCTCAAAGAAACAGCCAGCA
Organism: Mercenaria mercenaria; assembly: GCF_021730395.1. Lineage (NCBI taxonomy): Eukaryota > Metazoa > Mollusca > Bivalvia > Venerida > Veneridae > Mercenaria > Mercenaria mercenaria. The sequence continues at coordinate 14,691,017 of NC_069368.1, forward strand.
GTGTATTTATACATCGTTTGAGAAAAACAAAAAAAAAAAAAAGATGACAAGGCGAAACATAATTATATACAACGTAGAAATCATTGAACAGACCGCACTGTACTGGCTTCAGAAGAATTCTAAATCACAATACATTGAATAGAACTCATGATTCGAAAGGATCATTAAATGTAACAACACGTCAAAGTACGGAGAGACATTAACGTTCGTTACACTGCAATTAAAGACCATTGTTGCGGTTGTTAATAAAATATATGAAAAGGATTGAATACAAAGGGCATCGTCTTTAAATGGCAAGCATGAAGGAACACATACGCGTGTATTCAGAACTTCCTTTCATGAAGTCTAACATACGTACCTTCAGACGTATTCCATGAGGAAAGCGTTGCGTCTAACTGTAAATGGCTTCACACCAAGCATGACGTTTTTCTCATAATCGTTAGTTCATAAGCTCTTTTTTATAAACCATTTCATACCAGTGCAAAGTAAAATTGTAAAATTGCCTTGACACAAATCTTAAGCTTAATATCAAGTGCTTTAAGACTAAATGTAAATTTCAACAGTAAGCTTAAACAAACCATTTACACAATTTATGCTAATGGCAGTGCTTCTAAATTAATTAATTTATAATTTATTGATTACATTTACTGAGCAAACCGAATTTAGAAGCTTTTGTCAAATAAAATGTTGACTGGGTTACAATCGTTTATATAAATGAAAGAAGTTTATAATATAAAGATTAAAATCATCTCTCTTATTAAATATGTTTGTCTGGATAATACTATGACATAAAAACGAGTCTAGAGATGGTGTCTGTATTTGTATTGTTATAAGTGTTATTTGATCATTGCTCCTGGGAATAGTATCTAACGTTTGAGCAAAGAATGGGTTATTGATAATAAGCATATCATCCAGGTAGCGATATAAATTGCAGTTATACGTAATTATTTTAACTATATTATGCAGTTATTGCAGTAATAACGTTAATTCTGGTTGAGGCGCATTCGCATCCTAGTCATTTCAAGAATAAAAAAATATTGGTAAATGACTTTTAGTTCAATATATCATCAATTTTGTGCGTTTAATTATGCAAAACATAAGTCTTTCGTCAACACATACGTATTTGGTGTGTTTTATTTTTTCAGCTGAGAAAATAAATGTAAAATATTCATTCTTCATTCATATTTCTGGCGGGATAAAATAAGTGATTTTAACAAATAAAAGACACTTCTTTAAATAAGTATATATATTTATTTCATACATGATACCATTTTTATCTTTACATATTCAAACAATGACAGTTGTGACTAAAGCATTGTACACTTTCAAGTTGTAAAAATATAACAAAATTGACCGGAAAGTTGTATAAGCCATCCCTGCAAACTTTGATTGAAAAGCTTTCTCTAGGTTCATAGTCTGAATTCAGATTTAGTCGGAAATAAGATCTACAAAGGCCCATTTAGAGTTGCTTGACAATAATCCAATAGAGATATTTGTCAGCAGCTGAAATAATACTGAAATATGTCGTATCAAGATGTACTTACGAGAAATATTGCGATGGTCTGTGTTAATCATCCTGATGGAAAAGACTGAACATCACTTTTCTTTCATACCCATGCATGACAATTACGTATCATGCTAATTCTTTATATTAAATCACACAACCACTACACGTAAATATAAAAATATATAGATTGTGTATTTAGATATTTCTGGCAAAAACAACCTGACAATCTGTGAATCCTTACATCCCTGATTTAAAATATTCAATTTACAAATGGTGTTGAAGTGTGACACTCCATTAGATTCAACAATCTGTGAATCCTTACATTCCTTGTTTAAGATCTTATTCCATTAGATACAATATATTTACTGTATGTATAATATCAAACATTTTATGCGTTCCTTGATTGATGTTGTTTCATTGATGTTATTTCACAAAATATTTCTTTGATACTGACTATAGAAGAAGAAATCTGTTTTTCTTGTCAGACGAATCGTAGGACACTTCTATTTCAAATAATATAATTAAGAAAAAAATAAATAATAGATGTTAAAATATTATGACTTTGTAATCAGTGCCAAATATTTGATGTACAGACGAACTCATTGCACGTGCGATGTCTTATGCAGACAACGTTAAAATTAAACTAAATACCTGTGACATTTTTACCAAAGTCTAGGACTTATGTTTTGATAAAGAAAATGTGGATTTCGCAAAACATCATTACTTTGATGTAAGAACTTCAGCTTACGGAAAAGGTCTGCAAATTTCAACATTTCTAGTGGTGAGATTATTATGTAACCAGGTATACACCTATAATGCGTCTATTTTTCTTATAACTTGCTTTTGAAAATCGCAATTATAAAACAAAAAAATGTTCTTTTAAAATAATGATATGGATTTCAAACATGTATTTTATATTTTTTCGAATGACGAGAATTCATTATCACTTGTATTGGCAGACGAACTTGAATAAGCGCAGTTTTGCAAAACAAACAACAGTCTTAACAACAAAAATGCAGCTATTCCGCGGTGTATTATAGTTCCCATTTGTTCACGATGAAAGCATGATTTACTCGACAGTGTATGTGATTTTGGAACTATCGTTATATATATGTCGTTGGTCTGGGGTCAAAGTCTAAAAATGATTTCCTTAGACTTTTCATAGTTCTTTCATGTATGTAACTAAGGCCATATTGTTTTAATTTAATTATAATGACCGTTGACCGATAAAAGTATCCGCATAAATATCAACTTGACGCGATATTTCTGCAAACATTTGGATGACGAACTAAAGTCTGTCTGATTTTTTTCGTTTAATTAAATGTAAGCATATAACAAAAACATATTGAACATTTTTCCTGGATAAAACGGAACAAGTTTTGGACTCTTATTCCTGAACTCGCCTCGGCAAATATGTAACTATAATTTAGCTTAGAAAAGTACCATAATTTATCCGATGTTTATGTAAAGGTATTAAACAAGTTTTGCAATCAAATTTACAGCGTAGTCAAGATTTATAGATAAGTCGATGAAAGCAACATTTACGCTATTTATTGCTGATTAACAACTTTTATTTCATTGTGTGACTGTCGCCGAAATCATCGTCATTTGAAATATTTAGTACATTTTTTTTTAGTAAAGCTCCGGACACGAAAAGTGTGACGTACGGGCAAATGGTGACTGTATGCTCTCCCTAACTATATGCCCTTCTTTTTTGGGAATATACAAAACAGCTATCTGTAAGTTCCGAGCCTATCATTTGGATATATTTTTGTGGTGTTTAACGTCACACCGACACAATCATAAGTCATATGGCGACTTTCTAGCTTTTTATTTGAATGAAGACCTCAGGTGCCCCTCCGTGCATTTTTTCATCGCGAGTGGGCACCTGGGTAGAACCACTGATCTTCCGCAAGCCAGCTTGCTGGCTACCACACTTAAACAATTCAACGCCCCGAGCGAGGCTTGAACACACATCGGTGAGAGGCAAGTGATTTAAAGACAGCGACACGACTCTTAATATTTGAATATATATAATAGAGAAGGAGGCAACTTAAACAGAACGATTCACAAATGGGCCATTGCTGCAAGGAATGCTATGTCATGTCTTTTTTATGTTCTCATATTTCTTACGTATACTGCCATTATTTGTCACTGATTACATCTGCTATTATTGCAACGTGTTATAATATAACTTTATTAGTGTTCATGCATATATAAACCCAGCTGAATATTGTGGACATTGAATAAATCCCAGAAGACAAAATCCTTATAATTCCAACTGAACGTGTTTCCGCCTAATTTTTCGTTTTTAATGGTGATGCTTTCCGCATTGAAACCCGAAAACGACTTTTATCAAATTTGGAATTAAAACCATGATCATCGGACAGGAATTGATCTAACAGATAAAATCAGTGCTTACACGTATGTTTTCGTGCAGAAATAAGACAATTTTAGCCATTTCTATCTGGTTTGGCCCCAACGCAAAGATGAAATACGCACATTCATACAAAGATTATTAGTTATGTGAACATTTCGGCTAAACCAATGAAAGGTTCTTGCATTAATAATTATCGGAATTATTTTGAGTTTGTTTCTATAATGACATAGCATTTCATTATGTTTTGCGTTGCATTTAAGGATATCATAACAGTGAGAACGCTTCAATGGTATTACGAGGCTGAATCATGCAAGCAACATTTACCTTTAAATTATATTTCCGATACATTTCTCCGAGAACGTGCGCTCGGTCTATAGCTTGCAACTGAAATGTTCCTGATAACACTTTTAGAAATTGAGTTGTAGAGATAAATACCCACTTCAAACATTGACATGTTCTGTCTAATACTTGCTAATTGAGCTTATATTAGACACATTAAATGTAATGTTAATTGTTTTGTACTCCCCGTTTTCAGTTTAGTTAAAACAAACCCAACAACATTGTACTAGTGATTAGTAAAGCTGGATGTTTGATTTCTCATGATTGTTTTAAATAAGTTTTGAAACAATTACGATGATATGTAATTCAGTATAATTACAAAGTTTTATTTTCAAGTGAAAACTTACACGTTTTGTAATTTCCGTCCACTTTTTCAGGAAATCAAATCAACATTCAAAAGAAAAGTAATATATTAGTGCATTTCCCCCTTTGTCCTTAGTAAAGGCTTTTGCTATGAATAACCCTTTTTTCTAATACGTTGCAATTTGTTTACAAGAATAGTCTACTGTATTTTTGTCTTATATTTTGCAGGTTGTGAAAAAACGTTAGTCTGAAACAAGGAAGAAGCAAAAAAGAAATGGATGTCAACGTAATATTGAATACGAGTATGACGCATTTCAACGTGTCGAACAGTACAGTTGTATATGTTAACGTCAATGTCACTGACAAAAATGATACAGATGTTACATTATTTAACAGAACTAACTCTTGTGGAACAGTGCATGACATTGGATTACATAAGTCTACCAGACTTGCTATTCTTTACTTGACTATGATATTTGGCATCTTAGGATGTGCGTTGGTGTTGTTTTGGATGACATGTAATCGGAAAGTGTCACCAGGCTTCAATCATTTGTCAAGAGTGAACTCGTTTATCTTAAACCTAACGTTTGCAGATCTTCTGGTGATATTACTAGCTGTGTTTCCGCAGTTGATATGGGAATATGTTGATAGAGAATGGTCAGCAGGACCTGTTATGTGTAGATTGGTTAAATTTTTACAAAGCTTTTCTATGATGTCGAGCAATTATATACTAGTGGTGATTGCAATTGATAGACATCAGGCGATTCGCGCTCCGCTTAAGGAATCCTGGCCTGTAAGTTAGAGTTTTTATATATATATAAGTGACACTGGAAAGGAAGGAGTTTTACAATTTATTTTAAATTAATTCATATCAGACAATAGTCGGCAACATGTGAATAAGTAAAAATAAACATTGATGTATTAACAAAAAGTAACAAAAAACAATGTACAGCTGTTTTAAAGTATGTTTAAACATAGTATAATATTTCGAAATAAGTTGCACACCAAGTCCATTTTGTAAGAGCGACAACATCACAACGAGACAAAGTAAATATTGAAATTCAATTCAATATAAAAGTATTAACTATTTTTTTTGTAATAATATATTAAAATTCAATATAGAACTGAGGCAAGACAAAAATGTTTGTTTTGGTTACCTAAAATAAGAATTTTCAACTTTTATACACTTATAGGATAGCATATTTATGATGACATACGGTAAATGTCTAAATTCTTACATGCCGTTACTTTTGAAACAAACACGGTATTCATGTATTGTCAATGATCATACAAGAGTCGTAGACTTTTTCAATATGTCTGCTTGTATGATTTTATGTTAAACTATAGTGTTTCATACCTTCAGATTGAATCCAATTTTTCAGAATTAGCTCCTTGGACATGAGAGTTGGGACGTCATAAATATGAAACTGATTCAGATTTGAAATCAATCCATCAACCGGCTCTATGGAGCAATTGTAGTATACGAAAGAAAAACATGCACATACATCTCAGAGACGGTCTGTAGACGGATCTCCCCTCTGCTTAATTAATTGATTTCAACCGCACTGCGTTTCTTTGACGTTACACTGTATCTATGAAGCCTATGTTAGGCAAACATCATCAATTTATGCATCTTTAGAATGTACCGATAGTACAAAATAACGTTTTTTAGAGAAGAGCAAAATTTGTAAGGAACACGGGTTGCCAAATCAATCATAATTGTACTTAAACAGACACAAGAATCGATCACCGTTACTGTTTCAATAACTTACATATTAAATATGGACAGACGATTCTTGTTATATATTTACATGAATTAGAAAGTTCGTTTTATTTAAGGCCATTTTATCAGGCCTCATTGACATATCGACTTCAGTTATTTTTGTACAAAGTGATGATAAGTATCTTTGTATTGTTATACCTTTTGGACATAATTCATTTTTGTTTATTTACTTTGTCTCGTCGTGATGACGTCGCTCTTAGAAAATGGTCACTGTGTGCATCTTATTTCGAAATATTACCTGCTTACATTTTTAAGATAATGCAGCTGTAAACATTTCAAGTCATTTGAAATATTGTTACATTGAATTGGAATGCCAAAGATATTCTTATATGGTTAAACGAAAGTTACTCTTTAGTCATTAATTAGAACTGAACTGAAATATTGATTGTATTATATGACACTGACGATATAGTTGTCGATAAAAAAATAGTCTAATCTTACCAACTTTATGAGTTAGAAAAATTGATTTTTTATCATTTTATTTTTGGAGCATTCTTGAAATTTACAACTTCTTGCATTACAGTTGTTAACCTATATCCTGCTAAATTTCTAAAATGGACTGATCCATCATTCAGTTTGGGCAATACCATTAAATATTCAAAGGGATGTTCACTGAAAATGTACTGACTGAACAGCGAACAGTGCAGACCATGATCAGACTGAATGGATGTGCAGGCTGATCTTGGTCTGCACTGGTCACAAAAGGCAGAATCACTTGCCACCAGCAGGCTAAACGTTAAGTTTTTTTTCAGTTTATGTCTCACAAAATGGTTTTGGCAGAGGGTTAGCTTGTGAAATTATTTTAAAATTTGGCCAGTCTTTTCTGACAATAAGACTATTTAATTATCTGCTGTGTGCATAAAGGAATACTTTATACCTTTATGAAAACGTGATTGCCTCTCAGATGACCATGTCTTCCACAAACTGGTAAAGGGTCACCGAAGAAACATTTCTGTGATTTTATTAAAGTGTATTTAATATACACAAATATTTCGACCATTTATAAGTATATCAGGCAAATCATTAACCAAGGTTTTCAACGATTTGACTTTGCAACCTAGTTTTGCCTCCAAGTAACAAAATTACAAATATGTCATAGATTTTGAACAGGCTAACATTCTGAACATATATCATGATGATTAGTAGAAAATGTGGCCTCAACATTCCAATTATTTAACCAAGTGACCTAGTCTTTTTCAAACATTTTGGCACACCTGCTTTTCAATCTGTATTTCACAGAGATAAACATTATAACAAAGATTTATTTTGATCAAGAGAAACATTTTGTAGCAGGTTGTCATTTTTGGATAAAGGCCGATTCCGTCTCTAAGTTACATCATTACTTACGAATATACATTATGCAATGCTTAGAGAAGTATACCTTACCAAATTATAACATAAGTTGTTCTTTTGTTGAATAACGGGTTTAGAAATAAACAAAAACATAATGATGATAAGGAGGAAATAAAGTGACACAATTGATAAGCATACTTTGAACATATGATTTAACTGTTTGTTTAGAATCAGATAAATCTAAATGTTCACTGGTATTTCTTAAATAGTTTCAGTTATTTTACTTTTGTTACAGCGATTATATTTTTCGTTGTTTTTTTTTCACATTGTACTTTATAAGACACGAATCAGAAGTATCGAAACAAAGACAAATATCAAACAGGGAATGTCACGTACCAAAATCGCAGCCTCCCCAAATAGTTCAAGTATTTGTTTTAAATCAACAACAAGGTAACATCATCAGACTAAACAAATGTTGTTTGACATTTAGTTTTTAAAAAGAATCATTATCTGAAAATGACGAAAAAATAAGTTTTAAATATATTTTTTCAGGTATGGAAAATGGCAGGATTAGGTTGGTTGATTGCAGCTTTATGCTCACTACCAATGTTTGGGGTATTCCATCTTACTGAACGAGACGGGTCATTCAGATGCGAGGCTATATTCCGGAACAAACCAATGTCTCACAGACAAATTTGGATAGCATACATATGCTTTGCTGTTTTCTTCATACCTTTGTTGATACTGACGATATGTTATACGCGAATATTCTGGAAGGTTGCACAGAAAGCTAATGAAAACAAAAATAAAAAGACATTAAGATTTAAATGCCAAACAGCAAAAGTGAAAATCCAGCTACAAAGTACAAAATCCACATCACTTCCACGAGCTAAAATAAAAACATTGAAATTGACATTTGTCATTATAATGACATTCGTTGTTTGCAGCTTGCCTTACTTTGTATTGGAAATGATAATGTCATTTGGTGACCATTGTATAATATCAAGGGCCGTGTATGGTTTTTTTGGGGGAATGGCCGCTTGTAACTCTGCGGCTAATCCGTTTATATTTCTTGGTTTCAATGTAACATTTTCTTGGCTGAAAGAAGTTAGAGCTCGCATTGCTGCATCAAGGAAACGGAAACCGAGATTTGTATATTCAGCGACATCGAGTATGGACTCTCATCCTTCGCTGAGGCAGTTTGGTAATGGCCGAAGTTCGCATACTTTTTCACAGTTGATATAAATTTATAATCACCTTTTATTTAGAGAATGTATATGAATTGTAGAGTCAGATTGCATCTAATTTTATATGTTATTAATTAATTGAATTGGTTATAGTACAAAAGCTGGGCCACATAGCTTCCAGGTGTCCGGAATAATTGTTTTATAATAATAGTTTTGTTAAAGGGATATTTACGTAATTCTGCACGTTTGAAACAAATATTGTTACATACAGGAGAAGTTTATTAAACCACATTTTTCACATGTCCAAGAAAGATAAGGTCATGCATTTTGTTAGACGAAAGATTTGAAAATATTTGTCCTCTGCTCAATTTTCACAATGGTCTTCTGAGGGAAAATCATACCACACCTTTGATGACATTTTCGCGTAAAGAAAAAGTTCCACAATGTATTTTTAGCCCACCTAAGCAATGCTCAGGTGAGTGTTTCTGATCGCTCGATGTCCGGCGTCCGTCGTCTGTCGTCTGTCGTGCGTCAACATTTAGCTTGTGTATGCGATAGAGGCAGTATTTTTCAACTGATCTTCATAAAATTTGGTCAGAATGATTATCTTGAAGAAATCTAGGCCAAGTTCGAAATGGGTTATCTGGGATTAAAAACTAGGTCACTAGGTCAAATTAATAAAAACCTTGTGTTTGCGATAGAGGCTGTATTTTCAATTGATCTACATGAATTTTGGTCAGAATTGATCTAACCGATGAATGATGTTGGCGAATAGAGGTTGGGTAGTTTTTGCAATTGATCTTCATGAATATGGTCAGAATGATTACCTTGATAAATCTAGCAAGTTAAAATGGGTTATCTTGGAGTCAAAACTAGGTCACTAGGTCAAATAAAGAAAGCATTGTGTATGCGATAGAGTGTAGAATGATTCATGTGTCAGAATAATTGCCTTGATAAAATCTAGGTCAGTTTAAAATGGGTCATCTGGGGATTAAAAACTAGGTCACTAGGTCAAATTAAGGAAAAACCTTGTGTATGCGATAGAGGCTGTATTTTTCAATTGATCTTCATGAATATTGGTCAGAATAATCACTTTGATGAAATCTAGACCGAGATCGAAAATGGGTTATCTGGGGTCAAAAACTAGGTCACTAGGTCAAATCAAAGAAAAACCTTGTGTATGCGATAGCGGCTGTATTTTTCAATTGATTTTCATGAAATATGGTGAGAATGATTGCCTTGATGAAATGTAGATCAATGTTAAATATGGGTTATCTGGAGTCAAGAAGTAGGTCACTAGGTCAAATAAAAGAAAGACATTGTGTATGCGATAGAGGAATGAATATTGGTCAGAATAATTGCCTTGATAAAATCTAGGTCAAGTTTAAATATGGGTCATCTGGGGATAAAAACTAGGTCACTAGGTCAAATCAAGGAAAAACCTTGTGTATGCGACAGAGGCTGTATTTTTCAATTGATCTTCATGGATATTGGTCAGAATGAAAACCTGGATGAAATCTAGGCCGAGTTCGAAAATGGGTCATCTGGAGTCAAAAACTAGGTCACTAGGTCAAATCAAGGAAAAACCTTGTGTATGCGATAGAGGTTGTATTTTTCAATTGATCTTCATGAATATTGGTCAGAATGATTATGTTGATGAAATCTAGGCCGAGTTCAAAAATGGGTCATCTGGGGTCAAAAACTAGGTCACTAGGTCAAATCAAAGAAAAGCATTGTGTATGCGATAGTGGCTGTATTTTTCAATTGATTTTCATGAAACATTGGTCAGAATGATAACCTTGATATTTGGGGTCAAGAAGTAGGTCACTAGGTCAAATCAAAGAAAAACATTGTGTATGCGATAGAGGCTGTATTTTTCAAATGATCCTTGTGAAATATGGTCAGAATGATTGCCTTGATAAAATCTAGGTTAGGTTCAGATATGGGTCATCTGGGGTCATAAACTAGGTCACTAGGTCAAATCAAGGAAAAACTTTGTGTATGCGATAGAAGCTGTATTTTGCAGTTGATCTTCATGAAATTCGGTCAGAATGATTGCCTTGGTAAAATCTAAGTCAAATTTGAATATAGGTTATCTGGCATTAAAAACTAGGTCACTAGGTCATATCAAATAAAATACTTGTTTAAACTCAAGAGACCACATTTTTGGTCCAATTCTAATGAAAATTGCCCGGAATATTTGTTTCCATGAAATCCCTAGGTCAAACATGTGTAAACTGTTATGGGGTGTTTCACAGGTGAGCGACCTAGGACCATCTTGGCCCTCTTGTTAAATGAATCCTTACATAGTCGTAGACTTACTTATTTTTTTAAATGATATGGCCAATAAAATGTAAATATGCTTATTGTTTTCACAAACCGCCGAATTGCAGTCGGTACATTGTTTCTTATTTTATATTATTGTTTTGAATGATTTAGTCTATCTATTCTCAAAATTAACCTTAAAAAAGAAAGTAGCGCTGACTGTTTTACACTTAAAACGCGGTATATTATAAGAATCCGACAACATTTATGCTACACCTGTAACGGCTACCAGCAAATATACCAGGTTTCCAGATAAATGATGTTACGCTGTCACTTCCGGCTATTCAAACGTACAGAACTACGTTAGGATATTGTCAGTATAAGAAAGCACGGGATTATTGTTTATGTTCTTTAGTATTATTTTGATAAAGAAAAGCTTGTGATTTAACGATACAGGGCTGTTTTCATATAAACGTTCGTCTTAATAAAGATGAGGCAAATATCCAGTAAAGTATTGTTTATAAATAATCTGTATATAAGTTATATATATATATATATATATATATATATATATATATATATATATATATATATATATGTGGTTCCTAATGTTGTATACATATCAGTTCATTATTATAATTATGTGCATTTACGTATAATTAGCAGCATTATTATAGGATAGACATGTGAGTTAAGGGGCCTCCGCGGCCAAGTGGTCAGGATGCTAACTTCGAATCACTTGCCCTTCAACGGTGGGGGTTTGATATTTCGCTTTGGGCATGTTGGGTGTAGAAATATTAATGCGGGGAAGCCATACATCTGGCTTACGGAAGGTCAGTGTTTCTATCCAGTTCCATTTCCTGGCTTGAAACAATGCCTATAGGGGCATCTGGCGGCGTCTTCGGAAAAGCCACCAAATGACTTCCATTGTGTCGGTGGGACTCTAAACCCAGCATATATACAAAATCAATATTTTAGCCGCGCCATGAGAAAACCAACATAATGCGTCTGCGACCAGCATGGATCCAGACCAGCCTGCGCACCTTCGCAGTCTGGTCAGGATCCATACTGTTCGCTAACGGTTTCTCTACTTGCAGTAGGCTATGAAAGTGAACAGCATGGATCCTGACCAGACTGCGCGGATGCGCAGGCTGGTCTGGATCAATGCTGGTCGCAAACGCACTATGTTGGTTTTCTCATGGCGCGGCTCATTTAGATAAGTGAGTTTATTATATTTGAAATGGGATTTCGTTTTTACAGCGTAGCTTATTGTAATATGGCCATGTTTTTGTAAACAGTTTGTTGAAAAAAATAATGTTCAGTTGATTATCAATAAAGTACAACGTTTATATTTATGGAAATACATTTAAAATATTTCCTAGAAATGTTTCCTATAGATAGAATTATTTATAATTTTGAGATATCTACTACAATATTTACTCTGTGAATTCCAGTGATAATAAGAGTATGTCACCATGTTCGTTTTAAAAGTATGAACAAGATAAGTGAACGTACAATTTGAAATATATATTAAAATTTGAGATCTATAAATCAAATCTTACGACATATTGATTAAATTTTTGTTTCTCTTCATTACTTCGAATATTTCAAATTTTTCAAATTAAATAGATTCCATTTACACATTTTTTCTTAAATTTTATTTCTAAGAAACTTGTTCAGATAAATTTTAACAGTAACATAAAACGACAATTCTTGTTATTTTGTTTTTGTTTTCAATGGCCAACTTTTATTCTTTTTCACTGAAAACTTAGTTTAAATAATGAAACGATAAAAGTATTTGCACCCGTGCTACTTTTCCTGAGATATTAAGACATTTATAATAACTCACATTTACATTCATTGTTACCAAAATAAATCGTTTTGAAATAAAAACAAACACATATTATTGCTTTTTAGCTTATTTCTGACTATCTTAAATGAACTTAAACATTGTTCCAGCTAACACAGAGTTTCCGATACCGTCCACAACTATTCATCTATATATTTAACACCAATACGGAATCAGTAACATAGCTAAATGTTTGACAGTAACAAGTACCGGACATGGCCTAAAACTTACCAGAAAAATATCTGCATTGTGGTGTCTTTTACAAAACAAATGTGTTTGTCGGTATAAAAAAGAGTGTAACAGCTATACTGAATCATATAAATAATTAGCTAACGCATGTCTGTATGCAAAAGAGCGAATACAAATAACTTTGTTTACGGGGTACTTTTAAATTAATTCTTCCCTGTTAACAAATGCAGCTTTTGAACTTATTCTATGTAGGTGTAGATGGAACAACTTGCAATGTTACAAACAGTTACCTTTAATGCATTGCCTGAACTTTGATAATGCTTCATAAAATTATATCTATACTTTCATATATTAATCAAATACTTGCAAAATTTAATGCATTCATTTTTGAAAAAAAAATCTCAAATGCTCAAATGCTCAAACAATGACTGTAATGTTTTTTCATAAAACGGAACAAAAATCAAATACTTTGTTAGTTCCTCTTTTTCCATTATAGCTTATTTCTCGATTTAAAACAACAACATTATTTTATCAAATATACATAGCATTACTCTGCTAATGATAAAACAAAACCAGAACTAAGCATTGTAATTTGTCTTTGAAAAGTTATGACGTCTTTTCTGTTTACGGAAGTCGATTTTCCGCGCTTTGTTAAGGAGGTAGATTACCTAAACGATGTAACTCATTGCAGACTTGGAGCGGTCTTCTGCGCATGCCCGAAAGTGATTATCAATTGTAGCGCACGGCAAAAATATTCATATTTTTGCATGTCCGCATGCATTTAGTGTATAATATGCATAAAATACTGACTAAAGGTTAGGGTTAGTATCACCATGGTTACAAAATATATACATTTAAGATATTTTCGTTCAAATTTAGTTAATCCGGTATGTACCGGAGACTGTAATTTATACCGGCGCTCCAAGTCTGCATTGAGTCACAGTCTTACCTAAATATTTGTATATGCGCATGCCCAACCGGAAGCTAACATGACGATTTACGACGACGTTTGCGACAAACTAAATGTGTTTGTATATCCATTCTTCTGAAAACAAATCATGAACCTGTCTCCGATCTGATGCTTAATGGTTTAATAATGCAGAAATAATGAATATATAGCCGCAGAAACGCTTCAAAACATTGTTGCCTTAATGACGTCATTGACGTCATGACGTTACGTGCCAGATACCGAGCAAAATTAATAGCTTTTGAAAGTACGTAATTATTTGCATTTTCTTTATATGAACTATTTTTAAACAGCCATTATTTGCTAAAATATTTTCTAAGAGTCTTTCGCCCTGAATAATGATCAATATTTTGCTTCTTTTATGTAGTTATATTGAAATGTAATGCGGAATGTAAGAAAATGGATGCTGGTAATTGATGTTATTGGGAATATAGCTGGGCGAAAGGTAACTTATTTGGGCAGTTTGATTTGTAATACATGTTTTTCAGTATTTTTTTTTATAATTTGTCACTTATATACTAAAACTAAGCTCTAAAATTGTTCAAATTTCAGTAGAAAATTGTGGTTTCTTTAATTAAATTGATGTTACTATGGAAACGAAGCCCGTGACCTATATATCTTAATGTAAAATTCAAAAGCGTTGACACTGGTCTATTTAAGGAACACAGCTTCGGCTTTTTATTTGCATTTCAACAATATATATGAGAATAATAGCAGCATGCAGAACGATTTTTCCATAAAAAATGTCAGACGAGGGGTACTGGTGTAAGTATTTTAATCTGTAAAACGTATTTAAAAATGCAAATAACACGAAAATATTACTTACGTTAGAAATAAGAAGTTTTAAAGCTACATTAACAAGAAAGATAATTTTATTTAATATTTTTTATACGATAAAATTCAAGATGAAAGCTGTTTTAAACATCTCTATTGCCATGGTTACTTTCAACGTTAAGAAAATATAGGGTACCATGTAAAGTGCTTGGTATTTTGCTAATAATGTTACCCAAGTAATCCATGTTGGTCATTAACAGAATGGCACTGAAACCATCGTTTTCATACATAGTTGTTTAAAAATGAGAGAAAATGCGTTACCATGGAAACACGAGCCCCGCGACATATACATTTTAAGCTTATATTAGAAAGCTAACGCGCATACTCGTAAAATTATCAATTATGCAGACTTCTACATCTGAAATCAAAATACACTGAAAAGTGTTAAATATCCGTATTTTCCTTCTTCTTTCAATATAAAATACCTTTGGAGGGTCATGTACTTCAAACCTGGATAAAAACTGTACTTGAAGGGACAGAGATAAATTGAGAGTGTAGCAGTTAAAACACTAAATTACACGAATTACAACAAAATGCTGCGGTTCAACTATATTTGATTTTGCCCTGGTAACATGGTAACCTACATCCTTAAATACGCTTCTGTAAGATATATAAAACAACTTCATGTAGAACGCTTCTCTCTTCAGATTTTGTTTCTTTTCTGTTTTCTCGGAAGAGACTGAAGGGCTTCAGGGCAGGGAAAAGCATCGGAATACGTATTCTCGGAATTGCAGTCGTTCATCGTGGGTCGTCGCATAGGATAGACAATTATCATTATAGAAAAGTGCTCGAATAATATCAAAACCAAGAGAACCATCTATAGGTGCTTCCGGTCGTTTGTAAACATTAGCATCAGGCGATATACACAAAAAGTTATAGTGTTTGACCTTTTTACTTTCAAACTGGTAATAAATGTTTTGATGTAACTCCTATTACTCCTCAAGAAACAATGACTGTGTGATTCCTATGTTTTGGCGGATCGACAAAAAAAGGTAAATATATCGCCGAGAACAAGTCAGAATGGACTTTAAAACAAAGTCAGCGCCGACGATCAAGTGACTATAATATCCTTTTTTTTTCGACAAAAAATGAGACGAGCTACAAATGGGGCAGCTAACCTGACCATTGTTGCATAATTCTGTCCCAGTACATACATGTTCTCCGCAAGTAACTGAACTGAGGTAAAATTGAATGCCTTCAGACATATATGCGTTGCCCGGGGATCGAACTAACGGCCGAGTGATCCGTACATTAGTGCTCCCCCTATTGAAGTTAGCGGCGGTACAAATGGCTGTTTCAATGTTAGCAGCATTGTAATATGGGAATCATTTTAATTGTTTATTGACTTTTATTATACTTCGGTTATGTTTTTAAGTGAACTGTGACTCAGACTCGCTTGTGGTGCTATTTGTTTGCTGTTCGTAGTACGAGTAGATTCAATGTGAACAATATGGAATAAATGCGATACAAGAAAATCAAGTGCATATTTTATAAAGGCAATTATTAATTGAGTATGTTGTAAAGGTTGCCATTATTACCCGATTTATCACCCATGATTGAATCGAATAATATTACATCTTTATTATAGTGGAATTAAATTTTTGATCATTTTCTACTTGAGAACATATTTCTGCACTTAAATTAGAATCAAACTGCAACTTCCTTATGTCAGATACACTGTTAAAGGTTAAAGAGTTCTAGCCAGTATAAAACGCTCCTAGAAAGTAATATTCAAAACAATTTACATTCCTGTGTAGTGGTCTGGTGTGTACTAAACTGCAACCACCGATTAAGGTAGTTTTGCACGTTTGATAAACCGGAAGTGATGGCGTAACGTCATTTATCCGGAAAACGTAGAATAAGGTGTCGGCCCGGTACAATTTCTCCTTCTTTGCTGTATAGTGAAACAAGCACTTTTGGACATGGATTGTGAATTTCACAACAAAATTGCAGCATTGACAGCTCTGTATTTCTGAAGAGTAATACTATCCCAGTCAATATATCACAGAAAAACACCACCATCAACGATGAACTTTTTTGCTACACATCAAAGTATCTAGTCCATGTTTAAATTTCCCACTGACATCTGTCATGGCCACCAGTCTGGTGTAGTTTTTTAATCCTTCCGCACAGAAATGTAATCCTGAAAAACACACATAAAACAACTGTTAAAGACATCAGAAATGACAAAAAATGTACACAGTATCAACAAATACTTTTGGAATATAAAATGTCAAAGTAGGGATAGCGTTAAATTGGGAACTTCAAAATTTCAAAGAACTACTTTCTAGGATACAACGACCCGGAAGTACTTCTATACCGGGGTGACACCATAAAGCCTGGATTCGGCGTACGGATATGAATATCATTTTATGAATGAATGTCAAGCCGTGAGTAAATGTTTAACAATGGCACTGTTACTATCTTTCTAAAGTTAAAATATGATATTAAAACACCTGACACGTTAAAAAATTCAAAATAATGTCTTAAAATTAGCGTGAAATGTGCGGTTCACATTAATCATGGTCAAATATCTAAAAAAATAAGCACACGGAGATACACATTTTATTTTACCACATTATAGGCCATATGTTTATTTACAACTGTGAGAAGTTTCATTAAAATCTACACTGTAGAAAAAGTTATGATTTTACCATAGACTCCCATTATGAAAAACTGCGCGAGGTCCAAATTTTTCAAATCAGTCTAGCACAAAATCAAGCACACGACCCTATCTTTTTTATTTGCTGTATTGTCTAAGTATATTCTGGAGATTTGAAAAATCAGAGTTTAATCAAATTCTACATTGTGGAAAAAAATTCGACTCAAACGTGCAGAACTACCTTAAGAATCATCTCCGTTATAATCTTGATCCTTTCATTTTCAATTTTTGACTATTTATCTTCAGATATTTACATGGATGCATATATTCAAGATGAAAATCATTATCCTCTGGATGTATGTCAGACCTCATATCAAGAAAAGTGTCATTTTAAACAGGACACGAATATAAGAAGTAATTTATCACCCTCACTCTTTAAGGCATCTTGTTTTAACCATAACGAGAAGTAACCTAGATTTCAATCATATATTTCAGTAAGAATGGCCTGTCGCTTCCGACAACTTGCAATAGATTAAATGGAATAAATCCGTGACTTCATTATCATAACATAAATTATTAAAATATCATGGCATATTGTACGAAATATAAGTATCATGAAATGAGGCATGGAATGATAGTTTCTAGCTAAAATGCATAGAAACAAAATAGACAACGCTATGAAGCTGAAGCTATCATGATAAGCACACATGCATTAGACAATGCAAGCAGAATACAAAGTGCAAAGGCAAGTCCAGCTACAGAACATTCGAGGCTAAATGCACAACGAATTTTCAACATACTGATGTTATCTTAAAAGGAAACGATCCACTTTTAAAACCATCATCAGTTATATAAATGAACAAATTACGAGTGAAATAACATCAGCTTTGGCACTCCGGAAATAGGTTTTCAAACAGAAGAGGAAAGCACCTATTGCCTCAATATTAGCAATAAACCTCCCTCAGCCCCGAGACTACTAGTGATAACTGAAATGGTACTGTACTGGCGAATTTAAGAAACAAGAGCAAACGTCCGACAAGAAAAGCCACTTTCGTATAACGTAATCTACCATACAACTCTCCACAAGGAAAAAGGGTTAGCAGTAAATGTACACACACGAAAAACAGTTGAGCACGCGCATACATATACAAAAATTAACAAACAAACACAAACACAGCATATTTGAACTTAGGATATACCAAACAACAAGGATATATATCAAACAGGGAATGTCATGTTCCAAAAAGGCAGCCGCCCCAAAACAAAACTCACAGCACGCAGACTGCCAGCACATACACACACATACAAAGCAAACACACGAGGACAAAACGAACAAATAAAGGAACATAATGGGGCACCGCCTTGGAACGGTCAGTGGCAAAAACACCACTGGGGTGGGGGGTGGGGCTTAAACCGGTTTATGGTGCGCACCCAACCTCACTCATGCCCTCACCAAGTCGGATCTTTGTTTAGCGTCTCCATCGTTTTTCAAAACCTACTAGTAGTGGAGTTTGTCTCTTTTGATCACTTTTCTTTCTTTGTTTATTTGAATCCGCCATATTGGATTTGGGGCAGTCAATATTCGGGATGTGACTAATATTAAAGAAATGACGTCACTTAAGTGTGTTTGTCTGTTATTTTGGATTGGTATAGAGAAAATGTTTGAAGAGTCATTAGTTTCAGAAAATCAGGTAAGGACATATGTAAAGCATTGTATAAAGTGTTGTATGAAACAGACGCTATTAACTTTACAGAGACGACTCTCATATGAAAGTCGGATTTTTTTTTTAAAATCAGCATGATGCCTTTAATTTTGCAGTGAGTTTGTTCGCCAGCCTAATCAGGGTTATGATTGAAAAATGTAAAGAATTGAAACAACGCTTTGTTCGTCAGTGACTAGCAAACGAACCTCTCTCACCTAATACACGTACTTCACGCACTCAGCAATGTTTATTTATAATAATATGATTTATTTATTAAATATGGTATCACATATGAAATGTTATGAAATGTTATTAAATATTTACTTGCTCTATCAGTTAAACGCGACGTATTCTCGTCAAATCACAGTAAATTTTGATCAGTCAATAATCAATAATTACTATTAACATGACTGATATTTTTCTTGCATATCGTATACATATAAGCTTTTTATTCTGACAGATTATTTTTCTTGCATACCGTAGAATAAATAAAGCAAATAGAAATACTTTCTTTGTAGCACTCTGTCTTATACAAAGCGCGGAAAATTAAAGTCCGTAAGGAGAAGTAACGTGATGACGTTTCAGTGACGCACAATAACAAAGTTCCACTTTACTTTTATCGTTTGTAGCGTAACAATATGTTCTTACCGTAAAAAATGTATAATCTACTGAAATATACTATCAAGAACGGAAAGAAACTATCAAAGTACCTGCTTTTTTCATACTTTACATAAACAATATATAATCAATGCATGAATCGCTAGTTGTCATTAACAGCTAGATGTCCAACCTAATTAAATCCTGAGCTGGCAAGAAATCAAGCTGAGTAACAGAAATAATTTTCAGATTGCAAAACCGGTTTTATATAGACTAGTGAATAATATAAAGCATGAGATTATCTTGAGCGATCAGGGTAACACTAGTCATTCAAATTATAGCATTTACTTGGTAGCATTACAATAGGTCTTAAGTTATAATTTGTAGATATTGCACGTGACGGTTGGAGTGATTACTTTATTTTATATCACGTGGTCTAAGTCCGATATATGCAGTCCTGATTCAAAACATTCCCAGTAAGTTTTGACACAACCTAAAACCTGTGTGTTGTCGAAGCCTTTCCATGTATAAACTGGTTAACAGCTACTTACAAACGCTCTATTGTCCCTGAACGCGCGTTTAACTAAAGATAATTTATCTCAATGTTTGTACAATTTCTTCATGTACAAGACATCATGGCAAACGCTGATTGAAAAGCTTTTCCTCGGTGTCCAGTGTCCAATGACAAGTCCGCATTGAATAGCTATCGCCAACAAGTCAATAACGGTATTTGTCTGTAACTGAAATTCTAATGAACTTTCTCACAAAAGAAAACGATATTGAACATGTATTTGTCAGCAATGTGGTGATGGACTTTGTGATAGTAAGCTGATATATAAAAGTACTGACAGGTTAACTGAGAATCCCTAGAGAGTGACATATTTTATTTTCTCGTACTACAACTCAAACCAATTTCATATAGCACCTTTATTCTATTTAAACATAAAGCCAGTACTGCTACATAAACACTTTTTATATTTCACTGATCTTAGGCGACCAATTTTAACTAAACGGTAAATTTGGTGGTCGCAGTGACATTAAAAAATGTCGCTTAAATAGCAATGGATCTTTGTTTACAAATATTTAAGAAAATTACAACAGAAACACGACACTGTGTCTCAGTACACCGTTAAACATAAAGCCAGTACTGCTACATAAACACTTTTTATATTTCACTGATCTTAGGCGACCAATTTTAACTAAACAGTAAATTTGGTGGTCGCAGTGACATTAAAAAATGTCGCTTAAATAGCAATGGATCTTTGTTTACAAATATTTAAGAAAATTACAACAGAAACACGACACTGTGTCTCAGTACACCGCTGAAGATTTGTGTAGAACAAAAGTTAAATAGGATAAGCGAAAAATGCAGACTATTTAAGAATAAAAATAGGTGGGTCAGTAAGTCAAGAAGTCAATATTAATACTATTCAAGATGAGTATTAAAATCTGTATCAAAAGTTAAACATGTGGTCCAAATTTCTACACTATAACCCCGAAAACGAAAAAGTAGGCCAGTAGGTCACGATTAAGACTATCCAATATGAGTATTGAAGTCTGTAATATACTTGTGGTCCAAAGTTCTTTCCATTCCTTCAAAATAAATGTCTATGTAAAATAAGGGACCACCTGGACGTGGCCTATATTGACCCCAGGGTCATGATTTGAAACAGCTTGGTGGAGAAACACTGGAACATGTCATATACCAAATATCTAAGCTCTTGGCCTTATGCTTTCTCAAAAGATTTTTTTCTTTAGGCCAAAATTAATCGATAAAACATTCCGTCTTTACAAAATGTGCCAGATCACTGTTTCAAACAGGTAAACAAAATGATAGGTACTTCTAATAAAAACGCAAGAAGATCCTTTGGGAGCATAGAGTGCATCCAAGCAAAATCATCACAGACATGGTTTGATTGAACTAATTTTGCAGCGTAAATAAACGCATTGACTATTTCACTGACAGCTTACCCGCGTTCTGTCTTTATGTGACATCTGCATTTTCGCTTGCCTTTAACCTCATTAGACATGTTCACGCTGTGTAAAGGTACAAAATAAACGGATTTTATCCAGTCGGGTATGTGTCTGATCGTAACAAACAGTGCCACGCTCTATACAGGTGACCGCTGATGCAGGTTAGACAGTACATTAAATACGCAAAGCAAAATAAACAGAAAACGGTGACAAAACTATCATTTGCTTAAAAGGAAGTATTTAGATCTTAATTGTACGATAGGAGTTCAAGTTACATTTGCTCATTATACAAACGCGTGTTTATGTTTAATGACCTATGTTTTATTGCAACAACGGAATTTGAAATTATTCTTATAATGACACGACTTGTTGCGCGCAAGACACAGACCTCTAGCTCGAAGATAAATAAAAGTATGTTCAATAATATGAAACATAATTTTGCTACTATAACAGATATTGCTCATCTGAGTTGCACAGAAAGTTTAGAAAGGTATCCATAAGATGTTATATTTATAGCATAGCTGTTGATTGTGTATTCATTGAAAAGTAGATGTTTCGAATGCATAAAGGTGTATATATAATCGTTTGTGATTATTATATATAGTATTTGAGACACGCTAGTGTACGATACATACACATGCCTACTTTTATTTCCCCTTTATTTGTCTTAAATCTTAATTTTATATCACTTGAGACACACACAACGATAAAAATCCTACCCCTAAATAGGTTCCATTCTGACTTTATTAATACGTACCTGAGATATATTTATCGACTACCTATGCTATATTTTCAAAACAACAGGAAAACATTCTGTGATAAAAAATAATTAATTAACATTATGTTTATTGATTTTCTCATTCGTTTGGTTTTTTTTTTAATTTGAATATGTCTCAACTTTAGCGTTTATCCAGTAATATATGAGACAATCTGCATGTTTGCCTACTACTACATATCTTTCGAATCACCTTTGCTCAGTGAACCCGCACTAACGTCGTAATGAAACTCGCAGTACGATCAATGTTAATGTTATCATATGAAATTGTGACCTAAAGTTGGTGTTACGAACCTGAATGCCCTGAACATGATGTTGACATGTCATTGATAATAGAGAAAACATTACATGATAATTACGCTAATTAAGCTTTTTGCCTCCAGCCATAAATACGTGCTTTTGAAAGTGAGTGGCCTTTCAATTATTAACTTGCTTTAATGAACTCCAAAT
The DNA here is from genome assembly GCF_021730395.1 of Mercenaria mercenaria. Classification (NCBI taxonomy): domain Eukaryota; kingdom Metazoa; phylum Mollusca; class Bivalvia; order Venerida; family Veneridae; genus Mercenaria; species Mercenaria mercenaria. Next base: position 14,714,014 of record NC_069368.1, read on the forward strand.
GCTGTGTTTTATTCTTGTTTACAGATGTATGTTTTCTTTGCACGAGTATCAACTTTATTAATGTAATTGTTAATAATGAGAACAGAAATGAGCACTTCAACAATGGAGGGAATAGTCTGTCAGTCTCTTTTTATTCCTCTCTCGTTTATCTATCTGCCTGTCTGTATGTATGTTACACTGTCTGTCTGTCCGTCTGTCTATCTGTTTGTGTTGTTCCCATTTTCATGAAATCTAGACATTATGGTGAAATAACATTAATTTCAACTCCAACCCGTATCACTTTTTTTTATCAAACTTGTATTCCATTCATTTTTACAAAAGAATTCCACTTGAGCCGGTGCAATGATATGTGGAACACATTTTAGCTGTCATCATAATATGTTAAGTACATGTGAAGTATTTGATATTCTAACACGATCCGCAGGAATTGCTATATAAGCATCTTCGATAAAATAAAGCTGTTCCATCTCACCCAAGTACGATTGTAACATAAAATATATTCTACTTGAAAGTAAAACTAAAATATTGTTTCATAACCTTTTCACGATTACGCGTCAGATCAGATTGCTCCTGTGCAGGTTCCTTTTTCAAGCCAAGGGTCATCAGGATATCAATATGACGAGTCATTTGCTCTATTTGCATATGTGGATTTTCCTATCATACATAATTCACACCTTAAATAAGCATTTCCCCAGGCGACATTTAAAACACGGTCATTTTTAACGATTTTACGCTATGAGACTAAGTAATGTTTATATATAGTATCATATTGTGAAACTGTATCCTGCAGCTTTGATTAGAAAAGTAGTTCTTTTGAGCGGTATTTGTTTGTAGAAATTACAAACATTCGTTGCACAACTGTTGGACAACAAACCAGTCAGGATAATTGTCTGCGACTAATGCAATTTGTCGTATCAGTCGGCACTCTTGAAGCGGTATATGACAGCAAAATGTGACAGTCTTTGAAAAGTGACATTATACAGAAGTCTGAACATGGCTTTGCTTCTATGCCCGTGACACTGACGTAATTACGTTTTGCATTATATTCAAACTCACGATCATATTTCCGGACCACTAGATTATTTGAAAGATATACATGTATATGCTGATAATTGTTCCGCGATGTTGAAGTATAGACTAGACCAAACATAATGGCATACGTTTTAATACTTTTTTCCTATTGTAATTATCGGAGCAGGAAATGGGTTGATGAAATATCAAAGAACTAAATTTCTAGGCTTGGTTGATATGTAATATTAACTACTACAATAAACTTTAATTCACCATCGATATATACTGATACCAAAAACATACGCATACATGTATGATAGCTTTCTCAAATCTGGTAATTTATGGGTAAATGCCCGCTGTTTGCTTGGCATAGGTGCCGCAGAGTCATATCAGGCAATGTGTTATGCATATAAGGACGAAATTAGAGTTAATGTTTTGAGCAAAAAAGTATAAATAAGTAAATGAAAAAGAAACAAACATCATCAGAGGTGGATTTAGTAAACCTAGACCCATTGTATTAATCAACGGGGTTGACGCTCAGATGTTTATAACAACAATAACTGAACATTATTCGTAAGATAATAATCCGGAGTCAAGATACATAATTATTTCTTAAAATATGAAGCTAATTTCTATCGCAATATTTACGTTTAATCTTTCATCCGTATACGACAATATAAGCCTTCATTTTGATTATGTATTTGATAAACGCTAAAAAATAAGGACAAAATTGTTGAATTACCAACATTTCTCAATATAATTTTCAATGACAGAAAAAGGTCATTCTATTTTCGGACTGCGCCCTCGTGATATAATTCCTTCGCATCTAAACGCCAAACAATGATTTATTCAGCGACAATTCACTAAATGCGATATATTATTTCTTAAATAATTCTTGTTTTGGATTGCCCTGAAATACATTGATATCATTTGTAAAATCTAAACAAATCAATTAGCTTCTTTATTTATATCTACTTGACCTCGTTCACTTTCGACTTACAGCATGCTATTCTAGCATAAAACTCCTGTTCTTGTCACTTTTCGGGGGTGTTTTAACAAGAGAGAAAACGTGTGTTAACAGAGAGATTCTCGCGCTCACGTGCTGTTATAACACCTTTTTATATATGCGCGTTCCGTGGCAAAGCGTAAACGCATTACGGCCCTAAAACGGATAATTAAAAGGGAAATGACGTCAACGTGAAAAAAAAAACACGCAGACGTTCCCGCGCGTTTCATGGAATAATGACGCTGAGGGAGAATGTATTCGTTTATTAGTGTTTTCTTTCGCTTTTTATGCTAGAATAGCGTTAGCGCATGTTCATTTCGTGTTATAACATCTTCGGAATCCCTTGGGATACGTTGGTACCCTCGCCTTATGGGCTCGGGTACCAACCAATCCCTCGGGATTCTGCAGACGTTATAATACGAAAAAACATGCGTTATCCCTACAATGGAATCATTAATGCAGAGTCACCAAAATCTATATCATAACTGGTAAGCATTATAAACTGGCCTTTTTATGCCATGCAAAGACAAAGGTTAAGTAAATAAAATAAGTTAAAACAAGAGTAAACATTTAAAAATGCACGTACTAAGGTTTATTCTAATATTATAAATCTACGAATAAACCTAATTGTAGAAAAACGATAAAGTCTCGTTGTGTTTAATGAAAAGTGACATCCATTGGCAATGTTTGAATCCTAAGATCTGATTTGCAAATCTTAGGCTTACAAATGACTTTGAAATTTGTTGTTCCATTACATTAGGTAATTCCTTTGTGCATACTTTCAAACATTCTATCCATTTCTTGATTAATATTGTTTAAGAATAACTTTCATTTTATTCTAACCGAAGAGGAGAATATTTGTTTCTGTTGTCAGATGAAATGTCAATTTTAAAATAAAAGCGGTTTTGAATAAATAAATATAGGCCTGGCAATGTTTTGAATTTGAAACTGGTGCCAAAACCTTTGATATAGGAATAATTGACATCATCTGTGATGCCTTGTGTTAACTATGTTACGACTGAACATGATACGTTGCGACTTTCCAAAGAAATATAGGACGTTTTGCCTCAGAAATAGAGTATTGCAACTATGAAACTAATACCATTTTGACTGTAACCAGTCCTTTGGTTAATGGTCATATAATTGGATATTGATAAATTTGACTATATGTATCTTATTTATGCAAAGGGTTAGACATACAGAATAGAAAATATAGGGTTGTCTTAGTTGATAAATTTGATGTTTTATGAATAACAAGCAAATTCGATGAATTGGTATCCCCCGCCGAAAGGGTTTGTGGTGAGGAATGGCAAAAAAATATATCCGGCAAAAAGTTAAGGATGTTACTAAGAAGCAAATAATTTCATTAGTCAAAATTAATTTAACAGAAAATGAATGTTTTTTTTTTTTTTTTTTTTTTTTTTTTTTTTTTTTTTTTTTTTGGGGGGGGGGGGGGGGGGGGGGGGGGGGGGGGGGGGGGGAAGAAGTTTAATGAAATTCTACCAATTGGTGGGTTTGTTATGTACAAATGTGTGGATTTTTAAACAATTAAAGGGCAATAACTCTAAGAAAAATTGACCAATCCAAAAAAAACTTGAAGAGCATCATCGCAGTATGTTGGTTCATGTTTAGTTCAAGTTTTATGAAATTCTACCTGCTTCTTACTGAGAAATGACTGCGGACGGACGAAAATGTGCATTTTTGACTATTTCAGGGGCAATAACTCTAGAAATAAGGGGCGGACCCAGATAAAAACTTGACGGGCATCATCGCAGTATGTTGGTTCATGTTTATTTCAAGTTTTATGAAATTCTACTTGCTAGTTACTGAGAAATGGCTGCGGACGGACGCACGGACGCACGCACGGACGGACAACGCCATTTCAATATCCCCCTCCCGATTTCATCGGCGGGGCATAATTATAATAACATTTTAGTTTTGAAAATGGCTTATTTATTTTTAGAAACTTTACGCAGGTTTCAGTGTTGTGTTATTATTGAAGCCATACCAAACGCGCACACAATATATAATACAACACGTTTAGTGGTATATTTCATTTGCATATCTTGTACTCGCAAATAGTTACAAAAACCTTTCTAAAACCGTGAAGAAAATGTGCAAAAACATGTAACTATAAAAAGGGAACAAATATCTGAATTAGAGCGTACATGTAAGTACGTTGTTCTTTAGAAATACCTACAAGGCAGATACTCAGTGAACTGCATACTGCCTATAAGAAATTTGCAGTATCAGAGAAAACAATCAATAGGTGGGTACGTAAATTTAAAAATGGTCAGGCAGTCCTTAATGAAATTTCTTCTGATAGCCCTGACTGCGTTCATTTGCTTGTTTTGCTCTCGTTTTGAGCTAGTTATACTTTGGCTGTATATTTATGTACAAAACTGATAATATACACACAGATGTATAATATTTTTTCTACAAAGCAACATTCCTTTTATATTAAATCTCAAGGAGAACATATTTAAGAATACACCATTCAGTACATTCAATCCTTTTGTGAATAGTTGTGACAATTATAAAAGAAAGATAAAGGGGCAATAAAGTTAAATAATTTATAAATATAATTATATCTGTTTCATTTCGCAGTTTAATAAATTCATACACGTCTGCAAAAGTAAAAGTATATATTACCAATACACAGTAATATAATTTACATAGAAAGCTGCCCTCTTACAGGAACAATAATAATGGCGACCAAAGCTCTGAAAATACTCGATTCAATGTTAAAAAGTCAAAAATGGGCATAACTAAAACAGTCGAACACAAAGAAAAAATGCACATCTATACTTTATGTTCATGATGCTTGCTTAAATGAGAAACAGCTGAGGATAGTAATAATAGTCTAGTCCTAAAACTGCCGTAACTCCAGACAAAATAAAAAACCATAAAAGTTGTGCATATCAAATTCTTGTTGATAACGTATAAGAAGTTTAATTTCAGTTGAATGGAATCTGTAGGACTTGAGTTCACAAATTTCTTATGTTCCAAAACAATTTCTCGAACAAATGCGCATGTCTACCCTATGTTGATGCACTACACCAAGTTTTATTGTAATTGTATGGAATCGAAAACACAAAGTTCTGATGAAAATAACTTCAGGGAAGGTAATTGGACAAACTGCTCACGTCCAATTCATGTTGATGATGTATACCAAGTTTTATATGAATTTGGATGGAAACTGTAGGAACTGAGTTCTTCGGCAACGGGGACATAAAAGGAGTTTATTATATATCAACATCACCGCGGTTAGAATTCTACGCTTTTCATAAGGTGGAAACTGTAGGAATTGAGTTCTTCGACACCGGGGACAAAAGTAATAGAAAGAGCATTGAAACTCGAGGGTAAACGATTTGTACGAGGGGGCGTAGCCCCCCGAGTATAAATCATCATAGCCATCCATATATGGTAGTTGTAGGCGTTCCACATTGCCATATATAGCAGTTCAGTGAGTACTTAAAATCCTTGCTTTACAAATGTGTAAAGCCCAGGTAAAAATAAACTAGAGCAGAAAATCAATAATGTACACTTCGTTGTCTACTGTTCCAGACATGCTGGCATACCTCCCTATCCAACAGTGCGGTAACTAGCGTGCGGGTATTAAATACCCGCACACTTTTAGTTACCGCACCCTGTACTCAGTGTATATGAATTACCTGCACCAAATTTGTTAAGAAAAAACACCGAGCTATGATACAAAAGCAGTTTATTATGTATCAACATCACCGCGATTATAATACTACGCTTTTCATAACGTGGTAAAATAGTTTAAAGAGGCTTCTATATATGACATTGATCTCTGAGCTAGAATGTCCGAGTCATTTATTATACATGTCATCTTGTTATGATGAATATTTGTGCCAAGTGAGCTTCAATACATGTACAAAAAGTTACTACCAGGAAAAGAAAAAACCAATGTTTACTATTTGAACAGTTATTGTGACCTTGAATCGTAACTTTCAATGACTTTGCCAACTTGAAATGATTTGGAAATCCATCAATCTTATTTCATAAAGTATATATTGCAACAATTCATACATACGATTTTTTTTGGTCGAGCACAAAAGGAAAGAATGTTAGACAAAGTGCAAACGCATATTGCCTAAACATGTTTTCACCAAACTAGATTATTTAATTGATGTAGCCAAGTTACATTTTTACGTAGATTTATGTTCAGACCACTGAAAAAAATCTTTTATTGTTTGTTGTATTTACAGGACACACATTTTCCGGAAAAGGCGGTTTATCAGAAAACACCATTCTTAACATCCGTATACATAATGTCAGTAACAATTGTCAATTGATTTTAAGCAGGTTCATCAGGCATTGTGTACATTTCTTTTCTATAATTCTTGATGAGTTTCTCCAAAGTTCGTGTCAGGAACTATGATAGCACATGTTATAAGATCCATCAAACAATTCAGTTTTTGTTGACCATTGCAACAAACACCAGTGAACTTTTAGACAAGCATCTGAATGGAGAATTTTAAGTCATAGCTTCATCAATATGGTCATACAGGTATAAATCATACAGGTTTCGTATATCCATTATAAGTACAAATTTTAGAATGCAAAATGTAAAACTGTTACAGATCAAAAATAAAACAATATTTTTCTGACATATGTTAATAAGGAAAATATGTCATGACTTAAGAAGCGCTAAAATAATACTTTACAAATTTGATAGACAAAGACCTGTAAATTTCATTTAAAAACTTTTTCAGCAGATGAAACATATAACAACTCTTACACTTTGCATATGTTCCCTCTATGTTGATAATGTACACTAAGACTAAGTTTCGTTTGAGCTTGATTGAAACTGTGAGTACACCATGTACAGATGAAGGGGTCTCCGTGGCCGAGTGGTTAAGGTCGCTGACTTCAAACCACTTGCCCCTCACTGATGTGGGTTCGAGCCTCACTCGGGGCGTTTAATTATGTTAGGAAGCTATCAAGCTGGCTTACGGAAGGTTGGTGGTTCTACTTAGGTGCCCCCTCGTGACGAAATAATGCACGAAGGGGCACCTGGGGTCTTCCTCCCCCATCAAAGCTGAAAAGTTGCCATATGATCTGTAATTGTGTCGGTGCGACGTTAAACCGAACAAAACAAGTGAATGAAGTATTGCCATGCAACTTACTTTTGCATTGTATGAAAACCGTAGGAGAAAAAGAATACATAAAATACACAATTGATTGTAATAAGGGACATAACGCCAGTAGAAAAATAGTCATAAGGTAAAGGTTCCTTACATTTATGGTAATATTGTATGACATGTTCCGTGGGAATCGGTTGAAAACTCTGAAAAAATCAATATACATATTTATATATACACTAATCTAACTATCATAAAAGCTGCATTTTATCTTTAAAGGTCCAATACTAAGGAAAGTGAACATTTTAATTTCTTTTAAAAAGCACAGAAACTTATTCATTTTATTGGAAAATGAAAGTTGGTATGTAGAAATTCGAAATAAATCGCAGTATATGTACAATTTTTTTCTATGAAGTATGAAGAAAGTTAAAAAGACCTGGGGGGTCATTCTGTCGATTCATTGAAATTTCAATATAATACACATATATTCTTTGAGTTCCAAAGACCTTCTGTAAATTTTGACCTGCCAATCTTCAATATTTAGTGTCTTGCAGAAGTTTATGCACTGGCTATGAAAAAAATTGCCAACTCACTTTCCCTTAGTAATGGACCTTTAGAATTCAGTTGCCGACACTGTGTATTAAAACGAATTTGAGAAGTATATAAATTTAAATCAACCATTATAATTTGTTTAAAGATGCTAAATCTCACATTTATAATCAGAATACTGACATCTACCGTGAAACTAATGTTGATGGCAATGTAAGTCTTTTTTTTTTGCTATCATACATGGTCCCATAGTTACATTGGTTTATTTTTACATCTTCATCTGACATAAGTACAGAACAATTTAAAGCTGAGTATGATATGAGAAAATAAACACTTCTATTAGCTTTTTATGGAATCTTGACAAAGTTGAATTTAAGTATTTTAGAACTGTTCGTATCTCTACACATTTTTAGCTAATAAAGTTTTTATTATTATAAAAAATACTATAAATCAGCATGTATATTTGTAGGTCTACTGAACGTAGATCTGCTTAATAAGTACAAAATGTAGTTACAAAAATTCGTATCAGACACAAAAAAATGATCAATGTACCATTACGTTACTGTGCACAAAGACAACATTTCTTTAAAAGGTGCTGAAATTTACACTTTATTTTGTGAAGACAGTTTTATAAATCAAAGCCAATGGTAGTCATCGTCTTTGCAATGAAAACGCTGAGAATGGATGCAAAAACTAAACTGAAAATAGAGGAAAGGGCAATTTGAGTTTATAAGTTTTTAAAAACACTAAATTGATCATAGAGAAAATGTAACAATTAATATGCGAACATCCTACGGCGCTAATCACCATAATTTGTCTGTAGTGACTCTTCGGTCTTTCCGACAGGCAGTATCCCAAGGACAGTGCTTAATGAATATTAACCGGAGTTTACTTTTGTCGAATGCAATTATTAACTTCGACATAAAAAAGTATCTGCTAATTTTTTTATTCTGATTTTCCATTTATTAAAAAGTTGACATGATAGCCTATGAGTTTGTCTTTGTCAACAAGTGTATCCATTTGTTTAATAATTATAAAATCATTATAAGAAGACTGCTATTTGTATAGTGAAGGAAAAGTCAGCATATAATATGGCATCAAAGAATTAACGTTATAAATAACTAAATGATTAAGCATAAAAACTGATCAGATTTTCCAAAGAGTTGTTATAAGCGAAAGGGAAACAGTTATCACAGCATCACAGTGCCTGTACTTCTAGCAGTTAGACTGCTTGTCTTGGAAAGTCTTATCTTGACACTGGATATCTCCAGAGAAGTGCCTTTGTGGCTTCATGAAAGATCGAAAGGTTTTCAATTAACGATCATTTCTCTTAATTGGTTTCCTTAAAAGATAGCTATTAAGGAACAACTAATACAAGATAATAATTAAGGAACTCGCGGCCTATTGAATTCGTTTCACATGATGTCAATCCAAAGACTCAAATGATTTTTTGTCAGTACAAATTATTATGAAACAATTAGGTTCGTAGTGTAATAATGGACAAAAATTTTAGACATCACAATATAGATAAACTGTGAATCTTACGAGTGTTCCTGAATTCTGTGCTAGTAATAACCTGTTTACCGCAAGTAACTGCCGACTTCTCCAAATGAACCAGAGGTGGGGGACGAAATGACTTAAGACCATATATTTTATCAAATTTATGTAGATCTGTGTTCTTTCTGTTGAACTAAGCAGAAATTAGCTTATTTTACTTAAATCTGTTTTAACCTTAGTTTATGCGATAAATTCCTAGGTCAGTTTGCGATTTTTCCATCCAACATGAAATGGTGTTCCCGCCCGCTTAGCTCAATAGGTAAGGCGTCGGTCTACGAATCGTGGGGTCGTGAGTTCGAGCGGGGCGTTTGTTCTCCGTGACGATTTGATAAAAGACATTGTGTCTAAAACAATTCGTCCTCCACCTCTGATTCATGTGGGGAAGTTGGCAGTTACTTGCGGAGAAAAGGTTTGTAACTGTACAGAATCCAGGAACACTGCTTAGGTGAATAGCCCGCCGTTACATGACTGAAATACTGTTGAAAAACTGTGTTAAACCCAAAACAAACAAACAAACATGAGATGTTGGAGGAAGTCCCCCCTCCAAAAAATAGTTTTAGGCGTGGGAGGGAAACGACTTGCCGTAAGTTAAGTAGCGGTTTCAATACAACAATTGTTGCTTTATTTACATAAATGATTACTCTAATAACAGCACATTTCTTTTAAAAAGTATTTTAATATAATGTTATTAAAATACTCCGTTTATTATATCATTCCATTGCAGCCTTACTTGTATCAAATCAAGTTGAGCTGGGTACGGACTGCGTTTGGTGTTCTCGGTGCAGGGCTTTACATTTATTTGATAATTGATTTGTTTTCTCTATTATTTGTATCAAGCTGTAAGTGTTAGATAATAACCAAATTATACTATATATACAGAAGGTAAGCTTTTTATCAAATCGAGTCATCGGCCCGTTTTTATGCTTATATTCAGCATAACTGAATGAAGGATTTGAGAAGTAGGTGTACTGGTATACTACCATCCAGTTACGAAAAAAGAAAATTTGATTTAAAAAGAGTCTCTTTGGGTTTTTATAATGCAATAGCTTGTTCTCAGCTTGACATGCATTTGCAATTGCTGGCACAGAAAACAATGTAAAACAGCCTCCATGGAATTCAAAAGCTTTGCTCTTTTCCATTGTTTCTAAACAAAAATCCTGTGCTTATACCGACCCGTCGAGACGTGCCGGAATAAATAAGATCCTTTAACCCTTACCCTGCTAAATTTCTATAATGAACTTGTCCATCTTTCAATTTGGACAGTACCATTAACTGTTAAAAGGGTTGATTACTAAAACTATTCTGAATGAATGGCGAACAGTGCAGACCATGATCAGACTGCACGGATGTGCAGGCTGATCTTGGTCTGCACTGGTCGCAAAGGCAGAATCACTTGCCGCCAGCAGGCTAAAGGTTAACAGATATTCTATTTTATGCAGTCCTTCCACGTTTTCTGGACAATCTCTTATCTTAGTTGTCACTAAAGCAATAAGGTATAGGTCCGGTTTCTTCCTAATTTAGCGTAATCATTTCCTGTCGTCTAGTGTAGCAACATTAGCTTTTTAGCTGATTTATGTTGATGTCAAGTTAAATGTTGATGCCCCACTGTGTTCCTTAATTTGTTCGTTTTGTCGTCGTGTGTTTGCTCTCTCTCTCTCTCTCTCTCTCTCTCTCTCTCTCTCTCTCTCTATCTGTGACCTGCAGTTTGCAGGCTGCGTTTTAGGAACTTGGCATTCCGTGTTGGATATTTATCCTTGCTCTTTATTTATTTCCTAGAACAGATAGTGATTAACAACAATTGCGATTACGTGTTGTAATATTTTCTGGTCCTTTGGGATCATGGAGTTCCGCTTGAGCCGGTGCTATGAGGCGTGAGGGGTGTGCACTTTCCATTATCTCTCATGAACAGACTCAGTCAAACCGCGTTTTCTATTATTTTGCCTGATTGCATTCATTTCTTCCAAAGGATCTTCTTATAGATTTTGTTATCTATGGAAGGGCTGCTACATTTTTATCTATGGATGGGCTGTTGCATTCAGTAGAACATTGCAATAAGTTTTTTCAACATATTAAACTATTTGTAGTATACCACATTTCATTTCTATGTTTTGTTTAACCAGTTCATCATTTTATTTACAAATATTATCTACTTCTGAATAATACTGGTTTTGTGTCTTATCGTCAACACAAATGACAATGTATTAGCTTTTTAAAGATGTTCTAATGTTTTAATCGTGTTTGGATCTTATATTTTTTAAATAATCATTGTGTTTTCTTGGAAAATGTCCTGCTGTAAAAGAATTATGAAAACATATTCAATTCGGATATGTATCAATGCATCGATTACACTAGCAATATAGAACTAAGAACACTTAGCTTCGGTGTAAGCACTGAAAAAAAGCTACATTTTTCCTAATTTCTATTTTTTTATGATTGCTACATACATGTTCAGCTCATTAATGACTAACAACAACAGACAGAAAGAGCAAATGACAGAAAGTGTACTTTGCTATATCTAAAGCATGACAAGTGTTTGAATATTCAATGAAACGAAGTTGTGTCTTATGTTTTAAGCAGTCCTTCATTGTATGCGCATACATGAACCGCGTTAAGGGGAGCGTTGTCTAGTGGTTATGTGTCGGTCGCTCAACCGAGGGTCGTAGGTTCGAGCTTCTTTGGAGTCACGGCCATAACTTCTCATATGACACCAGTACTGGTTTTGCCAGGAAGCGGACTCGAGAGTGGTTTAAATAAGCTTTAAGCTTTCATCACAATCGAGCTAAGATGAATAAGTATAAATTACCCAAGTTCTGTTTGCCATAACTGTGTTTAGTCATATGCATATACCATATATACTATTTCAGGTACGTTAACGATTCAAACTTTTATCTTGTATAATCTTGTATTGATTGTAAGAATTAAACAGGACAAAAATTAAATACTTTAAAATGTGCTGTAACGTTAGCCTTAATACTACCGCATTTGGGCATATTTCATTCTGCTCTTCTATGTACTCTATTTAATTATATCCCTGTGTACTTGACTAACACATAACTTAACGTGTTTAGCCACAGTATATCAGATTTGTTATATTAAGTCCCGAATAGAATATAGATTGACATACATAAATAAATATTCAATATAAAAGGGTCATGAAGCAAGCGACATTAACTTCTATTAAATACTTTAAATACATGTTACATAAATTAAATTAGTCTTCTTAAGACTTCTTATTAAAATTTTCTCTTCATCTGTAAATGTTATTTTGGACTTACAACAAAACAAATGTGAGTAGGATGAAAGCAGTTTTTAAATCCATACATAAATGTTAGCAAACTAATTGATAACATTAATCACCCTGTATAACATATAAAAATGGAAATGTCACATAACGCCGCAGCTGTCTTATGTCGGGAAATTTCAAGTTATCATGTCAGAGTGTGATGCTAACTTGTCAAGACATTGTCTTAATATGTTAAAACACTATGTTATCATGTCAAAGTGGGGTGTTTATTTGTCAAAACAGTGTCTTATCATGTTAACAAGCCACCTTATCATGTCAATCTGTGATGTTAACTTGTTCAAATAGTGTCTTATTATGTCAAAAAGCTATGTTATCATGTCAAAATACAGTATGATCTTGTCTGCAGAGCGTGCTATTATGTTAAAAAGCTAGACAAGATCAAATAATACATAAAAAAATAACATAGCTTTTTGACATACTAAGACACTATTTTCACAAGTAAACATCACACTTTGACATGATAAGATGCCTAGTTTACGTGATAAGATACTATTTGGACAAGTTAAGATCATACTTCGACAGGACAACATAGCTTCTTAACATATTAACAATGACAATTAAAATGCACCGATTACGAAGAAATAGTTGTTGCTTGACAGTGTCATACTTACGATTTGATGCAAACGTGCTCAGGGGTCGCTTTGTCCAAAATTTTACCATTTTTGATGGAAATTCTACAAAAACGGCAGTCCCTCGTCAAACTGTACAGAAGTGTTTACATTAATGACAAAGAATTGCACTGAACAAGTGTTTGTGGTTGGAAGAGTACACATGATGGCTCCTGTCTCACTGGTTGTTTTCAGTCAAACGTGAAAAATATGGGAAAACTCATTAGATGACAGCGTAAATGTAGTCAGCCGGTCATATTTATCTACCGTTTCTTCGACGAATCCTCCACCGCCGCGGCGTTAGAACCACCGCTTCTACGAAATATATGGCTAGTGTGTTACATTTATTCGTATATTGAAATGTATAATTCGGTATGGATTTTCATTCTATTCAGTTCCCCTCTCATTTGAATTAGACTTGAGATTATTATTATCCCAGTATTAAGGTAGTTTTGAATGTTTGATAAACCGTAGATTATGGCATAACGTCATCTGTCCGGAATATCTGTATCGAATGAAGCCTAAACCAGACATACGAAATACAAATTCGCTTGAAATGCGGTTCTTTTTAAAGAGTTAAATTTAACTGTAACTCACACAAGCTGTGACATTTGTATAAGATACATAGGCTTGTGAATGAAAATCATCTAAACGAAACAAAGATTCCAGTTAGAAATGGGTACATTTTTCCAAGGTTTGACATTTCATTTCATCAATAGCCTTTGAATCCTTTGGGTAATGAATACGTCGGTTGTGCCGAGTTTACTTTAAAGGGTTGTTTACAGGCTTAGGTAGTATTAACATGTGAAGGCAAACCCTATTGCTTCCCAGTCTAGTCTGTACCAATTATGTCCCCAAATCGCATTCAATCGCAATCTTTTCCCGACACCATCTAATAACAGTGTATGCGTTTTATTACTCTTTATCTATAAAGCTGGGCAGACAGGGAATATATTGCATCTGTTGTTTTGTTACAAAATCAAATTGTTGATCATAAAATAATGAATTTACAATTGCTTATCTGCTCAGTGTATCTGCTAGACGACGCGGAAATTATTTAGATTTAAGCTACTGAGTGTACATTCGAGCAAATTTTCAAATTTAGCGCACGTTAAAGAATATTTGTGACCTAGCATCAAATTTATTTCTCGCATTTAAGCAATATAAAGCTTGCAACAAATATAGCGTATTTCAAGTAAGGTAAAGGTTTTGTTTATTATAGTGTCACTCCTATTGAAAGGGCCAGCCAATTTGGCTTATGAGACACCTCTATTGTGCGTACCAACTACCTCCCAACTCCTATGCCAGGCGCCAGGCGGATAGATATCGGTAGCCATTCATTTAATTAGCTCGCGGCTCCCGAACCGGCCTTTTCGGAACGAATCCCATGACAAACATCCCCCGGAAGAACGCTCCCCATGGAGCTCGACCCTCCGAACTCCCGATCCCGAGGCGGACGCCATAACAACCGGGCCACGGTGACCGTTTATGTATGTCAAGTATGTTGTTTCTATTCTACAACGAAGACAATCCTTGGGGAAAAAGGCTCTATTAACATTTAGAGATATGAGAAAACACCAACAACAACCTTTCTCCTTTTTGCCAGTATTCTTCATGTAGTGAATATATTACACCACCGATATCAATGACCGCTCTTCTCCTACATTTGTTGTATTTGTAACTAAACAAGTTTGCTAAACCTGATTGGACTTATTAATTCTAGTGCTTTGTTAGCGATGGAATTATATTATTTTAATATGAGCAGATATAGGTGGTAATCTCGGACGAAAACTTGTACGTAAAGCTTAGAGGTCGAGGTCACGATACGAGTTAGATACTAGTATTGGTTTTCAGCTGTTAAATACCGAAGTTACTACCTAGGATTATAAAAAAACAGTTACAGTACATCACTGTGTACAGAATTAATATCAACTGCAGATAAATAGAAACTATCAAATTGTTGATGCATTTTCGTTTGTTGTATTTGAAATAGACAAGTACACCAGGTCCTGCAGGCGTACTTGTAAATTTAGTAATATACTTTGTATGCTAACATTAAAAAGTTGTTAAATTCAACACCCGCACCTAAACGTACATGTAGAATATCCTTATGAAGTGTAAACCGCACATTCACTGACCAATTTAGGAGAAAAAAAATATTTACTTCTTATGAACATTCAATGTTTGTCTTCCTTCACGTGCATGCAAATTGTAACCCAGAACCAAGATAAAGTGACATCAACAAAGCTGAAGTTAATTAGGGGTTGACATTATTCTTGCGTCTTGTCCACAAACAATAATTTCATAGATAATTCATGCATACTCAAGTACGCCAAATTTCCATAGTTCAAGTTTCGATGATTGCAAAGACGTGTGTGATGACATGATTCTTAGAGAGCTTTCGGTAAGTAGATTGTTATCAATAAAACAACATTTTTTTTTTTTGCCAAAACGGAAAGCTAAAATTAGCGACTTTATAAACAATTAGGTGATGTAAAATAACCTATTAGAAATGAATATTTTCAGCAATTTTAGTCGTATTCATTACATCGTCTTCCACTTAACGTTTTATACTGAGCAAAACTTTACGGTGGTTCGTCCTTTGCAAAATCCGGATATAATTACCAGAGTCTTTAATAATGTCAATTTTATGGCCAAAAATGTATTTTTTCCTGTGTAGAATTCGAGCTAATTATTACTATCGAACATGCAAATATTTCTGTTATGCTGATCAAGATATAAAAAAAAGTTTATAAAGGTTATACGTTTTTGACCATTACTAAAAAAATCAAAATATCTAAAGAATAAGAGTTCTTATTACCGTCCCTAATTTCTTTAGAACGCTGTAATATCAATGGAATTATGTTATATTTAAGGAGAAATAAAAAAGCCCTGGTATGAAAAAGATAGTTCTAATAGTAGTAAGTTGTGAATACACTCGGGTACAATTGACGTTTATAAAAATCAATTAAATGGTCCTTGTTACCAATATAGAGATTCGGAATTAGCTTTATTATATTATATGGTCATTTGGAGTAATGGTGTCTATTTTATTAGTATACTAAAATTCTGCTTAAGCCCGTACTAGGGGCCGTGAAAATTGTTGAGCATTTCTTTACATCTCAAGAACTAATAAAACTAATATTTTGTTTGGTTGTGTCTATGCTTCCAAAGGATCGTCTAATATATTTTATTCATAATAAAACAACGCCATTCGAAATAATTGAACTATCGTTTGTAAACCAAACTATACACGAGTTACGCTGAATCAATGGTTAAGTTAGATTACACGGGAATGTTTAGCAAAATGCACACAATACTTCAAGGGCACCAAGAATGATTCATTATACTCATTAGTATATTGCTATTTCAAACAATTAACAGACAGGTTGTATTTTATTACATTATCGAAATATTAGAGTAAAATATATCTGGTATTGTCACAGTGAAAAATATCAAATATATTTTTCAGTGGTAAGAAACTATAAAATGGGTAAATTGATGTCTTGTTCTTCGGATTTTTTTTTTCAAAAATATTTGGGGCGAGCGAGCGAAAAAAAGAATAAAATATTTTTTTTTCAAATCATCATTTATTGAAGCGAGCGAAGAGCGATGAAATAATAAAAATGAAATAATCACTTGTGTCATGTTTATCACCTGTCCAATTGCAAATCAAGTGTATTTCTATTCATAAGCCGGAAAAACAAATGTGTGTGAAGTAACATTCAGACAGCATTGTCTTTGGAGTATTGAATGTGATGCATACAATAAAAAGTAAGAAATATATCAGCGCTTTTATTATTCTGAAATGTCTTATTTATCCCATATCACTTAACAATTTTCTCTGCTCGTGACATTAGACCTTTTAACCCTTGAAGTGCTGAACAACAAATGCAGATCACACAGCACTCTATTGAACCTGTTAATCTGAGGTGGTACTTTTCGGTGCCAAGTCTGCAGGCTGGGTTTTACTGTCAGAAATCAAATGAAAATCCAGCACTTTGAGAGTTTGACTTTACAAAGTAAACAAAAACAAATGTTGACATATAAGCAAATGTCTAGAATTCCTGATGTATTGACATGTACCATCTTTAATATCACTCAAACCAAATAAAGAATTGTAGAACAATCAACAAAAACAAAAACCTGCGTTTGAGAAACACACATAACCAAATCAACAAAAATTCTTATTTTCAAAATAAAATAAGTCATCAAATGTCTTTTTTATTGACTAGAATAACAAAATATATAGTTTAAACATCGAAATTCATTATTTTTCTATGTATTTCCGTGATTTAGGATGTCTTTCGGTATCATGCTACATTGCGCATAACAGAAAGACACTTTAATCACCATTAAAATCTTATTTGCAAAATCTAATTAATGATCAAATGCATTTTATTTAATATATTTAGTCATAAAATATATCTTAAACATCTTTTTTACTTTCTTTTTTATGTTTTTATAATGGTTTTTGGAGTATTTCGGTATCTTTCGGTGTTTTTCTGTTTTTCGGTGTCTTTCGGTATTTATATACACCGCCCGGCGGGTTTTACACGACTGTATCTATGGAAAGATTCATCTTATTGTATAGCGCAGCAGCCCTAACATCTCTGTAAAACTACAGCTCGGGGAAATCTCAACAGCTGTTGCTGAAAATACCTGCCGTTCGTCATCTGGGCATGAGATTAAAAAAAAGTCACAGGGGGCTGCCATTTTGTTATGCCCGATTTTTAAAGTGATCGAATATTACAAAATTTAATCGAATAAACTCATACTACCGGGATAGGTATCCCTTCTGTGCGGTAGGGAGACTACGTAGTCGGATGGGTGACTGTATTAGAGAACATGTTCTTCCGTTGCTCCGATAAATTACAAGCAAGCTACGTTTAAACTTCGGAATTTCCACTTTACTTTTCGTTCCTACTGATTTCGACCCAGCGCAAAAAATACGCCAGGTGCGGGCGGTCAAAAAAAAATAAAATATTTTTTTTCATTTCCCGTTAAATTGGTGCGGGAAGTCCGACGAACAGGTAATCAGTTTGGTGTGGCCCAAACATGAAATAAAAAGAAACCTTCTTTGCTTTATATGTAGGATCAAAATCTCTTTCACTCATGAACACAATATCGTGCATTTCCACTAATGTTGGCTATGCGACTCGTGAAAATATTATATATGTGGTTCATTCATGAAAGATATTATTTAAATTATCTTAAACTGAAACAAACAAATTTCCTTATTATAAAAGTGATGAAATCATTAATTCAAACAAATATAAGATTATTAAAATAACGTTTACAACAATGGCAGTGATTAACAAAAGGTTGTTTTAACTTTTGAATTTTAGAAATTAAAAGCATTTATGAAATATCTTTTTGTTTGTACTAATTTGTTTCAGCTTGATTAATATGAAAGCTTTAAGTTTGTTGGAAATACTCTCAAGTCCGCGTCATGGTAAATCTATAAATGAGAAGACGTACTCATCTACCTTTATGATGCAGGAACCAAAGACATCAGGGTTTAGCGGCCAACACCTTAACCACCACTTCTCTCATACCTTTTATAACGGCTTTGTCGATAAATGAAATTTTTTAGATATCTTTTTTTGGAAAATATAAGATTTTACCATAGCCTCATTTATGATATATTTTCTACAGCTGCGAATGCATACTTTCAGGCAGATGATTGACCTTTATTTTAGATAAATATTACTCTGATTTACTGCATGTGAAACAGTATAGCTGAATTCAAACTTGGTTTTAAAAGTCATAATTTTGATATAATAACATTGATAAAATACATATACATATATAGGTCGCATGCAGTTGAATAAAACCTCTTTAGGAGCATAAAACAAAACAAAATAAAGGCAACTTCCGTTTGACTGAGCTTGTCCATTCGAGGCAAAAGTATATCCTCTCTTTACTCTATGAAACATTTCTTTTTTGCTTAATCCTGTTATTCAGTTTAATATGAAAATAATGGTTACCTTTTGTGGTGGTATTCTGTAGATATAAGGATTGAATAAAGACTCCTAGTCATTTTTTGGATAATTATGACAATAATGTTATCATATTTACGTTTAAAGAGTCGTTATGTTCCGAGTAGACATACCGTATTCTTCGTTTAAGTTTTTTTTTTTTTTGATCTGCGAATGAATTGACGAATGATATATTCAAAAATTAGAGTACCATTATCTCTAGCGACACATATGAACTATTTTCACCACCCAATTTTGTTACAAATACAAAGTATTGTTTATACAGCATCAAAGAAAGACCTATATAAGATATGAGGCAAATTTTGATAGACATGCAGTTACTGGGTCCAATGTTTGCACGTTTACACTACAAAGACCCATTGAATAACTGCTAGACAATAAGCAAATAAAGATATTTGTCTGTATCCGAAATACTAATGAAATATGCCGTGTCAGAAGACAATCTTGAAGATGTATTTACCAGGAAATTGTAACAGATTTTGTAAAGTGAGCTAAGGAAGCAGATTAAACACAGTTTTGCTTCTATTTGCGTGACATTGACGTTTCTATTCATTTCAATATCATAAACACATGATACACATGGTCATTAGTTCCGAACCACGGGACGATTCTAAAGATTTGTTTGTTGATAAATCTTTCGCGATTACAAAAAGTGTATTTCAGAATGGTACAAATGTATATGGCGAAGGCATACACATATCTTAAACCACAAAGACAAGAATCCAATAGGAATAACAACGTTCCTGGAACGCTTCCTCCTTAAACAAAACCTCAAAGCAGCGTATGTGTATATGTATGTGTATATAATAGATATGTAAAACATAGATAAAAACAAAAATAAAAATAAACAAAATAGACAATAAAGACAAAACAAACACAGTGGGACAAACCCTCACTCTTTTTAGAAAACTCTGTATTATTCGGTTCCAAATGCAAAAGACATTAAACTGGTTGACACATGTCTAGAATTCGAATTAGTTTACATATTCAAGAAATAGATAAAGCGAAGAACTAACTCCAGAAATATACTTTTTACTTAAAAACTAACATGTTTCGTCCATTGGACTTCATCAGAGTATAATAACAAAACAGTATGACGTCACATGAAAGTACGACGTCAATGACGACGTCAAAAGACGTTACCCATTTTGGCGTAATATTCAC
Source organism: Mercenaria mercenaria (assembly GCF_021730395.1). Classification (NCBI taxonomy): domain Eukaryota; kingdom Metazoa; phylum Mollusca; class Bivalvia; order Venerida; family Veneridae; genus Mercenaria; species Mercenaria mercenaria. The sequence goes on from NC_069368.1 coordinate 14,734,326, forward strand.
ATATAGTATAGGATCAAAAATAGATACTTATTCCCTGCAAAAATTGCACAGCAAAAATAATATTAATAAAGACAAGGAAACTAACTAATATGCAAAAATACATTAGGAAGAATCTGTGTGATAAAAATGAAAGACTAAAATAATATTTTAGCATTCATGCCATTAAGCCAGGCTGTATTCAATGTATGAATCCAACGAGTCTCTTTCAAGAGCCTAATCCAGTCATTTTTTACTAAGTCGATTGGCATGAAAGAAAAATCACTAACAGAGTGATTGTCAGAATTGAAATTTTCAGACACATTTGTGGAGTATCAGGAAAATGTCTGATATTAAATTTATGGCTGTTCATTCTTTGTGAACATTTCTGATGTGTTTGTCCCACACATTGTAACTTACACTTTTTGCATGTGATTAAATTGATAACATTTCCAAACATGCAGTTAAGCTTTTGTCTAACATCGTAAGCTTTTAAAGTTTGAGAGCTTGTAAACTGTGCAGATTCAGCGATATTAGCGCAATGAGAACACCGTGTTCTATTACATTTAAGAACACCACCATTTACATCCGAAGACATCAGGCTACTGTGAACCAAGATATCACTAAGATTTGTAGGTCGCTTGTAAGCAATAATTGGTTTGCATTTAACCAGGTTTCGTACACTGCTTTTCTCAGATAGTTCAAAAAGCCCCCAATATTTATTAAGGATCTGACCAATGTTTGGTAGGGATGGGTTGTATACGCAAACAAAGGGGATAATATCATCTGTGTTCTCCCTGTGATTGGTCATGGTTTCTTCGGTTGACAATGCTGATGCTTTAGCTAAAGCATCATCAAGGATATGACTTGGATAATTACGATTTTGGAAATATGTTCGCAATTTCTCCAATTCATTTGTGAACAAATCATCATTAGAAGTGAGACGCCTGTATCGCTTAGCTTGGCTATACGGGATCCCTTTCTTGCATGAAAGAGGGTGACAGGATGAAAATTCATATTCAAAATACATATTCAAAGAAGTATTCACAGTTATGTTAAGATGAACTTTGATATCGTAACATGACAACTCAAAGAAATGGATTGACAATAATGAAAACTTTAAACTATTTTTAAGGCTGTAAAACATTCAGTAATCCATTAGTGCGTAGTTTTAAACATTCCATTTATTGTTTAATCGATTTTGTTTTACAAAATCAGTCCTTTAAATTAAATAGAAATGGAAGATGAAAATAGTTGTTCTCGATTTTACCAATTGAACCAGGATTGATCAATGCAGGTCGGAATATCATTCACATAACAAAGAAAAAAAGTGGATCTAAGATACTACCCTGAGAAACTTCACATAAAATATTCATAGGTTCTGATATACATGTTAATTTAACAATTTGTTGTCCATTTGCCAAGTTTAACAAAAAACAACTTGCGCATAAGACTCCCATTTCTGATAACGTTTCATATAAAATGTTGTAATCTACGGTATCAAACGCCTTCTGCAGATCTAATACGACCATCCAAGTATAAAGTATTGCTTTATATAATGTGAAAAATGACATTTGATTTAAGCATATAGATAAGAAGGAAAGTCGCATGCTCGAAAGTTTGGTCAGTGAATATTACCGTTATACTCTTTAAAAGCCGGAACGATGTTTAAACTTTATAATCACAAAAATAAAAATTATCTTCAAATATTTAATAACGTATTAATCTAGTAGCAGAAAGATGAATGACATCCTTGTGTATCGTTCTAGCGACGGGAAATATCTTAGATTTCGTCTAAACTTTAAAAGACACGATTCAAATTCATTTTTACACTAACTACACAATTGTAGGCATAGTTTTACTGGTAGGGTTTATGATATCATTGTAAAGTAATAAAAATTTGAACAGCATTCTAATGTTCTTTCTTGAAATAGTATGCGGGTTTAAATAATTTAAGCATTGCATGCAAAAGTGCGAATACAAATAACTTCAAGACGTGTTTTGTAAATTGATGCTTCTGTTATAAGTTGCCGCTTTTGACATGAAAAGTCGAAGCTGTTTATCAGAATTACTTAATTGTATTTACGTATCATATTGTACATTTTACTGCTAAAATGATTGTTTTGGCTATTTTTTCATCTACACAAAATTCTCTAAAAAGATCATTACGGTCGTTTGTTTTAGCGCAATTTTAGTCAGATATGTGTTTAATGCCGTCATATTAACTTGAATCTACAATAATGCCACACCTGAATCGTTCGGATGTGATTCAGAAAGTGTTTAATTGCTTAAATGTTACTTGACCTGTTGATCAAAGCATATTATTTGAGAAGAATTCATTTTTAACGTTTGAAAGAAGTGCCTTTATTACCAAATCGATAGCCAGTAATAGAAAAAATAGAAAAAAGCTAATGTTATCTATACATTCTAATTTTTTTTAATTAAATGCTACTATTAAAAACCTTGTGTACAGACACAAAAGGTGTAAAACACATTACACGCTTTCAAGAATATAAGCCAGGGTATATTCACTTTTTCAATTCTGGAAATCATTGCAAATATTACTTATATATTTACGTTTGCTCTAAGCGCACGTAGTAGAGCGATTGAAAATTAACACGTGTCAGAAATGCTCGTAAGAATACCATTAAGGTAGGTAGGTAGGTAGGTAGGTAGGTAGGTATGAGTATACGTAAATGTAAACTGCCCTTATACATATGAAGAATGATTCAACAGGCAACTTTATGATACTCCCTCGCCTGTTTTCGAATTAAGACAATTTGACGTCAGCGTAACAGTAGTTCATTATGATCCAAAATTGTTACCACGCCTGTTCCAAAATGAGATTCATTATACAATAATACTCAAGTATGCCAAATTTCCATTGTTTCGAAGATTGTGAAGACATGTGCACTAACGCGACTCTCAGTGGCCTGGTTGTAAAAAGAAAGGACAAAATATACAATTGCTTGCTTGGAACCACAACGCTAATTTTCTAACATTCTTATATTCTAAGATTCTTATTATTTTATTATTTTCTAATATTCTTATATATAAAGTTTCTTAATGAACGAAATGTACCAAACATATCAACTGCTGTAAATCAATATATATGTTTTCAGGTGAAACTATTTCCTGTTTCATGATAGTGCTACTTAGTATCCACCACTTATATTTATCGAATATTTCTTCCGGTGATATACTCACATCATACCCTTGTATTTTGGGGTGATTTATGATCAGTTTAAGTTTCTACGTAAAAATATACTGTTTCAATGGAATACCAACTGCCCTGATATGTCTATTTAGCTTCACTATTTGACTACTGTTTGAATCTTTATTATGTTAACTAACGTAAAACTTGTATATCTAATAAATTATATTTAATCTGGTGAAATAAATAATTTATCGCAATCAGACATCAGATAAAAGATATAAATATTTGTTCTATATTCTACTAATTCTAAAAAATAGTCATAACAACGATGTAAACGAAATAAAATAAGACCCGTGTTAACTTTGCTGGTCTTTCTGCTATTTTTTTTTTAGTTTTTGATTTGTTTTGTTGTTCATGTATACTGCATCACATACACCATAATTTGTTTTAAGAATTCGAATAAAAGTATTTAAAGGTATTTGCAGGACATGGATTGTTGATTAAATATGTTACGAAATACTATTTACTATGTAAATTACTGTTTTGTCATGAACTGTATTATTATTGATCTTAATTGTGATAATCATAATGCACTATAATTGTCTGATATCTTTTTAAGTAGTATCAAAATATAGTTTCATATACGGCTATGACATTTCTTTAATTGTTGTTGATAACGTACAATGAAGTCAAATCTGGTTTTGCATGGGAACCTAATTTACTAGACTGCGGAATACCTCCGCATTAGGAAACGTTCATACAAGCAAAATATGGAGTCAAAGATGACAAGCTAGTTATTAAAAGGTCGGGCTTATTGATCACGCCGTTAAGCATGATTTACGTCATGTGCAGTACATTTTGATTAACTGCCCATTTTATAAGCACTGCAGACACATCCGTTGCCTGCATCTAACACTATACTAGTAATTATGATTTCTCATGTCTTCAAACCTTAACTGGAATGATTTGTAATTTGTACACATACTATTTCATACAAAAACAGCTTGGGAGAGATTATTCATTACGTATATACGAGAATTAAGAACGATTTTCTTTTTACTAAAGTCGGTTTAATTTTATAATCGATTAAAGGTTATCAGAAGTATAACATTTATGATAGTTTATAAGTTTCCTAAATGGAATATATATATTTCTATGGGGCTTACATTGCAATACAGCTATAAAGAAATTCTCTCAATTTTTGTTATTAGTTTGATAATTGGCTATGCACATAACAAATCCTAAATTTGAATTGTCCGATTTAGATACATAATATATTTGCGTTTGGGAGTATGAAAGAATCGCACATATAATTGCTAGTATGTTAAGAAAGTACTTGACCTGTTCCTAAAAGCATGTTACATTTTTAAATTATTTAAATTGTTCGTCACGTCATTATATATCTCAGCGAAATCCTTCATAAACACCTTCATCCTTCATGGTATATATCGATTGTGGACGAAATACATGGAGTCAATATATTACAACTACATGTTTGAATACACTTGGTATATAAGCAACTTTTAGACAATGTATGATTTCACTATTTCACTAGTTGTATCACCACTAGTTCTCTTCAATATGACAGTAATTGTTGTTTGTTTCATATGGAACAATTCCTAACGAATGTTTATTGTGCGTTTCAGAAATGTCTTTTGCTTTTACAAACGTCCGACATGTGTTACCATCGATACTGTTTGGATCATAAATATTCACTATAAGCAACAAATAAAGAATAACGCTATACGATGGTTATCATTTTCCCTCCGGACCGATAAGTGCGTTAAACCAAAGACAATTTATCGCAATGTTTAAATAGTTTTATACTGGGAAATTGTATTAGACATCTTGCCAAACTTTGATTGAAAAGCAATTTCTGTGTCCGGTGTTTGATCACCGAAATGACAAGGACACATTGAAAAGCGTCTGGACAATAAGCCAATATTGATAGTCCCATCGTAGAAGAAGACAGTATAAGAAAAAATACCAGTCAATAGTCTGCAGACAAAATTTGTACTTGTGAAAAATTATTTTTGTTGCCCTATTATAAACTTCGAACCTTAGGCAATGGTTTTTAGAATTAACCAGAAAGCCATTCAATAAGTGTATTATACTGAAGATGCATATGTCAGAAATATTGCGACGGATTTCAAGCATGTAAACTGATAGACAAAACTATACTGTTTTAGATTTGAAGCTTATGTCATTTAAACAACACATTGTAATCTAATCATACTGAAACAAAAGATCACAGAAATATCGACTCTGTAATGATGTAACTAATTGTATTTATATATTTTGCCAGTAACAAAGATCAATAGTCGTTTTTAGAGAAACTCTGTTTTAAGTTGGAAACATTGTCAGGTGTTTTTCTAAGAAGAATTTGTTTTCTAGTTAGATATGAGGAATGCCCTTAAAATACCGCCTTTCGCTATATTATCGGTATTTGTTACTACGTTCCAAAAACGCAACCTCCTCAAAACGAAACTCACAGCACACAGATGTGCACATAACCAACACACACACTCACATAGAAAGCAAACACAACGAACAAATAAATATATATTAATAAATATTCAGTAAAATCCTTGTGCAGGTATAGAATATATAAAAGTTCAATTTCCAAGGAAAAACAGCAGTAGACTTCTGAGTTTTTTCAATACTTCTACTTCTTCACTGCAACCGCTTTTAATTGTACATATCTTCAGGCAAATTACATTTTGAAATAACACAATGACGTAACGTCATAACAAGAAAAAAATGTATAATACATCTCAAGAATACCATGTGTATTACTGAAAAAACTCAGAAGTCTACTGCTTTTACCAATGTCAACAGTACAGTTTTACTCCTGAAGATCCCGTAAACGGGTGAAACCGGTCGAGTTACATTATTTTATACTAATTAATTGGATTAGAATTATTAAATATGTAAAAAATAAAGGCATCTTTATTCATCTTTTTTTCCCGGTATATATACGTGAGACACGTTTATTGACTACTACTCAAACACGGACCAAATTCTGATTAATACAAAAGTCATCAGCATTTCGTTGAATATGTTTATTCTATAATATAAGCGTCATTTTACAACGGAATAGAATCTGTATGCAATATTGGAGTATTTGAGTCACTACCTGCATATTCGCCTACATCTACACAACTTTCTTTTCACATTTGTCTAGTGACTCGTACAATTATAAATATATGCAAAATGAAAATACCATTTCTTCTCGTACATCGAACATAATAAAACAGAGAGTTGTGATGAGGTCCAACTCAAGTATGTAGATCTTATTCATACTGAACTTGTCACAAACATACACCGTAAAGGTAAATATCCCGTTTGCTCAGAGCACAGCAAACACATTGCAAAGTATTCTTGCAAGAAGTAAAAAACAGCAGTGGAACGAAAGAGCATCGTATAGTTTCAAAATCCAACAACAAGTATATTACTTTATGAAAAAGTGCCGCTATAATAGTTAAAAATATCTATAAGCAGATCCTTTGGTAAGTAAAGCAACATGAAACTAGTAGCAGATTAGCAGAAAGGTAACGAATTGTGTGGCATCCCCTTACGGCTCCTCGCCGGCCTTCAGCGGAATCCTATTACAAAAAATGAAATTAAACTCAAAAGACTCCATTCTCCCAAAATTCCAGAAAATACAACAATGCTGAATACAAGTATGGGAAGCCATTTACAGCAGCCTAACGATACTTAAAATATTTTTTCTGTGATAGTTAAAAAGTGATCAGAAAATCATTCGAAATACTTCGTCTGCCCACAGCTTGAATACTACTCAAACAACTGGCAGCAGTGGCACAAATCAGCCACAGACAAAATTGAGAGAGTGCAATTACCAGCAGCTCTGAACAGCTGCATTATGTTTTGTCAAACAATGCATTGTCACCCAAACGCTTTCAGAATACAACTGATAATCATTTGAACAACGCCGTATCAAAACCTCTCCCATACTACAAATGTATAAGTATTACTGTATTGCAGTTGAAATTAACCATATGAAATCTGAACCATTTAGATCCTAGAATCACACACGGTACAATGTAAACTCAGTTTTTCAAAGAATCATGCGTTCCTGGAAAGGTCTCTCTAAGAACATAATTCCAGTCTCAGTTTGACCTTATTCACTGGTAATCTTTTATTTTTAGTTTTAGTAAGTAATAGTTCGTACCTTTGCACCTAATGAACTTTCTCATCCGTTATCCGTCTGTCTTAGACATAGCATAGGCTTTCGCGGAACCAATTACAAAGAAAGATACTGAATTGGATCCTAATTCCAAATGATCAGATCCAATAAGACATTTAAACCTAGTGGGTAATTTTTTTAACACTTGCAAAAGGAATGGTGTATAAATAGCAGAAAGCCGCTTATTGGAATTCATTTAGATAAGTAATTAAAATCATAACTCACCCTAAATAAAAAAGCATGGAAAATAACAATTTATGTATATTTATTTCATGGTTCTGTATAAATGCACAGATAATAAATTTCCTTGTAATATCAGCTTACCCTTTACATACAGACGTCTGATTGGCTCATTTTCAATGATATTGCTACCACACCATTTTAATACAGGTATGTCAGGTAATACACATAATTATTTTTGTCTGAATTACCCAGGTATATCAGAAAAGTACTGATATTTTTAAGTTATTAGCTTTGTATCAAGAAATATCGCGCAACTTTAGGAGCGCAATATTCTTCCGCTAAAGTGTTTACAAATAGATACTTAGGTAGCAATGATTATATATTTGGGGTATTAATGTGGTTAAAATCTCTGAAACTGTTCCTAGTCAGCTACTTCAACATCATTAAGAGACAAGCACTGCGCTTGTAAAATAACTTTATGTTTGGCAGAAGAGTTGAAAATCAAGAAAAAAAGGGGTTTTGTTGTTTCGTCTGTAGTTGAAATATTATCGGTGAAATTGTCCTTCATTGAGTTATTTCTGAAATAAATACAGTCTAAATGCACCACTGTGTTCAATTTTCGCACCAGAATGCATACACAGTTACATGAATATGAATGTTTACCCTTGTGGGGGTAATAACTTTAGACAAAACTTGGAACTCTTCATTCTGTGAACAAAAACGTTTCTACGAGAGAATGGAAAATATCGATCTCAGAAAGAGATGTTTTACAGTATTTTTAACACATCAACCCTTAGCATGCTGAACAAGATTGATTCTGCCGCTGCGACCAGTGAAGATTATGATCGGCTTGCACATCCGAGCAGTCTGATCAAGATCTGCACTGTTCACTATTCAGTCAGTATATTTTTGGTAAGCACCCCTATTAAACAGTTACTGGTACTGTCCATATTGAAAGTTGGACAAGTTCATTATAGAATTTTCGCAGGGTAAGGGTTAAAGTGAACGACTAGGTAGTGGGGCAAGACAGCTAAGTCTGGCATGTGTATATAAATCTCAGCGAAATCGTCAATTTACAGCATCCAATATATCCATACATTTTTTTTATGTCAGCTTGGCAGTGCTAATTATTAGATGCTTACAGACACTCCAAAACTAGCATAAATGTTATCTCTTGTCCATTACCAATTCTTGTACTTATTACACTTTTGAGAGGAAAACGTAAACTTGCAGTATCGAAGACATGTATGGATCTGTAATTGAACTTAGTTAAGATATCAAAGTGTTTTGCCTTCACATAACCATTGTCTGTAATCAATTCTCTCCGGCCACAGAAACAATGTAATTTGGGCATGAATTAGTATGCTGGATCGACTTCTTCATTAGCTACGCCAGAAAACTCATTACTGGACGGATTAAAAGCCTATTGATGTATTGAGATGCCAAAACCTGGTAATTGTAAGAGAAGTCGATTGTATCGCAGTTTTCTTTGTAATCGCAAATAGGAGCCTTAACGTGTTTCATCAGCCATTTATTGTTGATTACAAAACAAGTGTCTTTTTAATACATACATATATAATGTTTTTTTTTCAAAATATGTAAATTATCAGAACTTAAAACATCCACATGCAATGAGATTCTTTCACAACAAAAGGGAACTATTTTTTTCTTTGAAATCACATTTTATCCGACGTATTATATTTATATACTGAAACAAAGGAAGTAGCTGCAAAAACAGGATAAACACAGAGCAAAACATTTATTGACGCTGTTATTGATAACGTAGTTAAACTTAATGCATTTATGCCCATGATACGAGTGTTATACTATTTATTTATTTGGGTTTTACGGCGCACCAACACAGTATAGGTTACATGGCGCCAAACAGGACTACAAATTTTGGTTTCACATCTCATTTACATCGAAATAAAAACATGAGGTATGGAATCAAAATTTGCATACCTGCTGGAATCACAGAGTTACAGCAAAACCAAGTGTTAAGACCCGATTAGTCGCCTCTTACGATCATGCAAGGGTAAGGCAGTGGTTCCAATTCTTTTCATACATAGATCTTCCCAGAACCACATGGGGCGAGTGTTATACAGTATCCATGCTCGTGTATATAGTGCTAAAAAGGTATTTTCCCTGCTCAAATAGAAAGTGAAAACAGAAGCAACTCTAATGTGTTCACTATGAAACTGTCTTAAAACAAAGAACGTAGTCTCAGACAAAGCGGGTTTGATTTAGACATTTTATTTCTAGGAAAAATGCGTTCAGTCAAAAGTGTCATGTACATAAGTTTGAGCTGAGATCATTGCGTTATTAATTTATCAGAATGTCCCTGAAATTAGTAGGTTATACTTACAAACAGTATTGGATAAAAGTGAAACTGAATATTCTCCACTATTCCAATGCACCAGAAAATATAGCAACACTGAGTCCATTAAAGCTGAGACTTTTTACAGCCGCGACATGGCACTTAAAGACTCATGTGTCAGTTGTAATAGCTGATTATTCAGTTCCTTGGAAGTGAAACCAAGTAAAATAATATCAGACTCGGCCTGGTTGTCTCAAAGTCTGTTCGAAGAGTCAAAGTTATATTACTCGTTTCTTATTAATCATGCATGTTAAGATATGCATTTTTTTGTTTTTGTTCAAATGTCACTTCTACTATTACATTGTACATTTATGTAAATATTGGTATATAAAACAATAGGTAACACTACACAGTATTTGGTTTCTAATTGTTTTCTTCTGTCAACATTTGTGTTGTTAAATCTTTAACCCACATCATAGGCGAAAAATAATTTCTCTCAAAATCCATAAAAAGCGAGTACTCTGAATATTACTAGCGGTACAAAGATTTTGACATATCGTTTTTTGCAAAATATTCTCATAAATAACCAAAAGTCTTGTGCAGAAGGTGGTAATATGTTGCAATGCTTTTAAAATGATGCAGGAAATTTACATTTTTCTCGCATTTTTACCAATATCTAAATTCTATATTCTACCACTTTATCTTTTTTCAGTGTCATATATGCATTCTATGCCAAACTTGATAGAAATGAACATGCTGAAGGCGGATTTTTATATTTGCATGCGTATCTTATGTACTTCAAACTTGACTATCGATTGATATTTTATACCCTTACCGTGTTCAACATTCAAACACTTTTCTGTACTAGGCATTTTGCACATAAAAACATACATGTAAGTTGAGGACAAGGCTCATTATATATACGACAGTTCCATACTTCTCCTTATAGTACATTTGTTACCTAATTTCTTGTCGGTATGCAAGCAGCTTCCCGTACAGTATACGGAATATTTGAATGAAAACGTAATGGCAACGGTACTCTTTTTTCTAAGAGATAAAATATGATATGAAAAAGTGTGACATGTTCAAATTCAAAATTAGGTCTCACAATCAGCTTGATATGAATGGATCTCTTTAATCATCAGCAAATATCTTAAGAAATAGCACGCAGACCTGTATATTTTATTCCATTATTATATTATAAAGCATAATATAAATTTATAATTGTGATAAGTTTTATAAAAATCTACATTGTCATTTATCTATTAATAAAACTTGAACTAGGTCCAATTCAATTTCAAAATAATCATAATTTAGTAAAAATCAAGTATACGACCCTGTCTGTTTTATCAGGCATGTATATTGTGAAGAACAAAAACAAAAGATCCGAACATGCAAAACTACCTTGACACACTCTTGTAAAGATATAATAACTTCATAATAAAGAATCATAATTAGAGAGATCGTTAACTTCATATTTTGGAAATAAAAAAAGCTGCGATATATGACCATTTTGTGTCGATTCGCCGTAAAACCCAACTCACTCGGAAATAAAATGTAAATTTAAATAATCTGGATATGGCTCACACAATACATGAAAGACCCTAAGATTATACACATGTACCATTAAACACCCAACAAGTGAGATATTGCGAGTCTGACTATTTGGATCTGGTTAAGAAGTTCTGAATTATAAAACATTTAAAACTATTACCTCAAATGACATTTATGAAGCTTGACGAAAACAATTATTTTTTCTAACATTTAACGCGACGAAATAGAACATGTTTATAGAGCATCATATAAAGAAACTGTGCCAGAACCTATCAAACTTTGATTGGAAAGCAATTTCTGTGCACGGTCCTTGAGTGCCAAACAAACTAATTGCATAGCTGCTGGACAATAAACCAGAAACAATATTTGTCTGTATTTAGCGAAATATGTCGTGTCAGAAGACAATTTTACAGACGTTTTTGCAAACAAATTCTGACAAGCTTTGTACAATAACCTGATAGAGTAGACAAAACATTAGTTTGTTTTTTTGCCCTTGATACTGACGTAATAATTCATTGCACACGGCAAAGTTTTGAACAACTACACGGATATGCTGATATTTAATGAAATCATAAAAACAGATTGATAATTCATGTATAATGTTTTTAAAGATAATAATAAACAATGACAAATGCTAGTAACTATACCAAATTCAAATTAGACTTTATATTAAGAACTCATTCACTCAGATTATTTTCAAAATGCCAACGAAAGGAAAAACGCTGTTGTCTCAAATGAAGACTATTTGTGTTTTAATGACATGAATTGACGTTCCTTTGTAACGTACGAATTAATGCTTACATTCGCTTTTTCAAATCAGAAACGTACAAGTGACAGTCACTTTAAAACTTGTTGTTGCATTACATAAAGTGATCCCTTGGTGTATACTTACAAAGATTCTTTCCATTCTTTGATTGATGTTGTTTCACAACGTTAATAAGAGAAGAATCTATTTGTTTTTGTTATCGGACGAAACGTCGATTTTAAAATAATAGAGATATAGCAAACAATTTAAAACAAATATGAATTATGAAATGTTTAGAATTTGGAATTGGCGCCAAACATTTGATATAGACAAAATGATTTCATATGTGACGGCTTATGCAGACTACGTTTTGGTTCCTATGTAACTAGGATACTCACAATAGCATACTGCTTAAGACATATTAGGCTAATACGAAAATCTACACTTCAATGGGAAATATTAAAGTTTCATTACTTTTACATACCATGCATTCTGTTACCGTTGCGTATGTTAGGGTTTCATCTGGCGGGGATAACTTTTATTTACACTGTCCTGTGACTTTGGAAATGGATGGGGGTAAGTATGAGGTTAGGTGCACCATAAACTGGTTTAAGCTCCCCAGTGGCGGTTTTGCCACTGACCATTCTAAGGCGTTGCCCAATTGTATTCCTTTATTTGTTCGTTTTGTCCTAGTGTGTTTACTTTGTGTGAGAGTGTATGTTGGTGTGTTTGCTTTGTATGAGTATGTGTGTGTGTGCGTGTGTGTTGGTCGTGGCTTTCCAAAAACAAAAACTATTTCATAGGTGGCAGCTACTTGCGGAAAACAGGTAAGTACTGCCACAGAATCCAGTATACTCTAAAAACACATTTGAAAGTGGATACACACCAGCACATGCACTCTGTCTTGTGACAATTGTTTCACGGTCTGTCTCATTGTTATGCATACTGTTAACTTCCATGTGCCTTTCTGCTGTTTTTCATGTAATACTATGCTATTGTAAAGTTTATACGTATGATGCTGAATGGCATGTTTAAATTTGTAATGACACAATGCTGTCGTCCCTTTCTTGCATGATAACTTACTTAGTTTCTAGAAAAAATACATATTGAATCGTTTAGAAAATTCATTTGGTTTCACTTCATTGTATTCAGAACTGCAGAAAAACTGTTACTTAAATTTTCATCTCCAGCGAAAAATGACATTTACATTGTCAAGTAAGAACCAAGAACTTTGTAATTTAAAACAATAACAACACACTGTGACTTAACGCACTGCGACAAGAGACTTGCTGTAGGTACCGTTATTAACAGTTATTTAATAATTGTTTTCTCAAACAATTGGTAATAGAAAGCGTTAAAATAAGTCATCAAGATAATATTTCTTTTGAAATGTAGTTTATTAAATTGTATTAATGAATAGAAAAATCATTAATGATCTGAAGTCAGCTGAAGTAAATGGAATTTGCTTTGAGAAACAACATCGCCAAAAGATTCCATTTTACGGTTGATGTATCAAGTTTCTTGTGACAATGAGATATGCATAACGATTTAAAATAAAAGTCTTTCTATAATATAATCTTTTCGGTGTGAGATTGAAAACGAGTGAAATTTAATAGAAGTTGACATCCTTCTGTCATATAGGATGACAAAAAACGCTGTCAAATAGGATGACATAAAACGCTGTATAAAACGCTGTCAAATAGGGTGATATTAAACGCTGTCAAATAGGATGGCATAAAACGCTGTCAGATAGGATGGCATAAAACGAAACCAAGTGAAATATAAGATTTTACTCTTTGAATTAATCTCCTAAAACTATTCCATATGTAAAAGAGTGAGTGATCAAACACAAAAAGAACGTCTTTGTTTTATATATCAATATACAGCTGTCATTATACATCAGAGAAATACTAACCTACTATTTACAACGATATATTTAAGCAACCACTTTTTAACACAATAAGCCATGATGCAATTATTGTCAGCAGTGGATACCCTCTTCTTTATTTGAGGTATGTACGCAACCAAACAAAATGATAGCAGACTCGGTTTGATTAATTCAAATCTTTCAAATTTAAAGATGTTCTGTGCAGCATATTGAAATAGCTCAACAAGTTCAAATTAATCTCATCATGTAAAAAAAAACTGCAGTAACTGACGTTTTGTAACAAATGCATTCAAACACAAGACACATCGCATCCAGTTTATACTGACTCAACCTATTGAAACAAGCAATTCAATTTACCCTTCAACAGACAGTGTCAAAACATTTAGGGATTATATAAAGGTACACACTCGTTATACGTAGTACAAATCAACAAAATAGACATGTCGTGTTCTTTCAAACAGAATACAACTGTGAGTGATATAGACCTTCTTAGACACTTGTGTTGAGGAACAAGCCTTGCCATCAAACCATAAAATAGGAATGAACCATTAATTTTATTAAGCTAATAAAATCACACAATGTCCTAAAAAGCAAGTCATGTAATCACTTTAAGTAACGGTTGTAAATGAGCCGGTACCAGCAAATTTACAACTTATGACAGTTACGCCATTATCTTATGGCTCTCATTTAAAGGGAATTTCTATAGTTTTTTATGCGCATCTTTCTGCGCAGCCGACACTTACTATGGAAAACTGAACTGAAGTCAACATTTGTCGAAACATATTACAGACAATCTTAAATATGAGGTTTCTTGAATGAAATAACATTTTTTCATAAGTTTTGTCAGTAATCAAATGTTGATACTGGTTTATGTTGTATTGACAAGTATCATGCCTGACAGATATCTTGCTATTTTTGTGGTTGTGTTTCACATCGCATTTTAGTACAAAGACAGTGTTGTTCATATAATGTAAGATAATTGACTTAGTACTGATAAGTCAATATCACCTTTCAGATTATTTAGTATTCAATTATAGAAATAATTAAGAATTTTTAAAACTTTTTTAACTTCTAGCGCACATACATGTAATCAATTTGACCAGGTTCGCGCCACTTTCAGTCCTAACAGGTGTTGTATTCTTAACATAAAATTTAGCCTGGTGACCCATACATTTTTAGCCATTTTTATGTTCACAATACAATTATCTATACACAAGAAAAACAGGAAAAAATTCTATGAAAGAGTTTTTTTTTCAAAATTTAAAAAAATATTCTTCACTATGGGTATTTTTCATTGAAAAAGTTCACAAAAGTAAATATGAAACAATATTTTTTTTTCATTTGTACCAATTACTGTAAGGATAGAGTATTACAAATATGGCTATAATATCAAATAAGTATATAATAAAATTTGTAAAAAGAAAAAAACCTTATTGTGCTGTCTTGATGAATATTTTGGTTGGTATTTATAAAAAAGCAGAAAATTATGAAAATGTTGAAGAATCGCTGGCAGTTTCAGCAACAGTGGGTGTGTTCAAAACAATTTTTCACAAAAACGAGCCTGGTGACCTATTGTTTTTATTTGTTCATTGTTTTCAGCACAAAATTTCATATCATATATGTGAATTTAAAAAAATTCTATGAAAGGAAAAAAAATATAGGAATTCTCTTTAAGAAGAAAAAAGAAACAAGTTTACATGATATTAAAATATTATACTATTCATGTATAGGGAGAATGTAAAAATCAATAGGCGGATATGCAATGGTACTAATTATCCTGATTTGTCTCTGACATTAATTATCTGACTGATCATTCCATCTAGTAATTTCCAGAAGTGAGTGCTTAAAATACGCCTTGATGCAGTGATGTTGAAAGTAATAAACTCCCCGTAAATTATTAATCTGCTATAATTTGTCTTTTGATATATCATTTCGGAAACAATTGCCATGATAACCTATTATGTTATTATATTTTACAATGCAATATTTTGCATTAATGCGTGATAGTAATCCTCTACAGCAATGTTATATTATGAAGCCTCGCAGACATCAAAGTAGCACTTTCCGTACAGTCTGCATATTTAAAATTGGCTATTGAAACTTAATTTTAAGAGCATTTGATTCATTCGTTTATTGTAAAAATAATGCAGACAGAGTGAAATGTGTTACAGCAGATAGAATATTAGGAAACAGTCAGCGAGTGCTCTTAAATTTTAAGCTACAGATGGAGGGTTTGATAAAGTCATTAACATGGTACATTAAAAAATATATTCACTTATTACAATTTGAGAGTAAATCCCCATGAATATTGAATTAAACATCACACAACCGAAAATGATCCAGACTGTGAGTGTAGGATATTTTAATTTTTGAAGATATGAAATTGAATTACAAACAAAACATGAAGGTGTTTAGAAATATGAACACAGCCTTCGTCAGTTGCAGAACCGATCCATTATTTTTTTTGTACATCAGAATGTGAACACATTTCCTATATTTGTTCCATATGGAAAAGTACCTTTTTTCAATCACTTTGCTTTCTACAACATTATAAGACATTAACAAAATACAAACAACTAAAATTATAGTATTTACGACTAGCTTAATGCATTGGATTAGAGCGCATGTTTTATGACGATAAGTCGTAATTGCGGAAACTCTTATAGATTTTAACGACTATCACTACAGCAGTCTTTAAATATCGTCAGGCGGCCTTAAAATGTCCCCACGCACTTAGTATTTTGTAGTCATTTGGGAGTACGGTGTGCGCTTAATTCTTGATAATAGGTTTTTACTTAAGCCGATGCTATGGGTTGCGAGCTAAGATGCACATTTTATTACCTCTGATGGACAGATTCAGTCAAACCGAGTCATTCCGCTGTTGTTTTGCTATGTTGCAATCTATGCTTCAAAAGGTTCTTCATACAGATTTTATGAAGTGCTGCCAGTACACTTCCTGTATTAACAATCTTGCTTTTTGCATAGTGTTGCTTGTTAATATCTTAGAATTTACTTTATAATAGTTTACTTACAAAGTCATTCTGAATATGATACCTAAATGGGATCTAATTTCTAATTCAGTTTAAACAAATTTAAATGCAAGCAAACTTCATAACACTTGAAAATGAATACTCCTGGGCCCAGTTAAACTAACCGTCTGTTAAATTTTGATTCAAAATACTAGTCTTGGTGGGAAACACTAGCACGATGTTTAAATTTTACTGTTAAGACGTTTTAGTGTTCTTAATCCTTAAGTCATACATTTGTTTTTCTAAGTTTTCTAAAATATCGAAATATTACTTTAAAAGTTAATCGACTGTTAGCTTAATCAACTGTTAAAGTTTCGAACAACTGGGCCCAGGACAATTCCACTGGGCACAATGTTCTTTTCACTACATCATATCAAGGTAACATTGTAATTTTGATATATGTGGTTTCATTTTTCCACTGCACGTGATCAGTGATCAATGTATATTTCACCGTATTTTCATATCTTCCTGACTTACAATCAAACTACATTAACAGAAAGATTTTGCAATGTGTTCGACTTGAGATTGATAGAGGAATTAACCTATTGGTTTCCTATCTTACACTCATGTATATGTTCCAATTAGATCTGCGCAACTGGCTTTCCGCATACATATTATGATAGGCAAAGAATGACTATAATGCATTACGCGATGTAGTGTATATGACAAAGGTTAACATACATGTACCTTAAAACGTCCGCCAAGTAATAGGAAGACATCTCGAATCATAAGCTTTAGTTTGAATTTTCGGATTTGCTGAAGAGTTTCCGAATGATACATTTAAACCTTTTACCTCAGGCGACATTTAAGAGACCTGACGAAAATAATTATTTTCGCATCGATTAATTGCTACGTGTCTGATCATGTTTACTGAGCATCCTATTATGTATCTGTACCAGACACCCTATCAAACTTTGATTGAAAAGTAATTTCTGTGTCCGATGCATAGCTGCTGGACAATAAGCAAGTAAGCATATTTGTCTGTTACTAAAGAAAGACGTCGTGTTACAAACAATTTTATAGATGTATCTGCCAGAAAATAGTAACAGTCTTTGTAAAGTTACCTCAAGGAGCAGGCAAAACATAAGTTTCCTTTTATGTCCGTGACGTACTAGATGCATACATTGATAATAGTCCGTATACAATATGTCAGAAAAAATAGAAAGAGCGGTATATGGCTAAGACATTTGAAGAAATATCTTGTGACCCTAAACCAACAGCCGGGCAACAGGCAGACATTTTAGTTACCATCTTCAAAATGTTGCTTGTTAGAACTATTAACATGGACTTTGTTAAAATTGCCTGGCAAGCTATACGAAGTTACATGCGGATATATATAATCATTGATGTTTTTATTTATGAAGATGTATTTGTCAGAACAACTAAGATGACCATTGCAAAACAAACCTGAAAGGCTAAACAGAATACTCATTTGTTTACAAGCCCAAGAAACTGACAGGCTTATGCATTTCACTAGATAAACACGCTGTGATTTTAACAGCGTTCCTACAATATTATACACAGGTTGGAGAAAAGTATCAAACAAAATTATATAAAGATATATACATTCATTTGTGTCATCAAATGGGTAAAATGATGACGGCGGTCGTAATGAAGTGTCTAGTAGTAATAAACAATAATGTCTGCACTTTAAAAAACATATGTATATACATTAATCTATTTATTTTGACCCTGCCTTCACATTTTTAAGAAAGTTCTGAAATTGCTTAAATGGCCTGATGAAGACCCTATATTCATATCAAGGGATGGGCGTGAGCGAAACAAATCTATTAATTTTACTACTTTACATAATATATAAAAGGATACATCTTTCACGTTCATACTTCAATTTGTAAAAGAAATACAGGCGGACAATTCGTGTATTATGAATCCACTATAACCTTAGTTAGAGTTATAAAAATGACGGATGTTAGTAACTATATCAAGTTCAAACTAGACTCAGATTCGTTGGCCTCACTCGTTCAGATTATTTTCAGTATACCTGCAAGCTAAAAGACGCTTACCCTTCACGTGACGAGTCCATATCAACAAGGTATGTTCGTAACGCGATTCATTTGAAATATATAAGCATCAAACTAACCTAGTTGTAACCTTTGTCAACTAAATTGTTTGGTTAAATGAACATAAAATAATGGAAGCCGATGAAGAGCACAAACAAGCCAACACGACAAACTATCGCGCCAATAAGACAAAACCCGTACTTGTTGTATCGGCGCGCTCATATTGCGTGTTGGCGCCCTTTAAATGCGCCAATATGACAAATATTATATTGTAGTTCTGTCGTGTTTGTGCATCCAAAGGACACCAACACGCCAACACGACAGAATGATAATAAGCGCGCTAATACGACAAATATACGTGTCGTACTGGTGTGCTGTTTTGTCGTTCTGTCGTGTTGGTGCGTTTAAAGGACACAGACCCGCCAAAGAGACAAATTAGGGCGCCAATATGACTAATACGATTTTTGTCGCATTGGTGCGCTTATTTGGTGTTTGCCGTGTTGGCGAGTTTAAAGGGAGCCAATACAGCAGAACGACAGATCGGGTGCCAACACGACAAAGACGTTTTTGTCGCATTGGCGAATTATTCATTGTCTGTTGGCATATAGGCGCGTTAACGCACCGATACGGTAAATACGTGTTTGTTTCGTATTAGCGCGCTAGTTTAATTGTCGTTTTAGCGTGACAAAGTGTTAGCACTCTGCAAACGCGCCAATTCGCCAGAACGAAATGGCAGATATCAGCCACCCTATTAAAATGACCTCGCTGTTACTTTTGAAAAGTAATTCTTTTGAACAGATAAACCTTCAATTGATCTAATTGTTATTTTTGTAGATTATTTGTGCCATGTGTGTTTATCTATATGCTAAAATATTATGCAGTTTTAGCGAAGTGTCATAATTGCGTAATCGAAAGGGGAAAAACCAGCGAACTGTATACAAAACAATATGTTTAATGGACTTAATGAATGACATGTTTGATTTTAGTATATATTCTTGTAAATATTCATAAAGACTTTTCTAAAGACATAAGGAATTAGATTTCTTAAACATACAGCTGCATATCAATTTATTATAATACTCCGGATTGTATTGAAATGAGATGACTGCTCATCTTGGTCATTTTTAAAGAGCGAGCACTCAGTCGGGAGAATAAATCGAAAAGTTTTACATTTAATTCGATATAATTAAGAAATGTTTTGACCTATTTATTTACAAAAACAACACAGTGGAAAACTTGTACAAGCTTTGCAAGATAGTTTGATCTAGTTGGAATACAATAGCTCACAGTTTCAAGTAGTTTATAAAACAAAGAGCAACAACGTTAACAGTTTGGATCCATTTATCGTACAGAATAAGCCAAGCAGGCGAATTGTTACATCTATAGTATTACGTGTTTTAATAGTGTAGATCTTATCTTATGAAAAACGAATGTCTTCTGCCGACCGATATGGATAATATTGTTTTTAAACATTGGCATTGATTCATTTTTGTAGAATAGCTAATGTCTAAGACTAATCATATTCTGTTCCTGACTTATCTAATTTTGGGAACAATTTATTATACTGAAAATGCAGATGTATAAATTTCACGTTAAAATGAAAAGTGCTATCATATTGGGACATTCTTGATTGTGTAGATGATGTTTGACAATAAGCGTAAGTTTATTACTCAGTAACGAACACACGAAATTTTCTTTTAGGCCCCATAAGCATACTTGTATACCTCACACCTAAACAAAATAACAATCAACTTCAAATATTAAATGAAAAAATATGTAACCTAACAGAAAAGATAACTAGTATAATAGCATATTATATAAAACTGCTTATGAAAAATTACACCCATGTCCTTGTTTTAATATTAATATTTCACTTGTGACCACTATGAAATACAAGATTCAATAAACATCTTTTTGCGTTATTTTCTGCTTACAAATCTGTATGTTTTGGTTTGTGATTTGCTGATGGCGAAAGAGTTTTTACCCAACTGCATTGCCTACCCTAATATAGCGTTGTTTCTCTGTGCTTTATAAACCTAACTTTATTCATAAAACAATCGCAATCAAGGTATACTGCTGTTTGCTATGCAAATGTGAGAATGTAAGAACCAGTGAAGCTTAGTATTGACTTATTTATGACATTGTATTGCAAACTTAGTGTTTTTAGTGATATCGTTCCAATGCAGTGCAAAAATTAATCAGCAAAAATCACGATCAAATAAACCACTTCGTTTTTCACTAAAAAAACAGTGTATCAGTTCTATAGTTTTAAGAGTATACACTGTAGGTTTCTATGCTCAATGGAGCTTGCCGCCAGCTTAGTTAAATAGCGACACTTTAAACAGTAATTTTTGCATTGTTTTCTAATACAGTTTGTTAATTTCAATTAATTATAAAAAACATAAAAATAAGACATCGAACTGATATTTCTTTTAAAAAGTAGTTAAATTAATCATTCTAGGGAATATAAGAAGTCCTTACATTGTCTGCTTTCAATGGAAGTAAATGATTTTTATTTGAAAATAAAAATAAATCGCAAAAAAATACTGTTATTGCACACATCTCTTGTCGTAATGCTTCTTTCAAAGTTCATGGCCTTTTTTAACAGTAACAAGTTATCATCGTTTCAAGTCAAGACACTTTTCTGCAGTCTAGGATGACATTACGTGAAGCAAAATGAAACAAAACCTTACTTTTAGATGACTCCAAACTATTCAGCGTACAATACAATTAGTGGCCAAGTACGGAAGAGATATGAATCTTACCACTTTAATGGTTAACTCGTCAATATGCTGTTGTTATTATACATCAGATATATACATACCTAACATTACGATATTTGGGAAAAAAAAACAACATACTGGCGTCATGTGTAACAAGTATGATTGTCAAAGGCGTGGATATCGCCACACGTATTCAAAAGATCATTTGAAACTATAGAACCCAACCAAGAAAAACTGATAGCAGATTCGGTTTGATTAATTCAAATCTTACATATTCGAAATTATCCCTTGCGGCATGTTTAAACAGCTCAATAGGTGATAATTGATTGATTGATTGATTGATTGATTGATTGATTGATGTTCTGTAATAAATGGATTCCATCGCAACACATTTCGCTTCTAGTTCATTCTGGCTCAACATATTGAAACAAGAAATTAAATTTACAATTCAATAGCTAATGTATATATATTTCGGGATTATATGTCAAAATATGTATGTTCTATAAAGGCAAATACGTGATGCACTTGTAAAAAGAAACAAACAAAATATTTCAAATAAAATAAAAACTGAGTGATACAGGTGTCATCCAACTGGAAGAATAAGTATGAACAATTATTTCTATTAAGCAAATAAAATAACACATTGAACCGGATTTTAGTCGGAGGTATCTAGCAAGTCATGTAATCAGATGTATAGCTCTTCATGTGTACAAACCTGTCATTCAATACAAAAAGTAAAGCAGAAAATTAAGAAAAGCAAAACACTTTCACAGGATATTAAAATGCTATACTGATCATACACGGGGATAACAATTAATAGTGGGAAATACAATGATGATCATCTTGATTGGTCTCTTACATAATACCTGACTTTGTTCATTTCCGACTAGCAATTTCCAGTGCTATTGAAAGCAAGTAACCTCCCCACAAAATATTAATCTGCTAAACTTTGTCTTTGAACATAATTGTTACGATAGCCAATTATTATATCATTTGTCTGTGTATTAATACAGCTGCGTTAAATTGGTAATAACTCTCCTGTATTATTTCGAAGTAAATTACAGACCATCGCCATTTTGTAAGAGCTATACATTCACAACGACAAAAAGTGAATGTTTCTACACCTGTGATACAATATAAAAGTATTTATCAATGTTTCTTACTTGATACGGCTTTGAAGCCATTCAAAACTATTTGTTTTTGTTGACAATTATTCAAATTTACTCTCTTGATTTGATGAACCGAGCTATAAATGCCTGAAAAAAAAGATGTATGTCTTCATCCGTTACGGGAAAACCATTTGATATTCTGGGTGGTAGTTGGTCCTGGGATCTTTATAAACAAAACTCTATCTTCGGTTTTGCTTAAAATCAGTTCGTATCTGTACATATTTGTTTCGTACTTATTACACCATACTGATACTTTTATCCTAAAACGCATTAGAATTTAGCGTATGGCTTTTAAAATATTCCAGATCGTCTTTAGCACCACTTCCTTTCTACATGAGTCTCATACCCTTATAAACTGGTTGCTCAAAATACTTTTCCAAGACTAATTCGTCATTCTATAACTAAAGAACTTAAACCGTAAACCGCACCTTCCTACAAAGATGATACAATACTTATACTTTCTTATAGCATGGCCATTTTATTGCTTAACATGTTCTCCCCTACCTTAGAAGTTTGGTATAAAACAAGATGGGTGTAGTTATATCAGTCTAACCTAACGTTATCAACTACGGCAGACATCTACATAGAGAACAAAATGTAAACATTTCAGTAACTGTAACCTAGACCGTGACCACATTGACCCAATGACAACTAAATTGTAAATAAAATACCGGTAAAATTTCCTTCAAGGGTTTGAACCTCTATCCATTGACTTCGCATAAAAAATATTCATTAAAAAAGTATTTAAAACAAATTAACGTTTCAGCGCGATCGGTCATTTGAGATTTAGGAAATCCCACACTTTGTTATTCGTTTGAGCTTATATTGCGCCAAGTCAGGTGACAATATATCAATCTGACGTTATGTTATTGAGAGAAATCGCCCTGTTTGACGCCCATCTACATTTTGCTCGCCCCACACCACAACAAAATAACCAGTGTCCTAAGAAAACCTAATTTTAAATAGCTCATAGTGTTTCTCTGCAATAACACGGGATACAGTGTATGGTTTCTGCGGCATCGTGATCCATGTTTCCATGTTTCATTGAAATCCATTTAGTACTTTTAAATTTGTAACCCGGTCAAACAGTTACCTTTAATGTACTAATAGTTGTAATTGCAAAAAATGGTATTTTTACACTGCACTTTTTTGCATACTTTGTACGCTATTTATAGTCGTCCTATATAGACGACTCCTCGACAAGACTTCAGTAATTTAAGTTCAAGATAGTGCAAGACACAGGAGACAGTCCAGTTGCAGAAGTGCAAGACACAGGAGACAGTCCAGTTCCAGAAGCTTTCCTGGTTCTTTTGCCTGCCAGGTGTGAAACACCCACAAATGGAACTCTTCTCTATGTTAATAACCATAGTTGGAGAGCTAAAGAGTTTAATCTCATGAGTCCTGGTTTCGTACTCCGACAGTGCCACTACTGGAACTGTGCGTTTTCTCTCCAGTCCCATTTAAATAGTCACAATACCTGTGTTATGTTCCGCTAGGTGGCTTAATAAAGTTATAAATACATACTTTCCCTCTTAAAAAAGCGAATCTATTTTTTGACTGAATCAAACTTCAAAATCAAACTAACAGTGTGATGTGCAACTGAATTATCTTTAATGAGAAATAAATGCTATGTCATGTCTGTATTTTGCCGTTCTCATATTTTTTACGTATACTGACGTAAATAATCATTTATTACACCATTTGTTGTTAATGACTTTCGTGTGTCTATTTCGCGATATCAAGCTATGATTCAGCATCTTTAGTTTCTTAATATTTATTGCACTGAATTAAAAATATTTATACTGAGGGAATGCATTATGAGCTGAATCACGCGAGCAACATTAGATTTCATTATATTTTCAATATTATTCTTTGAGAACGTTAAGTTCAGATGAGGGCATTTCATCCGAAAGGTTGCTTATACGCCTGTAAAACCCCATTTTAGACTGTGACATGTTTTATCTAAACATTGCGTTCTGAAGCAAACAAGTTCGTATTCGACAAATTCGTCCTTAATGGTTTTGTTCTCTCATTTCTAGAACTTTGTTATTTACAGTACTTGCAGTATAACAGAGAATGCTATATGAATCACGCAAACAACTTGTACTCCTTAATTGTATATCCGAGTAATAGCATATAACTGCACTAATTTGCAGGTTTAAAACGGTCAATCTTAAAAGCGAAATAATAATAAGCATGTTGGATATCAACGCAATGATTAAAATATGACGTATTTAAATGATTCAATTAGCCAAATTGTAAACGTTAACGTTGATGATCTCCACGTCACTATATCAAAAGGCAGTGTAATGTGTAGAACAGTATATGGCTTTGTCTGCCAGATAAATGTATTGATCTTTACTTTAATGTGATATTTGGACTCTGGTACGTTTCTTCTGTTTTGGAAGACATGTAATCAAAGGATATCCCAAGGGTTAAATCACCGACCAAGAGTGTATTCATTCCCATTAAACGTAACTGAGGCAGATATTCTGGTGGTATTATAAGCTGGCATTGGTTTGTGTAGGTAGAGTAGTCAGCATGACCTTTTGTGTGTGGAATGGTCAAATCCTTACAAGGTGAAGGAACACGCGGCGGCATAATAATTCTACTCAAATTATTATATTGAAATAACTTTGGGATATTGTTTTCATCTCTTAAATCAACAAATATGGCAGCTGCAAACCATATTGTTGACAAGGAAAAAGTAAATTTTTAGCTACTGTAAATGTTCTTAATTTATTTTCTTCATGCATACATTTAGTCACTTCCAGTAAATCATTTTCTCCAATAAAGACTACGTATTAAGAATGTATAATCAAAGAACGGATCACTGCACTCGTTTGTATTTCATAGGGCATTTTGTTCTCACATTGTTTAAGGAAGTCTGAAATTAAGTAAAATTGAAAAAATGAGGGTACTTCGTAAAACATACAATATCCCACTTTATGTTATAGAGATTTAAGATCTCACACAGTTACTATGAATACATGGTGATATCGCGTTGACATAATTACCCTAACCACTATTTTTCTATGAGAAAAAAACGTATTTAAAACTAAAAATATGTGTTAAAATTTTTAAAAACATTATGCTGTTTCAATGATACACATATATATATCAAATAAATATAATGACTTCACATGCCATGTGAAGTCATTTTATTTATTTGATTTATAGACTTCCATCTTGTGCTGGTTACTTCAAATTTAGGCAAATGCCGCCCTAAAAAGGTTGATTTGTTTTCGCAAGTAGAATCTGTTTGATTAATTAAAAGGTATATTATTAGCCATTAGCCATGTATTGATAAGATAGCATTTATTTTTGGCATAAATTTTGTTAGAAAGAAATATTCAAAGAAATATTTTTCAAAATTGCGAATATCCTAAATAAAACGCTCGTACATAGGAATTTTAAGTCGTTATTGAAGTATTCAGAGCGTGTGAACACTATGACAGCTGATTTCAGCGCGGAAAGGAAATTAGCTTTCCCTTGCACCTAAAAATCACCAACACGTAAAACTGAAACCGTACTTGTGCTCACTGTTGAGGTTTTGAATTATTCATATACGTAAATAAATATTTATCAAATGAGATAAATGAGGTTAAAAAATTTATTATTAAGTACATATTTTATAACGGTAATAATTTACAATAATCTGTTGCTGTTTTTACTCGATTTAACAACCAGGGGCCGGTTGTTCGAAACTTTAACCGGCTGTTAAACTAACCGCCGGTTAAATTTTGATTCAAAATACTAGACTTGGTGAGAAACATTAGTATGATGTTTTCATTTTATTGTAAAGAGTTTTCATTGTTTATAATTCTTACCTCATACATTTGTTTTTCAAAATCGTCTGAAATGCCGAAAAATAACCCTAAAAGTTAATCAGCCGTTAGCTTAATCACCTGTTAAAGTTTCGAACAACTTGGCCCAGGACATAAATTGATGATATTACAGCCTTTATTACCTCGGAATAAATTGTTATTACTTACTACTTGACTTGACTTTCTTTTCACAAAATTACTGTTGAAGTATTATTAAGGAGCTGTAATAAATATATACTTTCCATAAAATAATAGACCGAAACCATTCTAAGACCTATGAAAATCTAGCAATACATAGTTATAGGATGTAAAGACCATCTTTCCCTTGAACGTCTAGGTCCATATTCTGAGTGAAAAAATCAAACAGTTTAACATGAAATTTCAACAGCTTATGAAATTACACATTACATACATTACTCTTAAAACGATTGCCATTTCTTTTTTTTCCCTTTTTTGTCGATGCATTGAATTCCAGAAAGATATTACATAGAGGGGCCACACTTCTGAATTGTCCAGCGCCTTTTTCAAAGAACTGTTACATATCTTCGTTTTCATGCATGTACAAATGTCTCAGTGCTGAAATTTCTTTTTTCCCCCTAGAGTTAAAGTAGTTTTAAGCAATTGTTGTTTTTTCATTAAATTACAAATGACATTCATTTTGAAGAAGGTCTACTTTTTGAGAATATTTTCAAGAAGTCAAGTCGTATGTGCCAGTATGGTAAAACATACATTGGACAGGTATATGGTTGGTAAAGATGTTGTTCGTTTACCCAATATTTCTATGGTTTGATGATATGCTACAAAACCTTAAATATAAATGTTGACAGCAAACTTGTTAAATCCCGCAGGTGGCACGACTTGCAACAAGCACTACGTTGCACTCATGGTGTGGCTTCTTTGGGAGGAGGTGGGGCGGGGTAACCTCATTGCAACTGTCATGGTTCAATGCAGTTACGGACAATTGTTATCGTTGGAACATTTTACTTAGCATAGCATAACTAAACATTAAAGGTGGACACCCACGCTTAAGCAACTCTTTATGTCATTTCTAACTTTCTATATATTCTTTTAGAGATTTAATGCAAAACTCATCATTTACATGCAGTTAGATCCCTACTAGAAATACATATTTTATTGTTAGTAATTACATCCCTTTAACTTGAAATTATTTAAAAAGCTGAGAAATTCTTCAGATTTCTGTTTAATTTATAGTTTAACATTTCCTTTTAGTAGACATCAATATATTCTAACCAAATTAATTTTAAAGCTATGTGTTGCTTTAAAAAATTGTAAATTCAAAATAATCTTGGTTGTGCAGTGAAATAATAATTATTTTACAAACGTGCACATTTTACTGTCGGCTAAATATATAGCTGAAAACGCAATTGTTTGACAAATATCATTACGATAACTCTTATATTCATATCATTCACTATGGAAGGTCGGTGGTTCTACCCATGGGCTCGACGGTGATGAAATAAAGCACAGTGGGGCAACTGGGGTCTTCCTCCACCATAAAAGATTGGAAAGTAAGAATGTAAGCAACGATTTTGTTTCTAGAGGCTACGCATTGGGTTTCCGCATATACTATGTGGGCTTCAAAAGCCGCCATATGACCTATAGTTGTGTCGGTGTGACGTTAAACCTACCAAGAAGTAAATAAAAATAAAAAGTAAACCACAGCTCGCAAAGGTGTGCCTCAAACTTTGTAGACTATATTCAAAAATGTGGTAAATGATTTTGACTGCTAAATATATAGCGCTTACTATAGGTATAGCAACGAATCTGGTTTTGTGTAATATTAATGACTTCTTTAGACTTTCATACTGCTACCGAAACAAACAGATTTGATTGAATATTAAACAAGTTTGAAGATTTCTCGTAACATTTCTAAACTTTCCATTTTGTTTTGCTCTTGCTTATTGTGCACCTGGTATAAACATTTATCTTGCCTCCTACAAGTTTCTTGCATTTCCTTTGGTCAACAGACGTCACGTGGAGACAGGATATATTCCATATCCTGCTAGTATATTTCAGATATGAATTTTGATTAAAACAAAATGGCTGCCACACTGCTGGCTTAATTGAATCAAGCCAGATTATTTGTTAGCTCCAGTGATAGTATCGTTTACGAGAGTAAATTTAGTGTTTTCTTGCCGATTTCATTCTACTTAAGATGAGGCTCATGAAGTTTGACAAAAGTTAGCCGTAAAAGCGGAATAACTCTGTATGGAATACACGGACGTTGAAATCTTCTTTTGGAAGTTAATTAGTTAAATCATCGTGAAATAAAGGAATTGACATATTTGTTGCTCAGCAGTTTCTTGTAGGATCATTTAATCTAGGTGCAAGATAAATGGTTTAACAGGAAACGGGATGAAAGCCGTGTATCAAGACATTTATGACATCGTGATATCCGGTAACTTTCGAAGGGATGGAACAAGAAGTTTTTTAGGTTCTAATCTAAACCAGTTCATAACCTGTGTAAATGAGCTTTTGTGTTTTGTGATTTACCCAAAACACAGGTCATTGTGCATTTTATGGCTGGTGTAAATCGACTAGTGATGACCAAATAAATGATTTGTAGGATTCCAGTCTGCACTGAAAGTAGCTTTATTAATTTACAAAATGTGTTGATTACTGTATAGCATGTAAATAATAAAAATGATATATAGATGTAACGGAAATGACAAAAAGTACATGAGAATGTTCAGTCTATTTTATTTTGTTAAAAGTAATATGTTATATTTTTTATAAATGTTACGTACATAAAAATTGTCTGCTTATTTTTTTCCTTCATCATTAAATGTCATCTTGGCCATTCATCCAATTTAGTATAAGGATAGTCATCAGCTTGCATTAAAAAAAGCAGGTAACATTTATGGACGAAAGCAGTTTTTACACCAATAAACGCTTTTAGATAAACTTATTAGTACTATCAATCACTCTGTATAAGATGCATTGACATGTAAGTTTAAGAATATGGCAATTTCTGCTTTCTACATTTCGTTACAAATACCACCTTATAAACGGCTCGAGTAGTAAGTTTTGATATTACTGAACTTTCGTGTACAAACCACAGCCTCATCTGTTTAAGTGCACTGATTTTGCTGTTAAGGCATGGTTTGGGAATTCAAGCCTCACTTTCAACTAGTTACACAAGACAGCGCAAGTTAAATGATTCCCCGCTGAGATAAGCTGTAAAGTTAGCTACAAATCCCAGACTGTATATTAAGTAAACAAGATTAATAGGGTCAATCCGAGGTTCCAGTATACCGATGTACTCAATATGTTTTCCGAAGTCAGGGAAAACTTTATGCAATAACAACAACACGTTCTGAAAGTATTATGTGAAGATCAATATTTATTACTGGTTTTATGCTGTTCATGTAAAAGATATAAATTTGATACTGGTAAAAATGTGCACACATAAATGTGTATGATTATTCTAAATAAACGCGTAAAACGTATATTTTGTGCTTGAAAATATCATATAAGAAATCAGCTATGACATTCACACACTGCTTTTATCAACAAATTAACCACAAATTAAATAAACTATGGATGATTTTCCGAATGCACAATAAATTTCATCCCGAAGACAACTTACAAATACACGAGGCAGATAAGCCACTGTTATATCATTTATCTTATCACAAAGAGGAAATCATAAATAATTTGATTTTGTTTCAAAATAACTGATGCAATATTTCTCTTTCTCTTTTCTCTTTCTGCATAGTATACAGATAAATAGTAGCAAAACGAATACATAAATATATAATGATTGATGTTCTTACAGAATATGAACTCATTGGGAAAACCATTGCAGACGAAATTTGAAATTCTAATCTTTGATCAAATGGATTTGGATTTTAATGGATATATAGAATAGAATAAGAAAAAGATCGGTCATTATACAAAGATAAATATTTTGTTTTGATTCAAATGTTTAATATGTTTTTAAATGTTTATAACAGTAAGCGATTAGGTAGTAGGGCATGGATTAAGGAGCTGATTTATTTAACTCCATATAGACGGCATAACCATTTTAGCACTCAACTTATAATCACATTTATGCCACCAGTATGGCAATACTAATGGTCATCTGCTCAAAGAAAACTCTGCAATTGCAAAACAAGTGTTGTCATCTTTGCAAGAACAACCATTGCAACTGTTATACACAATTATTACAATGACAAAATTGTAATATAAAGGACATAGTTGGTACATAATGTCAGGACCGTTAATTAGAAGAAGATAAATCAAACTAGTTTTCCTCCGCCTAATTACGTAGAATAACACCACTGTTATCCGAAATAACCACCATTGGTCACAAAACAAATGTGAATTTGATACACTTTAGTATGCATGACTGATTTTTTCACAAGGTACGCCAGACAACTTATTACGAGGGCATGAAGCCTATTGATATAATGGGATGTGCGGCCGTTTTTGTAATAACAGACGAAATCATCGGGTATTCATCGGGTATTTTCAAGAACATTTATGGCATGCCCTGGAGTTTTTGTCTAAACTACTCGAAGTATATTGATATTTAACATGATCGAAAACCAATAAATTATTAATCAACACAATAGTAATGATGTTAAAATTTAGTTGTTTTTTTTTTTTCAATTTAACGTGTACAGGCAAAATTGAATTTTTGTGAAACCCTCACTAATATTAGCTTTTTGTGCAAAAGAAACGTGCAGTAGAAATAATATTTATATCTAAAAGATAAATAAATAAATACTTATTATCATATTTATCATTATTATACTGAAACAAGTATCACAGATCTCATGTGTATTAATATATTGTTTCGCTGAAAAAGGTTATTGGTTAATGCTGTATTTTCAGCTCTGTTTGCGTGCTCAAGATTTGCAGCAAAAACAAATATTTCGTCATGTCAGCCAAATCTACACCGGCACAGAATTTCCGTAAGGTGTATGTTTGCTACTAGCATAACCTGATGCAAATTACGTTGTCAAATGCGCTATTTTTCCGCGTGTATATTTTTTATGAAAACTAGAACTAAATTACACCCGTGCAAATTGGTTTGAAATTTAATTTGGTATTGATTTTAATAAATTAATTCTCTTTAAAAAAAGTTTACAAAGACAGAAAGTCAAAACCAACATGCTATCAAGTTAATGTTGCTCTTTCTTTAGTTGAACCATTTGAAATTTATTTTCAAGTAAAGCTTCATAGATAAGAACATAATGCTGGTAGCATTGAATTAGTCCAGCTACAAATAATTTCGTAAGCTACATGAAGTAAATTTATGTAAAGTACACTTTACTGTATGTGAATTTTGATACGCAAAAATTTTGCGGGAACAAATCTTACACAAGGTGTAAGTATTTTGTCATGTAAATAGAATATTATCTTAACCTTTCTTAGCAGTTTGAAGCTAAATTGGTAAGTGTTCTCAATAAAAAACACTTGTAAATTACAATAACTAATAACTTCCCACTGTTTAAAAAAGCATGCAATAATTCCACATCGTGCAGACAGAAACAGGTTTATGTATTTGAAAAATATTTAATTAGCTTAATTACCAGACCTAAACTGAAACAAATGCGATACGTGCAAAATCTACATGAAGGGAATAATAAATTCTGCGACCGCTAGACGTATAGAAAGTTGGGAAGAAAACGTATATTCCTCATATTCACAGGAACCACGTTGACATCTTATAATAAAGCATTTCAATAAAGAGTCAGTAGCTATGTAGATCCACACTATTTGATTTATTATGACTCCGTCCATATTCTTTCAAATTATGAAATGTCTTAAAATAATTAAGTGAAATAAAATGAATATATTCGTTCTATTTAGGAAGAAATAGCCAAATACAAAAGAAATTGATTAAACACGGGGATGTCGACAACATTATATAAATCAGGAGATACAACACGGTCTGGAATGAAAATACCTTTTCCTTGCTGCTTACTTTTTAGAGATACATGTGTTATTTCAAATATTTGATGACTGAACTATTTATTAAACTTTTTTCTTAGCTGAACACATCTTAAGTCATTAAAGCATAATTGTTTCCTCACACACAAAACACATGTACACCAACAACAATTACGATAATAATCATTTTCCACAAACGACAACACGCTTAGATTACACTGAAACCTTTCATGTACCAAAATCTATATTGCAGTCGTGTACCCGTTCGTTTGCTGTATTAAAGATCATGTGCAGCTACAAAATTCAGTTAAGTCAATTATTATGTTTGCAGGCATTAGATAGAAGCTGCGATTTCAATACCTTGACCTTGTTGCATACATGTAGAATACCTTTTAGATAAAAATTGTAAATTGCGTATTTATTAAACAATTTAGAAGACTAATACATTTTACACATTACATCGAGATATTCAATATTTGTTCAAATTTTAACCCGTTTCCAAGACAATGTCACGTAAACAAATTTGAAATCTAGATAATCTTTCTATAGCACTAAATGAAAAATGCCTATCAATATTGAAATATGCTGGTGATATTTAGATTTCACGGTTGCACTGGAAAATTTATTACAGGAGTAGTCTTAGCATATATCTATAAACTCTGCGCTGTCTATTGTTTTCCCAAGTTTGATTTATTAAAGCATTTTACATACATTACATATGGTTACACATGTGTTTTACTACTTAAAGGTGCAGCTCTAAATTGAATCATATGTTGAAAGTTAAAAATGTATGTGATAATTTAGAGCATTGCATAAAAGCATTGACATTGCCTCTTACAGTGTCTCCTTGATTCAAACAACAGAAATACGATACAATTATCTTTTTGTAAAGAGTGCTGATTACTTTTACAAATTTGTTATCACAGTGAATTGATACTTGTTATGTAAAGTTATATACATGTTTAGATTTTGTTTAATTTCCATGTAAAACAACCCTTTCTTTCTATGATTTGATGTTGTTTGAATTTGTTTAAAATGTTGGACTAACTGTTAATAAACAATTAATTCATAAGCGATTCTTACTGAAATTAGCCCTAAGGCTCATTTAATGCAAAACACCCCGAATATTTGGAAATTGGCAAAACAAGTTTATAGGACATTATAATACTAAAAGTACTAAATTGATCATGCACTGGGAGAATATAACAATCAACATGCGAACATTCAACGATGATTATCTTTATGCTTTGTCTCCTACAGCAGTTTATCGAACTTTGGTCTTTCAGACAAGTTATGTCCTGGAGACAGCGCTTAAAATATTAACCGTGATTTACTGCTGGCTAAAGCAATCAGCTTTTCCAATAGTAGTATTCTTCTGTAATTTGTTCGTGAAACAATTGCCAATATAACCGTAATAATAATCAGTCCTTTGTCTGTGTATTCTAATATAATACCAAATGTACATTTTTTTTTCATATTTTCTAATACACGCAATAATGATGAATAATGAATGTTTTTATTTTACATACAAAATTATATTTTCCCGCAATTAGACTGAACCAAGAAGTCAGTATAAACTATTTATATGCAATTGTAGTGGCATTCTCTTTATTTCTGAAACAGACATGTTTTGATTCATAGACAAATTGACATGTGGAGTTGCCACTTTTTCTATTTTGTTATAAAACAACGTTGTTTATGCCGTGTGGAGGCCGTAAAAGGTCTCCCCCTACATTAATTCAGAGCTGTTATATTTAGATCTTTTCGGATCGTTCAGCACGACTTTTATGTTGTGTTATTGGTACGTTTCAGTTTTTCAGCATGAACATTTCGGCTTGTGTGGTTCCAATACTCCCGCTTTCACAGTTTGGGATATTGTATAATCTTATGCCCCCAACGTGTTTGAGATAGACAAGTGATAAAACAGAATCTTATATGTACGAGTATTTCTGAAATTGAGTTTGAGAGCCACAATACTTAATATAAACGTTGATAAAAACTTGGGAAACCACAGCAGGAGTCAAGGAAAGAGGTTGATATGTCCCTATTTTCAGTTAAAGTTAAAGGTTGTATGTTGCATTGATGGATTTTTGCTCAGCTGTTAGAATATTTGCCATTGTTGTTTTCTTTTTTACAAATATAAACTTCCATTATTTTGAGTATTATTTCAGAAGAAATGCATGTTACTTGCATATTAGTGCATTTAAGGGGTAAAATGTCGAAGTGACTAGACGTTTTTCTTATAGCAAATGCTAAAATTGTGATAGCAGGAGACTTTAACTTTCAATATATATTTCGTTTTTATTGGCTAAACATTTCAAAATATATGGTGGCATATTTCTTCCAACCACATATCCCCTTATTTATCTCGATTCTTTTCGTAAAAATGTCACTTATTCAGTATTTTTTTCTGGCAAATGACAAAATTGTGTGTTATCCACTTAAGTATCATTACTGCCATCCATATATTTACTTACGTTAACTGGGTATCTTGATTTTTGCCAGTTAGTCAGTTATGATTGGCAATAACCCGTAATCGTCTCGTATCATTACGGAATGAATGAAAATACACAAGGGGCATAATAAAGATGCAAATTTACCATTCCGTCTGAATGTTATAAAACATACCTATAAGTTGCACACACCATTAAGGGTGGTGGTTAGGGATGAAGTGGATATACACTCATTCAATACCTTAGGGGACGAAAAGTTTAACCGTTAATCGCCAATTTGGGTACGAATATTAACTGGATATCAAGAAAACTTTCACAATAACCACTTATTTATGTAAATATGTGGATGGCAGAAGTGGGCACTAACAGACAGTTTTGTCCTATAGTAACATAATTATCTGAATAGCACGCGATTTTGCCACTTGCCAGATAATAACTTGATATGTGACATTTTTAGAGAAAACTGTCTACATAAATAAGTCGATATGACGTTGGCAGAAATATGCCACCATAAAAATTAACTGCTTTGCCGTCTGTTCAAATATATTTCTATATTTTTACTCCGATAAGACCTATAAAACAGAAAAAGTGGAAACTACAGGTCAAAACGACATAAATGAAAATGTTTCAGGATCAGTATAATTTAATCTTTTGGAATCAAGGGACGCGGGTAAGTAAAATGATAGCAGACTTGACTACGTTCATGAGATATCTTAAAGTTTAGCAGTATATCATCATAACACAGAAATACTTGACACACGAACAACACCGCACCCTCCCGTACGATGGATACTTACATTATTATCTAAAGCTGTCCGGCTTTAAAGTGAATGCCACTTGTAACGAAATAAAAATGAGCAATTGCAATAAGTTCCACCTAATTTGCTCATTATAGAGTAATTCAATTGTAAATGTTTAGTATCAGTTTAAAAATGTAATCAGTTTCGTCCTTACTATGACCAAGCATCAGGAAAATGTTGCCATTTGATCAATGGAAATTTGTGTCTTGAAAAGCATTCAGAAAAGGAGACTTAAACATATACGAGTCCAAAATTGTATGAAAACGCATGAAAGCCCACTCGGCCAACTAATTCCAAAACATACAAAGCAAAATACTAGGAAACAGTCGAAACAAACAAACAAAGGAATACACTAGAGTACTGCTTTCGATCGGTGAGTGACACAACCGCCAGTGGGGAGCTCAAACCGATATTGTGCGCGCCTAACCTCATTCTTAAGCCCACCATATTTCAAAGTCAAATAAAAATTAAGCTAATAAAATAAAACAATGTGTCGGATTCTAATCCTGAGGTAGAAAGCTAGTCATGTTATCACTTTCCGTAACGGTTGTAAATGAGTCGGTACCAGCCAATTTACGACTTATGACAGTCACGCAGCTATCTTATGGCTTTCATTAATTAAGAAAGCACAACTTATAATTAGGAAAAAAAGAAACAGGTTTACATGGTATTAAAATATTATACTGATCATGTACAGGGAGAATGTAAAAAAATCAACAGGTGGATATGCAATGACACTAATCATCCTGATTTGTCTCTGACATTAATTGATATGCCTTTGATCATTCCAACTAGCAATTTCCAGTAGTGAGTGCTTAAAATACGCCTTGATGCAGTGTTGTTGAAATGCAATATGCTCCCCGCAAATTATTAATCTGCTTTAATTTGTCTTTTGATATTTCATTTCGGAAAAAATTGCCATGGTAACTTATTATTTTATTCTATTTTACAATGCAATATTTTGCATTAATGCGTGATACTAATCCTCTACAACAATGTTATATTATGATAGTAGAAGCCTCGTAGACGTCAAAGTAGCACTTTCCGTACAGTCTGCATATGTGAAATTGGCTTTTAAAACTTAATTTTAAAAGCATTTGATTTATTCGTTTATTGTACTAATTATGCAAAAAGGAAACAGTGATATGTGTTACAGTTGATAGAAAATTAGGAAACAGTCAGCGAGTGCTCTTTAATGTTAAGCTATAGATGATGTGTTTGATAAAGACATTAACATGGTACAATAAAAAAGATATATTCAATTATTACAATTTGAGTGTAAATCCCCATGAATATTGAATTAAACATAACCCAACCGAAAATGATCCATAGGTTATTTTAATTTTTAAAGATATAAAACAAAAACAACCATTTATGCATTTTATTGAATTACAAACAAAAGCTAATTTGCTTAGAAATATGAACACGTCCTTCGTCAGTTGCAGAACCGATTCATTATTAATTTAATTTTTGTACATCAGAATGTGAACACATTTCCTATATATGTTCCATAAAGAAGAGTACATTTCTTCAATCACTTTGCTTTCTACAACATTACAAGACATTTACAAAATACAAACTGGATTAGAGCACACGTTTTATGACGATAAGTCGTAATTGCGAAAACTCTTATAGATTTCAACGACTATCACAACAACAGTCTTTAAATATCGTCTGGCGGCCTTAAAATGTCTCCCCGCACTTAGTATTGTGTAGTCATTTGGGAGCACGGTGTGCACTTAATTATTTTTGATAATAGGTTTTTACTTAAGCCGATGCTATAGGTTGCGAGGTTAGATGCACATTTAATTACCTCTGATGGACAGATTCAGTCAAACCGAGTCTTTCCGCTATTGTTTTGCTATGTTGCATTCTATGCTTAAAAAGGTTCTTCATACAGATTTTATTAAGTGCTGCCAGTACACTTCCTGTATTAACAATCTTGGCTTATTGCATAGTGTTGCTTGTTAATATCTTAGAATTTACTTTATAATAGTTTACTTGCAAAGTCATTCTGAATATAATACCTTAATGAGATCTAATTTCTAATTCAGTTTAAAAAAATTTAAATGCAAGCAAACCTCATAACACTTGAAAATGAATACTCCTGGACAATTCCACTGGGCACAATGTTCTTTTCACTACATCATATCAAGGTAACATTGTAATTTTGATATATATGGTTTCATTTTTCCATTGCACGTGATCAGTGATCAATATATATTTCACCGTATTTCCATATCTTCCTGACTTACAATCAAACTACATTAACAGAAAGATTTTGCAATGTGTTCGACTTGAGATTGATAGAGGAATTAACCTATTGGTTTCCTATCTTACACTCATGTATATGTTCCAGTTCATTCTGCGCAACTGGCTTTCCGCATACATATTATGATAGGCAAAGAGTGACTATAATGCATTACGCGATGTAGTATATAAGACAAAGGTTAACATACATGTACCTTAAAACGTCCGCTAAGTAATAGGAAGATATCTCGAATCATAAGTTTTACTTTGAATTTTTGGATTGGCTGAAGAAATTCCGAATGATACATTTAAACCTTTTACCTCAGGCGACATTTAAGAGACTTGACGAAAATAATTATTTTCGCATCGATTAATTGCTACGTGTCTGATCATGTTTACTGAGCATCCTATTATGTATCTATACCAGACATCCTATCAAACTTGAATTGAAAAGTAATTTCTGTGTCCGATGCATAGCTGCTGGACAATGAGCAAGTAAGCATATTTGTCTGTTACAAGAGAAAGACGTCGTGTAAAAAAACAATTTTATAAATGTAGCTGCCAGAAAATAGTGACAGTCTTTGTAAAGTTACCTCAAGAAGAAGACAAAACATAAGTTTGCTTTTATTTCAGTGACTTACTAGATGCATACGCTGATAATAGTCCTTAAACAATATGTCAAAAAACATAAAAAGAGCGGAATATGGCTAAGACATTTGAAGAAATATCTTGTGACTCTAACACCAATAGCCGGGCAACAGGTAGACATTTTAGTTACTGTCTTCAAAATGATGCTTGTTAGAACGATTAACATAGACTTTGTTAAAATTACCTGGCAAGATATAAGAAGTTACATGTGGATATGTATAATCATTTATGTTTTTATTTAGAATATGTATTTTTCAGAACAATTAAGAAGACCATTGCAAATCAAACCTGAAAGGCTAAACAGAATACTCATTTGCTTACAAGCCCATGAAACTGACAAGCTTATGCATTTCATTAGATAAACACGCGGTGATCAATCCGTAACAACTAGAGCGGAGAATTTAATTTTAGATAGTTATTCTAAAAACACGTGAGAAATCGAAACTTAGTATTTTCCAACGTTTACACTGAAAGTTATATAGCAAGGCTCAGTAATTTTAACAGCGTTCTTATAATACTATACACTGGTTGGAGAAAAGTATCAAACAAAATTATATAAAGATACGTACATTCAGTTGTGTCATCAAATGGCTTAAATGATGACGGCGGTCGTAATAAAGTGTCTAGTAGTAATAAACAATAATGTCTGCACTTCAAAAAAGATCTGTATGTACATTAATCTATTTATTTTGACCCTGCCTTCACATCTTTTTAGAAAGTTCTGAAATTGCTTAAATGTATTAATAGTGTAGATCTTATCAATTATTTACAAATACTTATTTATATACAATTTGATTCTTCCTACAGATTTATGAAAAACGAATGTCTTCTGCCGACCGATATGGCAGATATTGTTTTTAAACATTGGCATTGAATCATATTTGTAGAGCAGCTAATGTCTAAGACTAATCATATTCTGTTCCTAACTTATCTAATTTTGGGAACAATTTATTTTGAAATATTGCGAAGTACACTTAAAATGCAGATGTATAAATTTCAGGTAAAAATGAACAAAAAAAAAATGCTATCGTGATTGTGTAGATGATGTCTGACAAAAAGAGTAAGCTTATTACACAATAACGTACGTACAAAATTTTCTTTTAATCCTCATTGTATACCTGACCCTCACCCCCTCCCCGCCCCCTCGCAAAACAAAATGAAAACCAACATCAATCATTAAATATGTAACCTAACAGAACAGAAAAGTAGTATAATAGCATACTAGTATTACATAAAACTGCTTATGACAAATGCCATCCGTGCCGGCAAATATTTATATTACACTTGAGAACACTATGAAATACAAGATTCAAATACCCGGTACATTTTAACATCTTTTTGCAACTTTTCTGCTTACAAATCTGTATATTTTGGTTAAGTTTAAACATTTTGTGATTTGCTGATGGTGAAAAGATTTTTATCAATTGCATTACGTATGACAATTTAGCGTTGTTTGTCTATGCTTTGTAAGACCAAATTTATTCATAAAACAGTCGCAATCAAAATAAACTACTGTTTGTTTTAGTAGGCGAATGTGAGAATGTAAGCACCAGTGGAGCTTAGTATTGACTTATTACATTAGTGCTTTTAGTGATATCGTTCTAAAGCAGTGCAAAAATTGATCAGCATAAAACATGCATGAAAATTTAGAGTAACGATCAAATAAATCACTTCGTTTATCACCGAAAAACAAATATGAGTTCTTTAGTTTAAAAGAGTATACAATGTAAGTTTCTATGCTCCATACAGCACGCCTCCCGCTTAAATCAATAGTGACACTTTTAAACAGTAATTTTTGCATTGTTTTCTAATACAGTTCGTTACCATCAATTAATTATAAAACACATGAAAAGTAAGATATCGAGCTAATATTTCTGTAAAAATGTAGTTGAATCAATTATCATTATGATCATTATTCAGAGCGAAAGACTCATAAAAAATATTTCAGCAAATAGGGCTATTTAAAAATAGTTTAAATTAAGAAAATACACAGAATTACGTACTTTCAAAATAAAAGCTATTAATTTCGCGCGGTAACTGACACGTAACGTCATTACGTCAATGACGTCGTTTTAAGGCAACAATGTTTTGAAGCGTTTCTGCGACAATTTATTCATTATTTCAACATTATTAAGCCATAAGGCATCAGATCGGAGTTAGGTTCATGATTTGTTTACAGAAGAATGGACATACAAACACATTTCGTTTGTCGTAATTGTCGTCGAAAATCGTCACGTTAGCTTCCGGTTGGACATGGGCACATACAAATATTAAGGTAGCCTACCTCCTTAAGCGTTACAAACGTCAAACATTTTCGGGGGTTGGGGGACGCCGATCTGCAGGAGGGAGTCCCACATCCCATGTTCTCCCCTACCTTAGAGGTTTAGTATAAAACAAGATTTGGGATAGTTATGTCCGTCTGATCTAATGTTATTCAATACCGCAGACATTTACTTAGAGAACGAAATGAAAATATTT
The DNA here is from genome assembly GCF_021730395.1 of Mercenaria mercenaria. NCBI lineage: Eukaryota > Metazoa > Mollusca > Bivalvia > Venerida > Veneridae > Mercenaria > Mercenaria mercenaria. The sequence goes on from NC_069368.1 coordinate 14,775,673, forward strand.
TAGTAACTGCAACCTAGACCTTGACCACATTATTGACCCGATGGCAACTAAATTGTAAATGATGTAAAATTTCCTACAAGGGTTTGAACCTCTATCCGTTGACTTCACATAAATCAAAGAACTGGGGTACCGATTTTCTCTGAACAACACCGATTGTACATGATTTTAACAATTTGCATTTATCATTTATCAATTAACATTAGCTATTTGACATTTAGAATTTAGAATTCAGCATAAATTATATGTCATAAAGCATTTAGTATGAAGCATTAAGCATTAAGTAACTGTCATTTAGCAATAAGTAACTGCCATTTTGCATTAAGTTATTGGCATTTAACATTAATTATTCGGCAATTGGCATTTGACGATTAGCATTGCGCACCGGCCTTCCATAGATTCCTTATAGACATGTAAAATTATGACTGTTTAATCGGACTCCTCGTCAATGATTTCTTGAAACATATCATTTATTTGCCTCTGATCAGTTATCCGTATGCTATACTCTGTGTACAATAAATTAAAATACTGCAAGTAAGTTAAGACAGAGCCCTTTGCAAATTTTTAGCTTAACCGATAAAACCATAACACGCCATCAATATTAGCCCGTAATTGTATTCATGAATACTTTTGACCGTTTCACTGAACTTGGTGCTTTTAAGCATTTAGAAACAAATTATTGTTTGATTAATAGTACGTAATATATTTTTCAAAAAATAAAACAACATTTCTATACAGATTTCCAAAATAAAGGTCTATAAAGCCAGCGAAAGATGTTTTCCCTGAAATAATCTTTTCTGTTTTGGAAGCGTTACAGCACTTCATAAATTTAAAGTGTTATCTAATCCAGTCGGCCAATCTATATCTAACCATCATTGGACCAATATCTCTTTTATATAGGTTAGATATCGTAAAATGACTGGTTTAAAGTCGGACCGATATCATGTCTAGGTCCGATATCAATCAGGTATCACTTTAACCGTCTATCTGTCACTGATGATACTCCGTCTTTTACGCAGTTCACTGTTATTGACAAAAACAAATTATCAACGTTGAAATCGGCATTCCAAACAACTTACAGTTATTACGACATCTGGCCAATATTTGACCTTTGTTGTTTTAATGTCTTTAACATATATAAATGGTTAGGTAGTGACTGAGGGCATTTTTAATATCTTACACACATAACACTAATCGTTGGGAAAAAATGGTGTTGGTCATATTTTTATATCGGGCAGACATATCACCTACCCGCCAATATTCCGACAGCAGGCATGTTAATTGAGTGACACATCTATGAATTAGGCGCGGAGAATAATCAAAAGTAAAATCTAACATGTTGTTCAAAGTGAACCTTTGATCTAAAAATAACGTGTACTGTTCCTAGCTCCATCATTTCATTACTGTACCAAAATTTTGATGGAATACATGTATTTAAACGCTACTGACGGAATGAATGGTTAACCGTCATTTTAGATAATATATGCGACGAAATGGGGGAATATACTAAAATTTCTAATTAAAAACAGATTATTCCAAATAAAGATTCTTTACACTTATTTTCTATTTCTACTGTTATGAAGTCTTTGTCCAGTTTTCTAAAAGAAATATTAAATATGGCGTATGTCATTTTAATTCCTTAGTGTTCGAAGTTTTTATAAACTGGCTAACCCAAATTGTTGGGGAAGCATGTCAGCGTTCTCGCAAATCAGTGATAATTCAATGCCTCTATACTTCAGTGCAGCGAATCCATGTAGTTTAAAATTTCTTATGTTTATTCAGTTATAAAAGAACTTTCACGTCAAAAGAGAAAAAGCAAAACAAAACATCTATAAAATCGAACATATATTACTCATTCACAAATATCATAACTCAAACTATGTATTTTCAACTTTCCCGTGTCTCGCGATGCTATGCTATTATAATCGTTAATGTATTAGCCAGAATCCAAAACAGTCGTAAATATATTAGTCAATAAATCTACTTATATCTTCGGCGTTTGTCCGGTGACCTAGTTTTCGCGCATTGATATGTTACTGCAGTCAGAAAACATAAATAGAAATGTATATCATACTGACTAAAAATACGTTAAAATTTTGTATTTTTTGACGTCCGACAGCTGAAAATACCGTCGTGGCAAAATAATTATATTTTGTTTGTTGACTAAATGTATGGCATGGAACTACTTGTTTGTATACGACACTACTTTTGTTCGGTCTACCGTAAGGACTTTCTGGATTCGAAATAGTCATTCTATCCAAAAATCATACATTCAAAAGTACTTAAAACAAATGTTTTAGCGCGATCGGCCACCTGTGATTTTTTATATAAGCGGAAAAGTGTATTCCCAAATTTAACCGTGGTGATCTTGAACTTTAATCTTCTGACCTGGTAGGCAATCTCACCCTTTGTTATTCGTATGAGCTTACTTTGTGCCAGGTCAGATGACAATATGTCAATCTGACGAAATGTTATTGACAGAAATCGCCCTGTTTGACGCCCATACACCCATCTGCCCCCCCCCCCCCCCCCCCCACTAACCAGCAGAACGCCACACCACAACCAAATTGCCAGTGTTTTGAAAGCCTTATTTTAAATAGCTCAAAGGTGTTTCTCCGCAATAACTTGATGCACAGTAGTAGTCCCATATGAACGACTCCTCTAGAAGACTGTCGGGATAGTGCAAGACACAGGAGACGGTCCAGTTTCAGAAGCTTCTCTTGTTCTTTTGCCTGTTAGGTGTGAAACACCCACAAACGGGACTCTTTTGTATGTTAATAACCTTAGCTGGAGAGCTGAGGGGCTTACTCACGTGAGTCCTGGTTTCGTACCCCAGCAGTGCTACTACTGTAACACTGCGTCCTCTATTCAGTCCCATTTAAATGGTTACAATACCTCTGATATGATCCGGCTAAGTTAAGTGCGATAGACGGCTATATGAATACTAGCTTTCACAGTTCAAATAAGGAATGTATGTTTCAACTGAAGCAAATTTAGCCTAACCGTGCGATTTGTACATACACTTCTTTTAATTAGTCAGAAATGCTGTGTCATGTCTTTATTTTGCCGTTCTCATATTTCTTATGTATACTGGCATAAATAACCATTTATTTTACCATTTGTTAATGACTTTCGTGTGTCTATTTCGAGATATCTGGCTATGATTCAGCATCTTTAGTTTCTTTATGTTTATTGCACTGAATTATAAATATCTATACTGAGGAAATGCTTCCATTGCATTTTGAGCTGAGTCATGCAAGCAACGTGTACCCCTTAATTAGAATTTCAATATGATTCTTTGAGAACGTTAAGTTCAGATAAGGGCATTTCATTCGATTACTGAATCGGCTGTTGAAAATCCATTAAAGACTGTGACATTGCATACTGAAGCAAACAAGTTCGTATTCGACAAATTTATCCTTAATGGCTTTGATTACTTAACAGTGAGAATGCTACATGAATCACGCAAAGAACTTCTACTCCGAGTAATAGACTAGTACATAACTGCATTAATATACAGGGTTAAACCCGTCAATCTTAAAAGCGTAATAATAATAAGCATGTTGGGTATCAACTTAATGATTAAAATATGACGTATTTAAATGATCCAATTAGTCCAATTGTAAACGTAAAACGTCCCTATATCAAAAACAGTACTATTTGTAGAACAGTATATGTCATTGAATTACGTAAGTCTGCCAGATTAAATTGTTAATTTCTACTTTACTGTGATATTTAGAGTCTGGTACGTTTCTTCTGTTTTGGAAGACATGTAATCAAAGATATCGCAAGGGTTAATTCACTGGCCAAGAGTGTATTCGTTCCCATTTTACTTATCTGAGGCAGATATTATGGTGATATTATCAGCTGTGTTTCCAAAGTGTAGGTAGAGTAGTCAGCATGATTTTTATGTATGGAATGATTACATTCTTAAAAAGGTTTTGTAATATGGAAGCAGTAATATTCAAGACTGAGAGGTAATTGCAATTTACAAGCATCAGATAAGTCCTGCGCCGGTGAAGGAAAACACGGCTGCATGTGAATTCTACTCAAATTATTATTTAGAATTAACTTTGAATATTGTTTTCAAATCTAAAATCAGCTAATGGCAGCTGTAAAACAAATTGTTGACTACAGACAATAAAAAAGCAAATAAGTAAATATTTAGCTATTGTAGATGTTCTTAAGTGTTTTTTGCAGACATTACGTCACTTCTAGTAAATTATTTTCTCCAATAAAGGCTGCTTCTTTATTTACGTATTAAGGTATTAGGTCACTAATAGTAATGTTTACAAAACGGCCTTTGCTTGGTATATTCTGAAAGGTAACCGTGTTTTGCACTATTTTGCAAATTTTAAACAACTTTTACCGTGCCGTTTTTTATAAATTTTGAATAACTTACGGTATCTCCTCAAGCTCAAGTAGAGACAAATTTCAAGGGATAGCCACTATTTAAAACGTTTGCAGAGAACTCATTTTACCATTAATTTCAATAGAAGAAACATTAAACTATTGGTAACAAATTATAAAACACAAAATAAAAATGTTAATATCATTTTTTTCTATTTCAACAGCTTATGAAATACGTACATTACTCTAAAAATGATGGCATTTCTTTTTTCTTTTCATTTTTTGTCAATGCATTGAATTCCAGAAAGGGATTGCATAGAGGGGCCACACTTCTGAATTGTCCAGCGCGTTTTTCAAAGAACTGTTACATAACTTCGTTTTAATGCATTTACAATCATGTCTCAGCTTTGAAAATTTACGTAACTAGAGATAACGTAGTCTTCAGCAATTGTTTACTTTATTTCATTACAAATGACATTCATTTTAAAGAGGGTCAACTTTTTGAGAATATTTTCAGTATCACGTCGTATGGGACAGTACAGTAAAATATACATATGACAAAAGATGTTGTTCTTTTACCAAATATTTCTATGGTTTGATGATATGCTGCAAACCTTTAAGTATAAAATGTTGACAGCAGACTTGTTAAATCCTGCAGATGGCACCACTTGCAACAAGCGCTAAAATGCACTCATTGTGGGGCTTTTTTGGGTGGGGAGCAGTGTAGGGAATAACCTCATTGCAACCGTCATGGTTCAATGCAGCTACTGATGATTTTTATCGTTGTAACGTTTTATTTAGCATATCTAATCATTAAAGGCGGACACTCACGCTTATGCAACTGTTTATGTCATTTTTAACATTTTATATATTCTATTAAAGATTTAATGAAAAAAACTTTACACATGTAGTTAGATCCCTACTATAAATATATATTTTATTGTTCTTTTATGAAAAACTGTAATTACATCCCTTTAACTTGAAATTATTTAAAAAAGCTGAGTAATTCTTCAGATTTCTGTTCAATTTATAGTTTTACATTTCCATTTTGTGGACATCAAGATATTTTAACCAAATTAATTTGAAAGCTATGTGTAGCTTTGGAAAATAGTTAATTCCAAATTATCTTGGTTGCGCAATGAAAAAAAGGTAAGGGCAGGTAATAATCATTTTACACACGTGCATACTTTACTTTCGACTAAATATATAGCTGAAAACGCAAGTGTTTGACAATTATCATTACAATAGCTCTTAATATTCATATCATTCCCTGGGTTAAGTATATTTATCAATTGTTTATTTATGCTAAAATAACTCTATCTGATCAAACTAATCAAATTTTAAAAGTACCTAACATGAATTAAGGTAATATGCGCCACCTACCGATTTTCAACGGACTGTCATTAAATTTTCACAAATTAAAGTTGACGGTATTTTCAACAGTTTGGTATGTTTTTCAGTTCTCTGTTATACTCCATTTTGCTGCTGTAAAACTTCAAACATGAACACTAACATCATTTTTTCAGCAGGGTGCAAAATGACGTAATAGACAAGTTTTTTTAAGAAGCGTTTTAATGTACATAACAAATACAGCTATTTTTTTTCAAGTTTGTGTTAAAATTATCTCTCCAATGATATTCAATTTGTCAAGTTTATTTCGACGTCACATCGGAGGCAAACGATTAATGTGTTCTATTTTTATCCCACTATTGGTAAAATCTGGCAGAGATATAAGCAAAAAACAAGTGGAGTTAGTAAAGTTATTGAGGAAAAAAATAATCTGTAAAATAATTGTAGAATTTGCTTTATCTGGAATAAATCAAATACAATATGCTAGTTTCTACTTTTTGCATGAACACAGACAAAACAATGATTTTCTAGTATTTTAAACCATTTAGACGCAGACATTAGAACTTGTCACTAATACTTTTATGCATGACTGCAGTTTCGTGCTACTAGAGCTGCTGAAAGCAGGTAAATATTTTGACAATTTCTGTCGAACTGATTGGTCTTGGATATTGACCAAACTTAATTTTCATTGGATTGTGTAAATGTTTTAGCTTGCCTAAAAGGGTATTTTTTTCTCTAAATTGTGATTTTATTAGATAGTTACATAGTAAAAAAGATGTTTGGATATAAATCGGCATAACTAATTATAAACAAGTATCTTTATCCTACTAATACCTTTGGAGATCTTTATAGTTATGAATACTTTATATCTGTTTTTTTTTAAACGAAAAAAAAAAACGCATTCACAAAAATCCCTCTTTAGGTTTACGGTAAGCAAAAAAAACGTTAAAGTGTTACCACGACAATTAGAATGAAACCTTAATGTCACAAGAAATCTGTGTAATCATTGAAATTGTGCAATATGTGTTTCGAAAAAAGATGTGTCACTAAATTTGCAGGGATATAAGAGATGTTGCAATGTCACGCTTGTACGAAAACGCGTATATTTCAAAAATCGTTTCTTTTTTTCACGTTGCTATTACATGTATTCTGCTGAGTCTGTTAAATGCAAGAAAATTTACGACAGACTTTATATCTTATATAATAATGAAAATATGCTCTCATTAGTATAATCCAGATATTTCTCTGAAATACAATCTTCTCGCGATTCCTTGTCACAAACTGACATACGGGCCTTATTGTATCTGTAGTGTAAATGCAGGTATTGCATCATCTTTTTGTAAAATTTTGAGTTATTGAGGTAAATGTCGGATTTTACACATAAAATACATGTAATGTTTTTCTATATTTCATAACTTAAATTTCCATGTAAATTTTATTAAATTCGGTTCAGTAATAAGAAAGTTGATATTTTATAAACTTCAGTAATTCATGTTTTTATCCCCAAAACCACTATAACGGGCCTCAAATTGTAAATTTCAATCCGCGCCAAAGTAGTCAGATTTCCCGGCTATATCGTGAATCCCGTGAAAATAAAAATAGTCAGAGCTCACGCATTAGCCGTGAGTCCCATGAAATTTAGTATTTGGCGGGACATTACCCTACAAATAGACTGGACTAGTTATGCCATGGGCACACCACATTCAGACATTAGACGAATCTATGTCAGACTAATTTTTCTTGCTAGAAATTTATGCTCGATCGAGCTTCTTCCGCCAGACGATTTTACCTGGTGATGATGTCACAACCCGGAAGTACAATACCCGAGGTTCAATTGTCTTCACTCGCCTGGATGTGATTTTCCAAGCGCAGAGCTTTCGTCCCATGGTTGTGCCGTAACCCGCAAAGACGCTGATTTTTGTTATCCTCTGAAGTCAGCTCAGGGATGCAGTCACCTACTATCATAGGGAGCTAAAACGGAGTCAACGTATTCACGGTTTAAAGGGACTTTACATGAAGATATGTTATATTTTTTGTGCTACTTGAAGTTCGAAACTTACTGATACATCTGTGCCACGTCACGTTACAAAGAAACCGAACTTTGTATCTAGAGATACTGAACTCTGATTTTTTTTTTTCTTTCTTATAATCAGTTTTTTTTCTACTTATCATTTATTCATTGTTAATATTCATTTTATGTAAATAAATGTGTAAATATTGTAAAGAGTGTTGATTTGTTCTCATAGTTATTGTCGCCGGTACGTCCATCCTTGTCACATTCCTTGTCCTGAATGCAAACGTTACAAGTCAGTCTTATTTGAAATATAATACAATCATTTACCGTCATCCAGGACAGTAACAGTAGTTTTTAAGTTGAATTATAACAGAAACGTTAAGCATTTTTATTATAATGACATAATTTAAGCTCTATTAAGAGTTGCATTAGCTGTTGTATTAAGGTGGCATTCTCACAAGAGCATGTAAGGTTCAGTATATAACCTATGGACGTATGGGAAAATCCAAGCACCATGTTACATGAACTATGATTTGACCTTCTTATCCAACTTTACAGGTCATACTTATAAAAGCTATTATAAAGCACCTGGGGCCTCCAAGGCCGACCGGTTTAAGTCGCTGACTTCGAATTACTTGCTCCTCACTGATGTGGGTTCGAGTTTCGCTTCGGGAGTTACATTCTTCATGCGAAGCCATTTAGCAGGTTTACGGAAAGCAGGTGGTTCTACCCAGGTACCCGACGATGATGAAATAAAGAACAGAGGGGCAACTTGGCTCTTCCTCCACCATTAAATGCTGGAAAGTAGGTATGTAAGTAACGGCTTTATTTCTAGAGACTACACATTTGGTTTCCTCATATACCATGTGGGCTTAAAAGTCGCCATATGACCTATAATTCTGTCGATGGGGCGCTGAACCTAACAAAAAGTAAACAAAAGTAAAAAAAATAAAACACACCTTGCAAAGATGTACCTCAAACTTTGTAGACTATATTCCAAAATATGTTAAAGGTTTTTGACTGATAGATATAAAATATATAAAAATATATATAGCGCTTACTGTATGTACAGCAACGAATCTGTTTTTTTGTTTGTAATATAAATGCCCTCTTTAGCCTTTGATATTGATATTGATATTGATACCGAAACAAATATTTTTCCCGGTTTAAAGATTTCTCGTTACATTTCTAAACTTTCCAATTTTTTTTTTTGGCTCTTTCTTATTGTGCTCCTGGTATAAACATGTATCTTGTTAGGTTCTTAAATAAATCTTAACAAAAACGTACCATATTTTATGCTACACCTTTACTCAGAAATTGGATATTTAAATAATAAGAATTATATATAAATGTAACGGAAATGACAAAAAATACATCAGATCGTTCAATCTAATTTATGGATGAAAGCAGTTTTTACATCAATTGTTTTTTAGATAAACTTATTAATACTATTAATCACGCTGTATAAGATACATTGACATGTAAGTTTAAGAATATGACAATTTCTGCTTTCTAAATTTCGTTACAAATATCAGTTTATAAACTGGTAGATTAGTATGCTTTGATACTACTGAACTTTCGTGTACAAACCGCAGCCTCATTTGTTTAAGTACGATGACTTTGCTGTTAAGGCACGTTTTTGGAATTCCAGCCTCACTTTCAACTAGTTACACAAGTTAAATGATTCCCCACTGAGATAAGCTGTAACGTTAGCTACAAATCCCAGACTGTATAAGTAAACAAGATTAATAGGGTCAATCCGAGGTAATCGTTCCATTATACCAATGCGATAAATAGTAGCAAAACGAATACATAAATATATAATGATTGATGTTCTTACAGAATATGAACTCCATTGGGAAAACCATTGCAGGTGAAATTTGAAATTCTAATATTTGATCAAATGGATCTTATTAGATATATAGAATAGAATAAAAAAAATAATCGGTCATTATACAAAGATAAATATTTTGTTCAAATGTTTAAAATGTTTTTAAAAGTTTATAACAGTAAGCGATTAGGTAGTAGGGCATGGATTGAAGGAGCTTATTTATTTAACTCTATACAGACGGCATAACCATTTAGCACTCAACATGTAATCACATTTATGCTACCAGTATGGTAATACTAATGGTCACCTGCTCAAAGAAACCCCGCAATTGCAAAAAAAGTGTTATCATCTTTGCAATAACAACAATTGCAATTGTTATACACAATTATTACAATGACAAAATTGTAATATAAAGGACATAGTAGTTGGTACATAATGTAAGGATCGTTAATTAGAAGAAGATAAATCAAACTAGTTTTCCTCCACATAATTACCTAGACAAACTAGTTTTCCTCCACATAATTACGTAGACAAACTGCTTTTTCTCCACAAAATTACGTAGAGAAACTAGTTTTCCTCCATATAATTACGTAGACAAACAGACGGAATTATCGGGCATTTTCAAGAACATTTATGACATGTTCAGATGTGCGTGTTAATAATTTTGAGGCGTTTGTTTTGAACAGGTCTGAATATAAATCTTCTAGTAAAAGGTCGTCCGGTGGTGTTATTTTGTATGTTCGCAATGATTTTGTTGATAATAATATGTTCGTCTGGTCTAGCCAAGATGATATTATATGTATCAAAATTAGCGCCGAAAAGCTAGGTTTAAAAAATGACTTATATATTTGCCTGTGTTACGTTATTCCTGATAATAGTACTAGGCAAGCATTTATAGATTCTCAAACCTTTGACAGATTATCAGAATTTTTTGTTGAATTAAGTTCTAGATACGATCACGACCTCAATTTTCTATTATGTGGTGACATGAACGCACATACTTCAGATTGTCCTGACTTTGTTGCTGATGATAGTATAAATAATTTAGATGTTTTACCTGAAGACTATTGTATTGATATACCTGTGCGCCGTTATTCAGAAGATGCAGGTCGATTAAATAATAACGGTAGACTTTTATTAGACTTATGTAAACAGTCTTCTATGCGCATTGTCAATGGTCGCAAAAGCATCGATTATGGAAAAGGTAGAAAGACATTTTTCGGTAGTAATAGTTCAAGCCTTGTTGATTATGTTATTTGTACGCAAAACTTATTTCAACATATAGAGTATTTTAATGTTTGTGATCCAAATATCTTATCTGATCATTGCGTTGTTGATTTTACGATGACTTTCCATGTCTCTAATATGGGTGAATGCAACGATGGTAATGATGTCTATGATACAGTGTCTTCTATATATGTATGGAACGCCGATTATGCAAGAATTTTTACAGATAAACAACATTCACAAGGTACTCTTGAAAAGTTAGAGATATTTGATACAAATGTTAGTAATGCTGTTAGTGACATAGATATTGATAACTGTGTTAATGAATTGTCTGTTATATTTGACGGAGTTGCGTCCCCTGAATTTAAACGTAAAAACAAAATAAACACGGATTCTGTGAATATGACTGCTAAAACCTCGAATAGTAAATGGTACACACAGGAATGTGAAGAAAAAAGGATTTCATTTTATCATGCTTTAAATAATTTTAGAAATGACAAGAGTGATACAAGTAGGGCTCATATGGTAAATGCACGCTCAAAATATAAAACTTGTTTACGGGAAGCTAGGTTCAATTATGATACACATGAAACCAGCAAATTGTTAAGAGCTAAACACACAAATGCAAAATTATATTGGAAATTATTGAAACAGTCGGCTGGTGTTAAAGAAACTAGTATACCTATGGATAGTTTTGAAAGTTATTTTAGAGCTGTTAACAATCCAGATGATAGATTTTTTACGCCTGACGAAGACATATTGCATTTTATAGATAGATATGAGAGAGATGAATTTAACATAATGTTTGAAGAACTGAATTTGCCATTTAGCGAGGAAGAAATAATTAAATCCATAAGGCAACTTAAAAATAATAAAAGCGGTGGACCAGATTTGTATATAAACGAATTTTTCAAACATGGGAAAGACGTTGTTGTTAGATATATTCTACCTTTATTTAACAAAATTTATAATTTGGGTTATTTTCCTAAAATTTGGTCAGAAGGTTTTATTGTACCACTACACAAGAAAGGTAGCTTAAATGACGTAAATAATTTTAGACGTATTACCCTTTTGAGTGTCTTGGTAAGCTTTTTACAAGAACCTTAAACAAAAGATTATGTGCATGGGCGGAAGATTATAGTGTCTACATTGAAGCCCAGGCTGGATTTAGAACTAAAATGAGTACGGTTGATAATGTTTTTGTACTTAATGGATTGATAAGTCACTTTGTAAACAGAGGTAAACAGTTATTTTGTGCTTTTATCGATTTTTCTAAGGCATTTGATTACATAAGTCGTGACAATTTGTGGTTCAAAATGATTAATATTGGACTGAGGGGTAACTGCTTGAATATTGTAAAGTCAATGTATGACAATGTTAGGTCTAGGGTAAAATATATGGGGAAATTAAGTGAAAGTTTTGAATGTCAATTAGGTGTTGGACAAGGAGAATGTTTATCTCCCCTGCTTTTTTCGTTATTCTTAAATGATATAGAAGATATGTATATAGCAAATGGTATAGAAGGTATTGATGTTGACATGTTTAAAATGTTTCTTATATTGTATGCTGACGATATAGTACTGTTTGCAAATAACAAAGAGGAACTACAGCTAAGTTTAGATCTCCTATTTGATTATTGTAATAAATGGAAATTATCGGTAAATTCTAGTAAAACTAAAGTTATGATATTTAGAAAAGGAGGGAGACTGTCAAATAATTTGAACTTTCATTATGGCAATAATAATTTAGAAATAGTTAATAGATTTGTTTATCTTGGCGTGGTTTTCACTACTGCTGGGGCATTCACTGAAGCACAAAATACATTAGCCGGTCAAGCATTAAAAGCCATTTTCAAAATGAATTAATATTTATATAGGTTTACATATATATCTGTTAAACATAAACTAGAACTATTTGACAAACTTATTTTACCCATTTGTAATTACGGTAGTGAAGTATGGGGCTTCCATAATGGAAAAACTTTAGACAGAGTTGTCTTACAATTTTATAAAAGATTGTTAGGAGTCAAGAAGGGCACACAAAATGAATTTGTTTACGGGGAATTAGGTAGACTTCCATTACAAAATATAAGATTTCTAAATATATTAAAGTACTGGCTTAAGATATTGCATGCTGATGAAAACAAATATATTAAGAAGGTATATAACATGATGTTTGAAGATATTATCTTGTACCCAAATAAGAAAAATTGGTGTTCTTTATTAAGAGATTTATTGATATCTTTGGGCTTTCATGATGCATGGTTTATTCAGTCTGTTGGCGATGAGAAAATGTTTTTAAATTTAATAAAACAGAAAATTACCGATCAATTCATTCTACATTGGCAAGCTCGTTTAAATGAATCTTCGAGAGCTCTGTGTTACAGAAATATTGCTGTGTTTAAATTTCAACCATACTTAGATATCTTAAATGTATCAAAATATCGTATAAATTTTTCACGTCTTCGATTATCTTCGCACAGACTTTGCATTGAAACTGGTAGGTGGAACCAACCAAATAGTACTCCGGTCAATGAACGTAAATGTAGAATCTGTAACTGTTTGGAAGATGAATATCACTTCGTTATTGAATGTGTTTCATATAATGATCTAAGAAAGAAGTTTATCCCAGGAGTATTTTGGAAAAGACCTAGTATGTATAAATTTGTACAAATTATAAACTCAGAAGATGCCAAACTCGTAAAAAATCTCGCATGTTACATTGAAAAAGCTTTTCAAATAAGAGGTAGCTTACTATATTTACCATAGTGAATACATGTATATAGTATTTTTATCATACAATTATTTCAAAAGTAAAAAATTCCGTCTTTGTATTTGTTGGGAATTTGTTTACAGAATTGTTTACAGTATCTAGGTCGTGTTAGAATGTAGTGCCACATCATCCAAACGGATTTGCCATCTGTCAACATTGTCATTTCGTTTTTCGGACAAGATGGGCGGAACGATGGTACAGATCTTGTTTAAATTTATTTGTTTATTTGTGTTATAGGTTTGACATATTTCATCCAAGATATATATAATAGATCTTTCAATATTATTCTGAAAAAATCATTAAACGATATATTTTTGTGATAGAAATATTTGTTGTCTAAAAATATATTTTGGTTATATATTGATGGCGAATTTGAATCATGTATATTATTGTCAAATGTGTGTGCATGGCAGCTGCATGATGAAATACAGTTTAGTGTTATTAAAAATAAGAATGACTGATTAATCACACCACGATGATAATTTGTACACCTTGATGGCCATCTTAACGGCCATATTGAATTTTTGGTACAACGTTGCATACCACTTTTCTTCCTTGTTCTTAAAATAAGCTTAAAAAGGTTTTAGTTTGTAGCCTAAACAGTTGTTTATCCCAACTACATGTATACATCTACCAACACCATTATACAAGATGCATACGTTATATCACTGTAAAGTATTAATCTATTCTGCGATAGATATGTTTAGTCTTAGTAGGTATCATTGTGTGTATCTTATTTCAAATTCGTATTGTATGACGTTGCTAATCTGTGCCACATGGGTCTAATGACCTTCTGGATTTAATAAATAAACTTTGAAACTTTGAAACTTTGTACTGGAGTTTGTTCTAAATTATTCGAAGTATATAGATATTTAACATGATCGGAAACCAATAAATTATTAATCAACACAATAGTAAGGATATTGCGATTTATTAGTGTTACATTTTTTCAATTTGTAAAGACAAGATTGAGTTTTTGCGATATCCCCACTAATATTAACTTTTTGCGTAATCCAAACATACAGAAAGTAGTAGAAATAAGAATTCTATCTAAAAGATAGATAAATAAATACTTTTATCAGTGATATAAAATCAGTATTCCTTAAAAAACCCACTCCTATAATACGATTTGGTTTGACATTTAGAATAATTGATAGCATTGCATAAATGCTAAATAAAATATTAAACCCAGACTACTTTCTTTGATAGATCTCAGGTGGTCTTTTAAAGTACGGTTATATTTATACTGAAACAAGTATTGAACACAGTTTTCAAGACTATTGTCATTTGATATGATATATTGTTCCTCTGAAAAAAGCTTTATCTTCAGCTCTGTTCGCATGCGCAAGATTTGCAGCAAAACCAAATAGTATAACCTGGTGCAAATTACGTTGTCACATGCGCTATTTTTCCACGGGGTATATTTTTCATGAAAATTAAAAATATTGTACACCCGTGCAAATTGGTTTGAAATTTAATTTGGTATTGATTTTAATGCATTATATTAAAAAAGTTTACAAAGGCAGATAATGAAAACCAAACATACTATCAAGTTAACGTTGTCACTTTTTTAGTTGAAACATCTGAAATTTATTTAGAAGTATAGCTTCATATATAAGAACATAACGCTGGCATCATTGTATCAGTCCAGATACAAATAATTTCGTAAGCTACATGAAGTAAATTTATGTCAAGTACCCTTTACTGCATGTAAAGTTTGATATCCATTTGCGCCTACGCAGATATTTTGCGGGAACAAATCTTACACACAGTGTAAGTATTTTGCAATGTAAATACAATATTATCTTAACTTTTCTCAGCAGTTTGAAGCTACATTGGTGAGTGTTCCCGTCACTAAAAGCTTGTAAATGACAATAACTAATAACTTCATACTGTTTAAAAAGCATGCAATAATTCCACATCGTGCAGACAGGAATTGGTTGATGTATTTGAACCATATTTTTTAGCCTTATTACCAGACCTAAAAAGAAACAAATGAGATGCGTGCAAAATCTGGATGAAGATAAAGATTATGACACACTAAATAGTTGTTTTTCTTTATTCTATATAAAATTGACCTATTTCCAATGACCGCAGCACACATCAGGACCCATTTTAAATGTCTGTAACGTACATTTTCTTGAAGAATATTGTCAGTGCTAACTGAAAATCAAAAGAAAAGTGGGGGTCATGTTTGATGCAAGAAAAATAATTCAGTCAAACACATAAACTGCAAAATCAGCTAAAAAATGAGACCCCAAATTATACTGGTAGTGTATGATCTAAGTTTCCATGAAAAATTTTGTCATGTTGTTATTTCATTATGAAAGTGCTACCTACATGTCAAGCATAGATCTGTCATGTGATTTTAGAAAAGAAATTGCAAAGAAAATAAGGAAAATAGCTCTACAGAGCAAAAAAAACTGAGGACTATTTGTTTCCGCCATTATGCGACTACCATTTTTTCGCGCCATTTTTCTATTTAGTGTCTGTATGCCTATAGGTTATAACACACTAAATAGTTGTTGTTCTTTATTCTATATAAAATTGACCTTTTTCCAATGACCGCAGCACACATCAGGACCCATTGTAAATGTCTGTAACTTACATTTTCTTGAAGAATATTGTCAGTGCTAACTAAAAATCAAAAGAAAAGTGGGGGTCATGTTTGATGCAAGAAAAATAATTTCAGTCAAACACACAAACTGCAAAATCAGCTAAAAAATGAGACCCCAAATTATACTGGTGGTGTATGATCTAAGTTTCCATGAAAAATTTTGTCATGTTGTTATTTCATTATGAAAATGCTACCTACATGTCAAGCATAGATCTGTCATGTGATTTTAGCAAATAAAATGCAAAGAAAATAAGGAAAATAGCTCTACAGAGCAAAAAAACTGAGGACTATTTGTATCCGCCATTATGCGACTACCATTTTTTTCGCGCCATTTTTCTATTTAGTGTCTGTATGCCTAAATAATAAATTCTGCGACCGCTAGACATATAGAAAGATGGGAAGAAAATATAGTTGATGTAGGGACGCAATATTACGTATATTCCTCACGTTCACAGGAACTACGTTGACATCTTTTAATAAAGCATTTCATTAAAGAGTAAGTAGCTCTTTAGGTCCACACTATTTGGTCTGTATTATCTCATGTTTCTGCGTAGCATTATAATGAACGAATGTCTGACATTTTAAAGCATAAACCATGTGACAGTAACAGCGGCAATCCATTTTTCTACCCAAGTCACGTGAACAATTTTAGTGGATACTATCTGTAGTCTCTCAAAATGTTGTTAATAGTCACAATAAATATCTACAATATATATTTCAATTTATATTGAGGATATATCTAATGAGCTATATTTTCTTAAAAATGTCCAATACATATTTGTTTGTACAATGCACTCTGAGAATATCCAACATTTTCAGTACCAAAACTTTAACCGGTTTTCTCAGTTCGTTTTTTTTTTTTATCAGTCTGGGTTGACATCACCAATTATATGTATATTATATCAATACAGTGGTTACTAAAACCTGCTATACTATAAATATAATGCAAAGAAATTCAATCACTTACCTGCACTAGTTAAACTTATTATGACATTGTACATATTCTTTCAAATTATCAAAGGTCTTAAAACAATTAAATGAAATAAAATGAATATATTTGTTCTGCTTAGGAAGCGTACACATTCTAATTTTATCACCTTTATCACCGGTGAATAGAAAATATGCAAATACAAAAGAAATTGATTAAACACGGGGATTACGGCAACATTGTATAATTCAGAGATACACCACGGTCTGGAATGAAAAGGTATTTTCTTTGCTGCTTACTTTTTAGAGATACATATTTTCAGTGTTATTTCAGATATTTGATTATTGAACTATTTATTTAACTTGTTTCTTAACTGAACACATCTAAAGTCATAAATTCATAACTGTTTCTTCACGCACATGACACATGTACGACAACAACAATTACGTTAATAATCATTTTCCACAAACGACAACATGCTTAGATTACGCTAAAAATTTTCATGTACACAAATCTATATTGCTTTCTACAAGTATCCAAAACTCGTGTTCCGGTTTGTTGTAAGAACAAGTGCAGCTACAAACATTCAGTTAAGCCAATTAATTATGTTTGCTGGCTTTAAATAGAAGCTGCAATTTCAATACACTTGACTATATTGCGTACACGTAGAATATCCTTTAGATAAAAATTGTAAATTGCGCATCTATTAAACAATTCAAAAGACAAAAAACATTTTACATATAACATCGAGATATTTAATATTTGTTCAAATTGTAACCCGTATCACGTTAATAAAGCTGAAATCTAGATAAACTTTCTATAGCACTAAATGGAAAATGGCATATAAAACTTGAAAATTGTTGGTTAAATTTAGGTTTCATGATTGCATTTGAAATTTATTTCAAGGGTAGTCTTTGCATATACATAAAACTCCATAAACTCTGTGATGTCTACTGTTTTTTCCAAACTGAGTTATGAAAGCATTTAACATACATTACATATGGTTATATATTTTGTACATGTTGTATTTTACGACTTAAAGGTGCAGCTCTAAATTGGATCATATGTTTTAAAAATGTATCTGATAATTTACAGACTGAGTATTATTGTGGACGCAACATGACCCCGATGGTTGACCTTTGCATTATAATACATAATCAGGCACAACCTATTATTGAAAAGGAGTGTACGTAAAACACGAGTTGCACGAGAAAAAGGAAATATAAATTTGTGTAAATATAAATTAGTGTATTGGAAAGTTTTAACTGATCAAATGTCAGTATATATACTTTGATACTGCACTGTATACAAACTCATTCCATATAAATATACACGGCTACCCTAAGCACCCTTGATTTCCACAATGAAATAATCGATATGAATAATCAGCCTAAGGTCAACCATCGCGGTCAAGTTGCGACTACTATACATAAAAGCAGTGCAATTGCCAAGTACAGTGTCCCTTTAATTCAAACAACAGAAATACGAAAAAACAATCATTTCTTAGACAGCGATGATGTGTTTCCACTTTTTCATTTCTATAACAGCAGCGTTGTTTGTGCCGTGTGGCGGCTGTCAAAAATCTCTCCGTATATTTAGTCAGAACTGTTATACTTCGATCCTTTCAGATTGTTCGGCACTACTTTTATATTGTTTTAATGGTTCTGTTTAGTTTTTCAGCTTGAACATTTCAGCCTTCGTGGTTCAAGTACTTACACATTCATAGTGTTGGGTATTGTCTAATCACCCTTTAAAATGAAGCTTTGTTTTTGTGTCCTTTGAAAGTTTCTCTGACATGTATCCTCCATAACCTCAGACCCTCTCTTTAAATATACAGTTTGTTTAATTCTCGTTTAGGGATCGTACATTATTTTAAACGGGGAACATATGCCGCTTTTCAAAGTATACCATCGAAACACAGAAATATTTGATCAACAAACAACATCTTTACCAAGAATCTACTTATCCATTGAATGTCTACCGTACTGTCTTGTACGACTGGATGCTTAAAATGTTTCCCAAAAGTTGTCATGAAATAAAAAATTTCCAGAATTCAATGTATATATCAGTAAATTGATACTTGTTATGTAGAGTAATATACATGTTTAGATGTTGTTCAATCTTCATGTGAAGTAACCCTTTCTTTCTATGATTTGATGTTGTTTGACCCTTTTTAACTGCGGGGCTAACCGTTAAGAAACAGTTTGAACTAATTCATAAGTGACTCTTAACGAAATAAGCCCTAAATTAATGCAAAAAAAAGCCCGGAAAATTTGGAAATTGGCAAAACAAGTTTACAGGATATTATAGTACTTAAAGTACTAAATTGATCATGCACTGGGAAATAAAACAATCAACATGCGAACATCCAACGATGATTATCATTATGATTTGTCTCCTACAGCTGTTTATCTGACTTTGGTCTTTCAGACAAGTTATGTCCTGGAGACAGTGCTTAAAATATTAACCGCGATTTACTGCTGGCGAAAGCAATCAGCTTTTCCAATAGTAGTATTCTTCTGTAATTTGTTCGTGAAATAATTGCCAATATAACCCATCAGTTCTTTGTCTGTGTATTCTAATATAATAGCAAAATAAATGTACATTTTATCATATTTTCGAATTCACGCAATAATGATTAGTACATTATTGTTTTTTTTTTTTACCGGTACATACATAGTTATATGTGCCAACAATTAGACTGAACCAAGAAGTCAGTATAAATTATTTATATGCAATTGTAGTGACATTCTCTTTATCTCTGAAACAAATAGACAAATAGACATGTTGAGTTTCCACGTTTTCTAGTTGTTTTAAAGCAGCGTTGTTTGTACCGTGTGGTGGCTGTAAAAAATCTTCCGCTACATTCATTCAGAGCTGTTATATTTCGATCTTTTCGGATCGTTCAGCACGACTTTTATGTTGTGTTCTTGGTACGTTTTAGTTTTCCAGCATGAACATTTCGGCTTGTGTGGTTCCAATACTCCCACTTTCATAGCTTTGTGTATTGTATAATCACCCCCTTGGATATATCGACGTTGCTTATTACACCTTTTCATCGTTTTATGCCTTCAGTACATGTGATGAAGCAGAATCCAATTTGTACCGGTATTTCTGAAAATGAGTTCGAGAGCCATAATGCTAACTGTTATCGTTTGTAAAAACTAGGGAAACCACAGCAGGAGTGAAGGAGTGGGGTGGAGCTGTCCTTATTTTCAGTTATAGGTAAAGGCTGACTGTCGCAATCGTGGATTGCCGCCCAGTTGTTAGAACTGTTGCCATTCTTGCTTTTTTTAAAAGGTATAAACTTCCATTTGAGTATAATTTCAGAAGAAAAACATGCTACTTTCAGATTATTGCATTTAAGTACTAAGATGTCGAAATTATTAAACGTTTTTATTATAAAAAAAACTGAAATTGTGACAAGCGAAGAAGACTGATATTCGGTTAACTTTCAATACATATTTCGTTTTTATTGGCTAAACATTTCAAAATCGACTGATTTGTCGTCTGTTTAATTATATAAGGTTATATTTTTACTTCGAATAAACCTATAAAATAGAAAAAAGTGGAAAGTACAGGTCACCCAAAACGACAAGAATGAAAATATTTCAGTATCAGTTCAATTTAGTCTGTCCAAATTATTTGGTACGCGAGTAAGTGAAATGATAGCAGACTTGCTTGAGTATGTGAATGAGATTATCTAAGGTTTAGCAGTATATCATCAAAACACAGAAATGCTTGATAAATAATAGATACTTAAAACATTCTCTAAAGTTGTTCACCTTCCAATGAATGTCAGTTGTGAAGAAATAAAAATGAACAATTGCTGAAAATTACGTTCCTCCAGATTTGCTCATCATAGAGCCATTCAATTGTAAATGTTTAGTGTCAGTTTAAAAATGTTACCAGTATCGTCCTTTCTATGACCCTGTATCAGGAAAATATTGCCAGATCGATAAAAAATTGTGTCTTGAATAACATTAAGAAAAAGAAACTAAAACATATACGAGTCCACAATTGTACAAAAAAAAACGCATGATAGCGCATTCGGCCAGCAAATTCCAAAATATATAAAGCAAAATACTAGTAAACAGACAACAGAGTCAAAACAAACAAACAAAAGAATACACTAGGGCATCGATTTCGATCGGTCATTGAGTGGCACAACCGCCAATGGGGAGCTCAAACCGATATATTGTGCTCGCCTAACCTCATTCTTAAGCCCACCATATTTCAGTCAAAGAATAGTGAAAATAAAAGTTATACCCGCCCGGCTAGTCCCCGACAAACGCAATGGCAACAGAAGTCATGACATGTAAGACACAGTAAATTTATATATATTAAGCAAATCTAATGAACCATAAACACATATATTCTCCATTCCTCTGCTAGTAGAACATTAAGAGAAACGCCGAAACAGACCAGAAGACGGATATCAACATAGCACAGTCCCGGCTGGATCTAAAAACAGCGCCACATGTTCTGTCAGACTCTAAGGTGCAAGCTTAGCGTTCAACTGGTAAGGGACTGAACATTAAATAAACGGGACGTCTCAAAAACTTTGTGTCAAAACCTCTTTCAAATAACCGTTTCATAGCTTACCAAAGACTGTTCGAATATTATCATGGCTCAAAATCAAACGAAGTGAACAACGTCATATAAAAATCAAGATCCGATAAACCTTTTCTCAATACCGTGTAATGTTAAAAGCATATCCAAATAACGATAGTAATCTGTAGCGAAATACTGACGCAATTTATAATAACGGAAGTAGGTAATTTAATTTGAAACATATATATTGACTACAAGCTCTGCAAAACAGTATTAATATCCCAAAAGATGTTGCCTGGGGAACATTCCTATCGAAAAAGGGAACTTTTACAATATCTAAATTATCCTATTTGTGATACATTTTGGCAGTAAAATATTGTTAAAATCTGTGATGTTTATCCAGAAATGATGCAGTGGTATCCAAATCGACAAATGTATTCTACTGGAACCCCTAGAGATAAATATTATCTGACATACATGATAAAACTACATGTATTTATGGAATACACATACAACCAGCATCATGTATTGTGAAATGTAATTATAACAAGGGATGCTGAAATTTGTTTCCTATATATCATATTATTCATAGAATATTGTCCTTTTCAATAAAGGAAAATGCAAAACCTTGTTACTTCTCTGTAGCTGTATAGAAATATATGAACCGAATTATAAATATCTTCCTTTATCTACCTTAAAATGTGAATGTACGCATGTTCAACCGAAAGCAAATGTGAGAATTTACGATAACATTTACGAAAACCTGAACTTGTTTATATATTCATAATTCTAGACAATCAAATAAACCTTTCTCCGATTGATTCTTTCCTTCGAAATACGTGATAATTAGGTTAAGTTTAAACCATCATCATTTGTCGATTTTTTTACATACTTTAATGTAATTAATCAAGAGTCTACCATTTTGAAGAATCAATTGTTGTGGCTGTTATGTACTTGTATTTAAGAAATAATTTATAGCAAAAGAGTGCTTTAACACTATTTATGCACGATGGGTGGTTATACGTCGGGCGTAATAATTTCACAAGGGCGCAGCCCGAGTGAAATTATTTGAACGACGTATTACCACCCGAGTGTATAAATAGTGTTAAACACGCTTATGCTATAAATTATTTCGATTCTAATATGCCCTTAATCTGAAACAGTAGATAAAATATAGAAGCGCTCTTTCTTGGTCGCAACAAAAATTTTGACGTCACCGCACGTTATTGTGACGTCATTCTAGCGTAAGAGTGTTTTAACAGAGACAAGCATATTAGAATAAAATATAATGCAGAAGGTTAGAAAATAAATGTTTATGACTGATTTTATTTGGAAATTAGCATAGGTGGGTGCAAGGTTGATAATTATTAATTTCATATGAAAATTTTAGTAGTTTGATTTGATTACCTATTTATTCATTCTCATTGATAATTTGGTATTTATGTTGTAATATCTATGCTTAAAGTGTCAATATTTCATTAGAAAATGGTGATATCGTGTAATAAATAAATGTTTCAACGGAAAACAACCACATAAAGTATATATCCAACTTTTTCAAAAGTTTTCAAACTGGCCTTTTGTTTGTTTGTTTGTTTTGGGTTTAACGCCATTTTTCAACAGTATTTCAGTCATGTAACGGCGGGCAGTTAACCTAACCAGTGTTCCTGGATTCTGTACCAGTACAAACCTGTTCTCCGCAAGTAACTGCCAACTTCCCCACATGAATGGTCAGAGGTGGAGGACCAATGATTTCAGACACAATGTCGTTTATCAAATAGTCACGGAGAACATTAGCCCTGCCCGAGGATCGAACTCGCGACCCCGCGATCCGTAGACCAACGCTCTTACTCAAACTGGCCTATATAATGAACTCTATAACTGTATATCAAAAAAGCCCGACAGAATATTATTTCCACAAAAAATATCGTATGAGGAGTACTACTGTAAATAATTAAACTTTTGATATTTGTTTAAGAAATGAAATTGACGAACTACTTACTTTAAAATAAGATGGTTTGAAGCTATATGGAATGGAAAAGATAATTTTGCTCAGTACTTTTCTTAAAAATCAGAAAAGTAAGTTATAACAAGCATCGCTTGTAAATATCCATACATGTATTTTCCTTCTTCTTTCGATATGAAATACCTTTAGAGAACCTGAATAAAAGTTTTACGTCAAACAGAAACAAACAAGTATGGCATTTTAGCGCATAAAACATTTAATAACACGAAGTGCAATGAATTCAGTTCAGTTAAATTGAATCTACCTTGCTGACAAGTTATACTTTCTCTTTACTTTCAAAACTTGCTAGTTATTTGATTTAAGAAGTTAATACGGGATTTTTACTATATATCAACAGCATGCATAATTAAGTCATATCCGTATTCTCACTAGAAACACACTCCCAAAAGGCGTGTAATATAAACCCGCAAATATATTTGAGCCGTGCCATGGGAAAACCAACATAGTGGGTGTGCGACCAGCATGGATCCAGACCAGCCTGCGCATCCGCGCAGTCTTGTCAGGATCCATGCTGTTCGCTAACAGTTTCTCCAATTCCAATAGGCTTTAAAAGCGAACAGCATGGAGCCTGACCAGACTGCGCGCATGCGCAGGCTGGTCTGGATTCATGCTGGTCGCACACCCACTATGTTGGTTTTCCCATGGCACGGCTCATTTAATTGCCTGATATGTACCTTACCTGCAAGGTCATTATGAAGTATTTACGTTTAACTGATGATTTTATAAAAAGGGATTTGACAAAATAATCCCTGTTTGGGGGTAGTATACGCCATTTTGGGTATCCTTATTTTGACTAAATAACGGAGGACTATTTAGGAAATGGTCGAATTTGTAAATAAATGCTAAGGTTATGACATGGATTAATCCATGCATTGACAAACAAACGAATAAAATACGTAAGCTATTATTTCATTTTATTCCAAGTGTATTATATAAACATGGATTAATCCATCTGCAAATATAACATCCATTGCTGATAATGCCTTTACAATAAAACTCCAATATTTATCGTAGATCTTCAGGTAACAGTGCATGGATTAATCCATCATTCAGTCCCAGTCATTACCAAATAATTTCTACAAAATATAGAAACCAATACAATCTTAAGCATGGATTAATCCATCATACAATCAGCAAAACTCTAATAAGCAACGCAATCGACTGAAATCAAGAATAGTTCCAACTTTATCTCATTTTAGTTTGATCAAATACATGATCAGTCCACTTCAAGTGTAATACGAAAGATGGATTAATCCATCCTTTCATCTTGGATTGTTATTACAATGCCATTACTGACTGTGAAATGCACACTGTATGTTTATCTAAAATGTAAAACCAAAAACATGGATTAATCCATGCATTGACTTTATAAGAAAATCAATACTTCTACCGAACAGTGCCAGCATTAATTATAGAAAAAGATGGATTAATCCATCCTTTCATCTTAGATTGTTATTACAATGCCATTACTGACTGTGAAATGCACACTGTAGGTTTATCTAAAATGTAAAACCAAAAACATGGATTAATCCATGCATTGACTTTACAAGAAAATCAATACTTCTACCGAACCGTGCCAGCATTAATTATAGAAAAAGATGGATTAATCCATCCATATTTTATTTTTGTGGAAAAATATTGTTCCAACTCTATCTCATTTTAGTTTGAACAAATACACGATCAATCCACTTCATGTGTAATATAAAACATGGATTAATCCATCCTTTCATCTTGGACTGTTATTACAATGTCATTACCGACTGTGAAATACACACTGTCGGTTAATCTAAAATGTAAAATAATAACATGGATTAATCCATGCATTCAGTCTTTAAGGAAACCAATATTTCTACTTAACAGGGCTAACATTAATTATAAAAAAGATGGATTAATGCATCCCCATTTTATTTGGTGAAAAAAATATTGTTCCGACTCTATCTCATTTTAGTTTGAACAAATACATTATCAGTCCACTTCATGTTTAATATAAAACATGGATTAATCCATCCTTTCATTTGGACTGTTTACTGACTGTGAAATACGCAATGTCGGTTTATCTAAAATGTTAAACCAAAAACATGGATTAATCCATGCGTTAATTTTATTATGTGAAAATCAATACTTCTACTAAGCAGTGCTAACATTGATTATAGAAAAGGATGGATTAATCCATCTCTTTTTTGTGTAGTGGAAAGATATTGTAAGACCGTCTAAAATGTTAAGAAAAAGGCATATATTGATCTGTCCATTTCAACTTGTAAAAACAAATGCTAATATTGACAGAAAAAGATGTATTAATCCATTCCAATTTTATGTTTGTGAAACGTCTCACAAGTAAAATCAAACACAAAGATTAATTCATCTTTTTTCTATCATGTTTCCATAATTGCTACACACATTGTTGATATCGATAGAAAAAGATGGATTAATCCATCCCAGTTGCATGTATTGAAAAACACATAAGCAAACAGTATGAAACGTTTCGAATTTTATGTAAAATCATAAAAGACCTGGATTAATCCATCTTTTCTACTTCAAAGTTACCAAACCTTTTTTAAATTCAGTGTATTAATATAGAAATTATGAATTAATCCATCCCTTATTTTATATTGAATTCTAATGTACTTTTCTTGTTGAAACACTCTTACGCTACAATGACGTCATGTTATCGTGCGGTAACTTTAATGTTTAGGTTGCGACCAAGAAAAAGCGCTACTATATTGTATCTACTGTTTTAGATTAAGGGCATATTAGAATCAAAATAATTTATAACAAAACCTAGTTTTAACACTGTTTATACATTCGGGCGATAATACGTCGTTAAAAAAATCATTACGCCTGACGTATAAACGCCCATCCTGCATGAATAGTGTTAAACACTATTTTGCTATAAGTTATTTCTTAAATAAAAGCACATTCGCGGATCACAACTATATAAAATCAAAGACACGGATTAATCCGTGTTTTCCCAAGTTTTTACACTCAATGTTGATATTAATTGAAAAACAAAGAAAAAAAAAGATTTATCAGTCTGCATTTATGATTTACTTGTAGTATAAAAACATTGGCTTACCATATCAAAATAAAAATGAAAAAAATCAAAGACATTGATTAATCAAAGATGGATTAACCTATCTGCATTTCTTTTAGTCCAAAAAAAAACAACATTTGCTGATCTTACCAAATAAAAATGAAAAAAGACATGGATTTAATGCGATTCTTTCACTGGTTGCTGGTGCAGATGGAATTTCCGGCCGAGGCTCTGCCGAGTTACCGCGTAAATATAAACCCGAGGGCCGGATATCTGCACCTAAAGCCAGTGATATAATCTCTTTCTTGCAGATATCAGTAGTTATAAGAATAATAATAAAATCTATCGAACGGCTTTCTTTTTAGAACTATTTCTTATAGCAGCGTATTTAAATAAAATACGGGAAACCAACGTCCATAAATATAATATAAATTACTACATAAATCTTCTACATATAAAAAGGTAAAGGTAAAGTTCTAGTTTATTAAAAGGGCCAGCCAATTTGGCTTATGGGACACCTTTATTGTGCGTACCAATTGCCTCCAAAATCCTACTACTATGCCAGGCGCCAGGTGGAAAAAGTCGGTAACCATTTAACTAGTTCGCGGCTCACGAAACGGCCTTTTCGGAACGAGTCCCATTACAAACATTCTACGGACGAACGCACCCCATGGGGCTCGAACCTTCGGCCTCCCTATCCTAATGCGGACGCCTTAAACACTGGCCACGGTAACCGATATATATATATATATATATATATATATATATATATATATATATATATATATATATATATATATAGTTCGTAGTACGTCATTTACAGCACGAGAGCCACCCAGGGTGTAAGATGGATTTTTCCAGCAGCGGTAAAAAATACCGAAATTCCCCGTCTGGTAAATAATCTCCAAACTTTCTTCTTTGTACATTCAGTTCAAATGATTTCCAAATAATTTCAACAAATATTAAAACCAAAAGAATCTTAAGCATGCATTTCAAAATCTGCCTTAATTACATGTGTATAAATATTTATTTCAACGGCCCGGCGTTAAAGGCCTAGATCTTGGTAGTGGGCCAAGTGATTTCTGTCTTCACTGGTACAGTTGGGGGCTGATGACTGTTCTAATAAACTAGGGTCAAGTCAGTCTACCTTACAAATGTATTGTATCAATTAGTAAGAAGGGGAAACAGTGAATTTTATTTTAAAAACACGTAATACATATTTGTGCATTTTTGTGAAAAGAAAAATATTTGTTGATTAAACGTCATAATAAAATAATAAGAAACCTATTTAGGAATACGTTACAAATTTCATTAATGTTTTTTAGGGAGAAAAATAAGTTTTTGTTTTTTTCGAGTTCTGTTTGGAGATTTGCACTAATTCAAAATCTTATAAAAATGTAACATTTACTCATCTTAAAATTTTGTTTTAATGCTTGCAGAATATTGTGAGTAACATTTGTCTCAGATTGAAAACCGTAGATTTTCAACAACAACAACAACAACAATAATAATAAAAATCAGCATTCATCGAAGGAAGATCAATTTCTTTCAACTCTACTACATACGTCTTCACGGTCTAGCTGGGACCCCTTCTGTGCTAATTGTCCTCTAATCAGCTACTGTTACATAATCGCTGATAAGCAACAGATAAGATGAGAGTTGTTAATTAGATTGGGGGGACACATATATATTAGTGGATCTAGACCTCTACAATGCAGTAGCTGTATTAATGCTTAAAAATGCGCATAATACCACTTTTATGAATTTTGTACATGTATATAAATGTAATGGATAAAATAAGTACCCGCACGGTTATAACAGTTCATCCTCATAAATCGCTGATGAAACGACTACTGTTTCAGTTAGACTGTGTTTTTTTCTGACTATTTATGTAATGATGGTAACTTTGATTGATATTGGTTTATTTATCAACTAGAAGTAGTACCATATATAGTTTACATGACTATTAAAATGTTATATGTGTGTATACTATGTATACGTTACAACGATGGACGTATGTACAAGTTGAAATAAATTATGTTCTGTTCTGTCCTGTTCCTCTACAAATTCTCCCATGCTGTATTGGTCAAGATGGTAGAAGTTTTTTTGTTCTTGTTTTTTTTTTTTTTGCCGAGGCAATCCGGATTCGACTCCCGGCTAAAACTGCATGTTCTAATGTTGATTAAATGGCCCATTTAAAAAATAAAACAAAACAAAAAACGATCATTTTAGCCAAAATCTGGAGCCCAGACGCTCAAATATTGATAGGAAAAGATGGATTTTCTGTAGTAAAACACATTCATGGACTATTTAAAATGGAAGCCAAAGACATGGAATAATTCAGTCTTTCTTTTTGCGCATTTCCAAAATTAAAACAAAAAAAAATACATTCACGGACCATCACAAATTCAAAATCAATGATTTCGTGCCACCCATCCTTTCTTGCACTTTTCAGAAAATTCTGCATTCAACTTTGATATTCATTGATAGATTTTTCATTACAAGCAATTAAGGATTTATGTAATATCATTTTCTTTACATTCACAGATCCTTACATACGAGAGAGCGCTATACAGATGGAAAATAATTTTTAATCAATCCCGATCGCAGAACTTTATGAATTAAACATTTGCCACCATTAAAAAGGAGGGCAACAGGCATATGAACATTTCTAACAGTTAATTTGCTGACATTTTTCACTGAAGCCTTAAAGTAACCCTTTAGTATGCAACAATCCCCTTTTGTTTCTGGAGTTTACTATACACTTGTCAACGGCAATGGCGGGCCTGAATAGCCCGAGTGCCAGTATTGGTTTAGGCCTACTTATAACCCCGTATTGCAATAAGTGGTTTATGATACACCTAAATAACGACTACTTGATTACTTGCGTCGATTAATCATGTAAAATATCTACCTTTCGATTGTATGGCCTGGGTAACAGGTTTTTGTCTCGTGCAGTTTTATTACTTTTTATAGTAAGGTATGTAATAAGCAAATTTAAAGTTTAGTATGGCTGTCAAGCAGTTACAAAATTTACGGTCATATGTCACTTTCTAGCATGAATAGGAAGACTACAAGAAATATGTCAATAAATGGTAAAACTAAAATTTTACTTGTCAGCATTTTATGAATCGTATCATTATTACTTTTTAAGACATTATGACATAGTTCAAACCTTTTGAGATTGTAAAACGAGCATACACTCGTTGACATTATTCGCACATCTCCTGATTCGAACTTTTCACCTTATTATGACTTAACAAGAAGCTCTAAAATGCGGGCAACCCATGTTATCTTAGTTTCTATTTTATCTTAATGATGGCTTTTATAATAATACTAGTGCATTAACAGGGAATGCCATAATGTCAGAGGTCACATTATCACAAGAAATAAGTATAGAGGAATGTTGCAATTGCATTAATTTAGAAGCAAGAAAGTTATACTCCTTAATTAGCTTCCTATATCAGTTCCTGGTAACGTAATTTGTAGTTTTTTCACCTAAGACTTTAATCAACAGACATTTAGAGACAAAAAACCGTACTAAAGACTTGGGCATGTTTTACTTAAATACTTGTTAATTGAAGAAAGTAGTTGATATTCAACAAATTCAAGGTTAACTGTCAAACACGCTTTTCAAGTGCTTTGTGTATTGCATAAATTGAATGCTTTCATCGTATAGATTATCTGCATGTTAGAATTACGCATGTTTCAAGTATTCTGAAGTTTCAAGATCTTTTTATGTACAGTTATTTTATCGAGTAAAAATTGTTACTTTGTGCATTTTGACATGCACAATATTCATTATTTCAAGAAAATGAAATCTACGTAGTTACCACCGTTGCCATCGGCTAAGCTTTAATGTTACAATGACTTACTTTTTACTAAAGTGTTACTGCCCATTTGTCTGCATATTGTTGCACATGAATTTCCTTCATTTCAGATCTCAGGTTTAAATCTATCACTCTGGTGAAAACATTAAATGGATATCGACATAATTTTAAATGTGTATAACATTTTAATTTGTCATATAATACAATTGTATACGTTAACGACAATGATACCAATCCCTACCAAATAACACCAGTTCATGCGTAACATGGATGCCCTCTTGAGTCTGCTATTTTCTAAATGATATACTATTTTGTGTCTTTGGTTGTATTATCGTTTAGTTCTAGGTAATAAGATACTTCGCAAGATTCAATTATTTTCAAGATATTAAACTAACGTTTACACATCTTCTAGTGATATCATTTACTGTGTTTCCACGACTGATACTGGAGTATATTGACAGAAAATGGTCATCAGTACCAGCTTAAGTTCTTACAAACTTTTTCCTTCATGTATTGTGGTGATTACATTTTGATAGACGTCATGCAGTTTGTATACCGATGAGGCAATCCTAGCTGGTAATTTTTAAAGTATATATATTAAAATGGAACGCTTTAGCTATTTTAGATATTTTGTACTGTTTCGGTTTTATTATGTTTCAACAAATAAATTATTGTTAAACAGTCAGTTGGAACTTTACTCTTACATCTAAGTTTTATGAAAGTATTTGTAAAACTTTACACTTTAATCCAGATTTTATGAAAGTATTTGTAGAAGTTGACTCTTACATCCAGGTTTTATGGAAGTATTTGACAGTAAAATTGAATTTTACTCTTACTTCTAGATTTTATTAAACTATTTGTAGAACTTTACTCTTACATACAGGTTTTATGGAAGCATTTGACAGTGAAATGAAACTGTTCTCTTGCATCCAGGTTTTCTGAAAATATTTGTAGAACTTTACCCTTGCATCCAGGTTTTATGGAAGTATTTGACAGTAAAATGGAAGTATACTCTTGCATCCAGATTTTATGAAAGTATTTGTAGAGCTTTACTCTTACCTCCAGGTTGTATGGAAGTATTTGACAGTAAATGACAGTAAAATGAAACTGTACTCTTGCATCCAGATTTTATGAAAGTATTTGTAGAACTTTACTCTTACATCCAGGTTTTATGGAAGAATTTGACAGTAAAATGGAACTTTACTCTTGCATCCAGATTTTATCAAAGTATTTGTAGAATTTTACTCTTGCATCCAGGTTGTATGGAAGTATTTGACAGTAAAATGAAAGTGTACTCTTGCATCTAGATTTTATGAAAGTATTTGTAGAACTTTACTCTTACATCCTGGTTTTATGGAAGTATTTGTAAAACTTTACACTTAAATCCAGATTTTATGAAAGTATTTGTAGAACTTTACTCTTACATCTAGGTTTTATGGAGGTATTTTGACAGTAAAATGGAACTTTACTCTTGCATCCAGATTTTATTAAAGTACTTGTAGAACTTAACTCTTACATCCAGATTTTATGAAAGTTTTTGTAGAACTTTACTCTTACATCCAGGTTTTATGGAAGTATTTGACAGTAAAATGGAACTTTACACTTGCATCCAGATTTTATGAAAGTACTTGTAGAACTTAACTCTTACATCCAGATTTTATGAAAGTATTTGTAGAACTTTACTCTTACATCTAGGTTTTATGGAAGTATTTGACAGTAAAATGGAACTTTACACTTGCATCCAGATTTTATGAAAGTATTTGTAGAACTTAACTATTACATCCAGATTTTATGAAAGTATTTGTAGAACTTTACTCTTACATCCAGATTTTATGGAAGTATTTGACAGTAAAATGGAACTTTACACTTGCATCCAGATTTTATGAAAGTATTTGTAGAACTTTACTCTTACATCCAGGTTTTATGGAAGTATTTTGACAGTAAAATGGAACTTTACTCTTGCATCCAGATTTTATGAAAGTACTTGTAGAACTTAACTCTTACATCCAGATTTTATGGAAGTATTTGACAGTAAAATGGAACTTTACACTTGCATCCAGATTTTGTGAAAGTACTTGTAGAACTTTACTCTTACATCCAGGTTTTATGGAAGTATTTGACAGTAAAATGGAACTTTACTCTTGCATCCAGATTTTATCAAAGTATTTGTAGAACTTTACTCTTATATCCTGGTTTTAATGAAGTATTTGACAGTCAAAAGGAACTTTACTCTTACAACCGGGTTAATGAAAGTTGCTTCTTTCCATATCAACAAAATAATTTGAAAATACGTGGTAATAACTCTCTCGTTGGTCTGTTATATTATTGTCCTAATGAATTCAATTACAATTAATCAGAATGCTTAGGAAAATAAATCTTTGGAGAAAAGCCTTTCAATGAAATATTAGAACAAAATTGTTACAATGTCTGTATGCCTGTGCATGTGAAATTTGAGCCGAACACATATCCTCGCTACAGACAAATAGATAGAATTAATATATTTATATCATACAGAAGTTCAATATGCTTACAATACCTAAAATGAAAACATCACATAAGGATTTAATTTATTAGTTTGCATTACTTGTCAAAAGTAAGGAAATGCTACACTGCATAGGTAACTAAAGAAAAACACTTGAAATTGAATTTAGTTCAAAATATTTAGATAACATTAATCAGAAATATCTTAGCATTGTTTAAAAAATAAGAGAAGCAATCACAAGTCTTCTTTGATCAAATTTATCACTTCATCCCTTCTCCAAGTAAATTAGACTTCTTGTCGAGGAAAGGGATATTTTTTCAAACATTGTCTGAGTCTAATCGTAATGACACCGAGACTAGATTGTATTTATTATCTTGACACCCTAAGTCTCTAACGAAATCGGTTTGTGACACATGTGTCATTCTTTGAAAAATGACGAAGCTGTCTATTAACAACCTTTTCTCTGAATATTGGTTTCCTTTCAAGATAGGCTAGTTAATAATGAACTCACAGCTTGGCGGTACCATCTCTTTTCAGAATAGTGTCATTGTGAATAATAAGTTTTTGTCTGAGTACATTGTATCATCAGAAAAAAACATGGTATTTGATTAGCAGACAATACATACAAAATGATTTTAAAGAAAAATAACATAGATCCACTTGTTGGATAATTAATATTTTGCTACGATGATGTGTCATTCTTTGACGATGGACACAGCTGTCTATAGGTATAACTGTGTAAAACGACAAACAACTGTTAAGAGTAGCATAGTTCAAAGAACGCTGACATCGCAAAATAAACAAAATGAGTCCCTACAGTTAGTTATGCTTGTATGTCTGTGAAAATGATTGGCATTTAAACAAAAACACAGTGACAAACAACAAGACAACAAGGCTAAACCTCAGACATAAACGGAAAGAAAAAAAAAACGGAGTACGTCCTTAGAAAGTTCATTGGCAAAACACATATAATTACTTTAAACCGGTTTACATCGCGCATCAAACCTATCACTTACCCATCTTGCATGTTTCAAAGTCTCAGGACAGTACGAATAAAAGGTATCCCCGGCAGGTGAATCCTTAAAACACGCAGTGGTAAACCATACTTGGTTTGTAACGCAGTACGAGTACGTAGATTGTTTCAGTTACAAATCTTGTTTGTCCACAAAAACTCAGTCACAATGCTG
This sequence comes from Mercenaria mercenaria, assembly GCF_021730395.1. Lineage (NCBI taxonomy): Eukaryota > Metazoa > Mollusca > Bivalvia > Venerida > Veneridae > Mercenaria > Mercenaria mercenaria. Next base: position 14,809,866 of record NC_069368.1, read on the forward strand.
ATTGTGATACTTTTTATATGTAATATTTTGTTTTACAGTTTGACAGTAAGCGGAGATTCGACTTTGTAATAAATCAAAATAAAATGTCTAGCTCTCACAGACAAAGAATATCACATGTGTATTTTTTCTTGCTTCACTACCTACATAAATTTGATATTAAAATATATGATACACGATTATTCTGGAAAATTACGTAGAAAGCTAATGAAAGAAGCATTAACCTTTGAATGTTAAACAGTAAAAAGAAAGATGTATTTACAAAGTACAACCTCCACATCACGTCAACAAGCTAAAACAAAGACCTTGAAGCCGGCTTTGTCATAATTGTTATACGCCCGTTTTGGAATAACGGGACGTATTATGTGATGGCGCGTGCGTCCGTCCGTCTGACTGTCCGTCATAATTCGTGTCCGGAGCATAACTTTATAACCATTAAAGATGTTAACTTTAAACTTGGTATACAGGTAGATGGCAATATGACGATGTGCAGAGCGCTTGAACCGGCTCTGTAGTTCAAGGTCAAGGTAACAAATTGAGCTGAAAGGTAAAAAATGTCCATCATATTTTGTGCCCGGAGCATAACTAAATAACCGTGCAAGATATTGTCTTCAATCTTGGCATGTAGGTAGGTGGTGATTACACAAAAAGCAGAGCACAGAGTCTGTAGTTCAAAGGTAAAGGTCACAATTTGAGCTCAAAATTCAAATTTGTCCATCATATTTCGTGTCCGGAGCATAATTTATTAACCATTCGAGGTATTGACTTCAAACTTAACATAGGTGGTGATGAGACGATGTACAGAGTGCATAAACCAAGGTAGTAGGTCAAAGGTCAAGGTCACAGCAAAGTCAAATCTGCAAATCTGCCCATCATATTTCCTGTCCAGACCATACCTTAAAATATATTGTATTTGGCAGATCCCTTTTTTTGTTCACTTAAATTTTTTATAGAATTACTTCTCTTTTATGTTACTATAAATAGCTATTTTTGTAACTTTCTTGTTATTTGCCGTAGGGAAAAACCGAGACCACTGTTCTGTCTTTTAGAATTTCTTCCCTTTGTTGTTCCTGTCCGTTGTGTTTCAATAGTATAGTACTTTAAATTTTGCTCCCATCCTCCTCTGAATATTGCCCCGCTTGGGGGAGCTCCTGTTTTCTTTGTTGTCTGAAAACTGCCTTCCCTTATATAGGAACAGAACATTTCATTGATGATTTTGTTTGCGTAAATTGGCGGAGACTTAATAAAAATTTGTTAAATTGCATAGTTGGATAGGGTAAAATTAGCGGAGAATTATGGCGGCTACTGGTTTTTAAAGGAGTTGACGGTTTTTATTTAAAAAAAAACACCAAAAAAAACTATACATTTGCCGTTTACAAGTCAAGGCAACTTTACCTAAATATTTAAGAAAAATATATACCACGTTTTATCTTTGATAATTGACATAAATTGCAATCATTTTATGCATTTGTACTTAATGCAATACCTTTCTACCAAGTAAACAATGAATATGTTACCTTTGTACGTGCAATTTAGACACGTTTTTGGCGTACGTGTGCCTTACGTTTTATATGGTGTTTGTTGATACTGATATATAAGTCTGTGAATAAAATTTGTATCATTTTGGCGTTGTTGTGATTATTTTATAACATGTGTGCAATATTAAGCATAATCTTAACACAAACAGTGATGACAGTACTTTTACGTCATCAAGATAGTTTTGACATGTACAGTGTAAGCAAATTTTACACGTGCTTAACACAGAACAGAAACATATGAACAGACATTTTGATTCACGCTTATAATTAAACAATTATCAAAGGTTGTATTTGTACAAATAAATCTAGAAATGAAATGGATTTACAGACGCCAAATATCCGCGAATATAACAACAATTAAAAGCTCACAAAAACTTTTATGCACATTTGAAAGTAAAATATTTGTAAGCACAATGTATCAAGGGCAGTTTATGGTCTGTTAAGGAGATGAGACACATTCGCTTGACACAGGAAATGCCATTATTGCAATGTTTGGCCAGACCAGATATGTAGTACATGTGGATCTATCCCCTTTAAATCTATTGGAAGGTATGTTGACCTGGCCGGATGTAATTCAGTTCTTATTGCTCGAATTTGCACTAAAAAGGTAAGCATTTCTACTGATTAAAAATAGAATCTTTCTAATGTTTACAATTCCTTCATACAGAATAATTAAGAAAGCGATGTCATAATTCCGTCATAATTCGTGTCCGGAGCATAACTTTATAACCATTAAAGATATTAACTTTAAACTTGGTATACAGGTAGATGGCAATATGACGATGTGCAGAGAGCTTGAACCGGCTCTGTAGGTCAAGGTCAAGGTAACAAATTGAGCTGAAAGGTAAAAAATGTCCATCATATTTTGTGCCCGGAGCATAACTAAATAACCGTGCAAGATATTGTCTTCAATCTTGGCATGTAGGTAGGTGGTGATTAGACAAAAAGCAGAGCACAGAGTCTGTAGTTCAAAGGTAAAGGTCACAATTTGAGCTCAAAATTCAAATTTGTCCATCATATTTCGTGTCCGGAGCATAATTTATTAACCATTCGAGGTATTGACTTCAAACTTAACATAGGTGGTGATGAGACGATGTGCAAAGTGCATAAACCAAGGTAGTAGGTCAAAGGTCAAGGTCACAGCAAAGTCAAATCTGCAAATCTGCCCATCATATTTCCTGTCCAGACCATACCTTAAAATATATTGTATTTGGCAGATCCCTTTTTTTGTTCACTTACATTTTTTATAGAATTACTTCTCTTTTTTGTTACTATAAATAGCTATTTTTGTAACTTTCTTGTTATTTGCCGTAGGGAAAAACCGAGACCACTGTTCTGTCTTTTAGAATTTCATCCCTTTGTTGTTTCTGTCCGTTGTGTTTCAATAGTATAGTACTTTAAATTTTGCTTCCATCCTCCTCTGAATATTGCCCCGCTTGGGGGAGCTCCTGTTTTCTTTGTTGTCTGAAAACTGCCTTCCCATATATAGGAACAGACCATTTCATTGATGATTTTGTTTGCGTAAATTGGCGGAGACTAAATAAAAATTTATTAAATTGCATAGTTGGATAGGGTAAAATTAGCGGAGAATTATGGCGGTTACTGGTTTTTAAAGGAGTTGACGGTTTTTATTTAAAAAAAACACACACACAAAAAACTATACATTTGCCGTTTACAAGTCAAGGCAACTTTACCTAAATATTTAAGAAAAATATATACCACGTTTTATCTTTAATAATTCACATAAATTGCAATCATTTTATGCATTTGTACTTAATGCAATACCTTTCTACCAAGTAAACAATGAATATGTTACCTTTGTACGTGCAATTTAGACACGTTTTTGGCGTATGTGTGCCGTACGTTTTATATGGTGTTTGTTGATACTGATATATAAGTCTGTGAATAAAATTTGTATCATTTTGGCATTGTTGTGATTATTTTATAACAATGTGTGCAATATTAAGCATAATCTTAACACAAACAGTGATGACAGTACTTTTACGCCATCAAGATAGTTTTGACATGTACAGTGTAAGCAGATTTTACACGTGCTTAACACAGAACAGAAACATATAAACAGACATTTTGATTCACGCTTATAATTAAACAATTATCAAAGGTTGTATTTGTACAAATAAATCTAGAAATGAAATGGATTTACAGACGCCAAATATCCGCGAATATAACAACAATCAAAAGCTCGCAAAAACTTTTATGCACATTTGAAAGTAAAATATTTGTAAGCACAATGTATCAAGGGCAGTTTATGGTCTGTTAAGGAGATGAGACACATTCGCTTGACACAGGAAATGCCATTATTGCAATGTTTGGCCAGACCAGATATGTAGTACATATGGATCTATCCCCTTTAAATCTATTGGAAGGTATGTTGACCTGGCCGGATGTAATTCAGTTCTTATTGCTTGAATTTGCACTAAAAAGGTAAGCATTTCTACTGATTAAAAAATATAATTTTTCTAATGTTTACAATTCGTTCATACAGAATAATTACCAAAGCGATGTCAAGTCACAGAACAACTAACAAAGTATTCTCTAATCGAATGTCATTGTATATATAGACAGAAGCAGTTCTACTTTTACGAACAACACATAACAAGCTTTAATCTAGACTATATTTTACTCCCCATGTAATCTTATAGTAATAGACAAATACGGTTTTATACTTATGTTGTTTTAAGTAATAGATCAAAAGGATTTAAAATGACCAAGACAACACATTCTTGACTAGTTTCGACCTTTATGTCTTCGTCAGAAATAACAACGTACAATACAAACGACGTCACGTCCGTTTGGACGCGAACGTCAACGTGACAAAAAGCGCAAATATAGAATATGTTTGTATTAATGTACATATAGATACGGATCATAATGATACGGCGGGTATTTATCGAAAACATATTTCTTCAATATGAAGTAGAGAAAAAAAAAATAAAACCCAACATATCTACATGACAAATTTTGAAGTATACATGTGAAGCATAAGCGAGAATTAACGATAGATCTACTTATAATTATATAAATAGTAAATTAACATTAATTTAAAAGCTAACCACACATATTATAATTACAGAAACAATCAAAAAATTAAAAACTTTCATTAAAATACGATTAAAGACAAAATGCAGTCAAACGGCGGAAAAGGGAACCTTGAAGCAGTAATAAGGGGAGGTAATAAAACGGCAATAAAATATCAAAGTGCTGGAAAATAGAGCCGATATATTCTTAACTTCTACAAAAATTATTAATATTATTTTAAAGTTAGAAAATACATTAAAAACAATACTATACAGTGAAAATATTTAAGCTGTAGGGATACTATGAAAAAGTTGGTATATAAGACAGTATTAAATGTTACTCGTTAACTGTATTCACACAGTAAACAATACGCTGGTGTTCATGCCAGATGGGTGCACGGTATTTAACCGGTGAATCCAGGACGTTTCACGTAATAATCTATCTAAATCATTATAGACAATGTCAATTGGTAAAAAACTGAAATCATCTAAATTGTGATGAGTACTGTTGAAATGGGCAGCCACACTGCTAGCATATGCTGGATCGCTGAAATTGTTAATGTCAAATTTATGACTGTTCATACGTTTAGAAACCTGTTGTCGTGTTTGACCCATATATTGCATGTTGCACTTTTTACAAGTTATGACATAAATGACATTTGATGATGTGCAGTCTGTATTAAATCTAAGTTTATACATAGAAGAATTAGAAGAACTAACGAATTCATCAGTTTCTACTATCTTGCTACAATGTGTACATCTAGGTCGGTAGCATTTGCTGGAACGGGCGCTGATGGGGGTAGGGGGCATTGCAGAATATCTAGACTTTACAAGGAAGTCTTTAAGATTTTTACCACGTTTGTATGCTAACACGGGTCTTGAGGAATGCAACTGTTGGACTGAGACATTTGGCGATAGTTTAAATAAATCCCAGTATTTATGTATGATACTAGCAATGTTAGGGAGGGAGGTATTATATTCAGTAACAAAAGGCACAATATCAACCTGATCAGAATTGTTATTGTATTTCAGAGCTTCGTCTTGTGTAACATTATGCATCTTGTTAAATGCAGCATCTATTACACTGTCTGGGTAATTTCTGGATTTGAAAAATTCACGTAGAGTGTCCAGAGATTTAGCAAATTGATTATCGTCAGATATAATACGACGATATCGCTTAGCCTGACTGTAGGGAATACCGTCTTTACAAGTCTTTGGATGATTAGAGGAGTAGAGAAGGTACTGATGGATGTTAGTATTTTTAACATGTACATTGGTGCATATGTTATTACTGGTATCTTTCGTAAGATCAACATCCAGGAATGACACATGTTTCGTTGAAATTTCATACGTGAATTTAATAGAGCTATGTAATTCATTAAGGGCTTTAACAAAGCTATTCAGTTCGTCGAGTGAATGATCCCAGATCATGAAAACATCATCCAGAAATCGAAGCCACAATGTAGGTTTCAGCTGCTGGCTTTGTAAAAAGTCTTGCTCTAACTTACCCATGAACAATGATGCATAGGTAGGGGCGAACGGACTGCCCATGGCCGTCCCCATTGTTTGAATGTAATTATCACCATTGAATTGAAAATGGTTATTCTTAAGTGTAAGTTCAATAAGTTTACATATACTTTCTACGGACAAACTAGTATCAGACAGACTCTTGTCCCTGTTTAAGAAAAATCTGCAGGCTTCAATACCCTCATCATGTGGAATGTTCGTATATAGAGAGGTTACATCCAAAGTCACCAAATAACTGTTGGATGATAAACTGCAATTCTTAAGTTTTGAAAGGAAATCCGTAGTATCTTTGACATACGAAGGTAATGATTGCATATGTGGTTGCAATACATAGTCTAGATATTTAGATATGTTATCAGTAGGGGAATTGCATGCAGATACTATAGGCCTACCTGGATATCCTAATGGCAACGAATTATCTTTACATTTATGTAGTTTGGGTAAAATGTAAAAATGGGGTATACGTATCTTTTCTGGAAAAGTGTCAAATTCCTCTTTCAAAAATTGTTTTAAGTAAGACAGACATGTAATAGAGCTGTTCGCAATATATCTGAAAAACAAAAACAGACACGTAGACCACCATATTACACATCCGATGTTTCAGAAGAGCTCCTTCTGTTTAGGTCTTCTTTTGTTATCAGATCGAGACAATATGACGTCAGCAAAGATCTGATAATTACAGGTCAAAATCGTTCCAGCTTCTCTACAAAAACAAGGTTTGCCATGCAATATAGTGATAATTCATGCATACTCAAGTATCCAAGTCAGCTAACTTCGGTGATTGAAAATATATAACGATGTGACGCGACGAGGCATCCTGGTAAGAAGATTGCCTTTTCTTTTTAGAGACGTTTTTACATCAGAATATTTTGTCAACTATAGTTATTTGTACTGATAAGTACACCGCTTAGCTTAGTAAGCTTAGTAAACCGCCCATACTATATTTTAAATTAAAAGAATATATATCTTATAGTCAAATATCCATAGCGTAGCTGGTGGTTTCTGACAAATTTAGATTGTAGAGAAATATCATCCGTAGATTAAATCTATTGTACTTCAGTTTGGAACTTCCCTGTGTTAACGTACATGTGCAAATTACAAAACTAATTTATATGCGAAATGTCAAAATTAATAAATGGGACTTCCTTGGTAGGTATAAAGATGATTTTTACGTGTTCTGCATTTCCTTTCAACTTTCATGAACATTCGTTATAAAGCGAAACTACGTTACTAGACATTGTTATACTTAGTTCAAACATATAAAACCAGATAGTTTCAGGAAAAATGTGTTGTTTTGTGTCTTTTATCTTTTAATGTTATGTAAATGCACGCCCTCATTTGATGTGCAGCAAACCGGTCAAACAGGCTTCTTAAAAAATGTAATTATATATCATATTGTTTATGCTATTTGCGTTCCTAAAGTCATATCTTATAAAGTGATATTAATCATGCACTTGGCTAGCTCCTAGACTATGATATATCTTTTTTTATAAAGTTGTAATTAGTCTACAACCTGTGTCCTATGTCATGATAGCAGTCAGTCCTCTGACAAAGTCTTTCTTATGTGACTTTTACCTAAAATAAAATAAATATTTCAAAAATCTGAAATTCTGCAACCAATTCTTTATAATTAATGCATAAAATGCACAAATAAGTTTAGTGCAGCAATTGAGACAACTTCTTGTATATTATAATAAACCAACTCAATTTCTAGGTGATCTCCTGTCCTCAAGAGTAGTGTTAGAATAGGCTGAGCATTCATCGCGTGCAAATCATCGTGCACGTGCTCACGTGCCAAACACGTGTCAAACACGTGTCGTATAAAGAGGGGCAATCATCGTGGAGCAAATCATCGTGGAGAAATCATCGTGCGTTTTTTTTTTGTTGTTGTTGTTTTTTTTTTCATAAAAGGGAAATCCCTCGAGTCTAAAATATGATTAAAAAAGCACACGGTTATTATACATCACAGTGCGTGGGAAATTATTTAAGGCCGTTTGTAACTCGATATCTATCCGCTTTTTGTCAACGAGGTTAACATTAACAATTGTGAACTTTACTAACAGTAAATAGAAATTTACTAATAGTGGAATAGTCAGTCGGTCAGTCAGTCAGTCAAAATTAAGCACGACATGACAGCATAATACAAACTTAAAACTGCTGAAACTGAAATGAATCAATATTGAAAATGATAATAGCAAATAAGAAAATACAGAAATCAACAACACACTATTAATCCATAATTTTAGTTATAACGCAGTGAGTAAAATACCCATTTAAGGTGTTTAACGAGATATGAGAAAAAAAATCAAATATGCTCTCGCCTTTCAAAGTTGATGACACGGTAACCATACCCTTTCAACCTTTTAAAAAACTGGGACGCTTCTCATTGATAAAAAATCATGTTAACAGTATCTGTGTCTCATGATCCATGAACAAACTAAGGTATGATAAAAATAATGTTTTACTTTTTACCCACGCATACTTTTGTACTGAGATTTTTTAAAGACCAACTTTTACAGCGATATTATTTCGGTCTATGAAAAGCAGGTGCGTTTTCTCTAAGAATGCCAGTGTGCGGGAGTTCAAAGAAGGAAACGCCGTTTCATTTCTTTACATTTTTTAAACTTTGTAATTTTGTTATGCGGTATACCTGAAAGGATCAAATATTAAATGTTTCACACATAAACTGACACCTTTTCAAAAGTGATATGTTTCCTGTCAATAATTATACCAGCTGTCTGACTTATTTTTGACTATAATTTAAAATGTATGTATGTAGCGAGATAGTTTATATGTATAAGTTACTAAAATAGAATTATGTTCTGTTCTGTTTCTGTTCTGTTCTTATTGTTGTGAAAGCTGCCGTTATGTCCGAACTTTGTCTAGAGTTTGGCTCACATATCATAATTTTTGTTGATAAGGTTAGAAAATTGTATCGAAGTCCGACCGATTACAAGATTTAATTGGCTGTGATGCTATTTTCTCACCACTGGAGTAATAAATCAATTAAATAATTAAATGATTACGTTGTTAGGTTAACCAGAGGCCAGCCTTATTCAAACTTTGTGTTGGCTCTTTGCATTCTCTATAAAAGCTCGGGCAATCCCGAAACTTGTTACAACACGTTTTTATGTAGCAAACATTCTGCTTCAATATCAGATCTAAGCTTGATTTCATTAAGTTCACGCCATGTGAGTTCGCCCACATTTTAAGTCATAAAGCATGTAACTTTCTTACCCACTTAGTAAAATACCAATATGAGGTGCGTGGAAAAAAATGATGACGTATGATAAATTTATCTCAAATATGCTCTCGGCTTTCAAAGTTGTTGACACGGTAACAATACCATTTCAACCTTTTAAAAATCAAACTGAGGCGTTTGCTCATTGATAAAAATGCGTGGTGTTGAATAACTTAATTTTAGATGCATTTCTTTTTATCTGAATACATTGTGGGATCGCTGTCACCCGCAATATGATATATAGGACAAATTTAGTCATTTGATTTTTATCATAATTTAAGGTTGTCATTAAGTGCAACCTTGATTTCGGGCTTTAAGTGGGATAACACATTGCTGCATCCTTATTTGCTTGCAGATGCAGGCTTAAACAAAACAGGTGTAATTTCTATGTCAGCATGACCCTATTTTTATTCTGTTTTCAACTGAGGATATAATATATTAGAATTATAATACTCTACGAATCACTGACTCGCATTACATTTGAAAAAAATACTCGCGTGACCTTTTATCGCTAGCCATTCTTTACTATGACATGTCATCGCAAATAGAGTCATGATGCGTTAAAAACTTTTTATCAGCACAAAGAAAATCTATGCTGGTCCTTATATGACTCATTTTTAGAACACACCTATTTCTCAAATCATACCATGATGAGTCTTGTAAATCATTCTCACGCATGATTCTTCTTGAACAAATGCGTAGAGTTTAGTTCCCTATTAAAGCCCTTCTTTTCTCCAACATGTTAGAACACGATTTGATTCAAGGTACGACTTTTTGTAATGAACGGAATTAGTTAGAACATTTACATACGGAATTATTAAGAGCATTCACATGCGGAATTATTTTGAACATTTACATACGGAATTATTTAGAGCATTAAAGTATGGAATTATTTACAGAGCATTCACATACGGAATTACTTAGAGAGCATTCATATGCGGAATTATTTAGAACATTTACATACGGAATTATTTAGAGCATTCATGTATGGAATCATTTAGATCATTCACATATTCAATTATTATGAACATTTACATTCGGAGTTATTTTGTTAAACTACGGAGATCAAAAGCGCTGATACCGCATTTAAGGAATTATAATGGGGAAACTGCATAAAATGCAAGTTTGAAATCCCTGTGAAGTTAATGTATATAGTGAAAAAGAGAAAGGCTACTTAGAGTCTATGTAAACATGTTAAAATACGGAGTTGCTGTTGCAGTATTCAAAAACGTTGATACCGCATTCAAGGATTTATAATGGGAAACTACAAATAACGTAAGTTTGGAATCCCTGCGAAGTAAATGTACATCGAATTATATACAAGCAATGGAATTATAGTGGAAAAAAGAATATCTGAGTATTAAAATATAGAACATCCTGAAGTAACTTGAAACATAATGTCAGAACAGACTTACTGCGCTTATTCTGAAAGGAGTGAGTGAGTGAGTTGGGTTTTACGGCGAATCGACACAAAATGGTCATATATCGCCGAGAAGAAGTCATATTGCAAACGCCAACTGTAAAGCATAAACATTGATGTAAAAATGTACAGCATATCTAAAACCATCCATGTAAAAACGTAAATAACACTATGATTAATGTAAAACATATCTAAAAACATATACGTATGTGTTAAAATATCAGTTGCAAACATAATAATATTGCAAGATGTAAATAAAAATATGAAATGTTAGATTTTTATATATATATATTCCTATCTGCTTTAAAAACGATAAAATATTTCCGACTGAAACGTTTTCAAATAACTCTTTCAAAGATTGAACGTCATAATATGTACTGCGTTGTGTAGCAAAGTCCACACAGTCGATTAAAATATGTTTAATAGTTAGCGGTGTTTGACATGGTACACATTCGGGTTGATCTTCTTTATTCGAAAAATAAGAATGAGTCAAACGGGTATGACCTATTCGACAGCGAGAAAGAACAACTTCCTCCCTGCGAACAGATCTGTTCCCTTGGTGCCATTCCCCTAGAGTAGGTTTGATATCAAGAAGTTTATTGAATGAAGCATTGTTCCATGCCGATTGCCATTTAGATAAAATGTATTTGCTTATATTAGGGCTGAAATCGGTATGTGGTAATTTCAAATTAGATTGTGATAATGAAAGGGATTTCTTTGCTGCAATATCAGCATCCTTGTTTCCATGAATACCAACATGACTGGAGCTAGAAGTACAATATTAATCTGGAATGCTGCTACCTTATACTTGTATCATAGCCGTGAACTCTGTGCAAATGGAATGGTATAATTACCAAAATGCAATGCTTTATTTAGCAATAAGGAATGTTTAATTTGAAATGCAGAATTAATACTATGTTTGTGAAAATAAAGGTATCTTGAAAGACACGGTGTTATACCATAAAAATATTCTGATTTGTTTTATTAGATAATAAACTTTTGGGATATTATCATAATGTAATAAAGACAATAACAGTAACTAATATTAAAAAAGGAGTGTATGACACACTGACCGACACAACAGAAAAGGAGTTTGCTTAATAAAGCCAATATTCAAACCGAGTCAGATAATCTTTCTCAGTTGTTAAATTTATGACCTACATAAACCTCGCAACATTTTTATAAAGACATTACCATAAGGATTCAATCAATATCTCGTTTGCTAAACTTTATATATTTATGACGTTAACCTTATAGAAAAACTATACCACTGTTACCTTTATTAAACAGATTTGAAACGTTAAAAGACAGAAAAATGTATTAGATTAAAAAAAATGATATTATACATTTAAAAAAACCCTCAGTATTTGACTTTAATTATGTCGTGGCCTATCAAACAGGGTATGTCAGGTATAACATAAGATGAAAGCCAGTTCATAAAGTTCTTTAGGTAAACGTGTGTAAAAACCGTCTTCGATATCAAAGTTATCATACTTTTGTGTTAAAGTAATATTTAATAGAAGGGTAGGTGAAAAACGAATGTATTAATCATGAAATAATTACATCGGTCGGACTTCTGGCCAGTTGAGCAACATATATACTTAAGAATTAAATAATATGAATGAAAAGCTACGGTTACTTACGAAAAAGTAAACTTATTCCTGTCCTTATCGATTAAATGTAATATATCAGCCAAACTCGAACAAAAAAAATACTGCAAAAACTTTAATCATCTAGAGGAACCAGGCGACGGTTTCTGTGTGAAACATGTAGCCTTTCTTTCTTTACACTACAGAAAGAGATCCGTCACGTCACAAAATAGCATAGAATGAAAACAATGCAATTGCATGGTAGACCTCCAATCTCACATTCCTTAAAGCTTATGGCAGATCTTTTTTGAAACATCGGAAATATGGGCAAATCTTAAAATGGAAGAGATAGGGAAAAGGCGTACAAGCAAAGAAGTCAATAGAATATAGCTGAAGATGGAACCCGGAACAATGTTAGTGGGACTGAATAAATCATAACGTTATTAGTAAATTGCTCTGCTAACTGACTTTGTTTTTACTGTACCTTTAAATGGGATGATATTTGTTTATTGTTGACCTTGTTTTTAAACCGGAAAAATAGGTTTATTTTATTTCAGACAAACGTTTGTTCTATAAACAACAAATACATGCAACGACCAAAGAATCGATTCTTTCCCATCAAACTTATTTAAGTTTTTATAGAAATGAACGCCTTGTTGTTTGGTTAGTTTTATGTCCTGTTTTCGCTCTATAATCCAACTTTCAGTAACTGTAACGTTAACAGTGTGTTGGGAAGGAAAAAAGGGTCTAGCACTAATGTGTATTCGATTATATTTATACATGGGTATACATTTACTCTACATTTAACTTAACATCCGGTTTTTACATCTCTGTAAGTTTAACTGCTATCATTAGCGAGCGTTGTTCTTTTAATAGTCATATAATGTAGAAAAGTGAGGTTAAGCTTAACACTGATGGGAATAATTTGTTTAACCGGGAGAACGGAAAGGCAAGACAACTGGATGCTTTATATATATTTATTTATACTGATTAACCAAATAAATTCACAATTTAATTGTGTAAAATTCAGACATATATTTGCAAAAAATGAACGAATGTGTCTATAGAAATAAAGTATAGGCAGCCGATTTAAACTTGTTAACAATAGTGTTTTTACATAATAAGGTCTTACAATACAATATGATCCATAGCGTCATTCAGAACAAGCTTTCCTGTGTTAAACTCTGAAGCTTATAAACAGCCGATTTACAGTTACTGAAAATAGATTTTTCACACTATAAGCAATATGATCCATACCATTTTGTTCTGTATACAACTCCAAGCTTCCAAGACTTTGATAAAAAAATGTTCTTAAAGAAATACACAAACATCACACTACTATTGTAGCGTCTAGTTTAACAGTAAGAGTCCATTCAGTTATTAGTCTTTTCCTCTTCTGATCGCGTCACTCACTTCACTGGCAATTACTTGGTACACATACGTCAGTCTAAGTACTCTAGGTAACAACGAATGGTATCGCAAAAACAAATTCGTTTTTCTCCGACGGTTGACTCGACTCGCTGCTAGCGTTCTGATGAGCTGTCTTTCATTCTCGAACGTAGGAACGTCTCGCGGTAATATAGCGATAGAACGTTCGCTTAGTCTTTTGAAGATTTAAGAAACAGCCTGTATTTGTCTTAAAGTTATTGAATGTATTAACTGTCGCCTCGTACCAGGCTCAGCGTTACTCAAGGCTCTCAGAAAGTTTAATTCTCGAAATACTCGCGACCGTTCCATGTTAGATGTGTAATTTTGTGCAGTTGTTAATCCGCGATCACGCCAGAACTTGAAAGTTCAATCAACTAGCCCTTTCAACAACTTAAAAAAATCCCTTCAAATTTGCTTTTTAATGTTTGTGATGCCTTCTTTAGTGTCTCAGTTCTGTTCCTAGACTGTGCTTTAAATGGTTTAAAAACGTCCTACGTTCCTGAAACGTATGAGCACAACATACACATGTGTTGAGGCAATAATCCGTCGTATGCCATACTCGTAAATGATGTAGAAGGTTTCTCCAGGCAAAGAAAAAGTAGCCACATTTTACACATCGAAATATAACCTCGTCTTCCCCTTTTTGCATCATGAATTTGATTTTGAGTTGAAAAGAACAACCTTTGCTCCTTTATGATCTATCACTAAAATTACCGACAGTCATATGGTAACACTCTCAGTTAGTATCATCTGTGCTTTCAGTATCTTCGTCTTCGTCTCCGTCAACACCGGGAATGTCAAACCTGGCCAGCACTTTATCAAAAAGATATCTTCGCTTCAGAATGGCGTATTTCAAAGCCTCCTCCGGTTCGTAGTGTTCTCTTGTAATGAGACGATTAACTGTTTTCTTTATCGCTTTATAGATAGGATCTTTCTTCATAGCGTCGAACCAGACCAGTTTTCTAGCAAAAATATTCATCATGGCTTTTCTGTAGGTGGACTTCATATCCTCGTAGACATTTTCCCTCGCTTCGCTTTCACTGATTTCTGCATCTTCCTCCATTTGTTCGTTGACTTCCGCCTCATAATGCGATTCTTTTTTCTTGAATGTTTCTTCCAAAATCTCTTGCCAAGGATCAATATGTAGAGAGTCCTCAGAGGTTACAGACATCTCATCATCGCTGAAATCGGATTCAGTTTCGTTTATAGTTCCAAAAATATCTTCATGTAAATCAGTGTCCGACATTGCATCGTCATCCGAGTCGACGTCAGAATGCACTGACTTTTTATGTCGTAACATATTATCCCGTCTTCCAAAAGCTTTGAAGCAAATATCGCACTGAAACATCGCCTTTAATGTCCAAACGCTTAATGAGGAGGAGTCAGGTAGGCAATCAGTTAAATACCTGACCAACCGTAGTGATGTTTTCAGGTTCTCTCGTATTCTGCTTCTTTGGCTTTTTTCCTGTAGAAAGCGTTCCCTGCTTTGGTTTCTTACAACTCGTGTTGATACTACCGTCTAACTTTACTCTGGAAATTTTGCGCTTTCATTTTTCATTGGTGTCTTTTATCCGCTTGGAATCAAGTTTGATGGCTGTCGGATTAGTTTTCAGCTGACGTGTAAGCATACGCTTAATTATGGCTGCCGTCTGCTCTGATGGAAAGACCATCCTTAGATACAGTTCGGCACTCGGTGCATTACTTGACAGAGATACTCTCCGTTTATACTCTCCTCTCCGCTTTAAATTTTCCGGTTTATCGAAAATATCCATTTTATTTTTTAAACTTTAGGTGTTTTCTACTTGATATGCAATCACGCACTGACCTTTAAGAAAAAGTTGTCCAAGTATTTATCGTTAAATGCTATGTTTTTCGTTTATGGAATATCATTAAATAATGCTACTCAATATAGACTGAAGATGTTAAATGCGGATGTCATGCGTAACTGATTGCAAAGTATAAGTGTATTGTAACCGAACCTCTCTTACACGAAATGCCAAGCCGTTAACTTGAATGTAATTCATTCGTACTCCATTTCTCTCACTTCTCCAATATCCTCTCATCTCCTCAGTGATCAGTGACAGTTAGACCATAAACTTATTTAGATGGAACAGCGTGTTAATTGCAGTTTTTATGTCGCAGCAGCACATCAGACGCGTCTAAGGGTATGCTGGAGATGACATTTGCGGATATGATGTATAATTGCCGTCACCCAACACAAGCTACATGTTATTTTTTAACACAGAGGGCTCATTTGCAGTGTATGGCCCTTAACGCAACAGTTTCTTCTCCGAAGTCCTCATCTACATATTTGTACTCCTCTATACTCATTTTCAACTCCTTTGTACTCTTTTGCCACTCTTCTTTACTCCTCTCACCTCCTGAATGATAAAATGTAGTCCATGTGTCCAACAACATTAGCGCAAGTATGACCAATAAGTGCGATTTAGTGATAGATAAATGTGATTTTTCGAGTGCTCCGCTACGATCTGGCAAAGAAGATCAGAAATGCTAACTATACTATTAGTATATCTCATCGCAGATTTGCAGGGTCTTTGTTATTCAATGAAGTTATAAAGCTTTCTTTCCAGCTGGTTTGAGTATCTGAAATTTAAAAACTATCAGTGCCATAGAGTGTATAAGTCTCTACACAGTATAATAGATATTCCTTTGGGATGAATAAAAATCTTTGCTCTTTATGCTAGATTTCAAAATCATCAAGACGCAAAATTTAGATTTCAACAGGCAGCAAGACCTTGTGACATGAACGGCATATTACAAAATACGGGTTTTGAACTTCATCACTTAATAAGAATCACTCGTATTCGTTATTTATTATCTTTAACTCTACCAACGTTATATTGATAAAATTTCTTTACATATAAGGAAATACGTTTACGACGGGTTACTCTACTGGAAAAAAAAATAACTTTGTTGAGGATGAAACGGGTATTTATTTTCCAAATTTGCTACGTATTTATAGTTATTTGGTTCTTACTATATGTAATGATTTTATACACGGCATTCCGTTTTTTACGACATTCTTTCAGTTCCAACCTGTAAGAAGAGCAGATAATTTACGCAGTCTATAAAATTCTCAAGTCTGGATGACAAATACAACCTGACACCCCTCCTTTTTTACTACAATTTAGACTCGCCTCTTTTTAACCTTTACTCTGCTAAATTTGTATAATGGACTGGTCTATCATTCAAATTGGGCAACACCATTTACTATTTGAAGGGGTGTTTACTGAAAATATACTAGCCGAAAAGCGAACAGCGCAGACCATGATCAGACTGCACGGATGCGGACGTTTTACACATGCACGATGATTGCTCCACGATGATTTGCTCCACGATGCTTGCTCCTCGATGATTGTCCCTCTTTATACGACACGTGTTTGGCACGTGAGCACGTGCACGATGATTTGCACGCGATGAATGCTCAGCCTATTCTAACACTACTCTCAAGTTCTCCTGCATAAAAATGGTCCCTTATATAAACCGATGGTCCGTAGAATTTGCTGTATGACCGGTTTGTCTTCCACAGATCTCGTGTTTACTGGCATCATTGAGTAATTGTTTCTTATGTCAATTTATAAAAACAAAACACTAACAGAATGGCTTGCTGGTCAATAGTCAAACCCATTTGCTGTTGATCCTCTGGGCCAGTGAATTATAGTACTCTCTATTGAGTGGCAAGCTATTCAATAGCTTTGGCAGTATTTTGACGGATAATTAAACAATATACTATTTAAAACATATATAGGGTTTAGCTTAGATATCGGCAAGCAATCTTGGCATTTCAAACAGGCCACTATGGAAATTCTTAGGTTACAGACAGGCAAACTGTGTATCAGTGATATATAGGCAGGCCATTTTTGGTATCATTTGTATACAGACAGGCCATCCGGGCTAAATATTCATGCCATTATCGTTATCGAGGGTGTACAGACATGCCACTCTGGGCACCCTGTGTATACAGACTGGCCCTTCTTGCTATATATACAGACATTTAGGGGTACCCTGGGTATACATACAGGCAACAATAGGTAGCCTGGATATAGAGACAGATAACATGGGTATCCTGGATATACAGGAAAATTATCCTGGGTAAACATACAAGTACATTCCACTTTGGGTGTCTGAGTTATACAATCAATCACTCTGCGTGTTTTGTGTATACAGAAAGGCCACCCTGGCTATACATACAGTCCACCATTGGTACCCTGGCTATACATACAGGTCACTATGGGTATCATGGGTATACAGAAAGGCCTATCTGGGTATCCTGTGCATACAGACAGGTCATACTGGCTATCCATGTATACATACTGGCAAATATTGGTATACTGAATATACAGACAGGAAATTCTGGGTATTCTGGACATACAGAAGGGCCAACCGAGTTTCCTTGCTTTAGAGACAGATAACTCTGGATATTCTGGGTATACATGTCATCCTGAAATACTGACTTCCTGATAAAAATGTTTAGGAGGAAAGCAGTATTCAATCAGCACAGGTCGATTCAGCAAAATATGCTGGAAAGGGTGCTTTATAGCCATTGTCAAGGCGAGTGTATACATTTCGTAAAAATTAAAGACTGTGTATGACACGTAAAGGTAAAGAAAGTTCTGTAATGTAAAATGTTTACACACTAAAATCTCGTTTCTGCAATCAGAAAGGCGAGTCTTAAGAGCAAAATAATTGAAAGAAAATATGATGCAAGAAAACAGAGCAATATCTAACAAAACAACAAATGAAAGTATGGGCGACAATTTAGACGTCAATAGAAATGAGTCTTGCTTCGTTGACAATTTTTCGTCTAACATTTCGAGAAAACGAGTTTTCTTTCTTTAGTAACCCTATAAAAGTAATGTATTTTCCTACTTCTAATTCATTCGATGTTCACAATTTAGTTCGAATTGCAGAATTACTGAAAGCATTATGTAAATTACAATTAATGTTGATAAAATAACACTTCTTGAACTTAATATTTTTCAAACAAATACAACAGTAGTTCTAAAAACAAGGAATAATTCGTAGTATTGAACGTAGTCAATATTGTTATTGTGACAGGGTAGCAGACATGTATGCAAAGGGACATTTTTTCTCTTATGGTACTTCAACAAAGGCTTTCGCAATATTCCTGGTCTGTCTTCCGTTATGACATATAATATTCAGTTACAAGCAAATATCGATACTAATCTTTTTGTGTCGATTTGCCGTAAAACCCAGCTCTCTCATTCACTCGACTCTAATTTACATCTTCGAGGTAGGATGAGCGGATGAATCAAAGTAAGCTTTTTACAGGAAATAAAAGAACGAACATCCAATTTATAAGCACGCTTAACTGGTCTCTGCGCATCACATCCCTCATATTAAGCCTTAGTATGCATTTAAACCTGATCTGAAATTGATTGAGATTTCTAAAGAAACAATTTCTGTTAAACATATTGTCTGATATCAGCAGTCTGTATACAACAACAGTTCCAGAGAGATTATTTGAAGTAAAATGACTTGAATAATACTAATTTGAATCCGTGTTTGTCTGCATGTGTCATTGAAATCCGATACAATAAATGACTTTCTTATCAATTTTCGAAGGTTAGACTCGTTTTTAAAGCATTTTCCTTATTTCAACATGCGTTTATTTCAATATGCAAATAAAAAGCATATTTTGAACACGCGTTTAAAACGTTTTTAAATATGTTTGTACTCTCACAGTCATAACCGTATTAGTTCAATGGTTACTTATTTTCAATTTGTACCTTGTATTCGTGTTGTACACACACAAAGTATATTCAGAATCTCTACTGTGTCTTTATTTATTCTTATTCAATCATTCTATGATTTTATATGTCTTAAATCAATATGCTTTCACGTAAAAAATCAAAGTTACCTATACTTTTTAGTAATCAAATAGCTGAAATATTGACAGTAGTCCTAATAAATATGTCTAATTATAGTGACCTATTAGAGAATATAGTTGCTGATCTTTTCAAACACAATATAGAAACCTTAATTTGGATTGATCTGAAGGAAATAGATATTTCAGCGACACTCATTTCCATAAAACAGATGAAATGATACAGAAGAAGAAGAAGAGCTTTAAACAGCCTAGTAAATTTCACTTTTTTGATGAATAATTTACCTATTCAGATCATTATCAATTCTGCTGCGTGCAGACCAAGAGCAGTTTTATACAATTGAAAGAAATAATCTAGTAGAAAATTTATCTATTGTACAAATTTATCTTACGGTGCGTGAATTCTTAAAATTGTCTTGCAAGTGAATGTTAATATTTGTATTTCGTCTGTAATCTTAGGCTTACAAGTAGCTTTAAAATTTGTTGTTGCATAAGGTATTTAAAAATCCCATTATGCATACCTTCATACATTCTACCCATGCTCTGCCTAGTTCTGATGATTTTGTTTTTCAAAAGTTCTGCTTTTACATTAATTGAAGAAGACGGAACATTAGGTTTTGACTTCAAAAGATTTTGATTGAATCCCGAAATAATACATGTGTAGAAAATAAATAAACATAAGACTGTTAATATTTGGAATGAAACTTGTTCTTAAACCGTTTCAGGTAAAGTTACTACATTTGTGATGAGAATATTGACCTCGTTGCAATCAAATAATCAAGCGCGACATTTTCATAACAATCTAGGATTGAGGTAAGTTTTGTTGATACAAATACATTTTTTGTTTGTTTCTGTTGGGTAATATTGAGGCTTTCCAGCTTTTCATGGTGGAAGTAGACCCCAGATGCTTACCCCCTCGGTGCATTATTTCATCACGGTCGGGCATCTGTGTAAAAACATCGACCATCCGTAAGCCCCCACATGATGAATTCAACGCCCCAAGCGAGACCCCACTGGGCTCCTTTATTTGTTCGTTTTGTCCTTGTATGTTTGCTTTCTGTGGGTGTGTGTTGGTCGTGTGCCCGTCCGCGTGCTATGTTAACGTTTGGGAGGCTGCGTTGTTTGGAACTTGGCTTTCCTGTTGGTATTCATGTTTTAAGCACATGCATCTGACAGATTAGGGTGCACAACGTTGGCCCGAGCTAAGTTTTGTAATGGAACTTCAGCATTCTGTATATACAAGTCAGTGTGTTAGTTAAGAAACATGGCATCTGACAGATAGACGGGTTGCATTTAAGTAGGACCCGAGTAAAGTGTGAAGAATAGAATTCAGATGTCAGCTATCTCAACTATTTTGCCTATAAATACTTTAAACGATTAATTAATTCGAATTTATTTCATCAAAAGTCATTCTCCGTAATGAAATAAAAATAAAATGAAAATTGGATCCATATCATCTTTGGAGTAAGTAAATTGCATTTCAATTACAAATTAATTTGAGGCCAGTTAATATTATTTCCATTTCCCAAAGACAGTTTGCTTGTCTTAAAATGAAATAAATCATAGAAATTTATCTTTAGGTCCTTCAATTTTTTAAATATCATCTTACATTTTTTTATTTTATGAGAGATTTGCTTACATTAATACATGGTGTTTTAAGATAGTTCGTATGCATAAGATCGCAAAGAGCGACAACCGTTGCCTCAGAATGATGTATATCAGGTACACAAAACGAAGAAAAGATATATACATATATATTTGTTTAGCTTTGTTAATAAGATATAATATAATATTTTTTCACAAGAAATGCAATTCCGATACATCCGTTTGTATATTGTTTACCTTTAAATTCCAGACTGCATCCTATGTTGCTGACAGCTTATTAACTGAATAAAATCAGTTTTAACAATGCAATGATAACGCGAAGCATCATGCAGTGTTTGTAACGAACTATATTATATTTCCCCTTGTAAAATTCACATTTTGAAGATAGTGTTATTACAGTACACTACAGGTAGTAGTTGTAAATAAGTACTGATTTAATTAACATTATCTCTGTAAATACAACCAGGCTTTCGATCTTTCTTCCTCAATATTATCAAAAGATATCACGATACAATTCATATTTATAGCAAAGTATCCTTTCTCCTGATAATAAAATTGTATTAAAAAGGTCACGCAAAATGGTGACAATCATTTTAAATGCTGAGGTTTCGGTATGTGTTTATTATCTGTAATGTCATACAGCTTCATAAATTAGATCTACATGACACCGTGATAAGGCTTAGCCTGCTACTAAGAATGAAATGAATGCAAAAGAAATCATTTAAAACAGTTAAGAATAAATTACATGTACCTGGTTATATATATATGAACACGTGTCGCTTTAAGATGTTAACAGTGGTTTCAGATTTTGTAAAATATGCTTTCCCCTAATAACGCTGCATTTTATGTGTATCAAATTCGTGCGTTTGCATGAGTTACTTTACACATCTGAAATTTGGTATATTTACTTTGTCTTTCCAACGACATAGTATATTTGAAAACAATATTTACTTGATTGAATTATTTTTAAGGTTTTGAAACAAATTTACAAATACAGGATATCATTCACAACGCTATATCATGTCTTTTCTTTATTAAAGTGTCCCACTTGTAGTAAGGAAGACATTGACCTGTATATCAGTCTGCCTGTCGTAAAGTTTGTCCTTGCGACTCATCCGACAACCCTAGGTGGACTTACACCTAACTTCATGAAAGTGACCACTGACAAGCCCAGTTGTACATAGCGTCGGTATTTTTGGTTCCTTTATTTTAGTGGAGTTATGACCCTTTATTCGTCAAATGTTTTGATGTATTTTGGACACTTCTATTATATTTTTTGGCAGATGTCCACCAAACTAAATAAAATGATCATTGCCAATAAAATCTGTAAAAAGATCCTTTGCAAGCATAGAATGCATCCAAGCAAAATTATAGAAGACTCGGTTTGACTGAGTCTGTATAGGAGAAGTAATGGAAAATGCAACACCTCTCACGTCCCATAGCACTTGTTTAAGCGGAATTCTATTACCTAGATATTGAATGAACTCCATGACCCCAAACGACCAGAAAATATAATAACATCCAAGTATGGGGAGAATTTTTCGAATTTCGTCAGCATTTGGGCGGATTCCGCCAAACCTTACAGGATTAATCAGTGCCAAACCTCATTTTGTATGTTGTGGGCATGTTCCGGTTCAGTGATTTCTAGGTGCGTTATGACCCTTGATATGTCGGGTTTCACCATGTTTGGATAACTGCTCCGATACCAACAGGAGGAATTACACAAAACTTCAAAAATGTGATAATTGTCAAGCAATCTTGTGCATACTGTTGACATGTTCTGGTTCAATTATTTTCAACGTAGTTATGACCCTTGTTATTAAATTACAGTCTTTACACTACTTGACATTTATTATTGATCTGAAAATCACCAAACCTTATAAGTGATTAGTGCCAAGCCTAGTTGCGTATATTGTTAGAATGTTATCGTTCAGCGATTTTCACTGGAGTTATGGCCCTTTATTTGTGGCATTTTACAATGTCTGCGTGGAAGTGTTGGGAGACATACTTTTCTCGTCAAAAAACAAGCTCTAGTTTAATGCATTTTTTATACAAAAAATACTGAAATGTATGTCATGCATTTGCTCATGCTCTTCCGTGTAATCATTTAGAGTCAAACTCTACGCGATATTGAGTATCTTTTTGAAATAAACTGTATGTATATTGACGGTTGAACCGGAATGCAAAATTGAGACGAAGTTCGGGTACGTTGCCATAGTCATAACATTATCATTCACATTTTTATATTAAATCTTGGTCTTTTTATCTATTTCTTTCAGTCATATTCTGACTATTATCTGGAACAATGTAGTACTATAGAATTACAAATTTAAATCAATTGTTAATATAGACAAGTTCTAGCTTCGCATGATAATTCTGTGGTCTCTGGCTGCGAACATTGTTCTACTGTTAGTCATATTGCTGATTGTGTTTCCAGCTTATTTGCGTTTGATTTACATTTGACACTAACGAGTTTAAAATCAGTGCAGAAACTGGTCTTAACTTGATCATTACTTGATTCAGTCTATTCAAATCTTTACCTTGTGTCAGTACACCGATCAGTTACGTTATTGTACAAGTCTTCTTGTATCAAAGCGTCGTTATAGCTGTACTCCTAGTAAATTAAATCTCTTGTTCAGGGAAGACGCTGTCCGGATAATCTGAACAATAGTAAGGTTAGATTGCACATATTATCTTGATACTGTAGGCTCTTCTGAGATGTTACTTAGTGACACATGTATCATTATAGGACAAATGAAGTGGTTATCTAAAATTGACGATACAGTGCTTTTCTGATCTGTTTTTTTACACTTACTTCTAATTATAATGTTTTCAGATAGTGTTATAGCAGAATAGTGTCAAACACAAAATAAGTTTAACGAGATACTTTTTAACTAATTTTTAATACCAGTACAATGTAGCATTGTCAATACTGACATTCTCATGTTGATGAGTTTTAAGATAGTGATATATACTTATATATGCTTGGATTCTTTGCAGAACACATTAGTGAAATTGTCTTATTGGATAGATACAAAGGTACACACTGCTAGTTACGAATTAAGGCACATTTAAATATATGCTGCATCTGAAATATATTTTTATGATTTGACGTTGTATCGAAAGAAAATATTGGGGGGTGGGGGGAGAGGTTTTCCACATTTCATTACCTCTCATGAACAGACTCAATCAAACCGTGTCAGCTATTATTCCTCTTGGTTGCATTCTTTGCTTCCAAAGGATCTTTTTACAGATTTTATTCTGAATATAAAAATGGAAAACATCTACTTTTCTTTATGTGTGCCATCAATTATACTATTGAGACTGAAAATCATCAATGTACATAATGAAATCAGAATGACAAGAAAGATTCGTTTTCCATCTCTAACTTTGTTTCAGTCCCTGTCTATGTCTATGATAGTACTGAACACCAAATCAATATAAGTACTAACCTTGTGCATACTCTGCGTGTGGCGTACAGTCCCTGGCTCGCGGATTTTGCTTTTTCCGCGTTACCACCGGCACAAATATTTGCCTTGAGTGGAAAATTGCGATGATTTTTTCACATTGAACGGCTGTTGACAAGAGCGAAAAATCGCGGTGATTATATAATACACCGCAATAGAAGTATCAATAAATGCCCGCGGCGAGTCACGAGGAATAATCTCAGCGGGTCGCGGTGAATTGCGATGGATCGCGGTGAACCACCGGCAATCACCGCGAAATCCAGGTAAATTTTGTAGGTTAAATACATATAAACTCTCTACTGTTGTTACATGTATAATTGCATTAGTTTTTTCTGTTAAATTGGACAAATAATAGGGTTTAAGAACAAATAAATAAAATTTATGTTGATATGCCATTCCATTAGTTTAGTAAATATCTATAGTATTTAACAAATTAAAATTTATTCCTATCTTACCTTTTGGATAAATTTCAAAATTTACACGTAGGGCTTGGCGTTGGAATTCTGTAGTTTTAATTTGAAATTTAATGATTTCCTGTTGTGGATTAATGTTTATATTCATTCGCAAAATAAAACAGAAATATAAGCAATATATAGCATAAACTGTCTCATGTCATTGTGGAGTACCGAAGTTGGAGAAACAAAAAATGACCCGTTTAACACTTGCAGGAAGTGTCACTTTTCATACTGTTTATTGTCATCAATATTTTAAGCATAGTCAAATACTGTATAATACACGTACTTGACACTTGACACTTTTCTATTTTTGTAAAGAAACAGTTGCACAATGTGATATGTATTATGAACATACATTAATTATATCAGGCCTTTTTGTTATAGAATATTATATAAAATATATAAAGAAATCGTTGTTTAAGTACTTTCTAAGTAAACCACTTTACAGTTCGGCAAGGATGGTCACCTGTTTTTACCAACTTAGTTTTAAATATAATTTTATAATAAAATTTTATTAAATCTTTAGGCACAATAAAAATCAGAATTAAGAGTCTTTGTATTTTCGTTTTCGGCAAAGGCCGACTCTTATTTTATCCAATTGTAGCTAGTTTTAACAGTTTTAACCAAATTTACACAATTTTTACATGTTTTACATAGAAAAGAAACAAAGGTAATAAAACTTTAATAAGAAATGAGCCGTGCCATGAGAAAACCAACATAATGGGTTTGCGACCAGCATGGATCCAGACCAGCCTGCGCATCCAATCTGTCTGGTCAGGATTCATGCTGTTCCGTTACAGTTTCTCCAATGCCAATAGGCTTTAAAAGCGAACAGCATGGATCCTGACCAGACTGCGCGGATGCTGGTCGCAAACCCACTATGTTGGTTTTCTCATGGCACGGCTCAAATAACTTTAAGAAATCCAGTAGGAATGACATAGGAAAATCCAGAAGTGAGGAAGTACATTAAAAACAAGCAGACGATGACAGGCAACCGAAAGCAGGCAACAGGTAAACAGGTAATTTTTGGCTAAGAATTATACCGCGAAATTGAGGTGTCCCGTACTCAGGAAATGCGTGTAGATCTTTTATTATCCAATAGATTTGCTTCCAACTTTCCACATCGATAAAAGATAGATACAGCTAGATTGACAGGGCATTTTCATTAAGATATCAACATTAAACTAAACACAATTACTTAAAAACGGCCTATTTTCAGTAAAATTACCGGTAAAATTTCATACAGCGCGGTCGTAAATAGCTATTATGTCTAAAAAGTCAATAAATTGAAATTAATGCGGATATTTAATTTGGACTTTCGGCTAGGAAAGGCAAAAAACAGAATTATAAAATCTTTAATAATAACAAAATGCCGTCAATTTAAAAACATACAGTAAAGCGAAATTGTTAACCATAATGCGAATAGTAAAGTACATGGAGTAACATATTTATCGATATGACATATTAGACGTGGCGTGTAATCTGAATGGAAGGTATCGGACGTAAATACATTGTTGTTATAAATGTGTAAAAGTTAGTTTATATAATGAAAACATACGTATTTCTGTTGGAGTTTAAAGCACTGACTTAAAAATATTTTTATGATATTTATTTTGCATCCATGGAAAATTTATCTGTTATCATGATATATACAGTTTGGTCGCCAATAGCGGATCTTCCCCAATAGCGGATCACTTTTGATAATTGTTTCTGTATTTTTTTAAAAAGTTTATCAAAGGTAATGAAACTTTGTGGTCATGAATATTAATGTTTTACAATTATGAATACAAAATGTTTATTTACTTTTGTTGCATCTTCATAATCAAGGTCAATGAACCGATTGACCAAGTATTTGCTCAACACAGAAACCAACCCTCACTTTGACAGTGAAATTTTGCAGACGACTCTCTCGTTTCTTTTCAACGAAATAAGGTGACCTGAAACCTAAATCAACTAAGGGGTAAACCATTCTAGACCAGTATTACCAAGTAATGACTTATAATTTGCTCTAAATAAAATGTTGTAGCTATCAAAGCAAATTGTAGTGAAGTTGCCATTAGCGATTAATTGGTGCAAAAGACCCGCCGGCTCCTGGTAAGAAAGGTGGTGGTGTTGTATTGCCATGTAACTACATTTTCAAAAAAGTAGATATATTGATTATTAATTTGCCAAACTCAGTCAGTTGCTTAAAATCATCAAAGCAGGTAGTGTAATGGAACTGAAAAAAAATGGAAAAGATTACAGTATTGGTTAGACTAAAAATGGTTTCTTAAAGGTTATTTCCATTTTCTTGTTATTAAAAAAAGCGAAACATGAAATTTTTTAATTATGATTCTTCATATGTCTAGATTGTTTTTTAAAGAATGAAAAACAGTTGATTTCTGTTATTCTTATGGTTTTAAGATGATCCCCACTCTACAATGGCACGTGATCCGGTATTGATGAATGTGATTCGCTATTGGAGAAAACACCGATCACTTATAAATCAACACTTTTACACTGTAATGAAATCTTTTAAAATCTTTTTTAATTTTTGATATTAAGGGGATAATAATGCACATCTGAAGACCAGTTGATAAACAGTTTTTGTGAGATGAAATAAATTATCGCTAAAAACCTCGGAAGTGATTCGTTATTGGCGACCAAACTGTATTTCTAGTTTTTATTAAATCAATCATTTTTATTGCAAAAGTTTCATGAACATTATCGGGTGAAAATCAATTCCGTTTTAAATGCAGATATTTTATATACATTATAAAATCATTTTCGATATTATTAATTTCACTATGTAACACCTTCAACGCCTTATTTACATGTAGCAGACTTGGTCACTAAAATATTACAGAAAGCTGTAAATATATGATTTTTAAACTCGTAATCTGATAATATCTGATAAAAATTAATTCACTATATAATTGAGCCGCGCCATGAGAAAATCAACATAGTGGCTTTGTTACCGCGCAGTCTAGACAGGATCCAAGCTGTTCGCTTTCATAACCTACTGCAGTAAGAGAAACAGTTAGCGAACAACACAGATCCTGGTCAGACCGCGCGGATGCGCAGGCTGGTCAGGATCCATGCAGGTCGCAAAGCTACTTTGTTGGTTTTCTCAAGGCGCGGCTCATATTATGCAAAACTCCTGGAAAATAATAAGATATAAGATAACGAAGTGAAATCTTCAATTACCTCATCGTTAGTTCTAATAAGTCCTTTAATTCCTGATCTGTTTCTTGTCGTCACACATGTACTTTACAAGAAAATGCGAAATTTGATTCGTCCCTTGACGAATTGTCATTATAGGTTACTTTTTAATTCCAGCGTAATTCTGTAACTTTTAAGTTAAACACAATATCACAACTATGATGAACAATGACTGTTTTCATGTCTTTAATTTTCACGTGTACTTAATGCTTGACTAGTAACATTTTTATTGGTTAACGAACTGATCAGTGGAAAATTTAGAACATAGCATGGAACACTCAAATAAGTATCAATCATAATTCAATTCATATCTCGGAATTAAAACAAATGGGCATCATTGCACTTGGGGCAATTATCGACCACAATACGTTGATGAATGAAATCGAATTTTGGATGTGTGATGTATTTTCGCAACTCAGCCATCAACATATTCAATTACTTCAACATAAATAGTGTTTTATTAAATATTGTTGCAATATTATTCAAAACCAAAATCATCTGGTTAAAATGAATTAGCTAATTATAGTATACGAGTCCAATGAAATTACATAACGCCGGAATTTTAAAAGCAGTGACAGTCTTTTGTGCATTTATGAAATTATAGAATTTAATGGAAATTATACTTGAAATAGAATAGTTAGAATATATAAATGCTTGCAAAATACAAAATACTATTTATTTTCATCTTGTCTAAATAAATTAACAAATAATACAGTAGTACATGTAAATATACATGTATTATACAAGTTCAAAGACATAATGACATTAAATTTCATAACCCTGATGTTTTGAAAATATAATCCTTGCATTTATTAAATTATATAAGTTAATGGAAATAACACCTGAAATAGAGAAGTAGAAAGAAAGAAATGATTCAAAAATATAAAACATTGTTTAATTTCTCCATTTCTTATCCCATCATAGTGTTGAAATTTTAAATTAATTGTATACATAACAACAAGCCACTGCATTTACCTGTAAATCGCGGCGAATCATCGAAATTCACCGCGAACCACCGGCACTTCATCGCGATGCGCCGCGACCGTCATCGCGGGACACCGCAATCGATTTTATTGCATTTGGTCGCGGCGGACGCTGTTAAATGTATTGCGGAGATGCATGAAAAAACGCGCATCCCCGCGGCTCAGGAAATTGTCCGCGCTAGGGTCCAATCGCGGGGAAGCGCGGACTTTGAAAATTCCGCGAGCCAGGGACTGTAATTAAATAAGGTTGAGAAAAAATCGTGTTTAGGCTTCTGACCGTAGTAAGACACTTTGTTAGTTTTATTTCTATTTGATATAGATACACGACTCAGTGTCGTTATATTTTCTGGTCCTTTGGGATCATCAGGTCTACGCAGTTTTATTATGATAGAATTTCGCTAAAGCCGATGCTAAAGGGCGTAAGGGGTGTTGCAATTTTCTTTATCTCTTATAAACAGGCTTAATCAAACCGTGTGTGATAGTATTTTGTCTCGTTGCGTTCGATGCTTCAAAAGAATCTTATTACAGATTTTATTTATAAAATGGATAATTCGCTATAAGTCTCGCTTTAGTCGCTGCGTATTTACACATTTGTGTGTGTGTCGCATACCAATTTAAGGCAATGGCCCACGTTTTCACACAGATGCAGTTGCTGTCATTTTATAACTAAATTTATATGTGATAATATAATGTTAAATAAAAAACTGAATTGATATTAGAGTTTGTCTCACAACGACGTTTAAAGTGAACCCAGTGCCCTGAGGCTCAAACAAGAGGTGTATGGCTTTAACAGTGATATATATCAGCTAAAAAGGATTATATATCACTGCGTATTTTTCATTTCGGCTTGATTTGGAATTTTTTTTTTCGAATCTGATCATATTTTCTCTGGTTTTGGTGATTATAATTGGATAAGATATGTGCAGTGGGACCTATTATATCCATAATTCAGTTTCTGAGCTCATGATACGTCCGAAATGTTAAATAGTATGAATATCTACGAATACCTAGATTGAGAATCTAGTCTGACACTTGTAATTGCATTTCACACCCAGCTGTCAAAATATCATATCTTATGGAAGTCAAGCCTTCGACTTCATTGGAATACTTCTGCAGCTCATTATATTTGGGAAGTGTAACTTGTTTACGCTAATATAATAAACTTGTCTACAAATATGAATACGGCATAGTTTGAAAAGGAAGTAAATTGTCGATCCAGTCCTTTTTTGAGAAGAACAAATACGTTTTGCAAAATTAAATTCAGTTCTGTACTGTCTTCAAATTGTCGTTATTTTATTCAACAACAATATATATATAACAATTTAAGTATTCAAAATATGTCCGACAGTCACTTTCGATAAACAGAATTTTCCTTTGTAACTCATCGTAATTAATTTGTTTGCATAATATATCGAAATACCGACTTTCATTATAATGCTAGTGATGCTAATGCTCGAGGTATATGAACACCTTCACTCGAGTCTCGCAGGTTTATGTGCACATTCGTAACAAACAATTTCCTTCCGACATGAGTAATAAAATTTTGAAACGAAATTTATCTTTCTTTTGCTTCGCGTAATCACGTTTTTGAACAAATTTACTAGAAGATGAGAACTTTAATTTTGTCTGAAATGCATTTTATGTGACGCATATATGTACAATTGCATCTTTATAATGCATGACAATGATACAGTGCGTTTTGTAAAGGATTATGTCCTCAACAAATAACTTTCTAGTTCTTTTTACACCGTAGTAAAGTAAATTTTGCTAATTCAAGTCATATTGTTGTTTTATGCTTGCGGAATATACAATAAATTTTGAGAGGCTTACAGTTATATCACTGAAAAACCAAACGTTCAATTCTTTTTTTTTTCTTTCTATTTTATAAATCGTTTTGCGTGTGGAACTTATGTGCCGTATCGAAAGCATAGAATAACTGAAATGTAGTTATAATTACACCTGTAACTGCTGTATGTCTCGCAAGACCGTTTAGTGGCAGGAATCAATAATATCAGAATATGATCAATTATTACTTCTAACAAAAATATGATAGATGTCATAACGGTAATTTCTCCTTAGTACATCAAATAAAACTTCTTATTGCAAACACTGCTAAAACTGAATAGATGCTTTAAATTGAAAGTATTACAAGCAAATGAAAATATAGGCGGTAAATAATCAATCAGTTAAAACATAACTTAACAACATAAAGGAACGACAAGACTGAATTTTGCTTTCAAAAAAAATAGTATCTCTGGCTTAGCTGAAGTCAACACAAGTCGTAAACTGAGCAACCTAAAAATCTACACTGTAATCGAAATACAGAACAGACGATGCATTTAAAGTAACAGTCAAAAGATACATTTTAGAAAATGTTATACGATAGGTGTAAAAAGGTGAGAGACACACTGCTTTTACCGGTGCTACATCTCTTTTTGTGTGTTGAAATATGCTTACGTTAAATTGTATTCATAAAATTTATATTACTCAAGAACCTTTTTTGTGATAATTATTCAGTAAAACGACTCAGTGTCGCTTTATTCTAGTTTTCAGGGATTGTGGATTACATAAAGTTTATAACAGATGCAGGTGCTAGGGAGCGTGAGGGGTGTTGCTCATAAACAGACTTAATCGAACTGAGTCAGCTATTATTAAGTGAAAGAAGAGTGTACACAAAGGTTATCCTCACATGGTGATTTACAACATCTGCAACGGTAATAAAAGTCACGTTAAGTAAAATACAGAAATGCTTATATAAGCATATTCATATAACACTAAACCGTTCTTTTTTGGATATACTGAATACTTTGCACAAAACAGAGTTATAATAAAAACACCATGTAAAGCCAAAAGAAACATGTCAAAAGACTCGTGTTAAAATAGTTTTATGCTACAAAAGAGGAGTTTGTGTCAGTAACACAAAGCGATATATTTAGTTTAATTTAACAAATTTGTTTTTGATATATAAGTTTTCTAATAACCAAATTTCAGACAAAATACATTACATTCTCAAGATTGCCGTCAATTCGGTGATTATTCATAAGTATTTCAGTTACAGACATATATCCCCACTGTTTAAGGTCCAGCTGCTGCTGTTGTAATCCGGCTAAAACTTCCACAGTTGACAATGTACAAATGATTACTAGTAGGCGAAGTAAGTATGAAATGCGTTTGAACAGTAGAAAATTATGAACTGATATTGCCCGAGTCCATTCAAATGCAAAAGGGAATAGATACCATGATATCTGAATTTGTCCAATCAGAAAGAAGTTTGTTTAATTAAATATTATATAACGGATACAAATAAAATATTATGCCATAATAACTCACAAAATAGAAGATGTAATGAATTTCACTGAAAATGATCCATAAACTCATATTTCTGCCAATTATTTTTATCAATAGTATCTTATGGTGCGTGCAGACAGAAACTAAATCAAGTTAGTATAACATGGGATATATTTGTTTGTGTGTACAATGAATAACTTTTCCCTAGCTGGTGCTGTATGTAGACAGTTTCAGTCAAACAATTTGTAACGATGAAAACAGTCTTGTTACAATTATAATCCTTGGTCGTTAAGCCAGAAAGCGTGATTACATGTATAGAAATTTAACTTACATATTTATAGAAGAATCTTCCGTTGACATGCTATTGCATAACAAGATAGATATTGTATCAGCAATAGTCTACCGAGCTAATGGTCCATTTTTAAAAGAAATTCATCATATTTTAAAGTATACTAAAATCCTTTCAGATATGACTGTATCATCTGTGGACAAGATGAACCAATGATTATATAATTATGCCTCAGTTGTTTCACTACTAATTATCGGATATCAACGAAGTACTGGACATAGCTATTTTGAGACATCGTTTTTCTATTTTAAAGGAATTCCGTGCAAACAGTAGCTACCTGTATAGTCCATATCAAAGATTGTTTCACAAGATACTAGCTTCCGCAGATTATGAGAGGATGACCACTAATACAGATAGTTATCTATTTAATTTAGATATTAATGAAGGGGAAAGCGGAATGATCTAGTAAAAGTTTATTAACTTTAGTGCTTACATATTGAATGATAATGCCATGAATGGAAACTTAATCAAATTCGTATCGACCAACGTTACGATAAATGTGTGCGGATAAATTTCGCTTTTGTAAGAAACACTTCAGCAAAACGCCAAGAAATATTGTGGCATGTAACTGCTGTTTTGTTGCATTTTGTGTGTGGTTAAACATGTCAGCAAACATAGAAAAACGTTGGTAAACAGGGATATTCTTGTGGTATTCTGCCGCTACGTCTTTTTGGCCAAAACTGGAATGATTCTATGAAATACTTTACTTATGAAAAACATAACTTGCGTTTTTACTCGGATGTTGTAGACAATAAGACAGGTCCATACTACAAATTGATAAAAAAGAAACTACCCAAAGTATGATCATGATATGGATTTTCTTACTGCAACAGTTCAGATGAATGTATGCATTCGGTGATAGTTTTCCTTTTCCATCTGATATATAACATGTTGGTGTTATAACACTCGTTTATTTTGTAAGACTTGAGTTCTTATTTTAAAGATACTCGCCGCCCACAGTTTGGGTGAAATGTTTCAACATGTTCATTTCCACCAGGTTTGGCATAGAATGTATAAATGACACCGAAAAATGACAAAGTGTGTAAAAAAAGTTAGATATTGGTACAAATGCAAAAAGAATTTATGTAAATTTTCTGTATTATTTTAAAAGCGTTGCAACAGTTTACTTCCTTCTGCACAATATGTTTGGTTATTTATAAAAATATCTTGCAAAAATCTTATGTCAACGAGTTTGTACCACTAGTCACTTTCAGAGTACTCATCTCTTATGGATTTTTGAGAGAAATTAATGTTCGCCTAAAATGTGCGGGTTAGTCCCTTTAAAGGTGTTTGCTATTTCAGTTTACATTTCCAGAAGAAGCGAAAATTCCTCGCACCTTTTATATGCCTTTTTGAGAGGTATTTCCTCACCCAAAATGTCCTTTAAGGATGTTCTACTATGCCTGCTAATCCTTTGTAACATGAATATTTGTTCACACAAAAACATCATAAACCATAATAAAGAAGAATGTACAGAAGAGACTACTATATAACTAAAAAAACACGAACAAATTCCAGATTAGTTATATCACTACTAAACTTCGAAATGATATCATTTTGAATAGAACAACCTTGAATTAAGGTTATATTTTGCAATCTTCGTGATCGATATCAGCATTTTACAATTTTGATTTGTTCTGTTTTACAACCGATGTATTATTAATTTACATATAAATAGCTTAATGAGACTACAAATCATGCCATGGGTGAAATCAGTGCAGATCTGAAATAGGAAAATGAATGGTTTGCAAGTTTTTAGTATTAACTCACCCATCGGTTACATTATTAAACAAGACTTTTATCAAAGTATCAGTATTACTGTTCTCTAGTAAGGTATTATATTCGCTAAGAAAAATGCTCTCTCTTTCTCTCAAACAGAAACAAGATTAGATTGTACGTATATATTATCTTGACACTGAACATCTCCCGGGATGTTCCTTGGTGACACATGTGTCATTATTTGACAAATGAGGAGATTGTCTACTAACAATATAGTGCCTGTCGTGAATTGGTTTCCTAAGAAACTAGTTATTTCGGAACAAATATGCTGGGAATACCCCATAACGAAGTTTTTCGGAAGACATTCAAGCAGAATAGCGAGAAATAACAATGCATTGCTTATTATGAAAGGATACCACTTTGTTTCCTTTCGAGTAAGTATTTAAAGATCACAAACTAAAATAAAGCGAATAAAAACATTATTATACTGTATTTAAATTTCACAAAAGGTATTCAAATTCTATTGTTCATTTGTGAACACTATTAAATATTAAAGAAGTAACATTTTTGTGTTATAATAGAAACAATATTTCATTATGATTGAACATTTGAAAAGGAGAAAGAAAGGCAGCAAGAAAAGTATGAACATGTTTCACTTTTTTATTATTATTATTTATTTTTTCCCTTCATGTACATCATACAGACAATGATAATAACGTTTACATAATACATATACAATTTTACCAACTAGTTTTATATATCGAATATGTGTCTATTTCTCTTTTTTCATTTACAACATGATGCTCATATACTATAATTTGTTTAATGTACATCAGGAAATCTCTTTTGAACTCTCACAACAATCTCACACCCACCCTCAAAGGTAGTCTCATACAAGCAAACTCCCACGCAATCATACACATACTCACACATATCCATGTATACATATGTGATATCAGCAGATATAGTGTTGTATATCTACGTTTTGTATCCAACTGCCATATTCTAATCTAAAAGTATTTTTTGGGAGAGTTTTTATATTATGTAGTTATTTGTAGAGGGAATCCATTCCATTTATTGTAATATTCATTTAGTTTGTGATGTTGTAACGCTATTAACTTTTCCGTTTCCAATCTTATCTTCAAGTAATTTAAGAAATGTTCTAAAATTGGCATAGTTTTATTTATTTTATTTTTGTAAATAAAAATTTTGCTGTTAAAATAATATCATTTTTAGCTTGACTTTGTAGAACTGGTTCCGTAATTAAAAAGGCACTATCTCATATGTGAGTTCTAATTGTACGTCATTTTGTTGAAGAAATGTTCTCAAATCTCTCCAAAATGTTTATATATGTGGGCATTCCCAGAAAAGATGTTCAGTGGATTCAACATGATCTGACAGAAATCACAAAGGTTTGATTCGATAAGGCCTTGTTTTAGTGGAAGTTTATTTGTCGCTATTATTCTGTGTATAAATTTGTATTGGAAGTTTCTAAATGTACTATCTATCGTTGCTGTAAAGATATTCCGATATATTGATTTCCATATTAAATTTGCTTTTGAAGTAATATTCTTCCATTTCGTTTCAGCTTTATTTATTAGTGTTTCTTTTTTTTTATTTAATGTTCATATAGGAATTTATTTGCCCTTTCTGTGTCTGTAAACCTTTTCAAAATAGCTTTTCTTTCTGAAGTTAAAGGTACATTTTCTATCTTGATTTTTTGTTTTAGTTCTGTAGGTATACTTTTTATCAAAGACATGTATTTGAGATAGTCATGTTCAGGAAGACTATACAAATTTTTAACGTCTTCATTTATATAGAATTGATTTTTTCGAAAATCATATAAAAGTTCGATATATAAGTTTACACACCGTTGTCGAACCATGTTCTATAGAAAAATGTTTTGTCGTTTACTTTTATTTTCTTGTTGTTCCTAATTATCTCTTTATTTTGCATTTGTGCATTCTGACAGAATACTGATTTCAATCTACGCTGTAATGATATCTCTTAAAAAGGGATTTGTCTTATAATTTTAAATATTTCTCTTTCATTTAAATTACATTCAAATATCAAGTTTGCTCCTAATTTTCGTAGTTTATTTATGTAAATAGCTTTTATTATTGATTTGTTATTATTATCCAGTTACTTTTTAACCCAACAGGCCTTTAATGCTCTATTAAACTTGGGAAGATCTATCATTTTTATACCTCCATTTAAATAGTTTTTCTTTATTGTTTCCCTTTTAATTTTATCCGGTTTCTTATCCCATATGAATTCAAACATGTTTTTTTTCTAATTGGGTTATTGTTTGTTTTGGTGGGGTTTGTAAAACAGATAAATAGTAAATCAATTTTGGTAGAGCTAAACTTTTTATAACTGTGACTTTTCCCAGTAGCGTCAGTTTCCTATGCTGCCACTGTCTGATGCAATTTTAAAAGGATTCAATATTTTGTTTCTAAATTTTAGATTGTGACTTTTGTGTATCTGTATAAAAGGTAATTCCAAGAGATTGCGCAGAATCTGATGTCCATCTAAATTTTTTATTTGTACAAGTATATAAAACTTGTATTACGTATTGAACCAGCTTTTACTTGACACTTTTTTTCATTTAGTTTTAGACCGGAAATATTTCTAAAATTGTCTAATATACTTATTAACGTTTCAAAAGACTTTCTTGATCCGTCAGCAAATAATACATTTTTAACTTCAATATCATTAATATGTATTCGTTTAACATCATTGTTTTTAGAAAACTATTTGATAATAATTCTATACAAATAATAAACAAGTAGGGGGAAAGGGACATCCTTGTCGTACACCTCTTTCGACTTCAAAAAATTCTGACATATGACCGTTATTTATAGTGCAACTTTTTGCTTCTTTGTAAAACAGTTTTAATCCATTTTGTTATTTAATTACCAAAAATGAAGAATTCAATTGTTTGAAACATAAAATTATGATTAAGGCTGTCAAAGGCCTTCTCAAAATCAGAGAAAAATAGAACTGCTTCCTGTTCTGAATTTTCCATTTGTTTAAGAACTTCAAAAATAACACGAATGTTGTCTCCTATGTGTCGCCCTTTCGTAAAGCCTGATTGACAATTGTTCATAATCGATGGTAAAACATTCTTTATTCTATTAGCTATTACTTTAGCAATTATTTTATAATCCGTATTCAACAGGCTAATGGGTCGCCAGTTCTCAATATATGTTGTATTCTTGTTTGGTTCCGGTAAAAAGCGTTATTATACTTTGTGTTTGCAGCTCTGATAAAGAGTTAGTTTCAAAGGAGAACTTAACGGATTTTATATAGTGTTGTTTTAAATCATTCCAAAATACTTTGTAAAACTCTGTTGTTAACCCATCAGATCCTGGATTTTTGTTTTTCATGCTTCTCAAGGCAATGCTGAATTCATGTTCTGTTAATTCTTCACTTATTGTTTTATTTTCTATTTCACTTAGAGTGTTTATTTGTGGATCCATAAAATTGAATTGTGATGTTTTTGCTCTTCCTTTTGTATAGATTTTGATAAAAACGTTTTTGCTCTTTCAAAATTTATTTCTGATCAGTTATAATAGTTCCGTTTACATGAATCTGTTTCATATAATTTTTCTCATAGTTTTGTTTTTCTAAGTTTGAGAAAAACTTACCATTGTCATTATATTCAACTTGCTGAGTTTTTGACCTCATAATTATTTCTTGTATCTTTTTCTCATTTAACTCATTTAATTCTGTTGTATACTTATCATATTCTTCTGTTAGTTTTTCAATATTAATTTTGTCATGTGAAATTTGTTTTTCTATGTCTTTTATTTTTAACTGTAATTCTTTTTCCTTTTTTTTCCTCTTCCTTGTTTACTTTTGTAGCGTATTTTATAGTTGCATTCCTTATGTTTCCCTTGATAACTTCCCAAAGAGTATTTGGATTTGCCTGTTCGTTTAATCTAGCTGTTTCCTTGATTATGTCTTTTATTTCTTTTTGAAAGTCATCTTTTAATAAGAGACTGTTACTCAGTTTAAAATATCCTTTTCTTTTCGGTTGATTTTGTATATTCAGTGTTAAACTTACTCTTGAATGATCTGACTTATATCCGACATCTATTTCGTATGAATTTGTATTATTGACAAGACTTTGAGATATCAGAAAAATAGTCTAATCTACAAAAAATAGGCGGTTTATCGCTAGAGTGCCAAGTAAATTGTGATTTTATTTAGGATTCTTTTATTCTCCAGATATCTCAAATACCAAATTTTTCCATTAACTCTTTTAATAATTTTCTGTATTTGAATTTCCGTTCCTTTTATCTAATTCTGGATCTAAAACTGTATTTACATCGCCTCCCAATACTACATTTTTGCCTTCATGCTCTGTAAGAAATTCTTCTAATTTACTAAAAATTGAAATGTCATCATTATTCGGTCCATATATGTTTACTATCAGAAAAGATTTCTCTTCAATGTCTAGATCAATCGCTATTAAATGACTCCTGATTATTTCTGTAAATCTAATGTTTTCAAATGCAAAATGGTTGTTTAACAAAATGCATGAATCTGCACTGTTACTTTTTTCCTCACTGAAATATGACCCCTTTCCCCAGTCTGATTGCCAAAGACTAATTTTATCATGTTTCACTTT
Source organism: Mercenaria mercenaria (assembly GCF_021730395.1). Classification (NCBI taxonomy): domain Eukaryota; kingdom Metazoa; phylum Mollusca; class Bivalvia; order Venerida; family Veneridae; genus Mercenaria; species Mercenaria mercenaria. The sequence goes on from NC_069368.1 coordinate 14,849,216, forward strand.
TAATGATGGGTATTGGATGCACTTAGTGTATGACCTGCTTTTGCGTTGTTCGGCTCAGGATGCTGTTCTCAGTGCTTCCAAGGGCTTGACTCATTTTTCAGCTTGGAGCAATTTCGACAATCTAAGGTATATCACTTTGTTTCCTGAAAAAAAGAACGACAGTTAGCACGATGTACGCATCAGCAATTTTCAAAGTAAAAAAGGGTTCTTCTGTCAGTATCAAAATTCTAGCTTGAGTATTTAGCCACTCTGAAAGAAGCAAATGATATATAACAAACGGAGAACATTTATCTGGAAACAAATCTTTTTCTTATTGTTTTATATATTTATTTTTATTTTGCATTTTATCATAATTGAGTGTATTGTATAAGCCATAAATACTAATTTCATATACGTGTAGATTAGTTTATACAGCTATAGGATGCAAATTTTCTCTAATATCAAGCATTTCTCGGACACTTTTATCAGGCTTGCACATCTGCGTGCTGTGAGTTTAGTTTTGGGGAGGCTGCGTTTGATATGTATTCTTGTTTGGTATTGTACCACGGAATCCTGTTATGTCAAGTATCATGTGTGTTAACAAGAGGTAATTCAGAGATGGTACATGTACTAAATTTTCTTTTCTCATACATTACATTTATAAAGGAGTACCATAAAAATATAATATTCCTTTCAGTTTACTTATTTTTCTCGGCAAAGACATTCATTTGTTCTTTGTAAATACTAATGTGTACATATCTTTTGTCAAATGTGACGATTTTATTATTACACTTTAGTGCAATACATTAATATACTTCCATTACGATTTCTAGTTTAAAAAAATAACATCTTGTGTTCCACATAGTTTCCTATATACATGTAACTACTTTTATAATTTTTCACATTTAAGTTAGATTAGTTAAACAATGTTTCTAGCTTACAACATTAGCGTATATTACACTGAATTTAATGTGCGGTAGAAGTATCAAAAATTCAATTACTCAACACAAAGTGCGACATATATGCTTAATGCTATGATCACAAAACGGATATCTAGATTGAAAAATAATGTCTGACATATGCAATTGCATTTCACAATCGGCTGTCAAAATGTAGTATTACGGATGATATTATGGGACAATCTATGCACCAATGCAGATATAAAAGACTGAATCCGTCTAAGGGTATAAACAAGACGTACTTTATGCTGTTGACCATAAAGTCAATGCTTCTGTGAAAAAAATGTCAAATATATTTCGTAAAAAAGAAATTCAACATTCACTATTATAGTACTGTCATTGAACCGGTCATTATTCTGCGAAGAAGGATTTAGGAATAACGTTGGTGCATAGAGCTATCTGTCAATGCCATATCGAAGTAACCAAAAGATAACAGGTAAGGGCAGATTTCTCGGAAGCACAGAGCACCAAAAACACAGCCTCAGAGCCACGCATTTGCAAAGTAGGCCCACAACAAAAAGAAGCTGTAATCATGGAAAAATACACTTGCCTTGATAAACTCGTACTGACGATGGTAGATGCTTAGACTGCCGTTGTCACCACGTAATTTTATACGTAGCTCGACAACAAACTGCTTTGAAGCTATAAAATTGTCTTGCCCAACACAAGCGTAATTGACGGTATCTTAGGGTAAGTGTTACATCCTTTCTGGAAATACAGGCTCACAAGCCGACGTCGCAAGTCTGGTTGTAAATGGTCCATCAAATCTCCGTGTTAATCGTATATGTCGCATTTACGGCGAGCACGCTAAATACACAGTATATTGTAAGTTCCATCACCGGCATTTCCTCTTGATTTTATCAACATCCTACATGGTGAAGTTAAAAGAACTGCTTATTTATATTGAAGTTCAACGTGTTTAAAGAAGCGATATCTTTCGTACGAGCTGCAGATCATTCATGCTTCCCATGGTAATGTGATTTTGGCCAGTAATTCTGTGGTTGCTTCAATTACTCGAGTAACTTGGCATGCGGAATCAGTTTCGAACTCGAACGTTCACTTTGCAAGTTCATTTTCTTTCTCTCAAAACCATTCTATCGACTTTTCACTTGTTTAACGCGAGGTTAGTATAACAAATTATTAATAACTAAATGTATCTTGGCATAAATTGATAATGTAAAGGCGCTAAATGCCAAAATCAGTGACGCGCGCCTTATAAAACGGCGCATTTGCAGAAGAACGTCATATAAAAATACCGTTCTCTTGTAAAATAATTGATTAGATATTTCTTTATTTGAATATATTCTTATTTTTTTACATTTCGAACGTTAACAACAAGTCACTGAATTAATAACAGACGTATTAAGTATTGCGTTAAGTAATATTTACCTTTATTGACTACCAGATGTTTTTTGTTATTTTCAGATAAAATATGAAGAAAAAAGGATTTTTGATGGTTTCTCAGTCAATAAACAAAAAGTAGAACCTTCCCGTTAAAGTTAACAAAAAAAAACAAAAAACAAATATGCTTTAAGAAGTGCTGAAAAAAGTATCTTCCTGACAAATGAAAAAGGAAAACCATTAAAAAAAAAGCATTGTAGTGGAATTTCTACATTTAAAGTTAATATATTTAGTACCTTAAACTATTTTAATAATGAATTTGATTGCAGGCAAGTAGCTGGGAATTTGTCATAGTACCCACGGTTGGGTATCCTTTCTGAAAATATGTTACAGTGATGACGGTAAGAGATGCATTTAGCGTATATTTAAAGTAAAGGCATTTAACGAAAACCTTGTAATTTAGAGAGTACACAAACATATATTTTACTAGATATACGCCTATATGAAATATGTAGCAAATCTGCATGTAAGCGAGAGTGACACTTTTATAATTTTTGATATTTTCCCTAACTTTCAATAGGACCAGGCCTTTACACCGTAAGCAAGGTTCCGACTGCAAGCTTTGCACCCAGCGTAAATAATTTTGGGTCAACGCAAAGAGCATTTTTTTCGTCATACACCCCGTACAAAATTTATTTCACATGAACACACTCACATAAATATATACATGCAGTGTTATTTCATCAGTCTCCACACAACGAAACAAACCATTCACTCTTTGATAATAACTAGTCCACTGAGCTGGGACGTCACTTTGGGAACCAGCTCATATACCTATTACCTTGTTTTATTGATTTATATATCAATTATCAATATAGCGTCATTAATCCATCACATTTAAAGCGTCTTACGTTGTAGTTTATAATACGAGCCATTCCATGACAAAACCTGTAATAGTGACAAAAAATTGAGAAAATAAGTTTTTCAAGAACTTTCAAATCTGAACATTTGAAGAAATTATATTCGCTATCTTGAGAGTTACAATGATTTAAAGTAAGTCCCCGAACGCATTCGAGACATGACGTCTCGAGCGTTGTGAAAACAGTATGACGTCATCGTGCATGGCGTGTATAATTGATTCCAGTTATGCGACAAATTATGTAACTATATTACTAACTTGGCATCATATTTTGAATATTTATAGATAGTTTCAAAACATTTACTGAAATATTACTTTTGGTTTCAACACGGGCATTTTATCTATAAACCGCTATATTCGCATGAAGCAATGGTGGTTTATAATTTTAGTTGCCATCACAACACAAATAACATTTACAAATGTATTTGCTGGATATGGTAGAGTTTAGATTTTTTAGATAACTGAAATATACTGTACTAGTTTTTAGTTTGTGCTTGAACATAAGAAAAGCAATGGTTTCCCAGTAATTTAAACTATTTCATATGAAATACTTCTATCTTGTCTTGCACTTATTGAGGTTTTCTCGTGGAATGGCTCATATTTGAATGATCGTCAACTTAACTTTACGTTTAAGACAGATGTATTACGAATTCGAAAATATTAAATTGAAATGGAGAAAATCAGTAACTACTGACTGAAATGCTGAAGAGAATGACTCTTTATATGACGTAAATCTTCATATGCGTTGTTTTATATAGTATGATTTACTAATTGTGGGTTTCTGTTTACTTCATATTACATCGTTATTCATTTTAATTTCTATTACAGACATATACCTTCGCTGGCTTGTTGTCCAGAAGCCGCCATCACATTTCGCAGATCAAACGCTGAAGTTTGTTTACCAGTATAAAAAAAACAAGGACAAACATAGCAGGTCTTTGGATAATTATTTTTTAAATAACCGTGGAAAAAAGAAATATGTTTGATAGCACAAAAAATGTTATATGTACTGTTGATAGATTGAACCTTGAAAATGTCTAAAGAACCGTATTCACATTTGATACACGATCGAATGGTGTCCAAAGAACTGTAATATATTGATCCAACAGTACTTTACGTTAGAGACGACAACAACTAAGCTATTATCAAAGAGAAGCGCTTCACGACCAGACGTCCCAAGATTACCAAAAGCTAATAGGAAATTGTACTGTGAATTGATGTTTGGTTCAAGAAAATGTAGATTTTATTTCTTCCTTAACATTTTAAGTGTCTTGTTATCTAAACTGATAACATTTTTATCTGTGAAATATTTTGGTTCCAGAAATATTATTAATTTAATTTTCGATTATAAATAGCTTATGTATGTTTGTGATATAACACATTTGTTTTAAACGCACTACTGAGTAAATTGAAAGCAAATGAAATCAAGCAGCAAAATTATCAAAACTATTTCATATTTTTGAGCATTATTTATATTCTGTAGTCATATACGCGCAAAAATTATCTCTTTAGTTTGAAAGCAGAGCAAAGCCTTGAAGTACATAATTCCACTTGAAACATAAACTGTAGCATAACTAAGCATATCGAAATGTTTCTGCCGCAGATGTCTTATCTTTTACAAAGGTTCAACACACACGATCATATGTATATTTCACGATCGAAAACAATAAAGATATGAAATTTATTAAATTGTTTATAGCTTTTTACTTTCTCACACAAAAATGTATTGAAAGCTAACCTTGGGTGCTTTCATCAAACTACTATGGACTTCATCAGCCAACTGATCTTCTTTACATTGACTGAGGATTAGGATTAACACCACCCGAGGTGGTGATGTTAATGCTGTGTCCCACATGTGCGGTAAATGGAAACGGCAATACATTTTTGTGTGTGAAAGTAAAAAGCTATAAACAATTTAATAATGACTGAAACCACACAGTTGAATTTTCATTCAGATATGAAATTGTATGAAATATATACTTTTTGGAAGATCAGACGTTATGTAAAAATTACAGAAAAACAGTATTTCCGAAAAATAATGTTCAAAGGTTGTAACTCCAAAATAATGTTCATTCCCTCTATAACAGTGCAAGAATAAAAAACGCGATTTTAATCTAAATGATCGTATTAACACATGTGAACAACAGCTAGTTGTAATAGAGTGTCGTGTCTATTGTTGCTAGTTTAAATTACGAACAAAGTCTACATGGCGCCATATCTATATTTGATATACGATATACGATCAAATAATATCTAGAGAGTTGAAACAAATTGAACTTAATGTTTTGTATAATGTGACCACAATTAACCTTCTGCCAAAGTATTTACAAGCGATACAAGACCAGACACATCGAAATAACTCTTACGATTGAATCACACAGTAAAATGCTTTTTTGATCAGCAAAAGGTTGAATTTATTTCTCCCTCATATTTAGTACTTGGGCAAACAAATATTTTCTGATTCCATTGCAGCTCCTGACATGAAAGATTTTATTGTACAAAATGATAGTAAGATTTAAGGCAACTACAACTGTTATTGTTGGCACATTGAAAAAATGTCCAAAACTGATGCCATATTAAAATTATGGGGTTTTTTTACCACAATCATATGTAATAATTCGGTATAAAATATGATATACACTGACTGTAGTTGATCGCCTACATTTTTAACGATACAGTTTACACTAAAGCATTTCTTTTATAAGCTTATATTTTTGTAGTTTCGTTATATCTGTATATTTTAGTGATGCTGCAAGCTGTTAATATTTGAAGTTATGGTCATTTTATTTCTTAACGTAGGTTTCAATGTTTACGTTACTAAAATACTTGGTTAATAGTCATATGCAGAAAAAGTATTGATTTATTCCTCTCCTACCCATTCGGTAAAATATGAAAGGCTTTAGCGTGATCTTCTAAGAAGAGCTACAAAAACCAAAAATTTTGCGTTAATCAATCTTGAAATACAAACTTCGAAGGACCTACGAAATTCAAAATGTCAATTCATAAACCATTTTCAAAACACTTTATGGTAATTGTAATGCTAAGCATCTCAAAATGTTTCCGTGATAAATCTGTTAGCAATAAACTAAACCTATAAACATTAGGATCATTTGGAATCAGAGAACGTAACCAATGGAAACAGCAGTTTTGGTTGAGTTTGTTCATGAATACTAAAATGTGAAACCCTTGCAGTGGCTTATGTAGAACTCAGTTATATAGCTACATTAAATGGACTCCCAAAGGCCCATGCAGTGCCCATGCGTGCAGACGTATACTAAATCAACTTAATATTAAGTGAAATATATTCCCCTCATGCTGATAATGTGGACTCCTTTCATCAGGCAGAATGTAGTCTACCGGTTACTTTTTAAATTGAATTTCAACCATAATTTCAAATTCTACTAAAATTGTCTTCCAGTTGTCACAATATTACACGCAAACCTTCGTTTGGGCCTCAATTACGATGTAAACAACTGACGACCTCAACATACAAACAGAATAAAGTGATCAAATATAAAATTAATTTTAAAATTTCTAATAGCTGACGATGCAAAAATGTTCAAAAAAATATGAAAGTATTTACTGTTTGTTAAAGCTAATTGCTTAAAGATGATGTGAAACACATCGTAAAATGTAAAATATGTAACATATATATATGCCGTCCCATGAGATTACAAGGTATTCATGACGAGTATTGTCTGAACTTTCAGATCAGAAAATTTAAGGACGTTTTTATCACTTTTTCAAGAATTACTTTGCTTGTAAATTATGTAATGTGTTTGGAGACGTGACGTCAAGAACTTCTGAAAAGCCATTTGATGTCATGGTGACTGGCATGCACTTTTCATGTCATTTATGCAACAACTTAGTATATGAGTTAATTGACATGACAATTTTGAATATGTAAGGACTATTTGACCATAAAATCTATCAGATGATTCTTTGGATGCATATATATTGACCAAGCAAAATATTAGCAGACACGGTTTGAGTAATGAGAGGTAATGAAATGGGCAACACCCTTTTCGCCCCGGCCCCTACCTAGTATAGGCAGAAGAAGAATCCTATTACAGGTATTTTAAAGTGAATATTCTCTATGACCCTGACGAATCAAAATGTATAACAACACTGTGTGTAAGTCCAGGGAAACACGTTTAAAGCCGCTGCACGGCTCTTGACTGTTGCTGTGATTTTATTTTTTTTTAAAAAAAAACACTTTATCTTTTTACATCTATTTGAAAAGTACTTTATTCCAATTCTCATGCAATATTTCTATCATGTCACTGACACAGAATTTCTCATGGAATGTCCCATAAAAATGATACAGCCGAAAATAATGAAAAAAATATGTAAGATGTAGATTTTCCCGATCTGTTCAAAACACCAAAGACTTATTTCTTAGCAAATCATGCTTCCGTGTCATACAGTTTACACCAAATACCTTTTTCACAAAATACCAGTTTTAACATAGCATGACAGAGTTTCATTTTTCAGAAAATATTGTAAACAAGTTGACGAAATAATGGGTGTGGACTTTAAATCACTTTTGGAAGAAAAACATATTTGATTGATAAAGTTTCTAAAACAGAATGTAATCTATATTACTGAAACATTAATGTGGGAAAAATATTTTATGGTTGGAAAAATTATGTTTTCGTCAACTGACACGAAGTATTTACATATTGAAAATCAACAACATGTACGGTCGCTTACAATGTGACTGGGTGGGGTATCATGACACTTGTCTACGGCGTGATATTCCAGTGATGCACTATAAAGTTGGGCATTGTGCTCACTGCTACAAGTAGACGCCGTCGTTTTAATGATTGAAAAAATTGTTGAAAAAGTCGTTAAACCCAAACACACACACATACAAATTACAAAATTATATGTGAACACATTTTTATTTCTTAATAAACATTGCAACTAGTTAGCTCCAGTCCTATTTTTACTTTTGCAACAAACGTATTAGCAAAACGCGACGACAACATTCTAATATCAAACTGCAATATTTTCCCTCTTTTTGCAACTTTTCGGGAGATATTTACAAGAGGGTATCAGAAGGGTCGTATGTACATGGAATCATTTGTATATGTGCGCGTTTCTGACAAAACTTTAACAATTGAAACCGATACCTGTTTCTGACCCAAACTGAAAACCGTAACGTGACTGATACAACTGGTGTCTTTTAACATATATATTTTACTAATAACCCTTGACTTTATGCAAATTGATAAGCGTAGAAATGTTATTTACCACCACGTAGTGCATTTCTATATAAAAAAAGAACAGTCATCGTAATTCGAGTTCGAGCGGGATAACTGAAGTCGCTAGTCTTCACATCGTACATGTATGCAAGAATATTAGTGTTTGTTTCTTGTTGTAACATCTGCAGGATACCTCTGAATATAGTTTGGTGTCCTATTTTGCTTCGATGAAGAAAATACAAATACGCTGGATATCGCAACTGTCTAAACTGTCCTAAAATTGAATGGATAATCCCAACAGTGCAACTTTATATTCGAACACAAATATTTTGGACATTTTTACAACTGTATCATATTTCTTTTATGATATAATCATTTGCGACTCGTCCATGATTACGAATTGCAATAATTTGTGAAGAAAAAGATAAAATTTTGCCAATATTCCTTCATTTTGGAAATGATTATCTTATGATTAGCTTGGTCATTCAACAAAATTGCATTTTCTCTAAGCGTCGCGTCAATACATACGTCTGCCAACCATCCGTAAATATGGAAATTTGGCATTCTTAGATATGCATGAGTTTATCATATATGAACAGTTGGAGCTACACGGGGATAATTCAACCCCTAATTCATTGCAGCTCACAGCATTTGCTGCTGATCTATTCAAACACTCGACAAAGTGAATGAAGTTAGATAACCAAATATTTTATGATCTATTATTTTAGCAGAGTATTTAATTGGGCTGCATATCAGAGGTATGGAAGAATCTGTGTAGATATTAATTCTAGTATAAGAATATTCAACTTTAAGCAATTGTTGAAAAAGGAAATCAAATCTGAAGGTTTTAAATTAAAAGTATACATTTAATTTTGATGCAATACCGTACAAACGAAGAGAAATTAATGCTACTGTCGTAAAAATACGTTACTGTTCCGTTTATGGCAATAAGAGATGAGAAACATTGATGAAATGTGTGTAAAACCAAGTCACAAAGATATTAATGAATTAGATCAAGAGATATCTATTTAATGAACTTTATGATATAAAATAAGAACATTTAATACTTACTCGAGACGACATTAGAAATATATTTTGTGAACATAATCATGCTGATACAAAATTATAAATAATTTAACGTTACATTGATTGTCCTATGAAGTAATATTACAAACGCAATTTCAAATTTTATACTTTTTACGGCCGTGACATAACATTTATTTCTTTTATTTATGGACAACAGATTTGTTGTATAAAGAAATGAAGTCCTCTACGAACAATAACATTTGTATCAAGAATCGTTCTTTCCTTCAGCGTTTCTTAGAGAATTTTTGTTTTTAGCGACCTGCATGTTTTATTTTTAAAAAATATCTAATGAAGGACTGTTAAAACAATCACCCTGAATTGTTTGTTTTTTGGGTTTAACGCCGTTTTTCAACATTATTTCAGTTATGTAACGAAGGGACACCCTGAATTAAGTGTCGAATGAAGAAAATGCATCTCTCTTCCACTTTCAATGTATTAGTAACTAAGGTTTTCCTTTATGTGATGAGTTTTCAAAATAGTCGAAAGGAAAGGTCCATTAAAGATATTTAACTCTTTTTATTCCAGTCGTAATTAATGTCCCTTACATCACGATAGTATTACATGTATTGACACTGCAGAGAAACGAAATTAGGATTGCAAATGAAAGTAAATAAAGCACTCGTTTCTAAACTTGTAATTTTCTGTAGCATGTTTGTCTACCATATAATTGCCATTTACGTAATTTCATGAACTTGGCATGTTATTGTTATTGTTATCATAGTTGATGATGATTAAGCTCCAACAGAAATAAACAAGTGAATGAAGTATTGCCATGCAATACAAAGTCCCCTACTGGAAGGCACCTAATTTTCTCTACTGCAGTATAACATAATGAACTGATATCTGTCAATGATGTATAAACAATATTGTACTACATATACAATATGTTATAACAACACACTTGGATTAAAATGTGCAGATATAAAAACCCACAGTTGTTTTCATATTGAATTTTTTTGGCTGATTATAAAAATGTTATCATGTAAGTTATTTATAGTAACAACAAAGGGAAATTAATCTTTAAAAAAAAAAAAAATATATAATATAAGTCCACAAGAAACTCTTTACCAGGCAGAGATAGGTCAAAATACACCTAAAAATTGGATGTAACATGCATGCTGTACCACAGAAAAGTGGTCTCGATTTTTCTGTACCGCCAGTAATAAAGAAGTTACAATAAAATCTATTTATAGTAACAACAAAGGGACGTAATTCTAAAATCAAGGGTGCCTCATGGTGGTGAACATTTGTTCCATGTTACATCAAAATCCCTCCATGCATGAAGAAGAATGTTCCGTACAAAGTCATTCTTGAATTTGACCTTTGACCTCTAGATATGACCTTGACCTTAGACCTAGGGACCTGGTTCTTGCGCATGACATGTTGTCTCATCCAGGGGAATATTTGTGCCAACTGATATCTAAATCCTGCTTTGCATGACAAAGTTATAGACCGGACAGGAAAAAAATCCTCTTGACCTTTGATCTCAAAGTGTGACCTTGACCTTTAAGCTAGGGTACTGGGTGTTGTGCATGATACATCATCTCATCATGGGAAACATTTGTGCCAAGTAATATTAAAATCCCTTCATGGATGGCACAGTTATGGACGGGACAGGAAAAAAACTCTGTTGACCTTTGACCCCCAACTGTGACCTTGACCTTTGAGCTAGGGGTCCGGGATTTGCGCATGACACGTCGTCTCATCATGGGAAACACTTGTGCTAAGTGATATTAAAATCCCTTAATGAATGTCAGAGTTATGGACCGGACACGAAACAGACCCTGTTCATGCTATGTTAACATTTGACTGCTTAGTGTGACCTTGACCTTTGAGCTAGGGGTCTGAAAGTTGTACATGACACATCGTCTTATTATGAGGTACATTTGTGCCAAGTTATATTAAAATCCCTTCATAGATGGGAGAGTTATGGACCGGACAGGAAAAAAGCCTTGTTGACCTTTGACCTCCAATTGTGACCTTGACCTTTAAGCTAGGGGTCCAGGTTTTGCGCATGACACGTCGTCTCCTCATGGGGAACATTTGGGCCAAGTAATATTAAAATCTCTTCATGGATTGGAGAGCTATGGACCGGACAGGAAAAAAGCCCTGTTGACCTTTGACCTCCAATTGTGACCTTGACCTTTGAGGTAGGGGTCCGGGATTTGCGCATGACACAGCATCTCATCATGGGGAACATTTGTGCCAAGTAATACTAAAATCCCTTCAAGGATGGGAGAGTTGTGGACCGGACAGGAAAAAAGCCCTGTTGACCTTTGACCTCCAATTGTGACCTTGACCTTTGAGCTAGGGGTCCGGGTTTTGCGCATGACACGTCATCTCATCATGGGGAACATTTGTGCCAAGTAATATTAAAATCCCTTCATGGATGACAGAGTTATGGACCGGACACGAAATTGCGGACGGACGGACGGACGGACGGACAGACGAACGGACGGACAGACGGACGGACGGAATGACGGAAAAGTGCATTCCTATAGTCCCCGAAACTGGTTTTCAACCAGTAGGGGACTAATAACATTTATCTATCAGTCACGGTTTCATTTCTCAGACACATCAATTACAGACTGTCAGTTAAAATTTAGATTCACAAATAATTCATTTCTACTAGAAATTCTATATCTCATTGTTCATGTGATCGGTTTCCTGTTACGTTCTTCATGTATTAATTTTGAGATTGACTTTTGCGTGGATTATTTTCTAGTTATTTCGTAATCATCATACTGCCTTAATGAAATCGTGAGAATGCTCAAGTCTTAAAACTGCAGTACAAATAAATTCAATGTTAATATTCTCTAGAGTTCATGCCGATAAGACATCATTTATATTGCACAAGACTCAAAGTACGAATAAAATATATCATTGTGTCCCTTTAATAAATCCTTAAATAAGTAAACAAACTGAGAATTAGAAATGCTGTTTGTGTTGAGTTTGTTGGGTCTGAATATGTTTGGGTTAATTATTTATCTATTTTACGGGTTTTATAGTTTTAAGATCAATTGGTGTTTGTGTTAGCACAAGTACGTTTTAAAGTTTTTGAATCCCTTAAGTTATTGTTTTGTGTGTTAAGTGATTTTCTCCAGGATTCTTTGCTAACATATTTCACTTTAATAAATTTACATTGATAAATGCACTTTTTTTTATCCATAGGAGCTTTTCCTCAATTAGACCACTGTTGTTATATTTTCTGGCCCTCTGGAATCATGAAATATATTCAGGCGTAAGGGAGCATGAGGGGTGTTGCAGATTTATTCACCTCTCATGGACAGACTGCTTGCTTGTGTTCTATGCTTCCAGAAATTGAATTCAATAAACACTCTTAAAATTCAACTAATTATTACAAATACAGAGCTGGTACTTATTCAATTGTCAATCCTCTGAGGATGCTTCCTGTCTAGGTTGTCTCTTTTTAATTTTGTTGAGTGATTCATACGAACACGTCTTTTAAGACACAATGACTAATTACCCCAGTGAAAGGCAAACTTCCCGTTGGATACAATTTCCATTAAAACAAAAGTAGTTGGATTAACGGCTAAAAGAGGTAATTTTATTTTCCGTATTAGAGAACGATCTGTCTAGAATTGGGAATTCAGTAATTATAGAAGCTGCAGTTGAATACGGCAACATTTGGCAAAATCAGTCCATTTGATTAAAAATCGAGCACCGTTATTATAACAAGAAGACGGAATGTAAGACGGAAAAAGGGATCTAGTTTTAAAAACGGTTTCATTTCTAAGTCTTGAAATTGTATTTCATTTTATAAGAAGTTTATCTATATTAAAATCAACTATTTTTGTAAAGGCCTTTACTACTGGAAGGATGAGACTTCTGGCTTATTTCCGGGTAGGGTTCGAAACCATGCTTAAAATGTAAGTTTTTTTATGTGAAGAATTCAGTTGGTTGGTTTCTTTTACCAAGGTGCTCACTTATAATGTTTTATGCTTGCATCCAAAGGTCGTTGCATCCAAAGGTCGTGCCGAAATAAGCCGGCTTTGAGCAAATAAATCATAAGTCCTATTGACGTTTCTGTGGGATCAGTTACCAAACAAACTTTCTTTAATTGCACTTTCTTTTTATGTTTAAGAACGGTTAGCGACAGCCCGATGCATTGTTGTTTAGGGCTAGCCGTTTTGTGTCAGCCCGATGCATTGTTATTTTAGACTAGCCATTTATACTTGGGTGCCGGAAACTGAAAAAAAAAACTACAACATAAGATAAAAAAAATACATAGCGTATTATTGTATTTGGCTGTAACATGAGGTTTTCAAAATATATTATTAAAGAAAACCTGTTATATTTCGATCTTTTCAGATCGTTTATCACATATATGTTGTGTTAAAGTACACTCACATATGAACAAATCTGCAGTTGTCCCTCAATATTTTCAAAGTGGTACTTGTAACGTGTGCAAATGCTGAATTTTGCTCATACCAGGACAAGAGGACATTGACGGCATCATGCTTTTCTCCTCTGCTGTCAGCGAACAAACACATTGAAAACAGTCTGTAACATTTTTATTTTTTCGTATCGCGAGAACAGTGAGTTTAGTCGTGGAGTGGGGGGAGGCGCACAATGTCTCCCCCCGTACATTCAATCAGCACTTTTCTATTCTGATCTTTTCAGATCAAAAAGCTCGTCAATTATGCTGTGTTACTGTTACTTTTTAGTTTTTCAGCTTGGCCAGTCTGTGAAAAGCTCAGTCAAATTTTTATTTTGTCATTATGGGCGATGGTTTTTTTTTTATTTGGTGTTTTTTTACTTTTCAATTTTAGAAGAAAGCATCATTATGGAATCATACGGTTTATGGTTGTGATAGGCTTTGTGTGTTTTCTGTGCATTGTCATGTAACGCTCAAATATTATATGACTGAAAAGCTTTTTATACAGAATCAAGAATAAAAGTACTGCAACTTTCTTAGCGGTGCTAAAAATTGTAAAACCAAATAAGATTAGACTGCACAGTACAAAAATCGACAGGTTCAGTTCAGGTTCGTAATTATTTGTCATTATTTATATTCATTCTATTGCCCTTTACGTTCTATCAGTATGCATCAGTAAACACGTTGGTTTATGGAATAATGCACGGAGGGGCACCTGGGGTCTCTCTCCACCATCAAAGCTGGAAAGTCGCCATATGACCTATAATTGTGTCGGTGCGACGTTAAACCCAACAAAGAAAACTCACGTTGGTTTAATTTTACTGATTGATAACGATCATTTTATCCGTAAGAAATAAGATTCAGTTTTGATTTGATTTTTTTAATTTTACCTGCTTTTTTATATATATATTGCGCATTATACCGAAACCACATTAGTAGACAGTGGCGTGAACGGTCAGTCACAAACAGTCACGAAATCATTAAGGGAACTGGTAGAATTGCGTAAATTGTGTTCACTGTAACACTTAAATGAACTATCAAACAGCCTAAACTTTAAATGAAATCGATAAATTCCATGAAATAAAATTGAAGTAACGTGAGGACAAAAACATATACCCAAAAGCTTATCAAGGGTAAGAACATCAAGAGCAAAACTTTTAAGAGCACGACGGAGTCCATTCAATAGATGTGTAATAAGAGTTCCGCTTAAGCCGGTACTAGGGGGCGTGAGAGGTGTTGCACATTTCATTGATCGCGGTCTGGATCATATTGAATAGGTGAAGTATATGCGCGCTGGGGAAAATATTTCATGATGGACCTATGAATTCTTTACTTATGGGTGAAACAGGTCTCATAAGCGTAAATACGACTAGCTTCTACTGATTATAAAACATACCGTACGATTTGTTGTGGATAAATTGTTGTTGTACTTTTCGTAGTTCAACGCCACCCTTGTTTAAGAGCAACATTTAAAAAACACGCTTTTTCATCCTCAAGTAATAAGTAAGTAGACTCGCCGAGTGTAATCAATAAACCACAATTGACCGACCCCTCTGGTACAGTATCAAGACGCATAATCTAACTCTATACATAGAGCGCCTACTTCACCTGATTTACATTCGGAACATTTTCACGCGTTTCGGGCTTTATCGTATGTCTAACATGGGATTTTTGAACCGTCCAAAGATGTTGGAAATGTTTGTCTCATTGTTTATTTTTTTTTAATAAAAATGTTACTGCTTTCATTGTCTACCACTTTTTTTCCACCCTTGCCTGAAAAAAACAGTAATGAGTTTGTACACTGTTCAGACAATTGTGCTCTGTTGAAATTTAACCAAACACAAGTTTACCTGCATAAACAGAAAGCATGATATCTTAAACGTATGTCACTATACCTGTCCAGTACTGGACATTATGGTAAACGCTTCTTTCCTGCACAAATGACAATATCGCAACTTCTGTCCGGTTTGTACAAATTTCTGGCCGCGATAAACCATTTGACTTGTTACCTCTAATGAACAGATTCAATCAAACCGAGTCTGCTATTATTCTGCTTGGTTTCATTGTATGCTTCCAAGGGATCTTTTTACAAATTTTATTAAACAGATAGATAAAAATGATATACATTACCGTGCATCATGGGGATGTAAGATCAATAGCCATAGTCACTTCACCGATAAAATACAAAGACAGATATCAAACAGGGAATGCCACGTACCAAACACGCAGCCTCACCAAAACGAAACCCACAGCACGCAGACGCGTACACCACAAGCACACACACACACATACACATACACGCGCACACACACAAAACCAACACATAAGGACAAAACGAACAAACAAAGGAACACAGTGGGGCACCGCCTTGGAACGGTCAGTGGCAAAAACAACACTGGGGAGCTTAAACCGGTTTATGGTGCGCACCCAACCTCACTCTTACCCCCACCATGTTCCAAAGACACGGGACAGTGTAAATAAAAGTTATCCCCTCCAGGTGAATCTCTAACACACGTAATGGAAACAAAAAGGCATGGCATGTAAAACACAAAAATGCTCGTGTATAAATATATAAAAAGCAAACCTTTAGAACCAAAAACGTATGTACTCAATGCCTTTGCAGAAGACAGAGTAACAAGAGAAACACACTTAAGGGCCCGACGAAACAGGCCAGAAGACAGATATCAAAACAGTTCAGTCCTGGTAGGATTTAAAAACTGCTCATCATAGAGTCCTCCCCCTCTTCCGTCAGACACAATCAAAGAGGGAAGCGTAGTGTCCAACTGTAAACGGGTTGAACACTAAACATGCGGTATGTCTCAAAACAGTTGGGTCGTAACCTCTTTTTAAAACGTTTTATAATTTTACCAAATACATTTGGAAAATTACCATGACCCAAGATCTTACGAAGTTTGTAAACCACATCCTTATAAAAAACAGGTTTAGAAATACCTTCTCGCAGAAGTGTCTTTAAATTACTATTGAATTTTAAAACTAAATCAGAATTACGATAGTAAAATTTAGCAAAATATTTACGCAATTTGTAATAACGGTAGCCTTGCTGAAGAAGTTTACTTGTAATATATTGATTACGTTCATTGAAATGTTTGACATGACTACACGCTCTAGCAAACCGAATTAATTGAGAAATATATACCCCATAAGATGTAGCCTGAGGTACATCCCCATCCAAATGGGGAAAATTTACAATACTAAAATTAAAATCATCTCTCTTGTCATAAATTTTGGTATGTATAATATTGTCATAAATAGAGAGATGTAAATCTAAAAATGAAGCATCAGTATCCGAATTGTTAGTTTTAATTAACTGAAGCTCCCTATGATAAATAGTACCCACCAATTGACCAAAAAACGGATTATCCATATTAAGAATATCATCCAAATAGCGTGATGTATTATTAAATGCAGTTATAATATCTGCCTGCGTATCTGGAGAAAGGATCAACATAAAGTCTCTTTCATAACAATATAAAAACAAATCTGCGACAATGGGTGCACAATTTGTTCCCATGGGAATACCAACTACTTGTCTAAAAACTGCATTCCCAAACCTGATGTAAATGTTGTTCAAAAAAAAGGAAAGGGCTTTACAAACTTCGTCACAGGTCCACATTGTATAATGTTTAATAATATTGCTAGTAAAAAAAGCTTTATCAAAATTGCAAGCGAGAAATGTAGCATTCTCTCTGGCAAAAGTCTTTTGAATTAGGGCAGTTAGTTTGTCATTTATTAAGTTATGTGGTAAAGTAGTATACAAAGTAGAAAAATCGTATGTACTGACTGTAGATACCTTGTAATTATTAATTTTAAACTTATCCAGGATTTCGCCAGAATTTTTAATCGACCAAAATAAGTGTTAGCCTCGGTCACAAAACCGTTCGATGTCCGTACGGTTTGAAAACATCGTACGAGTCCACCAATTTTAGAATCCTTGCGGTCTCTGTACAATCGTAGCGTCTAGTCACAGTACCTACGGGTCCCGTACGAAGATGCAATCATAGGATGACCTTACGGATATCGAGGACAAGTCGTACGGAGCTCGCAAGGAGTCCGGCCGTACTTCGTACGATGCCCGTTGGCTCGTACGGCGCTCGTACGTTGTCAGCAGAACTTAAATATATTTCAGTTTTTATACAACCTTGAATCATCAATAAGTCGTACGGAGCCCGTACGGCGATCGAAACGCCCTACAAAGCCCGTGGGGACATTGCACGGTGTCCGTAATATAGTATGGATATCATGCCTTGACCGTGCGAGTCTTCTGCGATGGTCGTGCGAGCATCAGCAAGCCTCGCAGTTTTCCAAATCCACACGGACATCGTGCGATGCCCATAGGAGCTCTTCCGGGACCCGTGCGGTTCCCGAACGGGACTCTTGCTAGCTGCTCCCGACTTTGAAAAATCTCTATGAGCTCGTAGAGAATTCGGGAGCTCGGAGTCCCGAGTCCTCTACGAGTTCAAAAAATCCGTACGACGCTCGTACGAGTCAACGATGTCCGTACGGACGCCGTACGAGTTTGCCAAAATTCGAGTGAAAACCTACCCGTACGGAGCTCGTAGCGTTCTTGTGATCTGGGTATTAAATAACTGAAATACTGTTGAAAAATGGCGATAAACCAAACAAAAAATATTTTTCTTGTTGACCGCTTCTTTTTGCGGTTAGTTAGTCATTTATTTAACAAGATTTGTGTTGGTTGATTTTCAAATACTAAATTATATCTTAACGAAATAACTCGTACAACGCTATTATTTAGCAGAGCAAAGACAACATTCTTTTATAACATAATTTTGTGAATATCGTTCGGAGAGAAAGGCGCGTCTAATGCTTGCATTCATATGGAATTATAAAGAATTATAATGTTTCATTGTCGTAGGTATTGCTAAGCATTTGAACATTGCATCTTGTAGTCTGTATATAGACAAAGGCTTATTAGATTGCATAGAATTATGCTCATTTTCGTCTCAAACCCTGAGAGGGAATTGGCTGAGATTATAGTTAAGGCGAAATGATTAAATATAGAAAAGGTTTTAAGGTAGTTCTGCACGTTTGGATCGAAATATTTTCTACAATGTAGAATTTGATAAAACACTGATTTTTCAAAACTTGGAACTATACCTAGAAAATTCAGCAAATAAAAAGGATAGGGTCGTGTGCTTGTTTTTTTTTTTTGTTTTTTTTGCTAGACTGATTTTAAAAAATCGGATCTCACGCAATTTTTCATAATGGGAGTCTATGGGAAAATCACAGCTTTCATACCTTTTTCGTGAATAGAAATTTTTCTACAATATAGATTTTAATGAAACTTCTCACAGTCGTAAATAAACATTTGGCCTATATTTTGGTGAAATAAAATGTATAGGTCCGTGTGCTTATCTTCGAGATATTTGACAATGATTAAAGTGACCCGCACATTTCAAGCTAATTTTTAGACATCATTTTGAATTATCTAACATGTCAGATGATTTAATATCATATTTTAACTTTAGAAAGAAAGTAAAGGTGCCGTTTTAATAAATTTACCATTAATTCATTAACTGATTTTCATTTCCGTACGCAGAATCCAGACTTTATTTTACGTTTTCCGGATAAATGACGTTACGCTATCACTTCCGGTTTCTCAAACGTGCAGAACTACCTTTTCGCAATCGAGGAAGTCAACAACATCATTGTATGGTTATAAACAAAACGTTAAGATGCGTTTATCAATAAAACCTGCGAAAAAGATCATTCGAAAGCACAGAACGCACCAAACAACAGAATAGCAGACTCGATTTGATTGAGTATGCCAATGAGTAACAACACCATCAAAGTCATCTGAGATTAACATAAAATTTAGTATTTAACCGAACGAGTTTTCGTTCAGACTTGGTGGATTTATTATGACTATTAATTTGTAAAGGGTCCTTCGTGACCGAATGGTTAGGGTCGCTGATTTAAAATTATTTGACCCTCAATGTTCGAAACCTTGGTTAGGTTGTAGAATAGTTTCATTTTAGGAATCCATTGAGCCAGCTTATGGAAGGTCGGTGTTTCTATTCAAGTGCCCGCCCGTGTCTTAAATAATGCGCGAAGGTTACCTGGGGTCATCCTCCACAATGAAAATCTAGAAAGTCGCCGTTTGACAAATAATTTCGTCGGTGTGAAGTTTCGCCCCATTAAAAATTAATTTGATGTGCGATCTACAGAAAAATCGTGTCTAAGTATATCCAAATGCCAATGTGTTTTCAAACAGTTTCATGACAATTTGTGAAGTAATCAACAAACATAGACCGAAGCTTAAATAAAAAGAACACAGCAATTAAGGGACCGACTGGCTTGGAAAATGCTGCAACTGTATTGACTCAGACCAAAATGAGCAGAGTCACGCAAACAATTCATTACGCTTATTTTTATTTCCGATAATAATCTTGAGAACTTAAGTTCGCTTTTGAGTGGTTGTCGATAAATCTTGTAAAAATAAAGATTTGTAGATAACTCTCCACTTCAAACATTGATATGTTTGATCTAATTCGATGCAAATTGAAATAAAAATGTGCATTTCCTGCAAGTAAAGATTTATAGTATTTTTCTCTCCGTTTGCAATTTATTTGTAAACATATCTGGCCAGATCTTTGACGATTTTTATCTTGTTGATGTCTCACATAATTACTTCATGTTTATATTATTCTTTGCATGACATGATTTCATATTTTCATATGTAACGCTTTGTGTCTTTATGCTTTAAAAAGTTTATGGATCAATAATCAACTGGCCAAAGATTTGATTAACCTTGTTCTAAGTAAATTATAAGTTATAAGTCAACCCGAGGTTTTCTTCTGTTGAACGACCTACCATTTAGGTCAAGGTCCCCTCTAATCTAGGAAAAATGGCTAACTTAAATGCTCGCTGGAGAAATTTTGTGTTACCGTTGCTGTACAGAAAAATAGCGGTCAGGGTTTTTATTGAATAATATTTTGTCATAGTTAATGTGAGTAAATACCACTGTATCGTTTAGACGTTATTCAAAGTTATAGCAATGACCATACCCAGACCTTTGTATTACCTCGGGATAGAAAATCTTTTTTTGTCTGACCGTTCAGTCAAATGGGTTAAATCTATTGAAATATCAATTTACATTATAGGAAAATTTCAAAAGTTTCATGTGATTGATATTTGAGCCGTGCCATGAGAAACTCAACATAGTGGGTTTGCGACCAGCATGGATCCAGACCAGCCTGCGCATCCGCGCAGTCTGGTCAGGCTCCATGCTGTTCGCTTTTAAAGCCTATTGGAATTGGAGAAACTGTTAGCGAACAGCATGGATCCTGACCAGACTGCGCGGATGCGCAGGCTGGTCTGGATCCATGCTGGTCGCAAAGCCACTATGTTGCTTTTCTCATGGCACGGCTCATTTTATCATTTCATTCTATGGAAGGAAATACACTCACGACAGTAAGATTAAATGATGTGTATCTTTAAGAGATGATATTTTGTAATTTTGTGCATTGTTAAAAAAATTATAGAGAGTTACGTATGTTCGCATATTATCAGCACAGAATGAGTATTCCTTACCTTACATAAGTCAACATAAAGAGATCATCAGATATATTAATAATAATATAAGTTATTTGGCAAAAGAATTGAAGGAAAAGACGACGGCAGAAATGCATTTAACTTTTCAGGGAATCTATTAACCCTAGCTAGCAAGCTTATTCCTTTCACACCACACAAGCGTAAGCACAACACCACAAGCATATCTTCTTCCATTTAAAACTAGTAGGAAAGTAACGAACAGGAACTCTGTACTAACATATATCACAGAGTTATTGTTAATGTTGAAATATTTCAGAATTTAACTGCGCTCCAAAATGATATTTGATGAATAACATTATCTACAGCAGTGACCAGCTATCACAAAAAAAAATAAACAGAACAAACAGCTTCATATAAATGATGCAATAAATTAATTAATATAAAAAATAAAAGACATACAATTATTTATTTATTTATTTATTTATTTATTCAATTATTTTGCGTGAATACGTTTGTGGCTGAGACGTCTATTGTAGGTTATATTTAATTGAAATTCATCGGCTCAGGTTTATACAAATCCGTTTCATTGTATTAAACTTACTATATTACATCCAACGTTCTACACTTGATTTCTCCTTCACATTTCACTTTCATAGACATATCAATACATGATCAGTAGAAAGAGTTAAAATCAAACTACATAGGTAACAAACTTCTTTGACAAACTGAAGATTTCTATTTTATACTCATTATTTTTGTGTACAAGTAAATTAATCACTCATTAATCCAAACCTCTCATTTATTAAGACATCCATCGCTACGATGGTAAGAAAAGGAGATAATTTCCCATTTTAAGTTGTGGGGCAAGCAAGATCGTTTCTACGTCGCGTAGGTATTTCAGTTGTCATAAATCTTCAATACTTCCCTATACTAGGCTTTTTTAACAAATATTGGTCTTAGTCTAGTTGAAAGTGCATCCTTCTGGTTCAACTGCATTTAAATATGTATCTCCTTTTTCTGGGGAGTTTAAATCGTATCAATCCATCGACATACTCCAAAACATTCTGACAAAGAGGACTTCATATACACACAAGCATAAACAAATCGCTGAAACTTGTATAAACAAGTATTCTCACACGACCAAATATTAGCATATCCTTAAACGTTATTTTAATGCAATTATTAGTGGCAAAGCTATTACATAACTTATTTAAATCTTTATCTAAATCATCTATCTAAATGATTTGAGTAGAAGAAATTCAGGGGAAAATTGCTTGACGTATTACGTCAGGGGGACAACAGCGGGAGAACAATCTCCCTTTGGGGACATTCTTCCATTAAAACATGACGTATAGCCCATGTTGAAGCAGTTGAAGAAGTAAAATATGTGATTTCGTTTTTAATGTTAGATATTAACCTATCCTAGATTTGCGAATGATGTTAAAACCGTTAACAAGAGGTTGCAGCTTAGTGCGCTGTCTACAAAACTTTGTTTATGACGTAAAATGTTTTTTTTTTTGATTAATAGTGTAGAACCTATATTACAAAAGCAAGCCTAATGTCAACATCATTTCCATGTCATCTGATAAGCTTTGTCTTCAGTCAAATTAGTGTCATATACTCCTTCAACTGTTACATTTATTGGCTTTAAACGCCACTTTTAAACAGAAATATCTTTCTGCATGATGTATCTGTGAGACTTAGTTATATCTATGTATCAATTACGCGTTTAATTAATACAAAGTCTTTCAACGAAATCCAGAAATATGAAAACGAAACTGAATTACAAATCTCTTGAGCAAAATAACTTACCATCATCATTTACTCTGTGTCTGTATTTCTTGGCACTTTTACAACTACAAAAATGATTGTGCTAAAATCTAATACCCACGACGGTTGTAGTCATTTATGCTTACCTGATATGTCTGGTTTATGAATTCAATGAAGTTTCTGGTTTTGACTTAAAATTCATATTTAAGACTAATAATGATAGAGATGGGCCAAAATGGCCAAGTGGTTGCGGTCGCTGACTTCAAATCACTTGCCCCTCACCAATGTGGGTTCAAGCCTCACTCGGGGCGTAAAATTCTTAATTTGAGGAAGCCATCCAGATACCTTACGGAAGGTCGATGGTTCTACCTAGGCCGCCCGAGATGAGATAATGCACTTAAGGGTACCGTCGGTGTTCCTCTATCGTCAAAGATTGAAATTCGCCGTATGGCCTATAACTGTGTGATGTTAATTAAACCCAACAAATACAAAATAGTCTAAGATTAAAATGTTATTCATAGCTATCATACAATAACCTCACTTTATCATCATCATTATCATTAAGATGAAAAAATGATGAAACGTGTGTTCTGTAAATGTATATACCCAATGACATACAAAACTGCATGTTTCCTTTATTTCCCTGTTACCTACTCACTTGCAGTTACTGTGTCCTTGTTCTGTACTCTGACCGCCTCGGTAGCCTAGTGGTGGAGCGTCCGCTTCGAGTGCGGGAGGTCGTGGGTTCGATCCCCGGCCGCATCATACCAAAGACGTAAAAAATGTTACTAGTAGCTTCCTCGCTTGGCGCTCAGCATTAAGAGGATAGTGCTAGGACTGGTCAGCCCGGTGTCAGTATAATGTGACTGGGTGGGGTATCATGCCACGTGTCTACGGCGTGATATTCCAGTGAGGCAGCACTATAAAGTAGGGCACAGTGCTCACTGCTACAAGTAGACATCGTCGTTTATATGACTGAAAAATTGCTGAAAAAGACGTTAAAACCGAACACACAGACACTTGTTCTGTACTGATATAATAGCTACCAATATACTCCTGATCCATTCATTGAAAGATAAGATTTTTTATTCTTTTTGCAAATGTTATTCATTTTATTTTGTAAAGAATAGATTTTTTTATTTTAAAAAAAAAATGTTCTCAAGGCAAGTGAAATAATAACAGCAGCCGACGTTAAATAGGAATCAATTGGTTCAGGTGCTCTGCTACTTTCAACAATATAAGGTTCCGTAACGCTTTGTGATTCTAGGTTCTTATGAAGTACCATGCTGCGTCTCGTGTAGACATCTTTACATGTATTAAAATTCTTGTAGACTCTACTGTATCTGTTTCCACGCGTTAAGAATAAATGTAATAAAACTGCTTATTTAATGTACAAATATCTCTACTTTTTGAGTTTATCTTTTATGTAATGTTATAAAATTGTTTGATAATTAAAGAGCGTGTAGGGCGTAGTTCTATTTGTCATTCCCTAACTCGACGGTCCTGTGTGACGTTTGTTACACAAGGTGCAATTTGCAAAGGTTTTGAACCAAATACGAGTCAACAGATGGAAATGCTAGATGCTAGATGAAAGTGAAAACAGACAAACCTTCGTGTGAATGTGACTGCCTACTGGATCTTTGACCCTATTTCTAACATATACTATGCATTCTTAAATAGCATGTACTGACGTCACAAATATTTACAAACACTATTACAAAACGAATATTATAGAAACACGGAACAGTAAAGATGCTGCAAAGATTATTATTATTATTATATCAGATTTATATAGCGCCCTTTTCATGATAAACACGTTCAAAGGCGCTTTATATATACTGCAGCCACACAGGGCGCGAAATCATCCTCTACTAGTACAGACACAGAACGATCTGACCAGAGGGACAGAGTGAGATAAAGCCCACAGAATAGACAGAGAGAACATTTCAGATACAGACGTGTTCGGCTAACTTAGCCTAGCTCTTTTCGAATAGACAGTCTGGTTCTTTAACGTGCCTGGTTTATAGCACCGACACGCGCAAAGCTGGGAAGAACCAGTACATGCCTCTAGTTAGGTGGGAGACACTCAAGAGCATCTCAGAAATTTCCAGTGCCTGGACCGTGATTCGAACCCCGGACCTCTGGATTGACAGTCAAGCCTGTTACCACTAGACCACCGGCCCAAGATTGTCTGTAAAGATTGCACGATTTTTTACATCTCAAACAAAAGTATTTATTTTGTTTTGCTTTTCTGTGCGAAATGAAATGGAAATGAAAAGTGTTATTGGTTTAAATATAAAAATAGAGGGTTAGGCCATGTTATGGTTAGGCATATTGAAACTTTCAAAAATGATTCAAACTTGTAAGTCATTGCTGTTATAAATACTATGTCTTGTCTTTATTCCTACGCGCGGTTTCATTTCTGATCGTCTGCTAACATGCTACTGTATCGACTTCATCGTTGCTTTAATACTTCGTATCTTGTTATAAGTCAATGAACAATGTGAATGTTATTGTTGTATGGGTTAGATAATTTATGATGAGCTGCGTCATGCAAGTAATTTATACTTGATTGTTACATTTCCTATCTGAATTCTTGCCAATAAAACAATATAATAATAAGAAGAAAAGTTGATATAGATTGAGCTATATATACAAATTATTGAGCTATATGTACAAATTGTGCCTATCTATTAAATTTCACAATTTATTAATGGCAAAAATGAGCTGTTGAATATTCGATTATGTTAACATTTGCAAAGCGGACTGGCGTTATAGGTGATTTTACCCATGCCGGCAAAATCCACCTGGCACCCCATTTACCAGAAGACGTTCGTGCTGTTAATCACAACTAACGATTCGTGCGTTGATGATATATTTTTTTTGTAAAATGTGATAAAATCAAAACCCTGATAGTTGCTCTCTGTTTTTAAACTACAATTCTCGATTCAAAATGAATCATTTTAAAGAAAAAACATAACGTTTCACTACAATAGATAAAACTAACTGGAACTTTGTTGTTGTGCGTCACTGAGACGTCACTTCTGTGAACGGACGTAAGCTATTTTTTAATACGTTACAGTAAGAAAGACTGCTACTAAGATATAATTCTATTTTGCTTTATGTATTCTATGATTTGTAAAATTCGGTATGCAAGAAAAATAATTTACCACTAGTTGTAGATAAAGATGGGTAAATCCGACTTTCGGGTAACTGTTTTAACGGTAACTCGACAGAGCTTCTTTACCACCAAATGAGTACGAAAAGAAATCTGTCTGAAGAACATTAACTTTTGATTACTACTTATTTGTACATAATTAGTATAAAAGTGTCAAATAAGTTATGTAATTAATCAGATTTTGACCAAGCAATGGATTTGGTCGAAAATTAAACAAATGATCGTTTACAGTTAACTGACTGCTAGTACATGTTAGATTTTCACTGGATGTATAAAATTTGATTTTCCTGTCCTGTTTGCCCAACCGAGATAGAGATATTTCAGCATATGTATAAATCTAATAATCATACTTTACCCAAGGAGTCATATGAATATAAGAGCTATTGTATTTTATTTGTAAAATATTAACATTTATTAGATATATTTAGCCGATGCAGGTTTGTAGGAATGTTATTATCTCCCTTTACCTATTCAGTATGGATTCGAAATATATTAATTCCGAAGCTACACACTGTTTTAAATCTTGCTTTTTGTTTCAGATGGTTGAAATATCCAAGTATCTATCAAATGAAAATGTAAAATTAGAAATTATATTGAAATCAAAAGTTTTAGTCCACTTTTTAATATTTCCGTATTAAGGGGAGTAATTACAAACTTTCATAAAACATAGTAAAACATACATTTCTAATAGCGATTTAACTCTATGAAATTGAGTCCTTTTGTTTCTTAAGGTATCCGATCCACAACCTAGAATAACTAAACTTTATGTGCCGCAAGTCTTGCAGAGTTTCTATGGAACAGCATATTATGTAAACATACATGTGACAGTCAAATGCTTTTGAATAACAGTCATTCTGTAATATTTAAAGCAATCTAGTAGACGCTAACTATTTCCATTTTTTAATCTGAAATCCTTACAGTTTAGAGAATCTGGTTATTACAGATTTTTATATCTGAACTTTTCTGTTACATTGTAACAATTTGACTCGGGTGTGACTGTAATTCTAAAATAATATCAATTTCAGTTGTGCTTAAGGAAAGTTATTTGTTTTAAAGTAAACTGAAAGTTCTAACACGACCAACGAATAACCTACATATAGAGCAAAATCTATCTCGGGTTATTCTGCAATAAACCACTCGTGTGCAATGACGTCATCCGATCCAGGTGCGTAGCACGGTCGTAAAAAGTAGTTACCATTTTTTCTAACACTGTTGATACTATTATGTCGTGTTAGAATCGAAATAATAAGTTCCCAAGTGAGATTTATCGTAGAATAACCCGAGTTTTTCGTTCTTATGCGAAACATTATATCACGAAGGCCTACGGCCTTCGTGATATACTCAAAACTCGGGTTATTCTACGAGAAACCACGTTTGGGAACTTATTATTTCTTAATTATAAGACATCTATATCCAACTAAGGTTAAGTTGTATTTTCCAAAATATAGGATTTTGATCTGCGGACCAAGCCAGCCAGCACATTTTTCACATACATTTTTTATCTAAATTTATTTAAAAATAAGGTGCTTTAAGCAAAACAAAAGTACAGATATTTTACTTTCTTGTCAGTCAAGATTTCAATTACAGATTATTTTCAAGAAATAAGCATGTTACCAACATTTGTGACAAAAAGTTGTTTTTATAATAAATTTTCGCTTCACTGAGTTGACCGTTACATTTTAAATCAGAATATTTTGCAACTTTGTGCTGGTACAATGTTCTGATTTTTTGTATGTTGTAAACTAAAGGTAGATAAATTATGTTGAGGCAAATGTATAGTCATTTTGGTAATACTGATTCAAGGTCACATTTTATATTATGGTCTGTTGGCTCAGTTCTATAAAAACAAGGTTAAAAAGTTGATAAAATAAGGCAATATTTAAACAAATAAAAACAAAAGTCAAATTACATTGTAATTTCAGTGATTGTATCCAATTAAGTATGGTTTACTGCATTTAGAAATGTTATTTTTAGAATGATATGTTGAAAATGAAGGATGCAATAACAAAAAAAAACCCCAAAAAACATGTACTTTGTCGTCTTTTTATATTTTTGCAATTTGGGATGGTGAGTGGAGGGGGAGTACATTTATAAAATCATAACTTTTTTCAAAGATAAAGTAAAAACAACTAAAATTTGCATATTTACATTTTAATTCAGTATAGGATGTAGAATCAAATGAAAATAACCCTTTAAGGGTTTGAAATAATGCCTGTTATGGATCTAAATCCTTAAACTATATGAAATATTGATGCCTGGTAATACAAATTTGGTATTATTTGAAAGTGTATTGCCTACTAAAAAAGAAAATATAAATTACATGACAAAATATATAATAGAAATTTTAGTTTTTTACTTTAAAGTCTTCAAAGAAATATTTCAACAGAAATCCACGTTTAACAGTGTAAGATTTATCATTTCGCAGTCAAAAACACGACTGTATACTTGCATATTATTTATGTTATCTTATTTATTAATTCTTGTTCAGCAGACACAAGTCTTTCAAATGATATCAAAAAACCCATGTGATCACAAGGCAACGAAATGTTACCTTTTTGTAGATCGGATACCTTAAATAAATCTCTAAAAGAATATACTAAAAATGTCTTACAAGGCTGCTTAAATATGATTGCCAATTTTAAGGCTTGGGCTGCTGCATGTTTTTAACTTGTAACTTCTATTTTTAAAAATTACGTAACATTGTGTCCTGTGCAATGTGAGATGTAACGAAGGACGTTTAGTTAAAAGTCGGCACTGAGCTGTGAGTTTTCTATATCTTGGAAGTGTCCAAACAATTCAAAAGTTTGTATATTACTTATTCGATGCAGATGTTTAACAAACACAGGTATATCAGTGTCAAGAACATGTAAGCAAAAGGAAATCTGTCAGACTACTTTTACAAAGGCCGTTCAAATATTTGTATTGACTAAGACTTAATTCATTGGTATTTCATACACTGACAAATATTTTGACTGGCTTATTGTTCAGCAGTTCAATGTGCCTTTATCATTCGCTTCTCCAATGTTAGGCACAGAAATTGCTTTTTGATTAAAATTTGTCAGAATGTCAGATACAGTTTCCCAATGCAATGATGTATCAATAGTTAATCAAAGCCTTGAGACGTCTGTTCGGGCGAGTTTTTGTAGATTTAGTTTCTCTTTTATGGCAACTATTGAGTACCTCAATGCCATTCACTAACGGCTTAGATAAAAAGAAAAAGACTTGTAGTTTAAATGCCATGTCACCTGTACACTTTGCTCGAAACCTTTCTTAAATTGAACATTTCTTATGCATGTGAAGCATTTCAGTTGTTATTTTCACAGTCAGTGTTTCTAGCAAGATGGTCACCTATACTATCCCTAAAAATGTTTGAGGAGCATCTTTGGCCAAAACAAAAAACAGTTGAAAAATTTCTATATGAACTGTCTGAATGGGACTAGATCTACCAAAACAAAATATTTAGTTGTAAATTATTTCCATATTTAAATGATTACTCTACTAAACAAAACAGCTTACCCGTCATTTGCTATTTTTACCCGGCTATTAAACCCTAGCTCCTCCACCAAAATGTGGTGACAAGGAAAGGAGTAGTTTCCGAATTGCAGCTATTACCGATTTCAGTTTGTAAACAGTGAAGTGAAATTTACATTTTGTTTTACATTTTAATTGATATAGCTTATTTAGAAAATTGGAGAATGCAGTGCCGTGTAAGAACATTTTGACTATAGGTTGACTGCAATGTTGTTAAAGTATTGTGTAAACTAAGATGTCAAGAGCTTTTCTCCTGATTCGGACGTTTGCATATCTTGATACATGTTTGAATTCCAACTAGATTTCGACGCAAAGCCATAATATAAGAACATTATCGCGCGTCAAATGATCTAATTATGTATTTATGGTTACAATAAATGTCAGAATGATTTAAGTGTAGGAACGTTTTATGAAAAAGACAGTAATAAAAATGTTGATTGCAAAATTATGTCCTACATTATATCGAATTCAGTCACGATTGTTAAATAATTATGCAAAGAAACGTTAATTTTATGACTTATGAAATAAAGTTTAGCTTTTCATGCCTTTACAGCAATTGGCAAATCGTAAACAAAATAATGACATTAATTTAAGGTCACAGAAATTCACCCACGGAAGAAGAGCACTAGTATGTAAAGTATATAGGTGGACGCATTGGTCAAGACGCTTTCCTACGGAGGTGAAGGCCCTGGGTTCGATTCCTGGCTACTCCCATTGCGGTGTGTCCTTGGGCAAGGCACTATATATCTTTATCACGATTGCCCCAGTCGACCCAGCTGTAAATGGGTACCAGCAAATTGCTGGGGATAAGGTATAAATCGGTTTTAACTGTTCTTAAAATAGGGTCGCTCAAAAGCTGTACAGAGCTTATGTTCATTGTTTCACAAAGCGACGGTAAATAAAATTTACCTTTACCTTTATGTATGATACGAACAAATTATTCTATTGCATCAGTGATGGAGCTATATAGTTGTGGTAGCGCTCTGGCCTACAATTGGTACTCTTACATGGCTCGTTTTGTTTGCCAGGTAAACAAAAAAGAAGTTCAAGCTCTGTATATTCTAAATATAAACATTGGTTGATGCGCGGACCGGTACGAGAGCATTATGACGTCAATTAGGACGTCAAATAGGCGCATGACGTCCGGTTCATTACTGCCCGAATAAATGAAGCCCATCATAATTGTTATCAAAATGTTATAATGAACATGTAAGAATGAAAATAATCAAGGCTTTCCTGTGGTTTGTCGTCTTATTAAACACGGTCCATCTTTCCGATGCTCGGATATTAAACCACTAGGGCTAACACCCTCGTTGTTCCATTCCTGCGCATCTGAACTCCGAACCGTGATAAATTAGACGAGAAACCACTCGACGGCTTGATTATTTGTTAATTTAATGTCCGACTAGAAATAAGTAGTTCTAAAACAATAAACTGACTCTATAAAAAGATTGCAAATCAAACTGGTTACATTTTTTCATCAATCAAAAGATGTGACATAAAACGTGAAATCACCTTCCAAACAGGGTACACTTTTGGATATGAGCCGATTTAAATGGTGACAAGAAATATTTGAAAATAAGAAATACTTGAAAATGTTCGAGAAATGGAGGAATGTGACATATTATTGCATTCATTTTGTGCTCATGAAGTCTCGGCCATTAATTAAGCAGATATGTGCACCGATTCCTTCATTATCAACAAAGAGAAATTTGAGGAGAAAACTATATTATATGTATTAGAAGATGTTCTAGAAATATTTTCTTTGAAAAAGACGCCCAACCCGAATACATACAAACACATAGAAATATTCGAGAGAAAAAAATGTAAAAAATCCCGAATATTTTACAGTTTTCGAAATGTTTTATTATTAGAAATATTTGAATGGTTATTAGCTTTGTATCGGGAAATATGCACGAGCTCTTCAGCGGAAATATTGCGCGACTTTAGGGGCCCAATATTCTTCCGCTGAAGAACGAGTGCATATTTCCCGATGCAAAGATAATAACCTTTTTATTACATACGCATCTACACGTATTAATATTACGTAAATATCATAAATATGTTCAATAGCCTGAATAGGATCGATAATACTGAACTAAATAGAAAAATAATAGTGCAACAACACAGTCACGCACCCGATATAAAATTCAGGCGTCAGTGTATGGAAAAATATTGACGTTTCCGGTACCAGTGTAACTGAACGGGGAATAGAAACGAGTATGTAATAAAAGACAGGATGTAGATTCATACAATCTGAAATCAATGATAGCTGCACTACGGAAATGTCGACAGCTCCTTTCCGTATCACCACTTTTGGTGGTGGAGCTAAGGTTTAGGAGCCGTGTTTTATCAAATATCTAAAAAAAAAATAAAAATACATTTTTTTTTAAAAATAAGCGAACAATAAGATCAACATTTCGTTGATAATATTTCATAATCTGTAAATAATAAATTACGATGAAATGTTATTTACAACATATTGTTCTAAATATAAGCAAGATTTTAAATACGAACTTACAGCGATTTTTATGAAAATGTCAAAATAACGAATGGCGAGTTAGTTATTGGTTTAGTTATTTATGTATACACGGGAGTGGCATACTGCAAAGTGCAGAAAGGTGTATATAAGAAATTATGGTTACAATGAATGTCATGTCAGTATGCATTAAGTGCAGAAAAGTTTTATGAAAAAGACAGTAATCAAATGTTGATTGCAAAGTTATGAACCACGTCATATCAGATTCAGTCACGATTGTTAACTTATTATATAAAGAAACATTAATTTTATGACTGATGAAATAAAGCTTAGCTTTTCATTCCCTTACAGCAATTTGCAAATCGTAAACAACAAATTAAATGCCAATAATTTAAGGTCACACATATTCGCTTACGTAAGAAGAGCACTAGTGTGTAAAGTGATTCAAAATGGAAATTCAATGGAGGTCATTGTGCGGTAGTCATCAGACATTTTACAACATATTAAATGGTGTTTTTTTTTTAAATGTTTATGTAATAACTTAAGAAGTTAAACATATGTTAGGGTAATCTATACCAAATATATTTTTCTTTTACAGGTACAGTACCCGCATTTTAGCATGATCATAGGTCAGGTGACACAGGGGTATTCTTGTGTGTGTATTCTCTTTCATTTTTGTCCTATATACACATCAAACAAATCATATGATTGATGCATTACATGCCTGTTCCCATTGAAAAAAATGGAAGCACAAAACTCACAAGTTCAGATTCTATGTCATATCAGAATAACAAGAATGACAACAGATATTCCTATCTAGTTAGATTTCATTGCCTTGTCATTCTGTTTTCTAATATTCAACAAACAAAACATTACTCATTCAAAAGACATGTTTGAATTTACGATAAAGATAATTACAATAAATTTCCTCATATTCTCCATCTCACAAACTGGAACGATATGATATCAAATGACAATCATGACCTTACCGGAATTGATATTTCATCCATAATTAAGACTCTACCGAAAAATCTATTCCGAAGGAAAGGCTGACTGTATGTCCAAACCAAACGATGCTCCTTGTTTTAAAGGTGGTCCATCATATTTGAGCAACATTTCTGACATTTTTCAGTTTTCATATATTCCGTCAGAGATTTCTTTAAGGAATAAAAAGACCCATTACATACAGTTAGATCCCTACTGGAACAAAAGTGTTCAAAAAGTGGACTATTTCTTTTAATCTCAATATAATTTCTAGTTTTACATTTGCATTTGATATATATTGAAATATTTCAACTACTTGAAACAAAAGGCAAGTTTAGAAACAACCTTCTAGCTTCGAAAATAATTTATTTTAAATATATCTTGGTTGCGCAACCAAGTTAGACAAAGGGAGGTAATAATAATTTTATAAACTTGCATTTCTACTGAATTTTGGCAAAATATGTTCTTCTTAATGCAAATCTTTTACAACTATGCTAATATTCATAACATTTCAAAGTGTGTTTATTAAAATTATACTTGTGTTAAAATATCTTGGTTGAGAAATCAGGATAGGAAAATCAAAGTTTAAATGTGAAAATCTGATGTGTATTAAGAGCTCGATGAACACAAATAAGTGTAAATGATTAGTTGGTAAAGTTTCAGAAATCTATAAGTTGACCAAAATCTGATTAACCACCTTTAGTGCATGCAAATATACGTAAATTGATACACATACAGAAATGCGTGCATAAACGAATTCAATACATTTCTGGAATAAATACAGGTCTAAATGAAATCTAGTTACCACGGAATCATGGCATGCATAATATGAATGAAAACACATTGACTACTCAGTTTGATTCAAATTGTCAAAATCTATAATGAAATTGTCAAAAAAATGTATATCAACTCTACTTACAATAAATCAAACGCAGTATATAGTTACTTTTTACAGCAATCCTTTTAAACGATGCCAGAAAGGCATTCTATTTATTCAATTACGTCATCTGTAATTGGCATTGTAATCCTTTCTTTAATGGACTCTACCCTTTATTAATGAAGAACCAATCATTTGCACTCAGTTATGTCCCATTATTTTCAAAAATGTTACATACGTTTTATGCAAACGCAACATGTTCTTGGTGCATGATTTATTCTGTCTAGAAAAAATATAGTACCTGGCATCACGTTTCCCTGGCTACATACAGATTTGTTCAAGCATTTTATTGCGTTTTCCTTGTTGAAATTGAAAAGGGACATGTTCCCCATAGCAGTTTGCAATATTAAAGTTTTTGTAATGTTTAAAGGTCCAATACTAAGGAAACTGAACATTTTAATTTCTTTTAAAAAGCACAAAAACTATTTCATTTTATTGGAAAATGAAAGTTGGTATGTAGAAATTCGAAATAAATCGCAGTATATGTACAATTATTTTTCTATGAAGTATGAAGAAAGTTAAAAAGACCTGGTGGGTCATTCTGTCGATTCATTGAAACTTCAACATAATACACATACATTTCTTTGAGCTCCAAAGACCTTCTGTAAATTTTGACCTGCCAGTCTTCATTATTTAGTGTCTTGCAGAAGTCTATGCACTGGCTATGAAAAAAATTGCCAACTCACTTTCCCTTAGTAATGGACCTTTAAAAGTACATCATCGATACCTTGATACCTTAAACGTATATGGATGATTATGAATTAGTCGCATTTGTTTGTTACTTTTAGACACGCCTCGCCAAAATCAATGGCAAAGATAAATGTAAGAAAGAAAGTTAATCATTCTAAACTTACACTATCGTTTTGACGACACACAACAAAAGTGCTGAGGTATATTTTTCAATATAGATGTATGATCATATGATGATTTAATTAAAGTTAAAGCCGAACGTATCTTTCAAGTCCAGAGTCAAATGGTTGGTTGCCGAATTTCCGATGTGTTGCTTTTGTTTCACTTGCTATGCTTAATGCTTCGATGGATTCGGCTCTAAGCCTTTCAGTTTAATTTGTTGTAAGATGTTCACAACATTTGAAACTTATTTTCTGGATATTTTGTTTCATTATTTTTGACGTTATAATATTGTAAAGAATATTATGATATAACAAAATATGTTAAAAGATCCCTTGAAGGCATAGAATACAACCAAAAAAGAATAATAGCAGACTCGGTTTGATTGAGTCTGTTCATGAGAGGTAATAAAATGTGAAACACCTCTCACGCCCCCTAGCACCGGCTTAAGCGGAACTCTATGACACATCTATTGAATGGACTCCATGATCCCAAAGGACCAGAAAATATAACAACACTGAATCCATGAAATACATGAAATGGTGTACTTGTTTAAAGACAAATATCGATACTGAAACGATATGATGTATCTGATATCAAAGAAAGTTAAAATATACATATTTATATACGGGCTGTAAAGCATAAATGTTGAGCTGTTATAATTTCAGCTATTCCTCCTTCAAAATTCCAATGTGATCGATTCGAATTTCTTTCCAACAAAGGTAACCACCATAAATATTTAAGCGTAAGAAATAAACCTATTACAATAAGGAAAAATAAGTACGTAGGCTTCATCAACTAATGTCTGGTATCGCCTAATAAAACATTCACGACTAAGTTCCATAATATGACATGTTTAATTGCTCAAAATTCACTTATAGAAGTCCACTGGCAAGTATTTTCTATGTCCTTGGCACGCTGCCATCATAGATCAGTAGACATTTAACAATTAAACATTCATGTCTTTTAAATTAGGTAACGCTTCTCGATGTGTAATCCCTCTATTAATTTAATTACCTCGTCTGTAATTTTTTAATAGTTTATCAATAATGAAAATAAAAAGAAAAGAATTACGAACGTGAACTGAATACCATTTTGTAACCTAACTTAGAAAATCTGTCTGACAAGTTCAACATTCTTTTATTCCTTGAGAAAATAGCCAAATAAGAGATTTGTTCATGCAGAAAGATTAAATGTGATTTATGGACAAAGCATAAATCATCAATGACTTCCAATGCTATTTGTTACCATGCAGTGGTGCATAATATATTTTATCTTTTTTATCATTTTTTCTGTTAAGCATACCGAGGAAATATGTCGTATTTTATTATTCATCCTTCGCGGGTAATTATTCGAACAGTTACATAAAATGTTTAATCAAATGAGCATACTCACGCATATGATCATTATTTTTATAATTACCGACCGGTT
Source organism: Mercenaria mercenaria (assembly GCF_021730395.1). NCBI lineage: Eukaryota > Metazoa > Mollusca > Bivalvia > Venerida > Veneridae > Mercenaria > Mercenaria mercenaria. The sequence continues at coordinate 14,885,798 of NC_069368.1, forward strand.
ATTTCTACCGGTAGTTTATACTATTATGATCTTTCCGGCAACCAATGCAGTAATTATAGAGTAATTCATATTTTATCATCGGACAAAGCAATAGGATTCCCTCAATAGAAAATATGCAGTAAATGTGCAATGTCTCCTCTTTTTCTATTCGCGTTGCAGAATAATTGCCAGAGTAACATATTAATCTTTTCCGGTATATTGTTATACATGTATATCAAGTACACATTTTGTTTGTATTTTCGAAGTATGTAGAATCGGGATCGCAGTTTATTCTTATGGGTTTTGGTGTAACGTCCATTTAATTTTATATCAATACATCAAGCCAAATAGAATGAACTGTTCTTCTTTTTTTGTTATTATGAAAATGTTCAATAACTTAACAGCTTGTTTTAGTAATACAATATTGGAGATCAACGCTTATTTTAGATATTAATAGAATATATCTTATTCGTTGCATTATAACATAATAATTATTGTAATCGAAACGTTTCATATGCTCAACAGGCAACATGAGTAACAATGCTCTTCTGCGAGCAACAAAGTTCCCATTGCCACATACTAACAATGTCTTCACCATTTGAACCCTTGGTACACAGATGTTTATTAATTAGTATGTTTCTTTTAATATTTATGTTTTTTACCTTATATAATGGAAATAATATCTGTGGAAACTAAATTTTGTATTTGTAATTGAATTATGAAGGTGTACTTGACCATTTGTAAACCTATCTTTTGTTATAAAATTACAATCATTCTAAACATCATTTTATATTGAAAAATAATTCTCAGCACTTTTCTTTTCTGTCGTCAAACGATAGTGTAAGTTTAGAATGGCATAATGATTAACTTTCTTTCTTACTTCGAAAATTGTATAGTTTCACAATTGATATTGTTATATATAGGTAGAGAGTGGTCTGCTAGCCGCAGTTTAATTTACAAAATATTTCTATCATGCCAGGTTGCAAAGAACAAAAATGTGCTATTTGTATCGTGCTTAAACATGTGTACTTTTATAGCCGATAAAAATGCAATTTTATCAAAAAGAACCAGAACATATCTGATATTAGTAATGGAAAAACCTCGTAGATTAAGGGTCTCATTTTTCTAATGTTCCGATCTTAAGATTATCGGTACTTAGGTCTTAGATGCCAGCTTGTATTTGAAACATTACTGAAATCAGTGAATTAAAGCATAATTTGTAGATAAAAAGAAAACATTAAATATAATGAACAACCCTTCTTTCAATGCATAATATTGATAAACATAAATAACCATGTTATAGCCATTTGGCTGTAATCTTAAAAGCCCGTCCAAATCTTAGTCTACTGTAACTGACTTTTCCCGTGAAAAATCTCGCTAGAAATAGCTGTTATCTTACAACATCAGCTTCTCAAACAAGGATTATTTGTCTATAAACAGTTTTAGAACGTCAGTTAAAACATTTCAATCAAAAGATTTTATTGTTATTTCTTCAAAATACGACCAAGCCTTCCTTTCTTTGGTATAGTATTTCTTCATATATTGGTATAATCCGAGGCGTTTTATGGCATTTAAATGGGAGTCAAATGGGTTATATATTATAAGGTCTTGTTCTGATTATATGGAATAGTTTTTAGCAAATCCTATGAAACTTTTGTCGATCCTCGTGAAAGTGGCTCTTCTGCCTTGAAATCTCTTAATTTCAAAGTATGACATACACGTATTTCAGTATTGCAAAAATATCGTACGTCTCTGTCGTGTTTAAATGCTCTCACATTTTACCTCAAATGAGTGATTGGTTTGTACATGGTATATTGTATGGTATAAGACACTAGATCTGCCTTAACCTTATCAATGCTGCTATGATGCCATATGGCATGAATAGTATGTAATCTATTACAAACGTTTTAAATGTAAGATTCTAGTCTGGCTCATTAAGCAGGATTTAATCATCGACAAAATTTAACTGATAATCTGCATGGCTGTCATAATATTATGTCATGAAACTGAAGCTATAAATGATAGAGATCAGTTTGCATATCAACCTTGCGTTTCAAATTAACTTGAACTTTAGCTTCAACAAGGGTACTTATAACTAGAAGAATATGTAATCCATATGAAACGCAAAGTGACATGGATTTAATTCTCCGATCAAACTGTAATGCTTTGTTAAAATGTCATATACAACTTCTCAATATTACTTCTTTAACTTTTTCGAGTGGTGTTCAGCAAATATTTGAACTAAATGCAAACAAATATATTCTTCCACACGTTCTTAAAGGGCATAATGCCTTTGATTAAAATGTGGCTGCCACAGTTTTGTTATGAACAATAAATGCGCAGTTGTTGCCATTGCATGGCGTTTTAAGAACTTTTCTAAAAATGAGTTTTAAGTCTTCCCTTATTGGTGGACCCGGAGGGGACTTTAGGAATGCTCTCCGTCCGTCTGTCCGTCCGTCCGTCTGTCCATCAGCAAATCTGAATCCTTCAAGTACTCAAAAAGTATTCAAGCTAGATTCATAAAACTTGATTCGTGAACACAGGGTAATATGCAGAGTATGCACGTACATAACTTGTTCCTGTAGGTTAAAGGTCAAGGTCACTAGTGGAGGTCAAGTAAAAAAATTGTTTCCGTTCCTTAACCTTTTATGCATTGATGGATTAGCTTCGTACTACACATAAACTTTCCCCATGATGAGACAATGTGTCAACACATGGTCTATGCTTGTCGGTTAAAGGTCAAGGTCACTGTTCGAGGTCAAGTAAAAACTTGTTTCCACTCCATAACTTTTATATGCATTGAACGGTTTTTATTACTACACAGAAATGTTCCCCATGATTAGACTATGTGTCGGGCAAATGACCCATGATTGTCGGTAAAAGGTCAAGGTCACTATTGAAGGTCAAGTAAAATTGTTTTCGCTTCTTAACTGGTATGTGCATTGATGGAATGTATTTGTAGTGTCATGGTAAGACAATGTGTACATGATCTATGCTTGAAGATCAAGGCCACTATTGAAATTTAAGTAAAAACGTTTTTGTTTTATAGCTCCTAAATGCCTTTGAAGCATTTTAAGTCTTAACGATATTGCCAACAACCACAAGGGATGTACACTTACAAAGGCTTCTATAGGTAGGAACTTCTCTATTGCCACTGCAAAACTCGGTCATTTGTTTATCACTGATTTTCGGTAGTACCGTTCCGGAGCTGCATGCATCTATAAGCTTTTGTTATAAGCACATTTTCGAATTTCTCAGTGATTTGAAATGTTTCGTTTTTGATTACTAGTTGAACACTTAAAGTCATATGGGTCTGCTGACAATTCGACGAGTTATTAGCTGACATTATTACTAACGTTTTTGTGTACTTATATCCTTTCATATGTACAATTACTTATACCAGAATGATTGAACATATACAATTTCAGCGTAAGGGTCTGATTAACTTTTTAACATCTCAAGATAAACTAATTGTTTAGAACTATAAACATCAACATGTTAGTTTTATCGAATATGTAAATTTCTCAGAAATGGGAAGGAAATACGTCTGAACAACCAACAGGGAATTGCCGCAGATGTTGTATGTTTTTTTCATAGTGTATGTGCATCATTTAAATTAATAACATAACAAAGCATAGATTGAATTCGTTTCATCTTTTCGTCAAAACAATACATTTTGTAAAGTTATAAAAAAAATTAAATCTTTACTTTTAGTACACCAGATTAGTGTTGCTAGACCGGATTAGTGCAGTTTCTAAGAATTTTGTTCGATATCTTATTAAGGTAAGAAGATTTTCAACAATATTTTCACTGCGTGATTTCCTGAGATTGTTTATTGTGACAAGCTTTCACAAATTATGAGATTACCTAGTAACTACATAGCATACCATGAATCGGCTTCATCACAAGTTTGTTGACGTGGAACATAAGACATATTGACGGGAGAATTATGTTTCATCGCTAATGATGTCATCGCGAACATTTCAAAACATTTTAGTGCAAGACAGATAATTTAATACTAGGATTGTGACAAAGATGATTACATCAAAAAATAACCGACATAGTTTTCATCGCAGCATAATATATGTTCTGTGTTTGTGTGTAATAGATCTGCGCTTAAGCTGGTGCTAGGGTTCAGTGTGTACATTATATAGTGATAAACATAGATACCAGATAGGACCAGACGAAATGATGCCGGAAGACAAGTATCGAAGCAACTCGGGCTCAACACTTTAAGACTTCCTATCATAGAGTCGTGCTATTGCTTTCGTCTGCCTTCATGAGATTCTTTTTATTTCATTCATACACTCGTCAAAATTACAAGTTGATTGCTATTTGAACAGTTTTCCTTTTCTCATTATCACATGTTCTTTTCAAAATGAGAAGCACATAAGTTAAGGTTAGCTGTTGTTTAAAACAAAAGAAGCTACCAACGACTGATTGAACACTAACACAATCGTTTTACGACAGATGTTGCTTATGGCAGACCTGGAGCGGTCTTCTGCGAACGTCCAGAAGTGATTATCAATCGGAGCGCACTGCAAAAATACGCATATTATTGCATTCTGCGCGCTTTTAGTATATAATATGTATAATATATTGATTAAAGGTTAGGGTTTGGATTACCATGGTTACAAAATATATATATTAAAGATACTTTTTCGTTCAAATAGCTTATCACAGACGCTCCAGGTCTGCATTGAGCTACAGTTTTTTTATGACAGGACACTCATTGACGCATCCAGATCATTGTAAGACTGCAAGTGTTTTAAACTTTGTTTAACATTCGGTTTGTACATACAGATCTGAAAATCTACTAAAATAACATACAAAGTAAATGACGATTCGCTATATGTCAACTTAAAAGTTTAGCATGTTTGTTTTAAAGCTGATGAAAACATTTTTGTACACATATGGACAATGATCAAATACGAAGAACAACGTTCCGAGAATGTAGCCTCCCAAAACCGAAGCACTTCAACAGTGAATGGATGTATCGTGTGTAAATAACTAACAATTTACGCTTAAAGTACATGCACAAAGGTTGTGCATAGACAAAAGTAAACATAAGATATAAACAAACGGCAAAACCTCACTTACATGTAGATAAGAAAACATACAGTTGAACAGGTCATAATACCATATAATAAGCTTTATCTTGATACTCTAGGAAATGAATATTCTTTGGTAACACATGTGTCATTTTTTTGACAAATGACGCAATTGTCTATTAACAAGATAGTCTATTGTTTATTACGGTACACAGACAAATGATGGATGATGTTACATTTTATTGATCCGGATGATAAAAAGTAATTTTCATCGGGTACATTATAACTTACGTTAATGCTGAAACAGAAATCTAGGGAAAAGTAATAAACATTGATTACTTAGAACAATGATGGAAATAAGGAATAGCAGAATAGTATTGACACAGCTGTCGAGGTCGCCGATCCTGGTCTTATTGACAACACTGGCTACACATGTACATGTCAAATGATCATTATGCAATTCATATGCATCAAAGCATATGCCGTGAAACTAGTTCCTATGCACAAAGGCACCATCTGTTATAAAATACTACGCTATATTGACGTACATTCTTTCAAATAGAACAATATTGCGTCCAATACACTGAATATATCTTCACTAGGCACGAAGTGAATGTATTAACAAATAGACTACGTTCACAGATGGATGAACATGCTCATATCCCCACAAAAAAAAACAATCGTTCTTTACCAAGCTGTCCCTCGGTTACTGACGACCTTCATAAGGTGAAAGCTTGAGCGAAAATACCGTAAAACAAAACTTCATTTGGTCAGTAACAATATATACAAAATGTACTAACGACTACAATCTTTCCAAACAGGCTCAGATTGATAACTTTTCTGATAAAAAACATTTTATGATGACCGTGAACGTCCCCCGAGATTTCGTTACCATACGGTGAAACAGAAATTTCCTTTACATCTGTACCTTTGTAGGGATAATACACGTTTGTTTGTGTATCAACGTCTGCAGAAGCCCGCAGGATTGTTTGTGACCGAGACCGAAGGTCGAGGTCACAAACATATCCTAAGGGCTTCTGCAGACGTTAATACACAAAACAAACGTGTATTGTCGCTATTCTTGCATAAAAATATATTTCACGACGATTTATGTATTGTTTTCATATGTGATGACTTGACGATTCCGGTACATTTTTTATTTACCATTCCAGTTGTTCTTGGAAACGGTAAACATGTTTTGAATATCCGTATCCAGGGCCCGGAAATAAACAACACTATCAAAAACACATCCTGAAGGTTTTTTTAGCGATTTCTTTTATCTCTCATTATTACAAACATAAAATTACCAATAATTGTTCATATCATTTCACAATTTGGTGGACTCGATCACAATTATAAGAATAATAACTTTACATTCGAGTTATATTGAGTACGGACACGCAGTTGGAGTACGTATGAGTACGAACGTAGTGTCAAGTTTCCAAGCTGTTTATACAAATTCTTCGAGAAATTAGATAAAAGCATACTGACTGATACTTACCAAAATCATAAATATGATACCTAAAAACAAAGAATCGCACAGGTAAACACGTGATTCTTTAACATTCACGGTTGTCTACAAAATCTGAACTGACGCAGAGTTCTAAAAGGGGAGTAAACAAGGGAAGAAACGAGTACGAACAATGTTGGGGGCAGCGCATTTGGCGTTAGTTACTGATACAGTAAAACATTCTATGGTTTAGACTGCATCTTTAATGCTTCAAGAAGAGGTTTTTATGAAAGAAAAAAGACGCAGATACCAGATGTCAATCTGCGCAGAATTACATATACGTCCCTGGGAAAGCATTTCAAAAATAAAAATCAGGTATTAACAGCACGTGAATTGCCTTGTTTGCACACGATTTTTCTTCCGTTAATACATGGGCGGATCCAGTGAAAAAAGTAGTTTTTATGCAAGAATGGTGTTTCTTATATATAGTTTGTTTGTTGATTTTAATGGATAAACATGCTCATACCCCCACAAAAACAGCAATCAATTTTACCAATCTGTCCCTCGTTTACAGATGACCTTCGTAAGGTGACAGCTTGAACGGATATGGCGTAAAAAACTCATTCGATCAGTAACAATATATACTAAATGTAGATCAGTGTGCTAACGACTATAAGCATTCCAAACAGGCTCAGACTGATAACTTCTCTGATATAGGCATTTAACCATAACCGTGAAGTACCCTTTAGATTTTGTTACCATACGGTATTCATTTTGTAAAAAAAAACAACAGAAATTTCATTTACATTTTACCTTTGGTGCTCTGTGCTTCCAAGAAATCTACCCTTACCTATTTTCTTTCTTAGTTTCTTTGTTGATTTTAAATATACCGTCAGATTTGATACAGGTCAAATTGTGACTTTGTAACATCAGATAGGTGACTCTTATCAAAGTAGAATTCGTTAGCAAGCAGAAAGATGTCCTCACATGGTATAGGACCACATTCCTTGTAGAGTTTCGAAACCAACAAAGAAGATGGCAAGTCATTCCAAGTCAGCGATTTAACCACTTGAACTGGACGGCCTCTTTTTTGTTCGGTTTAACGTCGAATCGACACAATTATAGGTCATATGGCAACTTTCTAGCTTTGATGGTGGAGGAAGGCCACATGTGCCACCCCGTGCATTATTTCATCACGAGCGGGCACATGGGTAGAACCATCGACCTTCCGTATGCCAGCTGGGTGGCTTCCTCACATGAAGAATTCATCGCCCCGAGTGAGGCTCGAACCCACATCAGTCAGGGTTCACACTCTGTACCTGAACATTTCCTTAGTACTGTCTTGATACGTAATCAATTTCAACACCATTAGCCTTTCCATAAATAATAGATATTTTAGTTCAAAAAGACAAATATAAGTAATTTAAAAATAAAATAAATGACTATTTCAATTCAATACAAATTCAATTAACTCTTCTGATCCTTCTTTTTTCAGCATCATTTGTCAATGAGTATGAGATATGTGGAGTATTTATAACAAAAAAATAACGATTAAAAACGCCTAATTCGCCAGGTACACTAGAAAGATTTAAAACTACGCAAATATTTTCTACACACGTCAGTTGGGTTAAAGTGTTACCCTATTTCCTTGGCGACTAGTTATGAGGATTATTAAAATGTATTTTGTGTTTTACTAGATTGGGCATCATATCTGACACTTGTAATTGAAGTTCACAGTCGACTGTCAGTTATTTGATGAGCAAATATAAGGTTCGAGGAAAGATGAGCCTGGTGATTTGCATCCTTAAATATCTTCTGTTCTCATACGTTATGTGGGCTGATATGGAAAGCTTTTTTCTAACATCAAAGTTCGTATACATGATCAACAATATAAGCTCCTAACTATATACTGCGTTTCTTAACTTCAAAACTCGGTTCATTCTTAAATGAAACTCCCGTACGACTACGAAGAAGACATTTAAAACGAGAAATTAAATAATGTATTCCCCTCTTTAGACAGGCGACATTTACAGTTACTGGCAAAGTACAGCTACGGCATATTTAACTTGAGCATCAAGAAGCAGGAGTAAAGATTAGAAATCAGACCATATCATGGTGCATCAATCAGGCGTCCGAGCATTTAAAAAAACAAAGAAAAATATCAAACAGGGAATGCCACGCACCAAAAACGTAGCCTCCTCAAAACGAAACCCCCAGCACGCAGACGCGTGCACCACACACACATACACACACACAAACACACACACACACCCAAAGCCAACACATAAGGACAAAACGAACAACACACACGCACACAAAGCCAACACATAAGACGAAACGAACAAACAAAGGAACACAGTGGGGCACCGCCTTGGAACGGTCAGTGGCAAAACCACCACTGGGGAGCTTAAACCGGTTTATGGTGCACCTAACCTCACTCTTACCCCCACCATGTTCCAAAGACATGGGACAGTGTAAATAAAAGTAATCCCCTCCAGGTGAATCTCTTACACACGTAATGGAAACAAAAAGGCATTGCATGTAAAACACAAAAATGCTCGTGTATAAATATATAAAAAACAAACCTTAAGAACCAAAAACGTATGTACTCAATGCCTTTCAGAAGACAGAGAAACAAGAGAAACACCCTTAAGGGCCCGACGAAACAGGCCAGAAGACAAATATCAAAACAGTTCAGTCCTGGTAGGATTTAAAAACTGCTTATCATAGAGTCCTCCCCCTCTTCCGTCAGACGCAATCAAAGAGGGAAGCGTAGTGTCCAACTGTAAACGGGTTGAACACTAAACATGCGGTATGTCTCAAAACAGTTGGGTCGTAACCTCTTTTAATAAAACGTTTGATAATCTTTCCAAATACATTTGGAAAATTACCGTGACCCAAGATCTTACGAAGTTCGTAAACCACATCCCCATAAAAAACGGGTTTAGAAATATCTTCTCGTTGAAGTGTATTTAAATTACTATAATTGAATTTTAAAACTAAATCAGAATTACGATAATAAAATTTAGCAAAATATTTACGCAATTTGTAATAACGGTAGCCTTGCTGAAGAAGTTTACCTGTAATATATTGATTACGTTCATTGAAATGCTTGACATGACTACACGCTCTGGCAAACCGAATTAATTGAGAAATATATACCCCTTAAGATGTAGCCTGAAGTACATCCCCATCCAAATTGGGAAAATCTACAATACTAAAATAGTAAGGGCAAATAAATGTGTTTTAGGTTAATCAAGCAGACATGTATATAGGCTGAACATATATTTAGTAGGACTTTTGTTAATGGAACTACTCAAAGGCATACTGGTTCCAGCCTATGGTACGCTATTACGAGGGGTGCTCTGAACGTCGAAATAATGTTGGGAACAGGAAGGACTGTTATCAACCTTTAAACGGAAAGAAAATACAGGTATGTATCTCTATGTTAGACAAATTTATACTGAAGGGCTTACTGTGAAATGCACTGGCCTATTTGGCTTATGTACAACTGTGGAATCATATAAGTGATATTATACAAACCCGTTCTATAAATTTCTTTTGAGTTACAATTACAATTACATTATGCATTATCTTATACTTATATTATAATATTGACGAGATACTGACATGCTAATTTTGTTTTAAATTTCATGAAGTCGTAATAATACATTAATATGATATGACATCAATTTCAGAACTGTTCTTTTAAAAAGTTCAATGTTGATGAACACTAAACCTAATTAGTGATAAACTTACAATAGTAGTCAATAGTGCTTATAATAAAGGCAAATGAAAATGTAGTTTAAAATTCAATTTTAAGTGATTCAAAACTTAGAGTTGATAATTTTAAAGTAAAACGCGTCGATGATGCGACATGACAGAGGTCTAAGAGCCTGCATATTCTTGACACATTAGTTTGGTAATGTGCAGGTGTTGATACAAACTGTATTTTACTATACCTAGCCTTGTAAATTGAAGATTTCATACTGTCGCAGAGTATTCGACTGCACAGCGTTTATATATGATAGCATTTAAAAGGTTAAATCACACCTTTCTATTGAAATGTCTTGCTCATGATTCCGATCAGTAATGTAATAGGCTGGAATAATAATTTTTGAAAACCCCTTGCAGTTAAAAAAATTGAGAAATTTGCCTGATGCCTGCAATAAGTGAGCTCACTATCTCACTCGTTTGAAATTCATTGGTACACTGGTAGCAAGAGGAAATTTAGACATGTGTAGTAATAAAAGGTCTCGCCAGAAATACGGTTAAGCAAAAGGACATCCAGTATGTTTATCAGTTAGTCTTCTGCTCAACCCGGGGCTAGAGGGCGTGGGCGGTAGCATGCATTTCCACTACCGTCCATGAACAGGCTCAATCAAACCGAGCCTGCAACATTTTCGTTTTTGTTGTGTTGAGCGAACCTATGGAGTTTCCACTTTTTCTATTTTAGAATATGTAAAAAAGAAATCCTTTGGAAAGATAGAACGAAAGAAGGCAACATAACAGCAGACTCGTTTTGACTTAGTCTGTTCATGAATGGTAATGAAATATGCAACAACCGTTACGCCCCTAGCATAGGCTCATGAGGAATTCTACTATCATAGTTAAAATCAATGTACTCAAATGTACAGAATATTAACTTGAAAGAATTAGATTTATTTACCCATGCTCCATGGTTATATATACATGTATTTTGGGTATTAATTTGTCCTAATCACAAAGAAAACAAGAAATAATCAGACGTATATATCATCTAAAAAAACAAATTAAAATAACAGTTAAAGGAATGGTATTTCATGTTGTGTGTTTGTGAAGAAATAGTTCCAGATGATACATTTTAGTAGGTTTCATATTATTGAAATCAACTTTCGTCAGGTTTGTACAAAATTATTTTTTATCTCATTAACTTTACATTATACTCAAAATTCCACACCTGATATCTCATAATGAATAATGGCACATTCATGTACAGATACATCATTACAAAGAACATATAACTTTGTAGTAGATGGTAACACACTTCCTGGTCATTCTAAATTATTATACGAAAACACATGTAACTGAGGTAAGACTTACTTTATTGAATATTATTATCTTATTCTAACTGCACTACCTACATTCATTGTATCCTCGAGATCAGGGTAAATGTATTCCTGAAATAAGGTAAGGTTTTGTACGTGTAAACGGAACAAGAAGTGTGTTTTTTTTTGTGTGTGTGTTTTTTTTTTAAACCTCAACCCATTTTTCCTGCGTTTGCAGCATTTGATTACAAATTTTGATGTGTATAAAAGATAAATTAGTTGTTTTTCTCCCATCATACCAACGATATAAGCAAGTTGGCATCCACTATTCATGTTTTTCCGTTATTGTGATGAATCTAAAATGGTTATTGAGAAAATTTGTGATTCTGATTGATGGAAAGACATACAGCGCTTAGACAGTGAGCTCGCATATTACACAACAAATCCACTAACAAATAATGAAATAACAAATAAAAACTAGTTTCGAAGCTGCTTTAAATACATGTCCGAATTGTACTGTACATTTGCACTGGTTCAACAATTCCATATATACTCAAATCTTTGTCATCACGTCTCGCAAATCAGCCGTGACAGTTTAGTTTTTTTAACTGATTTGGAACTGCCGACTGAAGAACGCGATCTAAGGTAAGATATGATAACCGAACCATCAAGTTTATCTTCTTGGCAAACCGGACTTCCAATATTGCTGTTTTTATTTCAACCAGTCAGAGTTTTCCTTTCGATAGACAACCCTTGGTAGTTTCCTTAGAAGACTACTACTGATTTTTTTAATGAAATCCATGGAAATTAATAGTAAAGTATATGGATTACTTCATTGACTATAATCACCGATTGTGACTATAATCACCGATTGTTCAGGTCTTACAAAACTTACATACTTCTAAATGATTTCATGTATACTTGCATCCGTTTGCTACATCTGTGTTTTAGTTAATTCTGTTCATACATTTTTAATTCATATATATTTACAATTTGCGTGTTTTCATGGATGTTCAGGTTTAATATATACTTCTAGTTTCACTTTCAAACCCTTACAATCAAAGCTCTGATTTGCTTAAGGAAAAGTTGTCTGAATGTGACCCTCTATCGACTGTCCTCAGATCCTATGCGTAGCGTTTAAGGAGCTGATTTTAAGTAGGTTGGAAGCTATATATTGTTCCTCTGAAAGTTTACTAGATCACAAGGAAACAGCTGACTTTCCAATACGTGAGAGCCGTGAGAAAACAAGATCGCTTTTAAAGTATTATAGGATTTACACGAACCAGTCACCCAAGGTTTGACAGGTATGTGTAGTTTTCTTGGATTATTTTGTCCAAAAAGAGTTCATTTACAGCTGTGCAATATCGAAAAATGTTTGAATTAATACACTGCTCAGGGTGAGCTATTATAATCGGTCACCATCCAGCTTCCGTACGTCGTCCGTCCGTCCACACTTTCTCTCAAACAACATCTCTTCTTAAACCATGTGGTGAAAGTTGATGAAACTTGGCCTGGATGTTCCTTGGGAGGTCCTCTTTCAAAGCTGTTCAAATGATTCCGCATGACTGCATATAGGGCCGCTAGAGCTAAAACAGGAAAATCTTCTAACGACATCTATTAAACCGCTGGTCCGATTTCAAAATAATTTCACACAAATAGTCAAATTATTACGATTCGTCAAAAAACATGACCGCCAGGGGGCATGGTCACTTTTCCCTATATGTATATATAGTGGAAACCTTAAAAATATTCTTGTATGAAACTGCTGGCCCGATTTTTAAATGATTTCATATAAATGGTCTGGTAACTGCCAAGATTCTTCAAATTTTTCCGATTCCTCAAAAAACATGGCCGCCAAAGGGCGTGGTCTATTTTCCCTATATGTATATAGTGGAAACTTCAAAAATCGTTTAGTATGAAACTGCTGGCCTGATTTTGAAATAAATTCCTCTACCAAGTTTGTTCAAACTATTTAGATTTCTCAAAAAACGTGGCTGCCAGAGGGCGTGGTCATTTTTCCCTATATGTTTATAGTGGAAACGTTAAAAAATCTTTTTATATGAAACTGCTGGCCCGATTATGAAATAATTTCACACAAATTGTCATTGTGTAACCCTCTACCAAGATTGTTCAAATTATTTTGATTCGTCAAAAACATAGCCACCATGGGGTGTGGCCATTTTTTCCCTGTATGTAGATATTGGAAATTTGTAAAATATTATTGTCAGAAACAGTAGGTCCAATTTTAAATGTTTCTTGGGTGACCCTTTACGAAGATTATACAAATTATTTTGTTTCATCAAAAAGCATTGCCACTAGGTGCAGTCATTTGACCCCTTATTAATGCAGTGGAAACTTTAAAAAAATCTTCATGTTGATATATGGTCATATCACATCATTCCCTAAATGTCTTACCCCACCTCTACCACCACCCACCTCAGCTACTCCCAGCTCAACACACAGTGCCTGCCATTATTTATTTAGTATAAACTTTTAACTGTTCAAGCAAGCAACTATAAACTCCATCATGGCCCTCTTGTTTTATTTTACACAGATTAATTATTATTCAACTTCCTAATAAAAGTTAACGTTAACAACTTGAAGTTTTGTAATTCAATGCAATAACTTGAAGATACGATGAGCATTTGAAAAGTAGTGTCAGTCAACAGACCAGTATTTTAACCATTTGCACGTGCACCCTCAAGTGTGGTATGTCAATGGAAAGAGTATTGATTTCTCTGCCCAACTGATCAGAAATGGCACTAAAATCACGCACAAAAGCACATTTGATTAGCAGTTGAAATACTTGTGGTATATACTGGCTGAAAAAAAGACTGAATCTAGCTGCAATTTTCGCGAAGAGCAGAGAGCGAATTGTAAGATACGCGGACTGCTTGGCATTGGTGCATCAGAAATTAAAGCCGACTTGTAAAAGCATCCCCGTACATTCAATCAGGGCTGTTATATTTCGATCTTCTCAGATTGTTCAGCACGACTTTTATGTCGTGTTATTGGTACTGTTTAGTTTCTCAAAATGACCATTTCGGCCTGGGTGGTTCCAGTACTCCCGCTTTTAGCCTTGGGTATTGTTTAATCATCGCTTGGTTGTGGTGCCTGCTTTTTAATTTTGTCTTTTGACAGTTCCTGTGATACGCAGGCTCCATAATCTCAGATCCCTTCCTAAATTCCAGTTTGTTTAGTTCTGCCCATTGTTTTCTCGTTTGGGGCAAACCCTTTACTTTATCTGGGGACCAATCGCCGCTCTTCACGGAATTACACGCCTCAACACGTGTATCATTGAAGGTTCCATGTTCACCGCCGTTTGAATACATCTGCAGATGTCTCTAAATTGCTTTTTGTACTTTTAGCATGTGTAAATATTGAGTTCTGCTCAACCCGGGACTAGAGGGCGTGGACGGTAGCATGCATTTCCACTACCGTCCATGAACAGGCTCAATCAAACCGAGCCTGCAACATTTTCGTTTTTGTCGTGTTGAGTGACCTGTGATGTTTCCACTTTTCGCTATTTTATTATCACAGCAGCGTTCTTTGTGCCGTGTGGCGGCCGTAAAAAGTCTCCCGTACATTCAATTAGGGCTGTTATATTTCGATCTTCTCATATTGTTCAGCACGACTTTTATGTCGTGTTATTGGTACTGTTTAGTTTCTCAAAATGACCATTTCGGCCTGGGTGGTTCCAATACTCCCGCTTTTAGCCTTGGGTATTGTTTAATCATCCCTTGGTTATGGTGCCTGCTTTTTAATTTTGTCTTTTGACAGTTCCTGTGATACGTAGGCTCCATAACCTCAGATCCCCTTCCTAAATTCCAGTTTGTTTAGTTCTGCCCATTGTTTTCTCGTTTGGGGCAAACTCTTTATTTTATCTGGGGACCAAACGCCGCTCTTCATGGAATTACACGCCTCAACACGTGTATCATTGAAGGTTCCATGTTCACCGCCGTTTGAATACATCTGCAGATGTCTCTAAATTGCTTTTTGCACTTTTAGCATGTGTAAATGTTGAGTTCTGCTCAACCCGGGGCTAGAGGGCGTGGACGGTTGCATGCATTTCCACTACCGTCCATGAACAGGCTCAATCAAACCGAGCCTGCAACATTTTCGTTTTTGTCGTGTTGAGTGACCTGTGAAGTTTCCACTTTTCGCTATTGGACAAAGTGTACGGGGACAGTGAGCTTCCATGCTGTACTATTATCCGATGGGTATCTCTCTCTAAAGAGGGGATAACTAGCACCAAAGATGAAGCCAGAACTGGGCGCCCTCTGACTGCTATGTTTGACAAATACATTGATGCTGTGAAAGTGATAATGGAGAAAGATGCAAGATGCACAGTGGAGCATATAGGGGAAGTATCGGGCCTTAATTCGTCAGTGTTTTTTTTTCTGATTTTAAAAGAAAGGTTAAACCTGCGTACGGTTTGTGCTCGCTGGATACCGCATTTATTGACCCCTGGGCAAAAGAGGGAGAGGGCAGAAAAGTCTTCCGCCCTGCTCGTCAAATATAAAATCAAGGAATCTAGGCGTATCAGAGAAATTGTTACAGGTTATTAGCCGTGGCTGTAGTTTTTAGAGCCTGACAATAAAGAAAATGATAAAATGGGGGTAGGTGAAAATAACGAGAGGCACGTTATTGCTCGACGGAGCAGAAGCGTCAGGCGTGTTATGTATGCCCTGTTCTTTGACTCCGATGGAGTTGTGGATTGAGTTCCTGTCCCTAAACACAATAGTGCTACTGGCATATTTTACAAAGAAAATGTCCTGTCTACTGTTCTCACCACAACACAGCAAAGCACCCAAGGACAGGGGCGCGTGGCTACATGACAACGCCCCGGTCCACCATTCAGCCGTAGTACAAGAATACCTCAAGGAGAATTATTTTAAGGTTTTACCACACCCACCATATAGCCCTGATCCCTCCCCTTGTGACTTTTAGTTGAACCCATACATTAAATCATGAGTACGCCACTTTCAAACGCGCAGCACAGTTTGAAGCGCTCTATACCAGTGTATAAACAGTATACCTAAAGAGCGCTTCCAAAATGCATTTTCAGAGTGGCTTTTGTGCCTGGAAAAGTGTGTAGAGTCAGGTGGAGAGTACTTTAAAGGTCTCACATAGCCATTTCTTACAAAATGATTGAGGTATGGATAGCCCGTAGCTATTGCCACTACTTTTTAAATGCTCCTCGTATGGTCTTAATTTAATCATGTAAACAGACAGGGGAGTAACTTATTTAATTATCCGTATCTCAGACTCCAACACCTTATCGGCACAGTAGACTCTGCCGGGTTGAACCTTTATTTTATTTTATTTTGTCGTACAAAGTTTGTATCCCAATATTAAAATATTGTATATTTCGCCTGTAAAACGAGCAAAAAGTCCTAAAAAGTAAATGCAGTAATACTAAAATTACTTCTATTTCTGGTGTTGTGACGCGCACCTGCTAAAAATGTAAAGACAGTATTTTGAGTACAGTCAGAGAATTTGACGAATCGCAAACTGCATAATATAGAAACATTGAAGGGTTGTAACAAAAATGCCAATTTGCCTGAAGATTACGACAAGCAATTGATTTACCAAGCATTGCCAAGCGTGTCGAAATTCTAGGATCACGTGGTTTTGTCATCGTCACGTGATTTGCTTGGAGGCAGGGATGATTGCTTGACCATATTCCTGCCCTGAGGTTGCCCATATCTTTGTCAAAACTAAATACTTCCTCGTGAAACTTCGGAATGTGTTTGGCACTGGGACAAGCCTGCAATTAAAACTTTAATAATTATGCTATATTTCTTGACTCACAGTTGTACACACTTCATTTTCCAGACAAATTGGTTTTTGGTATCGAATATTCATACTCCGAAAACGGCAGAAATGTGCAGTCTCTTTCTTCGAAATATTATCTTTGTCTTCTGTACACGGAACTAAATGTAGACATTAGACCGTTCGGCATAAGCATTACAAAATACTTTCACAAAGACAATCGCAATAATTCTAACATTTACATAAAGATTGCCTTATCAAGTCTGCCTTCTTCTAAGATTGAACTCATTAGTATTTCATTCACAGACGACTTTCTCCTGGCTTATTGTCCAGCAGCTCAATGCGTCCTTGTCATTACCATCCTAGAAAACTGGACACAGAAATTACTTTTTAAAAAACTCAAGACGTCTGATACTTTCTCCGATATCAGATTTATTCGCAGTATAAATGTTCAGTTTTGTGACAAGTTTCACGTGCTGCCAGAGTTCGCGAGGAAAACATTAATGCCATAGAGCTTGAGCATTTTTAACCTAATGGTGGAATTTAATGATTAGTCTGTAAATGTCATGTTTTATTCGTATTTCTCAATCTCAAAAACAACTATAACTTGAAAAACAGTTATAAAATATCTTATACTTGTGGAAAGAATACTAAAACTGTTCACACATGTAAACGGATTAAAGAAATGTAACGTAAAATGAGAACGAACGGCAATGCTGTTTAATGGAGAATGGTTATATCTATTCAGCGATACTTTTCGGTCTGGTACAAACACATAATAAATTACCCATTGTCTGACAGCAGAGCGAAACAAGTCATACGAGAAAATGTTTATTATTTGCCGACCGATGGGAATACATGTGACTGTCATTAATATCAATTATTTTTATCATAAAAACATAATTCTAAGTATAAATAACTTGTATAGTTTTACGTTTTGATAAAACTGTAGAAGTTATAATCAAATATTTACATTCGCAGTTTGACATCATTCAAAAGAAATCGTTCAAAATGGGACACAAAAATTTCGAAAAGATCATTAAGTTATCGCTTAACAGTAAAGGTAAAAAAAAAGAATTGAAACAACTTTATATCATTTTTCGTGGATTTAAGGATGTATTTAACAGAATTCCGAAACTGTATTTGTATCGGAAGGCGAATTGCAATTGTGCGTGGGTCTGTTCTAATTTAGATAAGAAGTATTAAATAAGTTGAAAACAACCATTTTCAGGCCATCTAAAATTGAATTTAAGAGAAAGTATATTTCAAATACTTTTACTGGAATTATATTCAAACGTTTTTCTTCTGAAAAATATGGCAATCAATTTCAACATCATCATTAGGAAGTTTTAAACCGGGAAATAGTGCGCACAAAACCTCACTCCCAAAGAAAGGAAAATAATCCAAGTACGTGGCGTCTATCTGAATGTAAACAAATATATCGGAATCTTTTAAACACAGAACACAACCAAATAAACTTATAAAACACTTTTATTGATTTAACCATATTTTATTGCTTATATATACATGCAAGAAGATACATAACATTACAACAATACAAAAGCAAATGAGTTGGGCAACAAGTTCTATTAACATTACATTAAGCCCTTTCCAATAATAATGGAACGATCGCAATCTTTTTGATTCATCCTCCGATAAGATATGTAAACTTTAAGATTTTGCAGCCCTGCAATATCTTTCATTTTCTGGTGGTTTCACCCTCTGATATGATATGTAAACTTTAAGATTTTGCAGCCCAACAATATCCTTCATTTTCTGGTGGTTCATACCTTGATGTGTTTATTGCTTGTTTTTTAATGCGTATTTTTCTATTATGATTAAAAGTATGTTTGGTAAGTGATTTCAGGTACTTCATAAACTATATTTTTCCAAAAGAACTATTTTCTTTTAAGTAATGTAGGTTATATAATAGACATAGCGGATAATTTAAGTCTTTTAATATGCATGCTCCATAACCTCAGATCAACTTTCTAAATTCCATTTTTTTCTCGTTTAGGGCAAACCCATTATTTTAACTGGGGACCATACGCCGCTTTTCATGGAATTACACGCTAGTGTAGCATTGAAGGTTCCATGTGCACCGCCGTATGAACACATCTGCGGATGTCTCTAAATTGTTCTTTTGTACTTTGAGCATGTGTAAATGTTGAGTTCTGCTTAACTCGGGGCTAGAGGGTGTGGACGGTAGCATGCATTTCCACTACCGTCCATGAACAGGCTCAATCAAACCGAGCCTGCAACATTTTCGTTTTTGTTGTGTTGAGCGACCTGTGGAGTTTCCACATTTCCTATTTTAAATATGATAATTGCAAGTCTCCCATAATGGTAACAGTCTCATTTCAAGATTATTTGTCAAGTAATCAAGCACAAACCTATCGGAAGCTTACATATAAAGATAAATCTGTAATTAAGAACAATTTAACACTGAGAATGTTGCAACTGTATTTTCAAAATAAAATGAACAGTCACGCAAGTAACTTAATCTCCTTAATTATATCTCCGATAACTTTCTTTGAGAACTAAGTTAACTTATTTCTTTTTTCCTTTGAGTGGTTGCTGATAAGATGTTTAGAAATGCAGATTTGTAGATAAATGTCCACTTAAGAGATTAACATGATTCGTCTAACTCGTTGCTATTTTAAAATCATGTTCATTACTGTTTATAGGTAATTAGTTTTATATTGAGAAGTTTGCACGAGTTCTTCGCGACCTTAGGAGGGCAATATTGTTCGGCTAAAAACGAGTGCATATTTCACGATGTAAAGGAATAACTGTTTTCATTACATACGTATCTACACATATCAATATAATATCTACACACAAATATAAATACTATATAAATATTAAGAATCTGTTCAAAAACTTGAATAAAATCGACAATACTGACATAAATAAAAAATTAACACGACGACAAAAACTTAAATGACACCACCCAACCGATATGAAGTACAAACCGGGGCTTAGAGCGAAACTGGTCTTTTTGTATATAGAAAATATACAAATAGTCCAGTTTCGCTCTAAGCCCAATATGAAAAAACAATGACGTTTCAAGTTCTGCTGTAACTTAACGGAGAGTAGATAACAGGTATGTAATAATCATAATATTATTCTCTCCTTTGAATATATTTGACAAGAGGTGCGTGACTTTTGATCTTGCACAATTATACTTTTCGTTTTTTTCTGAAAGATTCGTACAGTAATGAACATTTTAGTCTAATTTGTACATTTGGTTATGATATGATTGCATTTAATGTGTATCATATCAAGTTATTAAGATAAATGTTATAAAAACAATTTGTATTGCGTAATGATCTTGCGTTGAGAAACTGCTCATAACTATGTTTTCACTAAGTATAACTGCAAATATTTGATCGCTAGAAAAGCGCGCACATGTTAGCATTAGCTTTACTTTTATACATTTTTGAAATTGCTCTTAAGCGAAACAGTTCTGTAATTATAAAGCATGTAATCTGCCAACAGTTAAAAACTCTGATTATTTCTATATTGACTTATCTTCTCCAGTTGTGGCCTATATATCTGGAATTCTTATGATCAATGTAAGTTTTCTTGATCTTTTGAATTGCAAGCAGAAACTAGATAAGAGACTAGTCGTAGATTTTAATGATATTTTGCGCGCAATACAAGCATTATTATCATACCAAAACAAAAACAGTATCCGGCTTTTCTTTCTTTAATAACAACAATTTCGTTTAGTTATAGACAACCTGTCTAGGATTCTAGTTCTGGCTTTGCTTGTTTGTTATTCTGCAAGAGAGACATCTTTACTGCTAACACATTAGAATCTTAAACGGGTAACCTTTCAACGAGAAGTAAGCCGAATTGTATACGTTGTCTTGATATTTTCGGTCTTCCTAATAGAAGTTCCTTTTCGAAAGAGACATTTTTTGATAAAAAGACAAAGTTGTCTATTAAAAAGATAATCTCTAACATGATTCAGTTTCCTAGCAAGTTTTATTTTTATGAAATATAGACATATGATGTAGAGAACTGTAATTTATCAAAGTTGATATATGTAGTAATTGGGGGATTTTTGACGTTTTGTAAGTTCAGGCTAAGAACATAAAAAGAATATAGGATAATGAGATAGAAACATTAGTCTACAGGCAGTTTTAAACATTGAAAATGTTTAGAGCCTTTCTGTTTTCTAATTACCTTGTTTCAAAAAGAGACAAAAAGGAGTATAGTTAAATATATTTATTTATTTTATGCTCTTCAGTGAAATACTGAAATTTATCAGTGAAATAAAACTGATACAGTGAAACAGTGAAAATATCATTTCACTGGTACGGAATTACACTTATAAGTAACAAAACATTCCTTGCAAAATATACTTTAGTAGAGATATAGTTGTATAAAAATATTAACAGGATTATAGGGGATTTATCCGAGACGGTAACGTCCATATATAATTATTCGTCTTTGTTGTCTGCATATACTGAGGCAATTTTTTCGATGTTTTCCGGTTCTGGTTTATGTACACAACGCGACTGGTTGTCTGCAAGAACATCCGAACAGCACCAATATGATTCTTTTTATTTCTTTTTCGTAATGAAAGCTGTACATGCAACTAAAAAACACTTTTAAAACAGTAAGGAAGTGTAAAGGCCGTCAAGTTTCTGAGTGGAGTGCAAACAAACAATAAAATCCTAAAGCCAGTGCGATAACTCGGTGAATGACGTCACCGTCACGGCTTCCCGTAAATTTTGCAAAGTATGATATTCGCTGAAAGAGGTATGATGACACTAAATGTAAACTGTTTAGAGCGAAGTTTGACTTTCTTTTGAGTGTTGAATATTTCTTCGTAAGTAGATATAAAAAAGATAAATCCCCATGCTAGGCAGTGCCTTAATTCATATTAGATATATACATTCTGTCATAATAAAATGTAAAAAAAAATCAGGAAACGTAATAGAACTATTTACAGAGTTTCTACAAAGATATCCTGACGTCACGACATTATGACGTCATGATGCCATGCACATGACGTTGCGCGGACAAACTGGATATATAATTTGGTTAAAACCATTAAAAGCACATAAAATAAATAGAAAATGTGTTTGTTTCAGTGTAAGATCGAAATATATTTCACTCGTGAACACCATAATTTACATTTTCACTCGTTGCTGCGCCACTCGTGAAAATATTGCATTATAGTGTTCACTCGGTGAAATATATTTCGATATTACACTGAAACAAACAAATATCCTCTATGCCTTCCTTTAACTTTTTTGACATTTTGATAATTTCGTGGAAATTTATACGGACAACAACAAATTCAACTGAAGTTTTATGGTAATAGAAGGTACCTTGATTAAAACGCAAATCAAATACTAAGCAAGAAAATCGCAAGAAAGCTTCATAGATGAGTCATTACAGTTACAAATGTTACATCAGTTCTTTATCCAATGTGCGGTAATGTTTCATGTGTGGCATATCTTTCACTTATCTTCTTAAGTACTTCCGTGTGTTAATTTAAATATTGATTTAATATCTTAATTTTCTTAACTTTTACATTCACGTAAACAACGAAACTGATGAATCTCGCTGTTTACGTGAATGTAAAAATAGACTGACACATGAAAGTAACTTATAATCTACCAATATAGTTACAGTAAATGGAGCCAATAAATAACTCACCTTTCTATCAGAAGTTGCAAATAAAACGTAAACATTCATCAGCTGAAGGTAGGGTATATTTAATAATTTTAACACCGATTCTTTGGAAATTTCTGGTTATATTTGGTACCATGATAAAATAACTTAAGGCATTTATTTGAACTTTAAGTTTTTTATGAGAGATCATAAGATATATTCCCGAACGGTTTTACTAAAGTTGTACGAAGAAAGTAATCACAGTCCTTGTCTAATTGGTTTCAGTATGGTAATATTGGACATAGAAACCTACTATACTTTTACAGTCTAGATTATATAGAAATGAAATACGTGAGGTCGCACTATTGAAATAAATTCAGAACATGAAAGATGGAGACTGCTTTGTAATAGATGCAACAGTCATGTTTTAATTCAGGAAATCTTAATAAAATGATTGTCAGGATTTTAAGTCTTTGAAGGTATAAGAATCATCAAAAGAAAAAGTAGTTAAACATGACTGCTTACTATTTGGTATGATGTTAAGCTGTTTCAAGTTTTTTATATATAATTAAAACACTAAAAGAGCTTTTTTGTATTTGCTCTAATATTTCAAATAAAATAAAGCGTCTTTTCACAATTGATTTATTTTATCTGCCAATATCGTCTACAATACTAGTACTGACAGTTTTGAAGTTTCCACAATAGATTTGACGCTAGACTGATAATGAATTCTACTCTAATGTAATTTCGTAGGAGTCAAAAGCCAGTCAGTTCTGGAGTTTCTCAAAGAGAAATGATTTCAAAATTACCTGTCTAGTACAAACATAGAGAGATGACTGGCACCTATGAGTGTCTTATTACAAATTGATAATGAGTACTCTAATGCTTGTGCTCAAATGTGATGCCGTTGACCTTTTGATATATTTACCTAATTCTGACTGAAAAGGAGAAACATTTTCTATTCATGATGAAAATATTCTTTTCCTTTCAAGCTGACATGAATGTATGAAATCAAGGGATCTTTCCGTGTCTTATACATGTACAACGTTAATTTCCTTTACCTCATTAGTAGTTTTATCAAGTTAAGTCTAGTAGTAACACCTGGACAGTATTAGCCTGAATGTTAAAGGTCTGAGCTCTGCTTGGGTCACGGCTAACCTAATACTTTATCGGGTAGCGGAATGGGAGATAATTCATATACTGTTACAATAGTGCTAAAACACCTATCATCTAACATCTA
This sequence comes from Mercenaria mercenaria, assembly GCF_021730395.1. NCBI lineage: Eukaryota > Metazoa > Mollusca > Bivalvia > Venerida > Veneridae > Mercenaria > Mercenaria mercenaria. The sequence goes on from NC_069368.1 coordinate 14,909,954, forward strand.
TGATGGTGAAAAGTCGGATGTACGATGGTAAAGTTTTTCTAGAACAATTGCTACGTTTTAAGCCATTTCAGGTAAAATAAAACCCTCAGCAAATTAGCCTGAAAAGTACACAGTACTAGTCTTGATGTCCCTAAGAAATGTAGAATTTTTATGAGACAAAATTGTGCATTTAAGCCATTTCAAACATAAAAGTCTTCAGTCGAAGTATCGAAGTCGAAGTTAAAATCAGATTGGGATTAGAGGGTTATCTTTGAGAAATATTGATACATGTATTCTACAAGATAAAACTGTGCATTTTAAAGCCATTTCAGACATAAAAACTCCGCAAAATGAAGTTGAACATTACACACATGTATTACCATTGATTGGAGATCAGATAGGGGTTGAGGTTCGGGAGTCCATCCCCGACTATTTTTGAAATGCTCTCAGAAAATAGTACATTTTAAACAGTTTTAGAGGGGGGATGTAAGCAAATTAGATTTATTGACAGTTCCAGAGAATATAGTGGGCTGAAAATAAACCAATGGTTGAATATTCGTAGGAATAACCGTTCACACTGCAGCGATTCAACAAACACGACTCATATAGTCTCTAAGGTTATGAGTCATTTTCATTTTCATGGGAATATGTACGTTTTAGAATTTCGTAATATTTAACCTTTGGTAAGTTAGCAGTAAGTTTTGAAAACACAAACATTCTAAAATAGACAAAGAAATATGTATTACAATAGCATAACTATAAATTAATTCAGAATATAGATTTGCTTCATCGGCTCAGTTTAAAAACAATATTCTTGCATTAAAAATACTTTTTTTTCACTGGATCCACCCGTGTATCAACGGAAGAAAAATCGTATTTAAACAAGGCAATTAACGTACTGTTAATAAATGAATTTATTTTTTGAAATGTTTTGCCAGGGACATAATAACCTTTTTTGTAGCATAAAAGATGCAGTATAATCCGTAGTGTTTTGTTGTATCAGTTACCAAACATAATCGCACTAGCCTCTCTCCTATAAAGTCAACAATGTGCTTACTGGCTTCTCCCTCTGTTTACTTCCTTTTGAACCCAGCGTCGGATCAACTTTGTCGGCAACCGTGAATGTATTGAATCTCGTTTAACTCGTGATATTGTTTGTTTTTAGGAATCATAGCAATATTGTGGGAAGTATCTGTCGGTATCTCTTTATTTAATTTCTCTCAAAATTCAAATGAGCCGTGCCATGGGAAAACCAACATAGTGGGTATGCGACCAGCATGGATCCAGACCAGCCTGCGCATCCGCGCAGTCTGGTCAGGATCCATGCTGTTCGCTAACAGTTTCTCTAATTCCAGTAGGCTTTGAAAGCGAACAGCATGGATCCTGACCAGACTGCGCGGATGCGCAGGCTGGTCTGGATCCTTGCTGGTCGCATACTCACTATGTTGGTTTTCTCATGGCACGGCTCATATAAATCCTGAAAGTCTCGGTCACAAACATTTCTGCGGGCATCTGCAGACGTTAATATAAAAAAAATGTGTCTAATCCCTATCATAAAATAAGGACTCAATGTAGTAAGATATAAAGTTTCATATACTCCAGCGGACATCAAGCGTTTTTCATATACATTTGTATATACACGCTATTTCGAAGACTGCTTTTCAGATTAATGTTTCTGCATCGATGTTTTGTGTAGTTTACATTGTACAAAAAACACTGAATCATCTATCTAGTTCTGTCTCAGTGTAGTACCGGAACCAGAAATGGAAGGTCGCTGGAGGTTTAACTGATTTATGACATGTCAACATATTGTCCTGCTAAAATAGGTAATTACCGACAGAGCTTTTCTAATCTTACCCTCTCAGGGATGTTTCGTGTATAGTTTATTTTAAAGTTATTGAGAAGTCCAGGAGATAATGCCTTTAAAAACGAAATGTCTGAAAATTCAGGGGTGGCATTCCTCCCCTTAGAGACATTTCCTCATTGCAACACGATGTGCGGTTTATGTCTGAGTTGTTTAATATATGACAAAGAGTGGTGATGTCGTTTTTTAATGTTGGATATCAATCTGTCTTTGGGATTTTATTAAATGTGGTATCATGCTTTAGCTAGCACAGATATAAATTCCACTGGAAATGAAACGTTAAAGTTAGCAATTACTTAAACAGTTTTCAAATTGCACTTTTAATAATATTTCAAAACTTATATTAAACAGGAAACCGGAACAACACAGAATCCATTTCTAGATAAGGAATCTTTACTGCATAGTTCTGTTATTTATCAATTGGGGTTGAATAGTGGAAGGTATATTCTAACAAAAACGACGTTACTAGCCTTTAAAACACCTTCTAAACAGAGGGACATTTCTGAAAGATTCATCGTTGTAACTTACAAAATCTTTGTTTGAATTTAGCGTTAAATTGATACAATGTCTTCCACACGAGATATGTTAATCACAACAAAACTGAATTAGAAATCCCCACGAGCATAATTGCCTGCCATCAATATTCCCTATATGTCTATGTTTCCCGGCAGTTTTATACTTACAAAGATGATTGTGTTTTATGTCTTCCCAAGACAGTAGTAATCAGTCAATGTTTACCTTATACGTTTTTGCATTGCTGTTATATTTACAGACGTGATTGATATTAATAAAGATATGATTCTGACATACGATGAAAAAAAAAATTGACAATATTAATCATACCAGCACCAGTATTAACATCAATGGCATCACCAGTTTAATCATCATGACAACAAAAAAATGAAACGTCTATTAACTAGATGTGACATTTATCATGTTGCTTTCTTTTGTTTTTCCTCTGGATCTTATTTTCTACATACTGATATATACAGTACATCATAGTGGTCAGCAATAATAAGCCAAATGGTTTTCAACACTGTCTCAGCTGGTCTTTCAATAAGTAACGGTATCAGGCGGATTGGGTAATTGCCTCATTGGAAAATATTAACTTGTGATTTGATAAAGCTTTCCAAACTAATTCATAAGCATAATAACTGACGCTGGAAATAAAAGTTGATGTCTTTATTTTTTGCGTGTGGCTCGGCCCTACAGTCCCGTTACACCATTGATGTGGGGATGAAAAGATCTAACCTAACTCTTTATCTTATGTGTTCGTTTAATTGTTTGCTTGGAAGAAGTGATCTAGCAGTTTACTAGTAGAACATTATTACGTCAGTATTACTGACACGTCAGAATGAAACCACCCTTTACTTTGAAAGGGAAAATTAAAAAAAAACACAAATACTGAATAATTTGAAAACCAACCAAATGTTTACTTAACTGTCTAAATTAATATTTTACAAAAAGATCTGAATATACAAGTTAGAAAAATGCCAAAATTACTGCTAAAGATCACAAATCCGCTTATTAATGAATCAAAAGATTGAAGTTTCAAATTCTGCAAAATATAGATAATAAGAATGTAATGGTGTATTTTGACTCTGTGCTTAATGAAATAATGATTTAATTTTAAGACATCAGACAAAATCAAATGAAAAACCCTGGCCAATAATAGTGTCGTTAAAATATGGCTTGAAACATTTGCAAACATTTTACTTGAACATTTTCCTTTGATGCTCACTAAAGTATCCTGGAAGTTTTTTTTTTACTCAAGCTCATATAACAGTAGTTTCAATAATATTTTGACATATACATTAAAACCCTTTTTCTAAAGAAAATTCAAATTCAATCTACTGTATTTCAAAACAATATGGTTCTAAATTTTGTGTATTCATGTTGGTATAGAATATGTTGGGCTATTTTACAGATGCTAATTCTTGTCCACAGAGACTTACCACAGGTACGAAATTGCCGTGATGTACGTAATTCTCACCATATTTGTTTGTTTATGTGTTTGTTTTGGGATTAGGACCATTTGTAATAGTATTTACCCTGATCTACCCTTACCTATTATCTTTAGTTATGTTACAGCGGGGAGTTACTTGTTTTCCTTGATTCTGTACCAACACACCCCCTTTTTTATTTTCCGGTTTTCATTCAGGTAGACTTATCATATGATAGGCATGCTTCTGCAGCTATACTGTTAATGTAAAGTCGCCGTTACCGCAAAGAACTATCAACTTCTCCCAGAGTTGGATGACGAAGTGACTTCAGACATAATTTCTGTTTATCAAATCATCACGGAGAATCTATTATAATCTATTATAATAATAGTAATCGTTAAATTTACTATTAAAAGTTTCTCATTATTAAAATTTTGTTGCAGCTTTCATTTCTGTTAAAAATTGAAATTAATATATTATTTCTAAATTATGGAGCCTTTGAATTTGATAGGAAGAGCGTCCGCTTCGAGTGCGGGAGGTCGTGGGTTCGATCCCCTGCCGCGTCATACCAAAGACGTGAAAAATGGTACCAGTAACTCCCTTGCTTGGCGACGGATTCCATCAAGAATGAGGTGTCGAGAGTGATCAATAAAGTTGTAGAACTTGTTTCACAATCGACCTAAATAAATAAGTATAAACTGCTGTACCCGCATCGCTCAATGTATAATGAAATTACTTTATATGTCCATTATCTACAAACTATACATTCTTAGAAAAGAAACCGTTATCTTATGATTAACAGTAACAGGTTAGTAATGGATAGTTATTTTAAAATAAGTGTGTGTTGGGTACAACAGCCGACAGAACGGCCAAAAAGCACAAAGACCTGCGTCACAATCGTGTTTAAAATTCAGTTCCAATATGTATTGTTTCTCGGTACTATAGTAGCACATCGAAAATGGCATATACGTGCAATGTATTTCTAAATATGACATTGGTATATTAATATCAAACGGAGCTGCTAAGACTTCAACAATGTAAGCAAAATAACATCCATTCTTGTCTGTCAGGACACTTACAAAGACCATCCCAATACTTCAGACAGTAACATAAAGATTGCCTCCAGCTAAGACTCGATTCTTTAGTAGTTCATTCACAGACAGATATTCTTACTGGCGTATTGTCAGGCAGTTCAGTTATCATTACTCTAATCAAACACTCACATAGAAATTGTTTTTCAGGACGTCTGAAACCGTTATCCAATATAAGATTGTGTAACAGTTATATGTTCGATTTCGTGGCGATAAATTGCCATTGATTTAGCGGTCTTGAAAAAAAGTCGCGGAAAGAATTGATTACTTTCGAAAAGATTCAGTATATGGTTTTACCTTATCTAAATAACAGTACTTTTAATATATAAAAAAAATCGATATTTAGTCTTAACTATCCCTTACTTTACCAGATGCTTATCAGAATTTTAATGTAATAAACAATCAGAATATATATTTTTGAATGTATGATGCTAAAAGATGCTATATGACATTATTTTATGCATTGGTTGCCAAAGGAGAAATGAAGTATTAAATTCATGAATCATTTATCCTTCTTCCCTCTGACCTTTTTATCGGAAAACAACATAAAATTTGAGTTTCAAGAATATAACTATAAAGGGCATCTTGCTGACGGTACTTAAGTTTGAAAAATTGGTTGAAATTTCAGCACGTAATTTTGCAGAAATAAATTGTCAAATAGACTAGACATTATATCATCATATTCAGTCACGATCATAAATTCATGCGCACTTAAATACATTATTTTATGATTTATGATACTTGATTTAGTCTTCTTTGAGCATTTTGTAATTCTGGTGAAATCGTAAAAAGCAAAAGGGCATGGTGTTTGTTTAAGGACACAGAAATCCATTCCATGTATGGCTTTTTATTTTCAAGTCGGCTACAGAAACAAGTCAGACTAAAGGCAACTTAGATATTAAGTATAGCCCTTTTCTATACGTCAAGGAGAACAGTATTGGACTGCCTTCGAAATCTCTCATTACATTTGTATATATATCTATGTCGAAAAGTGCGGATTTAATATTTGTAAGTCAAAAGGAATACCTTTGAGGACTTTTCAATTCTTTACTGCTTCCTTCTAAGTTCAGACAAGCTGGCTGTACTTTAGGAAATTTATGGACACGTTTGGGGGCATTTAAAAGTTATACGTGACTTTATTTTGTCACTTTCAGACAACTAAGAGTGCATTGTAGTGACTTGTCAACGTGTTTTGCCACCTTTTAGACTGTCTTATTTCGGGGGAAAGCAAGGGCAATAAAGCAACAAGAACTTGCAATTATATCAGAAATTGCCACCAGAAACATTTCTCGGCGAATTACTGATAGATTTAGTAAAATGTATGTGAAGAGACATTCGTATAATATCATCTTAAACCCAATTATTTCATACCTAAATGTAGACTACTTAACAGCGACTGATTTTTCAAATATATGTTATATTTGCAAAATTTTATAACCGATTGCAGCTGTCTCAGCGAAGCGTGCATACTCGTCTGTTTAGTAGACGGAATATATACTTGCACCAGACAAGAAAGAAAATGCCACTGTACATGATATATCCCTTCCCTAGGTATACCATAACAACTATGGTCATGACCGGGAAAATATACTTACCTATTTCAATCGAGCATTTTTCACCTTAAACGCGCAGTTTGGTAAAAGCATATTTAACAAGTGGTTATTTATCTTGAAAAATCTTGGATGAACTTCCCTAATGTAGTTCCGAAATGATAAATGAAAGTCATCTTAGAAATAAATTTGAAATCATACAGTGGTACGCATTTGTATTGTTTATTTAATTCACATTGTACATTTATGTTGCATATACACACTCTAGTGTGCACATGTAGTTAAAAGGCGATTGATATACATTTCCATATCGGCAACAAAACAAAAAATGTCCCGACTTAAACAGTTTTACAAATTGATAAGCCGTTGAAGTATAATGTCTGATTTGATTTAAAGTACTGTCAAATTATACATAGCCTTATTTGACAATTCGAATTTAAATGGCTCTAGAAATATCCCTACCATCTGTAACATTTTGAGATTTCAGAAAAAAGCTACGACTAACCTTACGTTTTGTGCTTCTTTATGATGTGAAAAATCATCTATAATAAATGTGAAGTTTTATCTGAAGTTCAGTTGCAAGTTGGAAACCTATCCTTACCAAACAAATGCTAGGCCTGGGACAAACTTATACAGGCCGCAACGTCATGTAATTCAGAAAACAAATAACTGTTTTTGCACGAACAACTGTGATTCTAGGATCACAGGCAACCAAAACGCAGCTCAATTTAAGTAATCAGCACATGTAATGGTTTTGCATATATATCAGCTAAGATATACGACGTTGCTAAATTAAGCCTTTGCTTCTATTATTATACTCAGGAATTTTGTTCAGTTATATATATAAATAGAAATGCAAAAACCCTACTTTCGTTACTTTATGATCCATTTGTTGTTTTTAATCTGTGCTCCGTGAAGGACACCAAATCATAAAAAATACCATAGGTTATAAAATGTTAACACAATAATACATAAAATATCTATACAGTTCCTCAAAATAGAAATGTTGTTACAAATGTGCAATCTTTTCTCTTTTCTTAATTGATTTGCGCAATAATTGCTAGAACTGCACAATAATCTTTTCCATTGTATGGCTATATATCAAATGCATACTTTAATTTGTGGTACGGAGGAATCGAATCTATATATCACATATCAGACCGCTGTTCGGCTTCAGTATGGAGCGCCGGATTAACCAAAAAATAGCTGGAGTTAAAAAAACCGGTTTATAACATTACGAGAATAATGCTATGAGAAAAAATGCGTTTCAGATCTGAGCTAGAGAACTTTAATAAATAATGGCATATGCTACGAAAAACTTTAGTTAAATTATAACAAACACCTTTGTCTATATAAATTAATGCAAAGATAAACAAAGAGTGAACAGTGAAGAGTGTACATTTTATGGAAATGTAGCATATTGTTTCCCTTGAGAAATGATCGATATCGGGATAAAACCTTTCCAATTTCCTTAGGTTAAATGAACAACATTTTCATTCCATTATTTCATCAGTATCGTATTATGAGACGTTGATGCCTGCGATCATTCGCTATTATAGTTCTGCTAAAGGTTCTGCTTGTATTTGAAGCTAGCGTTACTACCAAGGTTAATCAATTCCAACTCAAATGAAAATGAAATGAAGCCTAAGCATGTATTTTTATACGGATGAGGTTACGTTCTTGTTGACGATTTGATAGATATGTCTCAAATCATTCATTATCCACCTGCGTCTCGCGAACGTTCTCATATATTCAGACCGGACGTCAGAAAATAAGAAACACAATATACTTGAACCTCTTCGAAGTTGAGGTCATGACAATAAAATGATTTAGGAAGACATGATGAACGGACAGTCTGAATTAATGATACTGGTATTACCAAATGCTCCCGCTATATAACAGCTTAACGTTTTAAGGACAATGTAAATGGACAAATGAGAAATGAAAGCTCAAATTATAAAATGCGTGAAGTTTTATGTTCATGCTAATGAAATACTTAAAGTCAATGTTGACTAGCCGAAATGTTTCTTTCACCACCATTCTGGTTATTGTTGTAATTATTTTAATTTGTGTAAGTATTTGAACGTAATGCTGGTTTATTGTCTACATACTCCTCCATAAATACTTTATCATAAACTTTATGGTTCCCGTCCTGAAAATGGTTCGCTCTCGACCTACAACCAATCACCTTCAACTCAGCTTAGACAATAATACATAATTATTCATTTCTAGCAAAAACAAATCGTTTGTTATAGAAAAAGGATATAGTTTTTTGCGTTTCTGTAAATATAAGCACTATCAAAGTTTTCTATAAAAATGTGCACAGCCTTGGAGACAGTATTTATTTGATTAACGGTCGATAGAGTCTCTGTGTGATAAAAGAAGACGAAACTTTAAAGCAATGTAAGTATGGATGTGTAAATGATTGAAATTTTGACAAAGTAAAGCAATGCGTCAACAGAGTCAGTTTAACAAATAAAACAAGAGGGCCAAGATGGCCCTAGGTCGCTCACCTAAGAAACACATCATAACAGTGTAAAACATGTTTGACCTAGTGATTTCATGGAAACAAATATTCTGACCAATTTTCATTAAGATTGGACCAAACAATTGGTCTCTTGCGATAAAACAAGCATTTTCTTAGATATGACCTAGTTTTTGACCCTAGATGACCCATGTTCAAACTCGACCTAGATTTTTTCAAGGCAATTATTCTGACCAAAATTCAGAAGATCAATTGAAAAATACAGCCTCTATCATATACACAAGTTATTTCTTTGATTTGACCTAGTGACCTAGTTTTTGACCTCAGATAACCCATATTCAAACTCGACCTAGATTTTATCAAGGCAATCACTCTCACCAAATTTCATGCAGATCAATTGAAAAATACATCCTCTATTGTATACACAATGTTTTTCTTCGATTTGACCTAGTGACCTAGTTTTTGAACCCAGATGACCCATTTTCGAACTCGGCCTAGACTTGATCAAGGTAATCATTCTGGCTAAATTTCATGAAGATCAGTTGAAAAATACAGCCTCTATTGCATACACAAGGTTTTTCTTTGATTTGACCTAGTGACCTAGTTTTTGACTTCAGATAACCCATTTTCGAACTTGGTCTAAATTTCATCAAGGTAATCATTCTGACCAAAATTCATGAAGATCAATTGAAAAATACAGCCTCTATCGCATACACAAGGGTTTTACTTGATTTGATCTAGTGACCTAGTTTTTGACCCCTGATGACCTATTTTCAAACTCGGCCTAGATTTCATCAAGGTAATCATTCTGACCAAAATTCATGAATATCAATTGAAAAATACCGCCTCTATCGCATACACAAGGTTTTTATTTGATTTGACCTAGTGACCTAGTGACCTAGTTTTTGACCCGAGATAACCCATTTTCAAACTTGGCCTAGATTTCATCAAGGTTATCATTCTGACATATTTCATGAAGATCAATTGAAAAATACCGCCTCTATCGCATACACAAGGGTTTTCCTTGATTTGACCTAGTGACCTAGTTTTTGATCCCAGATGACCCATTTTCGAACTCGACCTAGATTTCATAAAGGTAATCATTCTGATTAAAATTCATGAAGATAAAATGAAAAATACAGCCTCTATCGCATACACAAGTTTTTTCCTTGATTTGACCTAGTGACCTAGTTTTTAATTCCAGGTGACCCATTTTCGAACTTGGCCTAGATTTAATCAAGGTAATCGTTCTGACAAAATTTCATGAAGATCAATTGAAAAATACAGCCTCTATCGCATACACAAGTTTTTTCCTTGATTTGACCTAGTGACCTAGTTTTTGTTCCCAGATGACCCATTTTCGAACTTGGCCTAGATTTCATCAAGGTAATCATTCTGACCAAATTCATGAAGATCAGTTAAAAAATACAGCCTCTATCGCATACACAAGCTAAATGTTGACGGACAGACGACAGACAGACGACAGACAGACGCCGGACATCGAGTGATCAGAAAAACTCACACATCGCCTTGAAACGGTCAGTGTTTAGACACCTCTTGGGAGTTTAAACCCTCTTAACTCCAAACATGCCCGAAGCCTCAATATAATGTAAATGAAAGTTATCTCCAAACATACGAAATGGTAACAAACGGTACAATATGTAAAACAGAAAAAATACACTTGTAAATAATCATAAAATTCCAAATAGACCACACAAATATCAATATGTACTAAATGTCTTTGCGAAAGGTGGAGCAGTAAGTCTGTCTTAAGGGTCGTCTACACTATACAAGAAAACTTGCACAAGATATAAATCACAGCAACTTGTATAGTGTAGACAGTACATTGTGTCCCCCATTAGTGTCTTTTTGAGTGGCAGTTTCCAGATAATTTTCGGCTACAAGATCTTGTAGCGTTTAGAACTCATCCTACTTTTCTTGGATGGTAGTGCTGTCAAATGCTCTGATAAAGGATTTTTGATGAGGAACACCTGCCCAGTATGGTATTTTGTTTACATTTTTTCATTAAATGTGTATTGAGATCTAATAAAACCATCATTGAATATTTGGCTTTGATAATTTAACAATAAACATGGCAGTGTGGACAGCAGAAAAAAATGATGTTTTAATTGAATGACATGCTCAAAAGCCAAGTTTATATAATTCAATGATAAAATTATATATAGTACTCCAATGGAAGAGTAACCTCAGCAAGTTCGGTGTTCTCAAAAAGTATTTTTTACATTAACAATGATGTTTCTCACAAGGTTACATATTAACAAAATATGACTGTTTTATCATATTTCCTGAAATAATATCTTTTAAGTAGCTTTGTTGGATATGTATCACTTCAACTAGAGTTTTTCTCAATCAATGTTTTCACCAATGATTCATTTTTAAATGTACAAATATTTTATCTTTATAAACACTTTGCACCGGTATCATTTCGGCCATCTTTTTTATTTACCTGTCATGATTTCCCTCCATTTAAAATTAATGTGTCTTCCAAGTTCAAGAAATATTGCAAAGTACTAATTGCTTTTACAAGATATAAATTATCTAGTGATTTATGGGCCCTACAAGATTTTCTTAAATAGTGTAGACGAGCCTTTATGTTCAAACAAAGCCATAGTTCATCTGGGTGTATTGTAATTTAAGACGCTACATTAATGACAAACGAGTGATAAAAAGATGCTAGACCTTCCGCACTAATTACCATTGCTAGATTGCGTCAGTTGAACATTATAATATAAGATGGGTAAAGGCTTTTTCATTGCCCCACAAGCAAAAAAAAAGAGTAAATTTTAATTTTTAAGTCAACTGATTTGTCTATTTTATTTATTCATGTTTGTTTGATATTGCTTTTTCCAATATGTTCAACCTAAATCATTATCCATTCAGGTTACCTGCAGGACATCCTATGAGATATTCTCTCGGTCAAACACTTCCTCTGCTAAATTAGAAGACTGAACGGATAATAATTTGCATTCATTTGTAATTCATCCATCACAATAAACGAAATACCAAACGTTTAATATGGTTGCTAAAATTAATTTGTCTAGTAATTATGAACGTATCTTCAGCATTAGTTTATTGCGTCGATGAGGCAGGAGTTGAATATAATGAATAAAAAAACTACTACAAGAACAAAAATATAATCATACGTCAGCAATGTACTTTATAGAATGTTCTTGCATGTCAGACAGGATTTTCCCACCATGCTTTTGCCGGTGTAAGAAACTTTCGTCTTTCAACCCGTGTTGTAAGATGACTTGTGTGCTGTAATTTATTAATGAATGTCTAAATTCATATGCTTCTCTAATAAGATAGCGCTGAAAAGAAAAAAATACTCGTACTATTAATCTATGAATACGATATTCAAGAAAAATAATTTATCACTAGTAGAAGGTACTGATGGAAATATCTGGCTCTGGGGTAACTGTTTTCCGTAACTCGACAGAGTCTCGTTACTACCTGAAGTTTCCCACGAGCCAGATATTTTTATCCGCACCTTCAACCAGTGGTAGATTCTTATATTAGTTGATTAGCGGTAAGCAAAATGATTGTATATTTTTCTTAAGGTGGTATACCAAATATCGCTTTAGTGTTGTCAGAAGCATGAACTGAATGAACGCTTTGATCGAGGCCTCGCATGGACGAAACTTGTTGCAGTCTATATATCGGACTCTTTTCTTCAGTCAAAGTAAGAAAATATAGTTTCATTCATATTATGAAAACAATTTAAAGATTTAAACGGGTTATTGGGATCCTTTACCATACAAAAGAAAGAAGAAGACATTAAAAACCTCCGTTCGTCTTTAAATTATTATATTTTCCTAGTTACAGCATTGTCCGAGTGTGCAAATATGTTTGCAATCGATTAGTATCGTAGGTTACTAATCGAACTTGCTAATGTAGATTTGAGTTAATTAAACCTTGCCGTACAAAGGTTTTTTTTACCTGGAAGGACACATTTATATAAAACTTGGTCATGTTTCAATACAAAAGGAATAACTGAATCTGACATTTCGCTACTGACCACAATCTTGAAATTACAGATCGCAAGGCTCACAGCTTGAATCCTTGGCCATATATTAGTATTTGAAGTAGCTCAATGAACATATGCGTGAAGTCAAGATTATGCCTTTGTCATACTTAAACTTCCTGACAGAAAATACATTTAACTTTAGCATTCTCCAGGCCAATACTCAACTGTCCTGGAAGAAATAAATCAGTAGCAATATTCTGATTAATTGACAATTTTTCGTTAAAGGGATTCATATCCAAAAATGCTATTCAATTTGAGAACTTACCTCGAATAAGACATATTTTCTTTACTTTTTTTAAAATGACTTTCTACTTTAGGACATTCATGTAGAGATGGTACCTGAAAATTTAAATTGCATCTGATATTACTTTCTGTTGAAAACTTTATACCGGAGTACCTCAATTGAATAATGGTTTAGCTTTCATACTTCATTTTTCATGCTGAATGGCAATATTTAATCCGAAAAATTTGGTCCAACTCTGAAAAGTGAAGCCAGTGACAGATAACTCTTCTATGACTATTTAGTTATCTGAACAAAGTATGCATAGATTCGGATGTGTTTCCCAAAAATATAGTGTATTTCAAGATCTACGAATAATCATTCAAACAAAAAAGTTGAGCATTATCTTTCATTTTCAAACGAACTAATTCAAAGACAATCCATTTATTTACTACTGCTGATAATTTACAGGTATGGTATGATCATAGGAAAGAAAATATTACTCGTGAGAAAAAAATATAAATAGACTATATAAATTTTACGACATCGAATCCCTCAACATTTTACAAAATTCGTTTGCCAAGAATAATCAAGGCCTCAAAATGTATGAGTTATAAACAGAGTGATATATAAATGTATATTCTATCTGATGGTCACACCAAAACCATACCAAAAACTGTGCCGAAAGAAGTTATTTCACTTTTTATGACACGCGAATTGTGTTTACAAATGTACATAATTTGCATATTGACCGAGGCGTGCGGAATCGCATTTACCTTCCGGAATCTGCCGTTACAGAAACTTCTGTTAATATTATGCAGACGTTCTTTAGTATAAAAAAAATGGTTGTCTAAGTTAAAAAGAAATTACAATATCCTTTCTTTAGCTAATCCACCAAAACAACGAAACCAATGTCGCTGTCAAAAGTTCCCATATTTACTGCACGGTGCTATGTTAAAATATTGCTAGTGCTAGATAAGCGATATGCACTTCAGTTTTGCACTTGATTTGTTTTTGTTGTCGTTGAATACGTAGCCTTAGATGTTATAAATTATCTTGACATTGTATATTTCTCCCCGAGGTATTGCAAGATGACAGACGTATCATCTGAGATAAATGACACGACTGTCTATAAAATCTGAAAAGTAGATCCCTCGGAAGCACCGAGAACAAGGCAAACAGTGAAAACTGCAGACTCGGTTTGATTGAGTGTATACATGAGCAGTAATGGAAAATGCAACACTGCCCACCCCCTAGCACCGGCTTCAGCAGTATTCAATCTTCAAATCTAAATGAGTTGAAATCAATGATCCCGAAGGACCAGAAAATATAACAATACAATGCGCAACTGGGCTGGCTTTCTCTCAAGTATACGTATTGCGAACCACATACTTAACATGTTTTGAGTTGAATTATGTCCTCTCAATCTTGTCGCGTCATAGGGTTCTATAGAATTAGTTGCCATTTTTGAAGCTGCCTAAGGGTAGCATTCAAGAATATTCAGTATACATTAAGAAATATGATAGTAATTAAAATTCAATCAGGACCAAAAAAAATCAAAAACTGAAATTCTCCGAGTACCCATTAAATTAATATTCACTTTAAACAAAAATATGTTGCACATTCTTACATTATTTCACTTAATATAAATATATATGACCTTGATATCTACATTATATTGAACTAAAACACGTTTTTCCCTGCCGAATCCTAATTTTTAAATCATTCCTCAAACCCAAACTTTCTACGTACAATGAATATACCATCGGAATGTATCCTATAAATTGTATGCCCCTGGCTACTAGATTTTCACAACGATTTGATGACCCACGCTCTCTGCAATAATAATAACAAATATTTACAGTCATTTAACATCTTACTTCACGATTAACACCAATCATTTGCCTTTCTAGGCCAGGAACTAATTGTCTTTGATTTGTAAAGAAAGCAGATAATGATCTTCATTTCTCTCTGATGTGTGAACTTTCTAAAGCAGCTTGTGTTCTGTCCATAACACTGTAGATTAAGAATTTATTCGCGATTTAATATTCAGCTATAAAATTTCACCTTCGTCGTAATTCTTACATCGAATCCAATGATAAATTTCAATTATCTTTTCTTTTTTAAGTAATTCTGGTTTTTACGTCAGGAAATATCAAGAATGGAAGTCCTTCATGTGATTTTTTCTATCTGAAGCGTATACATGTTCGCTCACGTGACAACTGCTTTTTATCTGAATCTTCCGTAAGTTCGTCATGGCCGATAGCCTTCTGCTTGGAAAATAGAATAAAAAAAACAGAAGCTCAAAGTTTTGTTATAACGAAACTAAATCTCGTAATTATGGGACATACAAGGTAAGCAGCTCACTTTTTTCGAATGAGGTAGTTTGGAGATTGTCGCCAAATCCTATTTTCTGTTTTGTAAACACAAGATGTGAAATTTTGTTATGTTTTATATTAGAGATCCTCATACAAAGAACAGTTCCAGTTGTTGTCGATAAATTTCATCTAACTCCTCCCTCCATTGTTATTCTATTCATTACTAAGGTCAAGTGCTCAAAAGCGGTATCACAAACAAAACGCACGTGATCTATTGTGTAAACTGGGTAAATCGTAATTGACAGTCCCGATTGGACAGCCTGTTTTATGTAAACATTAATGACAGTTTTGGATCAGTCCATTTTCAGCAATAAATTTAAAGTGAAATATACAGGAAATAAGTTTGTAAAGATTTCGCACAACAGAA
This sequence comes from Mercenaria mercenaria, assembly GCF_021730395.1. Lineage (NCBI taxonomy): Eukaryota > Metazoa > Mollusca > Bivalvia > Venerida > Veneridae > Mercenaria > Mercenaria mercenaria. Next base: position 14,925,879 of record NC_069368.1, read on the forward strand.
TTTTGCAATTTTCTTGAGGGTTTCCTTTTTAAAGTTCAAAGAGCTATTAATAAATAACAATTAAGAATGTCTTGAAAATTCAAAAATTTTCTTTTACACATAATGATCCTTTTGTATTTTGTTCGGTTCTTGAAGGAGAAAGAAGAAAATTCCATAAACTAGATGTATGGTTTAGATTCTTGAATGATATTTTCATGCTCTGGAGTCATTCTTTTGATGAGCTTAAGAAATTTATTGAGTTGTTGAATACAGTTCATCCCATGAGTAAGTTCACATGTAACATATCTGAATCTGCAGTTCCATTTTTAGATGTAGATATTGGTAAAGATGATGAACATAACATCAGCACCAATGTACATGTCAAGTCTACCAATATTCACCAGTATGTTGATTATAGTTCGTGTCATCCTAAAGCATGTAAGGATGGTAAACCTTACAGTCAAGCCAAACGGTATCGCCGATATGTACATTGTAATTTGATAGATTTAGAGGACGAGTTTCACTTTTTATTTAAATGCCCGTCTTAGCAAAACTTAAGGAAGAAATATATTAAAAGATATTTTTACCAAAGGCCTAGTATGTTTAAAATGATACAATTGTTTACAAACACTAAACATGCTGTTATAAAAAACTTAGCAAAATATGTTAAAGCTGCTATGTCTGTAAGACTTTCACTGTTAAATAATTGATACTGTTGTTTATCCTCTATTCTTTGTACCTTTAAGTTTGTTTTACTGTATAAAAATGTTTTGTGTTTGTTTTTGCAACAACCACATCATCACGTGATACAAAATATTTATATTTATAAACTATTTGTATGACGATGTACTATGTACAAGTCTTAAATAAAATTTCTGTTCTGTTCTATGTTCAGATGAGGACCAATTGTTTGCTGATATTGAGCAGCTTTAGCAACACTTCGTTTTTAGAAACTACCCAGAGTCTGTTAAGACAGCATCTGAGAAAGTTCAGTGTACATCACAAGATGATGCCTCTAAGGCCTCTGTAAAACATGATCAAAAAAATTTACCTTTTGTTGTTGAGTACAACACATCTCATCTTAATATTGGCAACATCATTAACAAACACTGGGATTTACTTCAGTTGTCACATAATTCTCTTGTTAAAATGACACATTCGTGTAAACTTACCATGGCTTTTAAACGTCCTACGAATATGAAGGACATTCTAGTAAAAGCTAACTTTCAGATGTTGTCTGATGTTTATTTTACTTTGTCAAAATGTAATCGTTCAAGATGTTCGCATTGTTCTTATATTACTGAAAGTGATAGTTTTAATAGTTCTCAGTGTAAGATAACTTTAAAACTTAAGAATAATGTTCAGATGTTACATATTTAATAACATGTAAGAAGTGCAGTATGCAATACATGTATGTAGGCCAAACAAGCCAACAAGTTTCAAGGCGTATGAGCAAACATCGTTTTGATATTACAAACTTTATGGATCCAGCATTTTCTAGTCATGTAGCAATTCATTTCAATCAAGATGGCCATAGCTTAAATGACTTTAGCTTTATGCCTATTGATGTTATCCATGATGATATGAAGAGGCTTCTGTTTGCCTTGTTCTCGGTTCTTCCGAGGGATCTATTGTTCATATTTTATTCTTAAAAAACTTGATTCATAAACTAGACACCAATTTTTCAAAAGGGATGAATTCAAAAATAATGTATAATTTTTCTTAAGTCTCTTCATTTCACAGTGTATTTCTGTACTGTAACACCATCCTGTGGTTTTCTTAATATCAGTATTATTATTATTATTATTATTATTATTATTATTATTACTGGTATTTTCTTGTTTTGCCTATAAACCAAGTAATAGTAAAGTTTCCCTCCCCAACATAATAATAAAAACAGGAATTCAAAAGCAGAAATAGAACTGTTCATAACCTACTAGTAATACTTTCAGAGGAAAACGAAGTTTAATGGAAAAATAGCATTTTCTGAGAACTAAACGTCTGCGTTTTTGGAACGTGGCATTCCCTGTTGGATCTTTATCCTTGTTTTTTTTTTATTCAAAATGTATATCTTTGACTGTACACACAAGTCTTCATACTGAAGTTAAAAACCTTTACATGAGACTTATCATAACCATGAAATCATTGCTGAAACCTGGCTATGTGCTACTAGTAATAAAAACTGTTTACTACTGCCGCTGATGTGTTTGTGTATTTGTTAAATTTAAACAAACACGTATTTAGTTGAAACAGATCATACGCTAACCTGAAGGTTTTGGGGGAAAATATTCCTCATTATTTCAGTCAAAGGTAGAACTATTGACCTTCCATATACCAGATAGTTTCTTCACATTAAATAATTAAACAACCAACCGATGCAAGAGCTCAAAATAAGCGATATTTACTGAACGGCCACAGATGTCGAACGGCCTGTTAAAAATAGATAAAACTATCTGAAACAAACTGACAAAATGTTTCGTGTTTCTCTTTAAAAAATTAGGAACCATTTTTCCAAATGAAAAGATAATTATATGATTTGGAAATATTGTTTCTTAGAATATTGATTTGAGTGGGGTCTTTAAATGATGAATGAACTGTCGTTAAGTAATATTTATAGTCATTGCAATGTTATAAACATCGGGCCATTAATCATAAAATGAGGTATAGGAAATGTTCAGTGTTTTTAATTCAAAATTAAATTACCAGACCCAAAGTCATACGATATGTACAGCTGCATGATTGAGGTGACATGTCTACGCGAATGAAAATTATGCATGTAAGTCTGTTGCATTGTTTACAATATTTCCTAGCGGCTTGGTAAGATGATTTTCACAGGATTATTGACAAGTATTTGGTGTTGCAACTAGATTGAGTATCAGATTCTGACACTTGCAATGGAATTTCCCAGTCGGCTGTCAGTATTTTGATATGAGCAAATATTAGGTATAAGGAAGTATAAGAGTTGGACTTAATTTGAATTGATTTACACTTTCCGTTACTTGTTGTGAAAGCTGCGATAACGCGCGACTCTTATAAGAACAGATTAAAGCATTATACAAAACTATATTTGAGCCGCGCCGTGGGAAAACCAACATAGTGGGTATGCGACCAGCATGGATCCAGACCAGCCTGCGCATCCGCGCAGTCTGGTCAGGATCCATGCTGTTCGCTAACAGTTTCTTCAATTCCAATAGGCTTTAAAAGCGAACAGCATGGAGCCTGACCAGACTGCGCGGATGCGCAGGCTGGTCTGGGTCCATGCTGGTCGCAAAGCCACTATGTTGGTTTTCCCATGGCACGGCTCATTTCAATTGATTTGCGCTAAATATTGTTTATACTGACGAACGTTTATCAATATTGTTATATTAACTCTTAGCCTGCTGGTGGCAAATGATTATGCCTTTGCGACCAGTGGAGACCAAGATCAGCCTGCACATCCGTGCAGTCTGATCATGGTCTGCACTGTTCGCTATTCAGTCAGTAAATTTTCAGTGTAAACCCCTTTGAATAATAAATGGTACTGTCCAAATTGAAAGATGGACCAGTCCATTATAGAAATATAGCAGGGTAAGGGTAAACAAATAGCTGTGAAAATGAACAAATGTCATAAAAATTATGTAGGTGTAATACTATAAGTCTGAAGTTCAACATTTGTTTGCTTAGCATTATGAATGGTAGTACGAGGCCTTTCCTGTCTGAAACATTGTAGGACATTTCAAACGTATACATTCCTTCTTCTGAAGTGTCACGAGAAGACATCATATTTCAAAGATAAATGAATTCGACCGAACGTCTGTCTTCGGTATTAGTTTTGTTACAGAAACCAGTGTTCGTACATTTATAGATGTACACATTTATTAACCTTTAGCATGCTAGATAAATTGTCGTCTGCTGGAAACATCCTTTGCTTAAATTGTAAAGTTCATTCAATTTGCTCCAAAATTGGAAGAAATATTGTCAGAATAGCAAACAGCTTGGAACCTGATCAGACGCCGATTTAATCGGCGTCTGATCTGGTTCCAAGCTGTTTGCAAAGGCTGTTAAATTCGCCTGCAGCAGGCTAAGGGTTAATAAGTTAACTCTCCTAATTCCTGATTTGCTGAAAATTGCATACTTGTGCTTCACCATTTCTGTTTTTTTTTTATCTTTTTACAGATTTTCTTGTTTACTCTGAATAGAATTATGGTAATTTTGCACGCATACGCTTTCGCTTTTACGTGTATTTCATTATTTAGTTACCGTGTCCAAAATGATGTAAAAACGTATATTAGGAATGTTCTACCTGTTGTCAAAACTAACGTTAAGACAGACAGTAGCACTGACTACTTAATACGTATAACAGCTACCATGCATTACCTTACGTTTTCAAGGTGGTAAACTACGTCACTTCCGGTTAATCAAACATAATTGGTGAAACGTGTGGTCTTAAGAGCAAGGTGTTACAGGTATCTGTTTCTTTATGGAATTTACAGGTTAGGTTTTACCAACAAAATTGTTTATGTTTAATTGAGGTTGTTTGCTCGGCTACATCCAGAGATACCAAAGACTGAAGGTGTCAAAATTCAGCGATTTAATTCATGAACAACTTCGAAATCCGCCTGCATTGCTAAGATATTAGACTGTCAGACTGTAGATAACTTGAAACACTAATGTCCTATTTGCATCAGTATTACACGTTTCTGAACGCTTTATCCACCTGCTTTATTTTAAAACTGTTACTTCTAAGCCAATCGTTTTGCATTGAATGAAACTATTGGTCAGTATATCAAAGCATATTGTAAGGCAAAGGTCGTTTTAGGTATAGTTTCTAAGTTTTACATGTTATTTCTCTGAAAGTACTGTACTTGAAAAACTGTGCAAGAATTTACAACAGTGTCATGAAAAAAGAAATGCAAACAGCATTGTAGAAACATGTGGACGGGAAGGCAATGTTTTAATGAAATGTTACAAATCACAGAACATACCTTTGCTGTGCGCTTGCAAGAAATCCATTATCATAGCATTTATTTTGACTAAACTGCACGTCAATCATTACACAAATAGTAATGGCTTTGAACACAGATTTTCTCGAAAGGCACTATCGAACCAACTTGGACATTTATTGTCACTTGATACATAGAGCGAATATAGTGAATGTTCTGCAAAAAAGGCCATGTTAAGTCACCTACAGAATGGTACTTGTAACAAAGTAAAACATACAATGACGTAGTTCAGATTTATTTTTAATATAGTTGGCACTTTCCTTTACGTCACATGTCAGTTTAGTTGCATTATTTAATAGCTGCTCTTCCAGTTGAAGTCTCAAACATAATTACCGTCAGAAATCGGCAATAATATGTGTTTAATGCTTAACATGGGGGAAAATGCAACACTCCCTATAAAATGAATTATAAAACATCTAAACACAAAGCTCTGTTTTAATGCCTGCCGGATATTACAGATTATAGATTTTCGCGATATTGCAATAGCACAGCAAGATCTGAAATGCCATGTTGGAAGTTTTATGACAAGCTAATGTTTCAGTAGAGTAAGCAGCTCAATTAAAGATTTTAGGTAAATCTTATAATCCTGTAAATCCTATTCGGCGTCAGGGAATGTTATTCTCGATTTAGTGTTGTTTGTGGAGATGTTGATGTCTATTCAATATATCTGTATAAAAGAGTTCGGCCTAAAACTCCACACTTTTATTATTGCCATCAAAAAACACTTACTAAGTCAAGTGTTATTTTTAACATTTTTATTATCAAAATAATACAGTATTATGTGAATATTCCAGGTTGATTCTATTGTTTTAAGCTTTCTGGTCAGTCAGGGTGCATTTTGTCTATACTTATACTAGTCAGCTATGACATACTTTTAACTGTCATGCAAACATTATTTTCTTCTTGTCCAGTTCAGTGTCAGTATCATTTTTAAAGAGTTTAAAGAGTGTCTATTTATGATAATTTTGTAATTTCATGTCTCTCCATGTCATGCCGTCAGTAACAAGGACCACAATGGATTTAAGGCTTTTAATCCCTTTTTGTGTTATCATTGTTACTGAGATGCATGGCATGGTTCATTACTCATGTCTGTGTATTTTCTTTTAAAATAATGCAACATGATTTGTTATAACCATAAATGCTCTTCGTACTAAGCTGGTCCTAAGAGGCCTGATTATTGTTGCAAATTTCACCGAGTCTGCTGTTATTTTACTGACTCCAAATGACCTTTTAATAGCTCTTTTTTATATATAGATATGTACTTAGAACCAACTATTTTGATAAACTCTCAACAGAATTCTTTAATCATGTAGCCTTGACTTAGATATTTGACCTAAAGCAGGGCCGACTAAACAAACTTTCACCTGGCTGACAATTCTACAAATGTTATCGTTTGTTCCCGGTCAGTTTTTGGTAGGGTGTCTGTCCTGGGTCAATATCAAGTAGGGTAGTTTATATAGTAACAATATGATACATACCAGTGACATACAACATCATTACAGAACTTATCTCAAACATAAACAGTTGTTACCATAACGCTATTACATTTGACGAAACTTTGCCACAATAAGAAGTTTACATATACACAAATGTGATATCACAACGCGCTTTTGTTTAGTAAATACGTAATAATCATTAAAAGTTTTATTAAAAAAATAATGTAACTTGTTATGTCAAAAACTTTTAACGGTTTTATGTTTTTGCATTTTAATATCTTTAGTGCAACGCCCATAATCTATTGCTCATTACAATCGCAATTAGGGAATTTCTTGTTATTTTTAACAGCTATATATATTTGATACCAACTGTTTTGTTTAAAACCCCTGTTATTGACATCGTTAAAATATTATGTGAGTGAGGATAAAATGTCGAGTGCATTACTTAAACATTGAAATAACTCAATATGCGTTCTGTGCTATTTTCCCCAAGTTATGTGCGCAACAATGAGTACATGTATAAATCTTTAAACAGATATATGTCAGCTAAGGGAACAAAACAATGTATCACAAACAAATTGTAACCCTTATCATGCTGCACACGACTGATTCTGCCTTTGCGACCAGTGTAGATCATAATCAGCCTGCACATCCGTGCAGTCTGATCAAGATCTGCACTGTTCACCATCCAGTCAGTATCGTTTTGGTAAACACCCCTTTAAACAGTTAGTGGTACTGTCCAAATTGAAAGATGGACAAATTCATTATAGACATTTAGAAGGGTAAGGGTTAATTGCTAACATTTGCTTTGCTGCCTTCTTCATTATACTGATGATAATTATATAATGCATTAATGTTCTGGAGCTTACTAAGGAAGCTCATGAAAACTAAGATTTTATTGTTATAATTTAGAATTCTTTCTGTAAGTAGTATTATAGCAGTATATTGTGATAGTTGTAAATATGAAAACCTTGTGTTTCGGTTATTAATTAGAAAACAACTATCCGTTAATGTCAACGTTGTGTAAACATGTAAACATATTTTGTTGTAAAGCGTAAAAGCCCTAGGAGTCCCGATATAGTGGACGTGTTTGAAACAGATGAATTTGTCAAATACGGACCCAGTATATGCTCGTGTTTATACATCCATTCGTAAATGGTCATAGGAAGTGATATTTGCAGCATTATCTATTCTGATAGGTAAAACAGGGACTATGAGTTGCATTTGATTTTGTTCAGTATTTGCTAGAAATGGTTTTAAATGTAAACATGCATTGAAACACTCTTAACAACTATTCAAAATTTGCCGTAATTACGTTTAGTGGAACAGCCCAATCCACACTTCAGTGTACAAAACAATTCTTATATAACAAATTTATAAAGAACTTAATTGAAAGAAATCAGATGATGCTGACTTTACTGACAATGCTAAACATATCCTGTTTGTAAGAGGGTATATAACCGAATAGCTGATGTCGATTTTGAAACACTTTCCGCTCACTCTATTCTTTCATGAGTAGAATTTATCCAGCTGTATTGCGAAACGGTGGTTCTACCGGGCTCCCGCATGTGCCTGAGATAATATCTAGACTTCCTCCAAAGCGGGAAAGTTGTCATATTACCAAACTTGACTCTGTGTAACTTACAAACAAACGAATCAAATTGAAACAATCTTCCGGTATGTATACAAACATTTCACGTGATGAGTGAATAAGGAAGGTTTCATTTTTCATACCTATAGGGTATCAACTAAATACTGTTTTTACATGAATATGAGAGCATCCGCATTACTTTTCATCAAGAATCAAGGAGATTATCCGAAACTTACTTCCAAAAATAGATTTTTATGTCAGTTTAGCCGGTTTAATATTTATAATATTTGGTTTATTTAGCTGATCTAGTTACCTGGAAGGAAAACAATAAGTGTCCTTGTAACATGGTTTGATTAACACGTATGCTAGGCTATTTTGAAATAAAGTCAGGTGCGTGTGTGTAGTGCCTCAACTGACAATACCAGTCTACTATAATTATGCAAAAAACTTTTCGAAAACGAACAACGTGTCGTCACAAAATCCTGCCTGATATATCGAAATTTCAATTCTTTAGTATCAAAAATATAATCTCAACCCGCTCACTCAGTAAATGGCATTTTCTTGTCCTTGTGATCATTGAAACCATTCATGCTGTTGTTAGGTGTGTTGCGCAATTAATTGCCTTTGAGGATCAGATCGTTATTAATCCGAATCTGCTATTATTATGTTTGCTTGCTTTCAGGCTAATAAATGTCGTTAATTTGATGGAGTGTTCGCAAATTAACGCACTGACATCCCGATTTTCGCTTAAAATGGTCTCTCTTTTTAAAATAAAGTTTGATCATATTATGAAATTAGAACTTGAGTTTTTGTTTCTAACTATCCTAAAACTGCTAAATCAAGAAAGAAAACATGCCCGAGTCGGGGATCGAACCCAGGACAGCTAGGCAACAAAAATTTTCCCTGCGTTTTAGACCATTACACCACGGAGGGATTAATTTGTTGTTAACGATTAAATATAAAGCTTCATAGTTAAGACAGTTTGCCTCCGGTACCCCGTTACAAATGCTTTTCAATTTTGATTCGAAAAATAGTAAAACCAACTAAGTCTCATGGTTTCTATAATATGAGCCGTGCCATGAGAAAACCAACATAGTGGCTTTGCGACCAGCATGGATCCAGACCAGCCTGCGCATCCGCGCAGTCTGGTCAGAATCCATGCTGTTCACTTTCAAAACCTATAGCAATTAGAGAAACCGTAAGCGAACAGCATGGATCCTGACCAGACTGCGCGGATGCGCAGGCTGGTCTGGATCCATACTGGTCGCAAAGCCAATATGTTGGTTTTCCCATGGCGCGGCTCATATATAATCTGTCAGTATCTACGTTTAAAAGCCTTCTTAAAAATAAAGCAATACTTTCCTGAAAAGTAACATATTTCTTCTCTTTTTTGTCATACGATCTAGTGGTCAATGCCTTCAACCACTCATATCTCTTTTGTACAATTTTTTTTCAATTTAATCTCCGTTTTTCCTTCAAATAAGTATTAAAATACTGAAACCGGAAGTAAATAAAAACAGTTTGTCCTATTTAGCATAAGTATTTATTGGGGATTTAATTGTACATATGCATTTCATACATCAAACGGTTTTCGTGTTTATAAATATTAAACTATCACTTGTTGCGGAAAGTGTTAAGGAAGTCAGATATTCTATTTTGTTTGTCATAATATAAATGTTGATAATACCCCTTTTTTAAGAAGGGTCTTTATATTTTAAACACCTTTTTAGGTTCCTGGTTGGCTGGGTGACGTATAAAGCTTCAAGTTTATTGTTATTTTTAGTTTTTGGGAATGTCCACGAACAGGTTAGTATAAAATGAAGTTATGAAGTTTAACAATTTGATAACCATAGCAGCTGCAATTTGTGAGGAAAACAAAAACAGTTCATTAAAAGGACATTGAAACGTGCGTGAAAAATCAACACTATTTGATAATCAAAATTTATCATTACCTGTGAATATGGAATGTAAAGCAGCCGTCGTAATTTTCGTGCTTTTTCATTGCGCGAATAGCGTCCAAATCCAAACGCAGTCGACATCAACTATTTCTGAAAGTGTGCCAATACATAAACGGTCAGCGGCCATTGTTCAGTTCTTCATGAATAGCGATTCGCGAAATCAGCTTTTAAAAGGAACATCTCAACCGCAGGAAGTGGAGCCTGTAAATGAACAGGACCTTCTCTGTCCACGAGAAGTGTCAACGGAAATAGATGATCCTGTTCGTAAACTGTCTCTCTGCCCCTGGTACTACAGTGTGTCACGTGATTTAAAGAGATTCCCAGCTGTCGTCATGAATGCTGAGCCACTATGTGAATACGCAATTGGTTCAAATGTTTATGAGTGCGTTCCTATTACACAGAGTATGCTAGTATTCAAACAAGAAAACAACCTTGATGAGGAAGGCAATTACGTTTGGGTTGAAGATACAATAACGATTGTTACTGGATATACAGCAGCAGCAAGACGTATCGGCGACAACTCGCAAATTACTACAGCAGCACCAAATAATCAATCTACACCGGAATGGGCAAAGCGGTAGAATGGCAGTCAAGTGAGGTTTTAGTAAACATATGTTTTAACATATGGGCGATATGCTAGACATATATTATTGCGTTTTCTAATTTTTCCGATTTTCATGGAAATGCAGTATTTAATATTTTGTACCTGGTTCAAAGAAGGAACAAATTTCGCAAACAGCTTCTGAACTTATGTATAGATGCAGTACTTACAGTACTGATGTTGTTTAGTTTTTGTGAATTAAATATTATACGAGTCGGTAGCAAGACACAGTGTTAAACAACAATATTTTTATTTAAGAAACGGTTTTCTACACCGATTCTTAAAGCTTCACTTAATTAGGTTGTTAGCTTCGACAAGACAGACTTTCATTGTTTTTAGTTTATAATTGTGCAATAATCTCATCCTGTTTTTTGTAGTTTTCATGTAACATTACCCTCACTGCATGGTTCAATATATATATATTTTAATGCCTGACTTGCCAATCCATTGTTCACATATTCCAATATAAGATTGTTTTAAATGTAGAGCCCAAAGAAATTGTTCAATGTAGAGTGTACAGTATTATGTTCTGTAAATCTGTGTTGTAAAATTGAGACAAACATTGTTTTGAAACATTGTGAATTTGATCGTAGACTGGACTTCTCCAGTCATTTCTGATACCTCTGGCTGTGTTTGCTGTGCTCAAAACAATATTAGATTAACATGAAGAAGATGACATTTATTTATTCATTTTATATATTTGAGTTTCTTTAGGTACACAATAACTATATGGCATGTGGTGTATTTTCTTTTTATCTTAATTTATCATTTTATGTATTTATTAAGTTAAGTTTGAAATTAAAATCTGATATAAAATTATCTTTTCCTATCACTGATGCCTGCTGTTAAGACCAGAACAACTTTCACATACACGTATGTTGCACGAGAAATTTGCCTTAAAGTCTTAAAGTGTCTTTTTAAATTAACTTTTAGCTTGCTGGCGGCAGATGACTGCCTTTGCGGTCAGTGCAGACCAAGATCAGCCTGCACGTCCGTCAATAACTTTTCAGTGAACACCCCTTTGAATAATAAGTGGAATTGCCCAAAATGAATGACGAAATAGTCCATTTTAGAAACTTAGCAGGTTAAAGGTTAAAAGAAGAACCGTCATGAGATTGTGCTTCACCTAGATAAACGTTACTGTGGTAGATACGTCATGAATGTTAACTAAAAACTATTTATATCACTATTTTTACGCTTAAGTGACAAGAAAAAAAGCTGTATCAGTTATCTGAAAGACGATTTTCATTTGTACAGATAAAGACAACGAATGGTGAATTTTAAAGTATTGAACTACATCGTTAACTGACCGTAAATATGTAGCCATTCGGAGATTTTGAACAGAAAAAAGTATTCCCAAATTAATCTCGGTATGCATTTCCAGGTATAGAGAGGAGAAAATATTCGAAATGTTAAAGCTTGAATATTTTCTATCTATTCTGTCCCGGTGAATATATAAAAGACGTATTTACAGATTAAAGAGGTTTGTTTTTGAAAGAAATACTTAAATGACTGAGGAGTGGTCTAAAATCTTTTATCTTTTAGCAAGACGTTGACTTTTAAAAGTATTGAACGTCAGTTATGATAATTTATTTTATGCAAACTGGTGAAATACTGAAAAATATCAGTGAGATATTTTTCTATATCACTCACAGTGCCGAACTTCTTTTTTCACATAAAATTATCTCCCTTGAAATATATTCTTTAATTAACTCCCTTTGTTGCATTTGTAATTACTGGTATTCTATTATTATCCAAACATTTAAGCCATACAGGAGTCATGTACAGCTAGACAATCTGATACTGACAGTATAGGACAAGCTGGCTGTAATAAAATTTGCAAAAGAAATATCAGTAATTATGCTAGATAGAAATGTTACCTTGGTGGCTTGGCCTTGCCGTTCATGTAGCCCCTTTCCTCCACTTTTCATCGGTTCCTCACTGTCGTATGGTAGAATTTACTGGCGACAGCACATTTAGTTGGTTGTTGTCTTAGTTTATTATCACAAGACATCAACTCAACCTTACGTAATATGCCAGCATTTTCGTCGAAATTCTTCCCCATCCAGCCAGAGTCCCAGACGCAGTCAGTTGTGTTCCAGATTCCATCCCTATTCGTTATACTATACAGCTCCTAGACCAATATTTCCATTGAATCCATGGTGATATTTAATTCTGCAGTTTGATTTTCCAAGGACTTTTGGATATTCCCCAGTTGTTTACGTTTTTCCTGTTGTTTTTTAATCTGACCTTCAGCGTTTGTAAACAAAACAAGCTTCCGGTTATTCAACGAACTGACGACATTGACCCGAAAAGTTTTAAATATGCTACTTAACTACTGTCTGTTAACCTTCCTGGTTGGCCGCGGATTGTGCATTTTTTACAAAATATTTCAAATGTAGTTTTTGTTTTCAAAAACAAAATGGCGTCGTGTTGATTTCACGGACATAATCACCAATATTCGATATTAATGTGCCTGAGTGTCCATGGAAATTTAGCGGATGCGTCATATGTAACACGGTAGCCTAAATAAATCCTAATATCATCATGAAGTATTGGTCTTATTTGAACATGTAAGCATGTAAAAAACAGAAAAATCGTTGAGCTTCACAAATTAGCATACTTAAAATAAAAAGAAAATTTGTTTGTTTGCAGTGTGATATCGAAATATATCTTCACCGATAAGGGAGACAATTTTGGTACTTTCACGAAGGCGAGAGCGCCCTTCGTGAAAGTACCAAAATTGTCTCCCTTATCGGTGAAGATATATTTCGATATCACACTGCAAACAAACAAATATCCTCTATATTATCTTGGCAAGCCTTGGACTTTGCTCGCGGGTTACAGTGGAAAATGAAGCGTTTGTGATACCGGAGACATTGATAGGTCATACTAGAAATATTTATGTAAAACTAGTCTAGGTTATTAAGAGGAATTCTCAACACGCAAAATTTATTTTTAAATCTCGAATGATAAACATTTGAGAATTTAAGTTTGTGGTCTTCTTGAACAACTATTGTTGCTTCGAGTGCGGGAGGTCGTGGGTTCGATCCCCGGCCGCGTCATACCAAAGACGTGAAAAATAGTACCAGTAGCTCCCTTGCTTGGCGCTCAGCAATAAAAGGGAAACTGGCCTCTTCTCTCATACCCTCGTGGCGATGGATTCCATCAGGAATGAGGTGTCGAGAGTGATTAATATAAATTGTATAACTTCTTCACAATCGACCTAAAATAAATTATGTATAAACTAACAACTATGGTTTGTAAACAGAGCAACACTTGACGATATACAAGTGACATATACGAGTTTAAATGCTGATTCATTGTTATTTAGTTTAACGAACGAGGAAGAAACATTTAACCTGAATTATGGTGATGTTTACTAAGCGTAAAAATATCTTAACGTATGTAAATAGAAGGTTTAGTTTTTAACGAGTGATGTTCAATTTACCATAAAAATATCGTATCTTTAAAAAAGGAAAATGGGAAATACGCTATATTGGAGATTATCTAAATGACTAAATGGACTAGGAAGTTGGTATTTCGCCAATTGGAGGGAGCATTTACAGTCTTTTTGTCACATGTAGAATATAATCTAGTCAAATTGCCTTGCAACATCTTTAATCGATAAGGCTTAATTTTAAGGCTCTGCAAAACATACCCAGCCTGTATAAAAGACATGTTTTGTTGATTCTATTAATATTTATACTGTGATTAACATCTTAAGGCAGGACTGCCTTGTGGCATTTAGAAACTGTATCTGGAGGCAATTATATAGATCAGTATCCTTCAAATCATGCTGAAGACACATTTTATTCCCTTCTAATTAAAAGTTTTTCCCCAGTCAACTATAGAAAAGCAGAGATTTTAGTTCCAAGAACACCAGCTAGTCGTGTATTTATAAGATTATGAAGCACTGCTTATGAACAAGACGCGATATGATTGAATACACTGCCATTGACTAATTGTGCGATAATAGATGAGCGTCATGCATGAGTGATCTTTGTTATCTTTTTTCGGCGACGCCGTCTAAATTCGTTTTCGTTACTTATGCCACGTGACTTCAGTTTGCAAATCAAACTACTTGATAACGCATTATAGATAATTTATCAAAATGGAAGATTTATGCAACACTCTGTCTGATTGGACGAGAGTGTCAATTTCTTTCACTCTATTGATTGTGCTACGCTGAGTGAAATGTAGACAAAGCGTTTATCCTAGCCCGCAGCCAACTTTGTTCAGCTGGGACATTTGACCCCATTTAGGGGCTGCTAGAGCTAAAACTAGAAATGCCTTTATACAGCGTCTCATGAACAGCTTGGTGGATCTTTGTCATACTTGGAGCATCATTATAAGGTCCTCTTCCAAATTTATTTATATAGGAACTTGGGCCCTTTTAGGGACCACTATAGCTAAAAGTAGATATGCCTTTCTTCGCATTAACCACTAAAATGTAATGGATTTTTATCAAACTCGATGTGTAACAATATCGTAAGGTCTCCTGCTATTTTGTTACAAATGGGGATAGGGACCAATTTAGCTAAAAATATAAACGCGTTTAATGACCTCTTCTCATGAACCGCTTCATGAATCTTCATCATACTACTGCTGTAATTATTCGTCTAAGGATAAACGAAACAAAATTGCAACCTTAGAAACCTTTGCGAAAAATTAAAAGAGAACCATTTAAATTGTTAAAGTGCGGTGTTTAGCTTTGCAATTTGAAAAATGTTAGATGAAAGATGAATGTTAGATGAAAAATTCATAAACTTCTTTCCTTGTTACAATTCGCCGACCATCATTTTTAAAGATATTTCTTGTTCAACTTAAAGATGTCAAGTTTAACCTATTAACTGCACACAAATTAGGAACTACATTATTGTGAAAAAAATTGCATTTAAAGTAAACATTTTACAGAAAACAAACTTAAAGAAAAGATTTAACGAATAAATAGTGGTTTTGCAGTAACCATCTGGATAGAAAATGCAATGCGATGTTTTCATACAGATTGATTTCCTCCATTTTAATTTTATTCAATAATCAGACAGAAAAGGCATTGAAACGCTAACTTTGTATTTTAATGATGAAGCTAAAATTACAATACAAATTACATGATCTCAAAGAGTATAAACTATTTAACATAAAGCAAGGAGAAAATATCGTTCTACATACTTAAATTTCATTCTCAGAAGAGACGAAGTCGAAAGAGTATTGAATGTTTGCTAAAATGTCAATATTATATGAATGTGTATCAGATTCGTTTGATGAGTGACATACAGATTATAAGATCAGGTCAAACTTCAATCAAACATAGATGGAACGAAAGTTTACTGGATCTTGAAATGAATTGTAACAGTTTCTTAAATATATGGGTTAAATGACATATAGACTGTAAGACAATTATAGACTGATGAAGAACTGCATAAGACTTGTTTTTTGTTCTAACTCTATTCTCTATTCATGGTTAATATTTGTAAAAGTATGTATGTAAATATAAACAAGTATATTGCTGGGAATAAGCTACGACAAGGATATATGAAAGTAAAGAATATTTGGTCTAATTTACGGTTGATTAATTACATAGTTTAATGATTGAAACAATGAAATGCCAGCAGATACGGTCTGTTATGGATGCCGCAGTTCTTTTAATTTTCATGCATGCTACACGGATTATAATATACACAAATTGTCTGTGCAATCTCCTGTTTCCTGAACTAACAGGAATGTGAAATCATTTGAAATATTTTAATTTCAGTCTATTAGAAATGTAATGTAGATTATTAATTATGAAATATCGATAAACAATATAATAAACATTGACGTAATGAACATTAGAAAATGGTTTTCAAAACTCTCCGTTAGCTGGGGAAAATTCAGTTATCGCCATTTCGGCAATGAATGCATTCCAACGGTCTGCGCTTTTAAAACCTCTTCAAATTGTAATAAAGCACCAAACCGTTTTAATGCTAGCGCAAAACAAATGGGATACTTGTTCCCATTTGTACATGGCTTTGATATGTTGCAGTCAGGCAGCGACCCCATGAACACCCGAAATATCCGTTTCGAAAGTATCTTAATATCATAAAAAATATTCTACTATCTAAAATTAATTAACAGTGAATAGCCGTATCATTAAATTAGTTTAAGAAAAAAAGAAAATAAGATAAAACATACGCAGGAATACGAAGTAGTTACATTTTATGACAAACTGTTTAAAATGTCATAAATTAAAATGATATGACTTCTTGTGGTTTTAAACTGGTGTTTTTTGAACTGAAAACTGATAGTCATAAAACATTCTTTCAAAGACAATTTTTGAAAATTTTTACAGGTAGTTTAAAGTCGGAAATTGACTTATCAAGTTGTTCATAGATATCAGTTTTGGCCTTAAGTTTGAATCAAAGTAAAACAATCTAAAGACAATATCATAATTATTACAATGTTTGTATGTATTTACAGTGAAAACAGACATTTGATTTAATGTCAGAAATGACCTGCTACACTGTACGGAACATGGAGATGCCCGGAAATGCGAACTTGTTGAAGGATGTCTTAAAATTCTATCTCGTCTCGAGAAACAAGTTTAAAGACAGGAGTGACAAACTGCCTCCAATGTACTGAAGACAAGGATGTCACCGAAAGACAAGAAAGTGAATTTCAAACTAATCTGGGCGGCTGTTATACATAACCCCCACTGCAGAAACTGATCTTTACCATGATAAAATGTTAGATCGGACATATTACATAATGCTATTTTAAAGGGTTTGAAATCACTGAATATAGAAAGCACAACACCGAATTCGGATATAGGTCATTATAAAGCATAGTCTTAAATAAATGGTAGTCTTAATACTTTATATTTTTGTACTTGAAATACCAATCAACAAGGTAAATCTTAACAAAGTACAGACAATGCTTAATTTTGCTGAAAATCTGGACATTTGGTATCATGTGTGTAATTGTATTTGAACACTGTGTATAGAATTCTGTTTTGGGAAATACAAATTTCTAACGCAAGATGCGGTATACAAATTTATAAATGGTGCTCAAGTACAAATATTATATTTTTTATAAATTATCATTTTTCCTACACAACAGTTACAGCGACGACGTGATTTAATCATTGTCTGTCCCCATTCGTTTGGAAAACAATAGGGAATACTCCATATTTCTCTCTATCCTCAGAAGGTCCATATATTTTAAGTCGGTCTGCAAGTACAGCGTAACTGTTGATGCAACATTGATAATATTTCATTATTTCAGTAACGTTTCTTTGAATGTATCGCAAAATTAAACCGACAAACTCGCAGAAATTAGTCAGAATTCGTGTCTTGGCTGAACATTGATGGATTTGATCATCTTTAAGACGGAGAAAACCCATATGACGAAGTAAATGCGACGGCGAAACCATGTTATTTAACATGATAATGTTCTTAAATTATACGGTACATGTAGGAAGATAATTGCCGTTCCACTATATGACACCAGTTGAATGTACAAGAATGAATCGACTGTATCCTGATATGACAAACAAGAAAGTAAATTGCCGTCGTTTCCACAAATATGTGCGTCGCATTAAGTACAGGAGGTTCTCCTTCTGATCGATATGTATTGGAGACTGGTACAAAAGTCCTCATTTTTATTTCGTCGTCTTGAAAATGTGTATGGCATTCTACAGCCCAGTTAAAATATCGTTATCCCAATAGACATAGTGAGTAACCTTCTGAAAAAACATATATTGGCCAATGTTGAATTGATTTAGACAGAAGTGCAGACGGTGTTCAAAATTTGCTAGGAGTAGAATTAACTGGCTGTGATTTGTTAGAGAGAAATTTAAATCCAGACGTCTGCAAGTATAAGTAATTTGTAACAAGTATTGAAATAAACACAAGAACGTAATAGCGTTAACTTCTTTTCTGACATTAATTACTCTCGTCGCATTATCGCCTGAAATATTTCCGAAATACCACAGGACAACAGATATACTCTTAACAAATGAACAAACGATACTTATCATCTTAACTGTAATTTATTTTCAAAAATTCATATTTTTTCTTCGTTTTGCATTTATTTCTGTTTCCCTTATAATATTTCGATAATAACTGTGCTATATCCTGAAGTAGCATTATGGCAGAAATAGCAAAATATTATTAAAAGCTGAAATATAAAGCTTTTACAACCAACAGTTTTACAGGGGGAGTGGGAAAGGGGGGTATATCATTTAGTTACAGCTATAATTTATTTCAAGGTGAGTGTCTTTTTTCAGAATTATCATTGTCCAAAGTTGCAAATAGAAATACTGAATGGAAACAAATGGGATGAACGTAACCTCAGGACATAAAAGTACAGCATTATATTACCGTAAAAGGTAGGGACAAAAGACAAAATACTTTAGCACAGCCAAGAAAATAGATAAAGATAGCATTGGAAGAAAACTATAGACTCTTTACAATCATTTTCATCGTTTGTTACCAAACATGTTTTGGAGTAAACCTGTGAATTCAGAAGTAATCTAAGAATTACGACTGTTATACATTAGTATAAGCCAGCGATCTGAGACCAATTTTGTCTGCATATTATTGTGAGTTGAAGCTTACGTGTACAGCTACATTCCATATAATTCTCCTGAGATGTTGTGAAATATATTGGAACCCTTTGTCATTTTCAATCTAACGATTATGCATTGGGTAACCAGTCTAAAGATGTTGAGGATGTTAACATAATTATGTAAAGTGTGATATATTGTCTTCTATTGATATAACGGTTGTTTAAGTTTAGATCAAATTATATCCGTTAATATAACGTTAATATTCTTAAACAAATTCAAACCATTATTCGCTGTATAATGATAAAACTGATGCTTATCTTGTTTCTTTAAAATATAGATGGATCGCCATTCACAGTAATTGATGGATCATTTTACTAGTGTCAATATTGACAATGATCAGTTTACAAATCGCGGTTAATTAAATTGCCACGTAGAATAAACGACATCTGACTATTTCAAAAGATTATCTAACTGATTTGCATTGAGAAAGGATGAATATGAATTTAAAGGAGTAAGAACTGGAATTACAGAGTAAGTCAAACATTTTAGGTCGTAACTGTGCTAGATTTTGTAATATTGATTTTTTTATAATAAAAGGTGAAGTTTCAAATGTTATTTAACCAATGATTATGGACGAATATGTTCAAGAATTGAATCCGACTGTAAATCGTGAGAATGTACAGAGTGGAAATGTGGGAAACAAGCTCAGAATATAAAAAAAACCTTCAAACAGAACTTTGAAGTTGAATATTTTCAAATAGGTCCTATATGGTTGCTCTTGTAAAATTAGGAAGCGGGTACAGAGCCGATTGGTATAGAACTACAATAAAATGACGTGCAAGTAAAGTAATGAACCTGTTTTCCTTGTAATTCTGCTATTAAGGATGAAATTCATTAATTACTGCACAGTCCTTTGTACAACTCTGTCCGTATAGAATTGCTGAAAGAAGCTTCAACTCTGAATATGAATTTTACCAATTGCCATGATAAAGAACAATTGCTGTTTTTATTTTCTTGCACTAATAACGTATTGTTATGTGTCAAAACCTGATTTAACCCTTACTGTGCTGAATTTCTAAAATGAACGTCTCCATATTTCAATTTGGACAGTGCCATTAACTGGTAAAAGGGTAAAAGGTAAAAGACTGCACGGATATGCAGGCTGATCATGATCTGCATTGGTTGCAAAGGCAGAATCAATCGCGTCCAGCATGATGGCGTGGACGGTAGCATCCATGTCCACTACCGTCCATGAAAAGGCTCAGTCATTTATAGAGGTTGGACATGTAAATATATAATGTATTATAGTATTTCAATTTTAATTGCTATGTACAAACAATTTAGACTTTTTGTCTTCTCAGACAGTAAGTCAAGTAAAGGTATGATGTAGTATAACAATTCATATTTAATTGTGACTATGTACAAATTAAATTAGAATTATGTTTAAAACTGTACGGATATAAAATTTATTTATTTATAGAGTACAGGTGGTTTTAGGGAGTTTAGAAGATCTTATAACCTTATGCATAAGAAAAATGACTTTATCAAATGCAATACATTTTAAGTCTTTCATATTTCGTGTCAGAAAGGTTTGCATGATATTAATGCCTTTGTTGTATATGTTATATATTTTATGCAAAGTGAGACTATAATAAACATATTTTATCATATCTTATCTTTATAAAACCGATACTGAATTTATGTATTTAACATTTTTATCAAGTCATGATTCGGTTTAAATTAACCTTCTACGGACAAATATGTTTCTGACAATGCAGTTGCATAGCGACTGAATCCTTTGGCATTTGAATTTGGTTGATTGATTCTCTTTATGGGCACTGTGCCTGTAGCTAAAAAGTTGTACAAACACATTTAAACTACATTATTGCTCGCATGCTATACCCAATTTTAATACAATAAATCCATGCTGTATCGGAATTCATAAATGTCTGACAACTTGTAACAGCTTCCTCAGGCCTTTTTAAGTTTATTTCAAAATATTTCTAATGCTCTCAAATTTCTCAAAAACTACAAAGTTTATTTCAGCCGTTATTGTACTTAAATCTTCATTGCATTTTGCTTATTGTTTGATTTCAGATTTTTAGATCACTCTTTGGCAAGTCAATATTAAAGGCCGAAACAGAACATAATATCGGTTACATCTTTCAGAAGTTGGAAGCTCTTCGTAGAAAAGTTTCAATGAAATATTGGCAATGACTTAAGGACATTCTTTCTGAGGAAATATCTATCAGTCATGACAAGAATACCAATGACTGCAGCAAAACTGTGTTTCGTTATCCTGAACGTAGGATGAAATAACATGTTGCCAATTATCTCTGCTCAAATTAGACAGTGGATTGCCATCAGTCCTGGAAATATTGAGGATTATCTAACATAATGTTTGTTCTGAGCACAACGCAATCTCCTGTAATTGACGTGTTAAAGCCTCTAAAGCAATGCAAAGAAGACAGCAGCACATGCAATAAAACAATTCAAATTGATAAACATTGGAAATTCATTGGCATTTATATTTTATCTTTACGTGAAATGACAGCTAAGCTAAATCATTTGACAGATACTTACATATAACCTAACTAGTTATTCTATTATCTGTTTAATGTTATCAACAATCGTGAATAATAAGCGATTGGTTATAAAACATCTAGGAATATTGACATGGATTGTGCTGCACCCGCAGCAATACACTGTCAATTTAATTACCCCTTCTACGAATAATCCTACGAATGTAACAAATTTCTTTCTTTTTTTTTTTTTTTTTTTTTTTTTTGCTTTACATTTTCAACATTTAAACGTTTTTGAGGAAATAAAACATTCCTGTACCTTCGACTTTAGTATAAAATTTCAGAAATTCGAAAAGTGTATTCAATTTATTGCTATATGAGACGTTTAAGCGCTCAGAAGCTGAACCATTTGTAAATTGTTAATTGTGTAATCTAAAAGTAGAATAAACCAGATGATTACCTGTAGTAAGAATAAACATTGATAAATACTCACTGGTAGAACAGAACATTGAACAAAGCGTAGGATAACAATATATACGCCGACAACCTAAAACACACCCACCAATACATAATATATGTTGTGTTAAAAAAAGTAGGAAAGATACGTTAGTCATAGTACTTGAAAATACATCAAACAGATATAGTTTTAAAATATCCAAACGAAAACCAAATTTAATGTTCAGATTTAATTTTCCCGATTTCGAAACATATTCACTTAGTGAGACATGTAATATTTTAACAGCTTCTTAAGCGCTAAAATGTTTAAATGAATCTTTTTCGTCATCTATCCAGCGCATACAACCAGTAACAAACCAATCAAAATGATTTTGACACGATTAAGCTGTTGACTATCGCCACCTTTCAGAACGCAATCAGGAATAATTAATCTCAGAAGGTAGATATATCTGCCATCTGGTGGCAAAACTTCGCAAAATATTTCAATCTCTGTATGATCATATTAGAATCATGACAAAACACAAAATCCTTTCCCGATGTGACATAAGTAGGGATTTGATAGAAATTGTCTTTTCGATGAGCTTTGAAACCAATTGCATTTTGTTCGTGGCCTGAACATCATGTGATCATCTACTAGATTAAGAACTTGCCTATTATGCCATTGGCATAATGTAAACATTACTTTCCCTTATTATTTAAATAAGTTGGGTTGAAGTTCTGGATATAACACTCTCCGTGCATGATGGCTTATTTATTCGAGGTTATTCAAAGCAAAATATAAAGATACTGATTATGTGATCATTGCGCTAACGAACACTTAGCCGCCCACCCTATTCCAAACCGCTACCCCAGCCTCACAACTGAGAGTGAAGTGTCAAATTCTTTTATATGGCAATATTTGATATTAGAGAATATCATTAATATTTTTTACATTTTTTCATTTTGTGGTATTAAGATGATAATTCAACATTAGCTGTTCAGAATAATTTAGTATTATACAACATCAAAATCGTAAAAAATGCTGAAATGATAAAAAACAGCTGATGACAAGACAGGTACAAACAGTGTTCACAATATACTTGGCTGTAATATAACAGAAATTGACGTCCACATGTTTTAAAGTACAGCTAACTGCAACGAGAAAATAAACACACGGGGCTGTTAAAGCAAGTAATGGCATTTAAATAACTTTACTGGCATTGAAATGTCTGTTACCTAGTAGTCTGGAAGACTTCCATAATAAAATTACAAGAAGGTTGTGCTTTTATATAAACAAGGATGAAAATCCAACAGGGTAAGCCACGTTCTAAAAACGCAGCCTCCCAAAACGCAAACCCAGCACGCGGACGCGCACACGACCAACACACACACACGCGCGCGCGCGCGCACGCACGGACACAAACACACACGCACGCACGCACGCACGTACAAAGTAAACACGCAAGAAAAAAAACAAACAAAGGACAACAGTGCGGCAAACGATGTAGTCACACGATTTGAGCTAAATGTATAAACAACATCCATTCGAGGAATGAATACAATTACAATTGAAAGCGTTTTATTTCGAGATAACCGAAATTCGACATACAATAACATTTTATGCACCTGTTTTCGGGACGGGACTTGAAAATATCTTCGTGACAGCCGATATTTTTAGACAATTGAGTTTAAACTGTATATATTTTTGTATTCATACTTAAGCTGCCTCATTTTGGTCCATATATTATCTTTGCCCCTTGAAATGGCACTCTGTGTAGCACTTTACTCAACTAAAAATAGCTAATTTCTTACCATACATTCTAAGAATAAACAAGACCTTATATTATCAATGATTATCTCTTGATATCAGTATAAAACATAGCACGTATGGTTATTTTAGACAGATAATGGACCGGTCAAATATTGAAGACAAAATTCCGTTTTGGTCAAACAATGATGGTTAAGATTTAGGCGCTCTCTTGTACTGTAGTATCACATTCGTAACTATATGAAGTAACAAGTTAATAAGTGATAGAAGCAGTAAACTTACCATCTTTGTAAAGATTAAATATGGCACAAAAGATACGCGAGAAATGAATTCAAATAATGTCATTCAACTGAAACAAATCGCTTTATCAAAAAGCTATGGCACGATTCCCTTAATCTGGGAACAGTGTGTAAATGCAACAAAAGAAAAGTACAAATGTATAAACTTAAAAAAGCATTTCGATTTTTATATTTTTTATGGCAGTGACATCTTTCCTTTCCTTATATTGCATAGTATACCGGATAAAACTGAAGAAAGACTGAATGTTAAACATAGTTATATTCATATGACGTGTGTTAGTTTTAAAGTATCGTTACTATTTTACACCAAAATATAGTGAAATTTAGTTCGAAACATAATTAACATAATTATGGTAAAGACAACTTGATATTCCTTGTAGAATCAGTACCCATGAAGTCTGTGTTTGATATATTTGTAACTTCTTGTAATAAAAATGTGCCTCCAATATATATAAACAACCCAGTTATAATCACCTCCAAATGACATTTAATTCTACCAAAAACGTCATAAACTACTTAAGATCAAAGCTGCTTTCACGCTTGTCGTATTTTCAATTTCACGTCAATTTTGCATACAGCCTTATAATTAGGTCTTGCAGCAATTATACGTTTACATAAAAGCAAAGCATCATTTCTCTGACTTCTTTTTAAAAGTTAAGACTTCTTTTTAAGCTTGCAGGATTTCCATGACATAATTGCAGTAATAAAGGCTTTCTTTCTATTAAGCATACTATCTATCATTACAAGAAAACCTATGATGGAAAAAGGAAAACTCATTTCGCTTTCTGGAACGAAATCACATTTTTACAACGTATCAGTGCTCAAGCTAGGCATTTATTGTCATTTGATAACGTTGCGAATTATTAATTGTGTGTTCGTTCTGAGGAAATGCTCTTTTCCTGAAATAACTTGTTTGAGCATCTACAGAGATGCAAATAAATGACGCATGCTGCAGTTTCTCAATAACAGACTTTTGTTCAAACTTTGTATATGAACACAGTGTCATGTTCATGTTAGAAACAGAATTATGAAAAACGAAGGTCACCATGCTTGTTCAGGAGTTATCAGTCCTTGAAAATGCAAATTTGAAGAAAAATCCAGTTTTAAGGGCAGCTAACTCCTAAACAAAGACGGTGGCCTATAATTGTTTTTGCATCTTTCTCTTTCTTACATGAAACTCCATATATAAAGTTTTAACAAATTCTATTATTGGGAAATTTTTGCCCAATCTCTCATACAAGAAACTGCAGCAACTGTCTTTAAGACTGCAGCACAAGCAATAAAGTAGTTATAGTTTAAACTGACTTGTGTATGTATTTATGGGTATTTGTTTTCCCCGTTACAATAAAGGTCAACTTGACAGATCTCTTGTAAATACTTTCCATTTCAACTTTTACTTACTGTGTATGATTAGTGACATTGTCATGAAAGCGTGTAGAATGATGAACGATTAGTGTGTATTCCCGGCAATACATCATCGCTGCTTCCCTTAATATGTTAGTTGGACCGACAACCCTGATTACATGGTATCTTTCATGGTTTCCTTATTGCTATGACAGTTTCACTAAATGCATTGCTTCAATGTAACCTTTAACGTACAACATCATCTGAAAGATGTTTTTGTACCAGATTTTCCGTCTATCTAACTGGCAGAATAAATCCAGTTTATAAGATCTGTACACCATACCAGACAAACCACTACTGACCAGTATCATTATCGTAATGTTATAACTTCAATAATTTTATACGATATTCGTTCTGTTAGTTTGCCAAGGGATGTCGTAATTGAAGCCAATATGAAATCACACAATCAATGACAATTTTATTATCATTCCCCACAAACCTTTTTTTTTGTGTGTGTGGTGGGGGGGGGGGGGAGTTTATAGGAGTGAGCTTGTCGGTCCGGTCCGTCCGTCCGTTGGTTTTCATGTTTTCCGGACAATTACTCGTGAAAGGCTTTACAGATTTAAATAAATTTTGATACAGGTGTATCATCATAAAATACAAGTCCAGTTCGACTTTGCCTTTTAGACGTAGTTATGGCATCTTTCCAACTACAAATCTGCCAAACTCATTTTTCCCGGACAATAACTCATGAAAGGCTCGACAGATTTAAATACACTTTGGTAAACAGGTGTTAACATCATAAAGTACAGATCAGGTAAACCACCATTTTCTTACGTAGTTATGGCCTCTTTCCAACTACAAATTTGTTGATGGAAATTATTTTTTGTACATTTTTGTCTTAAAACCTCCAAAAATCATTTTATGTTTGAAATAAGTCTATTAAAAACAATAATTGATTATTTCCAACCTTAAATATTGTGTATGCTATTAAAACAAACCAGTTACATAACTAACTGTATAATAACTGAAATCACTGTCTACTTATAATACTAGGCTCTTTCACAAACACTCGTTTCAGTTTTTTTCACCTTCAAGTTAAACAACTTAAATTGCACCTTCTTGTGGCCATTTCTTTCTGATGGTTGCCATACTTTTGTGACAAGGCCGTATTGTGGGGGTATTAATAGTTTATACTAATTTGTTTAAGGTCGATTGTGATGAAAGCTTCAAGCCTATTGGAACCACTTTCGAGTCCGCTTCCTGGAAAAAACAGTACTGGTGTCATATGAGAAGTCATGGTCGTGACCCCAGTGGGGCTTGAACCCACGACCCCTGGATTGAGCAGCCGACACCTTATCCAATAGACCATCGCTCTCCCTTATTTTTATTCGTCACTCGCGTGATAGTTCTAGTTTAAATTTAGAATATTTGTTAAAAATGCTTAATCGTCTTTAATCACAAAGAGAACAGAAATACAAAAACAAAATATAACTAATGACTTGTTAGAGTCATTTTGTCAAAAGAACTAATATGAATGTTAAATTGCCTTCTATGAGTAATAATATTAATGAAAAGTAACAGTTGCAATCTGTTTCTTTTGCAAAATTAAATGCAAGGAAAGCTGACGAAACATGAAAACAGACATTTTCAAGATGACGTGTATCTCTTCTGAAATCCGAGTAAGCTGAACCAGTCAAAAGTTTTAACTCTTCTGACCGAGTAGATTAACAAGTCAAAGCAAAGAAGTCTTATATTGGCCGGAGTAATCTGATATCGGCCGAGTTAATGCAAAATATTGCCTAATTTGTCGTTGTATAAATTCGGGTAGTGCAATATAGCAGTCATTATTATACAATTATTAATAATCTAACTCCTAAAACCACAAGACAAAACTAAAACACTTAGTGTTGACACACCGTCAACCGAAATACACATGATTATCTTTTCTCAAAAGATCCATATATCTTCCAACTGGCTGCCAGTACTGCCTCATTGTCTTCGAAGCTCCTCAAGACATTGTATTATTTCATGAATGGTTGTGTGTATAAGTGCCAAATCATAAAAAAAACGACAAAAAGACTTCCAAACTTGACATCTGAAGATGTTTGTGCAACTGGTATTTTCATATACATTTAAACCACACTGACTCGTATATCATGTAGCAATCTCTTTACAGGACAAGTTGAGATGTGATGAAGTAAATACAGTAACAAGACCATGTTTATTTTTCTATTATTCTCACAGCTCTTTTTTAATTCTGCATTATATGTTTTAAACACTTGCTTAGTAAATGGGAAAGTGAAAATGTGACAACTGTCCTAAAACTACGCACAGAAAGTACATTTTGTTATATTCATGTTGAGTGTGGTCTCCCGTTTACTCGATGCAAATGTTAGACCTATACAAAAGTACCGCTGTTATAACAATCTCCGTTAAAGCGATGAAAGTTTTGTTTTATAAAAGAATGGTGCCGGAAATCCACAGGTGGAATGGCCATGAGTAATTGCACGTTTGTCTAGTATTGATCTTCTCTCACGCTTGATGACTAAACTGAGGACATACACAGGAGGAAGTGCAGACGATTTTAAAACGGCTGTAATTTGGTACAGTGTACAAAGTACAACTCACATGTAAAGAGCATGGCAATAAACACAAGTGCCTCATAAAGTACATAATGGAATTCAAACGACAGTTACCAACACAAGATAAATCCTGTCAGCATTATATGGGTTCAGCACAGCAATAAAATGTTCTATTAAATAAACATATATAGTGCGATCAATTCGTAACAGAAAATGCCAAAATACTTCAGAAAATGGGAAAAGCACCAAAATTGGCACAGCTATTTATTAAAGCATTAAAAACATTTTTTTCATGGGACCCATTTGATATATGTCAAGATGGCCGATATGGTGGCCATTTTCCAAAATGGCCGCCAAAACTCAATATTTACCTTAGAAGACTCTAATGAAAGGTCATTATATTTACATTCACCCCAAAAATGCACCAAATATAAATGTATATAATAAAATAAATCCTAAATTTGCATCAAATGCAAAAATAACAATTCGAATGATGTTAGTTTCTTTCTGTTTCCATGGTAACGGCAAAAATCTAACCTTTAAAACTTAGTTTAATATTATCATTGTGTAGTTTTCATATTTTTAAGAATATTTTGTTTTAATATATGTAATTTATATTATTTCACCTGAATTCCCTCCACAGCAGCATGTTGAAACATTGTTGTTATTCCCTTACCAGTATTTAGCCAGATGGGGCTTATGGGTTGCCCCTGTATGCATGTCAATACGTCAGCCATGCAGAGTGGGATACTGCAATAACTTTGAAAGTACAACAGAATTTTTCATGATACGTGGTACATGGATAGATGGCAATGCAGAGAATGCCAGTGTCATTTAATTTTGTTCCTATGGCAACAAATGCTGTTGCTATGGCAACAAATAGTGCACGAATATGACACAAAGTGTCATCCTGCATTTCTTCAAAACAAGGAGAGATTGTTTCTTGAGAAATTTTACATAGACAGAGGGACAAATTGAGAACATGCTTGTTATCTTATTTTCTCCTCTTGTACATCATTTTGTCGGTCTGTATGTCGGTCCATCATTTGCAAATGGCAGATTCTTCAATAACTTCAAAATTGCAAATTATATAGACTTCTTTATGAAACCTTGTTTATAGATGGTAAGTAATATGGAGAATGTGAAGGTCAATTAACTTAGTTGCTATATAAAATTGTAATTTCTTTGACACCAAGTACGACAACTACCCTTTCAGTTTGGACTTCGAAATGCAAGAATAGATTATAGCGACGGCTAGTAGATCAAATAAAACAATGTTCGTTATTATGCACCCACAGTCACAATGTCTGCGTAATAAATTGCTAACTGTGTAACAAAGAAGAGTAAGGCTGAAAATATAAAAGTTGTAACTATTCTGTGAAATATATTACTCTGAACAGTGAGCTGAAATCTGAAATAAGGTACATGTCAGTTACTCTTGTCAGTACACACAAGCA
Organism: Mercenaria mercenaria; assembly: GCF_021730395.1. Classification (NCBI taxonomy): domain Eukaryota; kingdom Metazoa; phylum Mollusca; class Bivalvia; order Venerida; family Veneridae; genus Mercenaria; species Mercenaria mercenaria. The sequence continues at coordinate 14,955,384 of NC_069368.1, forward strand.
CGAGATTGTCGACAACTTTAGTTAACTTGCATAAGGCAGTGCAGAGCATTTCAGCACGTTTGACAAATTACGTCTTCCTCGACAGACTTTATCGAAGTTGCAAATGCGCCTGAGGAGCTATTGGTACGAGACTCGGGTACTTGAGACAAAAACTATTGCAAAGGTTCCAGTATATCAAAGATCTCTCTGGTCAGCCTTATTTATCTTGACTAGGAATTTTAGGAAAATGATAGAACACCCGACACCCATATGTGCCCCCACCTAATGGCAACCTTTTTAGTAAGTTCAAGAGGTGTGCAGACGATGCAGAATGCACATTATAGCCCTAATCTATATATGAACAGATGGTTGATCAAGCTACTTGACATGTTTTGCTGTAAAGAAGAGTATCGAAAGCCTCCATTTATACCCCAGAAATATAATACGAACAGTTTGCTTGTAGGAAGATGTAGAAAATGCATTTAAAAGCTTGATTCACCGGTAAGCGCGAGCTGTACTGGTTAGTTTTGTTTGACAAGACAGTGTTATTCTTACATTGGACTGCTTAACTGGAAGTACAAATGGTAAATAGATAATATTTGTCGTCTTAAAATTAGTAATTCGAATGTACCTGTACTCATTAGCTCAAGTACTCACATTTAATTTAATTTTAATTTCAGTAAAATGTCCAGAAATAGATATTAGAGCATATTTTTCTTGTAGAAATGATAGATTCTGCTCTTAATTTATACCCCCGTTACACTCAGCCACGTTCCCACACGTCGTAAAAACTAGCAGGACCAGTAAGAACTTGTACAATTAGAAGAAATACAGTAACTCCGATAAGAACATATAATTAATAATTATGGTCTCCATGAGTGTAGAGAACGCGGTCGAATTTGGACATGTTCAAAACAAATGTAGTGAGAACGCGGTCTAATCAGGAAGCAGGAAGGACGTAGTAATGATTAACTAAAACCTAGTAGGACATAGTACAAGCATGGTGCGGACGGGAAAGGCTGCATGGCGTGCTCACTGCGCTGTCATTGGGTTATCATTGCGTTCTTGCTACGTCAATGGAGTTCTTACTACAACTTATCTACGCTTGTGTGCTATGACCATGCTACGTGCATGCCATATTGTAGTATACCGCATAAGGGTTTTTAATACGTTCTTTCGGTTCTTAACACATCTATGTCACGTTTGGCAGCAGGTTCTCACCATGAATGGTTTTAGATTCTGATAATTAAGTATGAATATTGGATCCAATTCCCAATCACTTCGTTTTCAATCAGCAATGGGTATCGAACATCATCAGAATTGCCACATAATCATGGACTCAGCAGCACTGGCAGCTTGTAGTGGACTTTGGACCTCCGTATATCCTTCACACTGCTTTTGCTTATTCCACCGCAGTCTCTCTCTATAAGACTGCTCTTTTTTCTTCATTGGGGCGTTTGGGTGGGGTGGGTGGGTCGTCATTTATTGTAATTTATGGTTGTTGAGTGTAGATGCGGACAAAATTATTGAAAAAGTTGAAAAAGTAAGTAATGATCGGAAGAAAATAGGGTGAGCATCAGGTCCGGAATAGGCAATATAGTAATGTATCACCGGCAAAAGTCTAGACAAATCGCTCAAGCACACATTGGCCATCAAATTAATTATAGTAATGGTAATTCATGAAGACGGCAACAGTAAAAACACTACTGTCTGTCTGCAAACGTTCTGATGGTGTGGCAACCGACGTATTATGTTGTTTGAATGTACACTTAGGTGAGAAATGGAACAAATCAAGAACAGAGATACAATAGGAATAGCTACGTACCAAGAATGCCGCCGACAAAACAGACAAGCAGGCACTGCCTTGGAATGATCTGTGTCAAAAACGCAACTGTCGGGATTTAAATCAGTTGGTAGTAAAAACCCAAATTAAAATTCATATAACAATATTACGTAATTGGACTGGTGAATGACAGTTTGCCAACTTCCTAAACTTTCAAAATGCAATATTTTTTCTTTTCGTTCAACGGCTATTTATCAATTTCAATTTACAAAATGTATCTAGAGATCAGGCTTATACTACAGCGATGCTATTGGTCGTTGCACAACAGTGCTCAAAATCTTGAGGTTAGCATCCGTGTATTGTATATTAGAAAATTTTTGCGAAAAAGAAACATTTAAAGTATACAATCTATGTATCTACCTCTTTTATAAAATAAATGCTTGATTACTTAACCTTTGGAGCAAACTTTAATACAAACATGTGTCAACTTTTGAAATGCATCCGTTTTTTTTTTTAATTTTTCGACCGCCTAGACATTTTAAAGATCTGTACTTATTATTAGCTACATCTCTTAGACTACTCAAATCAAATAAAAATGGCACACGTACAATTAATCAATATATTTATTAAAGTCAAATAAATTTGATATGGATTTTCTTCATTTGAAGTAAATATCTAAATATAATATGTATTAGAGAAAGATGGTCATTTAGTCATTGAGTATCTTTAAAAGTATTTGAGCCGTGACATGATAAAACCAACATAGTGGCTTAGCGACTAGCATGGATCCAGACCAGCCTGCGCATCCGCGCAGTCTGGTCAGTATCCATGCTGTCCGCTTTCAAAGCCTAATAGAATTCGAGAAACTAATAGCGAACAGCATGGATCCTGACCAGACTGCGCGGATGCGCAGGCTGGTCTGGATCCATGCTGGTCGCAAACCCACTATGTTAGTTTTCCCATGGCGCGGCTCATTTACAGTTTTGCTTAGTCATTTAGGTATACATAGACTTTCATTCAAGGATAACTCTATGTCCATATTATTATATTGTTCTCAGGGCAAACTGTTTGGCTTCACTAAAATGCAAAACACCAGAACTTCTGTGGCTAACACAGGTACTTTCGATCCGTAATTTTCTGTTGTAGGTGCCCCCACGCACCCTCATAAATGCAAAGAACCAGCTAAAATTTAGCGAAAAAATATCTAATGTTTATACGCAATATCTGGAAATCTTTTCTTTAATATCTCAATTCCTTTGGATTGCACGAACTTGCAAAAATACTTTAAAATAAAATTTGATAGAGGTAAACAAATGGAATGTGCCATTGTTAGTCACTTCATAGTGTGTTTAATACAATGTTACACAATATTGTATGTAGTGGTAATTAATGAAATATAACAAGACAGAGTTGATGTATAGACGTACATTTCCTGAGTTTTATCATTCCAAGTACAATTTCAAGTATGTCGACGTATTGTTTTTATATCTAAAATGTAATGTAACACCCTCCGCCCCACCCCCTTAAAAGTCAGCTATGGACTCTTCTGACGAAGAACTAGTCTGAAATTTTGCATCTATTGGCTGACTTACAGGACTTTTCTCTTTTATCTGATTTAAAACAAGGCTACTTTTTTATGTTTTTGTTTTATGTAAGGCTTGCCACCTATATAAGTAACGCTTTTACCAAAAATTTTATATCAAGTCTTATGATGTCGCGAAAAAAATATATAGATTTTGTTACACAAAAAAAGTACATCTGACGCTGTTTGTTCACAATTTAGATAATATACACATCAGAATGACACTCGTATCAAGATAAAATGTCAAATATCAATGCAACTTTCCGATAATTATTACTCGATTTGAAATTCACTTGCCATTTTACAATATCGCACTGTCGTCTGTCTCGAGTGACTTGTGATTCTGGTAGGAACGAAAATCATTTGAAAACGATATGACAAGTATTATAGAAAAGCTTTGTTACACCATAAAGTGGTACTTACGCATTTTGGTACTCGGACAGTATGTCCAAGTACTAAAACAAGGTCGAGTTTCGGTCGTACAAAAATGTGCTGATAAGGATGCATGTGATTTGTCAAGTATCATGGAACGAATTTCGGCATACATAAATTAATGCATTTAATGAATAACCTGGATAGTTAAGTAAATAACAGACTATTTCTTATCACTGGGCTATTTTATTTTAACACATCTACATGTGTTTAGGCACAAATGACACATAATATTAACTTGTCACTGCTGTCTGTGGGTTGTCTTACTTTTCACTCTATCATGCCAGATAGAACGTGTATGCAAATAAAGTCCAAGTCAGTTTCAATTTTGGTCACTTATAGCCCCCACACATACCCAACCCTAAAGCCCCGTTGAAAATGAGGTCACGTTTACCTTCTATGCATAACTAATTTAAATCCGCGGCAAGATATTCCATCGGGTTTTTGTGCTCGAAATATCGTGTTTTCTTCCTGTCAAGGCACAATCTAAAGTCCTTATGATACATGTACGAGACAAAATATATAAATGTTCAAACACTTCTGTTTCATGTAAGCATCACATTATCAGTAATACTGTTTTACATTTATATGTGTGTATAAATGAAACGCAGTTCCAGAAGTCGTTGTGTCCAACGTATTTTAGTAATGAGTACCGTTTCGGTACTCAGTACCGCAACACGGTCGAATATTTTACTCAGTACTGCAATTCGGTCGAATTCTGTTACTCACGCCGCAACACGGTCGAATTTTGTTACTCAGTACCGCAACTCGGTCGAATTTTGTTAGTCAGTACCGCAACTCGGTCGAATTCTGTTACTCAGTACCGCAACTCGGTCGAATTCTGTTACTCAGTACCGCAAATCGGTCGAATTTTGTCACTCAGTGCCGCAACACGGTCGAATTTTGTTACTCAGTACCGCAACACGATCGAATTTTGTCACTCAGTACCGCAACTCGGCCGAATTTTGCTACTCAGTACCGCAACTCGGTCGAATTTTGTTACTCAGTACCGCAACATGGTCGAATTTTATTACTATATACCGCAACTGGGCCGAATTTCGGTTCTCAATACCAAGTATGCAAGTTCCACATTTTTTCCATAATAAAGCCTTTCCACTTGAATGGGGAAAACTATTTTGTATACAGTATTTTCATCTGATGTTTGTGCTTTTACTTAAATATTTTATAAAGCTTACTAAAGCTGTCGGTTTGAAAGAAATCTTTCGAGGGATAAATATAACCGTTTGTGCACTTATAAATACCTGAAAGATTTCTATTTTCCATTAAATATTTAAGAAATTTCCAGCATCACGTAAATACTGATTTATAAATAACTAGATGTCAGTTTCCTTCCTATCGTTTTCTGCAATAAGTTGTGATTATGTTAGAAATGTTGACAGTCACTATTTTTATTTGGAAGGAACTTGTTACAGATTTTGATTTATAAGATAAAATTCCAGTCCACAGAGTATTAAAACTCTTCATTTTGTGCAGTAAAGTGGGTTTCAATGAAACAAATAAATATTTTAAACGTTTATGCAAACATTTCATTACAAACATCACTTTTAAGTCGAGCCTTAATGCGACCTTATTATTCCGGGGAGCCTTTGACAAATTTGCAAATGGCACGACAGAGTTTGTTATACATGTAACTGTAGTAAAGCTGTTGGGGACGAAGTTCATGTGTAACTTCATTGTCCTTCTTATAAAACTTTATGTTAGAGCCGTGCACAGTTAAGTCAAGATTTACTGTTTTAAGGTAGAATAATCAACTTGTGAGACGAATAGAGCTTTTATATAACAAACATAACATTTATGCAAGTAGTTTATTTCAGAAACACGGACATTTAAAGGATATAGAAGAAATGAAACGCTCTCTGTTTAAAGCGGGCTGGCTCTATCAGTGCCAAATGAAACAAGAAACATTTTCAAAACTTGTTTCAATATTTTAGAAGAAATGACTTAAGTTTATTGTGATATGTACATCGTGCAGGTTTTACTAATCTTATGTGAATATTGAAAGTATGCTAAATGAGTAAGACAAGACAAGAGTAATTTCATTTATCGTTAATGAATGTAGCATCTGCAAAATCAAATGTTTATAACAGTTAATGTCAATATCTAAACATAAATAGCCGCTCATATTTCTGCTTGGCAATATTTTCAGTGGGACTTGAATGATTGTGTCACGAAGGGTGAGACTTTATTAAAATTTATATTATCTCTAGATTTTATAGATTCGAATGTATCACGTATATGATATTGACTTTATGTCAAGTCTTCATATTTTCATATTTTCATTAAACTATTATCAACTGTTATAGACCTTTCCACGATTACATACACAGTGCATAACCCAGGTCTGTATGTTAAAGGTCAAGGACACACTTGGATCAAAGATCAAATAGCTTTAATTTTTTATATTCGCTCCATATCTTTTTAACCAATGGAAAAACAATCGTTTAACTCGCAGCATTTGTTAATATTATAAAGATGTGACAATATCCAAGACCAAGGTTACACTTCAGGGCATTTTAATTTCCTGCACAAAGCGGAGTCTAGGGGTATTAATCGACTTTAGTAATGGGTCTAGTTTGAGTTTTTAGAAACTTCATAATAATCAAAAATATGTATACGAGGATTGTTCAAATATGAATGCATCTAAGCACATAAAAATGTATCCTTGATAGATTTCAATGAAAATTCTATTTGGTCCCCTCGAATTATTCACCTCTAACAGATATGCAAAGATTCAGTCTTCTAATCTAATCCTTGAAGGCATTTTCATAGTATTTTCTAGGTATACTATGAAGACACTGGAATATTGCAGAAACGAGGTGTTTGCGCTACACAATTTTCGACTAGAAAGGTATTTTTTGAGCCTTGGGAACAAAAAGAAGTCAGACGGGGCAAGGTCAGGCGAATAAGGAGGGTGAGGGAGCACAACAACCTTTTCCTGCTTCAGAAAGTCTTGTACAATAGACGCCTTTCACGATGACGCATTGTCATGTAGCAATCTGACATTGGCCAAACCAGTTGCGGGTCTTCGATTTTTGAAATATTTCTTCAGTTTTCGAAGACCTTTAGTCTTGTAAAACTTCGCATTTACGGATTTGCCTTTAGGTACAGCAACCTGAATGGCAGGACCCTGAGTTGTGAAGAATATGGAATACATTACCTTCTTGACACTCATGGTCCGCTTTGCAATGCATGGTCTTTTGCCAGACTTTGTTGCCAATATTTTGTTCTGAATCTTTCGTCTGGGCTCAAAAAAGTGAACCCATGTCTCGTCACCAGTGTCGACATTTGCGAAAGACCGTGCATTGTAATTTGGAAACTGTTTAAGCAACAATTTTGCGCACTGCACGCGTGCCTTTTTCTGCTCATCTGTCAACAGATGGGGAATCCATCTAGCACAGATCTTTTTCATTTTCAGATTACGTTTCAGAATTGTAAGAGCTGCTCCTAATGAGATGCCAACCATACTAGCTATTTGCCTAGCGGTGTATCTTGCATCAGTAGCAACTATTTCTTTCACTCTAGCAACCATCTTGGCAGACGTTGCTGTTTTCGGCCGACGGCCATGTGGTGCATCTTCTGTTGAAACTAACCCACATTTGAATTTCTTAAACCAATGAATAACTGTCAAAAGGACATTTCATTATGCCCATAAACAGAATATATTTCATCAAAAATGTCGTTACACCCTATGCCAAGAATACAACGATTCTTAATATAGAACCGTATTTCAACGGCGTACGCTGACCTTCTTCCAACCATTTTTGTATTAGTATACACGAGTAGGCAATGTTTAGCGAGCAATAGACACAGCTAAAGTGAACGGATTTTAACGGGTGTGGTATCAATGTAAAGCTAACATGTTTATCTACCCAATAATCTTAATTTCCTCGTGATTTTCGCATTATTGAGCGAGATAACGTTCCAGATGCATTCATATTTGAACAATCCTCATATAACTATGCTAAGTATTAGACTTATTACTGTTGCACATACTTTCTATCGTGACAATAAGATATAAACAACCTCAGTAAAACATAAAAAGAGAAAGCAAGGTTAATATTTAGAGGTTATTTTACTTATTAAGAATATTTTATACAGCATGTCAATCATACAATAGTATTACAATATGATTACATTTTCACATGAGCTTAACATAAGCATAGAAAAGGACATTAAGCTTTGACATCTCAAGTTATATAGAAATAGTTTCCCACTTTGTGTTAACATTAAAAAGCCAATGTCGTGGTCGACAGTAAGACATTACTTTCGCGTTTGGTATCGTTTTGTCATGGTGCCGAGGACGGCAGTACGCCACACAATTTTTAGCTCGACTATTCATAGAATAGTAGAGCTATTGGACTCGCCCATGCGTCGGCGTCCGCGTCGGCGTCCGCGTCCCGATTTGGTTAAGTTTTTGTATGTAAGCTGGTATCTCAGCAACCACTTGTGGGAATGGATTGAAACTTCACACACTTATTCACTGTGATAAACTGACTTACATTGCAGAGGTTCCATAACTCTGTTTTGCTTTTTTACAAAATTATGCCCCTTTTTTGACTTAAAAATTTTTGGTTAAGGTTTTGTATGTAAGCTGGTATCTCAGTAACCACTTGTGGGAATGGATTGAAACTTCACACACTTATTTACTGTGATAAACTGACTTACATTGCACAGGTTCCATAACTCTATTTTGCTTTTTTACGAAATTATGCCCCTTTTTCGACTTAGAATTTTTTGGTTAAGGTTTTGTATGTAAGCTGGTATCTCAGTACTCACTAATGGGAATGGATTGAAACTTCACACACTTGTTCACTGTCATGATCTGACATGTACAAAGCAGGTCCCATAACTTTATTTTGCTTTTTTACAAAAGTATGCCCCTTTTTCAGCATAGAAATTTTTGGTTAAGTTTTTGTATGTAAGCTGGTATCTCAGTATCCACTAATGGGAAAGGATTGAAACTTCACACACTAGTTCACTGTCATGATATGACATGCAGTGCAAAGGGTCAATAACTCAACTTTGCATTTTACAAAATTATGCCCCTTTTTGAACTAAGGAGTTTTTGGGTTAAATTCTTATATGTAAGCTGGTATCTCAGTACCCACTAATGGGAATGGATTGAAACTTCATTCACTTGTCCACTGTCATGAGCTGATAAGCACTATGCAGGTTCCATAACCCTATTTTACTTTTTTACTAAATTATGCCCCTTTTTCGACTTTCTTATTCATTCAAGCGACAAGGCTGTTAAATAGTCGAGCGTTGCTGTCCTCCGACAGTCTTGTTATATCTATCGCCATTCTTTCCGAAAGCTGTCACGAATAATATCTCTCTTCTTCTATCCTCAGACAATCTATTTATCTTCTATAGAATTATAAGTACAGCCTTATTGTTGATGCAACTTCGCTTAAAATTTCTGTAATTTAGAAACGTCCCTTTTTATCCCCCGCCGATGAAATCGGGAGGGGGTATTGAAATGGCGTTGTCCGTCCGTCAGTCCGTCCGTCCGTCCGCAGCCATTTCTCAGTAACTACTTGGTAGAATTTCATGAAACTTGAAATAAACATAAACCAACATACTGCGATGATGACCAATTTTGATTGGTCAATTTCCCTCAGAGTTATTGCCCTTGATTTAATAAAAAATGTCCGTCTGCAGCTATTTCTCAGTAACTGACAGGTAGAATTTCATCAAATTTGAAATAGACATGAACCAAGATACTGTGCTGATGCCCGTCAAGTTTTTTTTTGATAGGTCAATTTCTGTCAGAGTTATTGCCCTTGATTAAATGAAAAATGTCCGTCTGCAGCCATTTCTCAGTAACTAGCAGGTAGAATTTCATCAAACTTGAAACAGACATGAACCAAGATACTGCGACGATGCCCTTCAAGGTTTTTTTCGATTGGTCAGTTTTCCATATAGTTATTGCTCTTTAATTGTTTAAAAATCCACAGATCTGTACATAACAAACCAACCAATTGGAAGAATTTCATTAAACTTCTTTCATTCTTTTCCATGAACATTTATTATAAACATGTGATGTTGTGTACCTACACCTGGTCACCACCTTACCTTGCCCCCCCCCCCCCCCCCCCCAAACATTTTTTTTTTTTTTTCATTTTTCATTTTTCATTTTCTATCAATATTTATAATCAACATGTAAACTGTTGTATCCTCCCCCCCCCCCCCCCCAGCCCCACCCAAACAAACCATTCATTTTCTTTTAATTTGATTTTGACTAATGAAATTATTTGCTTCTTGGTAACATTCTTCACTTTTTGCTGGATATATTTTTTTGCCTATCCCCAACTCTGACCCTTTCGGCGGGGGATTCCAATTCATCGAATTTGCTTGTTATTTATTTAAATTTCTGACAACCTAAACAAACCTTTTAAAAACATGCCATCCGCAGCAACACAAATGTTGTTTCCTTTTAAGATTTAATTACTTATGACAAGTGCATCATACAGTCGGGCGAGACATTGAAATAGTATGAAGTAAACACTTCGAAAGGAGTAAGTTTATATTGTAAACAGCCTTCTATATTTATACTTCAATTCAATGTAGTTGATTAACTTCCAACTAGCTAGCAGAACAACTTTTCAGGAAATGGTAGTGCATATCGGATATATTGCATATGATTCCCCATGTTTAGGATATAAGTACTTCTCAAAGGTATTCGCTACAGCGTTATCATAAAATGTAATGAATACCTGCGTTGACACTCTGAATTTTTCAATGCGCGCATATTTTTGTGAGTCATCATCATCTGTGCAAATATGGAGCTTAAAGTACAAACAGATTGCCAGCGATTGTCTCAAACCGTGATGATTTGAAAACACGATAAGAGATAACCAAATTCTACCTCCCTTGAAAAATAAGGACTCTGGATAAATCGGTCTCCCCAGAATGCCTACCAGCCCCTCCCCTGCCTATTATCTTACAAAGATGTATCCAGTTCAACCGTTGTGCGTTATTGTGGTAGGACTACTTTTGTCACGCTTCATGATTTATCTGCATGTATGCTCACATCGAATATTGATACTTGCTCTCATTTTCTTTAGCAATTCAGTTTTGTTGCATGCTTCACAATACAAACGGCAAAATGTCCTTTCTAAAAAAACTACATTTCTATCATTATACGTTAGGTATAATATGATTCGCGCCGTTTCCTACGTGGCGTTTAGAATATTATTCAACTGCGGTGCCGTTATTTGTTCTCACTGCTCTATGTCCGTGTCCTCCTTGGCTAGATTGAGGTATCGGCCTCATGATCAATGTAATGGTCCTTACTGTAAAGATAAAACTGCTGATATCGAGAAGATTGGACGGTGTTCAAAATATCCGGTTATTACTGATCGTAAACTGTACTTCAAAGCGTCTATAATGTATGGCTAAACTGCGACGAGTATAACAGTTAACAAGAGATTGTGTAAAAGTACTGGCGTTATAACTGACGTTATACTTGCTTGTCACTTTGTCACCTGGAGTTCGAGAATGAAAAAAATCATGTACTCTTAAATGAATACAAACGCTAACTATAGATATTTAACATCCAAAAGATGCATAGATCATCTTCTGTTCTGTGTTTATTTCTGCTTTTATGTTTTCTTGCAAGATAGTAGCTCTGAAACTTTACTAAAATGGCATTCCAAAATTGTAATTACAAATTTCATATAGTTTTGGTGGAACTTCTGTACCTGTAATAGAAAGTCCTTTCCACGAAATATTTGTTAGCAGAAGTGTGACTAACCTTTGGTCACACTAACATTTTTTCTGACCTTGGTGTTTAGAAATTGATAATACATTGTTTACCATGTATGGCTGAACTATTGGTTATTGGTCTTCCATCGGCAAACGTTGTAAAAATACGTTCTGATCGGAAGAAATAAGGATGACCATCACGTCAGGAACAGGAAATATATCACTTTATCACTGGCAAATGTCTAGACAAACCACTTAAGCACACATTTACTATTGAAAGCAATAACAATAATGGTAATTCATGAAGACAGCAATGGTATGTCCTGAAAAGTAAAAACACAACGGTCTGCCATTATCGTGATGATGTGTCAGCCCACATGGTTTAACTGAAATGGATATGTTTAAAAGGAAAAACTAGCTGAGAAGAAAAAAAACACAAAGTCAAAATTATTGCAGTAAGTCGCAGGGGAATAGCTTCATTCTAAGAATTCCACCTACCTAAAACAAAACCTCACTTCAGAGTCTGCACGGATGTGAAATTTATCCATACAACACTGTATAAACAGTAAAACAGTAGGTCAGCAATGGCATTACAAACGTTGAGAGAGCACAGTGGAATACCACATTAAACAGTTCAGTAGCAAAACCACCGCTTCGGAGTCTAAACCGGTTTAAATACTATTTATCTTGTCTGGGTGAAAAGTACTGAAATAAAATACGTCGATGCCCATTAAGAGATTGAATTATCTGGTCATTTTGAATCACGGTGTCCATTCAGTGTTCTTTATATAATAGATAGAATTCTGCTTAAACCTTTGCTACAGAGTTTGAGGGATGTTATACACTTCTTTACATCTTATCAACAGACTCAGTCAAACCGAGTATGTCTTAGGTTTGTCTGGTTGCGTTCTTCGCTTCTAAAGTCCTACTCATGGTTTGAGATATCATTTCAGTGTGAAGTCATTGTCATTTTAAACTAAATGAGTATGTGTACTTTATTACTCTTAGTGTTTCTTCTTCTATTTATATAAACAGATGTTTACGCTGGATTGAAATTTTTTTTAGTTACCTTTCGATACCATTAATACGGGCATTGATAAATGGAAACCCCTAGGAGTCGATCCACTTATTTAAAATTTATACTAGTATCACGTGTATAGAAAAAATATAACATGTTGAACCGAAGCAAATGATACATCGAACAATAAAGACTCGTTTTCCTTTTTATTTCTGTCCTATTGCAGCTGCTTCGCAGTAAAAAAAGTAGAACTTTAAACATTTGACATTTATCAACATTCAATGTTTTTGTTTTGGCGCCATATGATTTAACCTATACTGTGTTGGTGCGCCGTAAAACCCAAATAATTAAATAAATAAAGTTGTTTGATAGCTTCCTTTCCTCAGTCGGCTTAGATCTTGTAGTTTTAGCATTCAAACAATTATCAAGTGTCGGACGTAAACTAGCATCTACGGAGGTTCACATGAGATAGATGTTACATCTGGAATTCGCAACAAATTGCGGCACGTGAGAACTTTTCTGTTGATTCAAAATTAGTACAATTAATGACTTCTGGGGCTTCTAGATTCCAAAATAACGTTGAAAAAAAGAAAGATGTAACCATCTAGCGGGATATTTGTCCAATTATTGTTTAGTCTCGAGCATATTTTCAAAAAATGTACAGATGTACATTGTATATTTTTCAAACAGATCAAAAGATTTACGTTCGATTTGGACTTTCAAAGCTTTTTCTCTACTATAGGGGACACTATGGATCAGTTTCAAACTGATTTATGCACACCACGGAAGGTTTCTTCTATCACGTTTTTTATCCTTTCATATGTATAGCACACCCATATAAATCGTTTATACAGCAGTAGTTTAGTAGGCTGGCGATTGTGAACGTTTTGTTGGTCGACTAACAAAAGGTTCACACTTTTGGCGGTTTTTCTGTCCCAACTTTGATTCTCAATAAAAAAAATATTATAATCAGATATTTTAATATAAAGTCTATTATTTTGTTAAGGTAATTTGTGTAGGATAGTATAGTTATCCGTAATTTTATCATTAAGGTAGCGGGAGCCTAATGGAATCGGCAGTAATCGGGCGATGTCGTTATTTTTCGTGGCGTCATCGGAAACTTTCGTCTATGGACGGCATGACTCGGATATAAATATATTTTCGAAATTAAACGTTGTTTTTGCAAAAGGCGTATAAAATTCATTATTTATCTCGGTAAAAAGCTGTCAAATAATGCTTAAACATAAAAAAAATCCATTTTTGGAAAATATTTCACGGATCGATAGCGGGATTTCCCATCGAATGACGTCATACATGGAATTCCTTATGAAAGCGAAAACATGAAATATCGAGACGAGCGAGGAAGATACCGCAAATTTGGTGAGAAAAAGAGGAGAAATGAAGTATCCAAGCGAATAATTATTGAGCATAATTACACAAATACTGGGTTATGTAACGGTAGTGACTGCACAGCTACAAATTGCAGCAACTGTCACTTTGAACTTGGCGCTAGTGTTAGCCGTGATGGGTGGAGGGAAGGCAGACGTTTGATTGAACTTGACATTTTGTTGAACAATTTAAAGTACTGTCGCTCTTGTAAGTTAGGACCTGTGCCGTTGACAGCTTATAACGTGGTTGGTGAGTTGCAAAAGGGGCTTGGTGGATACTTATATGTGGTTTGCCAGAATCCTGACTGCAACTTCGTCAACAGAGTGGCATATGGCAAAGTACACCGGATGAAAACAAATGGAATGCCATGTTTTGATGTCAATACTAAACTTGGTACAGGTATGTTAGATAATAAATAATCAATAGCATTAACATGTTTAAAGCACTTGCCCATAATACTCGTGAGAGGTGTAAGGCAGTATAAAGAGATAGATAAATGTTTTGGTTCTACCACTCACACCCAGGACCCCATTTCATCCCGACACTTGCTATGCCCTACGATAGAAGCTAATATATTTTGTATTCACACTGTAAATTCCTTTGGACAGATGAAGTGCACGCAGCCTTGCTGTTTTAAATAATAAACTTAAAGAGGTCATTCGTTCTTTTGAAGTCATACCATAAAGTACGCAGATAAATGTCTCAAGCGACGTCTACAGAAGCATGTAAGTGTATTATGTGATAACCAAGTTCGACAAGTTATTCATTGTCTGTTGCAATACCAGATAGCATGTGCTCCAAAAAAGTAAAATTCGTACATGAGTCTTAGACTTTTTTAAGATGCTGCATTGTAGATCTAAATATTGTGGTTAAGGTTTTTGTTGAAATTATATTGTGCATTGCAGAATTTGGCCATTCCTCCAGTGTTGATATTGAGAAACTTCCAGATGCTGTCCCGCGTGGCAATTTCAAACCCGTGAAAGGTGAAAGTGGACAACCTACAATCATAGCCATAGACCTGGAAACTACAGACCTGAGTAAGAACAAAAATTTTAAACAGATACAGCACTTTCTCTTTCTTGTCAATATTATTCTAAATTCAGTCTGCTGGTCAGTATTGCAATACTCTAACAAATACATATAGCTTCTTTTTGTTTATCACAATATTTTCTATCACTGGAAAGACAATTTTAAACAGAAAAAAGAAAACTTTTTGTTTTACATGCAATATAAGAAATATTTCACTGGTGTACATTAAATCTTGCGGTTACACTACTGTGCAAATATTAGGTCTGGTGTTCACTGACTGAAAAATTCGGATCTTACAATGTACCAAAGAAATCTCCTCGATAAATTAATTCTTCAAGTTTTCTGTACTGATCATTCACATTGTTTGCTTCAGTACGTGGTTCTGTTTTGCCGCACATCACACAGCTGGCAGCAGTGGAGGTAAAGTCTGGTGCCCAGTTTGCAGTTTACACAAAACCAAAGATGGCAGTTACATCTGAAGCCCAAAGGGTAACTGGAATATGTGTTGATGACAACGGCGATATAGTTGTGAATGGAAATCTGGTAGAGTATATTCATATTCAGTCTGCTATTGAGAAACTGTGCAGGTGGCTTGACCAGTTTTCCAATGTGTTTCTCATTGCTCATAACGGAAGGAGATTTGACTTTCCAATTCTCATGACAGCTGTAATGAAAACCAAAACCACAGATGTCTTTTTCAAATCAGTATTTGGCTTTGTCGATAGTTTGTCTGTGTTTAGAAAGAAGTACCCTGGAGAGTCATTAAAACAGGAAGACCTTGCACGACAACATCTTGGTATGACATACAATGCCCACAATGCAGAGGCTGATGTTGAGGCTCTTGAACATCTTCTAAAACTATGTGAAGTGTATGATCTCCTAAACTTCAGTTTTTCTCCTGTGGCTGTGAAAAATTCTTTACTGTTCAATTGTGAAAAATCGAAAAATCTGCGCTCCTTTGATCCATTAATAAGCAAGGGGATATGCAAACGTCCTACAGCAGAAAACATTGCTGGCTCTGGTTTGAATGTTGAACATCTGAAAGTTATATTTAGGCGATCAGGTGAAGATGGACTTAGAGATACATTTACAGCTGTAAACTGTGATGGCTTACCGAGAGTAACAAACTCAGAAAAGTTCTCGAGGAAACTGTTCCCAAGTTTTGTCAGTATTTTTCATCAAATGTACCTTCATAGACATAGGTACTTGTATGAATAATCTGTGATTCAGAAAGTACATTAATTGAATCATCATTGATGACATGCTGATTAGTATATTTGTGAAGTATTTGCATTTTGATTATGATTTTTACTTGGTGTATAAAAAGCAAGATTTAGTCTTTTATGGAAAACAAATATATGCTGCCAAATATGTAATTTTCTTGCATACAAGACCAAGATTTCCGGTATTTTTGCTGGTGATGGAAATTCTATCCTGCACCTCTGGGTGTCAGAAGACTGTTGTGCTATGATTGATGTATATTTCTCAATTCAAGAAACACTATTTTATCAAAACATACAGAAAGTTAGGCAGAAACTGATAAAATAAAAGTGGAACTAGATCTTGTTACTTGTCTTCGAAATGTTGTGATGTCTTTCCTGTTTATGGATGTTGGTTTCACTTACTTTGTATGAATACACTACTATACAGAACTAGCTACTATACAGAACTAGTTCTAAAAAGAAAGTCATTTGATTCATTTTTTTTATTATTTTTATTTGAATATGGTATGCAAGAAAAAGATTCTATCACTGGTTGTCGATGTTGATAGGAATATCCGGCTCTCGGTTAACTGTATATGTGTTAACTCGGCAGAGCCTCGTTACCCCCTAAACAGGTAACCATTTCATTTAGACAGGAAATTTTAATCTGCACTGATTATCAATGAAATAATCATATATAATTATGCATGTACTAAACTCAGGAATTTTTCTGTCTTTAGAAGAGGTCAAAATTCATTGTACTTGCCTGAAGTTGGCTCAGTATTTTTCCAGCTGTGGAAAAAAAATTTCGGTTTTTGTTTTCAGTCAGGACTTTCTCTATTTTATCAGAAACATGTAATTTACAAGACATAATGTTCAATTCAGTCCAAAGAATGTAACTTGTTGTAGTATCATTGAAACACAACTTCTTTATGAAGTTCTAATAGGCAAAATTCACACTAATTTTTGAAAGACACTGATGACCAGGATCTCTTACAATGTCAACAGGAAATGAAGATTTTTAAATATTTTGATATTTTAACTGTCTTTTTATAACTTAAACAGTTAGTATATATAGTTGCATGTAGAACATGTTGCTTTCCTTAAACATAGTTTGATCATATTTGAGATATTGTGTATTTCGTCATTTTTTGTGAAATCTTGTATGTGGGGTAGCCATATGCAAAATTATATTTCTTAAATTACAGATGGTAAATTTTTTTTTCTTTGTATATTTTGTTTGAAATTATATTTAGCTAAAAAATAGAAGAGGTTACCTTAATTGACTAGCATTAAATAGCTGTGTTTTTTTTTAATTAAAAAAACATGTATTTTTGATTGTGAAAATTTGTGTGATTTTTCTTGGGTAACCATGCCTTTTAGCTTCAAAATATCTGTTTACTATAGTTTGTGCTTTTAATATGCACTTGTTTCATTAGATATATGTATTGTGAATGAAATGAAATCATATAATAAATAAAAAGGGTGAAAATTCATTAAAAAATAGTCATTTATGCAAATGCACCCCTGGTACAATTTAACGGATTTTCAGTAATAGGGGTTGGGCAAATGAAATCGCTATATTTCCGTAACTGTTGGTGAAATTCTTTTAATATTTCACATACAATCCTGTATTTGCGTATAGATTATAAAAATGTTATGATATAGAGAATCTGGAGAACAGTCCATTAGGATCCCACTACCTTAAAATGGCAATACTTCGATTCATCTTTCAAGTGTTTGTCTTTTCTTTCATTGCTAATCAAACAGAGCAAAGCTCATCTAGATGAGGTGGATTCATAAAATATTTTATTCGTTCAGACAGCAGTAGTTTCGTAGGAAGTGTCAAGTAGAAATATATCCATTTGAACATGACCAATTACATTATTATACATCCTGTCGACATGGTGCCTGCTTGTACATGTTTTCTTTTGAAAATATCTTTGAAATGCAGTCTCTGTAACCTCTGATCCTCTCTATACATTCTAGTTTACTTATGATGCTCCAGTAAATAAATCTTGTATTTTGCGATGCTTACACACTAGATTTCACATTTCTGCTACACAACATTAGTATAAATTAAATGAATTTATCAGTTAATTATAGAATGATTTTACCTGTCAGTATATCAATATAGTTTTGGTTTTTACTATTTAATGGAAAAATAATGTTTAGCCTGCAACGTATTATTTTTGGTATTTAATATTAAATTATAAAATTAAGAAATAAACTGTTTTAAGATTACGGCTCTTGAACTTTTATCTGATGCTTAACGTTTAAACATATGACATAATTCGAGCCTGAAAAAAGGCAATTTAGGTTCGAGCGAATTCTCTTGAAAATAACATAAACCTTTAAACGGACTGTTAAGATAAGATTAGCATTTACTATTTACAAGTGTTCGCAATTTAATAGTAAATTAACCGCCTTGTCTGTGTATGAGAATTTATATTTTCCCTTATTGTGATTCGGTAGCTTAGCTAATTTAGAAGTATTTAATTAAATACACTCATGCATCATCTAAATTGAACACATGCTTATATCAATTTTGATTTGATTGAAGAATCAATATTTCTGCATTTTGCAATATCTTATAGTAGCTTAGTGGATTTTAGTATTGGCATTTAACTCAAAGCTGTTTTCATATTTCTCCTTATTACTCATCTTACCTCACTGAAACTCTTAATAGCTCTTTGACTACTTTTCTTTTTGTCAAACAAGTATTAATATCATTCCTTATGATATGGTCTGAACATTTTGTCATTTTCATCTATCAAAAGTCGCGAGATAATACGGCAGACAGGGACATATTTGCTGAACTACCTGCGTATTACTCATTGCAAGAATGTCATTAATGGAAGTAAAATGCATTTCGTATAGTGGAATAAAACATGTCTGTCTCATTTACAAATAACCATTGCTAAGATCTTACATAAATTTTATTGTCACTTGGTAATATTGAGGATTGTTTTCTGTAGGTGTAATTTCTCGAAAACCTGTGTTTAAGCATCTGAGGGACATTAAGATATTGCAACAAAGTAGTTTAGACTGCCAACGCATTTGATATAATAAACGTAAAACGTCAGCTTAGCTAGTTTGACTAATACTCTTCGATGTAGTCTAAAATGCAATCGTTTTAAAGCTTTGTTAATAACTGTCATCAATCTTGAATGAGCTTTGACTTGAAACCTCATGGGAAGTTGGAAAAGCCTGACGATATCTGATAAAGACTACTAGTAAAGTGCATTCCCAGCAATACACAAAGATGTTAACAACTCTAAGTAAGCTAAATCGACTATCGGCCTTGCAATGTGACAGACTTAATGCTTTGGTTTATTTTACAAAGTCAACACATTGCCTTTTATATATAGCAGTTCTATATTTTCGACTTCAAAGTCAAATTTCCGACATCTCAAATAGTGCATTAAGCTCGTTGCAAAATTGTACGTTTTAATATGTGTTTATTTGTGACTGAGTTTCCTTCTACGAATATAATAATTTTAGCAAACAGAGAATACAGCCAAATTAATTATTGTATAATTACGATAGATAATTACAGTTAAAAGACAAGGCTAAGGCTACCAAAGCTACACGACGTCAACCTAAACACACAAACGCGCGCACATGCGAACGCATCCCCACCTACACACACACACAACTTTATCAACAGTAATGTATATTCCTTTTGTAAATGTCGATAAAATTTGCACTGGTCTATTAGAACAAGTATAGTTTACTGAGAACAATGATCCATTTAGAATGTTATGCCAGATAAACAGTTCTGTTTTGTAAATCATGTATGTCATGAGTCTTCACATAGTTTAGAGAAAAGCGTTCCCGTCTGAATACACCAGTAAGGGTTTTTGCGTTAGAAGTATGTATAAAAGTACCTGTTTATAGTGTTGTGCCTTTGTAATCTTTGTCACAGAACAATGTTTAACATTTCAAAATGCTGTATCCTCAGTAGGAACACTCCATAAAATCTACAAGAAGGTCATTTGGAAGCGTAGAACGCAACCGAGCAAATCACTGCAAACTCGGTTTGAATGAGTATGTTTATGACAGGTAATGAAATGTGCGATACACCTCACGCCCTCTAGCACTAGCTTAAACGAGACTATTATCCATAAATACTGAAAGACTCCATGATCCCAAAATACCAGAAAATATAACAACACTTCGGTCCAAGTATGGGGAGACTTTGTTCAAGAGCTATTTGATCACAAATCGTTTTTTAGTCAATTTAAAGGTAGGTTTTCTTTTTCTTACAATGGTTTAGGTTTCAAACCTCTAAATATCTCTTCGTAACGACTGGAAGTTGGTTTTGAAGCAATACGAAACCATGTGATCGTATAACAATATCTGCTTTTGTATCAAAACTTTAAAAGTATTTGCATTGAAAAGATTGTGAGCTTGCACCTTATGCAATTGTTTTTTTGTTGTTGTTTTTTTACAAATTCCTTCATGTCATTCGTAAGAAAAATAATACGGATAACTTTGAAGTAAACATTCACTACCCACCACTGATAACAGTAAATATATTTTATCACATGGCGATATTAATAGCTATCCATTACACGGGTTTCGAGAAAGAACAGGTTTGTCCTAAAGCTAACGACTTACTAAAGCACATAACCTGTGGCACAAATAAAATAATACAACATGTTCAGAGTTACTTATAATGTAGATGAGAAAATAGCACTAATGTTTATCTTTTTATATATAAAAAGCGACATAAAAAGATTATTCTCTACATTCAAATGGAACGAGTAGTCTGATATTCTCTCTATCAAAACTACATTCAATTCTAATGAAAAGTTCGATATTGTCTCTATGCAAACACGTGTTTATTTTTTCTTAAATGTGGTCTTCTTTCAATATCATATCGTGATTAACATGACCTGCTGTCACAAACAGGAATTAATTCAATGTGACTCAAAGAGACAGCGTTAATTTTACAGGTACATGTGGGAACAGTGGAATACACATAACGTTCTGAAAAGATAATATCAATAGATCATCATCACAGGTCTATGCAAAATACTTGAAAATACGTTTTCCTTTTAAAGCATTTCCAGAAATGGTTGCCTATGTAGGTCCTAAAGAATATAGCTGCCTGCGTAGGACAGGATTTTCCCAACCCGAAGGGGAGTGGGAAATGAGGAACGCGAAACCGAGTTTTAGCGGGGTTTCTTTTTCGACCTGTCAAGAGGGTTAGAAAACACGTGTCGGACACAGACAGACCTGTACAATCATTTTTCTTGTCTACCACTGCAAACTGATAAGGTATAATCGCACATATAGTTTATCGCATCATGATTATGACGTCGAAATGCGCACGTGCATGTTGTATTTTCCCTAGGGAAAAGGTAAGGTGATGTACTACAGGAATATCCTTGTCTTTTCCCGCTAAGTAGGCAGGAATAAATCAGTTATGACTCTCTGCATTAATTATAAAGTAACCTTGACGGAACCATGCCTTTTGTTTCTAAAACTTAAACAATTTCAGGAGTTGCTATTGATATATCTGCCGAAAAATAGTTCAAATGGCTTGAAATTTTGAATCTGTGAACAATCCGTTAGATTTAAAACAAAGTTACTTTTTACGTCATATGTAAGAAATAACACTTTTTAAATTAGTTTGTATCACGTCTTTTGCTTTGATCGTGCATAAATATGAATTACGTGATAAAAGAACATAAAAAACACTGTCGTATCAGGCATTAAAGGATTGCCAATGATGGAAGCAAAAATGGTTTCCTTGGACGCAGGATTAAATTCTAACTGACAAAAAATCTCTCTTCAAATTAAATACTTCTGTTATTTAACTTAACAGTAAGGTTTGTTGTCTTAATTTCTTACTTAGGATATTAAGATTGAAAAACGTATGTGATATATGAATTCTTCACTTTGCTATATCATTTCACATGTGCTCGTTAAAAACGTCACATTTAAATGTCTGTTTATTACTGTCACCCGGCCTTCTAGGCTAATTTGAGATATTATTACGAACGTATTGGAAGATATGACGAATCAGTATGTAATCCCAACAAGATACTGTTTAAATCGTATGTGAATTCTCTGAATAAGCATGTTTAAATATAAACACTGTTATGACTGAGTTTGCTTCGATTAATAGATGTAATATCTATATCTATAATAATATATAACAACTGCATATGATTATTTTAGGTAGCTTTGTATCAATAATTTATGCAAAAAAAAAATGCTGACTTATCATTGACAGAAATGTCGTTGCATATGGATAGATATTCTTTTCCACATTTAAAAGCAAAATTGGAAATATATATTTAACTCCTTACTGCTTTTTCAGTTCAGTCTTGTTCGTAATTTACGGCGAGATTGGTTGAAGTAATCGTTTAATAATTTCGCACAACTTAAAGCTTCAAATTGCAATTGTTTTTCGGCGTAGCTGTCTAAGCCAACTTTTGACCTACTTAAATAAAAGTTGTAAATTTATAATTATTCAACCAATAAAAACTGCTGGACTAGACAAATATGAAAACATGCATGTTTTTAATTGGCTGAAATTAATATACCGTTTCACAAAAAGTTTCGTTACATTTCAACAGAGTATAACATACAATGTAGATACTGTAGATACTCTCGAAGAAGCACAAAATATTACTGTAGACAGGATGTATTTATACACGTAATATTGAAAATTTATCTAAGCCGCGCCATGAGAAAACCAACATAGTGGCTTTGCGACCAGCTGTTCGCTTTCAAAGCCTATTGCAATTAGAGAAACCGTTAGCGAACAGCATGGATCCTGACCAGACTGCGCGGATGCGCAGGCTGGTCTGGATCCATGCTGGTCGCAAAGCCACTAAGTTGGTTTTCTCATGGCGCGGCTCATCTGAACAATAATATTTTCTTAGTACACAAATCTTGGAACACTAAATTTGTGTAACTATTTATGTATAGTGTAGCTGACGGTCGTGCTGAGCTCGGCTGTCTCCGTAAACTTTGCAATGTACTTGCGGATTTATTTCAACCGCTTTATTAAACTAGTCCAGTAGTAATAAAAACAAGTGTATGATATGACTTTGAATCACAACATGCCGTCTACTTGCATGTATATCTGCCGAAAAATGTCAGAAATGCAGTATTGATTCAAAATTGCACAGGAATATTCGAACTCTCTTGTAAAGCGTCGTAATTTAGTAAAGAAGTAATGCATGTCTTATGTAAACATTAAAGTGTTGGAGTGTCATATGACAGTTATAGTGATTCACATGATTAAAGAGGACATTGTGAGAAAGCATGCACGGTATTAAAGATGAACTTTGTTATACGTTTTTATATATATAGAGGATATTACATGAGTGTCTTTTCATATTGAATTTATTAAAAGAGTTGGATAAAATAATAAAATGCGAGTTATCAATTGTATTCAACGAGTTTAATAAATTCAATGTGGAAAGTCACAAATGTAATATTCTTTTTATATCATGTTTGCCATATCTTTCGAAACATCAAAAATTCTACTTTCTTTTACTATATAAACAGGTCAATTTTACCACCTTCTCCTATATTATAAATGACGTCGACGTCAAAGCTTTATTACACTAGTGTATTATCATTTTTATTTAATGGCTTTATTACATTCAAACATGTGATAAACTGCAATCCAACATTTTCAATACACTAAATCCCACCAACGCTGAATATCTTTTTTAAATATATTTCTTATTGTATCTACTGACAATATTTAAACTTATATTTGGAAGGAAAATATGTTTGGATAAAAGAACCAGCATAACAACCTTAAATCATAGTTTCCGACCTTCGGTTAATCTAATGTAATACATGACTTCTACTATCCTGTATTCAGACTCTATCATATTTTTTTTCATAACAAATAGAATCTACCTATCTGTGTGATTTGAGACAAATCGTGTCTCTGGAAACGGCTTGTTTATACACCATGAGTTCAAACAGAACAGTAAAACATGCAAAAACGTAATTTAGATTAATAAACGTAGCTGATACAGTGGGCAAATGTGTTTTTCTTTTAATGCGAAATTTCAGCTTAGCTACATCATTTGATAGCTGCTCTTTCATATCGTCTAAAAACATTCCAATTTAATATATGTTTTCATCTACTTTGAATGACTTGTGATTTCATTATGGGAAGACGTGACAGTTTTTCATCAGAAAGACTTATTCTGATATTTCGGCCACATAATGTTTTCACTAAATGTGTGCATAGAACCTACGCATTCTCTTTCTTCAAGAGCGAACTGTTTAGTGGTGCGGGGTTGGTAACAAATCTTTTTTTTCCCAATTATGAATATGAGAAATATTTCTTATTTCTAAATTTTGCTTGATTCATATAAAAGCGTATTCATTTTACATTTTCAGACGGATTATAGTTATGGACATATATTAAACATGGATTAGATAGCCATGAACTTGATAATTCAAGAATTTATTTATTTTGTTGGGTTTAACGTCGCACCGACACAATTATAGGTCATATGGCGACTTTCGAGCTTTGATGGTGGAGGAAGACCCCAGGTGCCACTCCGTGCATTTCATCACGAGCGGGCACAGGGGTAGATACACCGACTTCCGTAAGTCAGCTGGATGGCTTCCTCACATGAAGAATTCAACGCCCTGAGTGAGGCTCGAACCCACATCGATGATAATTCAAGAAAATTTGCACAAAGAATAAATATTCGTCTAATCACAATACTCAGTAAGAATAATTGTTCGACGTCCTCTTCAGGTAGAACAACTGCAGATAATTCCAAGTCTGTATCCGAAGATGAATAATAGTTTAAGTCACTTCAGAAAATATCATCTGTCAGATAGAGCATCAAATCTTGTAAAAAGACATTGAAATGGAAAGGTCTTCTCCAGACGATATGGAAGAGCATCTGTCAAATGTTTATGTTAACTTGACATTTTAGGTAATGGAAATACACAAAAGCGCATTATATTACCACTATTTGTCAATTCAAACTACTTTATTACATGCAAGTTACTGTCTAATTTTGCATCGCTTTTGGTTGGTTTTAACCAGCCGTTTCTAGAAAGGTTTTTTTTTGTCAGAAAACACACAATAAATAATCCTACACGTTATTATGTGACAAGAAATGTCCTGTTTGAGCAATGATTATTGGTAAAAGTGTAAAAGTGAATTTCATTCTGCAGCGCTTCTGCTTCAATCATTGAATTTTTTGTCTGGCTTTTTGACAAATTTTTTTTTGATAATTGAAACTATTTCATGGAATTCGTCCTGCAAGCAGAATGTCAGTGATGTGATGTTCTGTTGTCGTTACGAAATATAAAACAGACATCGGCAAGGATATCAAAGCTGTCTTTTTATTACAGCTTTTATAACGATACTAGGAATGAACTGATGTCTGACTAAACAGTTTCAACGGAGAGGATACAGTTTTAATATAATTTTATTTCGAAGAATTTATAATAGGATTGCTTTTTAAGATATTGATTCTAACAATGCGAAAATTGTATTGAAATTAGTCTTTATTTTGACATTATGCATACTGAGGTTAATCACGATAATAAAAGTAATAATTAACCTACTTTTACATGAAACAACAGTCAATATAATTGTTATTTCTCGTTTACATTTCTTATAAATCTGGTATCTATTCAGAACACACATTTAGTTCTGAAGGATGTAAGATACTACATGGTCAAAGAAATAACGGAGCTAAATCGAGTATATTGATTTGATTTACAAATTATTTCAGCCTCAGTTTTAAAGCGTTAATTTTATTAACTAAAGTATATAAACTGTATTCCTAAGTAGACAGATTTTACTTGTAGATATATTTTACAACTCATTGCAAAAATGAATTACGTATAAGTTGTCAATGAGTTAACCATTTACGAAAACTTGTAGTAACTAACTTAAAGTTTCGTGTTTTGTGTTTTTGTTTTTGTTGGGTTGAACGTCGCACCGACACAGTTATAGGTCATAGGTATGGCGACTTTCCAGCTTTGATGGTGGAGGAAGACCCTAGATACGCCTCCATGCATTATTTCATCACGAGCGGGCACCTGGGTAGAACCACCGACCGTCCGTAAGCCAGCTGGATAGCTTCCTCACATGAAGAATTCAACGCCCAGAGTGAGGCTCGAACCCACATCGGTAGGAGGCAAGTGATTTGAAGTCAACGACTTTAACAACTTTGCCACGTAGGCCCCTAACTAACTTTCGTAAGTACTCTACCAATATGCTTCCGGGAAATCTACCCAAACTTTTTGTTGTTTTTTTAAATAACCAGAAACAGCTGTATTTTCCATCAGAGAGTTTACAAACAATTTGACCGCTAGTGGGTCTTAAATTGAAATTGCTTTGGAACAGTGCTTCTAAAAGAGCAGATAATAGACTGAAGTTAAACAATAAAGATGTTGTTCATATTTACCTTAGTTACCACGGATAAAATTTTCCAAAACAGGAACAATCGACAAGCGCCGGTAAAATATCAATTATACAGTCGATGTTGCTCGATGGCACGAACTGCTGATAACTCGAACAAATTTTGCCTGCCCTCTAGAGTTCGAGCGATCGATAGTTGACTGTATACATGAGGTATGAGTGTACATTTGCGTTTGAAAGTGGATCGAGGAAGGATACGCATGCTTCGAGCGCGACCCATTTAGAATGGGAAAAACTAGAAAACATTTTGAAAGCTTCATACAATACAAAATAAAAAAAACAAGTTCTACAAACTATGCATTTTGTCTAAGGGGTCTTTAAAATACAAATTGTTGGCAAGGATATATGTTCTTGGTAGCAAATACCTTTAAAATACATAAATTTATACCGGAAAAATATTATCAAGACTCTTTGATAGCGACTTATTGCTCAATAATTAAACGACATTTCATCTACGAAGTGCAAAATTATAGGATGTAAAATTACTTTGTTCGCATCCTTAATTAATAACGCTTTTCGTTTCTGTTGGGAAAAGAATTGTACATGATAAAGATGGAGAAATAACAACACGGGAGTCTCTTACAAATTTACTAGGTAATATAATTCACCATCCTCAAGGGAATTAAAATAATCATAAGGCGATGTTTGGAGATTCCACTTTTTCTATTTTATTTAACTTCTAATATCTTCACACAAAATGGTGCATTCGATATTTGGGGAGCTCTGAATAACATTAAGGACCATTAATTAATTATTTTTGTCAGCTTTCGGCATATACAAAAGTCAGCTTTCGGTATGTACGAAAATATACCTAACAAACATGCGCATATTCAGTGACATCGAATTTGAGGTAATATTGAAAATTCTCATACTTTTAAATATTTATATGAATTCTTCATATTGTATTTTTAAGTTTTAGGCAATAAGTATGAGCGTGAGTATAATATGTATACTGGGCTATTCTTAATTTCTTCTGAAATTTTGCTGTTATGCTTATTCCCGTCGTAACGAGGTTCTAAATATTGACTGCTTAACGTAAAAAGAAGACAAAAACTCCCTGTCCAAATTATAACAAATATAGAGGAGTTATTTTACGAGATATATGTCATAAGACATATTTTGGATTAATAGTGAATTATAAACAACCAAAGAAAATAGTATTTTACTGTTATTCATATTATTGTTAGGGCATAAATTTCAAAATCAAATAGTCTCATTAAAAAAAAGTAAACATTAAACTGAATTATTCCATCCAAGGTTTAAAAGTATTTGCGTACATACAGCTTAGTTCTTAGAGGGATTATAGTTATGGACATATATTAAACATGGATTAGATAGCCATGAACTTGATAATTCAAGAATTTATTTATTTTGTTGGGTTTAACGTCGCACCGACACAATTATAGGTCATATGGCGACTTTCGAGCTTTGATGGTGGAGAAAGACCCCAGGTGCCACTCCGTGCATTTCATCACGAGCGGGCACAGGGGTAGATACACCGACTTCCGTAAGTCAGCTGGATGGCTTCCTCACATGAAGAATTCAACGCCCCGAGTGAGGCTCGAACCCACATCGATGATAATTCAAGAAAATTTGCACAAAGAATAAATATTCGTCTAATCACAATACTCAGTAAGAATAATTGTTCGACGTCCTCTTCAGGTAGAACAACTGCAGATAATTCCAAGTCTGTATCCGAAGATGAATAATAGTTTAAGTCAGTTCAGAAAATATCATCTGTCAGATAGAGCATCAAATCTTGTAAAAAGACATTGAAATGGAAAGGTCTTCTCCAGACGATATGGAAGAGCATCTGTCAAATGTTTATGTTAACTTGACATTTTAGGTAATGGAAATACACAAAAGCGCATTATATTACCACTATTTGTCAATTCAAACTACTTTATTACATGCAAGTTACTGTCTAATTTTGCATCGCTTTTGGTTGGTTTTAACCAGCCGTTTCTAGAAAGGATTTTTTTTGTCAGAAAACACACAATAAATAATCCTACACGTTATTATGTGACAAGAAATGTCCTGTTTGAGCAATGATTATTGGTAAAAGTGTAAAAGTGAATTTCATTCTGCAGCGCTTCTGCTTCAATCATTGAATTTTTTGTCTGGCTTTTTGACAAATTTTTTTTTGATAATTGAAACTATTTCATGGAATTCGTCCTGCAAGCAGAATGTCAGTGATGGATGTTCTGTTGTCGTTACGAAATATAAAACAGACATCGGCAAGGATATCAAAGCTGTCTTTTTATTACAGCTTTTATAACGATACTAGGAATGAACTGATGTCTGACTAAACAGTTTCAACGGAGAGGATACAGTTTTAATATAATTTTATTTCGAAGAATTTATAATAGGATTGCTTTTTAAGATATTGATTCTAACAATGCGAAAATTGTATTGAAATTAGTCTTTATTTTGACATTATGCATCCTGAGGTTAGTCACGATAATAAAAGTAATAATTAACTTACTTTTACATGAAACAACAGTCAATATAATTGTTATTTCTCGTTTACATTTCTTATAAATCTGGTATCTATTCAGAACACACATTTAGTTCTGAAGGATGTAAGATACTACATGGTCAAAGAAATAACGGAGCTAAATCGAGTATATTGATTTGATTTACAAATGATTTCAGCCTCAGTTTTAAAGCGTTAATTTTATTAACTAAAGTATATAAACTGTATTCCTAAGTAGACAGATTTTACTTGTAGATATATTTTACAACTCATTGCAAAAATGAATTACGTATAAGTTGAGTTAACCATTTACGAAAACTTGTAGTAACTAACTTAAAGTTTCGTGTTTTGTGTTTTTGTTTTTGTTGGGTTGAACGTCGCACCGACACAGTTATAGGTCATAGGTATGGCGACTTTCCAGCTTTGATGGTGGGGAAGACCCTAGATACGCCTCCATGCATTATTTCATCACGAGCGGGCACCTGGGTAGAACCACCGACCGTCCGTAAGCCAGCTGGATAGCTTCCTCACATGAAGAATTCAACGCCCAGAGTGAGGCTCGAACCCACATCGGTAGGAGGCAAGTGATTTGAAGTCAACGACTTTAACAACTTTGCCACGTAGGCCCCTAACTAACTTTCGTAAGTACTCTACCAATATGAGAAAATTTCGTCTGAATCGCAGTTGTCAATACAGTCTATTTCTCAATGTCAACATAAATAAAGATATTCTATTTTTGTAGCTATGATGCCTCATCAACACAGAATGTCTGTCAGATTGAGTTTCTAACTAACATGCAATAACAGCTAACATTGAATAAAAAGCTACTAGTCTTATCCGTTTCTGCAAAACGAATTTTCCTTAATCAAGTTCGAAGTCGTAAGCGTGTCAAAAAATCTAACTTTTTAATCAACTGTTTCGTAAGGCAAGTTTTTTTCTTGCTCTCATCACGTTTTTCTGCTATCTGGCCTCTAGAGAATATAATTTAGAGCGTTTTATGAAAAGGAAAACATTATAACAGTTCCAAACAAAACTGCGTGATGTATAAATTACAGAGAAAGCTTGAACTGGCTTACTGCACTACAAGAATTTTAGGAGGAAAACAAAGAATTTATGTTAGAACATGTAGCCATGTTAAAGACATAACCATATCATAAATATAAATATAGAATATGGTGGAGCTAACTTTTATTTATTTCAGCCTATTATCATCATTATGATCTTCCTACTTTGCGTGTACTTTAACCTTTATTTCCTTTGCTGCTCGTACTTTTTAAAGAAGATGTGGCAATTTCTTTGTGTACATGGGAAGAGTAGATATCTAGAGACATTTTAGCGTGTTATAGTTTATTTGATAAAGGATTCAATTTAGAACTGGATGCTAATGTCAGTAGATTCTTGTATTAGCTTGTTTTGATTTATTGCGATTTTCAACATTTGAGTGTTAATGATCTTATGAATTATGATTTCATTGGTCATAGGTCATTGATCAATAGATACAATATATATTGATAAAAATGCTAGGTGAATAATGAAGATTCCATATACAGACTTGGTTTATCTATTTACATATATAACAGTGCTCTACAATCACATCCTGAAACAGACCATAGACCACGCCAACAATCTCCCTCCACTGAGCTACCTTAATGTAAACTAAGTAGATACATTACTTAATTTTGTGTCCGTGATTCAGACTTGGTTTCAAAATTCAAAAGTAATCTAAAGGCACAGCTGTGTCACACTCTATATAGCTCCCTTCGGATATAGCTCCCCGGGGAGCTGTATTCGAAACACATTTTCGTATATAGCTCCTTGAGGCAGAGGAGCTGTATACGAACGCAAGTATGTACAAACCCGAATACGACTCCCTGTATATGGAAAAATCAAAATACTATAACAGTACTTGTTGGCGTAATACAAAACATGATTATTTGGCAGAGTGTCATTTGGATATACGATTTCCCACACTATTTGGGAGATAGATGGGGATTTATAAATTTGATTTCTTGAGCCATTCGTACGTATGAGCTAGAGAGCGAGAGTGCGTAGGTACATACTCCCTAAAACGGATACAATTACACCAAAATTCACCAACCTGTACAAGAAAAATAATAACTGGCAATTGAAGTTAGGAGCATGGGTTTAAAGTTTTGTATCTCGTCTAGCAGTTATGAACCACGAGTCCAAATATATTCTCGATCATAGTGACAGACACCCATCCTCTGTACTATGTGACAGCATTATCAAATTTGGAACAAACTTTAATTAGGTGTAGCTGAGGATTTTAGTTGTTGTTTTTTTTTCTGTCGGACTTGACGAAATAAGGTAGTTGCCCCAAAGTTCCAAACCTGTCCAGAAATGTTGACTGGCAAATAGTTGTTTAGTACTAGTAATGACCCTTGCATCAGAATTAAGGCATCATGTGTGAAATATTTTACACTATCTAGTCTTTAAAAAAACGCAACATAACGAAAGGTCTTAAATAAGTTACGTGGTCCATGTTGCATAAAACACCAAGAGGAGCTATATACGGAACAAAGCTAATGGTGTTTCGTTTACAGCACCAGTTTTAGCAAGGGAGCTAGTATATAGCTCCACAGGAGCTATAAACGAAATTATGCCCGAATATAGCTCCCCGAGGAGCTATATCCGAAGGGAGCTATATCGGGTGTGACACAGCTGTGCCAAGTTATTCAAACCACTCCGACAAGCGTCTATTGCATTGATCAAATGGAGAAACATCTATTTATATAGAACAATTTTTGACACCTAACTTGTCGTGGTCGGAAGTATAATATAAAATGGGAGATATGTTTCGATTTTCTTTATCGCTAATGTAACAATACTTTGAATTCACTTTTGCCTTCAATATTTTTGGCCTTGGCTGGTAGCAATTTGTAGCCTTTCTTGGAATGTTCAGTAATCTTAGAATGTTTTATCACTCGTTTCCCAATGGTTTAACAATAGAAACAAAAATTATGCAATGTCGATGTCATTAATAAAAGGACATTGAAACGGAAAGTACTTAAGGCGACATGGAAGACCAGCTTGTCTAATTATGAAGCATTCCGCGTAATGGAAAAATACAAAAGCCAATTATACCAATATTTTTTTATCAAATTTAACAACGTTATTGCATGTGTGACTGTAATATTTTCCACCGCTTGAAGTGTTCTACAAGCCGTTTAGATCCGTATTTTCTTCAGAACACTCACTATAAATAATGCTGGGCATTGTCAAGTGATAATAAATGTCCTATTTGAGGAGTGATTATTTGGTAAACGTGAATTTTGTCCAACGTTCAAGAAGACGAAATTCATTTTTGATTCAATCATTGGTATTCTTGTCATGATTGATATGACGTTGTCCGGCGAAAATGTCCCTAAATCATTGCAATTAATAATTTCACAGAATTCATCAGACAGCCTTATGACTTCTGAAGTTGGCAATGACCTGATGGACTCTTCTTGTGCAAAACATATCACTGAAAGACCAAATTTTTAGGAAGTAGTGAGAGAAGTCAGAACATAAACATAACACGGCCTAATTATCACTTAGTAGTGTTAACATATTTAGGAGTATAAAAAGTCAATAAACGATTTTTAGACCAAAATTTCATGTTTGAGAATATGAAAAATAGCCACATAAGGTTAATGTAAACATAAAATAAATACGTTTATGTTTATCAGCAGAATTGCTCAGTATGTTTTAAAAGTACAGACTTCATATCTGTGTAGCTTAACGCTGTATAAATGAAAATTACCACTTTAAAACAAAACGTTTTTAACACATGACACTATATTTCTAAGGGAGCTTAATATGTCGAACTTTTAGCAAAGTGTTTGTTATCTTTCAAAAGACTCTAGACAATATATTTTTCAAAAATGCATATTGTACAATCCTTAAGGAAACTTCAAAACACAAAGTTATATCACGAATTGAATGTTATATGAGCCATCGATGACTGGTTGTGTAATTTGAACAGCCGAAGAAAACACTACAGTTGTTACTGATCGAGGTTTTACTGTATTGCTAAAGTCTTTATTATGAATTCTTACACGACTTAATTCATTTTCCTATTAAACAAAGAAAGCTGAAAGTTGTGTGTTACTTAAGAAATAATATAGATCTATCCCAAACAGTGATTTGTCGTTGAATAAAGTCATTGTTTGGAGTTTAGATGCGAAGGAATTATATCACGAGGGCGCAGCCCGAGTAATATAATAATACGCATACCGCAAACAATGATTTTATTCATGAGCAAATCACTGTTTGAGATATATTATTTCGATTCTAACACGTTATCAAGGATTATTATGTACGTTCTTAACGATGTCCATCAAATATTTGCCTGATTTCTGCTTATTTCTTTTCCAGCGCGCCGCTATGCCGTCTAACGCTATATGACGTAATAATTGTGACGTCAGAAAAATGAATTGTTGAATAATAACACAGTTTTCAGCCTTATGATCAACAATTCATTTTTGACATCACAATTACTACGTCATAGCGTCAAACGGCATAACGGCGCACAGGAAGGAAACCAACAGAAAATAGGCAAATACTTGATGGATGTCGTCAATGATGTACTTAAAAGTCCTTAGTAACATGTTAGAATTGAAATAATCTATCTCAATTAGTGAATTGTTCTTGAATAAAATTGAATGATTCCTTCGCATCTAAACTCCAAACAATGATTTTATACAACGACAAAGCATAGGATGAGATATATTATTTCTTAAGTACAACTGTATGCACTTCAGATCTGCTAATTTTGCTACCTGTATTGCAATACGAAATAAAATTTAGTGTAATAACTTTTTATAAAACTTTGAAGACGCATCAATACAGATCAAATGTCAGATTGGGTTTCGAGAAGACATTCCATAACCGTAAATGCTTAAGCTATGAAATGCAACAGTTTCTGCACACAAAAAAGATGCTCTTTAATTAAGTTTGAAGTCGTAAGCATGTCTAGAAATCAATCTCTTTAATCAAATATTTTGTATGGCAAGTTTTTATCTTGTTCTTCTCTAGTTTTCCGCTGACTGCCCTCAAGAGAATAATACTGATAGCGTTTGTAAAAAGGAGAAAATTACTCCAAACAGACACACAGTGTAATCATTAACGGCGTTAATGCACTACATGAATTTGACGAATTTTTATGCAGAAAAATGGTACTTCGATGCCGAAAAATAAATCAACATTCCTCAGTATTGTTTCCTGTTATTTGTCATGGTAGCAACAGTATTGAAATCTAGGAAAGAAAGAGACTTGCTGCCAAAAGATAGAGTTTGAAATTTTCAGAACAAAAATCAGAAAATTAAAGGTGAATATTTGCGAGTAAATACGTGGTAAGTGACTATAACTATCATTAACATTAGAACAAAATACACGAGAGTATCATTTCCAATATATGCAGTTGTCAATTTTGAAGTCCCTCTGTAAATGGTAGGGTTACATACTGTGGTGATTAAATACTATCATTATGAGATATTATGTGTTGTATTCTTCGCGATAGTGAAGTGGTAGAAATGGTGACATTCTCTTTTCTTACATCTAGCGGATTGGAAAAAAAATCAATTTTCATTCAACATGTATAAAGGTTATTTTCAATGACGGCATTTTTTCAAAATCAAGGCACATGTCAGGAGGTTATATAATACCATTAGAAAATACCATTAGAAATTTCGAAGTGCTTCATTCCAAACGGCTGATACAATTTGTTTATTATAATAAAATGTTTTAAAACTCCCGTAATTCTAGTGTCATTCTCAAAACGGATAACAAAACAGGCCTAAGGAGACATCTTTGACTAACACCTTAATCCAAAGTTAATGTGCACAAATATATGCTGTATCGACCTTGCATAAAAAATTAAAAGGTACGTGTCGATTTTCTGGAAGCATAGAGCGCAGCGATCACAGTCAGAGCCACACATCGCAAAGCAGGTCCACCAAAATGAAATAGAAACTGACTGCATGATAGCTTCAAAGTTATTTTAACTGATCTGCTCCGCGTATCAGGTGTCAGTCAGTATCCAAAACAATTTTTGTTAATTGTGTGACTTGTATATATGCAGTGTGTTTCTCCTGAGAAATACACTCGCGTGATTTAGTGTTTTTCTTGTGAAATAATACACAAGTAAGTGACTTACCGCGTTAGATCCTCAAACAAAATGTTGGTAAAACCTTTTAAATCATTTAGTTGTGTTAGATGTGCATTTTAAAATGTTTCAGTAATATGTACAGCACGTACGGTTCGAAGTATTTATAAAATCGGCTTTAGAGTATAAGAGTGATGACACGGACAAAGACGTGGTATATTATATTACTACTTAGCAACGGAAGAAATATTTTGTGCATGCGCACTCTACGTAGGCCGCACAATATAAACTACGTTACCATTTTGAGACTTTGAAGACAGGACATTCGACACCACAATAGTACTTCTGCATTAATTGGACAAGGAATAAATATTTAGGATTAAACAGAATAGGAGATTAAGTACAGTCAGTACCTATTACAAGTAGGACACAAACGGACAGAGAGATATATTACAAAAAAAAATTTCCACTGGTCGAAGGTGAAGATGAAAGTAGCTGACTGCTGTCGTGTTCTTCAATTAGTAGAAGTAAAATATTAAATGAGTTTCTTTTAAGCACTATTTTATTCTTGTAGCGTTTAACTAAGCTACAGCACAAGAGTCACTTACATCCCAGCATCTTCAAAAACACGGGAAAATTCTGTGTGACATGCAATAATTAAACTGCTTCTTCGCAAGAAATGGTATGCAAGGGATGATACTTTTATCAATATGTTGTTATTAAAATGTTTTGATTACCTCCCGTCAGCTTTTATAACGTCTGTTTACGTATATGTGAGACCATAATTTTCCTAGTTTCACAAGTAACCAGGCTGTGAAGTATTGAGTATCATAACAAACACTAAGAGTTGTTTGTTTAATACAACAATTTCTTACGCAGAAATAAAAAAAAACTTATCGTACAGATGTTAAGTAATTAAATGTAGACAAAAAATGTTGTTTGTCATTTATATAACATCGCAGTGCGACATCGGTTTTAGATAAATCGTCTTTGAATACCGCTTAATGGGGCAAAACATATTTCATTTCCGTGCAGGGAATAACAAATTTGTCAGCCTCTAACCGCAATTTATTTTCCAACTTCGTTACACACCTGCTCCCCGGGATTTAACTTCCTACTCATACTGACCAAATTAATTTCCATAAATCTGGCGACGACTTTTACAACCAATAAAGAATTAGTCTAAATATAGCAGGAAGTATGTCTACAGTATTTCAATATAACTCCCTCCTCTTGCAAAAAAGCCTCATAGAAACTGAGTAGTTTTGTGGGTTGGACGGACTATTTGTTTTACTTATAAAGGCTACTTTTTATGATTTAGATGAACTAACCTTATCATACATCTTTAAAAGTTAATCAGGAAGAGGAATTAACCAAATGAGCCGCACCATGAGAAAACCAACATAGTGCATTTGCGACCAGAATTGATCCAGACCAGCCTGCGCATCCGCACAGTCTGGTTAGGATCCATGCTGTTCGCTAACGGTTTCTCTAATTGCATTAGGCTTTGAAAGCGAGCAACATGGATCCTGACCAGACTGCGCAGATGCGCAGGCTAGTCTGGATCCGTGCTGGTCGCAAATGCACTATGTTGGTTTTCTCATGGCGCGGCTCAAATACAATCAATCTAAAGATAAAAAATTCATTCGTCCTCATAAATATATCCATTTATAGCATGGTCGTGTTTATTGCTATTAAAGGATATATATTTGTCGTATTTACCGGGAATCGAAAGTAGTTTAATGATAATATATCTAAACAGCTTCTTGGTAATTAAATCATATGTCCAAACGCAATGCAAAACTTTAATAATCAAAATGACATTAGAAATATGATATCCAATGGCATACAAAATGTGAATTAAATTTCTATATATATACATAATATTCAGCGTTTGCCAAAGTCTATCAGATAATCTTTAACTGGTACATAACTTGTTCATTTATACCCTTAATTGTGAATAATTTTTACTTTTCTGATTTTTGCGCATGAGGTGCTCTTTGAACCTACACGTATGCGTACCCGTACAAGTACAAAATCGCAACCTCTCAATTACAAAAATGTACAGCCAAACCAGTATTAAGCGGCCCACTAAGGAATAAACCCGGCAGGTGGCTGCTTAAGTCTTGATGCAAGGACGTACGACCCAGGTAGAACATACTGAGATTTATTAGGTTCACTATATCTATGTCAGCCGTTGCACGACGTCAGTACAAATACTCTAAAACTATTCTTATTAGCATTTACAAACAACATGGTCGCGACTTTATTTCATTGTTATTATGGCATATAGCATGTTTAAATTTATAGAAATGAATATGAACAGAAGAAAAATCACTACCTAAATTGTTTAGCAACTTACAGGCAACGAAAAGAGGCACAACTGATGAGAAAGTGAGGCGAATTGTTCATCACTATCCCATAAGACATAGGAACTACAAGTAAAGACTGGACGCGAAGACATCGTGCAATTATTGTTTTTACGTGTTATAGTTTATAATAGAATCAGCAAAGTAATATTTTGCATTTCTTAACGAATAACGGACATTCAGACAGGGAAGGATCGCGACAATAGTGTCGACGCAAAATTATAATAGAATAGCCAGGCGAAGACTGCACTACTGATATGACATTAAAGAAGCAGGAAGCGCTACCATACATAGCAGGTGGTCTTAGATTTATAAGCAGATCAATTTCGTTAGAGGTATGTAGCAAAGGTTGTTGTTTTCTCGGTCTTGCCTTTACATTAATCTAAACCCTGCTAAACTAAGAAACAGTCAGTACGATGTAATTGGTAAATGACCGACTATGTCTGGTCAATGTCCCCTCTAACAAAGGTTCGAAAAGGTTCAATTCAGACTTGGTTGCCAGGGAAGGATCGCGTCAGAACGCGATAGATTAAATACAATCTAAGCTAAAGGCCGTTCTGATAAACGGACTAATGGTAGCATAAAACTACGGAGCAACAGACGAAATAAGAAGCTGGTATACAGGCGCTTCCAGTTAGCAGAGTGGGGCCAAGTTAAATAAACAAGACCCACAATATTTATTAGAGGTATGTAGCAAAGTTGCTCAACACAAAGTTATAAGATATGTACGGCCCTACTCGTACATATTAAATACATCTCAACTCCCGAACGGCATTACACCAACTTGGCAGGGAGTTGGAAACCCTGCTAAGCTAAGTTCCAGTCAGTGCAAGGATATTATGTTAATGACCGACAAGTTTTGGTACAAGGTCCACTCTAACAGGTTGCAGCCGGTTAAACCCTGCAACACCAATATAAGACATGGTCATTCAATAGCGAATATGCCTGCCCGCTTAGCTCAGTAGGTAAGAGCGTTGGTCTACGGATCGCGGGGTCGTGAGTTCGATACTCGGGCGGAGCGTATGTTCTCCGTGACTATTTGATAAACGACATTGTGTCTGACATCATTAGTCCTCACCCTCTGATTCATGTGGGGAAGTTGGCAGTTACTTGCGGAGAACAGGTTTGTACTGGTACAGAATCCAGGAAAACTGGTTAGGTTAACTGCCCGCCGTTACATAACTGAAATACTGTTGAAAAATGGCGTTAAACCCAAAACAAACAAACAATAGCGAATATCTTTTGCGGATACTCCTGACGAAGCTAGAATTGTGGGTGTATTGGTTTAATTTGTTTGATACAGTCGTCGTATCGTAAGGCCAGGAAAGAAAAGCTTGATATCAAAATAGGTTCAATGTTTAGGATCAATTATGAAAATATTTATGCTCTCTTAAGGTATTAGATCACTAATCGTAATGTTTAAAAAATGGTCTTTGCTTGGTATATTCTGAAAGGTAACCGTGTTTTGCACTATTCTGCAATTTTTAAACAACGTTTACCGTGCGGTTTTTTATAAATTTTGTATAACTTATGGTATCTCCTCAAGCTAAAATAGAGACAAATTTCAAAGTGATAGCCACTATGATCTAAAATGTTTGCAGAGAACTCATTTCACCAATAATTTTAATAAAAGAAACATCATAGTAATGGTAAACAATTCTAAAACACAAAATAAAAATGTCATTACCATTTTTTCTATGGTGCTTCAAGTAAACAGATTTATTGAGAAATAAGGTCGGATGCTGTGTTTCAGTTTTGAATTTTACTTACTCCATTTAAAAATAACCCTAGGGCAGACGTAAAACCTACCTAAATTTCTTCCACAATATATAATCTAAGAGTGAAAGCAAAATAGAGAACTTTCACCGGGTGTAACTCAATATTTTTAAAGATGTGTAACTCTACCCCTTCTGTTTAGGTAGTAAATTCACTTTGAACACCAAGAAATCGCTTATAAGATTCATCTTTTTCCATTTTTGTACAAGAAATCAATATTAAGTCTTGAAAGAAGTAAAACCTTACTAGAAAAAAGGAAAAAAAGGGAAAAAAACTGGTCCCAGTAGGGCTTGAACCTACGTACCCCTAAGAATTACAGTAAAAGTAGGTTTATGGTAGGAATTGAATACTCTTCAAAAAGGAGGTTCTCTTTTAGTGATCTAATACCTTAAGAACGGACAATTAAGATTTTATACTGTAATAAGCAAAGTTAAGAAGTGTCATTTCCATCCAGTCCTACACTAGAAATGTCCGTTGCTTTACGTAAATCGCGACAGATATATTTTGTAATCCGCGCATCAAAACACTGAGAAAAGTACGGGAAAGCGTTGGATTACATTTAAAAGCAATAATAGTGTTATTATATCTGCATAAAACTAAATACAAGTAATAAAAGAAATAGAATAAAGAAAACATAACACATCATATAAAATGTGAAAAACTACATGTATATAAATAAACCAAAAAAAGGGGATAAAATGTCAGCAGATTAAATCACCTCAAAAGAACGTTTCCGCCGGTACATTGCTCCACACGAAAATATGGAAACACGCATACAGCGGCTGAGGACATGTACGCTTACCCTGACCCTAACCTTAAATATGCGTTTCATGTATAAAATGTATTATATGTCCGTTTAATTAACTGTAAACTAGTAAACACAATATGATTTAGTAGTGTCTTTTAAACGAACGGTAACACGAATTGGTGTTACCATATGAAATTTAACTGCAGAATCAAAATTTAATTTAAACGATAAGCTTATATATTTTGACAAGTTAAACATATTTTATATTTTCCTATTGCCCTGGTGAAGAGTTCCCTCTTTGTTTATTTTTGTCATACAAAGGGCAAATGAGCTAGTATTGAATTGAACACGAAAACATCAAGTTGATTGAAAATGCCTGGCAATGCCAGACGTGTTTATTTTTAAACATGTGTTCATAACTTAAACATGTGATCAATTCATAAACATGAAAATACCAAATACTTGATTAGACAGAAAAGATAATTACTTAGTCATAATATCGAAAAGATGACTCAATGTTAGACAACAATACCACCATACTGTCCAAGGTAGAGGTATTGACAGTCTGGAGTATTTTGTACCTTTCAATTTCTTGCACCCTAATGTCATTCTTTGGACAATAAATGATTTTGTCGGGTCTTCAAAATAATGAATCTGATGTTTATAAGCAATTGCAGAGATGACTGCTTATTGTGGCAGGGGAGTATTTTGTTAAAAATAAATATGAAATGAATGATGTTATCAATGCTAAGGATCCAGTAAACAAGATGATATGTTATAATGTGTCCCTAGAAATGACACAACTCTCTCCCAGTATTTTTGTAACATTTCCGGGTTATTTTTGCAAGTGAGGATTTTATCAGGAAACAACTGAAATTGTTAAAACTTTTCTGTTCCTTCGAGAATTGGAGTCCACTTCGGTCTATCTGTATATTTGAATTCCACATAATCTAAAGGGTGTGAGACATGATACATATTTGAGCCATGCCATGAGAAAACCAACATAGTGGGTGTGCGACCAGCATGGATCCAGACCAGCCTGCGCATCCGCGCAGTCTGGTCAGGATCCATGCTGTTCGCTAACAGTTTCTCCAATTCCAATAGGCTTTAAAAGCGAACAGCATGGAGCCTGACCAGACTGCGCGGATGCGCAGGCTGGTCTGGATCCATGCTGGTCGCAAACCCACTATGTTGGTTTTCTCATGGCACGGCTCATTTCATAACCGCTCATTAACACACTCAGTCAAACCGAGTGGGGTGTTATTTTGATGGTTTATGTTCTATGCTTTCAAATGTTCATCTTAGATATTATTAACTATCATAGCAGCAGTCTATAACTGCCATGTAGCGGCCGTAAAATTCTTGGTCATTTGAGATAATGTAATCCATTAAGTGTACCTGTGTCATAGAATTCCACCTAAGTCTATGCTAGGGTGTATGAGAAGAGTTGCACATTTAAAAACAGTTTTATGAACAGGCTCATTCAAATCTAGTTTGATTTGATTTTTATTGAGCATATTCTTTGCATTCACATGATTGTCTTAGATTTTATTGAAATTTAATAATTATTCTGTAAATTATGAAATTTAACCATTCAAAAAAATATGATATATTATCCAACGGCAAATCTGTAATAAAATGTAAAAAATAGAAATAATACCTTCAAGCGTCTAAGAATTTCTTCTTGGTAGCCAGTTTATTACCATTTCGGTCATGATAATCATTAGAACTGTCCTAATCAGCCGTGCCACAAAGTCCACGTGTCGAATTATATTCTTTTGGTGCCATTATAATGTCCACATTCAGGAGATTGTCATATTTTTTGTCTTCATTTGGGCAAGAAGTGTCCCTATTGGAGTCTGTACCTAATTAACAAAAAAGGAAATACGTGAAACCTGTGATTAAATAAAATAGTACCCGCTGATAAAAGGTGCAAATATTCTGAACGTATGAGTTGTATTTACTTAGAATTATTATAAAAGAATGAATGTTAGAAAGGCAGGTTTGACCAAAACATATACACGGGTACTAAACAGTGCCTGCGGTACCGCCTGTGCCGATGAGGAATGAAGGCACTTCGTTTCCCGTACTGCAGGTACTTTGCCAATGTTTACAAACACCTCAAATACTAGGAACTTTTTACCAGCCCTGACCAACACTGTTGCACCGCTGTTGTGTTAGTTAATAAAGTGAATTAAATCCGTTCGAAGCTTAGAACGCAATTTAAGCAACATATTAGCAGACGCAGTTTAATTAAGTTTGTTCATTAGAATTTAATGGACGTCTGTTATATAACACCTTGGATGGATGTGATATCATGAGCTCATTTTAACATATGAAATAAAAACAAAATATAAAGATATTTCTAAGTACCAAATAATAGAGAATCAATATAGTGATTTAGATCTATTGTAAAATTAATACGTAATATAATTGTTTCCTTAAAAACGAAATGTACAACAGATCATAATCTTCCACTCGCAAACAACAAATGTAATATTGTCCATTAAGCTGCGCTACGCATTGCAAAAGTTCTCAGTAAACATACAGTTAATATCTTTTTATTTATTTAGGCTGACAGAAAACGAAACAAACCTTTTATATCCAACTTGCAAAGCTAATGTACAAACCTGGGAAGAAGACTTGAACTTATATTGCTACTGCAGCTGCTATGATTCGAAGTGTTTTCGACGATAGGCGATGAAGCTATATGTTCACCTTCGACTTATCTTTACTGCACAGTAAAACATGGGAAGAATAAAGATCTCTGCAGTGAATTTAATAGCAGATGTTCGAGCGAAAGACGTAAACGACGGTCTGCATTTTCCCTCGACCCCGAGGAGGAAATGCAAACAAAGGTCAGAAAAGCAAGGGAGTTTGAGGCAAATATGGACCGAAAAAGGCATGAGATTTGTTTGGTTTGTTGTTTCAAGTATACAAGTAGAATGTAGCTAGAATCAACCATACGGAAGCGTAAATCCAATGCAATATTTGTGTTAACTGATATTTATGGCACTGGCAACGTTTCTGTCTTTCTAGTGATTACGTTAATACGTTAATGAAAAAAATGTAAGCACATGAAAAGTTTACAAAATGGTCATTAAATTGAACAAGCAGATCGCCTTACTGATGGACAAATATTTCAAACAAACATATGTATGGTGGCTGATTTCTGCCATTTCGTTATCTCGTTCTGTCACAGCGATAGAATGACAAACGTCGTTATGGCGCCCTGCCTAAGTTCGCCTCGCCGATCGCCGCCCCGCCAAGCATCGACCCGTCGAACGTCGTTGTGGCGCCTCGCCGAACGTCGGCCCGCCGAATGTCGACCCGACAGAAAGTCTTCTTGTATAAAACTGTTAAGACCGATTTTAGAATGATTTCACACAAATTGTCCTTGTGTGACCTTCTACAAATAGTGTTCAAAGTTTTCTGATTCGTCGAAAAACTTGCCGCCAGAGGGTGTGGTCACTTTTCATCAACAATTTAATTAAACAACATCTCCTCCAAAACGACTGAATGGATTTTGATGAAACTTTACACAAATGATCTCTGTATAGCCCTCTTTCAAAGTTGTTCAAATAGTTTCATTTCATTAAATACATGGGTCTTTTTGGTTAATAATTAGACTTTTTAAAAATAAATCTTTTTCTCTAAAGCTTTGACATTTGGCATGTGATATAAAGGTTTGACTCTCTACCCTATTGTCCAAATTATTGCCCTAAGGTCAAAAATGGCCACGCCCCTGTGTGTGACATGTACTTACCATAGGCTTATATATAAGAGACTTGGACAATCTTCTTATCTGAATAAATAATATCTAGAGCATTGATATTTGGCGTGTGATATCAGAGTTGTACTGTCTACCGTAATTGTTCAAAAATAATCAGCGTGAAGTTGGCAATACAGCAGTAGGAG
Organism: Mercenaria mercenaria; assembly: GCF_021730395.1. Taxonomy (NCBI): domain Eukaryota; kingdom Metazoa; phylum Mollusca; class Bivalvia; order Venerida; family Veneridae; genus Mercenaria; species Mercenaria mercenaria. The sequence goes on from NC_069368.1 coordinate 14,999,363, forward strand.
CAGTTAACTGCTGCTACTGCCAGCAGTTACAGCAGTTAACTGCTCCTACTGCCAGCAGTTACAACAGTTAATGGCATAATACAGATGTATAATAGGCCGTCAAACCTACCCCTTCACACATACATTTGTCCGTATCGTATACTGAAGCGTTCTAAATCTATTTCTATCTTCAAACTTGTAAACGAAGTCTCGTGCGCGTTCAGTTGTTCTTATTAAATTTAATGTTATTGGATCGCGCAAGTGCAACGTCCAAGGATATTCATTTTTTTTGTTACAAAATTACTCAATGGTCTTTTCTTTTACGGACAAAAACTTGTTATGTTCTGTTGCCAAGTGTTATGTGCAATGATTTTACATCTGTGCTTCTTCCACGATAATGAGGCGGGAAAAGTGCCGAGTCGGGATTCGAACACTCCTCAGCCCGTTACAGATGTTATCGTCAGCAGGTAAATGATGTTTCTACGACATGCTTTATCATTTCTTTGTGTATGTCACTGCCAGCAGTTACATATTGTCACTTACTACAGTTTCAGCTGTTTTCTATATGTTTTTGACAGCTGTTAAAATATACATATTTTTGAGTTTTCTATATTTCCTATAAACATTATATTATATAATGATAGCAGTTAAATGACGAT